>NC_057815.1:57334558-58534558 GCF_910594005.1 Cervus elaphus
GAGTGCCTGCAGTTCCCTCAGGGGGTCTTCCTAAGGTCTGAGCCCATTAAGCCTTCCACAGTTAGATGAGTTTTTTTGGTTCCAAGTGAAGAAAATCCAACTTACTCTTAGAACATCTAGACTAAGGGAAGGGCAGGAATGAAGCTGGGTTTGGGGGAAAATAGAATTAGGAAGCAGAACACTATTGGGTCTGTGTCTGTCACTGTCTCTGCTTATCTCTTCTTGCTGGGTTAGTCTTTGTCTCTCCACAGAGCAGCTTTATCTACATGGCAGAGAATATGTCTTGGCTTTTACAGCTTACAGTTTCAGCCACCAGAGAAGGACTAACTCAACTTTCTTGGTCCCAAGTCCAAATCTCCTAGCAGAAGACACTCATCAGTCTAGCTTGGATCAGGTGCCCACTTCCAGGGTCCATCAGGTCATGGGGGTGGGATTATATAAGAGCTGAATAGCTTTCACAGCAGACATATGAGTGGAATGATGAGTAGGAGGTTATGCTGAGCAGACATCTCATAGTTGTCTACCACAATGACCATGAACCTTGGTGCCCAGCGTGGGGCCCAAATATAGGAGGCACAAGACATTGTTGGCTACAAGTAGACAAGGGACATGCATGTGTGCATGATAAGTTGCTCAGTCACGGCTGACTCTTTGTGACTCTATGGACTATAGCCCACCAAGATCCTTGTCCATGGTATGTCTCCATGGAGTGAGCTGCCATGTTCTCCTCCAGGTGATTTTCCTGGCCCAGGGATGAAACCCATGTCTCCTGCAGCTCCTGCATTGCAGGCAGATTCTTTGCCACTGAGCCACTGGGGAAGCCTATAAATAAGTAGAGCATGAAGAAAGATGAGAGGCTTTCAATCCAGATTTACCAGGTAGAAGTCTCAGGCCCACCTCCACTCCTTGGCATTATTCTGTTGGCCTTAGCAGATCTAGGTTAAGTCATTCCATCTAGATCAGTAGCTTCCAGATCCTAAGCTCCAGTTGGGATAACCTCCAGGCAAATGGTCAAGGTCAGGTTGGACTAGATTGGACAAGAGGACTGTCCTCTGGGGCACATTTTGTGTCTTATCGCTGTGCTCTAAGAGCTGCTGAGCAAACTTGCTGTGGCCCTTGGGTAAGGCATGAAGTATGAGAATGCCACCTTAACCAGGGACCCATTTGGGTCCTATGAAATGAAATATGAAATGGACTTTTATGAAAGCAGCTCCCTGTTCCTGTTGTATCCACAGGCCCAGGTCACATCTTCAGGGTCAAAGAATCTGCCCTACAACCAGCAGAAAGAGTGAGTGAGGGGGAGGGCCTACCCAGAGGCCCCACAGTTAGAGCCGTTGGGCTAAAATAGCCAAGGTTAGGGTCAAGATGAATACCTAACTGGGCTCAAACGAGGGAGGGCTAGGCAGCCTAAGACTGAGACCAGTCCCTCAGCCTTGACTCTTGCTCCATCTGTGCCCTCAGCTAAAAAGAAAAGGTCTTGGATGTTTCTGCATATCCTTTCCCCCATCTCTTCCAGGGTCAGGCCTTTATGTGACCCTCAGGGAACTTCTTGAAGGAAGGAGGAAGCAGGGGGTATAGCAAGGGTTGGCTCCAGGCCAAGGGACAACATTTCCCATCCTGGGCAGCTTCCAAGAGACCAAGTGCCTGGCAGAGCAAAACCTGGTATTGGAAACTTGAAACTTGAAGAAATCATAGAAATTATTTTATTGCTGGAAAATCAGGCTCAGTCTATTCATTAGGGGAAAGACTTAGCTGCTATAACAGACCCCAATCTACAACAGCTTGAGGAAGATGAAACTTTATTTTTGTCTCTCATTACAGGACATAACCTGGGTGGCTTGGTGGTAAAGAACCTGAATGCCAATGCAGGAGACACAGGAAACACCGGTTTGATCCCCTGGGTCAGGAAGATCCCCTGGAGGAGGAAGTGACAACCCACTCCAGTACTCTTGCCTGGGAAATTCCATGGACGGAGGAGCCTGGTGGGCTACAGTCCATGGGGTTGCAAAGAGTTGGACAGGACTGAGTGACTGAGCATGATAAGCAAGACAGGAGAAAGCCCAGGTTAGCAGGCTGCTCCACAAGGTCATTCAGGGACCCAGCTTCTTTCCACTTTGTTTCCCCGCATCCCTTCTGGTGTTGTCACCCGCAGAATCAAATCTGGGTGTTAGAATGTCTGTCTTCTAGCTTGTGGAAAGGGTGAAGCCAGGAAGCCCTGGATAAACAACGTCCTTGTACACAGAAGTGAAAGTAGCTCATACCTGGCCTTGCTATGGGTGAGAATAGTAAGAGCCTACACCTATTTGCAAGGGAAGCTGAGGAAGATCGTTGGGCAGCTGTGTGCCTGGAGGGAGGAGAGAAAAAGGCTGGGAAGCCACCAGAAGTTGGCCAGGCTCAGGAAGAGGAACTTGCCTAAGATCTGCATGGAGGAGATCTTTGAACCTGAATCAGGATCCAGGCCTGAGCCGTCACCATCAAGTCCGAGAGGCCTCAGGGCAGCCCCGCAGGCTCTGAGGGTCTGAATTAGCAGCCAGTCTCCAGCCTGCGGTCCCTCAGGCTGTGAATGACCTAGTCTACTGGGGGCACATCTAGTACAACCTGTGAGAGGTGGCTGACTGTGACCACCAGCCCCGACATGACTCAGACGTGTTTATGACTTAATATAGGAGGGGCTGAGAGGGGCTCAAGTGCGGGAACTCAATGCCTTGGAGAAACCCAAGGTCCTGGGTAGCAGCAGCCATGGAGGACTCTGTGCTCCCAGGGGGCTGAGTTTTTCTCCAACTTTGCATCATTTGGGAGCTGGTGGGGCATGAGGAAGAACCCTTCGATCTTGGGGCAGGGATGGGACAGAAGGATCCCACTAGCTAGAACCCGGAGGAAGCAGACCAGGACTGCTCCCCCACCAGGGCCACATGCCTCAGCCCCTGCCTGCAGCATGAGGATGGCTTCTGTGGTGTGTGTACTGTTGGGACATGCAGTCATAGCTCCAAGGGGACCACCTGCATGTGGGTGTGTGCACTCTGGGAGCTTGTCGGGAGACGGTCTGTTCTCTGGGAGTGAGTCACCATGCCCAGCCCTACGGGCCAGTCGTTTGGGAGTCCACAAAGCTCTAGAACCAGCATCAGCCCCCGGAGCATGTGGGAACACCCAGCCTGGGAGACCCAGCCCAGGACCACTCCAGGACTCCAGACCTCGGTGGACAGGTGATTAGGAGGGTGGGAGAGGGAGAGAGGACCCTAATCACGCAGGATGAGCATTGGGGATTCTGAGGTTGGGATTCTGAGGCTGCAGGTCAAGCTGGAGTTTGGTTACTGGGGTAGCTGTGACCCCAGAAGGGACATCGGGGCTCCAAGAGCCCCCATGGTGGGGGTCTCTCAGGAGTGGGAGGTGCAGAAGAAAGCCATTCGGCCATTAGGAGAGACCCACCGTCCAGGTGTGCTGAGGAAAACTGCAAACTCCCCAGCAATACCGAGGCTCTGTCATCACCAATTCTCAGAACAAGTCAGTTAGCTAGATAAATAAGAGAGTGGAGGGAAATATTTGAGCAGACAAATTCTCCCAGCTGGGCATTGGGTGGTGAGTGTGTGGAGGGCAAGGGCAAGTTCAGAATCTCAGAGTTTTGTTAGACCCCCAAGGCCTTCTTCTCTGACCCATTTCTCCCCCAAAGCAGGGAGCTGGAAGAGAAGATGCAAACACTTACAGCTTACTAGTTTTTCTTTTATCCCCATCACACAAATCACTGTACAAATAGCTATGTAATTAACTAGATGGTTGTGATAAGAGCTATGGAGGAAAAGCAGAGAGGGCCCTGCCAGACTGTGACAGGGAGATCTAACCTAGTCTGGAGAGGAAAGGCCACCCTGATGAAGGGAGGGACATTAAATCGCAGACTCACAGTGTGAGCCAGAGGTGGTCCCAGTGAAGAACATTCCGTGGAAAAGAAAGAGCAAGTCCGAGGGCCCTGTGGCAGGCAGTGGTTCAGGCAGTGACAAGGGCAATGGGTGTTGGTAGGGGCCAGCAGTGGATGTCTGTGATGGGAGATGCTCCAGGAGAGCCTACTTGTGTAGAGTCAAGGGATGGGCAGAGATGGGGGTTTTCTGCAGAGAGTAATGGGTAGCCATTACAGCTTTGAAGGTTGGTTGACAAAATCTGATTTGCATTTTTATAATATGTCCCGGCTGCCTATGGAGTATGGAGGCTGGATTAGCAGGCCTCAGGGTGGATGCAGGTATTCTAACAGGATACTCTTGGAGCTTTTGTTATTCAGTTGCTCAGTCATGTAGGACTCTTTGCGACTCTATGGACTGCAGCAGGCTAGGCTTCCCTGTCCTTCACTATCTCCTTGAGTTTGCTCAAACTCATGTCCATTGAGTCAGCGATGCCATCCAATCATCTCATCCTCTGTCATTCCCTTCTCCTCCTGCCCTCAATCTTTTCCAACATCAGAGTCTTTTCCAATGAGTCAGCTCTTTGCGTCAGGTAGCCAAAATATTGGAGCTTCAGCTTCAGCATCAATCCTTCCAATTAATATTCAGGATTGATTTCCTTTAGGATCGACTGGTTTGATCTACTTGCTGTCCAAGGGACTCTCAAGAATCTTCTCCAGCACCACAGTTTGAAAGCATCAATTCTTCAGCACTCAGCCTTCTTTATGGTCCAGCTCTCACATCCATACATGACGACTGGGAAAATCATAGCTTTGATTATATGGACCTTTGTTGGCAAAGTGATGTTTCTGCTTTTTAATACACAGTCTAGATTTGTCATAGCTTTTCTTCCAAGGGGCAAACATCTTAATTTCATGGCTGTAGTCACCATCCGAAGTGACTTTAGAGACCAAGAAAAGAAAGTCTGTCACTGTTTCCCCAATAGATTGGGGAAACAATTCCCCATCTATTTGTCATGAAATGATGGGACCAGATGCCAAGATCTTAGTTTTTGAATGCTGAGATTTCATGCTGCTCTTGGAGTAGCAGAATGGAAAAGATAATGGTCACTTGGACTAAGACAGTAATGGTGCCTATGTGATTGGAGAGAGTGTTAAATATGACTCCGATTTATTTCTAAATTTTTAAACTACAAATTACTTATTCATTATAAATAATAAAAAGACTCTAAAAGTAAATAATGAAGAAAGGTAATACCTTCCCCTTAACGTTCATCTTCTGCTCTTACCTGCTAAGGCCACCCTGCTGACAGCTGGAACAGGAGCAGCCTTGCACATCTTTCCTTTGTGTTCATCTAAGGGGAGAGAGGTTTTCTTTTAAATGGGATATTACTTGCTACTTACTCTGCAACCTACTTTTCTCGCTTAACAGTACATCACAGATATCCTTTGCAATTCTGTAGCTGTAGGTCTAACTCATATTTTAACAGTTTCATGGTGTTCTACAGCTGGGCTGTACGACAATTTGTTTGATCACTGAGTGACATTGATGTTCAAATAGTTTCCTGCCACCACAAATAATGCTGAAATTATTAGGTTATCCTTAAATATGGGTGATTTTCCTCCATAAGATACTTTCCCGGAAGGAGAATTTCTAGGTCAAAAGGCATGTGCATTTCTAATTTTAATCAATAGCACCAGGTTACTTGCCCCAAATTGTAATAGATAGTGCCAGATTACTTGCTCAGCAACAAATGAGAGCACCATTTTCTCAGATTTTCAGCAGACATGAACATTTTACTCTTATGTTTTTTCCAATCTGACAAATTAAAGTAATGAAAACTTATTTCACTTTAATTTGCATTTTCCCAGCTAATAATTAGGGTAAGCATTTTATTGGCCATCTAGGTCTTCTCTCACAATGACTAGTTCATACCCTATTTCCATTTCTCTTTTGGGCATTTGTCTTTTTCTTTACAATTTATAGAAACTCTTTGTATATATGACGTATTTTCCCTTTTACTGTTTTATATTTTGCAGATTTCTGGTAAATCATTTGTCTTTTTCTTTGTTTATGGTGCCTTCTACCATCAAAGTTTTAAAAATCAACTCTAGTATAATATATATCTTTTTCTGTTACTCTTGCAGGTATATCCCACTAAATTTATTCATAATTTCATTATCCAAATCTATTCTATTTTCCTTTAAATTTTTGTAATATTTTCACAGGTTCATTTTTATATTAAAATCTCTAACCCATCTGGAACATAATCTTTATGGGGGATGGGTAGGGATATCATTTTTTTTTTCTTTCAGATGGATAACCAATTACAATAGTACCATTTTTTTTGTAAATTAATTTATTTATTTTTATTGGAGGCTAATTACTTTATAATACTGTAGTGGTTTTTGCCATACATTGACATGAATCAGCCATGTGTGTACATGTGTCCCCCATCCTGAACCACCCTCCCACCTCCCTCCCCATCCCATCCCTCATGGTCATCCCAGTGCACCAGCCCTGAGCACACTGTCTCATGCATCAAACCTCGACTGGCGATCTATTTCACATATGGTAATATACATGTTTCAATGATATCTCCCAAATCATCCCACCCTCTCCTTCTCCCAGAGTCCAAAAGTCTGTTCTTTACATCTGTGTCTCTTTTGCTGTCTCGCATATAAGGTCATCATTTCCATCTTTCTAAATTTCATATATATGCATTAGTATACTGTATTGGTGTTTTTCTTTCTGACTTACTTCACTCTGTATAATAGGCTCCAGTTTCATCCACCTCATTAGAACTGATTCAAATGCATTCTTTTTAATAGCTGAGTAATATTCCATTGTGTATATACCACAGCTTTCTAATCCGTTCATCGGCCAATGGACATCTAGGTTGCTTCCACGTCCTAGCTATTGTAAACAGTGCTATGATAAACATTTGGGTACACGTGTCCCTTTCAATTCTGGTTTCCTCGGTGTGTATGCCCAGCAGTGGGATTGGTGGGTCGTATGGCAGTTCTATTTGCAGCTTTTTAAGGAATCTCCACACTGTTCTCCATAGTGGCTGTACTAGTTTGCATTCCCACCGACAGTGTAAGAGGGTTCCCTTTTCACTGCACCCTCTCCAGCATTTATTGTTTGTAGACTTTTTGATAGCAGCCATTCTGACCGGTGTGAGATGGTACCTCATTGTGGTTTTGATTTGCATTTCTCTGATAATGAGTGATGTTGAGCATCTTTTCATGTGTTTGTTAGCCATAGAGATATCTGTTTAGTTCTTTGGCCCATTTATGACAGCACCATTTAAAAAAATAACTTTATTGGTATATAATTCACATACATACAATTTACCCATTTAAAGCATAGAATTTAATGTATTTTAATATATTCTTAGATAGGTGAATCACCACAATCAATTTTAGAACCTTTCATTATCTCAGAAAGAAATCTTGTACCTTTTAGGTAGAGGATGAGATGGTTCGATAGCATCATCTACTCAGTGGACATAAATTTGAGCAAATTCTGGGAGATAGTGAAGGACAGAGGAGCCTGGAGGGCTACAGTCCATGGGGTTGCAAAGAGTCAGACACAACTCAGCAAATGAATAACAACAACCTTTTAGGAGCTAGCTTGTTACTACCCCTGCAACTACTCATCTGTTTTCTGTCTCTATAAACTTGCCTACTCTTGACATTTCTATAAATGGAATCATATAATACGTAAACTTTTGTGACTGCCTTTTTTCACACAGCATAACATTCTGAGGCTTATTCACTTTGTGGCATGTATCAGTATTTCATTCCTTTTTGTGGCCCAGCAATATCCCTTGTCAGTTGATGGCCATTTGTTTTTTTCCTACCTTTTGGCTATTATAAATAATGCTACTTTCAACATCAGTGTACAAATTTTTTGTGCGGATATGTTTTCAGTTTTCTCGTCTACATACCTAGAGGTAGAATTATTGGGTCATATGGTGATTCTGTGTTTACCTCTTGAGGAATTACCAGGCTGTTTTCCAAAGTGGCTGCACCATTTCACATTATCACCAGCAGTTAGGGGTTCCAATTTCTCCACATGTTCACCAACATTTGTTTTTATCTGACTTTTTGAATTTAGCTTCCTAGTGGATGTGAAGTGGTACATTATTGTGGTTTGATGTGCATTTCCAATAGTGATGAACATCTTTTCATGTGGCTTATTGACTTATTTGTATATCTTCTTCAGAGAACTATCTATTCAGTTCGATCTATTCATTGTTTTCTCTTATGAACTGAAATGAAACTTTATCATATATTAAATTATTTTCTAATTTGGATCTACATATTGGTTCTTTGTTCCTCTGATCTATTTACCACTTCCTAGCTTATCCTGTACTGTTCAGATCCTGGTGGCTTTGTAATATCGTTTATTATTTAATGATGCAAGTTCTTGTCAACTAGTCTTTGTTTTCATGTTTTCTCAACAGACTCAGACACATATTTTTCAAATATAATTCAAATTAATTTTTTTTTACATTTCTGAAATACCTTTAAATTTGAGATTCTAATAGAAATTGCATTGAAAGTAAGTGAAGTGAAAGTCGCTCAGTCATGTCTGACTCTTTGAGACCCCATGGACTATACAGTCCATGGAATTCTCCAGACCAGAATACTGGAGTGAATAGCCTTTCCCTTCTCCAGGGGATATTCCCAACCCAGGGATTGAACCCAGGTCTCCTGCATTGCAGGCAGATTCTTTACCAGTTGAGCCACAAGGGAATTTCAAAAGGCTGGCTTGTCAGGGCAATGAATTATTTTTATGAGAATAAGTCTTTTCTTTGAAACATGGCTACATTCTATATGTTCAGATTTTGTTATATGTCCTTCAATATGATTTCATAACTTTATCCAAAGAACTTTACCTTTGTAATTGTTGTTTTAAAATTACCCCTTAGTATTTTACTGTTTTGTCACTATTGTAAATTAATTTTTGTCATTTACATTTCTAATATGTCATTGCATCGAGAAAAAAACTATAGATTTTCCTTTACCTTGTAGTTAGTCACCTTCCCAATTATCTAATTCTAGTAACTTTTAAACTAAACTTCGTTGGAATTTCTTGAAATACAATCATATCATTTGTAAACAAACATGTTTGTCATTTAAAAAAATCAGCTATTTATTCCAATTAGTTTATTTTTGTCTTATTGAATTAATTAAAATCTCCCCCAAAATGTTGAATATTAGTGACGGTAATGAGCATCTTGGCAAGAGATGCTCTTGCCAATTTCTGGCAAGAGCTTCTGAATATCATATATTTGTTATTGAATTTTGATAGATAGTCTTTATCAAATTAAAATATTTTTCTTTTTTTGGCTTTGCTTTGTATTTTATTAGCAATATTTGCTGAATGTTATGAAATGATTTTTGACATCTATTACCATAGTCATATTTCGATCCTTTCATTGGTTGATGTACTGGACTTATATTGATAAATTTCTTGATGCAGAATCATGTTTTTGTTTTTGTTTTTTTTTAAATAAATTTATTTGTTTATTTATTGGCTATACTCAGTCTTCGCTGCTGTGCACAGGCTTTTCTCTAGTTGTGAGCGGAGCTGCAGTACCAGGGCGTCTCGTTGCAGTTGCTTCTCTTGTGGCTGAGCACTCTAGGGCGTGCAGGCTTCAGTAGTGGCGGTTCCTGGGCTCTGGAGCTTGGACTCAGTAGTTGTGATACCCAGGCTTAGTTGCTCTGTGGCTTGTGGGATCTTCCCAGCCCAGGGATCGAACCCGGGTCTCCTGCATTGGCAGGCGGATTCTTTAACCACTGAGCCACCATGGAAGCCTCAGAATCATGTTTTTGATGATAAACTCTCCTATGTATGGTGTAAATTTTTGATACTCCTCCCATATCTAGTAGCTAATATCTTATTTTAGATCTTGCACTCATTGAAACTGGTCTGTAATTTTTTCTTTCTTTTTTAATTCAATCTTTATAAGTTTGGGGAATTAAGAAGATGCTAGAGAATAAAACAAACCAGTAATATTTCCGAATTATTCTCTTGTCTGGAAATAATTTAGGTAACATTAAAAATCATCTGTTTTTAGGTTAGATGCATGAGACAAGTGCTAGGGGCTGGTGCACTGGGAAGACCCAGAGGGATGGGGTGGGGAGGGAGGTGGGAGGGGGGATCAGGATGGGGAAACATGTAAATCCATGGCTGACTCATGTCAATGTATGGCAAAAACCACTACAATATTGTAAATAAATAAATAAATAAAATTAAAAAAGAAAAAGAAAAAAATCATGTTTTTAAAGGTTATATAAAACTCATTTTTGCTATAATCTGTGGCTTGTAATATTTTTATTTTATGCTTAGTTATGGTAAAATACACTTGACATAAAATTCACCATCTCATCCATTTTTAAGTGTACATGTCATTAAGGGTAAGTACATTTACATTGTTATGTAGCCAATTCCCAGAACTCTTTTTATTTTGCAAAACTGAAACTCTATACCCATTAAACAAAAACTCCCCATTTTCCCCTTCCCTCAGCCTCTGACAGCCACAATTCTACTTTCTGTCTCTATGAATTTGACTGTTCTAGGTACCTCTTTGGAGAAGCAAATGGCAACCCACTCCAGTATTCTTGCCTAGAGAATCCCGTGGACAGAGGAGCTTGGTGGGCTGCTGTCTATGGGGTTGCACAGAGTCGGACACGACTGAAGTGACTTAGCAGCAGCAGCAGCAGCAGGTACCTCTTATGAGTGAAGCCATGCAGTATTGGTCTTCCTGTAATGGCCTTTTTTTACTTAGCATAATGTCCTCAAGTTTCATTCAAGTTGTAGCATGTGTCAGAATTTCCTTCCTTTTTAAGGCCAAATAATATTCCATCATATATACACATATATGTATATTTTTATGTATATATACTGCATTTAGTATACCTATTCATCCACTGATGAACACTTGAGTTGCTTCCCTCTTTGGGCTATTGTGAATAATGATTCTATGAACAGGGGTGTACAAATACCTCTTTAAGACCTTGCTTTCAATTCTTTGGGGTATATTCCCAGGAGAGGAATTGCTGGATCACACAGTATCTTGTGGGCTTCCCAGGTGACTCAGTGGGTAAAGAATCTGCCTGCAATGCAGCAGATGCAAGCAGACACGAGTTTGTTCCCCAGCTTGGGAAGACGCCCTGGAGGAAGACGAGGCAATCCACTCCAATATTCCTGCCTGGTGCAGGAAGCATCAGTTCACTTCCTGGGTTGGGAAAATTCCCCTGGAGAAGGGATAGGCTACCCACTCCAGTATCCATGGGCTCCCCTGGTGGCTGAGACAGTAAAGAATCTGCCTGCAATGTCTGGATTCAGTCCCTGGGTTGGGAAGGTCCCCTGGAGGAGGGCAAGGCAACCCACTCCGGTATTCTTGCCTGGAGACTCCCCATGTACAGAGGAGCCTGGTGGGGTACAGTTCATAGAATCGCAAACAGTTGGACATGACTAAAGCAACTGAGCATGCATGCACATGGTATCTTGTAATGTTTTAATAGCAGAGTTTTCATTAAAACAACAACAACTTCTGTTTATTGGCCTATTTAAGATTTCAACTTCTGTGCTCAATTTTGATAATTTTCTACTTTGCCTGGAAAACATCTATTTCCTCTAGGTTTTCACAGGCTTATGTACATTATTGTTACAATTCTTTAACCTTTTCTGTACCTGTGATATGCCTCTTTTCTTATATCTAATATGGTATGTTTTTGCTTTCTTGTTTTTCTTAACTAAGATTACCTGGAAAAGTTTATCAATTTTGTTGGTTTTTTCAAAGAACCAGGGTTGGGTTTTCTTTTAATTATTTTTCTATTATTTATTTTCTGTTGCATTAGTTTCTGATTTTTATAACTTTGTTAATTTCATTTATTTTCTTTGGGCTTAGTTCGTTCTTTTTCTAATTTCTTAAATTAAATACTTGGTTAAAATTTTTTTAGTCTTTGTTTCATTGTTAAAAGCACTTACGATGCAACTACTTTTTAAATTTCTGTTATATCTATAGTAAATATATAAAAATACAAAACATGAAAAACATTTATGGCTATACTTTTTCCTCTGAATACAGCTGTGTCTTATAAATTCTGTATGGTATGCTATTCTCTTTTTCATTACTAGGTCATTTGTAATTTCAGTTTTGACTTTATTTTTGATCCAGTAGTAATTTAAAAGAGTGTTTCTTAATTGTCAAGCAGTATATACTTTTGGCCTTGAAATTAGTCTTATTTATATTAATATTGCTGTTCCTACTCTTTCTCTGATTGCATTTACTTGGTATATCTTTGCTCATTGCTTTATTTCAGTCTTCTTTGTCACCTTGTTTTGAGAATATTTCTTGTAAACAGCATGTGGCTGTATTTTATGCTTTAAATCACTCAGACAATCTGTTTTTTGATAGGGAAATTCAGCCTCTTCACATGTAGTGTAACATACCGATATACTTAGCTTTACTTGTTCCATCTTATTCCATATACTTGTTGTTTCTTCCCCTCTCTCTCTCTCACACACACACACACATACCTTTATTGTTGTTGCTTTTGCTGGCTTGGTTGAAACTCTGCTTTACTTCTAGATTTCTGGTATTAAGAATTGGGTGGTTGGTTTACTGAAACAAGAAGAAGAAAGATTTGGGAAGAAAATCATGAGCTCAATTTGGATTTTAAATTTTAAGATACATCCAGTTGGAAACATCCAATGGGATGAAACATTCAACGGGAGATGTCAAGGGGGTATGTGGAAATACCAGAGTAGAACTCAAAGGGAGAATCCTGAGTAAGGGCTACACACACCAACAACCCTAGATGGCACCTCAAGGTGGGGAAGGTGTTCAGAGATGCCTGGGACCCGGGCCTGAGGGATGCCACAGTTAACAGCTGATGAAAGAAGAAAAGCTGGCAATACATGAAGACTAGAAGGAATGTCCACGGGGTAGAAGGAAAACTCAGAGAATGTTTCTGTATGAGGAAGAAACATGTTCAAGACAGAAGGGATTATATGCATTAAATTCTGAGAGGTATGGTGAGGCCTGAACATAGTCTTTTAGTGACATAAAAGTCACTGGTGACCTTGACAAGCCTTGTGGAGGCTGAAGCCAGATAGCTGTGGAGGAGGAGAGAGTGGGTGGTGAGGAAGTACGACAACAAAGGGAATAGATGGCAAAGGGTCTCAAGGCAGATGTGAGGTCCAAGGAACTCCTCTGTTTACTTGTTTCAGGTGAAACACCAGAGTTTGTCTGCCTGCTGTGGTGAAAGGTCCATTAGAGCCAGGAGGTCAAAGGGAAGGGGAAGAACCAATGGGACCCTTTGAACAGTGGTAGCTGGTGGACCAGAGCACATGCTGAGAGATAGGGCCCAGCAGGAAGAAGGTCATGTTCTCCAGGAGGGAAGGTATGCGTGACCAGGTGCCTGTTGCAGATGTGGAAAATGATGGTAGGAACACAGACCTGGGGCAGGAGGACCTGGGCCTTTCTGTCTGACGCATCTCATCTCTTAAGGTAGGAAGTGACATCACCTACTGACATTGCAGTGGAGCAGGGAAATGGATCAGACAGCTGGGGAGACAAGAAGAGAAAGAGGACACGAAGAGAAAGAGACAAGAAGAGAAAGAGAGTGTGGGAGAACACGTGTGGCTTCAGGAGACCTTCCGGGCAGCGAGGGGCAGTGGGAGCAAAGCCTTTGGTTGGCCTGATGTTGATGACATTGATGACGCCCTTTGCGTCTCTGGCTGAGCTCTACTGCCTCCCCAGGCAAGGCTGGCTGTGGGTGCTATTCTGGCCCATTCTTGCTCCCACAGCCTCTCCCTTCATGCCGGTCACATAACTAAAATAGGTGGGAACATGGAGGCCGTATATGTCAGGTACCAGATCTCACACATTTATAACAATCAGCTCCAAATTCTGATTCCTCTCTTCTGGGTCCTCCTCTCCAAAAAGGTGTAAGACCTTCTAGGAATGCTTACACATGTAATCCAGGTGTGCTCTGGACACCATCAGATTTTGAGTTCTGGATAAAGTCATTTTCTCTCTAATATTCCCAGGGTTGGGAGGTAGGGTTGATAGGCTAGGGATACTGATGCCTCCCATATAATTAGGGTTGCTCCCTGATACTCTCGCCATCTTGTCATCACTGCATGCACATGCTTCCACCCATGCCACTGAGCTGCTGACGCAGGTACTCTTGTCCCTTTCTGCAGTTACTCATCATTTCTAGTGACCAGCTGTTTTAGAGGAGGCTTTGATAGTAGAGCTGTAGGACTCTTAGTGACCTGCTTCCTCATCTGCATCATTGCTCTCTTCTCATTGGAGTGCTGGGCAGAAGTGGGCCAGGCTCAGCTTTGCACCATACCTGGAACTGTTACCCTTCCAAACTCCAGGCCTTGCTACTCAGTCTAGACCCCCATGGGGGATCGCCTCTCAGGACCCTCATTGTCTCTCCTCCAGCATGGTCCCCATTGGGGACCTTGATCCTTATAGTATGTCCATCCATGTCCAGATCTCAGGGATGGACTAAGTTCAGTGTCCTTCACTAGTGCTTGAGGCCCATATACATTCAGAGATGGGGCTGGGCATCTATTTCAGTTTCCCTGACCACCCATCATGGTGAAGCTCTAATTTTCTCTTCCACTGTGAAAACCACGAGGCTGGTCTTCAAGGAGCTCACACAGGCCCTCAGTGTAAGTGAGGTTGGGGGCAGTGAAGCTGGGTGCTCAACCCCTTGGGCTGGACTCAAGTGTCAGGTCTGGCCAAGCAGATAACCCAATTGCAGGGCCATGCTCGTCCATACAGTGCTTTTCTGAAAATTAGTACTCTCTTTTGGCAGGTGCAGCCTATGTCAGGCACATGGTTTGGAGAGCAGAGAAAGGGCAGAATTTCAGCCCCCTCTTGTCCTCTTGGCCAGAAGCCCTATGCCAGGAACAGCCAGCACCAGTCTAGACAGTGACCGTGCCTAGCAACACAAAGAACTAAACAGCATGGAGATCAAAATATTGGATTCACAGGAAGCATGCACCTGGGTTCTGGTCCCTTTCCATCTGAGGTCCTGGGGGAACAAAAAGATGGTACCTAAGGTTCTCTCCTTCTGAGCCTCCATTTTTATATCTAAATTCCTCCCCTGCCTCTGTGGCTCCCATTTTCTCCAGTGACCCAGTGGAGACTCCTCATATGGTATCTGTGCTTCTACTCCAGGGGAGAGCTGAAACTGTGCCCTCAGGGACTGACCTTATTCTCCAGGCCTCAGTGGAGTAATGCACGTACCACTCACAAGTCCAGACTTCACACAGCGACACTCACTTAGAGGAACACAGGGGAGATGTTTCCTTAGAGGATTTTGAGAGGTGGGCAAGGGCTTCCTAAGCGAAGGGATGCCACGAGAAGAATCACTAGAGCAAGAACCTGCAGGGTGTGTTCAATTACAGCAAAGCAATCCAGAGGGGCAGGAGTGTGAGGCTGTTGTTGGAGGTCAATAGATAGCAATTAAATTGAAGTGAAGGGCAGTGGTGGTTACAAAGTCTTCCCCAGATCTGGTGAAGGGCCTAAAATGATCTGATAAGCAGTTAGGGCTTGGTCTTGTGGTCAAAGGGGAACCACAGAAACTTTCTGAGCAGGAGAGTAGTTAGGGTCAGGTTTTGGCACCAGGAAGATGACTCTAGCAGCTTGTGCTGGATGGTGAGGACGATTTTCCAAACTCGGTCACTGCATGGCTATGTCCGATGCTTGTGGAAGATGAGAGCAGCAGACTTGGGAGGTCATTCTGAAGAGCACCTCTGAACAGCTCCCTTTTCTTCACTGAACTGAGTATAATTAATTCACTCATTTCACAAACTTTGCCCCATACGAACTATGTGGGTCAATGTGCAAGGATGGAGGAGGGCAGGAGGAATCAGGATGAGCCCTCCCTTCCCCTCCCCTAGCTCTCTCTCCACCCCTCAATCAGAATGTGTTTTGATAAGTGGGGGCTTGGGAGACAGCATAAGGGTGACAAACTGTGCCTCCTCCACCAATTAAATTTTTTAAAAAGCTGCTATGGAAGGAGCGAATATTAGTTTCCTGATTTATAAAGCCAAATGGATTAAGCTCATTCATTGCCCGAGGAAACAAAAAGGAAATCTTCAATACCTCTGTGCACATTGAGAACAGGAACAATACTGGTCTTTAGAAAGCAGAAACCTAATTTGGGGGAATCAATTACCCTCTGTGTCCCTGCCTCTGTGGGCTTTCTCACTGGCTTTCTCTCAATAGAGATTTCCTGGGAGGTAAAATGTGGAGAAGTTGGTCAACCATAGGCACACCCTCCGTTTAGCCTTTACAAACAGGAGGCAAAGAACTAGGGTTTGTGGAGTGGGAGTGGGGGGTGCACCTAGATATCAGACACTTGTGGAAATGGGAGGAGGCAAGCTGAGACTGGGGAGGGCTTTGGGATAAAACCTGGAGAATGG
Source organism: Cervus elaphus (assembly GCF_910594005.1). Lineage (NCBI taxonomy): Eukaryota > Metazoa > Chordata > Mammalia > Artiodactyla > Cervidae > Cervus > Cervus elaphus. Next base: position 57,350,917 of record NC_057815.1, read on the forward strand.
GGGGTGGGAGTGGATATAGGGATGTGCAGTGAGAGGGCAAGAGAAGGGGATGATGGGAACCTGGAGTTTATAGCTGGGGGGAAGGGGAGCATCCTCCAGGCCGTGATGGGGTGAGGAGGACACTCTCTCAGCCTGCCTCCACAGACCACAACCGCCTCCTGATTCATCTCTTCTGTGGTCTGCCCTTGCCCTTGCAGGTTTGAGCCTGCAGAGTGCAATGGCCAGAAAATTAGACAAAATGAAAGGGGATGGGGCGCCGGCCACAGTAACCACGGAGTCACACTCACAGCCACACACAGAAGCAAGCTCACACATTCCTGTGCTGGGCCTCAGACACTGGCCCACGGTCCGCAGCCCCAGAGCCGCATTCACCCGGATGCACTCACAGTCACACATGGGGAGTCCCACACTCACAAGGACAGGGTCACAGACTCAAAATGACACCCCACATACTCCCCCCGGAAACCGCACACACTCCGCCTCCCCCAAGTCCGAGCTGAAGCTCCCACGGTGTCTCACTACCCCACACAGCCCTCACTCTGGCATGCGGTCACACACACACACACACACACACACAGTCCCTCACACGCACACACTCTGGCTGTGCTTTTGTGTTTTGTCAGAATTAATGAGAAAAGTTCCCGTGCCCTGCGGGTAATTAGTGTCCTTGGAGTTAAATAAGCTAATGGCGGGCACCTCTGGCCCAAGCAATTATGTTTGTGTATTGAATAATTGATTCAAAGGGGGGGAAGGGCCGCTAATCAGATCTGAACATAATGAATTGATTTAATTAACAGGGGAATCTGAGGGGCCCTGGGAAACGCAGGCTTCTTCACTCGGCTGAGAGAGCGCGGGCCGCGCGGAGAGAAGAGCGCGCGGCGGCGGCGGCTCCGGCGGCTCCGGCCCGGCCCGGGCAGCGGCTGCCGGCTCGGCCTGGCCATCGAGGCCGGGCGGACTCGCCCCAGCCCCAGCCCCAGCCCCGCCCCAGCCCCGCCCCGTCCCGCCCCGCCCCCGGGTCTGGCCGGCCCGCCCGCCCGCGGGAGCTCCTCACCGGTGGGGCTCAGCTCCGGGCGCGGGTCGATCCGACCCAGTCAGCGGCCGCGCTCGCCGGGCGCGGAGCCCGCGCGGGGCCGGCGGGAGCAACGCAGACGGGCGACGGCGGAGTCCGAGTCGCCCGCCCCTCCGCGTCCTCGGCCCGGGCCGGGCTGGAGCCGCCGGGGACCATGGTGTTGGACCAAGAGGACGGTAGGTGCCCGGGGACCGGCGGGGCTCAGGGCGAGGGCAGCGGCAGCGTCCCCGGCGCCCGGCCCCGGCCGCCTTTGGCCGGCTCCCCGGAAGCCCGGCGGTGGAGGTGCGCGCGGGTGCGTGTCGGAGTGCCGGGCTCAGCCCGAGGCTCCTCAGCCGGATTAGGAAGTCACACGGGCCAGCCAAGCCCGGCAGCCCTGCACGCTCGGGCAGGGAACTTTCTCAGTGGCTCTTGCCGCCTCGCGGGCAAAGGAGCGCCTTTCAGATCCGTGCCGTGGGCTTCCCCGCAGTGCCCACTGACCCCAGTCTCTCTGCCTCCCCACTGGGTATCTGCATGTTCCCGCTTCTGCACCGCTTCGGAAAGGCTCCCCCAGGAGGATGCCCAGAGAACCCCGGGGTGAGGGTGCCGTCCAACCAGCACCCTGGGGTCCCTCAGGTCTGGAACTTCATAGCTGCGAGGTGGGTGACATGGCTTCACACCTGGCCGGGCTGGGGAGGACTCTCGCCGATCAGTTCCCCCAGCCCAGAGTGCTGGGAGGTGCACTGCTGATTAGGGCATGTGGATGGGCTGTATATCCAAGATAGCAGAGGCGGATTCACCTTGAAGGAATACGTTTTTAAGCTTCAGAGCCCTTCCGTTGTAATTTTGTTTAGTAAATCTCCTATTCTTTTTCTTAAAGACCCTTAACCCACCCACCCCAACCCTAGTTGCATAAGGAAGCTTCACTCTCGCAAAATCTAACCACCCCTGGGTCCAGCTTACACCCTTCCCATCGTAACTGCCAGTCTCTCAGGAGATCTCACAGCTCTGCTGGTCCATGGAGCATCCCCAGTTGCTAGGGCAGTTCTCTGGTGCCCGGCAAATGAAGCCCTGAGGCAGGAGGCTGGGAAATTGGGGGTTGGGAGGCAGCTACTGGTCTGCAGGGAGGGGTCTGGGTGCCTGGCCTTTCTCTCTGGCTCTGCTAGTCCCTTGTCCCACCCTGCTACCTCCCAATAGGGTGATCAACTGTCCTGGTTTGCCCAGGACCATCCCTGTTTTATCACTGACAATCCCAGGTCCTGGAAGCCCCTCAGTCCAGAGAGCTAGGGCAAACTAGGACATCTGGTCAACAGCCTATATCCACAACCTTCTCTGGGCTGTTGTGCAGGGGTGGGCTGGCCTTCATTGAAGGGGCGGGGAGACTTGTTTTCTGGAGGGCAGATTCTGCATAGGCCCTCACAAAACCTAACAAGTTATAACGGCAGCTTCCTAGAAGGCCTGTCCTGGGCTTCCAGAAACCGAAAGAGGAAAAGTTTGCCAACTGTGTGCTTTGCCACTCTAGTTTGTTGCAAATCCCTATACATGGGCTGCTTTGTGGGAGTAGGGGGCTGGACAGGACAGGGCACCTGAACTTGGCCAGCAGGCATCCTGATTGTACGCAAAGTCTGTAGATTCACTCTGTCCCACTCTGTGGCGGCCACTGGGAACAGGCCTTTGTCACTCCAGATACCCCATTTGAGTGTCACCTGTGAGGCCAGCTTGTAACTCCAGCTTGGAGCTGGAAGCAGGCCCTCAAGCCAAGGCACATGTGACAAGCCCCGCTGAGGAGTTCTGGAATATCTGGTCTGCTGGGCCCCCGGGGGCATCAAGTCTTCAGCCCCCTCCCCCACAACCCCAGCGCAGGAATCCTTCATCGGGACTTTACTGCCAGATGCAATGACAAACTGCTAGGACCTGCCCAAAACTTTGTAAAGCAGCCAGGCTTACCCCCTTTCTGCTCACCGTAACCTAGGGGGTTGAGCAGCTGGCCTCCCTCTGCTGTCCCCAGAGGCATTTCAAGGGCATTTTGGAGCACTCTTGGCAGAATCACAGTGTGAATACATGCTCATCACCTGTGGAATGTCTCAGGTGCAGATACCCCACTCCCTCCATCGCCCCCCAGCCCCAGGGGACATGCGAATTCCACCTCAGTGTTGTGGGTGTGCCCCTGGACCTGAAGGCAGCTTGGGTGGGAGTGAGCATAGGCACAGGAGTTACCTCCCTGCCCAACAATTACCCATAAGCTGAGAGGGAGGCTGCTGGAGGAGCCAGGCTCCTGCCTGGATTTGTCAGCCCAGCAGGCCCCTTCCTGGGTGGGAGCTCAAGTCATCCAAAGCGTCCAAAGGTTGCTGGGTAGCTCTGTCCACCAGAAGGCCTCTATGGAGGCCCTTCTCCAGATGAGTGTGGCAGCTCAGTGCTCATCACTGGGGCTGCAGAGGAAGCTGCCTGTGGGCAAAGGCAGCTAGCCCTTCACACACAGCACCAACTCCCTGCTCACACCCCAGCCTCTTCTACAGGCCATTGTTCTGTAACCCAGGCCTGCTCCAGTCCCTGGGTTGGGCTGCAAGGCCCCTGACTCCCAAAAGAGTGGCTGCTAACTGTGTGGCTGCTAATTGGGCACCTTGGGAGCTGGGGAGAGCTGATGTTTGGGACACAACACCCGAGAGTGAGAAAGTGGCCCCAACTAATCAAGTTCGGGTTTGTGGGTCAGGGCCAGACCCTGAGAGTGAGGAGAAGCAGTCCCAGAGGCCAGGAGTAAGGCCACAGCCCTTGTAGAGTGAACACCTCTAGGTAGCACAGAGGTGTCTACAGAAATAAGTTCCCCCTTGCCAGCCTGCCGGGTCCAGTTTTTGCCGCGCTGTCAGGCCCCCAGCTCAGGCTGGGGTGAGGGGCTGGCACTAAATGTGCCGGCGGCGGCAGTGCCAAAGCCTCCTTCAGACCCTCAGGGTACAGTTGAGCTGCAGTGGCAGGGGAGAGATCAAGCTCGCAGTCCTGAGGGATGGTGAGTCTGAGCAAAATGATATATTTAACATCAAATATACTCAAGGACTATTAGGATTAAGTATTCAAGATGAAGGGGAAAGCGAAACTCTCTGAGCTGCGGATGAAGCATCTCATTAGAAGCAGCCTCTCTTCTGTTTTCTCAAAGCTTGACTTTCCTGCCTAGGGTAGAGGAGGGTGGGCTGCAGCACCAGCCCCTCTCCCCTTCCCCCTCCCATCAAGCACCCCACATTGGGGCCCCCTAGGGCTTAAGGGGCATGACCTGGCCTTCAAATCTCCTTTGTACCCACTGCCTCCCCCTCCTCCCATTGTCCGGGGTGCCACAGTTTACAAAGCACATTCATATGCATTGTCTCATCTGATCCCCACAGCAAATTTGGAGAAGTCTTCTGCTTCACAGACAGGGAAACTGAGGCCCTAGGGAGAGAAAATGACTTGCAAAAGTCCCCTATTGGTAATAGGCAGAGACAAGATGAAGTCGTGGTGGCCCTTTGCCCCTCCAAGGACTCCAGCTTCCTTCTCCTTGCCTGGATCTAATCCTTAGAAGTGACTGCAGGGGCTGAACATCTGGCACATGTGTCTGGAGAAGAGCTGTTTAGATTTCCATCCCATCCTGGAACTCTGCACTGTCAAGAGAAAAAAAAAAAAGCCCTTGATATTGAAGAGTGGCCTTCCTGGAGAAGGCAGCCTGGGCACCAACCCCAGGGTGCACAGAGGGAAGCAGGGTTCAGAAGGAGAGGAGATGAACGCTGTGTCCCTTCCTGCCTCCTGCGTTACTAAGCAGGAATCATCAACTCTGTAATAGTAGAAATCTGTTTTCACTGCTGTATCCCCAATGCCTTACAATAGAGCTTGGTACATAATATGTGCTCAATAAATAGTTGTGGAATGAAAATAATAACCTTCAAGGCCATGCTGTGGTTGCTCAGATAGAAGTTGAGACAGGATCTCATTCTCTGTGAAATCAGGATGCTCTTCCGAGGGGCTGCTGGGGTAAGGATGGTGATGAAAGACTCAATAGTGAGAAAATCTGTGCCCTGCAGAGGGTTAACTTTGCCAAACAATCCAGGAAGCAACCAGGAACCCCGGAGAGAGGAGGTAGGAAGGGGGAGGGTACGTAGTCAGAGAAAGAGTGCCCCTTGGGAGGGGGCCAAAATCAAGGCTGAGGGGACTGACAGACAAGTGGTCTGCCAGACAGTGATTGAGAATGAGGACCCAGGGTCCTGAGCAGAGCCACGCGCCGAGTTGAGTCCTAGAGGCCTCCAGGTGGCGCTGCGGAGCCGGACAGCCGCGCGTCTCCACTCCCCATTAACTCGGGAGGGAGGGGGGCCTCGGGAAATGTGTGCATTTATTCAGTAGCAGGAGTGCAAACCTCATACATTGAGGGAGAAAGGCAGCGGGAGACGGCCGCCGAGATTCCCCCATCTCTTTGAATATAATTTTAGATTGAGATTCAGATTAAATCCGAGGGGAAAACACTTTATGAGGCTGAAAGCTGTGTCGTTGCCAGAGCCAGGGTTATGAGCTATCAAATGCAATTACATTAAGACAGATTATACTGGGCAAATTGAGCCATTTAGAAGGTGAGAATCAAAGAAACGGCTCTGATCCTCTCTTCCCCCTTCTCTCTCCCTCTCCCTCTCCCTCTCCAAATTGCAGTTCGTAGTTCCTTGCAATTCTGAGGCACAAAAGTAGGTGAGACTGCTTTTGTATCTGCGAAGTGCTTCACTCCTGAATGTAATTCTAGCTGAGTGCAATCTAGGTTAAGAGCCGGACAAGCGGGTAATTAGAGTCCGCTCGCTGCCCGAGGACCGGCCGCCCCGCCGAAGCGCGCCCGGAGTCGGCGCCCTTCTCCCGGCCGAGTCGAACTGCGGCTGGACACGGAGCGCCCGAGATGATGGTGCTGGACAAGGAGGACGGTAGGTGGCGGGCGGGGGTCCCGACGCCCCGCGCCCCTGCACCCCCGCCGCGGCGCGCGGGAACACACACGCCGGGACACGGGCGCGCACACGCCGGGCTGTGCTGGGCTGGCGGGGCGGGAGGTCCCCAGGGGGCTGGGGACTGGGGTGGGGAGGCAAGGGAGCTCTGGGCTGCGCGCCCCCGGGGCCGGGCCAGGCCGGACCGGACCGCGGGAGGGCGAGCTACGCTCTGGCAGTGTGATGCTCTGCGGGGCCGCGTGGAGGCTCCGGCTGCCCTCCGATCTCGGCGCAGCAGCGGTTCGCGTAGAGCGTTTCGTCTTTGCGGCTGCTCCTCTCACCGCAGCCATCACCCTCGCGCCGCACGCGTAACCCGAGAGGCGCTGAGCGCCGAGCAAATCAGTGGCTTCGGGAAATCGGACTCCAGATTTCTGCGGCCGGCTGGCGCGCAGAAAGAAGGTGGCCACCCAGGTGCCCGGCAGGCCAGGGGGAAAGCCGGCAGGACCACTGGGGACACGGCTGCCCAAAAACTCGGTGAGATAAAGGGACGCCTCCTGTGCTGCCCACCGTCTCCCTGGCGGCTCTTGAGCTCGGAGGCAGGAGTTTGGCCCAGAGAAAGAAAGTGTCCCACTCCTGGCCAGTAGCATGCGTGCCGGGGCCACCAGGACCTACCCTGATCAAGAGGTTCACTGCGCCTGAGAGGTCAGAATAGAGGGGCCCGTGGTGGCTAGAAGCCACTAGCAGGTGGTTTCACACACCCAAAGCCTTCCTGACTGCGACTGTTCTGCAGTAATTGTCCTGGTTTGTGCAGCACAGGTCGGAGAACCCAGCCCCCTTGAGGGTAAAACCAGTGGGTGTCCTGTGACCTAGGGGCAGCCCTCTTGGTCGAGAGAGTGGCCCTGCCCTGGCCCTGGCCGAGGCCCTCCTGCCCTGGAGGTGAGGGTTACCTGGTGGGTTAGTGTTGTCTGGAGACACGAATGCAATTGTTAGCACCCAGGCCCCATCTGCATTGTACTGCTGGTGAGGACCTGAGAAGAGGGGTTTTCTGTGAGTCAGCGGGAGTCCTCTTAGGGTGACATCAGCTGACCTCTCCCAGTGAGTGTGGAGGTCTGTGCCCTCTGCCCTCCAGGCTGGTGGTGCTCCTGACATGGTCACTTGGTGGAAATCTGAAGTTAAGTGACGTAGGGTCACACAGGATGTTTGCTTTGCTGCCACTGTGTGCCGATGCCCCTGGCCTCCCTTCCCACCCACTGAGGCCTCCAGCAGGAAGGGCCATTTAAAACATCTGGCCCAGGAGTGGCACGTGGGGGAGCACTGTGACCGGTCAGCCCATTTCTGGGCATGTGTGTTGAAAGAGAGGGAGGAGGACTAAATGCTCTGGCCAAAAGAATCCATTTGCCAGGGTTTGGCTAGGGTGAGACATCCACTTCCTGTGTGCTGTTCTTTATGGGCCCCTCCCCTGGAGCCCCAGGTGGGCCATTAGAGGGCTGGGCTGGTGCAGGTGTGTACAGATTGGAAAGGAGAAGAGGTCTGGGGTGAGACCAGACAAGGAGGAAGGAGTCTTTGCTTTAGCTCCTTTCTCATTGACTCCCGGTGTTATCTTGGATCAGTCATGCCCATCTCGAGTCCAGACTTTTCCTCTTGGTAAAGTGAGGAGCCAGTGCTGCCAGGTCCTTCCTTGGTGTTTGGAGGTGCTCACACCATGGGGAGCATTTGGAAATGGGTATGTCTTCAGCCCAGATTGTTTGGCATTGACTCCCTAGGCCCAAGCCAGAAATCTAGAAGACCCAGGCCCCGTACACAGGTGGCCTCAGGCAGGAAGACTGGCCTCCAGCTGACAAGATAATACCACCACCAGCACCTCAGGTCTTGTACTCTGTGCAGGCACCCCAGAATGCCTCGGCTCTATGTACTAAAGCTTTCTAGATGAGCCCCAAATGGAAATGGTTCTCTGGAGGTCATTTCAGCCAGTCTCCTGCCTGCCCCCCTGGTATATGTGTTTCCCTCAGTGTGCCCCAGACCTGTAGAGAAGAGCTGACTCTGCCCTAAGGTCCCCCACCCTGTCCAGTCTTAACGATGTGGTGCCCAGTAGTGCTGAGATCACTGAGCTCTGGGACCCCTCACAGCACAAGGAAGAAGACTGGCTTAAGTCCTGAGGAGCCATTTGATTCATGTCCTGCCCAGCCTAGATCTGTCTTTCAGAAGCAGCCTTTTTGCTCATAAATCCACCCTCCATTCCCTGTTGGAGTCTAGCATCTCCTGGTTCCAGGAAACCTTGAAGGTGGTACCTTCAGCTAGGTGGAGGGAGAAAGGTTCTAGACCCATTCACATCCTCACCCCGCCCAAACCTGCTGTCTAATTCCTTCCTCACACTTAATGCTCTCCCAGAGGTGGCTGTCTGGGCTGGGTGGCAGCACTGGTCCCCAGGGCCCCCGAGGAGTGTGTTCCTCCCGGCTGTGAACTGCACCCTTTGTCTGGCTGCAGCGGGGAACTCAGGCTCCTATTAACCACCCCCAACGCCTTTTCTCCACCTGACAGCGTCTTGTGGGAAGAGGCCCGGGCTCCTCTGGTTGAAGTCAGGTCCGCCAGCTGCCGAGGACCAAAGCTCCTGCTCTGCTGGGTTGCAGGGCTTTCATGTTGCACTTCTGAAAGATAATAAAATATCAATCGCTTTGCCGTAGCAACGGGTTTAAGAGACTTTCTGAAGTATTGAATCGTCAGAAAAAAAATTTTTTTTTTTTTTTGCTTTTAAGCACAGTGCATTATTAATAAAGTAATCCATTAGGTCGAGCAGTGAAGGGCCACCACAGAGAGGAAAGATCTGTTTTGCAAACGGTTAAACTTCGGGTTTCAAGATTAATTGCTTTCATTTGGATGCTTGCTCTTGGCCTAGCCAGCTCCACTTTACTGGAACTCAGGGTCCTGCCTTTCTACGTGCTGTGGGGCCTGCCTGTCAGCAAAGGGAGCCCAGCTCCAACTTTCCTGGAGAAAGCGCCCTTCTCCCCCTGGCACCTGTGCTTGGACTGGCACCAGGCAGTGGGCTTTCCAGGGAGGTTTGTGGTCCAAGGGGAGCTATAGCCCTGAACCCTGAAGAGTCGGATTAGCTCTCAGGCTGTTGGAGAAATGGCCCTAAAGTAGGGGCAGGCAGCAGCGGGTCCAGGCAGCCCCAGAAAGAGGGAGAGCCTCAGGTTGTGAAGGAATGGGCAGGAGAGCATGCTGAAGTCACCCCCAAGGGGTGGCCCTATGTGTGTGATGCAGAAGGGCAGGTCTGGGTGTAAGCTGCCTCTGCATAGGCCCAGCAGGAGGGCCGGGGCGGCTGCAGGAAACAGCAGGCAGGCAGTGGAACTAAACGCCAGACTTAATTCCTAGGGCATTTTTAATAAGTTAAAAACACCTAAGGAGATTGGAGCTGGGCTGAGGAGGACCAGACAGTGCATCTTCAATTGTTAATGACCACTGTGAGCACGGCCTCCACAGCAGACTTGGTTGATCCACGGGAGCAGGCTCTCAGCTACACTTGGCTACTGACCGGCAGGATCTCCTAGAATATCCCATCATACTCTGGACCACGGAGGGTTCTAGGGGCCTCTCCCAGCAGAGTGTGGCCAGGACCTCCCTGGCCCTGGAGGAAAGGCAGGGAGGGAGTGGGTCCTGATGCTGTTCCATAGTGCAGACCCCAACCCATCGGCAGGAGGGTGGAGCCCAGTGGACACTGCTCTCTGCTGAGGGCTGGTAAGGGCCTTGCGAGGCTGGCACGGTGGGGACCAGGCCTGGCACCCACCGTGTGCCTGGAAGAGAAGGGTGTCCATCTGCACCCACCAGTCTGGCCTGGGCTGCAGCCATCTCATGCAGGGGAATGAAGTATCACAAAATCTGAGCAGCATGTACAGCTATGTCCCCTTCCTGCCCAAACCCAGCGAGGCAGGGAGCCTGTAAGGATGGCTTTCCCCAACCCCCTCCCAAAGCTCAGGGTAAAAAGCAGGTGCTCCTGTCTGTTCCCCGCTCTTCCATTCATCTGCCCATGCAGAGAACTCGGGACGGGGGGGCAGGGTGGGGGGACAGGGAAACAACATAAATTGGTCTGTCGTCCGGAATCCATGTCTCGCTAATGTACCCAGATTAACTCAACTGTAAATTGTCTCCTTGGATGGCAGTGTCTTGCTAAAAGTTTCCCATATGATTCATGATTTGGATTGCTTTTAACGGCTATTGGCTAAGCAAGCCGGTGACTGTACAAGGTGATGCAATTGGCATTAGTGAGGGGAGGCACGGGAGCGTGTAATGCAGTCAATACTGCATTAACTACTGATGCCCAATTACAGGGAGTGGGAGAGAGCCTTTCAGGAGCATTAGGACTGGGGGAAGCTGAGATCACTGGCCGCTGCTCGCCTAAAAGCTTCACCCTTTGCGTGCCGGGTCTCGGCCCTGGCCTGGCCACTCACTTGGCCTCTGTGGCCATAGGAACTGCCTCTCTCTCTCTTTCATGTCCCACAACGATGCTTTTAGCACATGGAAATGTGCATTTTCCTAGAGCCGGGGCCTGCTTCTCATCCCTCCTGAGAATTGATTTCCCACCCCGCTCCAAGTCCCAGAGTCAGACGGGGTGGCTGCCCCACCTGCCTCCATTTAAGGAACACTCAGAAAGCCCCATCTGAGAGTAGGACCAAGAGGAGGTCTATTTTGGTCTCTCCCCCTTGGAACAGATGGATGATTGCCAGCGAGCTTTGGCGGCCAACCCTCTATGATCGGAAGAGACGTGAGGTTTAGCCTCAGCACAGCTGGACTGCTGGCACTGGCAAGGCTGCTGAAGCTGGAGAGTGGTCCTGGCTGGGCCTTCTCTGAAAAGAAGACAGAGCTGGTTGGCTGATGAAAGTGACCGGTCCTTAGCCAATGTGGGCCCCCTCCAGAGCTACATCCCACAAAGGGCAGAGCTGTCCCCGTGTAGCCAGGAGGCCAAAACTGTTGTTCAGGTTCAATTCCAGGGACCAGAGGGCCTCCCAGGAACCCCTGATCAGGCACATTAGCAAGTTTGGAAGCAGCTAGGGAAGAAGGTAGAAAAAAGGACCTGATACCCCAGTGTGGCAGGTACTATAGGACTGGCTGTCACATCTACTACTGTGCTGAGCTGCATAGGTCCAATATGTCCACTGTAGTTCTGTGTTCTGTGCCAACCCAGCGTTGAAGTGGTTTTGCCTCTGTACTTTCTCATCTCTACGGTGAGAACAACCACATCTAACCGGCAGGATTGTTATCAGGATTAACTCAGATAATGTCCACGTACACACGTAATAAACCAGGAAGCTTCATGCGTTGTGAAGTAACAGTGCTATCTGCAAAACCACAGGCTGATCTGAAATAGTCTTGTGCCCAGATCCGTGCTTTGTTTGCTGCCCAGCACTGGGCCCTCATCCTTCCTTTTCTCTAGTTTATCCATCATGGCCATCCCTCACCACTGTCCAGGAGGCAGGGTGGACTCACTACAGTCACCATGGGAAGAAGCCTCCAAAATCACTCTTTGTAAGCCCTTCCATTTATAGTGGCACAGATGAGACTCAAAGTTGCCCAGAATTACGTAGGAAGTTAGAGCCCAGAGCCTTAGCATCTTTCTGTGTTCCATCCTGGCTTCCATGCCTCTGCCTGTACCCAAAGTGTGACAAGGCTGGATGGTAGAAATCTCTGATAAGGAGGAATATGAGCTTAACCAAGACCATGCGTCTGGGCATCCTGCTCATGGCCCCACTGACGGCCCAGGGCATGTGTTCTCAGATGTAGGTAGGTCCTCCTGGTGGGTGCTGACGGGTGCTAACCTGACCTGGGCCTTCATGGGCTGGAGAAGCCCCAGAGGTACGTGTGGCCTGTAGCCCAGGCTGCCTGCCTGCCCTGCCTGGAGATGAAGGACACCGAGGCCCACAGGACACCCTCCCAGCCTCGGCTGAACTTTTCGTGGTGCTGCTGGCCCGAGTTTTCCTGGCAGGTCTGTACCCTAGATAGGGCTACACCAGTGGAGTCACCTTGTGCTGACTTGCAAAAGCTGATTTTGCACATCCCTCCCCAACTCTGAGTTCAGTGACATCACATTGGTAACTTGATACAAGCCATGGTGGAAATATTAACACCACAGAAATTGGCAAACACCAGAAATCAAGGTGTTTTTTTTCCCCCGGAGAATCAGTTGTGAGATATTTATCAGCACACCACTGGATTGCATTCATCTGGGACTCTGGACCTAACTCTTTCACCACCATTCTCCCATCCCATCTACCACCTTTCCTTTGGTACCAGAAGACCCAGCCCTTTGCCACCCTGACATTCTATCAGATACCTGCTGCCACAGTAGGCTGGGCAGGACTGATATGTCCACTCTGGTTTTGTGTCCCATGCCGACCTGGCATTTGCCTCTGTATCCTTGCTCATGCTGTCCCCCTTGCCTGGTGCATGCTCTACCTTTCGGTTGGCCTTGAGGGAGCCTACAGGCAGCCTTGGCTGCTTACAGGCCATTCCAGGTCCTATTCAGAGTCACATCCACCCAACTAGCTACAAGCTCATCTCTCATTGGTTGGAGGATGTTTATTTTGTGTTCTGGCTAAGGCAGGAGCCTATAGTGGCTGACATAATGGAGGTGGGGCGGGGGGGGAGCGGGGAGTGGGGCTGGCCCAGGTGCAGGGACAGATACCTCAGAGAGCAGACCTACCGGGTCAGATTGGATCCCCAACTCTGCCTCCTACCCCTTCCTAAGTGGGCTTTCTTGAGTGGCCTACTCTCTTCAGGTGCAGCCTGCTAGCATAAGTCAGGAGACCCAGCTGACTGCTGTGTGACTTCAGACAACTTCCTGGGCCTCGGTTTTCACATGTCTGCAGTGGGAGCAACACTTAACTGGCACCTAATATCCATGTGAAGTGAGAGTGCTCTCTACACAGATGCACGGTGATCTCTTTGGCTTTGGCCTCTTGGTCTTTACACAGCAGCTCTTGTTTCACTGAGCCCTTAATTAAAAGCAAGCATTGTACTGTGCATGTGTATGTTAGTTATTGCTGCATAACCAACCACCCCAAAACTCAGAGGCTCAAAACAACAAGCATCTATTTAGCTTTTGAATCTGTGGGTCAGTGATGAAGGTTGGGCTTGGCTAAGGGGTTTTTTGGGCCTTGACTGAACTCACTCATGCCTGGGGGATGGCTGACCAGCTGGATGCTGGGGATAACAAGACTATGTCCCACATCATCCAGCAGACTTCTCTGGATTGTTTCCAGGCTGGAGGCAGGTCCAGAATGAATGCACAGAAGGCTTCTTGAGGCCTATGCTTGGCTCTGGGATATTGTCACTTTGTATTCTGTTGGCCAAAATAAATTACAAGGCCAGCCCCAGTTCAAGAGATGGGGGAACAGTTCTATCCTTGAAGGAAAGAGGTGAAAAGTCACATTGCAAAGGGTGTGAATATGGGGAGGGGTAGAGACTTAGAGCCACGTGCAAGTTGCACAACTCACAAGACCAGAGCTGGGCTGTGAACCCAGGCCATCTGCTCTCCTTCTCTGTGCTCTGCCGGCTGCCAGCTCCCCGTTGCAGCTGGCAGACTTGAGGATGGGTGAGAAGGACACTTGTGACCCTGAGTAGGATCAGGAGTCATCTGTAATGGAGCTGCAGGGGGAGCTCATGGGAGAGGGGTGGAGCCAGTAAGAGGATGGCTTGGGGTTGGGGGTGTGAGAGGCTTCCTGTTGGGGACATTGTTGGGGGCCAACATCAGAGCCTGGCAGGTTCCTCCATGGGGAAGCCTGGAGGGGGACCACAGTGAGGTCAGGCCCCACTGCCTTGTCTGGCTTTTTCTCTGTCCTGCAAAGCCACCCGTCAGTTGGAAGGGGCGTGAAGTTCTATGGTTCCCAGAGCGGACTGAAACCTGGACATCCATGCAGATGCAGCCAGGCGGGAATCAATTCATTGGTTAGCCCCTCGCCTCAAAACAGGGCAGTAAGTGGGCTGGTGAGAGGCCCGTGTACATTCATAAACCAGCTGATTGAAAAGCAATATTTCAGATAAATACAAGCCAGCGATCTATCAGTGGTTGTAATAAAACCCAGGCTTCAGGCTGTGATTTTATTTTGAAATAATAAGAATTGCTTGATTCTTTTTACTTGAGTTACCATGGTAATTCCAGCGTGGAGCAGTGTTATATTGATTTAGAAAGTGGACAGTAATATTTCTTTTGTGTTATTCTGTTTCTAGGCCTTGATTTCTAATTTCCACTTGGAGATTACTTTTATAAATTTCTTAAGTCCTTCCACTTTTTTTCCTCTCACAGTATAATTTTCCTCTCATATGCCGCTATGTTCTGAGCTTATTGGTTTGCTCTTATTTTAAATTAAACTTGCTGGTTTCAAATATTGAAATGACATCTTTGTCTGTGTCTGTACTTTGGTTTAGCAAAATATTACAGTCTGACGCTTTCTGCTTAATAATTTAAGGGAGGCATTCTGTCGGCCCTCACTGGGTGCTGATAACTTATGACTCAACCAACGCAGACCTTAAACTCCTGACATTTTAATATTGTGCGGCGGGAGCGGCCGCCCCTCTGCTTGGAATCTCACTGGAGAAAAATCCATGTGGTACCCCAGAAGGGAGTTTTAATAATTCACCTTTGCTGGTTGGCACAATGACTTGATAGAGAAGGGGAGGGAGTCTGGTTCTTCTCAGATAAGTGGGAGCAGCCCTGGTCTGGGCTCCAATGGCCCCCATGGGCACCCACTCCATCCAGACTTTCCTGTCCTCTGAATCTTTAAAAACCCCAATTCCTGATCCCTTGGTGATAGACTGTCCAGCCTGGATTGTTGGGGGGGCTGCCTATGAGCACCGTCATGAATGCTTGAACTCTCCATTTCTTAGTTTCCCAAGTGAAACTAGCTTGGGCTTAGTCAGACAGACTGAGTTCAAACCCCAGTTTGGTCACTAGGTAATTCTAGGTAGTAAACTGAATAGTAATTCTAACTGGTGAAATGGGTATGATCACGACCATCTTCACACAGCTCTTGATGGTCTTCAAGGTGATTGATGTGGTTTCCCTCCCATTCCTAGGATTTGGGGAGGAGCAGGGGAGAAAGTGGATGTGGGTGTGCTGTGGAACGGTCACTCCACTCCAGATGTGCCTGGGTTCAGAGCTCTGGCAGGAGTGTTCTCTGGGGAGGACCCAGAGCAATGACTGCATAAGGAAGTGGGTCAGCCCCACCCATCCTGGTCTGCCCAGTGGAGAGCCGGGAATCTGCTGTGGCAGGCTAGAGGGTGTTCTCTGTCCTCCAACCTCTCCATTCTACACAGCAAGAATGGGGCTCCAGAAGGAGGCTCACAACAGCAGGGGTTCTAGGGCAGAGATCCGTACACAGGCCCCCTCTCTCTGGCCTGAGGAAAGGTCCTTCCTGTCCTGTGTGTATCCACCAGTGTGGTGGTGTGTTAGTTATCTCTTGCTGTGTAACAAATCATTTCACAATTTAGCAGCTTAAAAAAGCACCCACTTTTTAATCTCACAGTGTCTGTAGGTCAGGAGTCCAGGTACTTAGCTGGCTCCTCTGCTCAGGGTCTGTCATAATAATCAAGGCATTGGCTGGGACTGTGGTCTCATCTGAAGATTCATCTGGTGGGGATGAGCTTTCAAGCTCACTCATGTGGTTGTTGGTGGGATTCAATTCCTTGTGGGCTGCTGGGCTGAGGGCCTCCTTTCCCCACTGAAGGGTGGCCAAAGGCTGCCTTCAGTTCCATGCCTCATGGGTTTCTCCACTAGAGCAGCTTGCTTCCTTGAAGCCACCAAGGGAGAAAGTCTCCTAGCAAGCAGGAAGTCACAGTCTTTTATAAAATGTGACACATCTAATCACAGATGTGACATTCCATCACTTTTGCTGTATTTTCTTCCTTGGGAGCAAGTCTCTAGGTGCAGCTCATACTCAGGGAAGTGGGTGGGGGTGGGGTTACACAGGGTACAGAGGATCATTGCATGCATGTGTGCTCAATTGCTTCAGTTGTGTCCAACTCTTTGTGACCCCAGGGACTGTAGCCCACCAAGCTCCTCTGTTTGTGGGATTCTCCAGACAAATTTACTGGAGTGGGTTGCCATGCCCTCCTCCAGGGGATCTTCCTGACCCAGAATCGAACCTGCATCTCCCGAGACTTCTGCATTGGCAGGTGGATTCTTTACCCACTGAGTTACCTGGGAAGCCAGAGGATCACTGGGACAATCTTAAGAAGCTTCCTATTGCTTGTGAGAGGTCAGCCTCTGGAATAGCATCTCAGGCCCAGGGTGTCCAACAGCTTAGCTGCCCCCAGAGAGAGTGACTCACCTCTATCCCCGGGAGGCCCAGCGCCTCTGTTCCCTGCATCACCTCACACCAGGGAAGGACACAGATGTCCCAGCACCCTTTGTTTCATCTTCACAGAACCTCCAGGAGGCTGGAGCTCAACACTAGTCCCATTTTGCAGAGGAGAGGGTTATGCCCAGAAAGGGCAGGCTTGCAAAGCACTTGTCTGTTACTCCAGGGCCTGTCTTCTCTCGGAGGAGATGAGAGTCGTTCCTTCCTGTGGCAGCCTCCCCACAGCAGTGGGACTGAGGGCCTCAGCCCCTTGCCCACTCTACCCAGGCCAGGTGGAGCTGGTGTCCTTGAGGTGGCCTGGGCAGAGACCACCTCAGCAGTTTCTCCCCTGTGAATAGGGCTGAAGGAGACTCTCCTGTGGGCTGGGGCACAGGATGGAGACCCAAACTCATGCCTCCTCCACCTGGCTCTGCCACCAACTCACAGTGTGTCCCTGGGCAGGCCTCTTCCCCTCTCTGGGGTTATGTTTTCCCATTTACGTTTCCAGGGTTTCTGGCTGCTTGATGCCCAGCTATACCATGCATGGAGACGTGACCACTGGTGGGAAGCAGGAGGGGTGAGGCCAAGACCAGGAGAGAGACACCACTCCACTGATGTTGCTGTGTCCTTCTTTCATCTCCCAGGGTCAGGAGAAGTAGAGATCCCAGGTGAAAGCATTTGTGGCCTCCAACCCTCCACACTTGGTCAGGTGGACGATCCCATCCCTGGCTCTTCCCAGGCAGAGCTCGACTAGGAGGCAGAGGGGACTCTTGGAATAGGCCTAAAGCCTGGAGGCCAAGTGAGCCTGTCACAGCTTCAGACCTGAGAGGACCCTGGTCAATTATGCCCTTTTATCAGTGGTTGGGGATGGGGGGGATTAATGCACCAAGAAGCATCCATTAATAATTCTTTGCTGATGATGAGATACTCAGCTGATACTTTCTGAATAGAGAAGTCTGGGGCCCAGCGGAGGCTGCCTGCAACCTGGGATGGGACATCAGGGCTGAACCTCATCTCTTTGCCTGTTGACCGGAGGCAATCTCTTGCAGGCAGCCGTTCTCACGCCAGGCAGAGGCTGCTCCCCAGTTTCCAGGCATCCCGGCAGGGCTTAGGGCTCCCAAGGAGCAGAGGACAGTGGGCGGGGCTAACTTGGGCACAGGTCCTGATTGGTACTCAGCCCAAGTACAGGGTATGATGTTTTGACCTGCCTTTTTGCCCCTTAGGATGTTTTCACACTACTCTGATCCTCAGAATGCTTTATCAGATCAGTGCTAAAATATGCCTTTTACACAAGAATAACATCTCATTAGTATTACTGAAAATGTAAAGAAAAAAAATTCCAGAAAAAACTTAAATTGGTTGAAATAATTAACAAAAAGCAAAACTGGCAACAGTTAAGACTACACCTGGCGAAATATGTTATTGACTAAAAATTGACAGAAGAACCAAATCTTCCTGATATAATTTAGATCTGCCAAAGTTGGCTCAGGAAATATTTTCTGGTATAAATAATTACTACAAAAAAAATTCTCGGCAACAATGAAAATTCTAATTTGAAAGATTTGATTTGAGCCTCAAACTGATCATGAACCACATAGTAACTGAAAAATTTAAGAATAATTTATCCCAATGAGAATAATTCCAGTATAATACAATGGAGAAGGAGAAAGAAATGGTTTAACACTAGTGAATAGAAAATTGATCAAGGCATCAAACTGACTTAATGAAGCTCATTAAGAACTACTTTCTTGATGAAATATCACAAGATATAATGCTTATTAACATATAGCTGTTAGGGGCTAGCCCCTAGTAGTAGATGTTTAGTAAATATTTGTTGCATGACCTGTCGATGAATGAATTAACAGTAAAGGCAGGAGAGAAGCAGACAGAATGAAGAGTTCCTTTATCCCAGAAAGACGGCAGATTTTCATTTTTTTAAGATCATTTGGGCTACTCTGGAATGTTTTCTAAAACCACCAAGCAATTCTCCAATTCTCAGTGGTCACCTACTGGGTGTCCTACAAATTTAACTCAATTCTGACATCTATCTACCCAGAGGTGACGTCAGATCCCACAGGTCCAGGGCCCATTCCCCCAAGACTGCCTTCACTTTAGAAGCCAATTGCAAGTCCAGGTGTCACCTGTACTTCAGACCAACATGCTAAAAATCAGGGTTCCCCACACCCCCTCCTCAGGTGAGATCATCTCCTAGAATGGCTCACAATGCTCAGGAAAACATTTCCTTACATTTACCAGTTTGCTCTAAGGATATGACAATGGATACAGATGAGCAGGTGGATGAAGAAGCACATAGGGTGAGGTCTGTAGGGTCCCAAGCATAGCAGCTTCCATCCTGTGGAGTTGGCATGCATCACCCTCCTAATATGTGAACATGTTCACCAACCCGAGCTCATCAAATCTTGTTTAGGACTCTGTATAGAGCTTCATCACTAACCACCTCCCAGCCTTTCCTGGAGGTCAGTGGGTGAGGCAGAAAGTTCTGACCATCTAATCGTAAGGTCTTTCTGGTGACCAGCCCCAGCCTGAGGCTATCTAGGGGCCCCACCCTAGGTCCCCTCATCAGTATAAACTCAGAGGTACTCAGTAGGGACTCCTTATGAATAACAAAAGATACTCCTATCACTCAGGAAATTCCAAGGTTTATAGGAATTCAGTGCTAGGAACCTGAGACAAAGACAAAGATATATTACTGTTATATCTGCTCAGCCTGTTCAGTTCAGTCACTCAGTCATGTCGACTCTTTGCTACCCCATGGACTGCAGCACACCAGGCTTTCCTGTCCATCACCAACTCCCAGAGCCTGCTCAAACTCATGTCCATTGAGTTGGTGATGCCATCCAACCATCTCATCCTCTGTTGTCCCCTTCTCCTGCCTTCAATCTTTCCCAGCAACAGGATCTTTTCCAATAAGTCTGTTCTTCGCATCAGGTGGCCCAAAGTACTTCAGCTTCAGCATCAGTCCTTCCAATGAATACTCAGGACTGATTTCCTTTAGGATTGACTGGCTTGATCTCCTTGCAGTCCAAAGTACTCTCAAGAGTTCTCTAACACCACAGTTCAAAAGCATCAATTCTTTGGCACTTAGCCTTTTCTATGTTCCAACTCTCACATCCATACATGACTACTGGAAAAACCATGGCTTTGACTAGATGGACCTTTGTCAGCAAAGTAATGTCTCTGCTTTTTAATATGCTGTCTAGGTTGGTCATAGCTTTTCTTCCAAGGAGCAAGCGTCTTTTAATTTCATGGCTGCAGTCACCATCTGCAGTGATTTTGGAGCCCAAGAAAATAAAGTCTGTCACTGTTTCCATTGTTTTCCCATCTATTTGCCATGAAGTGATGGGACCGAATGCCATGATCTTAGTTTTTTGAATGTTAAATTTTAAGCCAGTTTTTTCACTCTCCTCTTTCACTTTCATCAGGAGGCTCTTTAGTTCCTCTTCGCTTTCTGCCTTAAGGGTGGTGTCATCTGCATATGTGAGGTTTTTGATATTTCTCCCAGCAATCTTGATTCCAGCTTGTGCTTCATCTAGCCTGGCATTTCTCATGATGTACTCTGTATATAAGTTAAATAAGCAGGGTGGCAATATACAGCCTTGACATACTCCTTTCCCAATTTGGAGGATAATTGGAGGGGATAAAACTAGGGGCAGAAAAAAAAAACCAGTGATAATGTAGGAGGGAAGTGTTCTTTGTTTCGAGTTTATAGGATGACCACTCCACCAACTCCAGCCTCAGACTGCCCTCTGCTCCTTCTTGCAGTTCCCCTCCTTCCAAGAGTCATTCTGAGCCTGTGAGTGGGTGGAGTGGAGATGGGGACTAGATGGTCAGACTGGAGGCAGTCGAAGTCCTGGAAAGAAATGGTGGAGGGCGTGGCTAGAACTGTGGCCTTGGGAATGTGGGGGCTCCTCTGAAGTCTCCTGGTAGTCAGGATCTTGCCTGGAGCATTTCTACTACCAGTAGCAAGGCTTGAGTTTCCAGAGTTGAGCCCCGGGGAAGGCAGACAGAGTCCTCAACTGCAAGCCTGTCCTTATCCACTTTTGTTCTGGAGGCTCCTGCTGACCCTGCCCATCGTTGGCCTGAGGCTCCCTGCTCCTACATGTGCTCTCTTCTGTGGCTGCCCCATGATTGGACCAAGCTCCTGGCTTTCCAGGCTTCAAAGGAGTGAGCTGAAGCCCTTGGCCTGAGGCAGGTGGGAGCACACCAGGGCAGGGGAGCAGCAAGTCCCACCCAACAAGCCACCCATGTCCCAGCTCCCAGAATCTCATGTGATCGGCCTGTAAAGTGTTTCATGGCCTTCACAGCTCTTGGCCTGTTTCCTCTCTCATACTGGCTTCCATGAAAGCTCCTGGACTTCCCTGGTGATCTAGTGCTTAAGAATTGGCCTGCTCATGCAGGGGACACGGGTTCAATCACTGTTTCAGGAAGATCCCACATACCGTAGGGCAGCTAAGCCTGTGCTTCGCAACTACTGAGCCTGGGCTCCCTAGAGCCCATGCTCTGCAACAAGAGAAGCCTGTGCATCACAACTAGAGCGTAGCCTTCCGCTTGCCACAACTAGAGAAAACCCAGGTGCAGCAATGAAGTGCAGCCAAAAATAAAATAAAAATTAAAAAAACTCCTGATTCTGGGAAAGAGCCACGTCTCCCTACCCTCATCCATGTCAAATACAGTCCACCTCCTGATTATATGAGAGTATGACTGGCCTGAGAAGATCAGAACCTGTGTTTGAGGGCACTTCCATGGTGAGCTGAGTATAAGGCCCTGACCCTACAGTGAGCTGTCCCTTAGGGCCTCCATGTGCAGCACCGCTCCTGCATGGCTGCCCAGGGCCTAGGGAGCCACCCAGCCCATTCCACCCTGGCCGCACTCTTTTCCCCATGGCCCACATTCCAGATGCTCTGCCTTCCCTTCCAGGGTAAAGGCTGTAGATTCCCTCCCCCAAGAGGAGAGAAACCCCAAGAGCATCAGTCCAGGCCCCAGATTCAGGGGCAGCTGGGTGCACCCTGCCACGATGGGCCTGGCTCCCTCTGCTGACCACAGGCTTCATCTTCTTGAGTCACCTTCTCAGATTAGCCACAAGGAGCACTGCCCTGGCCTGGGCACTGTACTCTCTCCCTCCTGCAGTTTTCATTTGACCCCAAGGCAGCCTAGTCGCCTTCCTTCCTGGCCTTTGTGGCCTGGATCTGAGCTTGTACACCCCGCCTAGGGGAGACTCTCAGACCCTGAGAGAAGGGGTAGCACTCCTTACTGAATCTCGGCTGGGGACACGGAGGACCTCACTCTGATCCTAGTCATAGTGCTATACTGTAACTTGTGGTACCTGATGTAGGACAAGCTCAGGGTCTGGAATAGGGAACCCCCTCCATGAGTATGTTGGTTGCAGGTGGGACAATGGCCTCAGTGGGTGGAGAAATTTCAACAGAGAGCACTAGGGAGACAAAACACAAGTGTAGGAGGAGAGGTGATACACCAGTATGGTCTGAGCTGCCTGGGGAGCAGGGCTGGAAAGAGAAGGAACAATCAGATTTCTGGATGGGAGTACTGAGGAGGGAGCCGCTAGGAGTGGGGAGGGTGATCTGAAGCCCTTCCCTGTGGAGTAGCTGTTATGAGACAGGGTGACCATGGCTGAGGGCTGGCTGTTAGACCTCCCAGGACCCCTCCCCTGACCCCAGAACTTACTTTTTACGAACTGTTTTCTCTTGTTCTCAAAGGAATATTTGTTTTGTTATTTGTTTTGCTTTTCTGAGCTTAACAGCTTTACTGAGAATAATTTGAATGCCACAAAATTAACCTTTTAAAAATGTGCATTTCAGTGTATTTAGAGTGATGCAGCCATCACCATTATCTAATTCAAGAACATTTTCATCACCCGAAAAAGAAACTCCAGATCCATTAGCAGTCACTCCCCATTCCCCTCCTCTCTGGCAACCACTGATTTACTTTCTGTCTCTATGGATTTGCCTATTCTGGATATTTCATACAAATGAAATCAGACAAGTTGTGGTCTTTGTGGCTGACTTCTTTCCTAGCATAATGTTTCCAAAGTTCATCCATGTTGTAGCTTGTCTCAATACTTCATTTCTTTTCATTGCCAAATAATATTCCATTATCTGTATATACCACATTTTATTTATCTGTATATCAGTTGATGGGCATTTGAATTGTTTTTACTTTTTAACTATTGTGAATTATGCCACCATGAACATTCATGTACAAGTTTTTGTGTGGACATATGTTTTCATTTTTCTTGGGTATATATTTAGGGGTAGAATTGCTGAGTCATATGGTAATTCTATGTTTAGGGATATTTGTTTTTCACTTTAAATAAATAGTAGAAGAATGTTGAGAAGATAAACCATCCTTGGCTGTCTGAGCTTTGGGAAAGGAGGTTGCCTGCAGCCTGGTCCCCTGGGCACCCAAGGTTCAGCAGGGCCTTGGGTAAGTCCTTTTCACCTGCTGGCATCAGTTTCCTGATCGGTGAAGTGGGATTTCTTATGGATCTTTGCTCACTTCAAGAGCTGTTGTTAGTAATTACTACTTATATAGTGTGTCCAGGATTGCAAAACACTCCTCTTGCTTTAGCTGCTTTGCTCTTTTGGCCCTGCAGTTTGGGTATTATTACTTGAGTTCTGCTGATTGGAATGCTGAAGCTCAGAGAGGCTGAGGACTTGACTGAGTTTACATTGTGGATTAATGGAAGAACCTGAACTTGAACCCAGACTCATCAGAGTCCAGGTCCCTGGCCTGAACACCTGTCTCACCTGTGCCTCTGGGCACAGCAGGGTGTTACGTGAGGGAAATCCCTGTCTGAGCAGCCATCATGTTCTTGTCCCCATCCTGCGTGCTGGGAAGTCAGGCCCCGGATATGGCAAGGTGTGGGCTCTAAGGCAGAATGCTACTCTAGGATTTGTCAAGAGTCCAGTTTTTAGCTGTGTGACTTTGGATAAGTTACTCCACCTCTCTGAGCCTCAATTTCCCCATGCACCAAACTGAAGCAGTAATTACTACTCAGAGCACTAGAAGGAGAATGTGGTAAGATGTATAGGAAATGCCAAGCATGATGTGAGGCAGGTGCTAGAACACCTGAGGAGGGCTTGGGGAGGGTGCGGAGTGTTGTGGGACCTTTGAGGAAAAATGGGTGGATTCTGGGCTGTTCAGAGCCAGTGTTGGGGAGGCGACATCCCTTGGGCTGGCCAGGAAGCTGAGAGGAGGTGCACTCTGCCAGCGTTCTGCAGCCTGGGGCTGCCAGAAAGCAGGAGGGGTTTCCAGGGGTCTCACCAAAACCTCCTGTCTCCAGGAGAGCTTGTAGACAGGCCCTGCTGCACCCTCAGCCCTCACCCCCAGCCTTGCCCATGATGCCTGAGATGGGGCTTGCCTGACTGCCTTAGTTAGTCCGAATGGTAATAAAACACTTTAAATTTATTGTGACATTTGGATTTAATTAAAAAGTACACACTTAGGGAAGTAGAACATAATGGGGAGAGAGGCAGGGTGGCTTTTCCCCTCCTTTCTTCCCCAAACTAATTAGCGTTGTATTTTAAATTGTTTATGTGCCGCTAATCATTGTAATAAATCATTTATACTGAAAAAGACACAGTCGGCTGTGCCCGCCGCGCAGGTTCCGCTCGCCAGGCTCTATCGCGAACAAATTGATCTGGAAGTGAATTTATTAACCACTGGGGAAGAAATCATTAGTGCTTTCTCTAAACATTCCCCAGGTACGCTTTATTGCCGCAGTTTATGCTGTAACTAAAAGGAGCATTACCCAGGCCCATGTTGTAATTTCCTCGCAGAGCCGGCAGCCCACTCCCAAGACAGGGGGTGGGAGGGGTTGGGGCATTCCTGCCTCCTCGCCTGCAAGTGGTCTGATGACCCCAGCCCTTCTGCAGGGCTGCTCATTCCAGAAGGGGGCTGCCCTCCTGGTGCCTTTCAGTGGAAGAGTGGTTCACAGTCGCTCGTGTTTATGTCTCTTTCAGTGTGGCTTCCAGTTGAGGGCTTAGCCTCAGGTTTAGAAAACTGAGGGACAGGGGCGGTGAATCACTGAAGTCAGACAGGCTTGTCGTGGACCAGCTTCCACACCCAGAGATGGAAGGCATCAGTGGTGGGCTGATCGTATGCTTGGAGGAACAAATATGCCTGAGCAGGGACCCAGGCAGAGCAGGGGCTGCTAGGAGCCTACTCTTCCTGCAAACATCCCCAAGGCCCTCCTCCTGTGGGCCCAGGGGTCTCCTCCTAAGTTTGGCTGGAGCAGTCTGTTCTGCTTGGCTTCCAGCTGAGGCCGGCTGCCCCGTGAGTCCCGTCCCCTTCCACTGCAGGGCCAGGGTGGTGCTCAGCACACCCCACACGGCCTGATGGGTGGCAGGCAGGGTGACTGTCAGCTCCCTGGCTGCAGACCCCATGCCTCAGTGCAGCCTGCGGCCACCCCGGCCCTCCCAGCAGTCCAGCTGCCCAGCGATGCTTTCTCTCCCTTTGCCCTGGGAGGCTTCAGACCCCTCTCACTTCCCAGGGCCTACACGCCCAGGCCCTCACAGCAGGCTTCCTCCCACCAGGTTTCTGGAAGGGAAATTCACTTCTGAACCAACACCTTCTCCCTGGGAATCCACGGCTGGTCTGAGATACACATGTCTGAGATACAGATTCCTGCCTGTCTGACTCCACTGCTCGCGTTCTTAGCAGCTTCCTCCACTGGGGCCCCACGAGCCTCCTCAGCCAGGTTAGGGGTTTGTGGGGATCTGGCTCATGTGGGCCTTGCCTTCAGTTCTTTTCATCGAGGTCTACAAAGGAGGGAGGAGCAGCCCCCCAGGCCTCAACAGGAGGCCCCAGGATGGCACCTCAGGCAGGCACCCTAGGGGCTGTGCTGGGTCCACTGGCACCTAAGAGGCTCCTCCCACTCCTGGGGTCTCCCTCCCAGCCTCCTCACCCTCCCCTGCCTCATCCAGCCCGGGGGCTAGCAGATGGGCCCTGGCTGCTCCAAGAAGCAAGCAGGACCCAACAGCTGGCTAGGCCAAGCCTGCCTGGAGGGTCCCCTCGTGGCATCTAGAGAACACATTTAAAAGTTTGAATTCAAAATTGATTTTGAAGGGCCCTAATCTCCGATCCCCTGGCGCTCACGGTGTGTCTGCAGCTCCTGCCAGACTCTCGTTTTCTGGTTCAGCGCGTTGGTGCTCGCGTCTCTGATGCTGTGAAATTGAGACTCGTCTGAGAGTCCGTGCCCTCCTCCTCCTCTGTGGAGATTGCAGGTCCCTTGGGAGCCCTGTTTCATTAGATGGGTGACACGGGCTTTGCCGGTGCCCAGGGAGCAGCTGAGTTGCCATCTGGGGAATTCAGCTTCCAGACGTTTCCCTGCTAGTACCCACAACTATGCAGCTGCAAGCAGCATCCTGCTAAATAACTGGGGGCTGGCTGCAACAGACCAGGATGGGATGGGGCTTGGGGAAGCTGCAGATAGAGAGAGGCTTGGACCTGGGGGTTTTCTGTAGCAAACTTCAGGGGCTTTTTCCTCCTACTGCCCCACAGAGGTTCAGACTAGGCAGGGAGGGAGGAGTGGTTATATCTTTAAGCTCAAAGGACCCTCAAGAGGGGAGCTGTGGGAGTCTGTGCCAGGGGAGGGGTGCCCCGGCCACAAGTGCAAAGAGAATGACTGAACTGCCAAGATTACACAGATGCCTGAGCTCCAGGCCTCCACCCCAACAAGAGAGTTGGGATGGAGTATTTACTCAAGAGGCCTGCAATGCAGGAGACCCGGGTTCAAGCCCTGGGTTGGAAAAGATCCCCTGGAGAAGGGAGTGGCAACCCATTCCAGTATTCTTGCCTGGAGAATTCCATGGACTGAGGAGCCTGGTGAGCTATAGTCTATGGGGTCACAAAGAGTCAGACATGACTGAGCTACTAATACTTTTACTTTCAGATGCACTGAGGGGGGAAGGGGGCTTCATTCCTCACGGTCTGCAGGGCTGAAGGACAGAATTGCTGTCCCTGTATCTAAAAGGTAGAGGGTTTATATTGGGTTGGTCAAAAAGTTCATTCAATTTTTCCTTAAGATTATGTGGAAAAACCCGAAGGAACTTTTTTGGCCAATCCAATATTTGCACAAGAGCAGTCATTTCTCAGCTGGAGCCCTGGGGTGGGCCTATTCAAATTCCTGAGAGTGGCAGACCAGGCACTGCTGCAGTTGCATCTGTGTTTGTTTCTTTGAGCTACATAGCTCCAGGTGTGTGATTCAGGACAGCACCAAGCCTGATGAAGGCACCCATCTCTGGGGAGCCTGCCTATCTGCATCAGCCCACTTGGCCCAGCAGACTCTGGTCAGTAATATCTCGATAGCTTCTGTTCAGTCTCTTCATTCATTAACTGAACTGATGGTTAAAAAGTGATCACTGTAAAAAAAAAAAAAAAGTGATCACTGTGGGGTTCAGTGCTGGAAACACAGTGATGAATAAGACAGAGTCCCCAGAATAGGTCTTCATGGCATTTGCATTCTTATGATAAAAGACCAAACATTTTTCTTAGGTAAAATCACAAAAAAGTAAAAACAATTACAAATTGTGGTGAAAACTCAGAAGGAAATGACTAAGGAGTCATTTAAATAAGGAAATCAAGAGATCAAGGCTGGCCTTCTAAGCAGATAACATTTAAGCTGAAGCCAAAAGATGAGAAGGAGTCAACCAACCTCATGAAGAAACAGGAAGGGTGTTCTGACAAGGGAGAAACAGCAGGTGCAAAGGCCCTGAGGCAGGAGGGAGATCTGGACTCTGGCTAAAGCTCGTTGGGGGTGGGGGAGCAGAGACCAGACCACACAAGGATATCATGGGTTTGATGAAAAGTGTGGGTGATATTCCCAGCCCCCTGGAAGTTGAAGGGTTTCAAGCGAGCAGAGACATGACCTACTTTGTTTTGAAAGATTTCTCCAGCTGCTATTTGAAGTTGGGTTATCGATACGAACAGAAGAAGCTGGTGGGGGGCTTAGCTAGTAGTGTGGTGAAAGACGGTGGTGGCTCTGGAAGTGGAACAAAGTAGGTGAGATGGGATACAGACCAAGCAGGGAAGAGGAATGAGGATGATAGAAGATCTGAGGATGACTCTGAGTTTCTGCCCTGAGCACCAGGATGGATGATGGTGTTAGGGCTGTGAACAGAAGCCTAGGTAAGGGTATAGGTTTGAGGGAGGAGATCTAGAGTCCTATTTTGGGTCTGTTGCTTCCTAGACATGTCTGGGGCTTCCCAAAGATGAGAAGAGAAGACCTCCACCCATGCTGGAGGGGCACGCACTGCAGATAAGTATGCAGTTAACTTAGGCATCATTCCCCATGACAGCCTCCAAAGAGAACGTGCAGCTTCTGATGTTTCAAAGTGCCCCTAGGTTCTGTCTGCAGCTGCTCCCGTGTCTCTCAGAGCTCCCCTTCCAGTTCTCTACTGGGTTCCCTAAAGCTGGTGCCTGACAGCAGGCTATGCTGGGTCCGGCTTCCCTCAGCAGCAAGGACCCATGTGGTGTTATCTACCCCCGCTGGAAGGTCCCCACGGGCTCAGGCTTCTGGATGCACCATACCTCAGGAGGTTTGCCTCCACCAGAACTGACTGTAGAAGTGCCAGCTGCTTTTGGATTCTGGCACAGAAAGTGGCTCCCTTGGGGGACCCTGGGGACCAGGGGCCCATTCTTCCCTGATGCGTCCCTGCAAGGGGTGTTTCAGAGCCACCTTCTTTTGGCCAGGGCCAGGCCCAGATTGGGTCCAAGCAGAAGTTCACTTTCCCCATCGCTTAGGAAAAAAATGATGTGATGCTGCCTCTGGAGAGAGCAGGGAGGGGGTGGGGCACTTCCTGGCCAGCAGCCTGGGTCCAAAGCCCTGCTCAGTCACTCACAGGTTCCTTGGGCAGGTTTGTGATTTCCCTGACCTCGGGGTCATGAGGAGGATGAGCGTTAACGAATCTAAAGCGTTTGGCTGTAGTGGGCATTCATTGTGGAGTGTTATCATGAGGTCAAACATACCCACCGTGGCTGCAGATGTTTGGGACAGGACTGGACAGTGCTTTCCTTTGGCCTCTACAGTGGTGGTCTGTGGAGACCAGAAGGAACTTGGCACTTTAGAGAAGGCAAGTATTGCTGGACCCCTTTAAATTTCTTACCTAGGCTCCTCTCCAGGGCCCCCTTCCCCAGTCATCTCATTCACCCGAAGCTCCTGGCTATTGACTGAGGCCCCCCCCCCACCCTTGTGGCTCTGGGTCCGGAGCCGTCAGCTGTCCTCTCACAGCTCAGCCCTCCCCAGTGAAGCTTCTTCGTCTCTCTTAAGGCCACAACGCAAACATCTCAGCCCTGCCTCCACACAGCCTTTCTGCTCCCTTCTCAGCCCCTGAACCATCTTTGTCCTTAGATTCCAGTCCACATCCCCTTGCTGGCCCATCCAGAAGCCCTGTCTAGATCCCATAGCAGCCACAGCTTCTGAAGGAGCAGCAGGTGAGAAGCCTGTGACACAGCGGAGCCTGGAGACAGTGCCCTGCCCGCCACTCCTCCTGGTCTTAGCCCAGGCCCTGCTCTAAGCTTGCCCCCAGAGTCCCACCCTAGACTCACCCATGTTCAGGCTGCACAGGAGAACCCAGAAGCTGCTCCAGCAAACCCTCTTCACCTGGGCTGTTCACAGAGGCCATGGGGTGTGTGCAGGGGTGAGAACTTGAACCTGGGAATCAGGCAGGCTGGGGATCCAATCCTTGCCCTGCCACCTTCCGGCTGTTTGACCTTGGGTAACAGCCTGAGCCTCCTTGGGGCTCTGTTGAGTGAGTTAATCATTTAGTGCCTCGGGGTAAAAATGAGGATTCTCTGAGACAACAGAGGTAATGAACGATGTGTAAATGGTGGGTTTTATGAAAAGACATATAAAGTCCCAACTGAGGGGCCTCCTTAGTTTTTTGTTGTTGCTGAGGTATAATGTATATGTGGTAAAAGGCCCAAGTCTCAACTGTTCAGAGAAGTTTTCTATATGTGTGCACCCATTCACACACCACCAGGTTCAATATAAAGGACATTTTCAGGCCTTCAGCAGGCTTCCTCACACCTCCTGACAGATGATAATACATGCCATTATTCTGACATTGATCACCATGGATTGGCTTTCTGTTTGGGAAGTACATACAAATAGAATGATACAGTGTGTGCCTTTCTGTCTGGCTTCTTTTGTGCCACATTATACTGTCTGATTCATCCATGTTGTTGTGTGTATTGGTGATTCATTCTTTGTTGTGGTTGTGTACTATTCCATTGTATAATCATAGCATAATTTAGTATCCATTTTACTATTGATAGACATCTGTGTAGTCTTCAGTTTGGAGCTATTGAGAACTGGGAACATCCTTGTGCATCTCTTTTAGTGGACATAAACTCTCACTCTTTGGGTGCATACCTAGGAAGAGAATTGTTGGGTTGTCAGATGTACATAAGTTTTTTTAGCTGACTTTTTAAAGCTACTTTGCCAAACGTTGTTATAAGCATTTCATGTCCATTATCTAATTTGATACTCTAAATAATCCTTTAAAGTAGGTTGTCCTCATTTAGCAGGTGAATATGTTGAGCCTGGGCTGGGGAGTGATGGAGTCAGCTGAGTGCATCTCTCTGTGTGGACCACCTTCAGGGTCTATATGGTCTTCCTCTCCTCCAGAGTCAAAGGGGCCAGTCCGCCCACTGCACTGTCCAGCATCCCAGGAGCCGAGCCCCCACCACAGGGAGTTGGAAGTCACGGGAGCCCCACATCCCTCCGTCATCAAACCCAGTACGCAGCCGCCTGCCTGCAAGGGGGTGTGTGCACAGAGGTGGTAATGAGCGTGCTCTAGGTGGCTGTGGCCGCGCGCTTCAACAGTTGTTCTCGTTGGCTTTTGATTCCAAATGAGTAGGAAATGCTATTAGTTCAGGCCTCGCCCGGCGCATGGCAAGGCCCTGGGATAGGAGTGCAGTGAGACGAGAAATTGTGGAGATAAAACTGGTGTGAAATGGAGGCCTTCGCACAAGGCTGGATGTGTCCGTGCGAAATGAAGTTACTTCTGAGAAAAGGAGATTTAAAGAGATTCTGCAGAATTAGATTACACTTTCAAATTTCCTTATTAAACGGGATTGATGCTGAGGAGGGGCCGCCGGCTGGCTGTGTTTGGGATCCTACGTTGCAGTTCCAGGCCCAGGTGTGGACCCCGCTGGGTACAGGCATCTTGCAGGTGGCAGGGACCCAGACCCTACCCTCCAGCAGCTGACGTGGATATGATGATTGTAGACTGATCACTTCTGGATAATTTCAGCCACTTCACGTGGGTCCCTGTGGACAAAACCTCAGGGCTCGTGCTCCTCCATTTCCTGGGGAACGTGATATTGAGAACAGAGTACCAGGCTTTTCACTTGTGGGTTTTATTCGAATCAGAGCTTGATTTTGAGCTACGATCCACTTTTTGGATATGTTGTGGGGTTTTTTTTTTTAATATAATTTTATTCATTTATGGCTGTGCTGGGTCTTCACTGGTGCACAAGGGCTTTCTGTAGTTGTGGAGAGTGGGGCTACTCTTGCGGGCCCTGGAGCTTGCAGATTTCAGTAGTTGTGGCACACAGGCTTAGTTGCTCCACAGCCTGTAGAATCTTCCTGGTCCAGGGATCAAACCCATGTCCTCTGCATTGGCATTCTTATCCACTGCACCACCTGGGAAGTCCTGATATGTTGTTTTTTTTAAAAGACAGTTAACGATCATATGACCACTCGAGTGTATATGTGTATATTTACGTGACACCCGTGCATGCATGTGCTTGGATGCAGGGGTATGTCTTTTCATGTGATTTACTGAGCACCTACTAATGCTCGTGCTGTGCTGGAGCCTGGAATAAAGTTGTTCTGGGGAGAATAAGCAGACATGGCCCTGCCTCTTAGGGACCTAGTTTGCAAGTGTGCGATTCCATGTACGTGTGAAAGTGTGTGTGCAGCTATTTATGTTTATAGGTGTGACCTGCATCTGCGTACCTTCTGTGTCTCCTGACCGCTGTGATGTCTGCCTCCTGGGTCTGCTAGCACCTCTAGGTGAGCAGTGCC
The DNA here is from genome assembly GCF_910594005.1 of Cervus elaphus. Classification (NCBI taxonomy): domain Eukaryota; kingdom Metazoa; phylum Chordata; class Mammalia; order Artiodactyla; family Cervidae; genus Cervus; species Cervus elaphus. The sequence goes on from NC_057815.1 coordinate 57,382,273, forward strand.
CAGCCCGACATCAAAGCAGATGAATCCTGAAGACAGGCTGCTGGGCTTCAAATCCCAGCTCTGTATGACCTCTGACAAGTCACAACCTTTCCAGTGCCTCAGTTTTCCCACTGTTAAAGTGGAACTAGTTTTCGTCTTCAAGGGCACTTGCTAGTTTCTGTGAGGAGAGGTGCATTTAATGCCAGATGTTATCCTACATGTGCCTGAGGACAGCCAAGAAGTACATGCTAGAGTTATTCCCACTGTGCCGGTGAGGAGACCAACAGGTCTTGAGAGACGCAATGATTTATCCAGGATCAAGACCAGGGCTCTGCACAGGAGACCGGACCGGGGCTGATCCATGGAGCCCCCTGCTCCATCGGCCTGCTGGAGGAGAGTGGGTGCCCTACACGACCAACAGAGCCTAGGACAAGTTCGGGGCGGGGCAAAGGTATCAACAGTGGACAGGAATGGGGTCTACATGGTGTGTCAAAAAATAATGAAAATCATCAGGGTACCGTCTCATAAGGCAGGTGGGAGGCGAGCACTGCTAAGTATTCAATCATAGGTAGATCTCCCTCCAGAATACCCTTAGCCCCCAGGAGAGTCCAGCCCTGGCTCCCTGCCTGCCCCTCGGGTGAGAAAGGGAGGCCTAGCGCTATGCTGGGCAGCTGTATTGTGCCGTGTGAATGCGGTTTTGGAACAGTACCAAGGCACGTGGGGCGATGACAAGAAATCCCAAGCCCACACCTGCCTGTGTCCCAGGCCTCTCAGGGCACCCAGCGGGACCTACCCTGGGCTGTCACGCCTTGAGCTGCCATAGCCCCCGTCTCCCCTGACTGGTCCCTGAAGCTGCCTGTCAGATAGATGCGGCTGAGCTCCTCCTGCAGACGTTTGCAGTGGCCACTAGACGATCCTTTGGGTGAGGCTCGACTCTAGTCAGTGTCTGTATGACTTTAACCACGGTGGCACGTTCAAATCAAGTGATTCCCCTCAAAATGTGTCCATCACGGGCTGTAGGGCCCTGAGATGGAGCTGTGACTAATGTCAATCTTCCCCACGTGCTGAATGGGCTGACACTAATCGGGGCTAAGTTTGGACTGCCAGGTTTGGTTAGTCCAGAGCACTTCACTCGTATTAGCTCCCGGATTCCTCACCGAAACTGTAGCAGTACTATTCTCATGTTCATTTTATAACAAAGAAGCACAGAGCAGTTAAGGTCATATAGTCAAAGGTGTCAGATAAAACCAAATTGAAGGAAACTCCATAATAACTGGCCTGTACTCTTCAAAGATGCTAGTGTCTTGAAACACAAAGAAGAGCTTAGGAATTCTTCCAGATTCAAGTAGACTGAACTTGACGACTGAATGAAATGCAGGATCCAGACTTTTATTTTGCCGGAAAAGGTATTATTGGGGGAACTGATGAAATCTGAATGGATGGGTAATGGTATTAGATCAGTGGTAATTTTCTGGTTTTGATCATTGTACTGGAGTCATGTGAGAGACTGTCCTTTCTGTTAGGAAATCACACCAAAGTTTTAAGGGGTGCAGGGGCTTCATTACTGAAACCAACTCTCAACTGAGTCAGGAAAAGAATTATAGGAAGGGAAGGAGGAAAGGATGTAGCTGCATAGATAAGCAGGGAAGGATAAAGTAAATATGGTTTTAAAAGTTCATATTTAGAGGTTTGGGATGAAGAGTATACATGAATTCTTTCTGTTCTTGCAAAATCTGAAAGTTTGAAGTGTTGACAAGATAAAAAGTTAAAGAGCAAGAAAACAAGTGTCAGAACAGGGAAGACTTCCCAGGGTGCATGGTAACAATAGACAGACACCTGTTTGTCAGTCCCAGCCAGTGGCCAGACTCTGGGCTGTGGCTTCCTATGCAGAACCTTGTCCTGTCGTCACCACAGCCTGGTGGAAGGAAATTGGTATGGCCCCATTTCACAGATGAGAGTTGGAAAGATAAAGGGATATGCACTAGGCCCTCCAGTGACTTGGGACAGTTCCCAGACTGGAAGTAGACTTTCTGAGTTCAGGGTCTAGGCTCTTCGCCTCAGCTCCACTGTTGACTCTGACCTCTGGGAAAGAGTGGGGTGGGCAGGACCAGGCATTTTTCTTCCTGGATCAATGGTGAAAAGAAGGCTCTGGGGCAGAAGCAGAAGAGATCCATTTGCAGGATGGAAAGGGAATATTATTCCTAGATTTTGCAGGGAGTGGAGCCAGCAGTGCCAGACAGTGGAAGGGGCCTCAAATACCAGGTGGAGTTCTGAGTGGTGGCCACAGTGGCTTCCAGCAGGGGGGCCACAGGGCATAACCTGGAGTGACCCGGGGCTGGATGGGGTTGGCATTCTGGGGAGGAGGACCGGCCCTTGAGATCACTAGGAGCGGAGGGAGTGCTCCACAGCTGGGCTCAGCCTGCTCTCCAAACTGGAGACATGGGTGGGCCCAGGAGCCAGTGGCCTGGGCACTTTGGAAAAGTCCGATCTGAGGGGCAGGCTGGCCGGGGGTTGGTGGCAGGAGTTGCTGAAGACTTGGGTGTGGCCTGGCAGACCACTCCATGGGGTGTGGGAAGAGCTGAATGACCTCTGGCAGTCCCTCCTGGTCACCCGGACTGTCTGGCTTTTCCCCAGATTAAAGAGCTGAGGGTTAGTGTCTGGCAGCCGGATGAGTCAGACTGGGAGCCTGCCTTCTTCCTGCATCGGCCCGCCCAGGGATTCAGCCCGACCAGGGTAGGGGTAGGGTAAGGGTTGGGCTCATCTCCCCTCAAATATCCCCCTGCACACCCCAAGATTTGGGGGAACACTCGAGCTGAGTGAATTAGTTTATTTTGCTGGGTCCCGTGTGTATGCGTGTGTGTGTGTGTCTGACCGTGAGCCTGCACGCATGTGCAGGGGCAAACACCATCCATTGTAAAATATCAGTGTTTTCATGGGTGAGTAGTAATTACTGGGTAATGCTTTAAAACCTTTCCTGAAGGAGCGCAAAGCTGTTTTTTTCTAAAGTCAGGAGTACATTAAAAGGATTACCATGTAGATTTGATTTTTAGATAACACTAAAATGGATCCCAAATGGACTTCAGCAAAAGGATGCTATCTCCTTAATGGAAAGTGCATGGCCCGAGGCTCAGCTCCCAGAGCCGGGCAGGGGAGGGAGGGAGGGAAGAGGTGTCTGCAGGGCCGACTGGCAGGCTGGGTGGGGGCTGGGGAGGCAGGACAGGGAGGAAGAGCCCGGACCCTCTGGGGAGCATCTTGCTCCAACTGGGGAAACAGGGACCATAGATGTCCTCCTTAAAGCCCCTTTACCTTGCCAAGGGTGTTTTCAAGTCCTGGACCAGCCCAGGGAGAGCAAATAGCGTGAGTGTTCCCTAAAGAAGGGAGGGGTGAGTCAGACTTTTTCCAGGACCTCAGACTTTCTAGGCAGAGCAAGCACAAGGTCCCTGGATGCTCTGGAACCTCCTTGGCCAGGCTGACCCTGGTGTTCCATGTCTCAGTGGACATCAGGCACTTACAGGAGCCACGTGGCTTCTTAAGAGTTCTCCAGAGCCCAGAAAGCAGAGCGTCCAGTAAGCACCCAGCCTGGAGCTGGGTGTTCAGGCCTTACAGAGCACCTACCTTATGCCAGACTGGGGACCTGGGGCAGCATGTGGGTTCACTTCCCATAACCTCCCTGGGTCATCCAAGTACCCCGTCCCAGTGGCGATGGAATTACCAGTACCATGTGGCCCATAGCCCTGCAGGCTTAGCCTCTCCAGGAGTCAAGCCAGATGGAATATGGAGCAGGACAGACATTCCTAGTGCTGGGATCCCCCTTCATTTGGGGGTATAACTTAGTGGACCCTGAGTACATCCCCTGAGTAAGGATGTTCCATTCACCCCCAACCCCCCAGCAGCGAAAGCACAAGTGTAGAGCCCTGGGAGGGTCCAGCACGTCTGGAAGGGAGCCAGGCCTGCTGCCAGCCCAGGGGAACAAGGGGAAAATCAGCCTTAGGGAGGCTGGATAGAGGCTTTGCCTGGGGTTTTCCAAGCTGGAATTTATATGCATAGCTATGCTGGCTGGCTATCCCTCCACAGGCCCCAGGGACAGTTTTGCCCCCAGGAACCCCCAGACCTTCCCACACCCAGCTCTTTGAATCCTTCCTGCATTTGCTCCCTGTAGGCTAGGCCTTGGAAGGGCCCCCTGGGCCCCCCTCAGCTCACGGGCATGTCTGCTCCCCAACCAGCCTCTCTGGGCTCCTCAGAGCTCTGTGACCGGGCTGGCCCCTGTCAGCGGAGACACAGGCAGGCCTGAGGACACAGCCAACCTGAGCCCCATCACTCTCTCAGACCAATTAACCTTTAGAGCTGCATTAAGGAAATTAGGCAGCGGACTTCCCAGCTAACAGATGGGCCCTGCAGGGACTAGAGGAGGGAGGAAGGAGCGAGCCCAGCACAGGAAGCCTGGCCTGCCTCCACGCCGCCCTCACCTGTCTTGCTGATCCTGGGTTCTCCAGGGCCGCCCCCTCTCCCAGAGGAGGCAGTGAGGCCCAGAAGTGCACAGGAGGGACGCAGGACCCCAGAGGCCAACTTGATGCGGGGCTTACATGAGCCGTTTGGCCTGTCTGGGTCTCAGTTTCCCCACCTGTGGAATGAGAGCATTTGCCTGTAAGAACTCCCGGGTCCCCTCTGACCGGACACCTGTGGACTCAGACTGAGGTCCTTTGGAAGCTACTTCTCTCCTGAAGCCTGAGGAAGGGTCACCCCTGGAGGAAGGAAGGGAATGGAAGCAGCTCAGGTTGGAGTGGGGGTGGGGGGAGCAGTGAGGGGGAGGGCCGAGAGGAGGGGTGCCCTGGGACTGGAACTGAACCCAGAGCCTGGGGCGTACGCGGGTCCTTTGGAGAAGATGGGCCCAGGAAGAGGGAGCCTTCAGGGGCTTGTTGGAAAACTGAGGGGACAGGAAAGAGCGGGCTTTATCTTCCAGAGGAGACCCCTCAGCCCAGCAGTGCCCTGGTCAGGGAAGGAATACCCCCTACCCCCACCACCCCTGTGACGGGCTCTTAGACAAGTGTCACAGGCAACCCCGCTGTCCAGCCTGTCTCTGAGACCCCCCCACACTTCGTCCAAGCCTGGAATTCTCCGCACCGGAGCCTCAGGGTTCCGCATGGATGTCCAGGTTCCCTGGGGACATCTGCCCCCTCCTCCTTCTCAACCACCCCTCCCCGTGGCCTCAGGGCTGGGGCCCTTGAAGCCGTGCCTTTGTGCACATGCAAGCCCACGCCTGCATGTGGTACCAGTGTACAGTGGTTGCGTGTGAATGCACTTGCTTGCTGCTGGGTGGTCTGCCCCTCCCTCCAGGCAAGGCCATGCTGAGATTCCTGTCCTCTGTACTCACCATTTTCTTGTATGCTGGGAATCATATGGACCCTGGGAGCCCGCCAGAGTCTCCAAGTTTCTTACTTTGGTAGGATGAGCAAGGATGCAGAGGCACTGAAACTCCCCTTCCTCAGGCTAGGGCAGGTAGGAAGTTTGAATCTAGCTAGAAACATTCCTGGGGGCTTCGCAGGTGGCCCAGCGGGAATCAGCCTGCCAATTCAGGAGATGCAAGAGACACAGGTTTGATCCCTGGGTCAGGAAGTTCCACTGGAACAGGAAATGGCAACCCACTCCAGTATTCTTGCCTGGAGAATCCCATGGAGAGAGGAGCCTGGCGGGCTACAGTCCACAGGGTCACAGAGTTGGACAAGACTTAGCCACCGAGCAAACACACAGGCAGAAACATTCCTAGGGAGGCCACCAACAAGGCCAGAGCCTGCTGTCTCCCCAACACCAGCCAGGAGCTCCAGAGCTCTTGTGCCCCCAGGAGTATCACAGGAGCACCCCCACTTTCTTCTCGACACCCCCACAACCACGAGACTTTAGCCTGATGTGTCTAGTTAAAAAGAAAACACACTGCAATGTAAGAATGACCTGAGGTGGCAAACAGATCTAGGAGTCCTAGTGGACCCCAAGCCCATGATGAGCTTCTCAGGGCTGCTGGAAGAGCTGAGGGGCTGCCTGAGGAGGCCTCAGATATACGGTGGGCCACACAGCACAGGGGACATTGGCTGGATGGAGAGGGGTGACTCAGGGGGGCTGGGCCCTGGGGCTGGTTGTGTGCCTGCAGCCGAGCAGACTTGGGGCTCCTGCAGCTTCTGGAGGGACCTTCATGGGCCAGGGGAGGAGGCTGGGCCTTGCAGCCCCACAGCGTGGGACCCCAAGGCCAGGAGAGGTGGTTGCCAAGGAGACAGGGAGGGACCCTGGGAGGGGGCAGCAGAAAGAAGCAGAGGGACGTGTCCTGAGCCCCAGCGCCCACCGTGTCCATCTGTCTGTCCGTCCGCAGGTGTGCCGATGCTCTCCGTCCAGCCCAAAGGGAAGCAGAAGGGCTGCGCGGGCTGCAACCGCAAGATCAAGGACCGCTACCTGCTGAAGGCGCTGGACCAGTACTGGCACGAGGATTGCCTCAAGTGCGCCTGCTGTGACTGCCGCCTGGGCGAGGTGGGCTCCACGCTCTACACCAAGGCCAACCTCATCCTGTGCCGGCGCGACTACCTGAGGTGGGCGGCCTCCCCCCGCCCCCCACCCCCAGCCCGCACCCTGGCCCTGCCACCCCGAGAGCCCCCTTCTCCACGGCTGGCAGTGCTCTGCCCTGCCTCAGCCCCCACACCCAGTGTACACACATGCCCGCCCCTGACCCTCGGTGCCCAGCACTTGTCCAAGGTGGGCATGTCTCTAAACATCGGGCATCCAAGAGGAGCCTCCCAAGGGCACCAATATGGTTCTGCCTCTGCCTTTGCCAGGCACTTCTGACCCACCCTGTCCCTGGAATCTAGGAAGGGACGCGGTGGAGCTTCCAGGAGCAAGTAGGAGAGTGAGTTCCATCTTCCCTGAGCCCCCTGGCCTGCTGGTTTCCTCCTCAATCTCCCCAGGGCCCAGCTCCCGATCCTCCAGGTGGGCCCTGGAATTAGACACCCCCATGCCTGCAGAGTCTGGTAGGTAGCCAGACCCTAGAAGAGCCACTGATGCTGGATTTAAACTAGTTCTGAGCCTCTTTCCCCAGCCTCAGTTCACTCCTCTGTAGATAGTGAAAATACCAACACTTCCCCACCTTGCATTCCTCAGAGTTCCAACCCACCCCTCCCCTACAACCTGGATCCTATTCCCCGGGGCCGCCTCCCCCAGTTAACACCCCCTTAGGCCATCTATGACATCAGCAAGGCTGGAAGGGGGCCACCAGGCAGGGGCCTTGGCTGAGACCCAGCATCTGCATTTGGCTCCCATGCAGGGTGCTGGGTGGTGGCCGGGCCTTGCGGGGAAGGAAGGCCCATTGCATTAATTAGTAGGTCGTGGCCAGGGTTTCTTGGGGCTCCCTCTGCTCAGGACTGGGCTTGTTGCAGGGGAGGGTGTGATTATCAGCAGAGGCTCCCCTCCTTACCCAAAGAGCCTAAGATTTACCTGCCTACACCTTCTGCCTTTGCAGGAGGTTTTGTTTTGTTTTTGTTTTTGTTTTTAAGTGGTGCTGTAAACCAAGATGTGTGACTCAGACTGGGGCTGGAGGAGAGATGCTGAGGCCAAGAGGAGGGGTTAGGCACTGGGGACTCGCCCCTCGGCAACCTGGAAGCGGCCTCCAAGTCTTGAGGTTTAGGACATCACCTGGGGGCTAACCCAACCAGGCTGAGGGGAGATGGCAGACCAGCTGACCTGGCCAGGGGTGGCCACAGTGCAGGAGGGGCTCACCCATAGGGTCAATGCATCCACAAGCACCCTCGGCCCCGCCGGCTATTGGAGCCTGAAGATATTTTCCTGGGCTCTGGCAGAGGCCCAGGAATGACTCTGAGGCCACCTGGGCCAGTAGGCCAGGGGGCCTGTGGGGCTTCCTTGAGTTGCTCAGTCCCAGAGAATGGCTGTCCAGAACCTGCCCCTCTGCAGTGACTTCTCATTGGACTGGTGGCCAGAAAGGCCCCTCTTGGCAAGCAGATGTTGTGGCCCAGCCTTTGTTTGCCTTAATCTGAGCCACCAGGCAGCTCAGGCTGATGAATAATGGAGCTACGCTCATCTGCAGGCGCCTGAGCTTGAGCTGGACAAATCAGGGATTAGAGGGCCTCCTGCCTGCCTCTCGGTCTCTGCCTCACTTGGGGCTTGCTCTGCCAGTGTGCAGAAGGGAAGCGAGGAGGAGCCTGGCTGGCGCATACCCCTGGAATGTCCAGTCAAGGGCAGGCCTGCATGGGGAGGGAGTGAGTTCCCTGTCCTTAGAGCTTTGCAATCAGCAGCCAAGAGGAGGGGTGCCTGCCCCAAAGAGGCTTTGTGCCAGATGTCCTTGAAACTTCCTTTTGGCATCAGTCCTGTTTTTAGAACCATCTTTAAACAGGATCATCTAGTCCAGCATTCCCATTTAAAGAAGGGTAAACTGAGGCTCGAGGGAGTTAGGCAAGTCACACCATGAATCAGTAGCGGAAAAAGACCACCCCATAGGGTTTTTGTCAGGATTGAATGACTTGGTCTTTGGAGAGCCCCTAAAACAGTGCCTGGCATATAGCAAATGCTATGCAGGCATTCACTAAAGGAGCTGTGGCTGAGAGGTTACAGTTTTCACAACAAGCCTGTGAAGGGTATGTTTCAGTCCCCATTTTACAGTTGAAATAAATGAGGCTCAGAGAAACTCAATGACTTGCCTAAGGACACACAGCCCGTGACTGTCAGACTATGTCTAAGTTCAGGCTTGTGTGAGCCTGCAGTCCTTGCCCAGGGCCCAGCCTACTGTTCTGGTAGCCCCAGGAGCTTGAGAGACCCCAGTGGGAGCCCTCATTGTCAGTGAAGCCAGGGGACAGGCAGTATCAACCAACTCCCGAGTCCCCACAGTCTCCTTCCTGAGTGGCTGTGAAAATTTCTCTGAAGCCTGCTCTCTTAGCAGAAGCTGATACTGTCATCTGTGCTCCTTCCCTCTGGCCGGGGCCCACCTGCTGAACTATAGGGGTAGGGGGCAGGTGGTCCCCCGAGTCGAGGCAACTCCCCTGCTCCCCACAGCCCCCCACAGGCCCCTGAGCCCTCTGCACCCTTCCCTCTGCAGGCTCTTCGGCACCACAGGAAACTGCGCTGCCTGCAGTAAGCTGATTCCAGCCTTCGAGATGGTGATGCGGGCCCGGGACAACGTATATCACCTTGACTGCTTCGCCTGCCAGCTCTGCAACCAGAGGTGAGTGCTGGTCTGCCCCAGACCCAACCCACTCAGCAGCCCCTATCAGACACCTGCTGCCACAGACCAGGAGTGCCGCGGAGGCATGCATGCAGACGTGGGTTCTGAGTGCATGTTGTTGTAAGCATGTACATGCATGTGTGTGTTTTATATATGCCTGAGCCCTCTAGCCAGATGCGTGTACTCTGATACCGTGTGCGCTCATTTGTGGAGTTTAGGTCTATGCAAACGTGACGGACAGGGCCATGCATGAGCTGTGTGTACATTGTGTGTTGTGTCCATGCATGTATTTTTAAATGTCCATGTACAAGGCGGGTCTGTGTGTGCTGTGTGTGTGATGGGTGAGTATGCCTGTGCATGTGTGTTTTAAATGTGTGTGCACAACAGCCCTGTGTGTGTGCTACATGGAGATACCCGCATGGACGATCTAATGAGAAGGGGTTCCCAGACCTGACTGGTGAAATCCCCCTGGGGAACTGTCACTCATTCCTGCGATTCTGGTTCCAGCCCAGCCTTCTTTCTGGTCTCTTGGCCCCTCCTCTGTGCCCCGCCGCCCTGTGGGAGACCCTGGGGACCTAAGGAACCAGAGCACTTCAGCCCTGACTAGGGGCCAAGCCCCAGAAGGCAGGCCCTTTGCTCAGGAGCCCCCAGGTCAGGAAAGAACTCATACAAGTCTTCCCAGAGGTTGAGGTCCAGGGGGTCCTGCAGGGAACACTGGTTTGTCTGGGGCTGTGCCCAGACCCACTGCCAGGAGGGCGCAGTGAAGTTGCAGCGCCACCTGGTGGTTGAAGCGGGATTGGCTGGGACCAGGCCTGTGACCCTGGGGTCCCACTCAAGGCCTCCGACCCGCTGGGGACACCTTTGGGGGAAGGGCTGAATCCTGCAGGGCTTGAGGAGGATGGGGAGGGGCAGGGCCTTCTCTGGGTTAGAGGGAAGATGGTGGGACAGGGTCACTTCTTCCCGGAAGGATGTTCCAGGAAACCCACAGATTCTGTTTAGAAGAAGAGTGCCCTTCACTGAGCCATCTCCTTAAGGTGGGGTGGGGAACAGAGGGTTGGAAAAGTCAGCCATTTTATCCCTTCTTCCTTCTCCATCTCTGCCTCTCTCCTTCCCCCTCCTCTCTTGGTCTTTTCATATCTCTTTGTCCATCTCTCTTTCTCCCTCTCCTGGGCATCATTTCTACACCTTCCCACCAACCCCAGCCCTGCCCCCACCCCCCGAGAGACCTGGCAGAGGAAGCCTGTGGCCTGGGCTGAGCCAGGGTGACTGGCCAGGTTTGCTTGGGACTTTCCGGGATCCTCTCTGGAAAGCTCAAGGCACAGACTCCCAGGACCTCACTGCCCACATGTCCTCCTCCTGGGCCGGTGGGGTCCTGCCTGGAGCCCCCACCATCCACTGGGACCCCACCATGGCCTCATTCTCCTGCTTGGATTTTCCAGATTTTGTGTGGGAGACAAATTCTTCCTGAAGAACAACATGATCTTGTGTCAGATGGACTATGAGGAGGGGCAGCTTAATGGCACCTTTGACTCCCATGTTCAGTAACGCCCGGCACCTGGCCTCCAGGCCCGTCTGTCTGTCCATCCACCCGCCTGCCCACCCACCTGGCCGGCCAGCCGCTCTCCTGCCGATCAGAACTCCTCCGTCCTCGATGGAAAGGACGACCTTCCTTCTGCCGCTGCCCGTCTGTGTGTGACCCCTCCTGGGGCCAGGCTGGGCCTGTACAGTCTGTCTTCTGTATATAAATGGGAACATTTATTTTATGAGAAATGTAATGCGATTTTATTACTGGCGTGGATTAAACTTATGAATGTTTCCGGGGAGGTTACTCTGCATTGATCACATGACTGACACAGACCTGGGGGACCCTCCCCTCGGCTTGGGAGTAAAACAAGGCCTTCCCTCAGTTCTTGGCAGGGAGGAGGGCCCTAGAGCAGGACATGGGCCTCTAGTGTGTACTGTTGTTGGGCAAGGGAGTTCCAGGTGGGGTTTACAGAGAAAAGCTGAAGGGGAATGGACAACCCCCAGTACCCCCCAACCAGAAGTGGGAGCTAGGCTGTCCACCCCCCATCCTCTGGCAACCATATACCCTGGCCCCCAAATGAAAACTTCCCTTTCCTGGGATCCTGTGTTACATTCCCCCCAGAATGCTCAGTCAGGGACCCAGCTCTGATCTCCCTCCATGGTAAGACCCCAAATCCCCAGCTCCCTGCCGTGGGAGCACAATCCTGAAACCTCCCTTCACCTTCAGGGGGACAGACATTTGCTGTCTCTTCATTACAGCCTGGGTCTTGGCATTCTGCTCCTCTGGGTGAGAGCGAAAATCCTGTTTCTCTGTAACTCAGCCCGCGCAGGCTGGAGGTTTTCATTCATTCAGTCGGCAAACCTTAATCCACTCTGTCTCAGCCCTGTCCTGCAAGTACCAGACGAGGATGAATCACGGATCGGACACAGTCCATGCCCTTGAGGACGAGGGGGAAAGCCAGGAAAACAAACAGATCACATCAAGGTGAGGACAAACGCCACGGGGAGACCCAAGACAGGCCGATTCCCTCCAGCAGACACAGGACTGTTTGCGATGACTCCAGAGAGTCAGACAGACAAGTCAACACCACACAGACAGATACGTGTGCTGACAAGAAGAAGAGATGGACACACACGTAGGTGGGTGTGTCGGCAGAGACAGGTAGGGACAGCCAGGAAGCTGGCAGGTACTCAGACCGGAAGACAGCCAGACAACCAGTGACTGAGTGAGGCCGCGGCTGTAGCCACAGTGCCGAGCACACGGTCTGGAACTGAAGAGGTGTCACTGAGCAGTATAAGAGAGAGGCTCCTTGGATCCAAAGCCGGAACAGAGAAGGCTGAATGGACAGGCTCCTCCAACCATCAGGCCACTCACTCCCCCTTCCCCAGGGACTGTTTTTATCCTGGCCACAGACCAGAGCCCAGATGAAGTCAGCCCACAGCTTCAAGCTCTGCCTACTCCTGGACAAGGGACTTGTTGCCTAGATGGAGTGGGGGCTGCACTGTGACCTCACGTCACCTGCCCCAAGGCCTGCTTCTCCCCTGGAGTGATGTGGGAGGAAGCCTGGGCTCTTGGAGGCACTTGGAGGAGGTTGTGTCTCTAAGGTATGATTTTATGGCCAGTGACCCATTCCACAGGAAGGGATTGCTATGGCCAAGGATCTTGGGTTAAGAGTTCTCCACTTTGGGTCTCCCACCTTCTGTGAAGGAGCTGCATCCATGTATATGAGAGAGAAGAGAGGCTGCAGTGGGTTTTTTGGGTTTTTTTTGCAGCAGGTATTTTTGAGTGAGTCTGGTGAGACCAGGAGCTGTCATCTATATGTGACCATGTGAAACTGTGAATGGATCTGAGCGCATGAACTGGAGGCTGAAGTCCGTAGTGAGGGATTTTTCTTGCTCAACATGAACAAGTAAATTATTTCTCTGGACTGTAGCAGAGTCCCCAATGCCAGACCCTCCCTGGGCCCTGATGTTTAAGGATGGCTGTGCCCACCCCCAAGAACCCAACTCCTAACTTCGGAGTTTGCCACAGATAAAGTTGTAATGCAAGTTAATTGCATGGTTATCGAGAGATAACAGAGCCACTCAAATGCAGTTTCTGGGCAATTACAGTTGTTTCCAACAGAGTTACCATATTGCAGCCATGAAATAACGTGTCATTTTGCAGTAATTATGTAATTAACTTGTCTCACACTCTAGGTTGCACAACAATTAATTCATTCACAATGAGATTGACTCAAAAGTCAGGCAGCTAGGCTTTGAAAGCCCCCAAGAGCAGAGCCAGCCTTCTAAGATGACCCCAGCCCCACTCTGCCTGACGCAGACCTTGCCGGGGTGCTTCCTCAGCCTAACATGGTGTGGAAAGTTCCAAGTCCAGCATCATGGCTCCACTTACTTCTGTCTCACTGTCCTCCTCCAGGAAATGGGGATGATCTGTTTCCTGGGACAGCCACAGGGCAGAGATCTACACTGTGAAGTGCTGTGCTTACATGAGCTGGGGTCACCATCCTGAACATCATGAAGTCCTGAGTAGGAGACCCTTTGCCCAGGAAGACCCATAGCAGTTCACAGCTGCCCCCATGAAGAGGCCACACAAGGCCTTGCCTCCGCAGGTGTAGAACCAATAGGTGGGGAGGAGAGCAAATCAGAGCGGGGTCCAATCTCTCTGTAGCAGGGCAACCAAGCTAGGGCTGGAATGGCTACTGGGAGCCAGGCATTATGTGCCTGGAAAGGATTTGCAACCCCCCAGGGGAGATGCAGGAAGACCCTGATTTTCTCCACTTCCCTGGTCACTGTGTAGGAGAAACTTGGTTAAGTATAGCGCATAAATGGTCCTGACCTGGTTCTCCTTGAGGCTGCCTCCCACCACAGAAGAATGGATTAGAGAAGCCAGGTTGTACTGAACATGAACCAATAGAGACTCAAGCCTCAGCCTGGGGCTTGTGGGTGGTGGGGATATGGAAGGCCTTGCACTGTAGTGGTGCTTAAATCCCCTCTATCCCCAACCAGCCCATGGGACCCCATCTCCCCTCCTGCTTTCCTTAGTGGCTTGGCGTCAAAAATACTCTTAAAGAGGCCTGGGGCCCGTGGAACATGGCATGTGCGTATGCCCCTGCTGCTTGGTCTAAAGCTGGACCACAGAGTCTGTGTTTGGAAAGAAGTTTGATTCTAGCCTTGAAACTACTATAGGGCCCATCCTGAAATCTCACATGGCCCAGAAACTGTGCCCCATACCATGAGACACATAGGAGCCACAGGTGGAATCCACATGAAATCTCTGCCTGGGAAATCTCATTTCTACATGGAGACAGCTGCTCTTTCCCTTAAAGCTGTCAGAGATAGTAAAGGGCAGGCTGAATCCGGCACTAAGTGATCCCCAGCATCACCCACCTGGGGATGCCGCCACCAGGTGAGCATAGGTTCAAGAAAGATGTTTTGTAGCTGAGATTGTGTGTCACTCTTGGTGAAAACTCCAGTGGGAAAATTCTGTCCATCTGCAAATCATTATTTCACTATATGTTGTTGGTGGTTGCTTAGTCACTCTGTCGTGTCCAACTCTTTGCGACCCCATGGACTGCAGCACTCCAGTCTTCCCTGTCCTTCACTATCTCCCGGAGTTTGCTCAAACTCAAGCCATATCATCCTCTGTTGCCCCCTTCTCCTGCCCTCAGTCTTTCCCAGCATCAGGATCTTTTCCAGTGAGTTGGCTCTTCGCATCAGGTGGCCAAAGCTTGCTATATATTACCTCCCATACTATAATTGCTTAATAATGAATAGAGAAGAGCTGACATGAAGGTGAGTTGGTGCAGAAAAATACTTGATCCAGACTGGTTTATCATGAGAAAATGATCAAATGAACCGAACACACACCCACACACAGAACTAAAATCCAGCAAAAAGTGCTGGTATATCAGTACCTAGTGAGCAAACCTCATCTCTGTTCCTGGCCCCTGGGGCAGACTCTCAGGCTAGTTTATCCCAGCAAGACTGGGAACCTCCTACTCCCAGATGCAAGGTTTGAGGGGTGTCCAGATTCCTTCCGACTCTTGGTACCTCCAGAGTAGATTGTTCTTAAGCTCCCTCCTGTTGGGGCCATTTTTTGTCCCCCACCAACAACCCCTCCAGCCAGTGGGTCTGCCCCCAGTCTACCAACACCTCTCTGTTCCTGCTACCATGTTGAGCCCCTGAGGACCCAGTGGCCTCCAACACTCACCAACTCTCCCCTTGGGACTGGATCCAGTGTTCACATAATAAGTTTCACAGCAAACTTCTTTCCACCCTGTGCTTTCTCCCATTCACTGCCTACACCCTTCTTGTGGGATCAGGGTGCCTCCAGTGGTGTGGCTCTGCGTTAGACCCCCACAACCCTCTCTAGGGTCTCAGGGCTGCACCTAAGGAAAGGGAACGCCACTGCTGCTCTGGCATCCATCAGGGGTGTGGGGCAGAGGAGAGAGGTGCTTCACTCTGAAACTGCTGTAGCAGGAAGAAGGAGAGGCTGGACCAGGCCTCAGGTAGGAGGGAACCCTGTAGCTCAGAGAGAGAAGTTAGGTTTAAGAACCTATTTTCAGTGTTGGGGGCAGGGGAAACTTGGATGCAAATATTTTGGACTCTACAAGATGTTTTTTATTCTGGGGCCACATTCTTCTCCTTCCTGAGAACTGATAGAAGCCCTCTGTGCTGCTGGGTTCCCCAAAACACCGGTCGCTCCTGCTCTCCAGATGCCCAGGCTTCACAGCTACCCAAGGCTTCCAGTGGGTGCTGCTCAGGCCCCGATTCTCTGCACATGCTGAGAGCCCAAGACGAGCAGCCCAGGCCCAAGTCCATCCCACCGGCACTGGGCTTTACAGAGACTATGACTTTGGCAGAGAAAGGCTGAGTCCCTCGGGCTGCTTGTAGCACCCAGTTCGGGGGTCTACATACCTACATTCTCCTGCCTTTTCTGCAGACACAACCAGATCCCAGAGAGAAGCTAAGACGGGGACTTGTCCCTCTGCTTGACTTACAGACTCATACCTCCTGGATCTGCTTTGTGAGCGGAGTGGAGTTTCCTATAGTTCTGGCAAGTCCATGGTTGTCTCCCAGAGTCTGAGATGCTGAGGGACTGAGGCAGTTTCCAGGCCACACCTCTTGTTCCACCTGGTCTCCCGCTGCACTTGGGGACATGGGGGCTCACCCCATAGAAGGGCAAAAGGCTTCCCTAGAGGACCCAGGCTCCCCTTATTCCTCCTCCCTCCCCATCTGCCAACACAGATCAGGGATCACTTCCCCGAGATAGAGGGACAGGGAATAAGAGAGGGAGCAGGAAGGGAGGAAAGGGAGGAGGAAGGGGACGTGGGGGAAAGAAACAGATGAAAAGAGATGAGCCAGAGCAGGAGAGACAATGGGCAAGAGTCTGGGAAGAATCTGCTAACTGCAGGGAAGACTTGGGGTAGGGGCCACCATGGTGGCAGAGGGCAGTGTGGTATGGTGGTGGCATGTGGCCCAGGAGCCAGTTGTGTGGGTTCAGATGCTCCTCCTCTTGGCAGCTTACAGCCTTGGGCAACTTACTTAGCTTATAGATCAGGCATTCCTCATCTTTATAAGGGGTGTGTCGATGGTACCTACTTCTCAGAGCTGCCTTGAGCATTAGCTGAGTCATCACATGGACAACACTTAGAACTGCAGCAGGCTCATGGTAAATACCAGGACATGCAGTTCCACTGCTGGAACATTCACTGCATTCAGCCATGTCTAGGTCTGGTCCTGAGGCCTGGAGCCCTCTCATAGAAGGCTTGGGCTCCCCACGGCAGCTTCTAGCCACACCCCACTGGTTGTTCTCGGGCATCGGTGTGTGGTCCCTGGAAAGGGCACTGCACTCTGGGACCCAGTGGGCTTTCAAAAGCAAAAACATGCCAAACCCAGCTGAGCCATTCTAGAGCTCTGTTGTTTAGTTGTGTCCAACTCTTCGGGGACCCCATGGACTGTAGCCTGCCAGGCTCCTCTGTCCACGGGATTTCCCAGATAAGAATACTGGAGTGGGTTGCCATTTCTTTCTCCAAGGGATCTTCCTAACTCAAGGATTGAACCCATTTGAACCATTGAACCATTGAACATTTCCTGCTTTTCAGGCGGATTCTTTACCACTGAGCCACCAGGGAAGCCATAACTCTATTAGGTAGGTGCTATTTTTGTTACCCCCATTGCTATGGGTGCCACTATTATCATCATCCCCATTTTACAGCTGAAGAAACAGGCTCAGAGAGCTGTTCTAGTAAGCAATAGAACCTAGATCTGAATTCAGACCTGGCCTAACCAGATTCCATGCAGGTAATTTCCATATGAGATGAATAGCTAGAGGCAGCCTCGTGCAGTGAAAGGATCTGAGAGCGCACAGTTGGTTTCACCTATGACAGAGCCCCTGGACTTCCACCTCCCCAGACTGCCCCTGGGTCTCACAGCCCATCCTCCAAATGAGAACTTATTTCTTGGGTAAGGATGGCCCTTCTGTCCCTTACTGCTCATCCTAACTGAGCCTGTCACTGGGCCTGGCCTGTGCTGGGTGCTGGGTTGGAATGGAGCAATTCCAGGTGATGGATTAGAGGCAGTGCAAGGTGGAGCAATGCTGAGACTCCAGCGGCTCATCCACTCCTGAGGTTGGAGGTTTCTTAGTCACCAATCCCAAGGCTGGAGGTTTCTCATTCACCCAATCCCTGGGTTGGAGGTTTCTCAGTGAGACAGTCCTCAATGCATCATCATTCATTCAGTCAGGGAGCCAGCCCATCAGTCAGTTGACAGTCATGAATCAAGTGTCTGCCACATGCCAGGCATGGTTCTGGGTGCAAAGAATGGAAATGCCATTAGAGAAGGCCTATAGCGTCCTTCTCTCTGTGTCATTTACACCCTAGTGGGGGAGACAAATGATAAACAAATTGATCAATAACAAGCTAAATATAGTATCAAGTGGCTTGAGGGAGGCTTACTTCAGACAGAGTGAGAAAGAATAGCCTTTTCTTGCTCACTCTTATAGACCATCTTAATCAAAGAGCTCACTTTGGGGAAGTTGAGGCCCAGGGAGAAAGCAATGTCTGTAGGCACACTGTAGCCAGACTGGTTTGGAAGCCTGACCTCCTGGGCCTCAGCCTGACCCAGGGCTCTGTCTCCTGCATCCTGAGACCTGTATTCCAGTCAAGGATCTTCCTTGGGATACAACGCCTGGAGGACAGAGAGCATCTCTCAGCCCTGATGCCTGCTTGCTGCTCCTCTCCTTTTGTTTTCTAGGTTAATGAGAAATAGTATTCCTTAAAATACCAAGAAACTGGGCTTGGGTTCTTGGCTGCCATCACCAATCTCCCTGCACTGTAATACCACTAACTTGGGACACACTGGCTGGATCCATGGCTTCTGGGGATTCTAGTCTGATTGTTCTAAACCCTTGGAATTACTGCCCTCCACAGAGGATGCATCAGGAAAGTAGGCTTCTCTGCAGACTCTGCATGACCAGTTTTCCAGGGAAGAAGAGGTGATTTAAAAGCAGAAATTGGCAGTGCCCAGAGGGCCACAGGACAATCCTTTACCTCTTCTCCAGACCCTCACCACCCTCAGCTCTGCTGGTCTGTTCTGAGGGCTCAGTCTTAGGGCTCCTACTGGACTGACCTGGCCCAGAGAGGGGCCAATGGAGCTGGGTTTCTCTTGACTGTGTGTCACAGAGCTGAGGCTGGGGGCTCCTGCTGCTGCCAACAGTGTACCCCATCAGGCACCCCCTGAAGGAAGGGTGGTTTTGTCTGACCCCTGAGATGCCCCTCCTGCTTCATCCTGGCCTTTCATCCAGGGCTATAGATTTCCAGAATCCCCCTGACAGTAGAGCCCCTTACTTCTAGATGAGGGTCACTAGGCCCCCACCCAGCCCTATCAGCTCGCAGTGAAGAAGTGAGGGGAAGTTTCACAAAGTAGGGTTGGTGTAGGCACTGGTTCTGTGGGGCTCAGGAAACACTGGACCCCCTTCTCCAAGTCTGCACAGGCTGGATGCCCCTCATTCTCAGACCCAGCTGGCCTGGCCTGTCCTTCACCCCCTCTCCTGCACCTGTCTTCTTACTCAGGGCCTATTTGGAAGCTAATCCCTGTGTTCATTAGGTGACCCCTCCTCCTGCCCCTCTGCTTTCATTAGAAACAAGAGAGCTAATTACCAACTGCTCTGAGGCCCCACCACAGGCCATTTTAGAACTGATGCAGCCCTTAAAATGTGATTTAAAAATCTCATTTCCCTATAATGAAATGGGCTACCCTTCCCTCCCTAGTAAGGCTAATCACCACCACTTCCCATCTGAAGAGGGACCTTGCTCCTTGTCCTCCCACCTAGCCTCAGGCTGTGGCTTTTTACAGATGCCTTTCCAGGCTCTGAAGCAGGGAGGCAATGGGAGCATCATCAGAGGATCCTCTCCCTCCAGGCAAATGTCCAAGAGAGTTCAGGAAAGCTAAGCTTGGAGGAGACTGCGCAGGATAGGTCCAAACTGGTAGGGTTGGATGGAGAGAAAGTATTGAGGAGGAGGGATAAAGGGAAAAGCAGGGCTGAATGGTGGCGATCATCCCCTCTGGAGCTTCAAGTTTTCCTGCTCAAACCCAAGGCTTGAACATGCCCTGTAGAAGAGAGAATGGGATTAGGGCTACAGCGCTCCCTGGAGCTCTCCATGGTTCTGAACTTTTTGAGCCTGAGCTCTCTGGTTCTGTCAGCTACCCAGAGTGGAAAGGATGGTGGAAAGCACCTCCAAGTATCAAGATGTAGCCTTTCTCTGGAAGAGAGGTGCTTACTGTCTCCAGAAGTATCTGGAGTCTAAGAAGGGAGACCCCTGTTCAGGCCCCTCTAATTCTGGGAAATGATGGCCAATACTGCCCTTCATAGTGACCCATCTTCTTCTTCTCTGCCTCCTGCCTGGAATGTGCAGGTGGAAAAACCAAACTAAAAAGGGGGCAATCTTATTTTTTTTTTGGGGGGGGCCACAGTTTGTGGGATTAGTTCCCCAACCAGGGACCTTACCTGCCCCCACCCCCACCCTGAAGCACAGAGTCCACCAGGAAATTCCCAAAGGACAATCTTAATTTTGTCATATATGTAAGTTTGTTTCATCTCAAAAATGCACTTTTCTTTTGCACTTTAGATATTATATTTATTTTAAATAACATAGGGAGATGCCCACACATTGTTTCCTTAATTTAGGGCCTCTGACTTGGGCTCCCAACTCCATCTGGCTCTGCTTTCCTGAGTTCACTGGGGTATTTACTACATAATCCTAGAGATCCCTCCCCTCCTACATTCTGGGAGCCCTCAATTCCCCTCTCAAAGGACATGTGGTGATACTGAATGCTCTCTTCCCAGCCCCAGCAGCAATAGATATCCACCAATGTTCAGTCATAACCTGTTAAAGTGGGAATATAAGAGGGGGGAAAAAGTAGTGTGCTCTGTCCTGTTGGGGACCTCCAGGCCTTCACAGTGCAAGCCCTGGGCCCTCTGTTGATTAAGGTCAGGGGGTGCCCTTTATTGGGGAGGACTTTGAGGTCTGAGAGACCAGAGAGTTCAACAGGTGGCAGAGCTCAGCACCATATGGGGTGATAGTTTTAAATGCTGCCTCTCCCAAGAGATAATAATGCTGATTGCAGGCAGAGAGGGTCACTCTCTTGGCTAAAAATTGGGCATGGCATGGCCTAGGACAGAGTTCTGTATCTGATCACTAGGCACCTCCTATCAGGCTACTATATTTGGTGCTTTTGAGGGGCAAGTCTTCAGACACCTAAGTGTGTGTGATGTAGACAGGAAAAAAATGAGGTTGTTTTAATTTCTCCATCCATCCCTCCCCACTTCCATTCCCCCTTCCATTCACTTCTCTATCTAGCCAATGTATGTTGAGCATCTAATACAGGATATGACAAGAGAGATACAAAAGAAATGAAGCAAAGTAACTGCCTTCAAAAACTCTCACAGAAAGGAGGGGAGGCAGGAGCCAGCCAGTGAAAAAGTCATAACTCAGAGTGTCAGTGTCATGATAGAGCTTGAGAAAGAAGAAAGAGAAGGTGACTGACTGAGCCTGGGAGACAAGAGATTTCCTGAGGAAACAATGCTTCAACCATCAAACAAGCGAAGATGATCATGGCAGGCAGTGGGTAAAGGCCCAGAAATGGGAGAGAATGAGCTCAGGTGGAGGGTAGCCCACAGCTCAGTAGGCCTGCCACAGAGAACACAGAGGCCCAAGGGAAAGCAGCCAGGCTACTGGCGGGAGCCCTCACACTGGGCTGGGGAGATGGACCTTTGTCCTGGAGGCGACAGGGAAATGTCAGGCCTTTGTAAATGGAATAAGGACATGATCAGATCTGCACTCTTTGAAAGATCATTCTGGAGTGACATAAAGGGTGAATCAGAAGGAGCAGACCCCAGGGGTTGGAACACCTGTGGTTTAAATTGCCCAGGTGAGAAATGAGTTTTGCATGACTTGCTCCTCACGGGCCCCTGCTGGGATTTCTTATGTTTATACCCATTCAAAAAACATATACTCAAACTCCCCTGGGGATGCAGAGGTGAGATGCTCTACCTCCCCTACCTTCCAAGGTCTGCCTTTTCCCTTTTCAGAAAATCCAGCCTCTCAGATCTCCTCCCAAGGACTTTTACCCATGTTCTGCTCCCAGGGCATCTGCAAGCACAGAGAATAAAATGGCCAAAGGAACAGTGTTCACATTGCGTAAACAATTTTTTGTGAGTTGAGATGGACTGTGGCCAGCTCCTCAGTATCACCCCCTCCATTACCAGAGAAGACATTTGGGGCTCATAGAGAAAGGAATTGAGAATGGTGCCAATATCCCAAATGACTCAAGTGGGAGCATTTTCTGTGAATGGAGAAGCCTGGGAAAGCAGGATCAGAAATGAGTCAAACACTTCCTTGGCACAGTAATTCCAGGTCATAATTATTGGAGAGAAATAAAAATGAAGTTATTAGGAGGAACACGCATTCCTCTGGTGAGAATCAGCTATGTTGCAGTGGCAAATTTCTCTTAGGTAAATCCAGGGAGAAGCCATGTATGTCTGGTTGAGACACTGAAACAGAACCAGAGCAGCAACATCCTTTTCTCTCTCAGAGGAACCAGGGAACCCAGAGACACCCTCTCTGGTGGACATTTGGTTCAACTTCCATCCCACAGATGATCAGTCTAAATCAAAAGAGGCCACCTGACACCAATTATTGGTCCACGGTGAGTAGGCATCCAAGTTGTCCCAAGGAAGCTCTGTTTGCCACTGGAAGCGTCTTATGACTACAAAGGAAACCAGCCTTAGAATGAAGCTGACACCCAGGAAGGCAGAATGAAGGAATGGAAACACCTATGTTCTTGATGACTTCATTAAGTCTACTGGGAGTACATATTGGCTTGGCCAAAAAATTCATTCAGGTTTTTCTGAGCACTGGTATGGCAAACTCAAACAAACTTCTTGACCAACTTGGGGTCCCACCCTACTTCTGGTGTCTTTATTCTTTTCGGTTCCTTTTCAGAACAATGAATCTGAACCTTGGAGAACAGGCAGCATTGGGGAAGAGAGGGACCCTTGCTAAGAACCTCATTGCCCACGAGGCTGCATTAACACAGTATAGTGTCTACAACGTGGAAGGTGATGGGCTCACTCTTCTCTCTCCTGGCCAGACCACCTCTGGGATTTGCACAGCAGGAAGGAGGCCCAGGATGGCAGGAAGAAGGGAGACCTTGCTAGATAAGGAGCATCTGCGGCATTAACTGCTGAAGGCCTGCCTCGGGGCCACGGTGTTCCTGTCTGCAGAGTAGAGTGGTCAAAAGTAGGGTCTGGCAAAGTGGGGTTTGGTGTCTGATGCTGTTACTTTCATGAATGACCTTGCCTAGGTAGTATCATGTGTCTGTGGCTCAGAATCCCACTTCCCCCCCACTTATTTAGGAAGACTAAATAAGGTGGTACATAATAGGTGCCTAATACTATGTGAGGCAGGGCTTCCCGGGGGGCACAGTGGTAAAGAATTGGCCTGCCAGTGCAGGAGACACAAGAGACATGGGTTCAATCCCTGGAGAAGGAAAGGGCAACCCACTCCAGTACTCTTGCCTGGGAAATCCCATCGGCAGAGGATCCTGGTGCGCTACAGTCCACGGGGTCGCAAAAGGTTGGACGTGACTGAGCAACTGAGTGCACACACACGCACACATACACACACGTGTGGCACATAGTAGTTCCTCAACTAACATTAGACACTATTATGATTATTGTTATTAGAGCTAAATTGTTGACAAGGGAAGGGGAGACTCTGGGTGGGGGAGGTGTTGCAGGGAGGAGCATGCAGACTTCATATAAGAGGACCCTTATTATTAAAGTTTCCCTCCCCGGGAGGTCTTCAAACAGAAGCAGAATGACTCCCCCTCCTCAACTCTAAGGGCCCCCTCCAGTTCTTAGCCAGACTTCTGGGTCCCTTCTACAACTTGTGCACCTGGTGGGGATGCCCATGACATCTGTCAGGCTGTCCACTGGGACTCTATTCCAGCCCAGAGGAAGGGAAATGGGCAGATGGCATGATCCCATCCAGTGTCTGCAGAGAGGGATGCAAGACCGTCTTCCTGACTCATCTCTGCTCAGAAAGCCCTCAGAATTCCTCTTTCTAAACAGAAGCAGCAGGATAGGGACAGGAACAAGGGCAGGAAGAGGTGGCTTAATAAAAAATCCCAATAAAACTCTGCAGCCCCTGGTGGCCAGGGCCAGGTCCTGGGCACAAGCCTTCCTTAGACCCACCCACCAGGGGCCCCTGACTAATATTCCTGGAGCCTCTGTCTGCCCTCAACTTCATTAATGATGCTGAAGGGGGCTGGGAGGTCCAGCGGGCTCCCCGATGCTGCCTGAAAATATTGCTGAGCCTTCCACGTGAGCCCCACCCCAGTGCACATACCCCTCTCAGTTCCAGACCCTCTGCTAAGGAATGGGTTTGATTCAATCAGCCATTTGCCTGTGGGACCACCTAGGTCAACTTATTATGGGCAGGTGTCAGTTACAGGGAGTCAGACAGCCCTTGCATGGAATTCAGAGCAGACTTATTGAAGAACAGCAGAGAGATGTTGGGATGGGGTTCTGTCCCCCCAGAGCAACCAGACCCTGGTAGGCTCGGGTGAGGGAAGGCTGGGGGATGGCAGGTGAGGACGGGAAACCAGGCCGAGCCTCCAAGCAGTGCTGCTCCGCTGGGGAGAGCTGGCCTGCCTCCACTGGGAGTTCTGGGCGGGACAGGCTTGGACCTTGTTCCCCCTCCCCACCCACTGATAGAAAGCAGTGCTTTAAGGAGTTGGGGCTGCAAAAAGCGAAGTCTGGCCAGTTTGAAGACAGCCAGACAAAGGCCTGGTGCGGGACCGCCCGGAGTGCCTCGGCCCTCAGCTGCCTACAAAAGGGAGGAGAGGAGGGGTGCGGAGGCTGCACTTCAGCTTAAAAAACAAACCTGTGAAACAGAACCCGCTCCCCCCACCTCCCCCTCGCTCCCGCATTAGCAGGAGGGGCTGAACACATTTGTTCAGAGAGAGAGGAGGGGGGAGAAAACCCTAAGTGCTTCTGCTTCCTTTTTTTTGCCAAATCATGCAGAAGATGCTGGCAGCTGCAAAGATTCAATTATGCACAATGCGAAAAATCATTTACAAAAATAATGGCACTCGAAAAAAATGGCCTCTCCAGAAATGGCGTGGAACAATAAATCCGTTAATTAGCTAATTAATATTCAATTGGGGTCAGTGGGCTTAATAGAACCTTTCTTGGAGACCCAAGAAATTCTAAACTGCCGCTAGGCGCCTGCCCACTGCCATTATCTCCGACGAGCAGGCCCTTATCGGGCCGCCAGCTGTCCCCGAACAATGCGGGCCCTTATCAGCTGGGGCAGCAGCCCTGGCCGCTCGCTCCGGCTCCCTCCGCCCAGAGGAGCACGCAGCCTCTTGGTAATTGATATATGGCGCAGCTTTGTCTGAAACTGTTTGCTCTGCTGGTATTTAAGGCAGCGCGGGCCCCCTGATTGATTGCCATTGGCCAAGTTTCTGCCGTCGATGACAACCTGTCAATGAGGGACCAGCCAATGGCAGCGACTGACATTCTTGATGCCCCGGCCATCTGGGCCAGGCCAGTGGCTTGACACGTGGCAACATGGCCTGCTAGGGTCTGGCTTGAGTTTCCTCAAATGGGAGCCTGAGCCCATTGACAGGTCTTTGCGTTGCTGGCCAGCATCCCCTACCCTGTTTTGCTGGGAGGTTGAATCAGGTCTTTGTAACTGTAAGCGTGGTCCCTGGGCCTGCAGCATCCATCACCCCGGAGCTTGTTAGAAATACAAATTCTTGCTGCCACCTCAGGCCTTGAATCTGAATATCAGAAGAGAAGGCTTGGGAATCTAGGCTTTAATCAAGTTCTCTAGATGTCTCTGATGCTTGTTAAAGTTTGAGAAGCAGTTGACAACACCAGAGTTCCCACTCCTGGCTGTCTTCGAATTACCTGAGCTGGGGGATAGTTAAATATACAGATTCCCACTGAAGCATGTGTCCTGAGTACTAAGATACCCTGGGAACAGAAGGACTGGCCAGCAAAAAGGCCCGGAAACAGGCTGCCATGGTCAAGGCCCTCCCAGGGTAGGGGTGGGGAGGACTTGTCCAGCATGGAACAAGGCTGCAACGGTGCAGACAAGCTCTGGCTACACAGGGTTTGGGCTCCAGGAACCCACTTGGGAGTCATTAGGTATTCAGAATGCATTCTCTATAGAAATGATGTTCCTCATGGGAGAAAGTGTCCCTAGACACTTTGAGACCCGTAGTGAGGCTGTCTCAGCACATCTCCTTAGCAGAAGGGGCCATGGGATGGGGAAAAGAAGAGAAGGAAGTAGAGCTAGGGAAGAAAAGGATAGAAAAGAAACTTGTCAGTTCTCTTCTCTGGGCTCACAACATAGAGTTGGGCTTCAGCTGCTCTCCAAGTGGGCAGGTTCCTCCATGTGCCATCTTGCCCCATCTTCTCTCTTCACCCTACTGGGCCATTCTCCATCATTGTACCCTCTCCAGTCTGCCTTCATGTGTAGGGCTCAGGGTCCCAGCCTTCTGAGGCCTGCCCTCTCCCCAGCCCAGACACACATGTCAAGAGTCCCAAGTATTCAGGGAGCAACATGGTCATGTCTCTACATATGAAAGAGTCTGAGTTATGAGGATAGAAGGGCTTTGGGGAACCTGGACTTGGAGCCCTCCTAGGATGAGGAGGTTGGGAAAATCCCTTGCCCTTTTTGCACCCCACCTTCTCTCCAGGGCTGAGTGAGAATTAGCCATGAATTAGCAATAGAAACCAGGAGGCCACAGGGAGGGCCAATCACCAGGCATAACCCAGCTCTGGTTCAATGCCCTGATCCCATGCAGTGCAGAAGGGATCTGCAGGTCAAGGAGCTTGGTGGTAGGAATTCACAGCCAGGGCCAGGTGCAAGGAGGCCTGAGCATCAGGAGGCAACAGGGCCCCAGCCACAGGGGCTGTGGGCAGGGCTGCTGGGGCAAAGCTGCTCTAAGCAATGAGCAGGGGACCTGGTGGAGCCTCAAGCCTCATAACACTTTAGGATAAACGGCTCAGCCCAGGGCTGGAGGCTGAGGCCCAGTGAGAACAGAGGGATGCCACCTGGGCCCCACTGAGGCCACAGGTGTGGGAAAGTGGCTGATGAAAGGAAGGGAAGCATTGAGCAGCCAATCCGAGCAGTGCCTTCGTCTTTAATGCGGCTCAGCATCAAGGGCTCAACATGCTGTTCCCCCCTGGTCATTTCCAGGGGCCTTTCGACCCCGGGGCCTTCTGGGCCTTGACCTCTGTGTGAGAGGACTAACAGGCATTTCTAGAGCTGCCCAGGCCTTGGGGGAGGCTCAGACATGTGCTCCATCTGTGTGGAGGTTACCGGCATGCCCCACTGGAAGGAGCAGAGCTGAGATTTGGGTTCC
The DNA here is from genome assembly GCF_910594005.1 of Cervus elaphus. Lineage (NCBI taxonomy): Eukaryota > Metazoa > Chordata > Mammalia > Artiodactyla > Cervidae > Cervus > Cervus elaphus. Next base: position 57,408,929 of record NC_057815.1, read on the forward strand.
TGACTAAACACTCCTCATTAGTGCCTTCTCTAGGGCTTCTGGTGCATCGAAAGGCTGTCGAAGAATAGCAAAGGCAAATACCCATCATCTGTCACTCCGCTAGGTTAAATGACTGCCATTTTGATATTTGTACAAACCCTAATAAGGAAAATAACTTTCTGTCAAGTAAGCAAACCACTGACTTGAGAACCCATGGATTAACCCAGGCCCTAACTTACTAACTGAATAGTTCACTTCTAAAACTACCCAGTACAACAAAAACAGTGCCTTCCTTCTCCTACACATGTGCACACACATGACTTTTGCCTTCGCGGTGACCCTTAATTCCTCACTGAGCAAGTCTGCTCCTCTGGGCAGCTTGGCTTTGGCCCATCTCATCAGATCTTGGGGCTGGAGGCCAAAGGTGGGCTGGGCTGTACACTCCCTTTGGGGAGTGAACACGTGATTCCAGGTCAGGGGTGCTGCCTTGCATGAGCTGGGGCAAGAGCTAGACACCTCAATCTTCCTTTCCCAGATCAAATCTGCTCTGGTTTCAAGAGGTCACTGAATGCTGGCCCCCTTTGCAGAGGCCTCCATAGCCAGCTGTTTTGGGAAAGAATGAGAGACTCAGAGAAGAGGAGAAGGGCGGAGGGAGCTGGTTGGTTTGTGTGAGAGTTGGGGGAGCACTCACCATTGGTTAAATTATCTGGACTCTCCTCTGGCTGCCCCAGAGACTTGCTGTGTCTATGATGACAGTTGCCAAGGTACAGGTCATAGCAGGCTGGGACCCTGCAGGTTTTCCAAATCTCTGTTCTGATCTTGAGTCACTGGCTTCCTTCAAGCCCAAAGTGAGTTCTTTGAGTTCTTTCTTGAGCAGGAAAAGGGCTGAAAAGTGAAAGTGAAAGTCATTCAGTTGTGTCCAACTCTTTGCCACCCCATGGACTATACAGTCCAAGGAATTCTCCAGTCCAGAATACTGGAGTGGGTAGCCTTTCTCTTCTGCAGGGAATCTTCCCAACCCAGGAATCAAACCAGGGTCTCCTGCATTGCAGGTGGATTCTTTACCAGCTGGGCTGCCAGGGAAGCCCAGGAAAATGGCTGAACTTACTCCCAATCCCCTTTGCCACTTGTCCTTGAAACACTAGACTACTGGGAACCTCAGACCAGTGTTGACCCCAATTTACAGATGAGGAAACTGAGGCTTCCCAAGGACACACTACACACATGAGGTCAGGGCCGGGCTGGGCTGGCACTCTAGGAACTCTCTCTTTCACCTTTATCCATCCACCTACTGCCCACCTTCTCACACCCCTCCCAGGTCTCCATGGCGGGGGAGTCCAGGCCTCAGAGGCAGCTGAAAGGAAGTCCCACTCCCCTGAAAACCAGCCAGGGGAGCAGGAGCTCTGAGTGCCCCTGCAGAGTTTGGAGCTCCCTCAACTTCACCACTAATTGCAGAGAGGCGGTGGGCGGGCTCTTGGCAAGCGATTAGCTGTCCCACTGCATGAATAATTTGCATAGAAAATGCTTTATTTTGGCAATCTATTAAAGGGCCCACAGTGCTGTGGCTTATCTCCGTCTCACAGCAAGGAGAAGGCTTGGCTATCTCGTTAAGTTCTGTTGATGCATAACAATTTGAAATGGGCACAAGCTAGTATGACATTTAAAGATGCCTTCACTTAATTATATTACACAAACATGGGGTTGTTTATCCTTGGGAATAAAGTCTTTTTGAAGTCGAAGTTGGCATGTGCATAAAGGAAGGCATTTTAACTGATTTTTTCAAGAGGGGGCCTCCTCACTTCAAACTTGGGGGGTTGCGTTTCCCTAGGGCCTCGTAACACAGAGGGCTCTGTGGCTGAGATGCAGGCTTTGAGATTGGTTCTCTCCTTCTTCTCTGGGGGTGGCCTACAGTTTGGCACTTAATACAGAATTGTGGAAAGAAAAGCTTATTAGAGCAAGGAAAAGAGATGTGCTGTGTGACCTTGGGCGAGCCCCTCCCCTTCTCTGAACCTCCATTGTCTCACGTGCAACATGTTGGGGTGGGACTTTCCAGCCCCAGGCAATGACTGGCAAACCGCAGTGCCTTTTTGCTTTCTCTCTGCCTCTGCTTGTTGACTCTGTAAATAACAATACAGCCTCTTTGGTAAAAGTCAAATGAGATTCAGGGTCCACGTCATCCTCTAAGGACTAGAAACATGCTGGAGGAGGGAGATGAGGAAAAATAGGAAGGGGCTTGCTGCTGCTGCAGGTATTGGTGTGTTTTTGCTCTGCCAAGCCCGAAAGCCCCAGGAGACTCCAGAGCTAACAGCCTTGCCTCACTTCCCTGACAACTAGGAATTGGGGCCTGGCTGGAGGAAATGCAGGGAGAGCCCGAGGACATTGAGAAAATCCCTGAAGCCCTGAGAAGTCTACCTTGCAGACCTGGGGCTCTGCTTCAGAGCAGAGACGTGGGAGGAGCCCTGGACACGGGGTTAGGTGGGCTGGTTTCTGGCACGGTAGTGTCTTTGATGTTTCCAGGGACAGTGCTCCCAGAGTAGGTCACTCAAGAGAAAAAGATGCAGAGAAAGGAGCCTTTGTCCACAGCCCTGGCTTCCAGGCTCTGTGTTCCTCCTGGATTCAAGCTTTCTGGAAAGCAGACTCTCATCCCTCTCTCCACCCGCTTTCTTGCCCCTCCAGGACTGAGGACTGCATTCTTCTTTGCTCACAATGAACTTGTTCCTGCTTCTGCCTCTTCCTGGCTTGAAAAAAAAATACATACTTGTGATTAATGGACATGTTATCTGTGATTAAGTGTAGAGACACTTCCCATTCCATTATGATTTCCTGGAAATACAACTCTTAAAATAATTGAGGATATTAATTAGCATTAGTAGTTAACTTTATATTTAACTATGCACCGCTCTGAATAAGACCTAAAGGAATGTCAACTCCGAGACACAGTTAGGCAGCTCCCTGGCTAGTCTTTAGCTGTGGCAGTCACTGCCTGATCTAAGGTGATTGTCCCCAGTCTTGAGTAAAACAAATCCACTGAGTGTGTAAACTTTGAGTCAAAACCTTCCTGGTGGTGCTAGAAAGAGCTTCATCTCCAAGTGTCAGCAGAGACAAACAGTTGAGGTAAAGGAACCCACTGTTAAGCTTGTACCTTCTGGAAAATAAGAAGTGAAGGTACTACTTACTAACAATTGTTCTGTAGCAAGTCCTGTGCGAAGTGTATTGTTAAGTTAAAACTGTATGACATTAATGTTTTTGTGGTTCAAAAGAGCCAGCTGGTGGCAATTTCATATTGTTCAACCTCAGATCTCATTTGATTCTTACTGTGGTTATTACTCTACATATTACACATTAGGAAAATGAGGCACAGAGAAATGAAATAATTTACCCAGATTACGGAGCAGGTCAGTGGGGCCAGGTGCCATCTTTGGATGACCAAGAGCTCTGATTCTGTAGGCATCCAACTCTGATACTTCACCTTTTACCAAAATGTTCCCACGAGTAGTTCACATTTCAATCAACAAGAGTGGTCAGAATGAACCTGGTGCATATTGTGTGCTCAATAATGCTGATTAAATAAATGGATGAATAAATCCAGGCCTGACTGCAGGGGTGCCTGAGGCTCCAGAATCAGGATGGTGTGCAGGAAAGGAGCTGCTCGGGTCCTGCCGAGCCTTTGAGTGCTAGACTGTGATTCTTCACACTCTCTTCTCCCAGTCTGACCCCCCACACTAGGTTCACTCCAGGAGTTAAACACAGATCAGACATGGCTGGAGGGGTGGAGTAGAGAGCAGACAAACCCAAAAGCTTCCTATCAGGGCAAAGCAATAGAACTTAGGTCTTTTTGGAGGATAGAGTGAGAAGAACCATCATTCCATGAGATGTGTGCTTCAGCTAGGAGAGGTACCACCTCCCTGGATCTAGATTCGCCCTCCAGATCACCTGCAAAAGGCTGTGAAGTGTCCGTGAAGACATAATTATATGCAACTGAATGGCTTCAAATAACAAGAAATAGATGTACTTAGCATACTATAGCTTTTGTTTCCGTTTTAGGTAGTATTTCAAAAGGGAGTGATTGATTAGCAGATACTGGTGTTGTGCATTGCCCTCCCTTTGGGTTGTCAGCAACATTGTACACAGTGATGATAACAGCAGTCTGGAGGAGACCGCTGGTGAAGAGGGAGGCTTCAGATTCCAGGCTGTTTGCTTGAGGCCCAGATAGATGGCTGCACGGATGCCAGAGCAGGAATAGCTAATCCCTGGAGGACAGCAGGATGGAGAGCTTTGCCTTCTTTGGGCCCCAAACCTCCAGATCTAGGTCACTGTGCATGTGTGTGTGCTGTCACTTCAGTCATGTCCAATTCTTTGCAACCCTATGGACTGTAGCCTGCCAGAATCCTTGGGATTTCCCAGGCAAGAATACTGGATTGGGCTGCCATGCCCTTCTCCAGGGGAATCTTTCTGACCCAGGGATTGAACCTGTGTCTCTTATGTCTCCTGCATTGGAAGGCAGGTTCTTTACCACTGAACCACCAGGGAAGTCCCCTCGGTCATTACTAAGGGTCTTTTGAAGAAAGAAATTTAGTCCTACTCAATAACTTACTCAGCATCCATGAACTGTAACAAGGGCAGTGGGAAAACAGAGGTCAGTGGGGTTAAGTGTGTTGGCAAGACAGTGGTAAAAGTGATGGATCATTGGAAAGATCAAGAGGTAATAAAACCAGGATATGACTGAAAGACTTCTAGGAAAAGGACTTGAAGAGCTGCCAGACACAATAAGGACCAAGACAGTAGAAGCAGGGGCAAGGACATGTGAATACCCCAAAATATGAGGTTATGGTCAGAGACGAATACTAGAGAACAAGCTTCAGTAAGTAAGGGAGTTGGAGTAAGAGCAAGGTTAAGAGTGTGGCTGTAGAGAAGGAGTGTGTAGGTGAGGGATGGCATGATGTGCAGATGAAGGAAGGAGGTGGAGACACTGAGAGGCCAGGGTATTGAGTGAGTCCCCATAGATATTAGAGTTTCTCACCCGACCCCCATGATGGCTAAGCATGTGTTCTCAGGGGCATCAGTTTCAAGGAGCCATTGACAACTATGAGAATTTCATGTATATGAACTGTGAGAGCAAAGTTGAAGCACTTAGTGAAAAAAAAAAAAATCTCCTTGGTTTCCTTTCCCACCATTGACACCCAGTTAAGCCAACATCTAAAAACACTGTATCTGAATACAAGGTTTAGGAGCAGTTGCATGTGTTTCTGAGCATAAGGGCTCCCTTGGGCTATGCTTAGGTCCCCTTTGGTCACCATCTCTCTGCCTGCAGTGGAGCTCATGGTCAGAGTCGGGATGTGTGGTAGGTTGTAAACATGGCTATACATTCGTCCTCTAGTTGCCATTTTGAAATGTGATTTGCAGCACCTCCCACCAAGAGTCTTTTTCCCTAACCCTTGAATCTGGGGTGGTTTTGTAACTCGTTGGCCAAAAGAATATGGCAAAAGAGACATTGTATGAATTCTGAGCCTAGACCAAACCTTGCATGCTTCCACTTGATTTCTTTGAAACTTGAGCAGCCATGTGGACAAGTACCTTACTAGCTGATGACAGACATGTAGCCCAGTTGCCCCTGTTCCCTCAAATGACAGCCTTCCAATGTCCAGAAGCAGAACTATCAGCCATGCCAGTGATGCCATCCTGGGTTATCCAGCCCATAGCTAAGCCTCTAGCTGAGGGCAGACATATGAAGAAGTTTATCTTAGATCAATTAAACAAGGTGCAAATCATCACAAACACCCAGCCAACCCAAGAACTCATGAGCAATGATAAGTGGCTGCCATTCTAAATCACTGATTTGGAGGAGTGTCTGAGTCAGCTTGAGCTGCTATAACAAAAGACCAGAGAAAGGATGGCTCAAACTGCAAGTTCATATTTCTCACAGTTCTGCAAGCTGAGTTGTCCAAGATCAAAGTGCTGGCTGACTTGGGTCCTGATGAGATTCTTTTTCTCGTTTGTAGGTGGGTGCCTTTTTGTCATAACCCCACACGCGGGAGAGAGGTCATCTCTTTGTGACTCCTCTTATTAGGGCACCAATCTCATCATGAGGGCTCCACTCTCATGACCTAATTATCTCTCAAAGGTCTCACCTCCAAATGCTATTACACTGGGCACATTGGGCTTCAACATGTGAATTTGGAAGAGAAACATTCAGTCCACAGCAGAAAGAGTTGATTTGTTATGCAGCAAAAGCTTGCTGATACAGGGTGGTATGGAGAATAAATAAGAGATGCATTGTCCTAAGTGATAAAAAGATTATGTGCTAATCACAGTATCTGACGGAGCCACTTTTCTTCAGCTGGAGGCACCGTCTTCTTCCTTCCTCTGGGCTGATGCAGCCCCATACGAAGCTGTATGGTTTGCTCAAGAGTGTGGATGGAATGTCAGCCCCCTTCTGCCCCTTCAGCCAGGCACTCTTGGGCAGGGCCCCCCTCACCCAACCATAAGCAGCCCCTTTGCATGCCATCCCAGTGTCTGATATCACCCCCTCTAGGCAGCAAGTGTTGTGCTGTGTAACCTCCGACACGGCCAACTGGACAAGACTTTGGTATCTGACCAGGAGATGCTTTTGGCAATCTGGATTATAAAATATGGAGAAAATTGCTTTGTAGCATGAGTAAGAAGGTAAAAAGATATATCCAGAAAGGCCTTGCAGTAGAGTGCGGGGTCAGGAGTCCTGAAGGGCTATTGAGGGTTAAGGCAAGTGGAAATTCAGAAAGTGCAAGTAGAGAGGAGCTGGAAACTCCGCGGGCATACAGATGGTGTGTGGGAGAGGAGAGGCAGGCACACAGGGTTAGTGATGGAGCCTTACAGTGAGGAATGTGCAGATCAGCCACGTGGGACCTGACACCTCCCAGGCCAGCCTCCTGACACCTTGCACCACTAGCATTCTGTCCTTGAGTTGCTAGAAGATAGAGATACCCTGCTTTTTGGCCTCCCTTATTTGGATGCTCTGTTCCTTGTGCACTAAAGACCCCTGAGTAAGAGAAAAGCTTATCCTCCATCATCTGAGGCCTCAAAGTCAGATGGACTCTACCACTGCTCATCTGTTACCTCCTCTCCGGTCCAGCCTTGGGGGCCAGTGCGGGGCTCCAGGGGCAGGACAACAAGAGGCACTGAATGCTTCTCTGGGCCCATTCTTCAGGGCACGATGGGGGACATACAGATTGTGCCTAAGGAAGGGGTTCCTGAGAACAGGCTAAGGGCCCATGACCCACCCACACTTCAGGACTAGGAGACGGGATGAAGTGGATGGACAGGGAGAAGAAGCTTTAATCTGAGGGCTGGGATGGAGCTGCAGCCACAGAGCTGGCACACAGGGGCAGGCTTCCCATAAGTGGGGGTGCCCTGTAGGCCTGTGGCCAATCCTGACCCCACTCAGGCCCACACTCGCCTAAGCACTGGGCAGGGCAGGTGGGGCTGACCCCTGAGAGAGAAGGGACCTTCCATCATTGGGCTCAGCACTCCTGGACAAGCTTCCCCTGAGCAGCTCACCAGGGCGGTTGGTGTCTCTTAAGCAGGATAGAAGACCCCTTAACTGGTTATTCAGCTTTTTGACAAGAGGGACAGTGGTCCTCTTCCTGCCCTCTTGCCTGCAAAATTGCTGGCTGGCGATCCCAGAAACTGTTGCGTTGGTTCCCATACGCACAGCGCCATCTGCTGGGAGGACGGAGAAGTGATCCGGGGCTGTCCTGCGCGTGAGCACAAGCCAGAAGTCACATCCTAGGAAAGCTCCTCTCACCTGTCAGTCCAGCCGGAAAGTCCCAGCTTCCCTGCCTGCTTCCTCTGGCCTCCCAAACCGTCTCTCACACCCACTCTGGGTACCCACCCGTCTGTCTTGGGTTCCGCTCCCCCAGCCCCTTACTTTATATAGTTACTGCCTGAGGATGGATTCACACTCAAGCGCGGAGGCAGAGGCTCAGAGTAGGAGCTCTGGGGCACGTGTCCCCTCGGGCAGAAGATGATGTCTGTCCCCTCAGTCATGCCAGCCCAGGCCAGGCAAGGGGCAGGGGGCCACAGGGTTCGACCTGTCATAGGTCTGGAGGGAAGCCTGCAAGGATGTACTGCCTCCAGTCAGCCCACGGGCTGCCTGGCCACAGGTCCAGGCCTGTTCCAGAGCCAACTGCACCTGAAGCCAGGAGGGGTGGGGCAGAGTGTGCCCCCGATTGTGAACTCTGCCAGGAAGCCAGGGAAGTCAGAGCCACACAGTAGAGCAGGGAAGAGAGGAAAGAGACCTCTGAGACTTCCCACAACCCCCACTTTATGGATGGGAAAACTGAGGCCCAGAAACAGGGTCCATCACACTAAGCTTTTGGATAAGAAGAGCTAGGAGAGCACCTTCCTGAAGGATTCAGAGGACATCTAGTCTAATCCTTGCCTTTATGGACGGGAAAGTGAGGCCTGGAGGGGAGCAGAGGAGAGGGCTGCTGACCCACTTCAGGTTGTGATGCTAGTTTGTGTCTGTCCTGGGCTTTTTCTGTGCACCAGCCTGCCCCAGTTGGAAGAGGTCAGCTCCTATTGTAGGAACTGCTTAAAGACAGGGGGCTCTGGGACAGGAGGTGGGAGGCCTCCTAGCCTGCTGGTGAGTAAGAACGCTGAGGCAGCAGCCACCGCCGACTGCCCTGTCCTGCTGTGAGTTCCTACTGGTTTCCTTGCTGCTCAGAGCAAGGCCAAGGTGGGAGGCTTATTTATTCCTGTGCTTTTATTTATTCATCTTTTATTCATTCCCATCCTGTCAGTGTATATTGTTTACATTATAAATCATATGTATTCTCACACTCCCTCTTAAGGAAAAGGCCCAAGAATACAGATTGTTGAAAAGCTGTGAATACGGTGGCAGCTGCAGCACTCTTGTCTCCATCCCCCTGCGGGGCCCCCTCCAGGGCTGCAGAAAGCTGTCATTATACCAGACTGAGGGCTGGGACCACCTAGACCTCCCCAAGTACCTACTCACTGCAGCATGCTCCCAACAGAGAATGCATGAGAAGGAAGAGGAATGAGAGTGGATGGCAGTCTGCAGGGAAACCTGAGGATGGCATTTTCCACATGCCTCCTTCCTGAGCTGGCCGGGCTGGGCTGGGGCACCAGCTGCTTGAAGCCATCTGAAGGAATGAGCCACATCCAAGGCAGTCTATAGGAAAGCCTCAAGTCACCAGAGACATAGATTGAAAATGCCAAGGCCAAAGGAGAAGAAGCAGATTTGTGAAGAAGAGATGGAGCCTCAAACTGGTAACCTGGCAGGGCAGGGCATTCAAGCAGAAGCAACTAGGCACAGAAGCAGCAGGCTCAGGAGAGGTCTGCACGGCTATCACAGTTTGCATTTACAGACTGACTTAAGTGGAGGGAGGACCTAAAGTTCTGGCCAGACTGGGATTTGAAGAACTAAGCTAAGCAGATGTGTCTTGCAGCTGTGAGTCTGAGCAAATGGGACATGTATGTCTGAGCAGGAAAAAATTCAGTATTTTAATTGCATATCAAAACATTTGAATATGTCTAAAGCTATACTCAGAGGAAGAGTCATAGCCTTAAACACATTTCTGGACAAGATAAGCAACTAAAAGCTAGTACTACAGGCAAACCCCCTAATTGCAGTGGTTTAACACAATAAAGGTTATTTCTTGTTTGCCTGTTTCAGTTACTTAGCGATGCAGGCTTTTTACAGGATTTTTGCCTTGTAGCTGAGCCACCTAGAATACAAGGCCTACAAGACTGTGGTAAAAGCATAAAGAAGAGGAGGGAGAAAACATATTGGCTCAGTTCAAACTAAACATACATCACTTGTGCTCACAGTCCATCGGCTAGAGCTGCAAATCAAGTGGCTGAAACCAAACTTCAAGGGCTCTGTGATATGTAGGTGAATAGCACATACATTTCCAGTGAGCACTGTCTCAGCCACATGTTAAACAGTAGACAAGAAGCAATTAAAATAAATGACTTAGGCATCCAACTAAACAAACTAGGAAAAAACATCCTAAGAAAAGTTGCAAGAAGAAAATAATAAAAGTAGAAATTAATTCATTAAGAACAACTTATTAACTGCCCAACTGACAAAAAGACTAAAATAAAATAATCAGATTTTAAAAGAAATACTACACAAAACAGGGAAATAACCACAAATAAGTAGAAAATGAAAATAATTATAATTTTCAAATGTTGCAATTACATGCTAATACATTTTTAAAGTTGTGAAATTACTTCTAGAAGCTATTATAAACATTGACTAACCATGTGTTAATAATCATAGAAAGTATTGAGAAAATTGTCAAAAAAGAGATTCTCCTGTATGTATACACACACTTGCATGTACACAAACAGTTTCAGAAGTGAATTTTTTCCAACCTCTGAGGAACAAATAATTCTGGAGTTGAACTGTTCCACTGCATAAAAAGAAAAGGAAGCTCCAGGTTATTTGTAACAAAGATAATAAATTATTGATAGCAAAATAGGACAAGGCACAAAAACAACTATAGATTAATCTCACTTTTGAATAACAAAGCAAAAATCTTAAATAAAACATTAGCAAATAGAACTTAGCATATATTACACGATTATCAAGTGAAATGCATGCCAGAAATGCAAGTGTGATTTTAAATTAGAAAATACAATTTACCATATTAACACATCCAGATATATGTCCTCAAACTAAAAGTTAGCATCATTTTTAATGTTGCTTACTGTTTAACAACAGAATAATTTCTATCAAATTAAAAATAAGACCAGAATATACTCTATCACTACTATTTTTTAACACTGTTGTGCAGTTATAGACTAATTTAAACAGACTGCCTATCTCCACTTCACTTAGTGGTTCTTCCAGGGTTTTATCTTGTTCCTTCATCTGAAGCATATTCCTCTGCCACCTCATTCTAAGTTGTTATTTGTATTTTTATGTCTGTGGTAGGTCAGTTCTATTTCTCTTCTTTGGAAAACTGGCCAACTCTGTAGGAGGCATCCTACACATCCCAGCAGTGCACCCCCATCTTATCCCCCAAGCTATATGCTCTTGGGTTGGGCTTCCTTTGTGGCTCAGAGGGTGAAAGCGTTTGCCTGCAATGCGGGAGACCTGGGTTCGATCCCTGGGTTGGGAAGATCCCCTGGAGAAGGAAATGGCAACCCACTCCAGTATTCTTGCCTGGAAAATCCCATGGATGGAGAAGCCTGGTGGGCTACAGTCCATGGGGTCACAAAGAGTCGGACATGACTGAGCGACTTCACTTCCCCCTGAGAGGGCGGTGTGGGTCCATCTCTTGTGCTGGGCTGACTGTGTGGGTGGTCTGCTGGGCTTGGTTGACCCCTAGTCTGGTTGGTTGCCAGGCTCTGCCTCCTGTGCATGCTGCTGGCTGCTCTTTAGCAGGGCCTGACCACAACGTGGCTGGTTGTGGAAACTTTGGGGACCTGGGGCTAGTGCTGGCTCACTGCTAGGCGGTCAGGGTCCTGAAGACTTTGGGGCTGCTGCCCACCCGCTGGCAGGTAAACCAGGGCCCGGGGTTAGTGCAGGACTGCTGGCAGGCAGAGCTGGTTCCTGGAGTCTGGCTACAGGCCAGGGATTGCTGTTGTTCAGCTGCTCGGTCGTGTCCGACTCTTTGTGACCCCATGGACTGCAACATGCCAGCCCTTCCTGTCCTTCACCATCTCCTGGAGTTTGCTCAAACTCATGTCCATTGAGTCAGTGATGCCATTCAACCATCTCATCCTCTGTCGCCCCCTTCTCCTCCTGCATTCAGTCTTTCCCAGCATCAGGGTCTTTTTCAGTGAGTTGTCTCTTTGCATCAGGTGGCCAAAGTATTGGAGCTTCAGCTTCAGCATCAGTCCTTTCAACAAATATTCAGGGTGGATTGCCTTTCGGATTGACTGCTTTGATCTCGCTGCTGTCTGAGGGACTCTCAAGAGTCTCCTTTAGCACCACAATTCTAATCAGGCCCTGCTGGCCATCAAAGCCACTGTGTCCTGAGGGTTCCTCCCCTCCCCCGTGCCAGACCCCCAGGCTGGGGAGCATGACACAGGGCTCAGAACTCTTACTTCTATGGGAGAACGTCTGCAATATAATTCTTCTCCAGCCTGTGTATTGCCTACCTAGGGGGTATGGGATTTGACCACATTGCAAGTGAACCCCTTCCTACCATCCCACTGTAGTTTCTTTTTTATATTCTTGGATGCAGAACATCTCTGGGGGCAGGCTCCAGTCCTTCCATCAGTAGCTGTTCAGCAGTTAGTTGTCTCCCTAGTGTGCTAGTGAGAAAAGCTGAGCCCAAGTTCCCTCAACTCCACCATCTTTGGGGGCAAAAACTGACCAATACAAATAGCCAAGAGAAATTAATACAAGATAAGATTGGAGAGAAGAGGTAAAATTATGGTTATTTTTAAACAATATGAAAAATCCAGACAATTCAATGGAAACCAAAAATGGTAAGCGACAATTAGAAAATTGACATATAAAATCATATTTTTTCTATGTGAAAAACAAGTTAAAGAAAAACACTGGGGAGAAGTTCACATTCAAATAACAACAAAGAAATACATTTAAGAGGAAATATTCAGAACTATAAACTTCACCTGAGGAATTAAAAGACCAGAATGAATGATACAAATAGTATACTGGTATTTGGCTGGAAAAATTTAATTTTATAAAGATGATAATCATTAATAAATGAATTGATACATTAATTGTGATACCAATGCTAACAATCAGTTTAGAAAATGATTCTAAAGTTAATCTGGAAAAATATATTTGTAAGAATAAGCAGTAAAACTCTGGATAACAAGAGAAAAGAGAATTAATCAGCTCTGCCAGAAAATAAAACATAAAGCTTTGGTAAATAAAACAGTACACTACTGGCATAATAGATGATCATTGGGCTGCTGTCTATGGGGTCGCACAGAGTCAGACATGACTGAAATGACTTAGCAGCAGCAGCAGCAGTATTGGCCCAGAATGGAGAGTCCAGAGAGAAGTCAAAACATATATGTACATTTATAATAAAGGCAGCATTCTGAATCAATGATTAAAATATTGTGTTATTCAATAAAGAGAGCTCATTCACTAGCTAGTCTTTTCTTGGGAGTGGGTGGGAAGGAGGATGGGAAGAAGAAGCAGGATTCCTGCCTCATTCAACTAGCAAAGTAAATTCCAGATGGATCTAATATAACTGTGGAGCACAGAATCATAAAAGTACCAAGAGGAAACATGGATGGATGCTTTTCAAATTCTTAAAGTGAGGAAAGCTTTCTTAAGCATATAACCCCAAAACCTTAGATGAAAGTCTAATAAATCAGGCTATAAACAAGGTGAAATCTCTTCTTCAACGAAATCTGGTTATTTCCAAGCAGCATAGTTTGGAGTGGATATTAGCTTTCTTCTTTGTACCCTGAAGTGTTTCTTAAAATAGACATGTATTAGTTTTATAAAAACAAAATCCCTATCTTTAAAAAAAGTAAATCATTTAGGTCTTTAATCCATTTTGAGTTTATCTTTGTGTATGGTGTTAGGAAGTGTTCTAATTTCATTCTTTTACATTAGCTATCCAATTTTCCCAGCACCATTTATTGAAGAGGCTGTCTTTGCCCCATTGTATATTCTTGCCTCCTTTGTCAAAAATAAGGTACCCATAGGTGCATGGGTTTATTTCTGGGCTTTCCATCTTGTTCCATTGGTCTATATTTCTGTTTTTGTGCCAGTACCATACTGTCTTGATGACTGTAGCTTTGTAGTGTAATCTAGAGTAATGGAAATAAAAGCAAAAGTAAACAAGTGGGACCTGATTAAACTTAAAAGCTTTTGCACAGCAAAGGAAACTATAAGCAAGGTGAAAAGACAACCCTCAGAATGGGAGAAAATAATAGCAAATGAGACAACTGACAAAGATTAATTTCCAAAATATACAAGCAGCTCATACAACTCAAAACCAGAAAAACAAACAACCCAATCAAAAAGTGGGAAAAAGACCTAAATAGACATTTCTTATAAGAAGACATACAGATAGCTAAGAAACACATGAAAAACTGAAAACATTGTTCATTATTAGAGAAATGCAAATCAAAGCTACAATGAGATATCACCTCACAGTGGTCAGAATGGCCATCATCAAAAAGTCTACAGACAATAAATGCTGGAGAGGGTGTGGAGAAAAGGGAACACTCTTGCCCTGTTGGTGGGAATGTAAATTGATGGAGCCACTATGGAAGACGGTATGGAGATTCCTTAAAAAACTAGGAATAAAAACACCATATGACCCAGCAATCCCACTCCTAGGCATATACCCTGAGGAAACCAGAATTGAAAGAGAAACATGTATCCCATTGTTCATTGCAGCACTATTTACAATAGCTAGAACATGGAAGCAACCTAGATGTCCATTAACAGATGAATGGATGAAGAAGTTGTGGTACATATACACAATGGAATATTACTCACCCATACAAAAGAACACATTTGAGTCAGTACTAATGAGGTGGATGAACCTAAAACCTATTATACAGAGTGAAGTGAGTCAGAAAGAGAAAGATATATACCACATTCTAATGCATATATACGGAATCTAGAAAAATGTTTACAGGGCTACAGTGAAGAAACAGACATAGAGAATAGACTTATGGACATGGGGAGAGGGGAGAAGAGGGTGAGATGTATGGAAAGAGTAACATGGAAACTTACATTGCCATATGTAAAATAGATAGCCACCGGGAATTTACCGTGTGGCTCAGGAAACTCAAACAGGGGCTCTGTATCAACCTAGAGGGGTGGGATGGGGAGGAGATGGGGGGAGGTTCAAAAGGGAGGGGGTATATGTATGCCTATGGTGGATTCATGTTGAGGTTTGAGAGAAAACAGCAAAATTCTATAAAGCAATTATCCTTCAATAAAAAATAAATAAATTAAAAAAAAATTTAAAAATAAAAAGCAAATCAAACAATTAAAACAAATGATCACTTTGACATGTCAAGAATTAAAAGCAACCATATAAAAAATGAACTCAAAATAGATAATATACATAGACATAAAACTATAAAACATATAGAAGAAAACAAAGGAGAAAATCTGCTTGAACTTGAGTTAGGCAAAGAGTTCCTGATATAAAATCCAAAGGACAACTCAGAAGAGAAAATATTGATAACTTGGAACTTATCAAAATTAGAAACTTTTTCTCTGTAAAGGATACTTTTAAAAGAAGAAAAATATCAGCCACAGGTTGGCAGGAAATATTTGCAAATCATATACCAGGTAAATGGCTTGTACCCAGAATATGAAAAGAATTCTGAAAACTCAACAATAAGAAAGCAATATAACTGTTTAAATGGCAAAAGTTTTAGATAGACACTTTACCAAATAATCACATGAAAGGATGTGCTTTCAATACCACTAGTCATTAGATAAATATAAATTCAAAATATCATGACACTCTAATATATACAGATTAGAGTGGATAAAATTAAAAGAGAAAAACTGACAATACCAACTGCTGATGAGGCTGTGGAGCAACTAGAACTCTCACACATTTCTGGTATAAAAGCAAAATAATTCCACCTTCTGGAAAACCTAGTGTAGCAGTTTCTCAGAATCCCATTTCTTTGTATTCATCATAGAGAAATGAAAACCATGTTCACACAAAAACCCGTACACAAATGCTGATAGCAACATTTCTTAATCACCAAAAACTGAAAATAACTCAAGTGTCCTTCTATGGGTGAATAGCTAAAAAGTGTTATATCCACATAAGAGAATACCACTCAGCAACAAAAAGCAATGAACTATGATACACAAACTTGGATGAATCTCAAATGCATTTGGCTAAGTGAAAGAATTCAGTCTCAAAAGATTACTGCCTGGTTCCATTTATAAGACATTCTAAAAAAGGCAAAAACATAGAAACAGAAAACAAATGAGTAGTTGCCGGGAGAAGGTATAGAGTGAGATCTGAAAACAAAGATGCAGCACATGGGAATTCTCTGGAATGCTGGAACTGTATCCTGAGGTGGTAGTTATAAGAATCTACGTTCCCTGGTAGATCAGACAGTAAAGAATCCACCTGCAATCTGGGAGACCTGGGTTCGATTCCTGGTTTGGGAAGATTCCCTGGTGAAGGGAATGGCAACCCACTCCAGTATTCTTGCTTGGAGAATCCCATGGACAGAGGAGCTTGGCAGGCTATAGTCCATGAGATCTCAAAGACTCAGATACAGCTGAGTGACTAAACACACACATACACACACACACACACACACACACACACACACACACACCTGTAAAAACTCATAGCAACAAAAGTGAATTTTACATCTATCAATTTTTAAAAACAAACAAACAAACCCATGATTCAGTTTTCCACATTCAAAGCCCTGATGGAAATGAACAGCTGTATCAACCCAGGAAGTGAGGGAGAGTATAAAGATCTATAGGGACCAAGACTTTATAAAAACACGAGATTATAGCCTTGTGGTGGCAATAGTTTATCCATCCACATAGCTGCATCAGTTTCATAAGAAAAACAAAAACAAAAGAAGACCACCCAAATAATTACAATTTCAAAAAGTACTGAAAGCAAGGGCTATTGAGGAGAGTTTCTGCTACTTACCAGTTTTGGCACCCAATTTATTTCTGCCTTTTGTTTTGATCACATAATAGTCAGAACATTCTGATGCTAGAGGAATGTAGTGAAAATGACAATATATTTTAAGTTCACCTTACAACCTCAGGATAATCTTCAATTAACCTGTTTCAGAAGCTTGAAAGTAAACAGTAGAAAACTTTTTTCAATAGAGAATCACCAAAGTTATCTGTTTGCATTCCTTATTGAATAAAGTGTCACAAATGAAGAACTCCAAACTTATCATCTTTTATGAACACATTTATAAGAAGTCCAAATACATTTATATCAATGGCAGAAGAATGAAGAATCTTTATCCTCAGGCTATACTTCTTTTGAATGAGTTAACCTGACAGTGCTCATTAACACATCAGAAATTGTCATTGTATTCAAATTTAATGTATACTGCATTCAGGTCTGTTCTATTCTCAAATAGTTAAAAATATATTTAAAAATAAAATTCAGAACCCTCATCGAAGGAAGCCCTGCAGCACCTGAATTTCTACAGAACATCGTTATAAACCACCCAGCCACAGCACGGGGCTTCCTGGATGGCTCAGTGGTAAAGAATCTGCCTGCCAATGCAGGAGACACAGGTTTGATCCCTGGGTAGGGAAGATCCCCTGGAGCAGGAAATGGCAACCCACTCCAGTATTCTTGCCTGGAGAATCCTGTGGACAGAGGAGCTTGGCAGGCTACAGTCCATAGAGTTGCAAAGAGTCAGACATGACTGAGCATGCACGCATGCCCCCTAACCCCCACCCCAGCCACAGCATGATATACACCATTTAAGTCAAACATGAGAATGTGGATAATCAGTCATTCCGTGTAAACCTGTTACCACTTTATTTACTCAGCTGTGGTTTTCAACTGGTATATAATAGGCATATAAACTGATTTCCAGTCAATTTAGTTTTCCCAAAACACATCTTCATTCATTCATCCGAAGATTACTGAAGTTTGCCATGTGCCAGGTACTGTTCTAGAAACTGGTTATGCAAGCAAGCATAACTTGCAAAGCAAGCAAACTCCCTGCCCTCATGCAACTTGTACTCTAGAGGTGAGGGCAGGAGACAACCAAAAGTATTTACTAAAAAGCTGAAGAATGTGATAAGTTGATGTTAGATATTGAATGCACTCCGTGGCTTCAGTCACGTCTGATTCTATGCAATTCTATGGATTGTAGCACGCCGGGCTCCTCAGTCCATGGGATTCTCCGTGCAAGATTACTGCAGTGGGTTGCTGTGCCCTTCTCATAGACTGAATATGTCCCCCTGAAATTCATATGTTGAAACCTAACCCTCTATGTGATGGTATTTGGACGTGGAGACTTCGGGAGGTAATTAAATCATGAGGGTGATGAGCTTCATTAGTGAGATTAGTGCCTTTATAAAAGAGACCCCCAAAGAGGTCCCTTGACTCTTCCTCCCCGTGAGAACACAGAAAAGACAGATATCCATGAACTAGGAAGCAGGCTCTCACTAGACACCAAATCTGCCAAGGCCAAGGCCCTGTTCTCAGAGCTACAATCTCCAGAGCTGTGAGAAATAGAGTTCTGTTGTTTCAAAGTCTCTGGAACTTTCTTACAGCAGCGCGAAAAGACTAAGACAAGTGGCATAGAGGAAAATAAAGCAGAACAGGGGCTAAGGAGTGTTTTTCTTTAAAAAGATTGGCCAGGGAAAGTCTTACTGATAAAAGTGACATTTGAGCATAGACTTGAAAGCGGTGAGGGGTCAAGCCATGCAGATATCTGGGGCAAGACCATCCCAGCAGGGAACACAGTGCAAGGGTTCAGGGTGACAGTGCCCAGGCACACGTGAGTGACAGCAAGGAGGCCAATGTAGCTGGAAGAGACTCTCAGGAGATGTGCTAAGAAAGGTGAGGATATTTATGAACCTGGGCTGCTTGGGACCCCTAACCTCATAGCAGGATCTAATCCCTCTCTTGGCCTCTTCCCTTGAGGGATCACCATCCTCCCATGCATTTGGGAGAAACAGAATTTGTCTTAAGTGCATTCTTGACCAGACACACTGCAGCCTGCTTCTCTGCATTCTGCTGAGTAGCCTGCAGCCCTCCATTCACAGTGCTTCAGGTCACCTTGGCTGTTGTTGTTTAGTCACTAAGTTGTGACCGACTCTTTGCAATTCCATGGACTACAGCCTGCCAGGCTCCTCTGTCTGTGAGATTTCCCAGGCAAGAATACTGGAGTGGGTTGTCATTTCCTTTTCCAGGGGATCTTCCAGACCCAGGGATCGAAACCACATCTCTTGAGTCTCCTGCATTGGCAGGCAGATTCTTTACCACTGAGCCACCAGGGATTAGAATTCTCCCCTGATAAAATGCTGCTACCTCTGCCCTGGCCTTACAAAATGACATGTCCCTGCTCAAAGCATCAATGACACAGACATGGTATGTCATAGACTTTTCTAAAGGCTTGAAGAAATCATAAGAGGAATCAATGCAGGAGGAAAATTAGGATATCACCATACTAAATCCATTGTCTACCAGGCATTGCCCATCCCAGGAGTTCTTTCCCAGCTAATTCTCTATTAACCCAAGCTCCTCCACAAATCACCAACCTTCAAACATTGTTTTCTTTTACCCAGACCTGAGGCTATCAAATTCCTGTCTCTGGGCCACCAGAAAGAGTCCTGAATTTTACAATATAGCAACCTCTCATTGAAAGAAAACACCACTTGAATTTATTCGGAAAAGCCCCTTGGTCTTCATTGTTTGGAGTTCAGACTACCCTCTGGGCCTTGCCTGTGCCTAACCAAAAGTTTCATGGAAGCATTTTTCCTCTGTCAAGATCAAGTCTTCTGCCATGCCCAAAACACACACACATCTGCTGGCAACTTTTCTAAAAATGGCAACATTTTACTTCTAGGATGCTTGATACAATTAAAACATGTTATATGTGATGGAAAACAGAAAAAAAGTAGCAGCTGCATTACTAAACATTCAGAAAACTAAGATCATGGCATCTGGTCCCATCACTTCATGGCAAATAGATAGGGAAACAGTGGAAACAGTGGCTGACTTTATTTTGGGGGGCTCCAAAATCACTGCAGATGGTGACTGTAGCCATGAAATTAAAAGATGCTTACTCCTTGGAAGGAAAGTTTTGACCAACCTAGGCAGCATATTAAAAAGCAGAGACATTACTTTGCCAACAAAGGTCCGTCTAGTCAAGGCTATGGTTTTTCCAGTAGTCATGTATGGATGTGAGAATTGGACTATACAGAAAGCTGAAGTGCCGAAGAATTGATGCTTTTGAACTGTGGTGTTGGAGAAGACTCTTGAGAGTCCCTTGGATTTCAAGGAGATCCAATCCTTTAGGAGTCCATCCTAAATGAGGTAAGTCCTGAGTGTTCATTGGAAGGACTGATGTTGAAGGTGAAGCTCCAATACTTTGGCCACCTGACGCGAAGAGCTGACTCATTTGAAAAGACTCTGATGCTGGGAAAGATTGAAGGCAGAAGCAGAAGGGGACGACAGAGGATGAGATGGTTAGATGGTATCACTGACTCAATGGACATGAGTTTGAGTAAACTCCGAGAGTTGGTGATGGATGGACAGGGAGGCCTGGCATGCTGTGGTCCATGGGGTAGCAAAGAGTTGGACACGACTGAGAGACTGAACTGAACTGAACATTACTAAAATGTTTTAATTTCTCTTAGAAGGAAAGAAGAATTTTTAGATAGAAAGTGTCTTTATATTTTTTTGAATGCACTGCTTGGCATGTAGGATCTTAGCTTGCCAACCAGGAAGCATGGAGTCTTAACCACTGGACTTCCAGGGAAGTTCCCAAAGTGTCTTAATATATAACACTAATATATTTGTCTTTATAGCAGTGCAATCATAAAACACAGTGTAAAATGTTTCTTTGGCGGATGGGGCTTTCAACAGTCAGTCCTACTGTAACCACGCAGCCAGTCAGAGCTGCCATGACTTGAAGCTTAACTGGGCATTCATGCTGAGAAGTCTGTCTAAGCCACTCAGATTTGGAAACAAAATGACAGCAAAACCAATGTGATCCTTAAAAAAATAGAATAATATTTAATTGCTTGTTGTTAGTGATCAATAAGAAGACAGTAAGGCTATAGTTATTGATTACATAAATAACTCCCAGTGAGAGAGAAAGTGGACATCAATCCAATCAAATTATGAAAAAAGACAAAAGAGAGGGAATTAGCTAGAATTAAACTGACTTCTTTATGACTCCCTTCTAGGCTCTAGGTCATTGAGCCATGGGCATTTCTGGAAGCAGGTTAGACTTTGAATAATAATTATAGGCACTTAATAATAATAGTAGCAGTCATGGTAGTAGCATTTAAACTGAAGCAAGCTCTATTCTAAATGTTTTGCACGCAAAGTCACTTGTTGGTTGCAAGAGTCATGATACTTTCAGTTTCAAGAGATGGAAGGCCAACTCAAGCAAGCTGAACACACACCAAAATATTGGTAGATATGGTGGGAAGGGTTCAGGACAGCTCAAGAAATCAGAGGAGCAGGAGCAAGGAGAGTCCTCGGGTAGAACCAGGCTCAACACCACCAAGTTCTGTCTATCCACCCCGTTTCTTCTCATTTCCTCTGGTTTCACTCTCCTCCTTCAGACAACCCTATTCCACACAGTGGAGAATAGTTACCTGGAAACTCCAACCGTGCATCTATCTTAGTTTGGGCTCCCCCAAAGCAGACCCCAAGGCAAGAGTTTGGGTGCACTGCTCTACTGGGGAGATGATCTCAAGAAGTATCATGAGGGAGTGGGGAAGTGAGACAAAGGAGGACAGCTCCCACATGGATGTATGGATGAGCAGTTACAGCTGGAGTGGAGCCCAATCCCACTGGGAGGCCTCAGAAGGAATGTGTGGAGAACACCTCAGATTGTCCACCTGGAGCAAGGAGGCTGAGACATGGATCTACCTACCAGCTCCTTTCCTTCATTGTTTGAGGGTTGCTCTGGGAATGGGAGCTCTCTAGCAAGCCTAGCTTGCTCCCCAAGCCAGAGAATGGCCTTATGCAGAGAGACACAGAGATACCCAAATGATGTATAGGAACTTCAGCAGATGACCTCAAGAGTCACCGTATCAAGGGATTTAGTGGCACACTTGTGATATCCACAACAACTCCTTCCAGTGCCATGGCCCCCAGAGCAGTGTGGAGCTGCCTCTCTTCCGGCTCCAGGTCCAGCAAGCCCTGGAGGAACCCTGATCTAGCTGGCTTAGGTCACATGCCCATGATGGACCAGACATAGGGCCAGCAGAGGGCTGCTTCCTAGGAAGGTGAGGAGCTTCAGCTCTTGGAATGGGAAAGGTTTCCTTGGTCCTTTCCTCCATCCTCTTCAGTTACCAAAAGCCATTCACTACTCAAGGACCAAGTCGTAAGGAGAAAGTCACTGACAGACACAAAACTGCCTGGTTCGCCAGTTTTCACCAACTTGATCTCCCTGTAGAAAGAAAACAGTCATTATCAAAAAGCCAATTGTCGTTCTGCCTCTTTAGAAAAATTCCCATTAAAGATAAAGCAAATTTTAATTAGATTAAGTATCCAATTACTGTAATTACATTTTTTAAAAATTCACATCATGAAGATGACCCTTTTTAAAAGGGTTACAGGAATAATTAGTGTATTCATATTAACTAAAATGTATTGGATAATATTTATACCCAGAAGACAAAGTACATTACACACATTTCACCTTTGGGGAAAGCCTGCAAATGTTTTGGCAGTGGCATGAATATTTATAGGCAAGAGTGTGCTTTAGCAAGATTATGTGAGGAAGCATTTAAATGCTCACCAATTTTTACCCAGGGGTAAAGTATACAGAAAATGTAATGCACAGATTATGGATATGCAAAGTGTGACTTTAGTGGGGAATTTCTATCAGTTTGCTTAATTAATTGAAGCCAAAGACTATTTCTTCTCATTGAAGGCAGAAAGGCCCAAGGTATCCAACTGTGACCTCTTTCTGCTCTGTGTCACCAGAGGCAGGGGCCAGTGAGGAGCACGATAGCAAAGCAGTAAGGACACTCTCACCTCGACCCCTCGCCACCAGGAAGTCTGGATCTTCATGCCCTTGACCTTTACCTATGCATCCCCAGTTGGGTAAAGCTTCAGGGTGAGGAATATGGGCCTTCTAGAAGCTTCCTCCCTATCCATTTCCCTGCAAAACCATCTACCCTTTCCCAATTCCAATTTGTTTTCACTGGATTTACTTTGAGCTGTAGCTCTTACTGCTGTTTTTGTCTCACATATAGTTGCCTTCCAGGTTCCATCACGTGTGTTAGCTCACAGGAGGGAGAAAGGGGAGGGTGGTGACATAGACTCCATTTCACAGGTGAGAAAACTGGTGCTCTGAAGTTTGGAATAGCCCCCAGAGGTAGCTGGAAATAACTCCACAGAACTAACCTTGAAAGGGAGCTGCCACTGGCCCCAAACCTGCAGGGCCACCGCTCTGTCTTTAAGAAGCTACATAGGGCCCCCACCAACTGCAGGAATATCCTCTTCTGCTACCACCTACAGCCATCAAAAAAAAAAAAAAAAAAAGACAGCCTAGAGACAATCCCAGTGGTCCAGTGGTTAAGAATCCACCTTCCAATGCAGGGGACTCAGGTTCAGTCCCTAGTCAGGAAATTAAAATCAGCCATGGGGCAACTAAGCCCACCTGCAGCAACTACTGAGTGCACGCTCTAGAGCCCCTATGCCACAGTGAAAGATGCTGCATGCCGCAGCTAAGATCCCAAGCAGCCAAGTAAGTAAATATATATATATACATAAATATGTATGTGTGTGTATATATATATGTATCATAATGTATAGGTGTGACATACCTATACATTATGATACATATATATACACACATACATATTTTAAAAAGCAGCCCAGGCTGCTGTTGTTGACGTTTCCTCTCATAGATAACTTCCAAACTGAAATCTGGGTTCATCTGACTGGGAAACAGAGTTACGTACCTGCACCCCAGTGGCCAGGGGAAATACAGTTTGTTGGATTCAACATTGAGAAAATGAGGTTCTCAATGTGGATAACATCTGACAAAGAAAGAGTATTCAAAAGGTGTTTATCAAATCTCCTTATCCCTGATAGAAATTTCATCCATCTCTCAAGGCCCTGGTCCAATATAGCCTCTCCCGTGGGTCCTGTCCCATCTCTTGCCTGCCTCCATTAGCCTTTCCACTCTGTGCTTTGGAGTTACATGCCTTCCTCCCTTCTGCTCAGTGTTCTGGATATTTGGGTCTCACTTCCCTGCTCACCACCCTGATTTCTGCCTTTAATAAGGTCTGTGACTCTACAGTGGGGCTGCCATGGTTTCTTTTTTTTTTTTTGCATGGTTTCTTATGGGCTCTTTTTAAAATTGTTTTCAGAGGCCAAGGTACAGCCTTGGAATCTCCCCTGGGACAAAGAAGCCTCAAAAATAGAAGAATTACATTTTCAGAAATAGCCAAAGTCACTGTATTAAAGTTCCCCAGAGAAACAGAGCTAATGGTGTACTGCTGAGCACATAGTTCACTCTGACTCCATCTCCTATCCTTGACTTCCCAAACTTTCTCCTTACTGTGCTTTCTGGATTCAGGATCTGTCATCAAAAAAAAAAAAAAAAATCAAGTTTGAAAATCACTAATATAAGTCACAGAAGTAAGTCAACAGCTTATTGACAGCAGGCTAAACATTAGGCTATGATCAATGACTATGAATATGACTTAAGGCCGAGTGACTTTTTGATGTCCCTCATGGAGGAACAATTCAGGCTCCCCAGGCGGGCTCAGTTGGAAGCAGCTACAGTTAAGTGTCTCCAGCTGCAGGGCCTTGAGGGACTCATATCAGGGAGCCCTGCTGATCATCACAAAGCAGAATGGAAATAGATTCCAAGGAGGAGGCAAAGAGAGCTCCCCTCTTTTGGGGCCTAAGGCTGAGAGAGCCCCTCTTAACCACTTACTGCACGTCAGAGGAAGGTAGGTTCTCTTCCCTGGATCTTGTGGCCCATGAGCAGTTTGTTTCTGTTCTGAAATTGGGTGTTAAGAAAGACGAAAGGAGGTAAATCAGGAGTATTGGGAAGGTAGTTATCACGAAGGTAAGAATTCCAGCAACATAGGAGGAGCTGCTAGGGAACAATTTACAAGTTCCTCTGCAGTGGGACTGCAGGTGAAAGGGAAAAAAGTTTGTTCTGAGTGTAAAACCATAAGCAATAGAATTAGACCAAGTAGTTACTGATAGCGCTTCCCAGGTGGTGCTAATGGCAAAGAACCCACCTGCTAATGGAGGAGGCTTAAGAGATGTGGGTTTAATCCCTGGGTGGGAAGATCCCCTGGAGGACGGCATGACAACCCATGTCAGTATTCTTGCCTGGAGAATCCCATGGACAGAGGAGCCTGGGGGGCTACAGTCTATTGGGTCGCAAAGAGTTGGGCACTTCTGAAATGACTTTGCATGCATGCAGTTACTGATAAGAACTGGCATATATTCAGTAAGTTCTGTATAAACATCAATGTATTTTTGTACATAAAGCACTTAGAAGTATGCCTCTGAGTGGTTACTGCGGCCATTGCTTGTTGTTTAATTGCTAAGTCATGTCCGACTCTTTGTGACCCCGTGGACTGTAGCCCACCACGCCTCTCTCTCCATGGGATTTTCCAGACAAGAATACTGGAGTGGGTTGCCACTTCCTTCTCCAGGGGATCGTACTGACCCAGGGATCGAACCCACATCTCCTGCATTGCATCCTTTACCACTGAACTACCAGGAGAGCCCCCCACCACTGCTACACCTACTCTAAAAACCAACTACAACTCCTTAAAGAGAAGGTCATCTGACTGCTCGTTATACTCTCTGTTCCTGTCACCTTCCAGTGTCTTCTCTCATTCAACTTTAACACCTAAGTCACTGTCTTCTTTTCCATCCCACTTTTGTCATAATACTTGGTAACTTCAATAAAAGGGTGTAACCCAAGTTTCCACTGTGGCTTATCATTTACATGAGCGTTCTGGCTGATGTCATCTTCTCCCAGACTTCATTTACAATTGATGGACTGATCATTTCTATTTTTATTTCCAGTCCAAACATCTTTTCTGAGCTTCAGACCCATCTATCCAACTGGATAGCTACCTCCAGGCTCCTCTGTCCATGGGATTCTCCAGGCAAGGATACTGGAGTGGGTTGCCATGCCCTTCTCCAGAGCATCTTCCCAGCACAGGGACTGGATCCACAAGTTTGCCTGCATTTGCAGGCAGATTCTTTACCACTTGCACCACCTGCGAAGCCCACCTGGACACTTCATGGACCCTCAAACTCAACTTGTCAAAATCTGAACTCATCTTTCTCACAAATCTGATTCTTCTGCTCTCAAAATCTTGTTATATGAAGTCAATGTCTATCCAATCACCCAAGCAAGAATTTGGGGTAATCTGAGATTCCTCTGTGTCTCTTAGAAGATACATCCTATCAGTCATCATCTTCCTAAGACGCATCTGCTCTCTGTGAGCCCAGAGCTTCTCTGGTTTCAGAAAGCAAAACTGGTAGTTAAAGAAGGCAAGTCCTGGAGTAAGCATGTGTGCTCAGTCATGTCCAATTCTTTGAGACCCCATGGAGTGTAGCCCACCAGGCTCTGTCCACGGGATTTTCCAGGCAAGAATACTGGAGTGGGTTGCCATTTCCAGGAGTAAGCCTGCCTGGATTCAAATAAAAGCTTCCAATGTATATTGTGCAGTTGTGGGCAAGTCACTTCAGCTTTTTGTTCCTTAGTTTTCTCATATGTAAAGTGGGTAAATAATAATATTTCTTACTTCTTAAAGTTAACAGAATCAATTGTCATGATATAAAAAATACCTGGACAATAGGAAAAGCTCAATAACTTTTAGTACTATTGATGACATCAATAATGATGATGCCCGAGTGATGCTAGCAGGGGCATCCCCCTGGCTGCAATAATTGAGGACTTGGAGGATATCAACTGCTTCTTCACAGACTTTCAACCAATCTTTCTTCATTCAATCCCACTCTACATCTTTGCCTTTAAAGGAACTCAGTACTTTCAATTCCTAAGAATTTATAGGTTCTGAAAGTCAACTTGGTTTGCTTCTTAGAGTCTTTCTCTCTGTAGGCACTTCACTTTTTATTCTCTAAACCCGCACTGTTCAATATGGTAGCCTCTAGGCATATGGCTACTAAGTCATTGAAATGTGAGTGACTAGTGTTACACATGTGGAAATGATAATATTTGGGACATTTTGGGTTAAATAAATTAATTCCATCTGTTTATT
This sequence comes from Cervus elaphus, assembly GCF_910594005.1. Taxonomy (NCBI): domain Eukaryota; kingdom Metazoa; phylum Chordata; class Mammalia; order Artiodactyla; family Cervidae; genus Cervus; species Cervus elaphus. The sequence continues at coordinate 57,435,801 of NC_057815.1, forward strand.
TTCACTTTTTAAATGTGTGGCTACTAGAAAATTTTAAATTATTGCTTTACTGAAAATTTTGTTCTGGTTTTTAATCCAAACAAAGTGTTTGACCAACCCAATACATAAGTAACTGGCATTTTATTTCTATTGGATAATGTTGCATCTTATAGAAACTTTGACATTTTTATCTGCTGTCACGGTTTTTCCCTTCTCTTTAGTATTTTAGTTGATACACTTTTTTTCACTTTTGTGAGGTGTCTGGAGAAAGCAAAGATAAATGTGTGTGCTCCATCTGCCATGAGTGTGTGCACATGAAGTTGCTTCAGTTGTGTCCAACTCTGCGACCCCAGGGACTATAGGCTCCTCTATCCATGGGATTTTCCAGGCAAGAATACCATAGTGGGTTGCCATTTCCTATTCGTGGGGATCTTCCTGGCCCAGGGACCAAACCTGCATCTTTTATATCTCCTGCATTGGCACGAACACCATAGTGGTACTCCTGCACCACTAGGAGCACCTGGGAAGCCCTTCATCTGCCATATTTAACTGGGAATTATATCTAAGCTTCTCATAACCTAGTTCCTGCTTATATTGCCTTATCACTTTATGTCACTGACCCTAAATGAATTACAACCAAAATGAATTACTAATAGTTTTCACAGCACATAAGGAAGCTTCAAGCTTTCATGCCTTTGCTTTCTTTGCAACCTTTTCCTGGACTATCCTTCGAACTCCTCTCACCTGTCTGCCTAGTAACTTCCTCATTCTTTAAACACTCACTCTAATTTCACCTACTTTCAGAAGCTCTTGCCTTATTTCTCCTCCTTTCAGTGAACTGAGTGATCCAGAGTCCGGAATACTTGCTGCATTTTCTTGTTTCTATGATTATCTACCCTACAGGGAACCTATGTTATTCATCAGACTCTGTAGTGCCATTTCTGTGATTGATACCAAGTAAGAACCAAAAGAATGTTTGTTAAAGAAATTCATAAGGACAGTGACAAGGACTGTGGGGACACAGAGGAAGGAGAAGCTGGCTAAAAATGTTTCATGAAGGCAGTACTTTCAGCTATTCTTCAGAGAAGTTTTTAGCAGTGGAGATGTGTTAGGAATTTTCCAGGCAGTGTGAGCAGGATAAAGCAAAGATTCCCGGAAAGCAAGAAATATGTTAGGGAAATAGCAAATGATCTAGTTTGAACGGTGCATTGGTAAAGCCAGATCAGGGAGGGCCTTGAGGTCACAGAAAGCAGTTGGACCTTTATATGAGAATAAAGGGGAGTTTTTCAAAGATTTGAAGCTATGGAGAGCTTTAAACGCATTACACCTAAGTTTTAGCATTATCACCTTGGGCTGCAGATGGAGAATGAATGCGCGAGGCCTGAGGGGCTGGAAGCTTAACCAGTTAATTGATGGGCGGTTGAGGAGGGGAGTGAGCAGTGTAGTGATGGGGATGAAAGGAAGGGCGCGGCCAACCGTAGTTTAGGTGTAGAACGCCCCTGTGGGCGTGGGTTACAGGGAGGAGTTTCTAGCTGGTACGAATGAGAGGGCGCGGGTACCATTCAGCGCACCTGGGGACCGCGCGGGAGGAGCGAGTCAGCCCCACGCGCCGCGCTCGCGTGTCCCTCGCGCGGCGCCGTCCGCGCAGCGCTCGGTGGGGTCGGCGGAGGCCGCGGGCGCTGCGGTTCCGGTTCCGGCGGGAGCCCGCACCTGCGGCGGGGGTGGGCGGTCATGGCGTACTCCACGGTGCAGAGGGTGGCCCTGGCCTCGGGCCTCGTCCTGGCTGTGTCGCTGCTGCTGCCCAAGGCCTTCCTGTCCCGCGGAAAGCGGCAGGAGCCGCCGCCGGCGCCCGAAGGTAGGCGCGGGCCGGGCCCGCCACCCCGAGCCGCAGGGCGAGCTCGAGCGCCGAGATCCCTGCTGGAGGGAGGGCCGCGGGGGGTCTCCGGCCCCGCGGAGTTTGGGAGGTGCCAAGCGCTAGGGTCCTCTTGGCCCCAGCGGGCAGCGGCCGGACCAGATCCCTCCAGGCCTTCCCCTGCAGGAGCGCGCGCAGACGAGCCTGGACGCTCTCTCCGGGTGCTCTCACCCCTTCCCCTCGTTGGCCTAACTCAACTAGTCAACTATCTGCCCAAGCGCTTTGAGTCAGGAGGGCTCCCACTTGAATTCCCCTTGTTAGGGTGTCCGTGTGCTTTCTCTCGTGCTTTCTAATGAAATAGTTGGACTGGGTATTGTTAACCTTAATTTCTTGTGTATTTTCAGTTTGGTGTCGAGTGCTCACTGCTTCAGGCTCTTTTTGTGCCTTCGTAAATATAATTTGAAGACTTTAACAATCCGATTTTCAGTTACTGAGATGAACATGATTCTGTGTCCCGTTACCTGAACAAGTATTTGTTAATCCTTTGTTACTGGCATGATGTATGTGGTGGTTAAAAATCCACCCTGTGGTTTGCATTCTGGGGCGTTTGCATAATGGGTGAGTGTAACAGGGCAGGACTGCCAAAGACTAGGAGAAGGAACTAGCACAGTTCTCTGTAGATTGTGAAGTTCTGGTAACTTTCTTCTGGAAATTGTCTGTATAACATCTTTGAGACACGGTTTTACAGTTTTCGTGCTTCCACTAGTATTCAACCTGTTGATGTTGGACAGCTCCTTGAACTCAATTCCCTCTGATTTGTGCACATTGACTGTAACTCCACCCTCTTGTACATCATAGATTATAAATACAAGAAATGCAAAACACCAGGCTCTAGGGGTGAAGGGCAGATCCAACCCAGAATTCTGTTCATAGACTTTGCTTGATAGTCTTTATGTTTGTAAAATTATCTCCCTGGGAGAAACTTCTTGGAAAAAAAAAAAAGCAAACTACCTCATTTGTTGAGTTTTCTTTTTCTTTTTTTCTTTTCTCTTATTACAAAACTCTAAAGGTTTTACTCACTTTGTCTGATGATGATGAAGAGTAAATTCACGATGACCCTAAGCAGTTAAAGATTCGTTTACAATAGTGTCTTATCATGTTAAATTTTCATCATGCTGAATTGTCTTGAATAAGTTCTCTTCAATGCAGGTGGGAGATACTCTTCTAAATGTTGTATAGAGAGACGATCAGAGATGGCTTTTTCTCCTAAGAACTCAAGTAATAATAGTGTTCTTAACCTTAGAAACTTTACAGTTTCTGTTCTCTTCATTCCTGAAATGTTAGTTCCTCGGCGCCCTTCTCATTGCTCAGCTTAAATGTAATCTCTTCAGAGACTTCCCCTGATGACTCTAACTAAAGTCACTCTTTACACTCTCATAATTTCCTATTCCACCATGTTTTATTTTCTCAATTGAAGGCGTTATTGTATCAAATGACATTTTCTTATATATTTTACTGGTTTTTTTTTTTTTTTTGTCTCGTCTCTGCTTTGTAGAGTGTAAGCCATTTCTTTAGCAGTTGGCATATACTGGACCGTCAGTATTTTTAAATGAATAAAATGCTCTTTTTGCATTCATTACCAAAGTAGTATAATCTAGGTAAAAGTAAGTTAGTGTTAGTTTTTCAGTCGTGTCCAATTCTTTGCGACCCCATGGACTGCAGCCTGCAGATAGCCCCTCTGTCCATGAAATTCTCCAGTCGAAAATACTGGAGTGGGTGACCATTCCCTTCTCCAGGGGATCTTCCCCACCCAGGGATCGAATCCAGGTCTCCTACATTGCAGCAGATTCATTACTGTTTGAGCCACCATAATCTATGTAAAAGCCTACCTTAAATGATGTATTCCAGTAACTGAAATTTGCTAACTAAAATCCTTGTCTTGGTACACTGACATTTTAAAAATGGTGATTCCTAACCATCATTGGGTTATCCATTATAACCTCTAACCATTATCCCTCTAAGAATCTAATGAAAATTATTGATTTTTCCCCGAGGAAAAATGCCCATACTTTTTGTACATACATCAAGAATTTGAGTATCAACTCAGAGAAACCACAGAATCCAGAAACCCCTGCTCTGCAGAAAGGGATAGACCTGATTATTTGAAAATTCATGTCATCCGTGTCTTAAAATTGTGTCATTATAGCTTCCATCTCTGCCCATTGGCATATATAAAATGAGCATTGTCCCTTTTCCACATGACAGCCATTAAGATAGTCTTTAGCAAATATTAATGATGTACCCTTTAACATAGCTTACACACAGTATATAAATACTGTTTAATTCTTTAAAAAAAAAAAACGCCAAATCCCTGGCTTGAGGAACTCACAGTTTAGTATAGGGGAAAAAAACATTGAATAAGTGCAAAAAAGTATCAATTGCAGGTACTCAAATCCTTGCAGGGAAAGGAGGAGACACATGTTAGAATGGTTGGTTTTATTGGTGTCTCAAGAAAAGTGTTATGGAAGAGAAGACCCTTTTCTTTTTTTTTTATTTTGGTAATAGCTTTCTTGGGATATAATTCACATACCATGCAGTTCATGTGTTGAAACTGTGTGACTGCATCAAAAGATACTCAACCTCGCTTATTATTAGAGAAATTCAGATCAAAACTACAATGAGGTATCAACTCACACTCGTCAGAATCAGTTCAGTTCAGTCACTAAGTCGTGTCTGACTCTGCAGCCCCATGGACTGCAGCACTCCAGGATTCTCCGTCCATCACCAACTCCCGGAGTTTACTCAAACTCATGTCCATCAAGTCGGTGATGCCATCCAACCATCTCATCCTTTGTCGTCCCCTTCTCCTCCTGCCTTCACTCTTTCCCAGCATCGGGGTCTTTTCCAATGAATCAGTTCTGGTCAGAATGTCCATCATCAAAAAATCTGCAAACAATAAATGCTGGAGAGGCTGTGGAGAAAAGGGACGCCTCTTGCACTGTTAGTGGGAGTGTAAACTGATACAGTCATTATGGAAAACAGTATAGCGGTTCCTTTAAAAACTAGGAATAAAACTACCATATGCACTGACCATACCAAGTGCTGATGAGGATGCAAAGCAACTGAAACTCGCATATTGCTTGTAATGATGTAGAATGGTACAACCACGTTGGAAAACAGTTTGGTAAATGCATTTTAATAAAATGAAACATATGCTTACCACATTAAAAAAAAAAAGAAACTACCATGTGACCCAACAATCCCACTGCTGGGTGTATACCCTGAGGAAATCATAGTTGAAAAAGACACATGTACCCCAGTGTTCATCGTAGCACTATAATAGCTAGGACATGGAAGCAACCTAGATGTCCATCAACATATGCTTGGGTAAAGAAGCTGTGGTACACATACACAATGGAATATTACTCAGCCATAAAAGGACACACAGTTGACTCAGTTCTAATGAGGTGGATGAACCTAGAGCCTATTTTACAGAGTGAAGTAAGTCAAAAAGAGGAAAGCAAATATCATATATTAATGCATATACATAGAATCTAGAAGATGGTACTGATGAACCTATTTGCAGAGCATCATTGGAGACACAGACATAGAGAACAGACTTGTAGACACAATGGGGGAAGGAGAGGGTGGGACACATTGAGAGAATAGCATGCAAACATATATACACTGCCATATGTAAAATAGATAGCCAGTGGAAATTTACGTATGACACAGGGAACTCAACCCCGTGCTCTCTGACAACCTAGAGAGGTGGGATGGGTGGGAGGCGGGAGGAAGGTTCAAGAGGAAAGGGACATATGTATACCTATGACTGATTCATGTTGGCATATGGCAGAAACCAACACAATATTGTAAAGCAGTTATGCTCCAATTAAAAATAAATTTTAGAAAAAGAAGTAGCCATTTGCAGCAATATGAATGGGCCTAAGAATATTACGCTTAGTGAAAAAAGTCAGAGACAAATACTATGTGATATCACTTATATGTGAAATCTAAAAAATAACATGAATGTGTATGCAAAACAGAAACAGAACCACAGATATAGAAAATAAACTTGTGGTTACCAAACAGGAGAGGAAAGAGGGGAGGGATAAATTAAGGGTATGAGATTAACAGATGAAAACTACTATGTATTAAATATAAAATAGATAAACAACAAGGATATACTGTATAGCACAGAGAATTATAGCCATTATCTTGTAAAAAACCTATAATGGAGTATAATCTGCAAAATGTGGAATCATTGTGCTGTACATCTGAAATAATATTGTAAATCAACTATACATCAATAAAAAAGTAAGCAAAAAAAAAAGCGTGTGACTGGTTTTTAGCGTGGTCACAGAGTTGTGCAATCATCACTGCTATCAATTTTAGAACACTTTATCATTCCCGCCCCCCTCCAAACCATCTTTAGCCATCTTTAGCCCCACCGCTACCCCTTCAGCCTTCAGTTCAGTTGAGTCATTCAGTTGTGCCTGGCTCTTTGTGATCCCATGAACTACACCAGGCTTCCCTGTCCTTCATTCAGAACAATCCCTGAGTTTGCTCAAAGCCATATCCATCAAGTCGGTGATGCCATCCAACCATCTCATCCTCTCTCGTCCCCTCCTCCTCCTGCCTTCAGTCTTTCCCAGCATCAGGGTCTTTTCTAATGAGTCAGTTCTTTGCATCAGGTGGCCAAAGTATTGGAGCTTCCTAGGCAACCATTAATCTTCTGTCTATAGATTTGCCTGCTATGGGCATTTCATGTAAATGGAATCATACAATGTGTGATCTTTTGTGACTGGTTTCCTTCACATAGCATGTTTTTAAGTTTCATCCATGTTGTAGCGTGTATCAGTGCTTCATTGCTTTTCATGGCTGAATAATATTCCATTATGTGGAATATTCCATCTACATTTTATTCATTTATTAGTTGGGCATTTGGGGTTTTGATGATTATGAGTAATGCCACTGTTAACATCTGTGTACACATTTTTGTGTGGATATATGCTTTCATTTCTCTTGAATATATGCATTTGGGAAATGTGAACATTTTAGTGTGGCTGGAACTAAGAGTGGAATTTCGCTCATATTATTACTCTGTGAGCAGTTTTGAGGAACTGCTAGATTGTTTTCCAAAGTATCTGCATCATTTTACATTCCCACCGTTAATGTGTGAGGATTCCAATTTCTCCACATACTCTCTGACATTTGTTATTGCCAGCCTTTTTCTTATAGCCATCCTAACAGGTGTGAAGTGCTATCTTATTGTGGGTTTTTTTTTTTTTTTTGTATTTCCATGATGACTAACAACTTTAATATATTTTCATGTGTTTATAGGCCGTTTGTGTAACAACTTGGAGAAATGTCTGTTCAGACTTTTGCCCATTTTTAAATTGGGTTTCTTTATTGTTGAATTATAAGAATTCTTTATGTATTTTAGTTACAAGTTCATTATCAGATATGTGATTTGCAAATATTTTCTTCAACTCTTCACTTTCTTGATGGTGTCCTCTTAAGGAAAGTTTTTAATTTTGATGAAGTCTAACTTATTTACCTTCTTCTTTTCTGCTTTTGGTGTCAGATCTAAAAATATAATTGCCAGATCCGAGGTTATGAAGATTTATGCCCATGTCTTCAAGTTTTATAGTATTTACTCATATTTAATCCTTTGATCCATTTTGAGTTAATTTTTGCTTTTGATATGAGGAAAAGTCCAACTTCATATGGATATACAGTTATCCTAGCATTATTTGTTGAAAAGAATATTCTGTTTACATTGAATTTTTTTAACACCCTTGTTGAAATTCAGTTGACTAAGTGTGAGAGCTTATTTCTGGAGTCTCAATTCTGTCCCATTGATAAAAATCAGATATAGAATATATACCTGTCCTTATGTCAGTACCACACTGCCTTGATTACTGAAGCTTTGTAGTTAAAATTTGAGATCATAAATTGTTAAGTCTCCATACTATGTTCTTTTATTATCAAGATTGATTTCTGAGTGCTGTGGCTCAGGATTTCCATACACATTTTAGGATTAGCTTGTCAATTTCTGCAAAAACCAGCTGGGATTTTGATTGTGTGGAATCTAAATCATTTTGAAGAGTATTGCCATCTTAATAACAATAAGTCTTTTAATCTATGAATAGGATTTTAAAAAATTTATTTAGGTCTTTAATTGATTTCAGGCTTCCCTGATAACTCAGTTGGTAAAGAAATCCGCCTGCAATGAATAGACCCCAGTTTGATTCCTGGATTGGGAAGATCTGCTGGAGAAGGGATAGGCTACCCATTTCAGTACTCTTGGGCTTCCCTTGTGGCTCAGCTGGTAAAGAAACCGCCTGCAATTTGGGATACCTGGGTTCAATCCGTGGGTTGGGAAGATCCCCTGGAAGAGGGAAAGGCTACCCACTCCAGTATTCTGACCTAGAGAATTCCATGGACTATATAGTCTGTGGGGTCGCAAAGAGTCGGACACAACTGAGCGACTTTCAGTAGTTTTCAGTGTACAAGAATTCTTTTGTTAAGTATATTCCTAAGTATTTTATTCTTTTTGATGTTATTGTAAATTGAATTATTTTATTAATTTTAAGATTATTCATTACTCAGTTTTAGAAACACAGTCTTTGTGTATTAATACTGTATTCTGTAGACTTGCTGAATTGTTTATTGGCTGTGGTAAATGATCATGTTGTCTACAAACAGAGATCGTGTTACTTCTTTCTTTCCTACCTACAGGCCTTTTCTTTTTCTTGCCTAACTGCCTGGGCTACAACCTCTGCTGCTGCTAAGTCACGTCAGTCATGTCCAACTCTGTGAGATCCCATAGATGGCAGCCCACCAGGCTCCCCCCGTCCCCGGGATTCTCCAGGCAAGAATGCTGGAGTGGGTTGCCATTTCCTTCTCCAATGCATGAAAGTGAAAAGTGACAGTGAAGTCGCTCAGTCGTGTCCGACTCTTCGTGACCCCACGGGCTGTAGCCTACCAGGCTCCTTCGTCCATGTCCATGGGATTTTCCAGGCAAGAGTACTAGAGTGGGTTGCCATTGCCTTCTCCGGGGCTAGAACCTCTAGGACGTGTCAAATAGAAATAGTGAAGAGTGAACATCCTTAATTGTTCCTAATCTTAAGAAAGCTTTCATACCATTAAGGATACTGCTAGCTATGGATGCATTAATAGAACTAAAGAATTTTAAAAAGGGGGTCTGTTGAGTATTTTTATTATGAAGGGATTGAATTGAATTTTGTCAATTGCTTTTTCTGTCTGTTAAGTGACCATGGGGTTTTTGTCCTTCATTCTATGGATATGATACATAACATAATTGATTTTTTGGATGTTAAAACCTTGCTTTTTTTTTTTTTTTTTTTTTTACTAAATTGAGGAGGTAATTCTAACGTGTTTTTATTAGCCAGATTAAGAAGAATATTTCAGGCAGAGGGAACACAGCAAAATCAACACCCAGAGCTTTGAAATAGCTTTAGAGTTGTAAGAGATGAGACCAGCTGCCAAATTGTAAAGATTCTTTTTCATGCCATACTTAAGGAGTTTGGATATTATTCTAAAGATAGGTGAGGCCATTGTGAGTTTGTTAGTAGAAGAGAAACTTAAATCTGAAAGGACATCTTGACAACAGTGTAGAAGCTGTATCAGTGAGGGTTTCTTCAGGGAAAATAATGTTGCAGTAGTCCATTTGAGACATCATGAACATCATTAAGCCAGTGTCTTTGGGCCCTTCAGTTTAGGATTCTAGTGATAAGTAACAGAAAATTCAGCTGAGTTGTCAAGTTTAAAGGAGGATGTGTTGATTAGTGCACATGAAAGGACTTTGTGTTAAGATTGGCCTCCTGTTGGTTTGATCCAGAGATTCACAACCCCATCAGGACTTCTGTCTGGTTTTCTTTGTTCTTTTTACTTCTGGGTTTCTTGTCATGTTGGCTCTGTCTCTCAGTGTAGCAACAATAGTTGCAACAGTTCCAGATATTACCTCACATTTAATAGTTCAGAGAAAGAATGTTTCTTTTCTTTTGAACTCTTCCTTCTCTCCCATCTCACTTTTATCCCCCCACCCCCAGTTCTTTCCCAGTAGTTCCAGCTAATATATCCATCCATTTTATTGACTTGAGTAAAGTTATTTGCAGTGCTCTGGGTAGAAAGACTATGCTGACCCACTGTGTAGTTGGGAGTGGTTCCCAGAGGGAAATAGGGATACTGGAGGAAGGAGGAGTAAATGGAGCAGGGGAAGTGTCCACATTGAACAGGAGGGACAGGAAGAATTTTAAGAGACATTTTTACCTAGAAGTGGAATTTGAGACAGAGGGAGGCATCTTGAATTATTCTCAGCTTATTGGCTTAGGTGACTATATAGATGGTGACACCCTTTACAAAATAGTAATGAAGCAAAATAGATTAAAGGGGAAAGGCAACGAGTTCAGAAATTTGTAGACTAGTATCACATCGCCTTTTTCCATCTTTTTTCCTACGTGACATCCCTAGGTCCCACATCCATTCCTCATGTGACATAGTTTCAAGTATCTAAGTATGGCCCTCTTAGAAGGCAAACAATAGCAAGTGTAAGCCTGGTATCTCATGGAAGAGCAGCCTATTGTGTGCCCCATCCCCCTTTTTAGGGGGTTCCCTGGTGGCTCCAGCAGTTAAGAATCTGCCTGCCAGTGCAGGAGACTCACTTCCTGACCCAGGGATAGATACTGGAGCAGGAGGAAATGGCAACATGCTCCAGTATTCTTGCTTGGGGAATCCATGAGCAGAGGATCCTGGCAGACTACAGTCCATGGGGTTGCAAAGAGCTGGACTTGACTTAGTGACTAAACGCATATCCCCCTTTTTAAAACTCTTTACTTCTATTAATACATCCTGGGGGTTACTTTAGATTGTGGGTGTTACTTGCTGATTTTGCTGTGTATTAGAATTTTAAACTTCTTTCTTTCTTTTTTTTTTTTAAAGGAGCTACTCCTATAGGTTTGTCCATTTTGTACATTCTCTTGGTGTTTTGGAACCAAATAGAGTGATATAGCCTTCCTTGTTGCATTTTGTCTCAATTTGATCCAGAATTCTAGCCTCTTGACATTTCTTCAGAACATTTATTGTTTCATTCATTGTATTTGTTTTTACCATCTCAGCTATATATCATTCTTGATTTTTAAAAAACCTTTTTTTGTTAAAGACATTTTCAAACATAAGAAAAAGTAAATAGAGTAGTATAATAAGAGGACTCCACATCCTCCTGCTTCAACAACCATCATCTTGTATCATGGATATCCCCACTTACTTTCCCCCCTATGCAAATAGCAAATCCCAGACAATGGGATTTCATTTCATCCTTAAGTATTTTTGTATACATCTCTAAAGCATAAGAAAACAAAATTTATTTTAAAAATAAGGCGAAACACCCCAAGACACATATTAATCAAATTAACAAAGATCAAACACAAAGAACAAATATTAAAAGCAGCAAGGGAGAAACAACAAATAACACACAAAGGGATTCCCATAAGGATAACAGCTGATCTATCAATAGAAACCCTCCAGGCCAGAAGGGAATGGCAGGACGTACTGAAAGTAGTGAAAGAGAATAACCTACAACCTAGATTACTGTATCCAGCAAGGAGCTCATTCAGATATGAAGGAGAATTCAAAAGCTTTACAGATAAGCAAAAGCTGAGAGAATTCAGCACCACCAAACCAGCTCTTCAACAAATGCTAAAGGATCTTCTCTAGACAGGAAATGCAGAAAGGTTGTATAAACATGAACCCAAAACAACAAAGTAAATGGCAACGGGACCACACCTATCAATAATTACCTTAAATGTAAATGGGTTGAATGCCCCAACCAAAAGACAAAGATTGGCTGAATGGATACAAAAACAAGACCCCTATATATGCTGTGTACAAGAGACCCACCTCAAAACAAGAGACACATACAGACTAAAAGTGAAGGGCTGGAAAAAAATATTTCACGCAAACGGAGACCAAAAGAAAGCAGGAGTTGCAATACTCATATCAGATAAAATAGACTTTCAAATAAAGGATGTGAAAAGAGATAAAGAAGGACACTACATAATGATCAAAGGATCAATCCAAGAAGAAGATATAACAATTATAAATATATATGCACCCAACATAGGAGCACTGCAATATGTACGGCAAACACTAACGAGTATGAAAGAGGAAACTAATAGTAACACAATAATAGTGGGAGACTTTAATACCCCACTCACAACTATGGATAGATCAACTAAACAGAAAATTAACAAGGAAACACAAACCTTAAATGACACAATGGACCAGCTAGACCTAATTGATATCTATAGGACATTTCACCCCAAAACAATCAACTTCACCTTTTTCTCAAGTGCACACGGAACCTTCTCCAGAATAGATCACATCCTGGGCCATAAATCTGGTCTTGGAAAATTCAAAAAAATTGAAATCATTCCAGTCATCTTTTCTGACCACAGTGCAGTAAGATTAGGTCTCAATTACAGGAAAAAAATTGTTAAAAATTCAAACATATGGAGGCTAAATAACACGCTTCTGAATAATCAACAAATCATAGAAGAAATCAAAAAAGAAATCAAAATATGTATAGAAATGAATGAAAATGAAAACACAACAACCCAAAACCTATGGGACACTGTAAAAGCAGTGCTAAGGGGAAGGTTCATAGCATTACAGGCTTACATCAAGAAACAAGAAAAAAGCCAAATAAATAACCTAACTCTACACCTAAAGCAATTAGAGAAGGAAGAAATGAAGAACCCCAGGGTTAGCAGAAGGAAAGAAATCTTAAAAATCAGGGCAGAAATAAATGCAATAGAAACTAAAGAGACCATAGCAAAAATCAACAAAGCTAAAAGCTGGTTTTTTGAAAAAATAAACAAAATTGACAAACCATTAGCAAGACTCATTAAGAAACAAAGAGAGAAGAACCAAATTAACAGAATTAGAAATGAAAATGGAGAGATCACAACAGACAACACTGAAATACAAAGGATCATAAGAGACTACTACCAGCAGCTCTGTGCCAACAAAATGGACAACTTGGATGAAATGGACAAATTCTCAGAAAAGTATAACTTTCCAAAACTGAACCAGGAAGAAATAGAAGATCTTAACAGACCCATCACAAGCAAGGAAATCGAAACTGTAATCAAAAATCTTCCAGCAAACAAAAGCCCAGGACCAGATGGCTTCACAGCTGAATTCTACCAAAAATTTAGAGAAGAGCTAACACCTATCTTACTCAAACTCTTCCAGAAAATTGCAGATGAAGGTAAGCTTCCAAACTCATTCTATGAGGCCACCATCACCCTAATTCCAAAACCAGACAAAGATGCCACAAAAAAGGAAAACTACAGGCCAATATCACTGATGAACATAGATGCAAAAATCCTTAACAAAATTCTAGCAAACAGAATCCAACAACATATTAAAAAAATCATACACCATGACCAAGTGGGCTTTATCCCAGGAATGCAAGGATTCTTTAATATCTGCAAATCAATCAATGTAATACACCACATTAACAAATTGAAAGATAAAAACCATATGATTATCTCAATAGATGCAGAGAAAGCCTTTGACAAAATTCAACGTCCATTTATGATTAAAACTCTCCAGAAAGCAGGAATAGAAGGAACATAACTCAACATAATAAAAGCTATATATGACAAACCCACAGCAAGCATCACCCTCAATGGTGAAAAATTGAAAGCATTTCCCCTGAAATCAGGAACAAGACAAGGGTGCCCACTCTCACAACTACTATTCAACATAGTGTTGGAAGTTTTGGCCACAGCAATCAGAGCAGAAAAAGAAGTAAAAGGAATCCAGATAGGAAAAGAAGAAGTGAAACTCTCGCTGTTTGCAGATGACATGATCCTCTACATAGAAAACCCTAAAGACTCTTCCAGAAAATTACTAGAGCTAATCAATGAATATAGTAAAGTTGCAGGATATAAAATTAACACACAGAAATCCCTTGCATTCCTGTATGCTAACAATGAAAAAACAGAAAGAGAAATTAAGGAAACAATACCATTCACCATTGCAACAAAAAGAATAAAATACTTAGGAGTATATCTACCTAAAGAAACAAAAGACCTATACATAGAAAACTATAAAACACTGATGAAAGAAATCAAAGAGGACACAAACAGATGGAGAAACATACCGTGTTCATGGATTGGAAGAATCAATATTGTCAAAATGGCTATTCTACCCAAAGCAATCTATAGATTCAATGCAATCCCTATCAAGCTACCAACGGTATTTTTCACAGAACTAGAACAAAGAATTTCACAATTTGTATGGAAATACAAAAAACCTCGAATAGCCAAAGTAATCTTGAGAAAGAAGAATGGAACTGGAGGAATCAACCTGCCTGACTTCAGACTCTACTACAAAGCCACAGTCATCAAGACAGTATGGTACTGGCACAAAGACAGAAATATAGATCAATGGAACAGAATAGAAAGCCCAGAGATAAATCCACGAACCTATGGACACCTTATCTTTGACAAAGGAGGCAAGGATATACAATGGAAAAAAGACAACCTCTTTAACAAGTGGTGCTGGGAAAACTGGTCAACCACTTGTAAAAGAGTGAAACGAGAACACTTTCTAACACCATACACAAAAATAAACTCAAAATGGATTAAAGATCTAAATGTAAGACCAGAAACTATGAAACTCCTAGAGGAGAACATAGGCAAAACACTCTCCGACATAAATCACAGCAAGATCCTCTATGACCCACCTCCCAGAATATTGGAAATAAAAGCAAAACTAAACAAATGGGACCTAATGAAACTTAAAAGCTTTTGCACTACAAAGGAAACTATAAGTAAGGTGAAAAGGCAGCCCTCAGATTGGGAGAAAATAATAGCAAATGAAGCAACAGACAAAGGATTAATCTCAAAAATATACAAGCAACTCCTGCAGCTCAACTCCAGAAAAATAAATGACCCAATCAAAAAATGGGCCAAAGAACTAAACAGACATTTCTCCAAAGAAGACATACAGATGGCTAACAAACACATGAAAAGATGCTCAACATCACTCATTATTAGAGAAATGCAAATCAAAACCACAATGAGGTACCATTACACGCCAGTCAGGATGGCTGCTATCCAAAAGTCTACAAGCAATAAATGCTGGAGAGGGTGTGGAGAAAAGGGAACCCTCTTACACTGTTGGTGGGAATGCAAACTAGTACAGTCGCTATGGAAAACAGTGTGGAGATTTCTTAAAAAACTGGAAATAGAACTGCCATATGACCCAGCAATCCCACTTCTGGGCATACACACTGAGGAAACCAGATCTGAAAGAGACACGTGCACCCCAATGTTCATCGCAGCACTGTTTATAATAGCCAGGACATGGAAGCAACCTAGATGCCCATCAGCAGATGAATGGATAAGGAAGCTGTGGTACATATACACCATGGAATATTACTCAGCCGTTAAAAAGAATTCATTTGAATCAGTCCTAATGAGATGGATGAAACTGGAGCCCATTATACAGAGTGAAGTAAGCCAGAAAGATAAAGAACATTACAGCATACTAACACATATATATGGAATTTAGAAAGATGGTAACGATAACCCTATATGCAAAACAGAAAAAGAGACACAGAAATACAGAACAGACTTTTGAACTCTGTGGGAGAAGGTGAGGGTGGGATGTTTCAAAAAAACAGCATGTATACTGTCTATGGTGAAACAGATCACCAGCCCAGGTGGGATGCATGAGACAAGTGCTCGGGCCTGGTGCACTGGGAAGACCCAGAGGAATTGGGTGGAGAGGGAGGTGGGAGGGGGGATCGGGATGGGGAATACGTGTAAATCTATGGCTGATTCATATCAATGTATGACAAAACCCACTGAAATGTTTTGAAGTAATTAGCTCCAACTAGTAAAAAAAAAATTTTTTTTTTAAAATATAGGTGCAATATCATTATCGGACCTGAAAGTCAGTAATTCGTTAATGTCATGAAATCAGTATTCAAATTTCTCTCACTGCCTCATTTTTTTTTTCATGAATTCCCTTGATAGTGATTAGCATATCTTCTTGATCATTCACATTATCTAAAAAAATCTGTCAGTCTTTTGAAACTGCTCTTAAGGTCACCCCATTCTGTTCTTTGAAACCCATTTGTGTACAATCATTCAACCAGTTGGTTTGATTGCTTTACTCCATCTTATTCTGTCCAGTATAGCATTATGTTCTGCATGCTTCCTTTCTTCCCCCTTCTTTGTATTCTCAACATAGAATCCATACTAATCCTGTTAAAGCTTAAGTCTCCCTCCACAGAACCCTCCAGTGTCTTCCTGACTCACTCAGATGAAAAGACAAAGTCTGTACGCGACCCACAAGGCCTACTTAATCCTCTTCTGTTTCCTTCTGCGTTGCCGGCTTTCTCCTTCTGCTCTAACCACACTGGCGTCCTCCTCACTATGATTTGAACATTCCAGGTGCGCTCTCACCTCAGGGCCTTTGCATTTGTTGTTTCCTCTGCCTGAAATGCTCTTCCTTAGACAGCTGTGTGCACTTCCTTTATCTTATTTATGTCTTAACTTAAAAGACATCTCCCGAGCCTTCTCTGGATACTCTTGCTAAATCTTTACTTTCCCCCAATACCTTTACCTGCTTCATTTTTTCTCTTAGTATTTATCATTACCTCGTGTATCATCTCTTTTCTGGTTGAGATAGGAGGCTCCATGAAGGTCAGGATTTCTGTTTTGTTCACTGCAGTATCTCCAGCTTTAGATCAGGCCCGCACACAGTAGAAAATCATTAAAGAATTTAATCAATAAATTAAAGAATTAGAGAATTAAACAAATTAATGAACATTGGCTCCCAAGGATCATGGTTTCCTCTATTAACATTTATAAACCATTATTGTTTAGTTGCTAAGTCGTGTCCAGTTCTTTTGCAACCCAATGGACTGTAGCATGCCAGGTTCATCTGTCCATGGGATTTCCCAGGCAAGAATACTTGAGTGGGTTCCCATTTATTATTATTTATGGCTGCATCTCATATTGTGCATGCATATGATAGACTGTTAGGATTCCAGTAAGTTATATTCATGAAGTATTTTTTTTTTTTTTGTGGCCAGGTTTGTTTTTCTTTGAAATCAAAGGGGAGAAAATATCAATTTCTCTGGAATCACTAAAGCAGTGGTACTGATTTATAAACAGGGTGGACAATACAAATACAGAATTAGTTATACCTAAATTTGAATCTGATACTGTGCACCTATTTTTGAGACTATTTTAATTGAAGTATAGTTGATTTACAATATTGCATTAATTCCTGCTTTTCGAAGTGATTCAGTTATACCTGTATATACATTTTAAAATATTCTTTTCCTTTTCAGTTTGTCATTGGATACTGAATATAGGTCTGTGTGCTATAAAGTAGGACCTTGTTTATCTGTTCCGTGTGTAATAGTTTGCATCTGCAAACCCCAGCCTCCCACTGCATCCTTCCCCCAACCCTCCCCCTTGGTAACCACAACTCTGTTCTCTGTGTCTGTGAGTCTGTTTTTTTGTAGATAGGTTCATTTGTATCATATTTTAGATTCCACTTATAAGTGATATCATATGGTATTTGTCTTTCCCTTTCTGAATTCACTTAGTATGATAATCTGTAGGTCCACCTGCATTGCTATAAGTGGCATTATTTCATTCTTTCTAGTGGCTGAGTGATGTTCCATTGTGTGTATGGACCGCATCTTCATCCGTTAATCTATCGGTGGACGCTGAGGTTGCTTCCTTGTCTTGGCTGTTGTGAATAGTGCTGCTGTGAACATAGGGTTCATGTATCTTTTTGGATTAGAGTTTTGTCAGGATATATGCCTAGAAGTGGGATTTCTATAGTTCAAATATTTTCTCCCACTCTGTAGGTAGTCTTTTTGTTTTATTTATGGTTTCTTTTGGTATGGTTTCATTTGTTTATTTTTGTTTTTATTTCTATTGCCTTGCAGAGAAGGCAATGGCAACCCACTCCAGTACTCTTGCCTGGAAAATCCCATGGATGGAGGAGCCTGGTAGGCTACAGTCCATGGGGTTGCACAGAGTCGGACACGACTGAAGTGATCTTAGTAGCAGCAGCAGCAGCTATTGCCTTAGGTCAGCAGACTGGCCTCAGGAAACATTGATACAACTTATGTCAGAGAGTGTTTTGCCTGTCATCTCTTCTAGGAGTTTTGTGGTGTCATGTCTTATGTTTAAGTATTTCAGCCATTTTGAGTTAATTTTTGTGTATGGTAAGAGAATGTGTTCTAACTTCATTGATTTACATGTGGCTGTCCGGTTTTCCCAATACCACTTGCTGAAGAAAGTCTTTCCCCCGTTATTCTTGCCTCCTTTGTTGAGGATTAATTGACCATACGTGTACGAGTTTCTTTCTGGGCTCTCTATTCTGTTCCATTGATCAATGTGTCTGTTTTTGTGCTAATACTATGATTTTTTGATTACTGTAGCTTTGTAGTATTGTCGGAAGTCTGGGAGAGTTATGCCTTCTATTTTGTTCTTCTCCCTCAAGATTGCATTGGGAATTCTTGGTCTTTTATGGTTCTAAATAAATCTCAGGATTATTTGTTCTAGTTCTGTGAAAAATGTCACTTTGATAGGAATAACATTAAATCTATAGGTTGCTTTGGGTAGTATGGCCATTTTAACAATATTAATTCTTCCAATCCAAGAGCATGGGATATCTTTGTATTTCTTTGAGTCATCTTCAATTTCCTTTATTAATGTTTTATAGCTCTTAGTGTGTAAATCTTTCACCACCTTGCTTAGATTTATTCCTAGGTATTTTATTTTGGGGAGTGCAATTTTGAAAGTTATTGGTTTTTTTTGTTTTTTTTTTTTACATTCCCTTTCTGATATTTCATTGTTGACAGAAATATATCTGATTTCTGCATGTTAATCTTATGTCCTGCTACCTTGCTGAATTTCTCAGTTCTAGTTTTTGTATGGAGTCTTTCAGTTCAGTTCAGTCGCTCAGTCATGTCCGACTCTTTGTGACCCCATGAATTGCAGCAAGCCAGGCCTCCCTGTCCATCACCAACTCCCGGAGTTTACTCAAACTCATGCCCATCGAGTCGGTGATGCCATCCAGCCATCTCATCCTCTGTCGTCCCCTTCTCCTCCTGCCCCCAGTCCCTCCCAGCATCAGGGTCTTTTCCAACGAGTCAGCTCTTCGCATGAGGTGGCCAAAGTATTGGAGTTTCAGCTTCAGCATCAGTCCTTCCAATGAACACCCAAGACTTATCTCCTTCAGGATGGACTGGTTGGATCTCCTTGCAGTCCAAGGGACTCTCAAGAGTCTTCTCCAACACCATAGTTCAGAAGCATCAATTTTTCGGCACTCAGCTTTCTTCACAGTCCAACTCTCACATCCATACATGACCACTGGAAAAACCATAGCCTTGACCAGACGGACCTTTGTTGGCAAAGTAATGTCTCTGCTTTTTAATATGCTATCTAGTTTGGTCATAACTTCCAAGGAGTAAGCGTCTTTTAATTTCATGGCTGCAGTCACCATCTGCAGTGATTTTGGAGCCAAAAAAAATAAAGTCTGACACTGTTTCCACTGTCTCCCCATCTATTTCCCTTGAGGTGATGGGACCAGATGCCATGATCTTAGTTTTCTGAATGTTGAGCTTTAAGCCAACTTTTTCACTCTCCTCTTTCACTTTCATCAAGAGGCTTTTTAGTTCCTCTTCCCTTTCTGCCATAAGGGTGGTGTCATCTGCATATCTGAGATTATTGATATTTCTCCCAGCAATCTTGATTCCAGCTTGTGCTTCTTCCAGCCCAGCGTACTCTGCATATAAGTTAAATAAGCAGGGTGACAATATACAGCCTTGACGTACTCCTTTTCCTATTTGGAACCAGTCTGTTGTTCCATGTCCAGTTCTAACTGTTGCTTCCTCACCTGCATACAGGTTTGTCAACCTGTATGGAGTCTTTAGGGTTTTCTATTAATATATATAATATCATGACATCTGCATATAATGACGATTTTACCTCTTCCCTTCATTTGAATACCTTTTATTTCTTGTCTGATTGCCGTAGCTAGGACTTCCAATGCTGTGTTGAATAGAAGAAGTGAAAGTGGACATCCTTGTCTTGTTCTGGATTTTAGTGGGAAGGCTTTCAGCTTTTCACCACTGAGCGTTGTATTGGCTGTGGGTTTATCATAAGTAGCTTTCAGTATGTTGAGGTATGTTCCCTCTGTACCCACTTTGGTAAGAGGTGTTTTGTTTTGTTTCTTATCATCAACGGATATTAAATTTTGTGAAATGCTTTTTCTGCATCTGTTGAGATGATCATGTGGTTTTTGTCTTCTCATATTTGTTTGCTGTATCACATTGATTTGTGTATGTTGAACCATCCTTGTGAACTTGGGATGAATCCCACTTGGTTGTGGTATATGATCTTTTTTATGTGTTGTTGAATTTGGTTTGCTAATATTTTGTTGAACTTTTGCATCTATATTCATCAAAGATATTGGCCTATAATTTTCTTTTTTGGTGGTGTCTTTGTGTGGTTTTGGTATAAGGGTGATGATAGTGGCTTCATAGAATAGAATATCTTTTGGAGTGTTCCTTCCTCTTCAGTTTTTTGGAAGAGTTTGAGAAGGATCGATATAAGTTCTTATTCATATGTTTGGTAGAATTTGCCTGTGAAGCCATTTGGTCCCAGGCTTTTGTTTTGTACAGAGTTTTTATTTTTTTTCTTTTTTTTTATTAAGAGACAGGGTCTCGCTATGTTGCCCAGGCTGGAGTACAGTGGCTATTCACAGGCGCGATCCCACTACTGATCAGCACGGGAGTTTTTGACCTGCTCCGTTTCCGACCTGGGCCGGTTCACCCCTCCTTAGGCAACCTGGTGGTCCCCCGCTCCCGGGAGGTCACCACATTGATGCCGAACTTAGTGCGGACACCCGATCGGCATAGCGCACTGCAGCCCAGAACTCCTGAGCTCAAGCGATCCTCCAGCCTCAGCCTCCCGAGTAGCTGGGATTACAGGCGCGCGCCACCGCGCCCGGCTGTACAGAGTTTTTAAAGATTCTATCTTTTATTTCTAGTGATTAGTCAGCTCAAATTGTCTGTTTCTTCTTGATTCAATTTTGGTGAGCTGTTTATTTCCAGAAACTTACCTATTTTTCCAAGGTTGTCAAATTTGTTGGCATATAATTTTTCAAAGTATTCTCTTAAGGTTTTTTGTATTTCTGCAGTGTTATTTGTTAAGTCTCCTTATTTCTTATTTTGTTCAGTGAACCTGGTCAGAGGTTTGTCAGTTATGTTTATCCTTTCAAAGAACACGCTCTTGGTTTTATTGATTTTTTTCTTTCAATTTTTTAATCCCTACTTTATTTATTTCCTCTCTGATCTTTATTTCCTTCCTTTACTGACTTTAGATTTTGTTCTTTTTCTGATTCTCTTAAGTGAAAGGTTACGTTGTTTATTTGAGACTTTTCTTTCTTGAGGAAGGCCTGTATCGCTATGAATTTCCTGATTATCACTATGATGTTCCTCTAAGAACTGCTTTTGCTGCATCCCACAGATTTTGTATGGTTGTGTTTTCATTGTCACTTGTCAAGATATTTTTAAATTTCCTCTTTGGTTTTATTATTGGCCCATTGGGTTTTTGGTAGCTTGTTTTTAGTCTCTGTGTAATTGTTTATTTTCTCATTTCTCTTTTCTGTGGTTGCTTTCTAGTTTCATGACATTGTGGTTGGACAAGATGCTTAAGATAATTTCTATACTCTTTGTTGAGGCTTGTTTTGTGCCCTACTGTGTGCTCAGTCCTAGTGAATGTTCCATGTGCACTTGGAAAAAATATGTATTCTGGTTTTTTGGATATAATGTTTTGGAAATTTCAACTAAGTCTAACTGCTCTATTGTATAATCTAGGATCTCTGTTGCATTATTGAGTTTTTTGTCTAGAAGATCTATCCATTGATGTGAGTTGTGTTTTAAAATCTCCTACTATTATTGTATTCCTGTTATTTTCTCCCTTTATGTCTGTTAGAATTTGTTTTATGTATTTGGTACCTATATGTTGACAAGTGTAAAGTCCTCTTTTTGTATTGATCCTTTTACTATCATATAATGTCTTTTATATTCCTCTGTGGCCTTTGTTTTAAAGTCTGTTTTGTCTGATATGAGTAGTGTAACTCCCACTTTCTTCTCATTTCTCTTTGAATGAAATATCTTTTGTGTCCCCTCACTTTCATTTTGTCTGTGTTCTTTTCCCTAAAGTGGGTCTCTTATAGGCAGCATATTGTAGCTGTTTTTTTTTTTTAACCCAGTCTTCTACTCTGTGTCTTTTGATTGGAGCATTTAGTTCATTGACATTTAAGGTGATTACTGATAAATATGAATTTATTGCATTTTAAGCTGTATTTTCCTGTTGATTTTATATTTATTCTTTCTCTTTCCTTTTGTGGTTTGATTTTCTTTTGCATTATACTTCAGTTCTCTCTCTCTCTCTTTTTTTTTTTTTTGGTTTTTGTGAATGTGTTATGTTTTTGTAGTTACTGTGTTTTTCAAGTATGTTATTCCATCCTTTATCTGTGTGCTTTAGACTGGTCATATAGGCTCAGATACACTCTAGGAAATGAAAAAAAAATCTACATTTTCTTACTCTCCCCTCTCATTTTATGCTTTTCATATCTTCTTGTACATCTTCTTGTTCGTCCTTTTGTTCTTCATTGTGGTTATCATCACTTTCACAGAAATTTTGAATTTTTAAAAATCTGTACACTGGCCTTATTTGTTTATCTATTTTTTAAAGTGTAATATTGAAGTTTTTTTAATTAAAATTTTTGACCATACTGCATGGCTTGCAGGACCTTAGTTCCCCAAACATGAATCAAGCCCAGGTCCCAGGTGGTGGAAGCATGAAGTCCTAACCACTGGGCCACCAGGGAGTTCCCCGTGTACTGGCTTATTTAGGTGATTTGCTTTCCATATGACCTAAATAAGTGATTTAGGTGATTTTTGTCTTTCCTATATATTTATAACTTCATTTCTATTTATTTATTTATTTTTTTTCATTTCTATTTAGGGAAGATCTTTCAATATTTCCTTTAGGATAGGTTTAGTATTGCTGTGTTCTTTTTAGTTTTTGCTTATCTGAGAAATTCTTTGTCTGTCCGATTCTAAATGATAATCTTGCTTGGTAGCGTATCCTAGGTTGCAGATTTTTCCCTTTCAGAACTTTGAATATATCTTGCCATTCCTTTCTGGCCTGCAACATTTCTGAAGAGAAATAAGCTGATAGCTGTATGGGAGATCCCTTGTAATTAACTCCTTGTTTTTCTCTTGCTACCTTTAGAATCCTATTTTTAACTTTTGAAATTTTTATTATTATATGTCTTGCTGTAGATCTGTTTGGGTTTACCTTGTTTTGGACCTTCTATGTTTCCTGTACCTGGATATCTGTTTCCTTCTTTAGATTTGGGAAGTTTTCAGCCATAATTTCTTTTAGTACATTTTCTTTCTCCCTTTTTCTTTCTTCTCCTCATGACAAGTTCTAAATGATATGCAAAAATTGTATACTATAAATAAAAAGTAAAGTTGTGTTCACTATGCATAGTCACAAGAAAGAAGCAGATCAACATTTTAACAATGGTTATTTTAGGAATTATAGGTGGTCATTATTTATACTTTTCTGTATTTTCTCAGTTTTCCATAGGTATGCATTTCTTTTACAACCAGAAAAAAAGTTTCTTCCCTCTCATGTCCACTCCATAAAAAAGGGAAGAATCATTTTTAGAATTGAGCCCAAGAGCTACACAATATATTCACTTCTCTATTAATTGAAAAGTCCACTGTCCACCTTTTGCTTTTTGCACACTGGAACAATAGTTATCTATTGCCATTCGTTCAAAATTTTTATCAGTTTAATTTCTAAAATTTTCTTTAGTTCAGTGACCTTATTTGCAAGTTTTACCAGTCTTCCTGGTGGAAGTTAATTAGTGAATGGCTTGAACTTATTTGCCTCACCCATCTGGGACATTTTTTCCCCTCTATAATTGTTAATTCTCTTCCATTTAACGCCAAATTCATATCCTTTGATAGAGAATGTGGAAGTAAAATAGAGGTTGAAAAGTTCTGCTTTCTCAGCCTTACATTTTATTATCAGGTAAATTTGCATTTTCTTTTTCTTTTTTTATTGGAGGGTAATTGCTTTATAATGTTGTGTTGGTTTCTGCCATACAACAAGGTGGCTCAGTTTTAGGTATATGGGCTGGGCTCCCTGTGTTACACAGCAGTTTCCCGCTGGTTATGTATTTCACACATGATAGTGTGTATGTGTCAGTGCTGCCTTCTCAGTTGGTCCTACCCTCTCCTTCCCCTGCTGTGTCCATAAGTCCATTCTCCATGCCTGCATCTCCATTTCTTCCCTGTGAATAGGTTCATCCATATTGTTTTTTTAGATAAAATATATATACATTAATATGAGATACTTGTTTTTCTTTTTCTGACTTATTTCACTCTGTATAACAGGCTCTAGATTCATTTACCTCACTACAACTGACTCAAATTCATTCCTTTTTATGGCTGAATAATGTTCCATTGTATATATGTACCACATCTTATTTATCCATTCATCTGTCAGTGGACATCTAGGTTGCTTCCATGTCCTGGCTGTTGTAAATAGTGCTGCGATGAACATTGGGGGTACATATATCTTTTTGAATTGTGGTTTTCTCAGAGTATATGCCCAGTAGTGGGATTACTGAGTCATATGGTAGTTTTAGTCCTAGTGTTTTAAGAGATCTCCATGGTATTCTCCATAGTGGCTGTATGAATTTATATTCCCACTAACTGTGTGGTAAGATTTCCTTTTCTCCACATCCTCTCCAGCACATATTGTTTGTAGTTTTTTTTAATCTTTTTGTTTTGCATTGGGATGTAGCCAGCTAACAATGTTGTGATGGTTTCAGGTGAACAGTGAAGGGACTCAGCCGTATGTGTGGAGGCATCCATTATTCCCCAAATTCCACGCCCATCCAGGCTGCCACATAGCATTAAGCAGAGTTATATGTGCTATGTGGTAAGTCCTCATTATCCATTTTAAATATAGCAGTGTGTACATGTCTATCCAAAACTCCACATACATTTCGTATTTTCACTCTCAAAATACCCCTTTTGCTTTTGCTAGCCCTTTTGTAAACTTATTTTGAACCTTGGCCTCCTCGTATGGTTCTTCCAAGTCTTGCTACTCTTTCATTCTGATTTCTTGTGTGTTCTTCTATTGATCTTCTGTCTGTTCTTTTAGAAGAGCTACCAGTACATCTGATGTACTGGTAGCTCTTCTAAATATCCAAGCAAAAGTGCATTTCAAGAGCTTTCTTTTTAGAGTTTCTTGCCATGGAACTACATGGCTTTATTTTTAGGACTTCTCAATTCTGCCTTACTAGAACCTGTACCATACAACCCCTACATTATTGCCACAAATTCTAAGATGACATGGTCTCTTTTTCCTATGGTTCTCCTTTCATTTCATCAACCAGTTTCTTCTTTAGCCATAATAGCCATTCTCCTACTCATCTTACATACCTGTGGAACATGAAAATGTCAGCATACTAGGTCAGGGATTTGTCAGTTGTTCCCAGTTAGCTGACTTAAGACTTTGCACAGGGGCCAGAATGTTTGAAGTCTTCCACAACGACAGAGTGCTGTGTCTGTGCTAGAGTTGACCTCGAGAGAGTCCTGCCCTCGTTTCCACTGGGTGGGGCCCGTGGCGCTCAACAGTAATGTCACACCTGGTATCTCTCCTGCTGACCCAGCCTGCCTGTTTTCCATTGAGCATCTCACTTTGAATGCCTATAAACAAGGTTCCTTACCATCCCCTCCTCAGGATCCCTGTTTCTCTGTAAGAGTTCAGACTCCTCTTGTCCCCGTGTTCTCAAGTGAGTCCTACTCACTGATTCTTAATCTTGTGTATACATATGTTATGTACATATATAACATTGACATATACACATAATTTTAAGTGCCTGATACAAATTATTTTGGTCCCTTACTTATTTGTTCTTCTAAGGAAACATCAGACATCTATTCTGAAAGCATACACAAAGAAGAGAGGAGACAATTTGCGAGACTGAATGCATGTGAATTAGACACTTTTTTAAATTCAAAAACTCAGAGGTGTGTGGGTGTGGCGCACCTTGATCAGTCGCCCTGACTGCTGTTTTCTTTTCTCAAAACTGTGAAGTTGAAAACACTCAGGATAATGAAGTGATTGTTTAGCCTTGAGAGTGACTGGGCTGGGTCTTGAGATTCCAGAAAGGGCCAACAGTCATAGTATAAGTCATTCAGATCAGTTCAACAAAGTGTACAGCTTGTGAGACCCAAAACATGCCCTGTAGGCATAAAGAAAATACTAGACTTTTATTCAAGAAGTTCATAGTTGATCCTCCAGCCAGGGCACCAGGAGTGCACCTGTAGTTGAGTAAATTGGATTTATTACTTGTTCAGCAAAGGAAGATGTATACCGTGATGAAGCACGCAGTATCTCAGCAAGAAGAGTGTTAGGAAAGTCTTACTATAGAGATTGAGGCTTGTGTTAGGTGATTTTTAAGAAGGTTCAAGGACGTGGGTCTTTGCTATGGATTGGGTGCTGTCAGAAAGTAGGGCAAATTCTGTGACTGGGTGTCTTAGTAGAGTTTACGTAAAGATAGCAGTCTATAGAAAAGCTATAGCTATAATTAACAAAGTGGCAGCAATCACTCATCATCTAGGAATAGGGGCTGTTTGAGATATATATATATATATATATATATATATATATATATATGTATTTCTTTGGGCAGTGTTCATGTTTTGTGTGTGTTCAGACAGATTGCAGAATGTTATTTTTTTTTTTTACCTTGATCCGTCATGGTCACAGAATGGCCTTGTCTGCTGTTGATGTCTGAAATTGCCTACATTTAAGAGAATACCAAGAGCTAACTGTGAGTGCCAGGCCAGTTGGTAGCAACACCAGATCTTTTCTTGTTCTCAGATGTGATTTGTAGGTTTCAATTAGCACTAACTAAAGTTGAGCAGAAATGGTACTTAGTGGGAGTTGTTACCCATTTCTGTTCCAGTCCATTCAAGTAGGAGCTATAAGACACATAATTTCAATATAACTCTTGAATAAGGCCAGGTGTTAAAAGTGTAATTAAAGAAGTTCAGACAGTGTATTCTTAGCAATGGAGATGATAAGAGAAAATGCTTCAGGGACAACGGCAGCATTTGGCCTGGGCTTAGAATAGGTTGGATTTAGGTATGTGAAGTTGGAGGGAGAAGCAAAACCATTGGAATAAGCAAAGGCTAAGAGGCAAGAAATCAGAAGGAAGGCTCAGAGCTTGGTGAGAAGTCTTGTTTGGCTGAATCGGGAGTATGTAATGGGAAAGAAGTGTGAAGAAGTACTTTTGGGCTAGATTATGGGATTTGGTTGTTTAGGAGTTCAGGTTGTAAGGAGGGAAGATCAGAATTTGTTAAATACCTACTGTGTGTGCTGGGTGCTTTGTATATGTTGTCTTATTTAATCTGTAACCCTTGTAACAACTCCAAGAAGTCGGTCTCATGATAGCCATTTTACAGATGATGAAAATTGGCTCTAGAAAGGTTGGTTTAACCTCTGCTCAAATGTTGGATGCACAGTGAGAATCTCTGACTGAAATGGTGGTACTCATTTTACTTCCCTCTGCCTCCTCCTGCACGATGCAGTCTCTTGTTGATAATGGGAACCATTGAAAGCTTTTGATCAAAGATATGGCAAGACTAGTTAGAATTATGCTTCAGGAAGATTACTCTGATAACAAAGAGTAATAGTTAACATGTATTGAGTATGTGGACCAGACCCTATGCTAAGCAGCTTAGACCCACAAGTATCTCCTTTAGTTATATGTAGTATGAATTGGGAATGGAGAGGTTGGTAAGAGATGAAGAAGAAAATCTGATTAAACAGGCAGAAAACATTAAGACAGTGGTCAGCAAAGTAGAGTTAGGAAGGAGGGAAATGTGACAAGATGGGCCCTCTGAGGAGACTGGTGAGAAAGAAACAGTCAGCTATTGTTGGAGCTGCCACCTTAAGTAATGCTGAATTAAATATGGCCTCGAGAATGTCCTCAGTGTTTAGGGAGACGCTTTCATATCTTAAAGGACTGGCCATTAAGCCCTTTCTTGTATTGCGGTAATCAGAAATATAAACACATCCAGTTCTTTATTGATTTATTTGCCCTGAGAATGAAATGCTGCAGATGGTTTAATGTTGCTTTCAGAAAGCTCTTTGTTAACAGTGCTAGAGTTTCTGTTTTTGTTTTTAGCAGTGGGGCTGGTTATTAACAAGGGAAAGTAGAGCTTCACTCTGTAAAATCCATTAAGTTTTTAGTCAAGCTTAAATGATTTGCTAAGTGAAATTTTAATAATTAAATAAACCTAAATATGGGGAAAGCTTTCAATAAACAATTGGGATTTAGTCAAGTCCACTTTATAGAATACTTAAGTACATATAGAGATAGGAAACACAGCTGTTTTCTATTTCGGAAGGTCTGCAATTTTAATGTTCTAACATCTTTAATGTTCTGATCTCTCTAGCTGTTTGTTTTAAAGCATTTTTTTTTTTAAATCGCAAATCCCAGCTTCCTAATTTATCCCTCTCCTTCTCCCTTTCTCCTTTGGTAACCATAAATTTTTCTATGTCTGAGTTTCTCTTTTGTAGATAAATTCATTTGTATCTTTTTTAAAGATTCCATATATAACTGATATCATATGATATTTGTCTTTGTCTAGCTTATTTCACTTAGTGTGATAATCTCTAGGTTTATCCATGTTGCTATAAATGGCATTATTTCATTCTTTTTTATGGCCAAGTAATATTTCATTGTGTATATATTGCTATATATATGAGATTAATATATGCACACTACTGTATATAAAATAACCAACAAGGACCTACTGTATAGCACGTGAAACTATACTCAATAGTTTTTAATAACCTATAAGGGAAAAATATGAAAGTGTATGTGTATATATGTGTTTTTATATATATATACACACACACACACACACACATGTATAAAACTCATTCACTGTGCTGTATATCTGAAACTAACATGACATTGTAAACCACCAAATCTTTAAATCCACAAATCTTTAAAAATCCAAAAATTCTTCTATATTGTAGCTGTAAAGTAATGTTTAATATTTT
Organism: Cervus elaphus; assembly: GCF_910594005.1. Lineage (NCBI taxonomy): Eukaryota > Metazoa > Chordata > Mammalia > Artiodactyla > Cervidae > Cervus > Cervus elaphus. The sequence continues at coordinate 57,464,883 of NC_057815.1, forward strand.
GTAACATTTATAATAGTGGAAAATTGTGATATAGATATATAAGGAGATGCTATAAAGCAGTTTGAGTGAATGAATGAACTAGAGCTACGTGTATCAATCTGGTTACATTTCTAGGTCAAAATATTAATCCTCACCCAGAAAAAGCAAAAAAAGAGAGTTGCAGAAACATCAGTACAGTGTGATACTGTAATATAAAGGTTTTTTTAATTGTTAAAATATACATGACATTTATCATTTCAACCATTAGGTATACTGTTCAGAGGCATTAAGTACACTCACAGTGTTACACAACCACCATCCATTCATCATATAAAGTTTTAGAATACTCAGACAATATTGTATATTGTTCATGGATGTATGCTTGCTGCTGCTGCTAAGTCGCTCAGTCGTGTCCGACTCTGTGCGACCCCATAGACGGCAGCCCACCAGGCTCCTCCGTCCCTGGGATTCTCCAGGCAAGAGTACTGGAGTGGGTTGCCATTGCCTTCTCCGGGTATACTTGCATAGTGAAGCCTAAAAGCATACATTCTGATAATAAGAACTAAATTCAGAGATGTGGCTGTCTCAGCGATGGTGGAAGGAAGAGACACAAGGGGCTTCAGTTAACATGTGTGTGGTAGGTAGTAATACAAGTGCTCATGTATTATCATCTATAGTTTTTTTTGTATACTTGGGGTCTTTTCTTTGAATTTTTTTCTTAAAAAATCATTTCAACCAGACATCTCCAAGTGTTTGCTTGCCATTGACTTTTTAGGCATCCTGGGCTGTTCAGTTCTAAGAAATATGGTGGTACCAAGATCCAAGAGGTCAGGTTACTCCCTGTTGAGAACAGTTAATTTTATGGAAAAATCTATTCCAGATTCAGCATTCTGAATTTAGCCTGCCATCCCAAGTGTACCTTTGGTTACAGGTGGCAGGGGATATAGATCCAAAGCTTAATTGACTCTACAAAGAAAAGAAATACAGGAGGAGAGCAGGTTTTGAAAGGTGAAAACGGGTTTCATTTTATAGCTTTGAGTTGATTGACACACCAAAAGACATGTACTAATGGGATTCAGAGATAAGAGGTAAGAGCTTGGAGGAAAGGTTAGAACTAGAGCCTGTACATTTTGGAAATTATAATGTATGCTTTGAGAATGAATGAATTTACCAAAGGAAAAAAAAATAAGGAAAAAAGATGAAACTGAATCTTGAGGAGAGAGGATTAAAGAACAGGTGAAAGAAATGGAAAGAAATAGGTTGACGGACAAGTCAGTGGCCCAAGATCAGGAGAGTGATATGCCACGGATGTTAAGGCAGGAAAGTTTGAGAGATTTGTTCAGATCAATCCAGTATTTATTGAATGACTGTGGTGATTGTTTTCTTGTGTAGCAGAGGAACCTTACGAGTGAGAATTGAGTAAAAGCCATTGAACTTGATAGTTGTGGTACGTTACCATGTTGCTGTAACTATACTTCTTGTCTATAATCTCTTTAAATACAGAAGTTCTTTTTATTTATTTTAATCTGTGTCTGGCACAGTGTCTGGCATACTGTTAAGTGTTCAGTAGTAAATATGTAAAATGTTACATTGAATATAAAATGCACAGATTTCTCCTGGGATATAAAATATGTTTTTACCATCTAGCTTATCTCTTCCATTGATGTCATTTCCCCCTCCTGCCTTTGAAAATAGTATTCTCTACTTTTTCAGTGTTTTTTCCTAGGGGTCTTAGCTCCCCAGCGAGGGATCAAACCTGTGCCCCTCATAATGGAAGCAGGGAGTCTTAACCACTGGACCACCAGGGAAGTCCTTTTAGTGCTTCTTTGATTCTAATTGTAATCGCCAGTTTGTGCACACTAAGTCGCTTCAGTCATGTCCGATTCTGTGCAACACTATGGACTGTAGCCCTCCAGGCTCCTCTGTCCATGGGGATTCTCCAGACAAGAATACTGGAATAAGTTGCCATGTCCTCCTCCAGGGGTCTTCCTGACCCAGGGATTGAACCCATGTCTCTTAAGTCTCCTGCATTGGCAGGCAAGTTCTTTAACCACTAACGCCCCCTGGGAAGCCCATAAACACCAGTAATCTCCTTTAAAATCAATTTTATTATGTTTCTCTACTTCCGGCCACATCCTTCAGTGTTGCTTTTTAAACCCCTGTATTACACTTCCTTTCTTCCTCCCGTTACTCACCCTTTAACTCAATATAAAGAAGACAAATCTAACAGTCACGGCTGTACAGAGGTGGCATGGGCTTCCTGGGGGCCATACTGAGTTTTCTGTTTGGTATTTGGCAGAGTCAGGACCACCGCTTAAGGGAAGTTGAGGGTATTGAACATAGGTGGTTAGATGGCTCTTTTAAAAAATTTCAGCTTTACTGAGATATAATTCACGTACTGTGTTGCACAATCAGTGGTTTTTAATAATAGTCAGTCACTTTGTTTTGCTCCCTCTGCACCCTCCCTCCCTCTCTCCACCAAGCAACCATGAATCTACTCTGTCTCTATGGATTTGCCTAATCTGGACATTTCATATTAATGGAATCATATGTGGTCTTGCATGACTGACTTTTTTTCCTTCACCTAGCATTATGGTTTCAAAGTTCATGCATACTGTATCATGTGTCTGTACTTCTTTCCTTTTATATGGCTGAGTACGATTCCATTGTATGGATATAGCAAATCTGTTTATTAATCAGTTGATGCACATTTTACTGTTATGAATAATGCTGGCTTTAAACATTTGTACATAATTTTTTGTGTAAGCACATTTTGGTGGCATTCTGGCAGCAGCAGCCTGAAGAGGCTGGGTAGAATTGCTGGGTCGTAAGGAAACTTTGTTTACCTTTTTGAGGAACTGCCAGACTATTTTTCAAAGCAACTGCATTATTTTACATTCCCATCCAGCTGAGTATGATAGTTCCTTTCTCCACATCCTCACCAACCCTTTTTATTATCTTGTCTTTTTGATTATAGCATCCTAGTGGGTATAAAGTTGTATCCGATTGTAGATTTATTTACTTTACATTTCTTCTTCGTATATATTTGAATACTTGACCTTTATGAGATATGATGTTTTATTTCATTTAGTGGATTGTCTTCACTTTTTTTTAATGGTGTCCTTTGCAGTACAAAAGCATTAATATTTGATGAAGTCCACTTAATTTTCCGTGGTTGCTTGTGCTTTTGGAGGCATATCTAAGGAAATGTTCCCTAATCTAAGGTCACAAAGATTTATGTTTATGTTTTTTTCCTAAGACTTTTATGGTTTTGGCTCTTATATTTAAGTCTCTATTTTGAGTTAATTTTTAGAAGTTTCATGTGGTGTGAGGCAGGGGGTCCAACTCATTCTTTTCTATGGATGTCTTGTCCTCATAGCGCTTTTTGAAAGACTGAATGGCTTTTAAGGCTTCTTCTGACTCTGAAGTTTCTATGATCCTTTGTATCATATTGATTTCTGTTACTGCCATTATTATCCAAACAGATGGACAGTCAAGATTTCATATGCTGGCCATCCTTTTCCCAAGGATACGTTGTGTCTAAAAGCAGGGATAGCTATTATTAGTCTTTTATCAGTTTGTTCTAGATTTCTCAGTTGCTTTCATGTCTATCCTCCTTTGACTTTTCTGATACTGGTTTGCTTCTGGCTGCCTTTGACCAGCTCAGGGTTTTCTTTTTCCTTGCTCCTTTTGCACATAACTTCACATATCCCTCCACCTTTTTTTGGCATGGGGACTGTTCACTCAACTTAATTTTATTTATTAGCTATGTCATTTAGATAGCTCAGAGTTTCTTCTCAAGCCTAACTACAATCAAATAAATATTTCCTCTGGATGTGCCACAAACACCTAGAATTGAACATGTGAAAATAGGTGTTCAGTCTTCCCCTAACCATAAGCCCTCTCAGTTTTCCTCTTTGTTCTCTCTTGGTATCTTAAACCAACCTTCGAATTTTCTTAACTGTCCCCCTCATTCATTGTTAAATACTGCAGATCATTATAAGGTAAAAGCCCTTGGATCCATCCTTTCCTTTCTATAGGTATAGCTGTCTTCTTGCTGATTTTCTAGACCCTGGTTTCTTTCTGTGTTTGGTCTTTACTCAACTGCTAGAATAATCCCCCTCAAACACCCTTCTTGTTAAATCACTTCCCTGATCCTAGACCCACAGTATTAAATTCATGTGACACAAGTTAGCATTTAATCTACGTGCTTTGCTTTCCTTGTCTCCTGTTACTTCCCTGAAAGGATTTGGTAGTTGGCCTTGTTCATTCTTTCTTTGTTCTCGTCCTTTTCTCATTGCTCACACTCCTCTTCTCCTACTGTGCTTTTGCTCCTCTTCTCTTCTGAATCTCATTCCCGCCAGTGATTGAGCCCATCTGACTCCTTTCCTTTTTTTTGGCATCCTTTTCAGTACTTAAACATTTAGTTTGTCTGGTAATAAGATCCATGATACTCTGTTCATTTTTTGCTGTTTGTTTTGGGTATACTACTTTTTAAAAGCCTTGCTTCATGTGGGAACCATTGTTTCTGTTTCACTTATGGCTCTCCTCCTTTCCTACCTACAGTATAGAGTAATAATAACTGTCCAGTACATCTTCTTGGTTGATGGAGCTATATAAGTTTTGGGGGGAGGGAAATGTGTGATGTTTAGCATCATCATCATTTTTCAATTTTAGAAATGCAAAATAATGCCTTTTGTGCCATTACTTGGTTTTAATTTTTTATATTTTGTTTTATGCCAAGTTTTGAAAATGGTGTTCTCAGTACAGTAAGATGGAACTCAACAACATATTACTACAGATAGTAAATCTACACTAACCACCAGATATATCAGATTCACTCAAGAAGATGGTTAGCTTTGGGGATGCTGGCTAAGTATTTGTTCAAAGTGCATGATAGCCTTAAAGCTAGTAGTCACCATTTAAGCTATTAAGATCCTTGACAGTTTAGTAGCAAAACAGTCACCAGCATCCAGAATAAACTTGCCAGGTGGCTCAGTGGTAAAGAACCTACCTGCCAATGCAGGAGACCTGGGTTCGGGCCCTGGGTTGGGAAGATCAACTGGAGGAGGAAATGGCAACCCACTCCAGGATTCTTGCCTGGAGAGTCCCATGGAGAGAGGAGCCTAGCGGGCTACAGTCCATGGGGTCTCAGAGTCGGACACGACTGAGCGAGTGTGCGCATGAGCACCGCACCCGGAACGAGGGGCAGTGACCTGCTGTCTTTCGTCTGTTGTCTGAAGCTGTGCTTCTGTTGCTGACCTCCTCTTAAAAAGAAGCATTTCTTCTCACAGTTTCCATGTCCTCCAAAGTCATTAACAGGAGGGAAAAGAGGGTTATTGGGGTGGAGCTTGTCTGAGAGAAGATACAAAGCAGTGGGCAGCTCCTGGCCAGTGGCTCGCTGTCTCACTCTCTGCCTGCCTACCCCTCTCTCTCACCTCAGGAGCAGCAAGTTGACTTAAAGATAGTCCTCAGTTAATCACACCTGACTAACGTCATCATTGCAAGCTTGCTTTCTTATTCCATTATTTTCTTTTTAATCCTTTACCTTCAGTCTACATGCCTGTTCGTTTCTCCTATTCACATGCGCCCACTCTGATGTGTCTGTTTTATGTTCTTATGCCTACATATTTGTTTGAAAGATATGTAGTATAATTATGGTGTGTCTTTAACTTACACATGGTATTTGCTTATTTATTGTTTAGCTCAGTGCTGTGCTTTTAAAAATATGTTCATGCTTCTGTAGGTTCATGTAAAGTGTATTTTCTGAAAGCTACATGGAATTCCATGTTTGTATCTATTCCATTTTGATTTTACATTCTAACAGTTATGGAGATCAAAGTTCCTTCAGGCTGCCTATTACAACATCATCACAGTGAACATTCTCACACAGGTCTATAAAGCCTATTGCTTGAATTCAGATTTAGACAGCCTTATCTGGGAATTTGGAACTTATCCATCAGTGTGGGATCACTGGATCATAGGATATACCCTTAACATCGCTAAGTACGGCCATATCACCTAACAGAATGCCTGCCTCCATTTGCACTCTTACCTGTAGTGCACAAGCGTGCTTGCCTCCCACATCTTGCCGGTACCTGCCATTACCCACCATTCTGATTTTAGCCCCTCTGATAGGTATAGTGCTATCTCATTGTTTAAATTGGTATTTTTCTTATTGGTTTTACTTTGATCATCTCTTAATATACTTGTTAACCGTTTGAGCTTCTCTTTCTGTGAGTTCCCTACTCATATCTTTTGGGCGTTTTTCTATTGGGCTTCTTCTGATGTTCATATCAAATTGTAGGAATTCCTTGTCTATTCCAAAGGTTTAATCCCTTGTCAAGTTTAGATGCTGCAAAAGCTTTTCCTTGTCTGTCATCTATCTTAACCCTGTTCATGGTATTCTTTATTGAACAGAAATCCACCATTTTATTGAAATCAAATCCACTAGTATTTTTTTTACCATATAGTCTGTATTCTCAGAGCCTGAATCAGGAAGTCTTTCTGCTCCTTAGTCTTTTCTGTCACTGATTTATCCACAGAAGCCTGTTTACATGGCTTTTGAAGAGATGTCCTTCCTTTCTTTCTCACCTATGACTTGGAGGAGGCTTGATGGTGTTAATGTTTGGCTGCCTCAATGGAGGAAAACAGCGTGAGAAAATTGATGTGTGCTCCTTTCTCTAAGCCCTGTTCTTCCACCCACAGAGATGAGCCCCTGTGACCCTGTTTGTAGCACATGAATCCTGTCTGCTCAGCTGCAGCTGATTAGAAAGTGCCACATACCTACCCAAGCTGAGCCCTCAAAATCTTCCTGCAGGGAATTTGGAATTATGACCAATCTCTGCTGACCCCTTGAAGGACATGCAAATCGAAGGGTTTGGGGGGTGAACATCTTCATGTTCAAGGAGAAGCTAGTAACAAAGTAACAGAGAAAAAACAAAGTAACAGGGAAAAAAGCCTTCTGGCCCCACAGAGAGGGAGAATGATTGAGGTACAATGTGAGAGGAGCTGTCTTGAATCCCCATGGCTTTCCAATTTCCAGTTGTGTTCTCTTCTGAGACCAAAATTATGTATATTGCATTTCCTTACGTGTATTAGTTGGAGTGGCTAACTGCTCTAACAGATAGACTCCAAAGTATATCATGGCCTTAACACAATAGAAGTTTATTTTTTACTCACATGAACAGGTCCAGATGGTGCTAAGTTGGTGGGATGGCGACAGTGGAAGGCTCTGTGCCACACAGTTATTCAGGAAATTGGGTTGATAGAGGCTCTGCCATTTTCAACACTTGACTCCCAAATGCCTCCTTAGGTGTCAGCATCCAGCCTGAAGAAAGGAAACGAACACAGAATTCAATACATGAGAAGTTGTATAGACCAGGCCTTGAGCTGGCACCTCTCATTCACATTGCTTTGCCTGGGGCTCAGTCACATGGCCACATTTAAGTATGGGAAGCTGAAAAATGTCATCTACCTGTGGACCAAAAAAGGAAGAGAAAATGGGTTTGGTGAACAGCTAGAGATTGCCACATAGTATTTATTATCTGTGTGATACTCTAGTGATACCTGTATATCCTTATAATCTAAGTTCCAGTTTTTTCTTAAACTTGTTTGAGTTGGCTTCTGTTATTTGTATCTCAGTATGTGACGTGTTTCAAAATAGCTGTATTTAAAATAGTAGAAGAAATAAAGACTGATTAATCTATTTTCTCAGGGAAGTTGGGTCGATTTCCACCTATGATGCATCAGCAGCAGGCACCCTCAGATGGCCAGACCCCTGGGGCTCGTTTCCAGAGGTCTCACCTCGCAGAAGCCTTTGCAAAGGCCAAGGGATCAGGCGGAGGTGCTGGAGGAGGAAGTGGTGGAAGAGGCCTGATGGGGCAAATTATTCCCATCTATGGTTTTGGAATTTTTTTATATATACTGTACATTCTGTTTAAGGTAAGTGGAATCATCCTGATTGTATTACATCAATGAAAATCTATTATCATCATAATAAGAATCATTGTCAGCATTAAAACCCTTTGTATTTCGGAGCCCTTTTTCAAATCTACCATCTCTTTAAATTTTGCCTGTTCTTTAGAAGATACTTAAGATAGCTGTTATCTCAGTTTCATAGATGAGAAAATCTTCACTCAGAACCCAAATAATTTGCCCCAGAATTCACAACTGAAAATGTAGAAGCAGGGCTTGAATCTGGATCCTTCTAATTGCTAATCTATTGAGCAATAAAGTTCAAAGCCTACCCTCTTGCTGCCCTACCTGGTTTTTTTCTTGACTGGGCATCTTTGCAAGCTGTAAAGGCTTAAAGATGTTCTAAGAAGAACTTTATCATTAAGGTTGGCGTTGTGATTTCCAGGCAATCACTGTGAGGCCAAGTAGTGACCATGCCAACACCACGTCAGTTGTAGTAATTCACTCAGTCGTGTCTGACTGTATGACTCCATGGACTATAGTCTGCCAGGCTCCTCTGTCCATGGAATTCTCCAGGCCAGAATACTGGAGTGGGTTGCCATTTCCTTCTCCAGGGGATCTTCCTGACCCAGGGATTGAACCCGGGTCTTCTGCATTGCAGGCGGGCCCCTTACCATCTGAACCACCAGGGAAATCCTAATAGTAGTGATTCTCCTGAAACAGAACTGCCACACCCTGAAACTAAGCCTGATATTTCCTAGCTCTGAGGAGACATGATTTGGGTCCTTTTGAAAGTAGACTCCTAATTAAGTTCCATGCCTAGGCAGGCCACGGGCCTTAGCACTGCAGGCAGAGGACGCAGATTCACTTTGCCTCCTAACTAGAGTACGAGGTCACTTTCCCCTGCCTAGCAGCCCTACTGGCAGCCCAGGTTGAGTCTGCAGTGAGCACGGGCAAAGCACATGACTTGTGAAGAGAGTGTTTTCTTGTGCCTCAGTAATTTTTTACTTGGCAACCTTCTGTTGGCTTTTGTTTTTTGAGATGTTTCTCTAATGTTGCTGTTTGATTTGATTTCTCCCAACCTTTTTTTTTTCCCATTTAATATGAGGGGTTCCGTGACTTTGAGGTTCTGAGCTGCTGTTGATGTGCTGTACCTCCTTCACTTCTCAGCTCTCAAGGGGGAAAAGTACTCCAGAGGATCGGAAGTGCCCTACTGCCACACCTGGAAATACCCACAGGAAAATTAGTAAGTGCCCTTTCGGTATTTCATAAGTTTCATTGAGTCAGACAGCTGTAAAGCAACCGAGTGACAATCTGTGGATATGCCTTAAAAGCATTTCTCAAAAGTTGTCCCAGTTTAATCTGATGGTGTTTTTACCTTAGCTGGCTTCCCTGGTGGCTCAGATGGTAGAGAATCTGCCTGCAGTGGGGGAGACCCAGGTTCGATCCCTGAGTCAGGAAGATCCCCTAGAGGAGGAAATGGCAACCCACTCCAGTATTATTGCCTGGAGAATTCCACAGATGGGCTGTAGTCCTTGGGGTTGCAAAGAGTCGGACACGACTGAGTGACTAACGCACACACACTGGGAATTCTCAAAAGTTTCCATGTTGATATTGGGCTTTTAAGGGACAGACTGTTATGAAAAGTACAGAACTGTCAGTTCATTTTTTTGTTAACATATATTACAAATTCATATTTTACACTTAGGACGGGTTTCTTGTCATTTCCAGACTTCAGAGTATTGGCAGCAAATATCTTTATTTCACATAGAGGAAAACTGAGGCAGTGAGATCAAGTCAGTTGCCAAAGTCAGTTATTAGATCTAGGGATAGAGTTTAATATTCTGACTCTTGAAACATGATCATCAAATATTTATGGACCAACTAGCATATTCTGTGCTCTCTGGAAAAATGAAATGTATATGGCATGGCTCCTCGCTCTGAGAATTTATAGTCTAGGATGAATGTTAGGAAAATATAACTGGTGAAAAGTTTATTACCTAGAAAAAAGGGAGGTGGTGAAAGCCTTCTGGGAAATCGTGTCTAGCTGTGGAGGAGGCCTGATAGGGAGCTTGAGTAAGACACAGCCTGAAATGGGGCAGCTGTGCGTAAGAAGGCATGAAGAGTAGGTCAGTTAAGCTGTATTGTTGACGGCCGTGGAGGCCAAACTATCCTGTGGATACTGAAGCCTCATCAGGGGTTTTTTAAAAGAAAGACATCATCAAAATGAAGAAAGTCTGCACCACTAAAGCATCTGCCCTCAGCCATAGTTGCTGTTTGCATTTACTCTGGATTCACTGTGAAAATAGATATCCCAGTGGCTTCTGCATCCTGAAATCTTAAATATTCAGATTTAAGTGACTGCAATCCTTGCTGTATTCTTAATTGAGATAGTGTCTAACCAAAAGTGATGGTAAACACATCATAAAATTTTAAAAAAGTATTTGTGAGCTAAAGAGTAGCAAATTCATAATGTCACATAATGCATTTAAAACAGAAAGAAGTAAATAAAATGAATTCCTAAGAGCAGCTGTCTTATGATATAGTAGCAGTTGTATCAATTTTTTCCACTTCGATTTTGAATCATACACAAAATAAAAATAACCCAAGCATTTACGTGGCACAGATGTTAATTGGATGCAGAAGAATAGGTTATAAAAGTACTAAAAAGCCTTTGAAATGTTATATTTTATAGTGACCCTCTAAATATATCTGTGTAGGATGACGCTCAGATATGAAACAGAAAGACATGAACAACATTTTATTTTCCTATTGCTTTAAAGTTTATTTCATGTACTGATTGAGTGATTTACTTTTTTATTTTACTTTTAGGACCTTAACATTAGTTTCAGTAGATGTGCTCCTTTTGACCTTTCTTGAGAAGACTGGGGGCAAGGTTACACAGTTCAACCACAGATGACTGAAGTAGGAAACCTGGGGCCAGGAATGTGTCAGCCCTAGTTCAAGTATTTTCCTTTTGAAGAATTAAATTGTCATCTTCGTTATGTTTTCAGATCTTAGGTACAGATGAAATAGTGCTCATTTCAAGACTTTAATACCTTTTCTGAAGACCTTTACCAGATTTGGTACTTCATCCTCAAGTATTATTTGAATTAAAAAGATGATGTTTATCTTCATTTCTTCTTGGCTGACTGTGTAAGGCTGTGTTTTTCACTTGTAGGTGTTTCTTTGGCGGGTCCTGCTGTGTTTCTGTGTGTAAGAGAGGGTGATTTATTCATCAGTTTCTAAACGTGTGTCCTTTAGATCTTGGTACCTAGACCTCAGTACCCTTTGTGTACTGATTGGATTAGCTGCAGACTGTCAGTCTCTTCTCTGAGTCTCGGGACCAGCCTGGATTATTGTAGAGTGTCACAGCCAGCTGTGTTTCAGAAAAGAGCTTAAGGAGTTGTATATGATGGTTCTCAGATTGATGCTTATTTTTCAGCCAATTTTGAGCTTGTTCAACTGCAAGAAAAACTGAAGGAAACAGAGGAAGCCATGGAAAAATTAATCAACAGAGTGGGGCCTAATGGTGAGAGGTATGTTTTCACATAACAGGGATCAGACTGTTGCCCATTTAGAGAGTTAATTCAAAATTTTATTTTTCTTTGATTTCTGGCCCACTTGCTTTCACTTTATATCATTGTTATCATATTAGTCATTTACATATTTCATTTAACATTTCCATTTTCACACTTTCAAGTGTCATTTTCAAGAGTATATGTTCTATGTTGTGCAACATTATTGTGAGAGTGAGTAAATTTGTGAGTGGATGCCACAAGGTAAAATGACTGCGTTTTAAGGAAGTCATTTTCCTAGCTGTCTAAAAATGGCATTATCTTAAGTAAAACAAGATTATTAAATACTGTGCTTTCTGTTGGAGACAAAATGCAAGGAGCCCAAGTATGCTCAAAGTAGGCATTTGTTTTATATTGACTGTGCCAGAACAGAACTGGATGCGTGAAGTAGGTGTCGGGAGCCAAACTAGCCCTTTAGGATGCCCCACGGTGAAGACACACTCCTCTCGCTACAAGGCTGTCTGAGGATCTGAAACGGTGGCTTTGGGGGTTAATGGAAGTGGGCATCAACTAAGAAAACACGGGTGTAGGAAGGCTAGAGAGGAGAAACCAGAATGTGAGATTGAGGACAAAGAGGGATTCGGTTCACGCTAGGCCTTCTGACAAGGATGGAGTAGAAACTGGGGTGAATGGCATGCAGGAGGTCCCATGCAGGAGGATGTCTTGAAAGGTCCCTCCTGTAGACCCAGGGGCTCAGTGTAGAGTCTTTGCCTCAGAAAACTGCTCTACCTTGGCCCCTTCTGTTTGCCATCCATGGTGCTATTAGCGCTCCGTACTCTTTTCCCTGCTTTCTGGCTCCTGCCTTGCCCATCTTTGGCTGGATATGAAAAGAGTAAACATCTGTGGCTTTGTAGTAGAGTCTGAAGTCAGGCAGGTTGATTCCTCCAGTTCCATTCTTCTTTCTCAAGATTACTTTGGCTATTCGAGGTTTTTTGTATTTCCATACAAATTGTGAAATTCTTTGGTCTAGTTCTGTGAAAAATACCGTTGGTAGCTTGATAGGGATTGCATTGAATCTATAGATTGCTTTGGGTAGAATAGCCATTTTGACAATATTGATTCTTCCAATCCATGAACACGGTATGTTTCTCCATCTGTTTGTGTCCTCTTTGATTTCTTTCATCAGTGTTTTATAGTTTTCTATGTATAGGTCTTTTGTTTCTTTAGGTAGATATACTCCTAAGTATTTTATTCTTTTTGTTGCAATGGTAAATCTATGGCTGATTCATATCAATGTATGACAAAACCCACTGAAAAATAAAAAAAAAAAAAAAAAGAGTAAACATCTTCAAATTATAGTCCCTTGGTTTGGCTTTTCCCTGCAATGTCTACATTGCTGCTGAAGTGACCTTTATAAGAGTGATCCCTGCCTCTCTGGGCCCAGCACCCTTGACCTTCTTTTGGTCCAGAAAGCAAAGTGACCATCTGGCCTTCTCCAGAGCAGTCAAGATAGGTGTTCTTATCTTTACATGAATATATCTGTGTGAGTGAGTAATACTATTTGGTGTTATTAGCACTTACTAAGAACCAAGCTCTAAGCTAAATACTTTACGTACATTATCTATTTCAGTGTTTCATATGAATGTCACTAAACTGGTTTGTGCATCTATATGTTTCTGGCCTTTTCTGCCCTTGCCCTGTACCACTCAGTCTGGGTAGGCAAGTACCAGACTTTTATAGACCCTTGTGCCTCAGAAAATATCATACCCTGGCCTGGTCTGTTTGAAGCCCTAGGCAACACCTAAGGGTCAGAAAACAATCGGTGAGTGTCTGTGGGCAGGGCCTCCCACCTGGGAGACCCAATTACTGGGCCTTGGGATAAAAAACTACGTGAAGATATTTTCAGATAATATCTGAAGATATTACTCACTGCTGTTCAGACTCCCTTAGCTCAGATCACATAATGCTACCATGCATCCCATCTGTCCATTGTCCAAGCTAGGGATGTGGTACTGTGATTCCTAACTACTGTCTATCCTCTTTGTGCCAGCCAGGATTGTGTCTCCACATTTCATGTGCAAAAGCAGAGGAGTTGTGTGTCTCCTCCACCACCCTGCCATCACCACTGCATATGGAGTTGTGCCACATCACTGTTTCTGGGGCAGTAGGTCCTAGCTCAGATTATTTACTCCTTGTCAGATGCTGGAGTGGGGACTCTCTGAGAACACATGGATTGCACTGCCACATGGCAACGATTGTGTAAAATATTTCCACAGTACCTGTCAGGAACCAGGGATCAGCTCTCCTTTCACTCAAGAGAGCATAGCTTGTGTCTCCCTTTCCCAGATCTCATTTTCCAGTCCACAGGAGGTGACTTTCTCTCTGAAACTCCTTAATCTAAAACCTTTTATCCTTATAGGTTGGCCCTATGGGTCTTACACCTTCAAAATTGCAAGGCCTAGGTAGCTACATGTTTTATATTCTTGTCTTTTTTATACTTAAATCCTTTAACCTTAGTTTCTGTAGCATTTGTTCTTTTACAAGTCTGTGCTTCTAGGGTTATTAGAAGAGCCCAAAATAACCGAGTACTTTTTCTATCAGATCAATATTTTGTCACATTGCCAGGCTTCTGGGGGTCAAGGAGAGGATTTAAGACAAAGAAGACATGTTCATTTGCAGCCTTCCAAGTCCTTTTATATAATATCACTCTGTAATTGTAAGATTTTGCTTAAAATTCCCAATATATGCCATTTCTAATACTTTATTTTAGTGCTTATGAAAGAATATGGGAAAAGCTTATAATACTATCCAATGAAACTTCAGAAAGCTTTCACCTGTGAGCAATATAAGTCTGCACACGTTTTAAAATAATTAGGCCTCCTAGAAGGTTGGTATTATGCCATGTTATGTCTGATTTAAGCAAACTCTCTAGTCCCGGGACACAAAGACTAAGGAAAGGATCTGGAAACCAGAATTGAAGTGTCCTTATTTCATCCTTGTGATCAGCAGAATTTCCTTCCTGGAGCAGCATGTGCAGCTGTAATTATTTACCTAGAAGCATGGAGTGCCCCAAGAGGAGACATGAGGGTGCAACCTCTGGCAGCAGACACTTTGGCAGGCATGTTGAATATGTATGTGGGACTACACATTTCTGGCAGGCATCGTTGGGATATAAACTCTTTGAGGACAGGCTTAGTCTCTTGTCTGTTCACTGCGTTCACATAGCAGGTACTAAGTAAATACTTGCCATTGAAAGAGTATATAGTCACTTTTGAGGTAAGCATTTGTAGTTACCATAGTAGAAGAGTAAATCCTACCTGCTCCCTGTTGACTTCCTTCTCTTCCTTTCCTGATCTTTGTATTCAGGGTTCTACAGGACATGTCACATAGATAGCTGCTCTTTTCCTCATCAGACAGTAAATGTCCTTTGAATGAACATCCAAAACAAAGCTCATCATCTACCCACAGATGAGCCTATTCTACCTGTAATGTTCCCCATCTCAGCAAACAGCTCCACCAGCTACTTAGTTGTCCAAAAGAGAAATTAAATGTCATCTTTGATTCATCTTTTCTTAACTTCTCATATCTCATTAATTACCTGTCCTGTCATTTCTTCTTGGTTAATAAGTGTCTCCCTGCAAAACATTCTAAGCTCTACCAGGGCAGGAATTATCCTTCTTATTCCTGGTGCCTAGCACAGGACAGTAGTAGGCTTTAGAAAAGTATTAGTTGAAATGGAAGAATGAGTGAGCAAATGGAGAATGCCTTAACTTTTTTTCCTTAAAGAAATTGGTGTCTTTTAATTTTTTTTTTTTTTTTTTTTGGTCCATGTTGTGTGGTATGTAAGATCTTAGTTCCCTGACCAGGGATTGAATCTGGGTCCCCTGTATTGAGATTATGGAGTCTTTGGACTGTCAGGGAAGTCCTGAGAATGCCTTTACTTTTGACATAGGTCAAAACTATCTCATGTGCTTTCTTTTCCTCTAATTTGCCTCGCTTCACTTTCTGCTTTCCAAACCAGTGGATTACCTCTTTCAACCCTTCATTATTATGTCCCTGTTGCTTTTGATTAAGAGTAGAATGTTTTACATGACTTACGTAGTCTGGGCTCTGCAAACCTCAGTTGCTTTATGTTTCCCCATTGCTCTTTCTCCATGTCTATGATCCAGCCACACTGAGTACTTGCTTTTCCTCTGAAGTACCTGTGCATTTTTGCTTCTAGGACTTTGCATATACTTTTTCCCTCTGCTTGGTTGTTGCCCCCAACCCCCTCCCCACAGACACTTATCTTATTTCTTAATTGTCTTAGAGGTCTCAACTTAGTCATCATTTCCTCTGCGAGCCTTTCCCTGGACCCACAACTTGGTTAGGTGTTCCTCCTACATGCTCCCAGGCCACCTATGTTTACTGGATATTGTAAGCATCATGTTACTTCCTTATCTTCTGTTAACTTTTCTGTCTTCCTTAATGCCTTATAACCTTGAGAACAGGGAATTTTCATTATTCAGACTTGCATTCCTAATGCCGGCACATTTGACAGTGTCTGCACATGTTAAAAGATTGAATGAGGTGGATGTAAAGAAAGTACTTTGAAGCAGACATTTTCAGCAACAATTGGAATATTTTTGGCACTTTTTTGATTTGTACAACCCTCTATGGTTGTCATTTGCAAGTATTATTTTCTCTGTAAGGCCCTGCATCTCAGAGAGAAAAGATGTGCTCTAGGAGTGTGTATTAGTTTTCTGTGGCTGCTGTAATGAATTAACCTGATCTTAATGCCTTAAAACAACATACATGGTTATCTTACAGTTCTGTATGTTAGAAGTCCTACACTGGGCTAAAATCAAGGTGTAGGCCAGACTTTTCCCTGCATTCTGGAGGTTCTGGGGTAAAATCTTTCCTCACCTTTTTCAGAGTTTAGAAGCTGCCCGTATTCCTTGGCTCATGAACTCTTGCCTCTACTTTCACAGCCAGCAACAGTGAGTTGAGACTTTAGCCTCTTCTGCCTCCCCCTTCTACTTTTAAGGACCTTCATAAATGCATTGTGTCCTCCCTGATAATCCAGAATACAGTCCAAACTGGTAGGAATATTGTGGCATCAACCAAGATAAAGCACAGAAGAATGAAGAGAAGGCTTGGCAATATGAGTCATGAGTTCAGCTTTGAGTATGGTTGAAGAAACATCAGAGCATCCGTGTATTATATATGTACAGCTGAGTCCCTTCACTGTCCACCTGAAACTGTCACAACAGTGTTAATCGGCTCTGCCCCAATACAAAATAATATGTTTGAAAAGAAAAAAAAATAAACAGAACGTCCATGTATGATATATAGCAGCAATAGTAAATTGGGGTATTGTGGTCAGAACAAAGGACACAAGTTTGGAAGTGTCCATTTGGCTGGGAGTAAGAGGAGGAAAAGATAAGATTACCAAATCCTTGAAGCATGTTATGTCATGTGGCCATTGCCAGCAGTCTTCTGCTGGTCTGGGTTCTTTTCTCATTTGAGTGGTGTTGTAAGAAACTGTTTCATTCTGTGTAACTCTTGGATTCAGAACTTGATGACTTCTCGGAGTTTTGAAGCATTCAAAGGTCTGAGTTATCTCCCAACTTGACCTTTTATTTTTCTAACGTCTTGGAATCAGCCATAGCCAACCTCACTTAGCTTACCTGTTCATGCAGTTGCTAATGATCCTGGGCCACTAAGACATGGTTTTAAAGGGTGAATTTAAGATTAACTTTAGTATAGTGACAAGGCCTCCAAGTGGAAATGCCCAGGAGGTAACTGGAGTTATGAGACTGGCCTTTGTGTAAGAAGTCAAGATTAGAGGTAGAGTCTGAGCATCATGTATGTAGAAGTGATGGTTTAGTCTGTGAATTGGCTCTGCTTCCTCAGGACATGCCTGTAGGAGTGGATAAACAGGAGCCCTAGGATTGAGCCTTCAGGAAAACCATATTGTAAGAGGAGGACATTTCAAGGAGAAGATGGGCCGTAATACAGAGAAGTCAAGAAGAATGAAATGTGATAAAAAGACTTTTGGACTTAAGAGTAAAGTCGTCATTGGAGAATTCCCTAGTGATTCAGTGGTTAGGACTCCATGCTTCCATTGTAGTGAATACAGGTTTGATCCCTGGTTGGGGAAATAAGGTCCTGTGTGCTGTGTGACAAAAGGGGGAAAAAAATAAAGTGGTCATTGATTTTCACAAGGTTTGGTAAAATGATGGAGTGGCAGCCAGATTTCAGGGAGGTAGAAGAAAATGGACGGTGAGGAAGTGGGGACCAGTCAAGCTAACACATTTATTGGGCAGTTAAAATGTTCATGGCAGTGTGCCTATACTGTAGTGAACTTATCTCTGACATCCAGGATTATCAAACCAAATTGAGACAATGAGGAATCCATGAAAGTGCTATTGCAATAAATTCAGAAGATGTAAAGTGGACCATGATTAATTGCCTAATGCATGATAGAGACCCTGAGTACACTTGAGGACACTTTAGTTTGGAATTCTCTAAGAAAGCTGCTCTCTTCTGTTTCTGCTTTTCTTAGCCTACCCATATCCCTTTTAATTAAGGGCTCTGATTTTCCATGAATTAGAAAACAAAGTCAAGACTGTTGCATTCAGTAAAATTCAGGATGTATTAAGTATAGTCCAGAGAAGTAACATGTGCAACATGTTGTGATAATTACATAGGCTCTTTGAGCTAAGAGTGACCCAGCTACCCCAGAAGCCTCCCACAAAATGAGTTGTCATAACAATAAGAGTTAGGGGTTATAGAACAGATGAGTAGTTAAGATGAGTCAGGACTCCTCTGCTGATGGAAAGTATCAAGCAGCTGTTCACATGCATGTAGAACAGACAGGCTTTCCTCAGTTCATAGCTTTGAGACCATTTATTGTAGAAAAAGTGGAGCTCCTGGGGTTTTATTTTCCTCCCACTGAGATTTGTAAAAATGTTGCACCTACAGTTGCCTCAGTTAACATCTTAATGTTGACAGGAGAAGCAGTTTTTTCTTCTTCCCTGTTAGTCATTAAGGGTAACATAATGTAGGTTAAATGTAAAAAGAAACATAGGCTTGGGACTGGGAAAGATTGATGACACCTCCATGAGGCTGGTACAGAATATATCATTTCTTTCATCTTCATGAGTGTTATATTGACTTCGAGTGCTTTGGGGTTTTAAGAGAATAAATAGCCTCTGTTAACCAGTAGATAAAACTGGTCCCAAAGCAGACAATTCTCAGTGTTCTGAGTAGGGCTTTGCCTGCCTGTCAATACGATGCAGCGCTTCCCTCTCAAATAGTCACATATTGTCCTTGAGCCTCATCTTACTCATGCAGGCATTTCCCCAGAGCCAACACAGCTGAATGAGGGGATCACATCCAGGTTTTCTAAACTGTGGAACTTGAGCACTGTGCTTCAAGAATTGCACCGAATGCTATTACAAGTTAGGACACTAGTTTTAGGTAGAGTGCTGACACTAACTAACAATGTGAATAAATAGATAATTTCCTCTCCTGGGCCTCAGTTTCCCCAATTCCTTTGGTCTAGATGATTTGTCAGAATGATCCAGCTCTCACATTTTAGGATATGTCTTTATTTCTGCACAAGGAGGTTCAGCCTGGCAATTCTAGGGTCGGCCTAGTAGCATATTTTTCCCTCATTGAGGCAAGTGGTCCAGCACATTTTCTTTTGATGACATTTCTTCAGAGAAAAGTGGCTTGTAGTAAATGGAGTAATGTAAGTAATGGTGAAATCACTTGAGGATAGGGAATCGGGGCAGTGAGGTGTACTGTGGAAGAACCTGAAGGCTGAGACATCTGGGGTCTTGTCCCAGAACTGACATTAAATCATTCTGGGACCTCGGACAATCACTTGCTCTGTTTTAGGCCTTAGTTTTCCTATTTATAAAATCAAAACATTGAACTAACATCTCTGGTCCCCATCTATGCAGTTCCAGAATCAATTCCTAGAGTAATTATCTGTTGCTATTGAACTTCCAGTTCTAGAGTCCAGGCAGATCATAGTCATGTTTATGTTCGTTGCCTAGGAGTATTTACTACTAACTAGCTGGATTGTCTGCTCTTTCTAAGCAGAGCACAGACTGTGACTTCTGACCAAGAAAAACGATTGCTGCATCAGCTCCGAGAAATCACCAGGGTCATGAAAGAAGGAAAATTCATTGATAGATCCACTCCAGAGAAAGAAGCTGAGGAGGCCCCTTATATGGAGGACTGGGAAGGTAAACAGTGTTTTCTTCTTTCTTTGTTAACCATCAGCCCAGAAAAGAGATCTTAACAGAATTTTTAAAATCAGCTTTATTACTGAGGTATAAGATATACACAATTCATCAATTTTAAGTGTGTGGTTGGATAAGTTTTGCAGATATGTAGAGTTGTATAATCATACCACAGTCAAGAAATAGCCATGATATTTCCATCATCGCAGAAAGTTACCATCCCCTTTGCTGCTAATCCCCTTCTGCCCTGGCAACAACTGAACTACCTCTGTCCCTCTGGCTTTATCTTTTCTGTATAAATGGGTCATACTGCACATGTTCTTTTTTTTTTTTTATTAGTTGGAGGCTAATTACTTCACAACATTTCAGTGGGTTTTGTCATACATTGATATGAATCAGCCATAGATTTACATGTATTCCCCATCCCGATCCCCCCTCCCACCTCCCTCTCCACCCGATTCCTCTGGGTCTTCCCAGTGCACCAGGCCCGAGCACTTGTCTCATGCATCCCACCTGGGCTGGTGATCTGTTTCACCATAGATAGTATACATGCTGTTCTTTTGAAACATCCCACCCTCACATTCTCCCACAGAGTTCAAAAGTCTGTTCTGTATTTCTGTGTCTCTTTTTCTGTTTTGCATATAGGGTTATCGTTACCATCTTTCTAAATTCCATATATATGTGTTAGTATGCTGTAATGTTCTTTATCTTTCTGGCTTACTTCACTCTGTATAATGGGCTCCAGTTTCATCCATCTCATTAGGAATGATTCAAATGAATTCTTTTTAATGGCTGAGTAATATTCCATGGTGTATATGTACCACAGCTTCCTTATCCATTCATCTGCTGATGGGCATCTAGGTTGCTTCCATGTCCTGGCTATTGTAAACAGTGCTGTGATGAACATTGGGTGCACATGTTCTTTTGTATTCTGGCTTCATTGATTTAAGTGTAATGCTTTTGCATGTGTTGAGTGTATTAGTAGTTCTTTCTTCTAATTGCAGAGTAGTGTTCTGTTGTCTGGGTATAGTTTGTTTCTCCATTCACTAGTTTAGAAACTTTTGGGCTGCCAACTTTGCACTATATTGGTTATATTCTTACTGAGTTGCAAGAGTTTTCTTCTATGTTCTAGATATAAGTTGTCAGTTATGAATTGTGCAAATATTTTCTCTTAATTTGTGATTTGCCTTTTAATTTCCTTAGTGGCATCTTTCAAAGACCAGAAATTTTTTTTTTTCATTTTGATGAAGTCTAGTTTATCATTTTCTCTTTTATGATTCACTCTCTTTGTGAGCTTTTAAGAAATCTTTGCCTACTGGGAAGACCCAGAGGAATCGGGTGGAGAGGGAGGTGGGAGGGGGGATTGGGATGGGGAATACGTGTAAATCTATGGCTGATTCATATCAATGTATGACAAAACCCACTGAAATGTTGTGAAGTAATTAGCCTCCAACTAATAAAAAAAAAAATAATTTAAAAAAAAAAGAAATCTTTGCCTTACTCAAAGTTACCAAAGTCTTCTGCCTTCTTCTAGAATTGTATGGTTTTAGCTCTTACTTTTAGGCCCGTGATCTGTTTTTTAGTTTTTATATATGGTGTGCAGTATCAGGATGAGGTTAATATTTTTCCATATTGATATTCTATTGTTCCAGTTTATTTTGTTATATTTAATTATCTTGGTGTGTTGGTTGGAAATCAACCAACCCTTCCCTTTTGGAAAATGGAAAAATCATTTAACCATGTATAGGTGGGTGTATTCTGGATTTTCTGTTCTGTTTCATTGATCTTTGTGTCTATACTTATACTAATATCACAATGTCTTTATATTGTCTTGAAATCTGGTAAGGCAAGTTCTTCAACTATGTTTTTTTCCAAAATTATTTTTGTAATGTTGGGCCCTTCATATAAATTTAAAATCAGTTATGTTCAGTTTAGTTCAGTCGCTCAGTCGTGTCTGACTCTTTGTGACCCCATGGACCACAGCATGCCAGGCCTCCCTGTCCATCACCAACTCCCGGAGTTTACTCAAACTCATGTCCATTGAGTCGTTGATACCATCTAACCATCTCATCCTCTGTCGTCCCCTTCTGCTTCTGCCTTCAATCTTTCCCAGCATCAGGGTCTTTTCAGATGAGTCAGCTCTTCGCATCAGGTGGCCAAAGTATTGGAATTTCAGCTTCAACATCAGTCCTTCCAATGAACACCCAGGACTGATCTCCTTTAGGATGGACTGGTTGGATCTCCTTGCAGTCCAAGGGACTCTCAAGAGTCCTCTCCAACACCACACTTCAAAAGCATCAGTTCTTCGGTGCTCAACTTTCTTTATAGTCCTACTCTTACATCCACACATGACTACTGGAAAAGCCATAGCCTTGACTAGACGGACCTTTGTTGACAAAGTAATGTCTCTCTGCTTTTTAATGTGCTGTCTAGGTTAGTCATAACGTTTCTTCCAAGGAGTAAGTGTCTTTTAATTTCATGGCTGCAGTCACCATCTGCAGTGATTTTGGAGCCCCAAAAAATAAAGTCTGCCACTGTTTCCACTGTTTCTCCATCTATTTGCCATGAAGTGATGGGACCAGATGCCATGATCTTTGTTTTCTGAATGTTGAGCTTTAAGCCAACTTTTTCACTCTCCTCTTTCACTTTCATCAAGAGGCTCTATGTTACTTTCTACAAAAAAAAAAAAGCCTGATAGGATTTTGATTGGCATTGTATTGATTCTTTAGATCAATTTGGAAAAATTGACATCATAACAATATTGAATCTTCCAATCCATTAACATTTTTATCTTTCCATTTATTTAGATCTTTAGTTTCTCAGCAATGTTTTATGGTTTTCAGTATTTAGGTCTTATACATATTTTGTAAATTTATCCTTAAGGTTCATATTTTTTATATCATAAGTGATATTTAAAATTTTTTAAATTGCTTATTGCTATCTGTGTAGAAACACAATTTATTTTTGTTTTCTGATCTTGTATCCTGTGACTTTCTTAAACACACTTCTAGTAGCTTCTTTTTTTTTTCCTTCAGATTTTTTAAGATTAAATTTCTTTAAACTTGCTATGTAGACAGTCTCAAATTATTTACATAAGACAGTTTTACTTCTTTTTAATCTATAGGTCTTTTCCTTTTCTTGGCTTACTGCACTGGCTAGAACTTCCTTGCACAATATTGAATAGAAGTGGTGAAAGCAAATATCCTTGCTTTCCTGATATTAGGTAGAAAGTGCTCACACATTCTCCATTAATATGATGTGAGCTCTTGGTTTATCATGGATGTTCTTTTTCAGTTGAGGAAGCTTCCTTCTGGTTTTGCTTTGCTGAGAGTTTTTCATCATGTATAGGTATTGAGATTTTATGAATGCTTTTTGTTAATCACATGAACTGATCTTATTATTTTTCTGTTTTGGTGACTTAAGTTAGTGAATTATACTGATTTTTTTTTGTAAAGAAGAGTTTGTGTAGGACTACTTATTTGTTCCTTAAATGTCTGGCAGATTTCTCCAGTGATACCATCTGGGCCTAGAGTTTTCTTTGTGGCAAGACTTATATGACTGTGAATTTAATTTCTTAACATGAATTGCACTATATCAGTTTATTTCTTCTTGACTGAACTTTGATAGATTGTATCTTTCAATTAGTTTATGTATTTTATTCTCATTATCAAATTTATTAGTATAAAATTATTTATAATATTCCGCTATTTATTTAATATGTGTAAGATCTATAAGGATGTGTCCTGTTCTTCTCCTGATATAGGTAATTGGGCCTTTTTGTAATTTTTTTTTCCTGATTAGACTGATCAGAGGTTTATCAACACTGTTGATCTTTTCAAGAACTATACTGTGGTTCGGGTTTTTTATTATTTCCTATTTCATTGATTTCTATGGCTTACTTAGGGTTTGACATTCTTTTTCTAGTTTCTTAAGGTGGAAGCTTAGATCCTTGATCTATTTTTGGTCATTGTTTCATTCATGAGATAGTTCTCTTGAGCTTCTGTGCTCTCTTGATTCTCCAGTTGCATGTTTGTTAGATTTTTTTACATTGTTCCACAGGTCACATATGGGCTCTTTTTTTTACCCCTTCAGTCTTTTGCTTCCATCATGCTTGATTTTGGATCGTTTTCCTATGTCTTCAGCTTTATTAATCTTTTCTTCCACAGTATATAATCTGCTCTAAGTCTCATTCAGTGTGTTTTTAATCTCAGATATTGTATTTTCATCTCTAGAAGTTCTGTTTGGGTTTTTTTATGTCTTATCTCTATCATATATTCATATTTTCTTCTACCTTCTTGAACATATGAGACATATTTATAACAGCTTTCTTAACAGACTTGATTGCTAATCTTATTTTCTGTGTCATTTCTAGATCTCTTTCTAGTTACTGATATTTTTTCCCTTGTTATGGGTCCTCATTTCCTGCCCTTTATGCATGCCTGGTAAATTTTGATTGGATGATGGGTATTATGAGTTTTACATTGTGGAATGCTAGATTTTGTCTTAGTACTTTAGTGTTGGACTTCTTTCTAATACACAGTTAAGTTACCAGAAATCAGTTGGATCCTTCAGTGCTTGTTTTTTTTTTTTTCAGTGCTTGTTTTTAAGGTTTGTTAGAGTGGGTCCAAAGCAACTTTTATTCCGTGGCTAATTTAGCCCTGTTAGTAAAGCAGCATCTTTCTCTGGACTCTGTGTGATGCTTCACAAGGTCTTTCCACTTTGGCTGGTAAGGACGTGAACTGTTATAGCCATGTGTGAGCTCCAGAAATTTACAGGCCTAATGCTTTTATCATTTATTTTCCTGGCCCTGGTTAGTTTTATCCCATATCTGCACAGATCCGAACACAATTAACAACATTAGGAGTCCCCTCTATAGATCTCTGGAGCTCTCTTTGCGAAGCTCCTTTCCTTCCAGTATTTTTCCCTATATATTCTCACTGCTCTGGTCTCCCTGAACTTTGCCTTCCAAGCTCTGTGAGACCACGGGCTTCCCTTTTCTCAGGATCCATGACTACTTTTGTTATGTAATGTTTGAAAATTGGCTCTTCATATCTTTTATTTGATTTTCTAGTTGTTTAACAGGGGAATCCTCATGCCTTCATTATTGCCAGAGCAGAAGTAAGAGCATACATATTAAAATCAGAATAACCCTACGTATATTAAATAGCTAAGGATGGAGGAGAAGAACCTTAAAAACTAGAAAAAAAATAGTTGTGAATAGGTATTCGCTCTTAGCAGGAAAAAAATTCTTGAGCATAAAAGCAGTGCAAGATCTGTTCATTATAAAAACAGAAATTAGGACAAGAGGGGAATTTTGTCAGCTTGATAAAGAGAATCTGTGAAACCTACAGTTAATGTTATATTTAATGGTGAACAATGAATGCTTTCTCCCTAAGATTGGTAACAGGCAAGGATGACTACTTTTATTCAGCATGGTGCTGAAAGTTCTTGGTAGTACAGGAAGAAAGGAAAGGAAATAAAAGGCCTGCTTGCAGATCACATGATGGTCTGATAGAAAACCCTGAGGAATCTATTTTAAAAGCTAAAATTAATAAATGAGTTCAGCGAGGTAGATAAACATACAGAAATCAATTGTATTTCTGTACATTAGCAATGAACATGGTGGCATCAAAATGAAAACTTTGTAATCATTCAAAAAAATGAATGACTTAGGTGTGAATTTCACAAAACATGTACAGGATTTGCATGCTGAAAAACCATACAACACTAATGAAAAAATCAAAGATCTATTAATAAATAAATGGGGAGACATACTGTGTTTTTCTCACTTGCATTCATTTCACATGCTAGCAAGGTGATGCTCAAAATCCTTCAAGTTAAGCTTCAACAGTATGTGAACCAAGAACTTCCAGAAGTACAAACCGGATTTAGAAAAGGGAGAGGAACCAGAGGTCAAATTGCCAACATCTGCTGGATCATAGAAAAAGCAAGAGAATTCCAGAAAAATACCTACTTCTGCTTCATTGACCACACTAAAGCCTTTAACTGTGTGGCTCACAACAAACTGGAAAATTCTTAAAGAAATGGGAATATGAGACCATCTTACCTGTGGCTCTTGAGAAACCTGTATGCAGGTCAACAAGCAACAGTTAGAACTGGACATGGAACAATGGATTGGTTCAGAATTGGGAAGGGAGTATGTCAAGGCTGTATATTGTCATCCTGCTTATTTAACTTACATGCAGAGTACATCATGAAAAATGCTGGGCTGGAAGAAGCACAAGCTGGAATCAAGATTGCCAAGAGAAATATCAGTAACCTCAGATATGCAGATAACACCTTTATGGCAGAAAGTGAAGAGAAGCTAAAAAGCCTCTTGATGAAGGTGAAAGAGGACAGTGAAAAAGCTGACTTGAAACTCAACACTCAAAAAACTAAGATCATGGCATCCGATCCCATCACTTTATGGCAAATAGAAGGGGAAACAGTGGAAACAGTGACACACTTTATCTTCTTGGGCTCTAGAATCTCTGTAGATGGTGACTGCAGGCATGAAATTAAAAGATGCTTGCTCCTTGGAAGAAAAGCTATGACAAACCTAGACAGCATATTAAAAAAGCAGACACATTTCTTTGCTGACAAAAGTCTGTATAGTCAAAGCTATGGTTTTTGCAGTAGTCACGTACAGATGTGAAAGTTGGACCATAAAGAGGGCTGAGCGCCAAAGAATTGAGGCCTCTGATCTGTGGTGTTGGAGATTTTTGTGAGTCCCTTTGGACTGCAGGGCTTCCCTGGTGGCTCAGATGGTAAAGCATCTGCCCACAATGCGGGAGACCTGGGTTCGATCCCTGGGCTGGGAAGATCCCCCGGAGAAGGAAATGGCAACCCGCTCCAGTATTCTTGCCTGGAAAATCCCATGGACAG
This sequence comes from Cervus elaphus, assembly GCF_910594005.1. Taxonomy (NCBI): domain Eukaryota; kingdom Metazoa; phylum Chordata; class Mammalia; order Artiodactyla; family Cervidae; genus Cervus; species Cervus elaphus. The sequence continues at coordinate 57,491,419 of NC_057815.1, forward strand.
AGGAGCTGGTAGGCTACAGTTCGTGGGATCGCCAAGAATTGGACATGACTGAACAACTTCACTTTCACTTTGGACTGCAAGGAGATCAAATCAGTCAGTCCTAAAGGAAATCAATCCTGAATATTCATTGGAAGGACTGATGCTGAAGCTGAAGCTCTGATACTTTGGCCACGTGATACGAAGAGCCAACTCATTGGAAAGACTCTGATGGCTGGGAAAGATTATAGCAATAAAAAGGAATAGACTACTGATAAATGCAACAGTTTGGATGAATTTCCAGATTATGTTGAATAAAAAAAAAACTAATTGTAAAAGATTATTATGTAATGTGATTCTATTTATGTAACAGCCTTGAAATGGCAAAATTATAGAAATGGAGAACAGACTAGTAGTTGCCAGAGGTTAAGGAGGGAATTAGGGGCAGGAGGGAGTAGGTGTGGCCATTAAAGGGCAGTATAAGGGATCCTTGTGGTGATGGAAATGTTCCTGTATACTGACTATATCAGTATTAACATCCTGGCTGTGATATTATAGTGTATAGTTTTGTAAGGTTTATCATTAGAAAAAACTAGAGTACATGGGATTTCTGTATTTCTTATAACTACACATCAATCTACAATTAACATAAGATAAACTCATTTAAAAAAGCAATGCAAGAAATTATAAGGGAGAGGATAGCATAACATAAAACTTACATGGTGTACATAAAACTTTTACTTTCTGTAGATCAGACAAGGTCGAAAAGTTTTCAGAGCCTACATTAAAATTGGAAAAATACTTGTAACAAATATAATCAGCAAAGAAGCGGATATCTTTAATATATAAAAAGTTCTACAACTAATTTAGGAAACACTGATATCCACCTAGCTATGCAGTGCACAAAAGAAAAAAGTTCAACTGGCTACAAAACAGAAGAAAAATTATTTCATTCTCAGTAGTAATCAATGAAATGAAAAATGGAATTACTTCTTTCCTTCCAAATTGCAAATCTTCATTATATAACCTGTTCCCAAATAAGGTAAAATTATTCTTATTTATTTTCTACCTACTACTTAGGTTTTGTTGAAATTATGTAGAGTTTTAGCTCCAAATGATTTATGCAGCTTTTAAAGATATTAGCCTTTTCTAAGTATTTAACAATGTCATTAAATTTCTAACCACATTATCAATAATTATTTATTTTACATTGATAATTCTTATAGATTTCATTTTTTACCACTTTCTTATATACAGTATCTTCTTTCTTTAATTTAAACTTTTATTAATTTTTGTATCTGTCAGAATACTTCCTTAAGGCCTCCCCCAGCTCCCCCAAAATAGAAGAGAGGGCTTTCTAAGTATTGGACTTAACTTTTCACTTTGATACAAATAATTTTTTGGATGGGTATAAAATTATATGATCATGCCGTTTTCCCTCATAAGTCTGAGAACATTGCTTCATTCTCTACTTTCATTTGATGTTGAAAATGATAACTTTTATCCCAGTCTTATTCTTTTTCTCAATGGGCAACCTGTTTTTGGTTAGCTAGTTTCTGTTTTCTGTCTGGAAATTCATATTCTTTTTATACTTAAAAGTTTGAATTTGTACAAGTTCATCAGCATATATCTGACTATGTATTAATGTATGGATTTTTCAAAGTATTTTTACCTAGCATTTATCCATCTGAAGACTTGGGACTTTTTTTCAACTCAAAAATATTTTCTTATAATTTCTTTGATTATTGCTCCCATTTAACCTACTCTGCCCTCTCACTGTAGAATTGTAATAATTCTAAGATTGGATCTTGGGTAGGTCTTCTGTGCAGCTTATCTTTTTTCTCATAATTTCCATTTCTTTGTCATATTTATCTTTGTCCTAGGAGAATTCTTCACCTTGAACTTCTAATATATTAATTTGGTTCTCAGTCATGTCTATTTCAACCTACTCTTTTCGTCCTTATTCAGGTTAATTTTTTTTTTTTTGCAATTAGGATTTTCAGTTTCTGACAGCTCTTTCTTATATTCTGTTTGCTCCTTTGTTTATATTGAAGCCTGATTGGTTTTATATATACAATAACCAGTTGAATATTACTGGAAATGTCAGTTAAAAGCTGATTGACCTTCCCTGGTGGCTCAGAGGTTAAAGTGTCTGCCTGCAATGCGGGAGACCTGGGTTCGATCCCTGGGTTGGGAAGATCCCCTGGAGAAGGAAATAGCAACCCACTCCAGTATTCTTACCTGGAGAATCCCATGGACAGAGGAGCCTGGTAGGCTACAGTCCACGGGGTTGCAAAGAGTCGGACACGACTGAGCGACTTCACTTTCACTTTCACTTTAGTTTGCTTATTTTGGTTCCCGTTTTGGACTGCTGACTTCCTCGTAGGACCAGTGAGTTTTTGTTTCTTGCTTATGTTTTTAATGAAGTTCTTGGGTAACCAGTACGTTGGCTGATATGGGCTACTCCAGTAGTTATGTGAGTCACTGTTTGATTTTCTTCAGCAGGCTTCCCCATCTTAAACCAAGGCAGATAGTCAAGAAATTCCAACATTAAGCTTTGTTCTTGGTGTAGGGAGAGGCAGAAATATGCCAGAAAACAGATTTCACTCTTAAGCATTCAGTGGCTAGGAGCTAACTAGAGCTAACTTCCCCAGCCTCTGCCTTTGACCAAAGAGACTGTGAGGACCTTGGGTAGCTAAGCTCCAGTTTACCCAGCATACTGTCCGCAGTAAGTTAAGCCTGGAAACTAAGGCTGCATTGGCGAGATTCTTGACACACTACTACAGTGCTGGTGAGGATGTGAGGAGGAGGACAGTTTTTTTATATCACTGGTAGGACTAAAAATTTATACCATTCTTCTGGAAAGTAATTTGGCAGAGTATAAAAAAAGCTTTTAAAATGTCCCTCCCGTTTGGTCTAGTTTTCATATTTCTAAAAGTCTATCTTAAAAAAATAGGGAAATGGACATGGATTTATATTCAGAGATCTTAACTAATATGAAACTTATAATGGAAAATTGGAAAGAATCTGAATGTCTTACAGAAGGGGCATGGTAAATCATGTCAGTTATGTAGCTGTATGATGGGATATTTTGCAGCCAACTTTTAAATGCCTAATAATATGAAGAAGTACTCATGATATAATGTTGAAGGAAAAGAATCTGGGTACAATATTTTATGTACTGTATGATCCCTCTTTGTTAAAAAAGAGAAAAATATCACTTGCAGTGATAAAAAGGCCAGAGGTAGTACAACACATTGTTATTAGTGATGGGATTCTAGGTGATTTGTTTTCTCTTTTAAAACTTGTCTGGGTTTTTCAGATTTTCTACAATAAGCCTGTGTGACTTTGACTGTTTTTTTTCCCTCCGATCATAAATGTTGTAAAAATGTGTCTCCACACTGTGCATGGCACAAAAAAAGACCCCAACTTTTCAGAATTTGTAGGCAAAAAAAAAATGGTTTATGTTAGGGTTCAACTTGCCAATTATCATAATGTGCAAATGGGTTTTGAATTCTCTGGCTTTCGCGTTGTATGGTGAGCACGGCTGCTGTTGCCAGCACCGGCATATGAGCTCCAGCACGGCCCATCTGCTGCTCAGGCTCGGCTTGGCTGACACAGATTTATTTCATTTCATTCTTTAATTTGGCAACATTTTCTCTTTTCTCATTATCATTGCTGGGATTCATTTTGTTTACCAGTTTGTTGTTTTCTTTTGTTCCCTGTCGTGAAGACGAAGAAGCCAACAATGGGAATTCTGTCTTCTCAAAATGCAGTCTTTGTCCTTGGGGATCTTGGGCATGTCTTGCTAAAGTGTGCTCTATTTCTGACACTTGCAAGCCATTTCAATTGTTTTGCTTAGTAGAAGGCTTTGTGGTGTATTTTTCAAAGAGCTCAACATTCCTTTCCTCCTCCCCCACTCCCACCCCGCCCCTGGGAAGCTTTGGAAATGGTTCCAAATAGAAATTATAAACATTAGCCTTGAGCTATGCTCTCTCCATCTGGTGTTTGGCACTTTTTTTTTTTAAACTGAGGATCATGTTGTTTGTTTAATCTTCATCACTACTGCAGAAGCTTGAGGTGTGAGACTTACACTCTGCCCCAAGCACCCTGAACTTGAGAAGGGATTTTCAGCTGACTTAGTTTGTATTTCATAGAGCTGGTGGACAGTCAGCTGGATCGCCAAGAATTTGCTCAAGTGAAACTTGAGAACTGTCAGTCCTCTTAGAGATTTCTTGAATGGATTTGTTGGGATAGGATGGCTGCTGCCTGAGAAGCCTCTTTGAACCAGACACTATTTATTTGGAAGAGACATTCTTTGTAAGACCTTTGTGCTACTTTTTTCTCTAGGTTATCCCGAAGAGACTTATCCAATTTATGACCTTTCAGATTGCATCAAGCATAGGCAAGAAACCATCCTGGTGGATTACCCTGACTCAAAAGAGCCCTCTGCTGAAGAAATGGCTGAAAGAATGGGAGTGCTAGAAGAGGAAGTATCAGACCGTGTGGGTTGGGCAATGCCTACTGAGCCCAGAGCTCAGGAAGATAATTCTGTTACCTCATGTGACCTAGAGCCAGAACCATGTTCCTGCTGGTCTCCTGAAGAAGAGGATCCCGCCGTCTTGGCAGAGAATGCTGGATTTGGTGCAAACAGTTACAGTGAGCCGGAGGAAACCACCAATGAAGTGTGGCCCTATGACTTGAGAGATGCAGGGTCAGGCATCAGTGCAGATAAAGCAGATCCAGGTGGCATGCTGAGGAAGCGGCATCCCCAGGGTTTAGAGTGAGAACAGTCGTTCTAGGACCATTACTGTAGTCCCAAGGTGACCTTTCTCTCCTCTGTGATTTCATCCTTGGCCCTGTGCCCTGTACTTCATTCTCCGTGTTTAAGTATCATAGCCAATCAGGCCACTACCATGGATATCATAAATCCTTCCTGGTGCTTGCACACCTGTCACCTTACAAAACATCATAGAAATTAGTATGAACACAAGACAGCCTCCCTCTTTCTCTTCCTCCTTTGCTCCACCAGAGATTTGATCCCCTGAGTAATTTTTGATCTATCATAATTACAGATGGGACCACTCAGGGCAGAGGTTTGACTCTCCGTGTTAGAAGTAACAGATGGTTTACCTGTGACGAACATCACATTACACATGATGAGGACTTAAGGTTGCAAGAGTGAAGATTTGAGTCCAAGGTGCCTTATTCTTTGGGCCTTGAGCAGGTTAGTGATCTGCTGGGTTCAAGAAGGAGAACGTTTTGTTTGTGGGAATGGTAGGGCCAGAGCGGGGACTCTTGCCTGAGCTGAAGCCACTTACAGCGAGGGCCTCTTGAGGAGCCTGTTACAGTGACGGCCTTTTGCAGAGCCCCGAGGCTGCCTCAAACCTCCGCTTTTCTCCAGCATAGAAGACTCCCATTGACCTGAGAATGAGCCTAGAGGCTTGCTGGTAATAGTGGTAGTAGTGTTAGTCACTCAGTTGTGTCTGACTCTCTGGGACCCCATGGACTACAGCCTGCCAGGCTCCTCTGTCCATAGAATTCTCCAGGCAAGAATACTGGAGTGGGTGGCCATATCCTTCTACAGGGACAGGCTTGCCAGGAAACAGTTTTTCTCTAATAATGCCTGGATCTCTAGCTTCCTTTATCCTTGTTCTGCTTAACAGAACTGCCCAATGTAGAAGCACCTTCATACCTCTGGTCTTCCGTGGCCAGAGGAAGCTTGAGATAGAGACTTTAGTCCTTGCCCTGTGGAGCCAAGATTTGAAGCTCCAGGAAAGGCTGCTGAAGGGTGGAGGTCCTGCCATGAGATGCTCACAAGGCCAAGGAGTGGCTGATGGAGAGTAAACCCATGTACTGACAGGCAGTCCTTGCTTAAATGCTGTTTCTGAATGTGTGTCCTCTAGGGAATTTGTTCTTACAACAAATTAAAACAGAAACGAGGAGGATTGAACTTGTAGACCACGTGCTGTCCTTGGTCTAAGGACCTTGGACCCAAGCCATTGGGTCCCTATATTGCAGGGACCCAATACAGCAGTGCCTGGGAACAGACCATGTGTTCCGTATTTGGATATCTGAGTCTATTGAGAAAGTTGGGTAAAGTGGGAGGTAGGGTAGGACAGGGAGGACTGTGACCAAACCCAGAGTCTAATTTCTGAGCTGCCATTGGTCATGTGTCTCCTTGAGGTAAGATGTATTCTGTATAGTAAGGATGAGTGAATTCAGTTTACAGGTAAGACCTGAGAGTTTCAAGAGGACACATTCCCGAGGACCACGAAATGTGGAAGACTTGAAAACTAAGAAATCATATAAAGGTGGACTTGGCTTTTAGAGTTCCACTATACCTGGAATGAGTCAGAGACCAAGAAAATAATTTAATCACTGTTAGATCACATATAAGCATATACACTACTGTCACAGGATCATATTAAGATGATGTGTCAGCTACAGCTATGCATTTCTTGTTAATGACTACAGAGAAAAGGCAATGAAGACTGAGTCCATAGAAAGCATACTGTATCTATCTCTGTGTAGAACATTAGATTCACTTGTAAAGAAAGGAGTTTAAAATGTACTGAGAACAATCTAGATGTAATATAATGCTGAAGGTAAAAAATAATGTAGGTGCTCTTTCCTGTTTCGATAAATTATTTGCCATGTTCTTTCTCTTCATCACAGTGAGGGGCTGATTTATGAGGAGAGTTCTGGGACTCTGGTTCAAGTTTCTTTTTTGCCTTAGGATATGATTCCCTTATTAGAGGTGGATATTTGTTTCCTTCTGCTTATTCTCTCATTTATTCATCTTGTAGACCACTGCTTAATTCCTGCCTTTGAGGAAAAAACAGTTGAATATGAGAGCCTTATCCAGTTTATTTTTTAAAATGAACTGTAAACTGTAAAAGGGCTCAAGATGGTGAGTTCTGCAGGCAGAGAAATGTTGGTCACAGTTCCATCCTTGTCTATTCTAGTTGTAGAATCTGGCCAGCTCCTTAACCCTGAGAACTTTGGCTTTCTCATCGCTAAAGGTGGGGAGTCAGAGCCCAGGTCTTACAGGGTATGAGGACTAAATCCACAGTTACAGAGATTAAGTGAAATCATCAGTGCTTATAAAACAGCATTGGTCCTATCTCATATAGGATAACCACTCAGCAAGCGTAGCTACTTTATTGTGCAAGATTTTGTGCTATAATTGAGATATGGACCCAAATCCATATGAGCACAAAGGAAGAAAAGGTCACTTTTGCTAAAGTACTTCCAAGAAACTCTACAGAGGAGATGGATCTTGAGGGATGCTATGAACTTCTCCAGAAGTGCAAAGAAGAGAAAGGATACAGTTGGCAGAAAGAGTGGTGGTAGAGCAGTGAGGTGTGAAAGTAAATGGATGTTCAGGTATTTTGATATTTGAGGCTGGTATGTAAGGTGTCACATAACCAACTCTTTATTTGGAATGTTCATCTCTGGGCGAAATTGGCTTGTAGAAACAGTTCCTGCCCCAAGTACTGAGACCTCATGATGATTCTTGCTGCCCTCATTCTTGGTGGGCTTATGTAACAGGAAAATATTTATGTATTTATATTTTAAAAAATTTACTTTTCAGTTGTTTCAGATTAGGCAGTCCTTTTTGGATTTTTCAGAATTACGTTGTTCTTCAGGGATGAGATTATATTTATATATACAGCCCAGGATGACCAAAGTCATGGGCCTGGTTTTTGTCATCTCTTTTCTCGTGGTCTTCATTTCTCCAGAACTGATCTGGGCTGAGAACTTTATCAGTCCCCTGGCACTAGGTCTGCAGTGACTTTTGGGCACCATGGTAGAGCAGAGTCATACCTCTGGGGTCAGGTAGTTGGCCTAGGAAATAACTGCATCATGTGGGGCCATGCTTAGTAACTCAGGTGGGTGATCTGGCCTGGAGATGCCCTTCCCTGGTCAGGCCAGGAGCACAAGCAGGGCATCTCCCTAGCTCCAGGACCAGTGCTGTGGGAGCTCGGGAGCCAGGGACAGAGCTGCAGTGAGGAGTGGAGGCCCGTGCGGCCTCTGGAAGAGATGCCTGTGAGCACCCCATGCACCTTCCATGGCCTGGGTTATCCAACGACTTACAGTCCAAACTGGGACACTTTAGGAAAAGGGAGCTTTAATAATAATTACACCAGGATAATAGCTATCAACCAGGACTCTCCATGGACCCTGTCCAGAGCTGTTGAAGAGATCATCTTTAACCTGATCACTAAACTACAAAATCCTCTTTCCTTTTTATCATAGTAGTGTCCTGCATATGCTATTTCCCAGAGGCAAAGCCATGGAGAGAGGCCACAGTCCAGGTAGGTTCTTGATCTGGGGTAATAAACCAACACTACTCATCACCACATTAAATTCCCTCAACCCAGACTATATTCCAGAGGAAAATTGAACATGTCAGCTACCCAGAAATGAGAAAAACAAAGTATCACAGACTTTGCGTTGATGATTTTCATACAAATCTTTCTAAAATGTACCTAATGTTAGGTTTTTCCTTTCCCATTTTCTTAAACAAATTAAATAGGCCAAATTTCTCCTTTTCCTTAGATTACTCCTTAACTTCTCTAAGTACCAGTTCCCTCAGTTTTGAATTGGGAAGCTCTCCCCTTGCAGAGCTGTTGGGATGAAATGAGATGCTATGTATAGGATCTGTCCAGGGTGTAGCCTGTCCTGGGTGCTCAGACCAGTGCCATCAACAGCATAGCACTCACCAAGTTCCTGTGCTGCTGGGCTGTTGGACTTGACACTCCAAGGCTATCCTGATTGCCAGGAATGCCCCAGAGCCCAGGTCCTGCAGTCACTGGGTGACTTCAGTTTTGGTCCTCCCCACCTAGGACCAGACCTGTAGCTGTCAGGCATAACTGCAGCCTCCCTTCCTCTTGACTTCAGATCTGCCACAGGCTGAAAAGAAAATTCCCAAGCGTGTAGTGTGTCCAGGTTCTGTTTAAACAGGTCAGACTGCTCTGCATATGGCTAGAGGAACCCAGCGTCTGGGTCTTCATGTTATTTCTACCACTTTGGCCTTCCCCACCTTTTTCCAGTTCCACAGCCCTGTTTTGTTCCTTGGGACCAGGCCCACAGGGTTTACTAGGAAGCAGCAGCCCGCTCTTCCGGCCGGCACAGCTGAGCCTGCAAAGGATGAGCTAGTTTAGTACCTCCTGTCTTTACCCTTCTTCCAGCCCTTCCCAGCCTCTGCATGTGGGGTTCTGACCATCTTTAAACTTGAGGAGCACAGCCAGAGGAAAGACAGTTTGCTCCCACAGGTGACTGTTTCCAAACCAGCTATGATCCCCTTGTTACCACCACCCTCCTGCCCTTCCCTGAGCTCTTAGGGCAGAAGGAATGAATGTTGTAGAAAAAAACTTCTAGGTAAGAAACATGTTTTTTCTTTCATGGGGGGAAAAAAGTGCACAGCAGTGTTGAAACAGTTCAAGTTTAATTTGTTGATATATGGTCTGTACTTAGACAAACATTAAGTTCTACAACATACATAATGTCAACATGGGAAAATACCAACTTTGTCATTGCACATACCAATAAATAAATACATTTGCTCCAGAATACCAAAGAGTTTATTCAAAAGATCACTTAATAAAAGCACAGTTTTGCAAGTTTGTCTAAAACTCGATAATTTTGAACAAAAATAAAATGTCTGACCACTCCAAAATAGGAAAAGACAGTCTTGTGCAAACAGACATACACATTCTAGGCATTATGCAAACTGGCTAAATGTATGCTCTCAGCAAGAGAAGTGTCACCATTCTAAGTCCCCTTTGTCACCAAATGCAGGACTAAAGAGGCCAGAGTTGGGCTTCCCTTTCTAAGTCACTCTGTTACTCTCTAGGAAACTCTGGATCTCAGCCTAATTTCCAGCTCTGCCTGGATCTTGAGAGGGAAGCAGGGAGGGACAAGAGAACAGAAGAGGAAAGAGGTGTGACATCTTTCTCAGGAAAGAAAAAAGGCACAGTGATGAGCCAGAAAGTGATGAGCAAGGACCAACTTTCATTCACCCCGAATCCTACCGCAAGCTATGACAGTCTAATCTTATTCTGTGAGAAAACAGATCTAGAAAAATCACATGGTTTGCTCAAAATCACTTGATTACTAAGTGCAGTAGTGCTTTCTGTAAGACCAACTTGCTTCTCAGCCTGGTTGGAAAATTCAAAAACCAAACCTGTCCCATAACTTCTGTTGGACTTTTCCCCCCATATCCTGCGATGAAAAAAAATTGCAAAACTAGAGGCATGGAAGGACAGATGACCAATAAACTCAAAAACAAGAGCCCATAGTTTGGCCTGTTCTGGGGGCCGCTCCAGTTACACAGGCCAGGGCCCAGGGCAGTGTAGGGTCCCGGCGCTGGGCCCTGAGTGCCAAGGAGTCAGGCCCCCCTCAGTGCTGGGCATCAGAGCAAGCAGCCTCCTTCAGCTCTCTGGAAACATGTGCTCTGAGCGCCCCCTGGCATCCTGAGGTCACAGGGCTATCTCAGCTGGGGTGAGGAACTGTAGAGAAGGGAAGGCCAGTATTCCCACAGGAAGGGAAAGCCAGGGACCCCACCCTGGAGACGGAATTTGTGCTTGCGTTAACAGAGCCGTGGACCCACCCCCCTCACTTGCTGTAAGGAAAGCACAGGCATCTTAGTTTGAAATCATCACTGTGGCTTGTTAAGTTCAGAACTACCTCTGAATATATGGTAAATTCATTTTGAGGTAAATGCCCCACTATTTCTAGAGCAAAAAAAAGACATCTGCTTCTACAGTTTTGTTCCTTCTTGTCACTGCAGGAGGCGGGCCCCAAAGGTTCTCTTCTAGCCTGTGACGATAACACTCCCTGGCTTCTAACACCTGTCCTCAGCATGGGTCTGGACCTCACATGCTCGTTCTGAATTAGTGTCATGATTTTTAAGGCACATTCAACTACAATAAGTTCAAATTCATCCAAAACACGCGTGCAACACACCAATTTCTCCAGGTAATGCAGAGTGGAAACTGAAGAACTACACTTTTTTGGATAGTGTCTTCCCAAGCAGAACCTCTGGAGAAGGAGTTGGTACTTTCCCAGGTACGCTTTCTGATCAAAGGGCATGAAATGAATGAACAAAATCCACAGGTGATCATAGCTACATCCTCATTCCTTTCCTATTCATCCACAGAAATATGATCATAATAGGAAACCTTAATTGATTGTTCACCGATTGCCCTTGGCCCCAAATACACACAAAGAGACAGACACAGAGCACCTTAGAGCCATAAGGAAAGAAAAGCCAGGACTGGAGAAGAGTTAGGGATGTGAACCTTACTGCTCTGCAGAACTGTGTGGGGCAAGAGATGGGGTGTGGCCCCAGGAGGAGCTGGCGGCAGGAGCAGTTACAGAGGAGCTGCCTAAGGCCCCAGCTACCCAACGCCCCTGGGGCATGCTTGTTCCATCACCAAGTTCCCTGCCCAACCAAGGATCACCTGGGTAGTGGATACGAAGGGCAAGGACTCTTACTGTGGGGGAGAGACTGAGCCCAAGTGGTCTCCAGGGGTCCCAGCAGCTTTAGGAGTCTGGGCCCATGGCTAAGGAAAACCAGCATCACCCAGAATGGGGTCTTAAAAAAGACCTTGCCAGGCTGGGTCTCCAGCAGGTGATGAGTGCTCTTGCCTGTCACTCAGTACCTAAAAGAGGGTTTTGTCATTGAATCACCCTCTGCCACTGCCAGGCTGGAACTCTCAGGCCACACTCCTGATCCTAATGAAACACTCATCAACCCATCCTCTGTGTACTAGAGGAGTGAGCAGGAGACACATTTTCCATTGTATGTCTGATGAATTCTCCACTCTGCCACCAGGATCCTCCCTCTCTCAAAGATCCCGGATCAACCTTTCTACCTTAAAATCACTGACCCAGAGAAACAGCTTGACTAGACATTTGAGGTCATCTAGCTTCTGTCATTCCAAATGTCAGTAGGTCTCTCTTCTCAAAGTCAAGACAGGAAGAGCCAAATTGGGACTATGGAAAGGAGGACAGCACAACAGTATTTCCCTGGGAAGTGGACCTGCTCCAGGACAGAAAATTCCAGCACCCTCAAGAAGGTCCCAAGTCAGAGTGGTCTAGATACCAGATGATGTTACCAGAGACGGAAGCCCCCGGTGTGGCCAGGTCCCTGCTAGGACAGGAGGGCTCGCTTTAAGCACTCAACAGGTGAAAACCTGGATTCCCAGGAAATGAGAACAGCCTAGTTCCACTGAAGTCAAAACAGCTGCACCACCTCACTCGGGGCCTTGCTAACATGTTTAAAGTATGACTTTAAAAAAACCCAACTTCTGTGTAGTCTTTCCAAGGACATCCATCTACTCTGAAGTGAGGAACAATTCTCGCTTGTTTCCCACTGATTTCTGATCTCCATCTGGGCCGGCAGCCTCTGTCAGGGCGAATGACACACATGCACGCGTTCCCAAGTCTGCAGCGTGGATGGTGCCATCCGAGGGGGAGGGCGGCAGGGGGAGAGGTCAGGCCACTCACAACCACCTGGATAGAAAACTGGGCAGCAGCCTTGCTAAAGCCTGCCCTCAGGGTGGGGGGAGCCAGACAGGCCAGTCCTGGTCAGATGGACATGCAAAATCCAGACAGCTTTCAGCAGGGAACTGCCCGGTTTCCCACTGAAAAGGTCTCAACTTCACCACCTCTTGACATTTCTAAGTCTGGAATCAGGTGCGTGAGAATGCACACTGCACCCCAGGAAGGCCAGAGAGAGTTTTTTTGGGGGGATGGTGGGAACAAGGAAATGAAGGGAACTGAAATCCAAATTCTTAACCAGCCAGGTGACCCCAGGCAAGTCCATCTTCTAGGTGATCTCTAAGGGTCGGTCCTGCCACGTCTGATCCCTTGTGGTTCTAACATGCCTCCCGCTCTCCTCACCCTTTCCCATTCCCAGCTCACAACTACACACACGCCCTCAGTGGCCACAGCCTAGGCTGGCTGCAGGGAGCTGTAGCCAGGCAGGAGCCCCAGGCACACCTACCTGTGTGCAGTCTGGGGCTCATCCTGGGGTTCCCTGGGTCAGCCGGCAGGGCTGCTGGACAGCCCTGGCCCACGTGCCACCTGTATGCTCAGCCTGTACGGATCCTACAGGCCCTACCTGCTAAGACATTTGGCCTTGGGGGCCGGCCTCCTGCTGCCTTTGCGCACACTAAGAAATCCTAGAGAAATCAAATGAGCCCCAACCCCAGGCCGCCAGCCAATTCCCGTAGCCACAGCGGGGCTCTGCAACCCTGACAGGGTCCTGCCCCTCACCTTTCCACCCCAATTCCTCCCAGGCCTGGCGGAGGCCAGCTGATGCTCGAAGACTTTCTTCAGTTAAGGGCCAGGCTCAGCTACCCAAGCCTGTGCTATGTAAAGCTGATGTGCCCCAACACTCACACGCACTCTCTCACACACACACACTCACCGAGCCCCACACTGCTGGGGCCCCATGGTCATCTGACTCCGGGCTGAGTGGACGCTAGGCCGCGGCAGCCCTGCCTTGTGCTTCCTCTCCCCCCCCACCTCTTCCCACCTCCCCGGCTGAAGAGGCTGCTCCGCTTGGCAAACACGACTGCAGCAGGATACTAACCCGAGAGTGGGGGCACGGGAAGGATTTGCGTTGGTCCCCGCATGCCCCCCACTCCTCTGCCTCAGCAGCAAAGGCAGAGGAGCCAGTTCCCAGATGGCTGAGCCCGGGGGCCCACCGAGCCAAAGGTTCACCTGGCAGGGGGCCTATGTACAGGGGGTCGGTGGGGCTGCTCCACAGGCAGGCAGGCGGGCAGCTCCACTCCAGGCTGGGCAACCCCAGAGGGCACGAGGCAGCCGCTACTCGCAGGCCAGCTTGCTGTCGAAGCTGGACAGGGCAATGGCAAAGGCCTGCAGCGCGCACAACGGGTAGTTGTAATCCATGGTGAACACGTCCTCTGCTACGCGGCCAAACTGCATCACGATGTAGTCCGCTGGAGCCAGGCAGAAGTGTGGACAGAGAGAAGGGCAGATCAGGGATGCGGAAGGACAGACAAGACACCCAGTCATGAGAGGAAGGAGAGAAGGCCAGAAGCAGAGATGCCAGGAGAATCCCAGAGGAGGTAAAGCACAGACCAAATGGGAGAAGTAGTAGGAGATATGGAACAGGTGACAAGACGCAGACACACACCAGGAGATGGGGAAGAAGAGAGGAAGTCCATTCAAAGGGGGGTCCCGCGCCTGAGACTCTGCCGTGAGCACAGAATCTAGGGTCAGGGCTCCAGAGGAGGTTCTTCCAGGGCCTCCCAGTCATTAAGGTTAGAAAGTCCTTTACTAACGGAATAACCCATGTCCTTAAACTCTGACCTCTACAGGCAGGGCTGAGTGGGCTAAATCCCAAGCTAAGGGCCCCGGTGTCACGCAGACGTCATGGGTCAGGGCAGAAACACTCACGGTCATTGCCGTGGATGATCTGGAAGTTCTTCACCGAGGCCTGAGTGACGCGCCCATGGAAGTTGAGTACATAGGACTGCGTGTCATCATTCCAGACGGGCGTCTTGTTTTGCAGCTCGATGATACTCTCAGTGTTTTTGTTCTGCCAGCGCGCTAGCAGCGTCTCATGCTCCTGGGAGGACAGCCTCAGCTGAGCCAGGCCCGGGCCTCGGCCCCATGACCGCCCCAGAGAATGATCTGCCCCAGGGTGGGGGTCCTTAGATCTCCCTAAGACCCCCAGGGCTTCTCACGTTGTCTATACACACACACACACACACACCCGCTGGAGCTGTGCCCTCAGAAGCGCGTGAAGGGGCTGGGAGAACAGGGAAAGCGGGTGGGGTGGGTGGAGACTCACGTTGCGGGGCCGGATAGAGACTCTCTCATGAACCATGGTCATTCCCGGGACAATCACACTCATCTTCCGCGGCCCCTTAAAACCTAGGACGTTTGTCTCCTGAGAAAGAGAAAGAGAAGCTCGCTCAATACTGGCCATCTGAAGACTCTACCTACCTGCTGGACAGACTGGAGGACGGGATAAAGATAAGCTAGTCAATCACCACTCGAAGGTACAGGAGGCATCTGTAAGCTCACCATGTCCAGAATCGACTCCTTAATCTCCACTCTGCCCAAACAAGCTGCGCTTACCATCTTCCTTGCTCCAGTAAATGACATCTCCATTCTTCCATCTGCTCAAACTACCTGGAGTCGTAACTTAACTCCCCCCACCCTCACATACCACTTCTAACCCATCAGCAAATGCTGTCAGCCCTTCCTTCAGGTTATACTCAGAATTCAACCACTTTTCAACCACCACCATCTCTCAGCAAGAGCAAGGACCAGCCTTCAGCTGGACTCTTCACTTCCTCAGCCCCCGCCCCACCTCCTTGTCATCGGTTCTCCACACAGTGCTGAGCAGTCCTGGTGAGTCAGGTCGTTCTTCTCAGTTCACTCAGAGTAAAAGATGACGGTCTTACCTCACCCTGCAAGGCCTCATGAAATATGGCCCCGTCACCCGCTCTCTTCACCACCTACTCTCCGCTACACTCACTGCCCTCCTTCTGCTCCCCTGACATGCCAGCGTTTTTGCTCACCATATTCTCAACACCTGCACGGTTGGCGCTCATTTCCTTCTGGCCTTTATCCAAGCACCACCTCAGTGAGGCCCTCCCTGCCATCCTTCCTAAAAGAATATTCATGGCCCTCTTCCTCTTCTGGCGTGCTGCAGTTCATGGAGTCGCAAAGAGTCGGACACAACTGAACGACTGAACTGAACTGAGCTCTCTTCCTGCTTTATTTTATCCTTCTTCAGTTCAGTCGCTCAGTCGTGTCTGACTCTTTGCAACCCCAAGGACTGCAGCACGCCAGGCCTCCCTGTCCATTACCAACTCCCAGAGCCTACTCAAACTCATGTCTATTGCGTCAGTGATGCCATCCAACCATCTCATCCTCTGTCATCCCCTTCTCCTCCTGCCTTCAATCTTTCCCAGCATCAGGGTCTTTTCAAATGAGTTGGTTCTTCGCATGAGGTGGCCAAAGTATTGGAGTTTCAGCTTCAGCATCAGTCCTTCCAATGAATACTCAGGACTGATTTCCTTTAGGATTGACTGGTTGGATCTCCTTGCAGTCTAAGGGACTCTCAAGAGTCTTCTCCAACACCACAGTTCAAAAGCATCAATTCTTCAGCATTCAGCTTTCTTTATGGTCCAACTCTCATATCCATACATGACTACTGGAAAAACCATAGCTTTGACTAGACGGACCTTTGTTGGTAAAGTAATGTCTCTACTTTTTAATATGCTGTCTAGGTTGGTCATAGCTTTTCTTCCAAGGAGCAGGTGTCTTTTAATTTCATGGCTGCAGTCACCATCTGCAATGATTTTGGAGCCCCAAAAATAGTCTCTCACTGTTTCCATTGTCTCCCCACCTATTTGCCATGAAGTGATGGGACCAGATGCCATGATCTTAGTTTTCTGAATGTCACATAGCTATTTTATAGCTTACCTCCCCCACTCAGCGTTCAAGCCCCAGAAGGGTGTATCTTTGTTCACTACTGTCTCTCAGTGCCTCAAATGGCACTTGGGGCTAAGTACCACCTGAAGAGATTCAGACTGCCTCCCCAGAGCTGACCAGCAGGTGGCACCATTGGATCATACGAAACAGCTATGAAGTCCCAAGTTAATGGTACCAGTCCCTCATTTTGAAATTAGATGGAGAAGTTCCTTGTGTTTATATCCCAGTTCGGTATCTATAAGCTGTGTGACACTGGCAAGTGACCCAACCTCTGATATTCAGTTTCCTCATCTATATAGTAAAGATCGCCTCAAGCTCTTAGGTTGAATATTCAGTGAGATGATTATGCGAAGGGCCTTACAGTCCATTTAGGACCTGAATACTGGAGGGTTGGACCTGAATACTGGAGGGTTGCGCCAACATGAACCCAGGCCTCCTGCCTCCTCCTTCCCAGGAGGCATCCAGGCTGGGCTGCAGAGAGGCAGCCCTAATTCCCAGAACTTGCCAGGCAGGTGGTCAGCTGTGTTCTGTCCCAGGCAGGGGCCACCCCACGGCACCTCTTTGTCTGCCCATAAAAGTAGATGGAATAGGCCACAGACAGGCAGCAAGTCCTGAGTGTCATGTCTAACTGGAAGCCCAGAGACCCAGGGCCCACGACTCACGTAGCAGACAGCAGCCAGCTCCTGACGCAAGGTTCCACTTTCCAAAGTAGAGGCTGATGCTTTCTGAGGGTTGACTCCATTATCATAAACGGTGAACTTGGTGCCCATGAGGTTGGACCTGAAGGACAGACACAATCAGTGTAGGGTCGTGCACCCTCTGTCCCTGGGCAGGGAGTTAGCTCAGAGGCTGTCCTACGGAGGAAAGACTGGAAGGGACCTCCATGACCTTTGTGGGCAGAGAGCAGCTCAGAGGCTGTCTTACATGGTGCCTACAAAGCATTCTGGGCTGGGCCAGGAGCGGACCTGGGGGTACACTGTTCACAGAATCATCTCAGAAGGCGCTTCGTGGACAGAGGGCCTCGACTTGCTCCAAGTTTAATCAAAGGGCATCTCAGCTGAGTTCAGGTAAATTGGAGTGCTACAGAAACTCTCCCTGGAGGAACTGGAGTGGCTCCCCTCGTGGTAGGTGAGCTACCAGAGGGGCACCTGGCAAGACTGCAGAGGGGACTCGGCACCCCATGGAGGGTGGAGATGATCCGCTCTGTCCCGTTCAGCCTGGGAGTTATGGTCCAGCCCCAACTCCAGCTCTAAGCTTGACTTATGCTCCTGAATCTGCCACACTTCTCAGCACACCCTCCCTCACCTGAGGCCTAGCTCAGAGCCTTGGCCCCAACCCAAGGTTGCTTCCTCTTCCCTCAAGGGCCCATTCCTGCCCCTTGGCACTGACCATGAGACCAAGGCGGCTCTTCCAGGGTGGCCTACATCATCCCTGACATCCTGGGGTTTGATTTGTCCGCCTAGGGGGCCTGTACTCCCTCTGCCTGGGAGTAGCTTAGGGTAGGATGAGTGAGGCTTATCTTCCAATCTGGCTCCAGGCTAGCACAGATCTGAGCCTGCGGTTGATCTGATGGACAGAGAGGACCCTGGGAGAGGATCTGACGCTTGACCTTCAGGGGCAGGAGCTGCCCTCTACAGAGCCTGCCCCTGCCTGCCCCACCCCTGCTGGCCTCCTGAGGGCATGCTGGTACCGCAGTTTTCCGATGTAGCTGTCCCCTCCTCTAGACAGGTCAGTAGGGTCCACGGAGATGAGGTAATTGGAAGTTTTACTCTTCTTTCTCTTCCTTCCCGCCAGGAGGAACACCTTGGGGAGTGGAGCAAAGTCAAGCATGTTCCAGGCCCAGCCTCTAGTCCACATGCAATCCCAGGACCACTCACACACCCTCACTCACACAAGTGATCCCCCTCGCTTCAGCTCTTGAACATACACGTGTGCACACGTATGCACCGATAGGGCACACAGGCTTCTGTCTCTTTGGGGGAACTGGCAGGTCAGTGTTCGAGCTGAGGCTTCCAGTCCCACTCCAGCCCCCAGGACCTTAAGCCCACAGGGTCAAACTGTGCATTCAAGCCAACCTCACCTTCTTCCCATCCTCGCGGTCCAGGTGCAGGAAGTAGGTGGGGTACATGCCCCGGTCCATGCCCTTCTTGTCCCGTGTGATGCGGCACTTGATGGTGATCCCCTGGGGGGCCGGCCTCAGGGCAAACTCTTCGAGATCCTGGACCTCAACATCCACTGATGGCTCGGGGGCTGTGGGGCTGGGGGCCGAGGCTGCCTCCTACCCAGGAGAGAGGAGGAGCCTGAGCTCCAGGCAGGGACCCCGAGCTGCTGAAGTTGGTGGTCTGGAATCCAAAGCTGCCCCCGTGTGGTGGTGGTGGAGGGAGACAGGGCTTGCACCCTGTGATGTGGGCACAGAGATCCTGGCCCTGGGCCAGCAGCTGGCTTCCTAGCCCTTCCTTCAGCTCAGCACCCCAGGGTGGGGATGGAGGGAACAGGCAGGCTCTCAGAAGCCATGCTGTCCAACCAGCTCCCTTGCCCTCCAGAATGACTGAAGACTGGGAGGACAGAAGAGCCCCGGGGGAAGCAGCTCTTGACAGGCACGCCAACTCTGCATCACTTCACTTTGTTCCCCTCCCACCCGGGCGAGACTGCCGTCGGCCTTCCTACTGAGCAGAGCTCCTCACTCACCCTGGTGGACTTCCTGCTTGTGGCAGAGCTGGGGCGGGTGTTGCTGTTGAGCTGGGAGGAGCTAGAGCTGTTCTCGTCCTCATCCTCCTCTTCCTCTTCGAAGCTCATGCTGCTGGAGATGCCTGGGCCAGGCAGAGGAGTGGGAGGGAACAAGCGGTCACACAGGCACACCCAGACAGTCACCCGTTCACTGGCTCCAAATCACCCATACACACCACACACACAGAGTGGCACGTACACACACGCATCCACACACTCCCACGCACACATTCAGATGCACATTAGGACATTCTCCAGTGCATACGTGAGCTGGGGCTGGTCACTGTCCCCGGGTGCAGCCCCCCTCCCAGCCTCAGCTGTCAGACCCTCACTGTCTGGCAGCCAGGGTGCCCTGTCTCCTGGGTAGCAAGGCCTGAACTGAGCTGGCCCTGCCTGGGAGCCTCCGTCTCTGGCCTCAAGTCTACTGGAGGCCTTGGCTGGCCAAGTCTATAAAATCTCGAGAAAAGTCCCAACTCCTCACTCAGCCTGATGCTCGGGGCGCACCAAGTCTCTCCCAAGAAAGTGAAAGTCGCTCAGTCGTGTCCAATTCTTTGTGACCCCAAGGCTCCCCTGTCCGTGGGGATTCTCCAGGTAAGAATACTGGAGTGAGTAGCCAGTCCCTCCTCCAGGAGATCTTTCTGACCCAGGAAACGAACCAGGGTCTCCTGTATTGCAGGTGGATTCTTTATCAACTGAGCTACCATCCTCTCCAAAACCTGCCACGTCTATATGCCTTCACATCTTCACCCCAGCCTCAGCAGCCTTCCTCCAGGAGGCTGTCCCTTGTGCGACGTCTCAGGACGTGTGCACTGCGGGCTGTCCCTCCGCCACCTCCCTAGGGCAGAGCTCACTCTCTGGGCGGCAGGTCTCCTGGGAGGGTCTGCCTTGCCTCTCGGCCTCCTGGCCCTGCTCCCTCTAGCTCAGTGGGGACATTTCGTAAGAAATAACTTTCTCAAATGGACCAAAGGGAAAGGAAACCTGTCCCCAAACCTGGGCCTCCTTGCAGGCAGGAGACGGGGATGGGGACCCAGGGCTGGGCTGTGGGCTGTCTGGGTTCCTTTAGCCACACTTCTCTCCCTCAATGCAGCCTTCTCAGGGGTCCCTGCCCAAGTTGCTCACTGGTCTCCAAGTGTGCCCCCTGCCAGGGCCTGGGAGGGGCTGAAACAGACACAGGACGGCCATGCTCCCTGAGAAAGGTGCATCTGAGAACCTGGGGCTGAGCTTTGGGGGGTGTCTCTGGACCCCCACGGGGCTCACCCTTCCTCTGCATCGTGGCACGGATGTCCTGCCCGCCGGGCTGTGCGCCGCCACCTGCGGCCGTCTCCCCCACGTCCCGGGCCTGGTCGGACTGGCCCACAGTCAGGATCTGCACAGGGCCTCGGGCCTCAGACTTGTCTTCAGCCGATGCTGCTGACCCGCCGGAGCCTGCAGGCCATGGACACTCCTGAGTCCCATCCAGGGGTGCGGAGGGGGCGGGGCAGCCTGGATCCCCAGGTGTCCAGGAAGAGGGTGAGGGAAGAACAGGCGCACCTCTGAAAACTTTATTTGCAAAACCGATTTTTTAAAAAAATGAATGACTGCTCTCAGCCTCTTAACAGTGGGTGAGCTAGGAAGGGGCACGGGCTCCATTTCTTCTGCTGTTCCCCCACATCTGTGGCCGAGGTGGGGACTGAAATGCCTCTTGTCCCTAGGCAGCCGGCAGCCAGCTCCAACTACACGGTGAGCAGGACAGGAGGGAGAACGAGGCTGGGTCCGACAGCGAGGCCACCACTCAGCTCGGACATGGCCAGCTCTGTACCGCCAGTGCCAGCCTTCTCTCTCCCTCACACACGCACACAGACTCACACACATCAGTGAAACACACAGGGCCCCTGGAAAAAGACAGGTCGGCATACATTCGCCTTCCCAAATGGAGGGGCTCCCACCTCCCCCATCAACCTTCCTGCCCAAGTTGCCACAGCTTCGGGACCAGAAACGAGGCCTGGCCCACATCTGGGCTTGGCCTAAAATGCCACGGTCAGCTCCACAGACCCAACACACCACTGTCCGACCATGACGCGGAAGCCTGGAAGCCACTCCCAGGAACAAGAGTTGAGGAGATAGGGTGGCCAGCAGAGACAGGACTCAGGGCAGGGCCACTGTAACTGGCCTTGGTCTCCAGGGATCTTTTCTGGAGAGGCAGGAACAGAGGGAACAGACTGGTCTGTGGGCCAAGAGGGTGGAAATGGGACTGGAGAAGTGAGGAAGCCCACAAGACCACCGAGCACTGCCCAAGGGGGAGACAGGCCGCCCGGGAGACACTGAGGCCCCCAGGGAGTGTCCTGATCAGGGTGAAGGGTGCTCGGGCGGACGGGGAGTGGCTTCCTGGGCCACAGCTGAGCTGGACTTCACGTCCTGGGGCAGCAGGAGAGTCCTGCCCATGCCCACGGGCCAGCCCGGTCCCATGTGAGTGGGAGGAGGCCTGTGAGCCAGCTGGGGGTTCCTGAGTGCCAGTCGGGGCTCTCCCCGAGGCCTCTCACCCAGCCCCTCACCCCCAAGTCTGGAGGACAAGACTCCTGCCAGCCCCATGGTGGGGGCCGGGCATCCCGAAGAAAGGGCAGTGACAGCAAGCCAACCTTTGTGCTTCCCCTTCTTCTCCTTCCTAGAGGCCCCGCCCTGGACCCCTGCCGCAGCGGCCGCCTTGGTTCTCTTGGCTGAGGCTGGTGCTGTGGGGTGAGCAGCTCCCAGGGGCACACTGGCAAGCGAGTCGGCCTCTTGAACTAGCCGGAGAGAGAGAGAGAAAGAAATGCATGCAAGGTGAGACCAGAGCTCCAGCACAACACACCCAGCTCCCCCACCAGGGCCTTTGTACCATCATCCCTCCAGGCAGAGGTGCGCAGGGCAGGCCAGGCTGGAAGGAGGTGGCACCCCCCAACCCAACAGGGTGATAAAGTCAACAGCCTGGTCTGCACCGTGACCACCCCAGAAGGAGAGCAGTCGGGGAGGCGGAGGGAGTGTGTCTGCGAGAACGGGGGTCACCAACGATGGTGGGTGAAGACAGAAAAGGCTGCAATGTCCAGAAGAGACCAGAGTGAGGGCGAGCACCCCAGGGACTACACTGTTCTCCTGGGACAAGCCCTTGAAGCAGGAGAATAAATGGATCCCAAGAGCTGCCTGCCAAGTGGAAGGTCTCAGAAGGGCCACCGCTGGATATCTCCACCCTCTCCAGGCATCAGAAGCCCAATCTGTCAAGGCCCTTGAGTGGTTTCTCACTGGTCTTAAGATGATGACCAACGTCCTCCTGCAAGCCCGGCCTTCCCCTTGCCTAACTGTGTCCTTGTCACCTCCTGGGTATCCCAGGTCCCAGGCAGGCCCCGGATTCCCTCCTGCCTGCCATGGGCCTGCTCTCGCTGTCTCACTGCCTGGACTGCCCTCGCAACACAGCCCCCACTCCCACTAACATCCATCATCCTGCGAGGTCCAGCTCCTCCTCGGGGAAACCCTGCTCTGGCCACTACTCTGCCATCCACTCGCCGAGCTTGGCTTCCTTCCGCAACCCACACCTATGACAGTCTGTTTCATCCTCTCTCCCCTCCTAGATCTTAAGGGCCATGAGAGAACAGAGACTGCATCAGTTTGTGCTCACTCTGGACCCCCAGCCTCTAATCCAAACAGGCTCTCAATAAATATTAACATGAATGAACACAGCCAGTGGGTCAAAAACTCCACTGGGATAAAATACTGGCTCTGATTTATCTCATCTTCTGGAGTTCCCTAGTTGCTCAGATGGTAAAGAATCTGCCTGTAATGCAGGCGACCTGGGTTCAATCCCTGGGTCGAGAAGGTCCTCTAGAAAAAGGGAATGGCAACCCACTCCAGTATTCTTGCTTGGAGAATCCCATGGACAGAGGAGCCTAGCGGGCTACAGTCTATGGGGTCGCAAAGAGTCAGACAGGACTGGGCAACTAAAAGTGCAAGTAACACTTGCACTTTCTGACATCTTTCTCTGGGAATGAGCCCTGTGTATTTAACACCAACAGCCAGCAGAGGGCAGGGCAGAGGCAGCGAGGCTGCAGGGGGCGTGGCTCCTGGAAACCCGAATCCCACACAGGCCAGCAGGGTGAGCAGCCTCCTGGAGCTGGGGAAGCCTGGGCCAGAGAAGCTGCCCTCAGCCTGCCTGGTCCGGAGGCTGGGCAGGGGACAGCATTCTGCTGGCTGGACCTTGCAACAAACCATAGCTGCTCCAACCTTCAAAGCCCTGAGACAGAACTTTCCTCACTTTACAGGGAAGGAAACAGACCTAGAGAGGGTAAGTGACTCGCTCATAGTGACAAGTGAGCAGGTGACCCGCACGACCAGAAGCTCTGTCTCTGACTTTGGCCATGCACCCCAGAGCTGCTGCCGTCTTTCTGCAGGCCTGGCCCGGCCCAGCACACAGTCGGTGCTCAAGAAACCCCTGCCAAAGTAACTGCACAGATGTGACCTGCCAGACTCTCCTCTCAACGCCTCAAGATGTTGGCTCTGGCACAAACTGGCAGGGCCTGAAGTCCCCAGAGCAGGCTCCCCTGCCACGGGCAGCCTCAGATGGCCAGGTGCCAGGCTTGGCAGAGCTGGGGCAGTGATGCCGGGCTCCAGTAGATACAGACTGAACTCCACCAAACCCAGAATGTCGGGGGCCTTCTCTGCAAGACACTGCGGCAGCACCCATGGACAAAGAGTGAGGGGAAGGCTGCCAGGTAAGGCTGGAGCCGGGGGCCAGTGCCAGGCGGAGCAGCTGGGGCTGCCTCCCAGACTGTCCCCTTCTCTAAAGGGCCTCTCAGGTGGAGCAGACACATCAGCTGCGGCCCAGGTGCTGAACTGAAGCATACACGGGGGCATTACTGTGAAGGAGCCTCAAGGCAAGGCAACTACAAGTCATCTGAAGTGCCTGGAGGCCACACATCCTGAGGAAGCTGAGAAGGAGGGGAGCACGTCGCTTCCTTCCAACTGCAAAGCCAGAGGCCTGCAACCTTCTTAAAGTCACTTTTCAATGGAGGCGCTGCCGTGATCACTGGCCACCAGCAGGGGGCAGTGGGGACTGAGTCTCAGTCCTTTCAGGCTCAGAGAGGCCCACCCGCTGCCCAGCCTGGGGTCCTCAGCAGGAAGGAGGGTCCTGAGCACTGGGGTGAAATCGAGGTGTCCCCGCCCCCAGGAAGAGCCACAGAGAATTCCCTTCCCAGGGGACTCCGCTGAGAACCAGTGTGTACACAGCTAGGAGCTGGAGGCTGCTGGTCACCACGGGTCCGTGCAGGGACCCACAGGCCAGAAGTTGGGCACAATGAGGGTTTGGGGAACCCAGGGAGGGGAGGCGACAGGTGTCTGTCTATCTGTGACAAGAGGCATGGGTGGGCAGCATGTGAGATAGAGTCCTCTCGAGAGACAAAAGCTGGCGAGGAGCAGACTGTTCTGCTCCTGGGAGCTGCCTCCTGCTTTCAGGGAAATGTCTCAGATCAGAAACCTGGGCTTTTGAAGTCCCAGGCCCACAAAGCTTTACCCCAGGCTCCAGATCCCAGCCTCCCTCCGCCTGTCCCAGCCCTCCGCCCACCTGGGCACCCCTCACAGGACGGGCCCTCGCCTGTCCAGGTCAGCAGGAAGTCCCCAAGGGCCCCGTGAGCAGCCCCGGGGTGGGGTGTACCTTGGTAGCTGGTGCTGCCGCTGAGGTAGGACTCCACCAGGGGGGCCTGCTCCTCCGACTGCCGGGCCCGCCGGCTCCGGGGCCGCCCGTCGGCATTGGCCTGCACCATCAGGGGCTCCTGGCGCTTCTTTTTCTGCTTCTGCTCCAGCAGGGCCCGCTACAGAGGCAGTGGACACACACAGGGGTTGGCGGGCCCTGAGCGGGCTGACCGCCTCCCCAAGGGAAGGTGCCCAGATGGGGACTTGGTAGGGAGGCCCTTCTGGCTCCGTGTGGTTCCAGAGGTCACAGTGGGGTCCATAGCCCACTCTGACCTCGCATCCTTGTGCCCCAGGACTTGGGGTCCAAGGGGAGCAGGCAAGTGTCAGTCCAGGTAGCTGCCTGACAGGGTCACAGCACAATGACCTGAGCTGCCTCCCGACAGGAGCCCTAGATGCCAGGGTGGTGCTAATGCCAAGCTGGTGAAGGAGAGAGCTCACCACTTCTCTCCTGGGAGGGCCCCCTCTCTCCACCACACAGGATCACCCAGGAAGGAGGACGGCTCCCCCAACCCCTGCCCTTGGAGACCCCGTCCAGACTCCGGCCTGGATGGCGCGCGCTGACCGCCCTCCCACCCGGCTCCAGCCTCACTCACCTGCCGGTCAAGCTTCTGCTGCCGCAGGTTGCTGCCCTCATCATCTAAGACACTGCAGGGGGAGAGAGGGGCACTCAGGGCCGGCCCACGAGGACCACCCAGAGCCCTCTCCCGGCACGTCTGGGTTCTTTAAGCCCCTCCCGTCATGGCTGCTGGGCATGAGACGGGGAAGAAGGGTCAAGCTATATTCTGGGAACCGCCTAGAGACATAAAGACACGAGCCGTCTTTCTGCCACTTCAGGGACTTACCTCCTGTTGGGATCCCTGCTGCCCAAGGACTTCCCAGTCTACCCTGCCCAGGTAAACTGAGGAGGAAACTTTCCCATTGGGCCCATTAGGGCCTGGCCTGACTGAGATCCAGCGGCATCAGTCACAAGCCGGGCCCAAGGCGGGGCTTCAGACCCAAGGGCCTGCCCCTCCGGCTCCACGCCTCCATCTTTCCATCCTTCTGGTGGAAGCTGGGTCTTCTGGGGCAGACTCTCGCCATCCATTCAAGGCCAACTCCTGGCTCTCCAGGTGGTAAAGTGGATATGCTGACACTGCCCAGCCCCCCGCCCCACGTAAAGAGAACCCCTCATTTTGGAGAGTGAAATGGAAACATCAACCAGTCCCTTGGGGCACAGTGAGGGCTGGGTGCAGATGTCTGCAGGGTGGACACAGCTCATCGAGGCACAGCCCAGCAACCAGCTGCTGGGTCCTTCCCTGGCCACCTACATGGTGCAAGCAGCTGCAGGGCCTCAAATCCTTGAATCCCTAACTAATAAGGTCGTGGGACCGGCAGCCTCATCTCACATAGACAGGCCCTGCCTTCAAGTAAGGCAGGGCATAAAGAGGGAGCGCCAACCACTTAAGTTTTCTTTTTAGACTAAGACACAAGTATGAGACCTAGACCCAAGCCTATAAAGCCAAGGTCAGGCCAGATGCATGGTGTGGGGCTGGAGCCTGAGGATATGAGCTCTGGGAACCCCCAGGCTGCCCTGGCCCCCTTATTCTGGAGCCTGCCCTGAACCAGACCTTATGTGGGTGCCTCCACAGGTATGTCCAAGTGTGCCGGGTTTGTGTGTGAGGCGGTAGGAGGATCTCATGTGTGTGTGCACACTGGAAGATGTCCAAATGTGTGGACCCATGTCAACATGTGTAAGCACATACCTGGATATGCATGCATGCAGACACCGTGTCAGAGGTGGGTGTCCTGAATGTAGCTGAACACAGTCGCATGTAAGGAGGTCACATCACCCTGAAGGCAAGGTGAGGCGATCCACCTCCTCCTGACAGCAGCAGCCCTTCCCAGCTGGAGCAATCATTGACCTGAAATGTCCTTTCAGCTCAGCACACTGTTTGTGCTACAGGGGGCCTGGCCAGGGGGTGGCAGGGAGTCCACGGATGGCCGATGGCCCACCACCCAGCCCTCTGGCTTCACCACCTCCCTGGCCACGACCTGTGAAGACTGCCTATTTTGACCTAGCAGCTGTCCTACCTACTTGACATCTGGGAAGGACTTGCCCGATGCCCATGGACTGTTCTACACACAAGAAGAGCCCGATTGTGATCTGGGGCCCTGCACAAAACAGCCTCATTCACCAAACCCTCAGTGGCCAGGGCACAGGAGAACACACTACTCAGACATGCTTCTAGTCAAGGCCTCAGTCCACCTAAAAGAGCCCACCTGCCTAAGAGCACGCAGCTGCACATGGGCCTCCCCAAGGGCAATGCCAGGCCCAGAGGACAGGGAATAGCTCTGAAAAATCCCAGGGGCTGGGACAGCGAGGGTCCCGTCACAGGAGGCCGCACACGGGACAGGCGGGGCAGAAGGTGAGCAGGATGCCTGGGAGGCCGGCCAGGTCCAGAGGCTCTAACTCTCCTCCTGTCTCTCTGCCTCCAGCCAATGGCCTGACGAGAGCACACAGCCTCAAAGGGTCAGGGTGTCAACACCACTGTCCTCGTGGCCACGGTGCCCAGCCTGGCTCTGTGCGCCTGGCCGAGAGGGGCAGCGGGGCCTGAATGCCAGCTGTGCCCCGCTCGCCACGCTCTGCGCCTTGGCACGCGTGGGGCAGTCTGCATCTCAGGCATGTCTGCCACCTCTGCAAGGCCGTGCTGCCTCCCCTTCCTGCCAGCAGGAGAGGCTGTTTCCTGGCTCACTGGGATGACGCGAGCCAGTCATCTAGGTCATCCCTGGCCCTGGGCTTGGCTGAGCAGGACACAGTTGACGATTTCCATGGTGCTGACACCATGCAAGGAGCTGACACCTAACATGAAAGGGCAACATCCCGCTGAGAGGTAAGCTCACATCGGCAATGCCACCTCCAAACTGCGGGCTCAACTGACAAACGGTGGTTCCTGCCACCGTGGCCTCCTTGCTCAGTGTCCCCCCGCCCCCAACAACCTCATCCACGTGGGGAGGACATCTGCTCCACTGCCATGGACGTTCCACTCTGTTCCATCACTTCCTCTTCCTCTGTCCCCACCTCCATCCCCCAAAGGGGGAGAATGACAAAGAGCTGCACCAAGTACGATATCAGGTAGAAAGGACTTAATCACCGGCCTTCAGAGAAAGACGGATGAACGCAAGGGTGAGGCTTCTGAAGAAATTCCAGAAACTCAGATACCCCAGAAGTGCCTGGAGAGCCACCCCCCTCCACCTCCCCACCAGGCGCGCTGTGTGAGTGAAGGATGCAGGGGAGTGGGGGATGCAGGGCAGGGGGCGGCAACTGGGGAGAAGCAACATGTGTCTGGTGAGCAAGAACACGCCTGGCTGAGCAAGACCCATCCAGGAGGGTCGACAATAAATCCAGCTAAACAAGGAGGCTCTGAGAGCCGCCCGTGCGGGGCAGCAGGGTGCTTCCCTGAGAGCCACAAAGGCAAAGGGTGGACCACAATCACCTGGCACCAGCCAGCTGGCAGCGGGTGGTGTTTCTGCCTGACAACAATGTATCCGGAGCGCACAGCATCTGTCGCTGGTGAATAACAAAGAATCCCCTGCACACAGCTAAACAATGACAACAATGATGGCCGTCTCCAGGGAGGGCAGAACCAGAGCTCCTCTCTCACCCCGACAGCAGCCCAGCCAGTCCTTCCCCCCGCACCTCCCCCAGACAGCCCTGCCTCCCAACAGAACCTCTCCCAGGCATCTTCCTTCCTCACTCCCCGGCCTGCCTCCTCCTGCCTCTATTCTAGACAGCACTAAACGATAACCATGAAAGGAGACAGTAATGGCCTTTTAATGACTCGGGCTCCAATCATGGAATCACTGCCAAGCCCAGGCTGCCAGCTGCAGCCCCGCCAGGAGACTCGGACAGGAGACAGGGCACTGATGGATGGGTCTTCCAGCTGACCCCGGCGGCTCCTTCACGATGGTCACCAGAGAGGCCGGGGGAAGCACTGGCCCCTGGCTCGTGAAGGCCAGAGAAACCTGGTCTGCAGTGTCCATCCATCCATCTGCTCTGCCCAAGGCCAATCAAGTGACCCCCTCACCTCCCAGGAGACGGCCCCTCCACATCCCCCGGCTTCTTCAAAGCTGCCGGACAGATATCTGAGAGCGAACCGTGCATGACAGCAAGGGTCAGGGACACTTCTTCCAGGGGCTGGAAAAGCCAGACTTGGCTAACATCGCTAGGAACCCAGGTCCCCCCTCTCGTTAGACCCCACCTCCATTCTCCAGCTAATCCACAGAGCCGACCAGAGGCCAGGTCAACCTCGGAGCAGACTCAGTCTCTGTGCCCACTCCCTGCCCCCTGCTCCCTTTCCTCCCGCTCGGTCACAGCGGGGCCTGCCCCTGCTGGACTCTGGCAGTCAGGCAAGTGTGTTGTCTGGGGAGGAAAGACCACCTGCTTGGCTGTGAACTCTGTGCCCAATGCTGGAACCTCCCCACTCCCCAGCACGTCCAGACCTGTGGCTTCTGTTGCCCAGTGGCTGCTTGGGACATTGTGGGCAACACGGTGGAGGCAACCCCAGAAGCGAGAGGGCCACACTGCTCACAAGAGCTCACCCTCCCAGGATGAGGCTTCTCCATGCCAGCCACCGGCTCCCAAACTTACCAGGTGAGTCCCAACTGCTGGGGGCACTCAGCCCTGACTTGATAGTTCAGACCTGCTGGGGAAGTTGCCCCAGAATCAATCCCCCACCTCACACTTTTCTTTTTCAAAGCCAGCGACACATGTGATTCTAATGCTCTGCCATGCAAGTAGAGACCAGGAGTCAGAGCTTGTGATCTCTAAAGAACAAAAAAGAAACTGAGAAGTTGCTCTAAGGCTGGAAGCATGCAAGCACAGTCTTCTGTTCAGATGCGGGAAAATATAGTGTGCAGAACAGGGTGGCCCCAGGCAAGACTGTGGAAGGGGTCAACTGAATATCTAGACAGGATGTGACCATTAGGAGCAAGGCCAAGTATGCTGGTAAGTCAGGGCACATGTCCTCGGGCCTGTCAGACAAGACGGGAGGACAGTACAGCCAGGCCTCTGCATGCAGCTGCAGGGACCAGTGACACCACCATGTGGGTAGGACGAAGCCACGTAAGTGGTGTGCTAGGTCAGTCAGATGGATAAAGGTTTTGGATAATCGGTCATGTCATCATCAAAGGAAGCTTCTATTAAGAGCATCATGCTTCTCTTGGTTAGCAGGTTTTTCGATGACCTGACACAAGGCAGGCCTCTGAGCAGACTTACAGGTGAAACAAAGTAGAAGAAATACTGTTCACTAAGAGAGTGTGCATTCAGAAGACCCTAGAAGCCTAACAGGAAGTGGTCCAATCTTACAGGTGGGTCCCCAAACACCCCGTCTTCCCACACAGGCAGAATGCAGAAGACAGGGCTTGACATCAGCCTGATGAAAGACTGCAGTTTTGCTCACAGAGGCCTTGAGGGGAGCGGTCAGTATCAAAGCCATCCCCTGGGGGTGGTAAGGGCTGGAGGGCAGAGGTCCACTGTGAGGAAATAACAGCCTCACTCTGCTCGATGCTGGACATCTGGACAGGCCACAGCCAGGACCCTGCCTGCGGCTCCAGGAGGTGGAGGAGGGCAGAGACCAATCTGAGCGCATCCACAGGCTCCCTGCCCCCTGAATCATTTGTCAGCTTTGTGCTCCTGCTCCCTCCACCCCGGGCAGCGGCAGGAAGACTTCCCAAAGACACTAGGGGTGGGAGAGGAGAGAAACTGCCTGTGGAACTACGGGCAGAGGGTCTGCCCTTCCCTCCTGCGGCCAGAGGCAAAGCAGCGGGCCAGAGTCCGGGCACCTGAGGCAGAACTGAGCGAGTCAGGAGCCTCGCCTAATGAGCAGTCATTCCTCTCTCCAGGAAGCAGTGAGAAGTGCAGTAGCAGGAGGATCTTAATGAGGGCCAAAAGGAGGGGAAGGGCTTCCTTGGTGGCTCACAGAGTAATGCAATGCAGGAGACCTGCGTTCGATCCCTGGGTCAGGAAGATCCCCTGGAGACGGGAATGGCTAACCACGCCAGTATTCTTGCCTGCATGGACAAGAGGAGCCCGAGGAGCTACAGTTCATGGGGTTGCAAAGAGCTGGACATGACTGAGCGACTAACACACAGAACAAGAGGAGGGGAAACCCAGAGACAGGAGTAGGCTCACCCTAAGGGAGAGTTTTCTAACGGTCTCGTCCATCGGAAGTGAGGCTGCTGGCAGGCATGCTGAGGGGAGCGTTCCCACAGAAGACTGGGCAGTCTGTGAGGGCCCTTCTTGCCTGAAATTCTTCTCTGACCTAGAACTGTGCTTAGCCAGTAGCACTCAGGAAGCCCCACTGTGAGGGGAGAGTACTGCAGTCCTCAGGGGTGCTGAGAAGCCAGGTGTGAGGCCAGGAAAGCCAGGAAGTCCTACAGTCTACTTGGGAATGCCACTTTGATTCAAAGCGGTGGGCACTGTGTCCATGCAGGGTCATGCCAGGCACATGGTTGCTCTTCAGGTGCACTCCCCTCTCTCCAGGAGTTCACGGCCGGTGAAGGAGACGCCAGGCGGCGGCCACAGGATGGCACAGATAGAGCACAGAGGACAGGGCTGGTCATCACTCCCTTCCTCCAATACACCTGCGGGCAGCAGGCTTTCCTGACTCTCACTGCTCCTCCTTCAGCCCATAAGACGTAAAATCATGAACCAGGGACAGTAAACACTCAAGAACACAGGTGAAGGAAGAATGGCAGATAGAAGTCAGTAGTAGTAATAATATGGGGGTAAAACAACCAAAAAGTTATAACAGTTGTTACACTTTATAAACTAAATGACTCCCTTCTAAGTCAGAATGTGAGGTTAATCCATGATCATTACAAATTGAGTCACAATTACCCTTAAGAAGATTATCACCAGCTGTCACAGCTTCAAAGAAAACGAGCCAGGTCCGGGCGATGCAGGTGCAAACCACCACTGAGGCAGCAGAACCCCCACCAGGAGAGCTAACAAGATATCGACCCACCTCTGGTCCCCAAGCCAGATGATACCTTCCAGTTCCGACATGCTGTGACACAAGGGAAACCTCACACCAAAGCACGTGCACACTCGCCCCTCCTCCTCATCTCCAAAGTGCATCACCTCACCACCTTCTGCCCCAGTTTCCTCTGTGATCAGGCAGGCATGTGGCTGTGGCTGTGATCAGCAGCCCTGTTAGTGCAAAAGGCAATTTGCATCTGCTCCTCTGAGCCATATCTCCTCATTCTGGAAGTCTACACCCAAGTCCAGTGCTTTCCTAGGCTCACAAAGGCTCAGAAAGACCCCAGCAAGGCGGGAGAGACCGACAACTTCTAACTCCAGCCCAACCCCAGCTAGACACCTACCCTCCCTGCCACAGAACAAGAAAGCAGGGTGGCAGAGCGATGGGACGGCGGGGCCACAAGGGGGCCAAGATGTTCCTCGGGGCTGGGCTTCAGGGTGGCAGGATTCTGTGCTCCAGATGGAGTGTGTGGGCTCAGGAAAGGAATGAGGGGATGGGGTGGTTGGGCCTGGGCTGGGGCAAGTGCCAAATCCCTCTCTGCAGGATGCCAGTGCCTGGGACTCGTGGGAAGACTAAGCATCTCCGGGAGATAGCCCCACCTCCCTAGTGCCCTCTCCCCCAGAGGCAGGCTCACCTCCCCAGGATGAGGATGACTTTCTCTAAGGCCTGAGCGCTCCCTTCACAAGCTGCTGTGGTTCTTGGCTCCTGGGAGAGGCTCCCCTGAACCATGATCTGGCCTGGTCCCCAGCCTGCGGATCCTAAACACACCATCACATCCCAGCTCCATGCGCTTCCCCTTTTCTCCCTTCCTCGTAAATCAGTCTGTGGCCAACACCCTGCCATCAGCACCTGGGCAGGTACTTTCACAGCACTCACGGCCTCTATCTCACAGGTACTGCCCAGGCATCTCTGCTGGGTGGTTAGAAGAGGTTAATGATACTCTGTGGGTTGCAGTGTCTTCTAGAAAGTCCTCAGCATACAGGTGTCAAGAAGGCCAGGATGCTCCAGAAAATACTTGTACCCCCAGCCAAGATGCCCTGTGTGGAGTGACAACCCTTCTGAGTACAGAGCCCCAGTCCCCTGATGGGACTGTCTCCTGGTCTATATGAGACTGCAGTGTGACTGCATATGTCCACAGGAAATCCTGGGTTGATGTGTGTGTATTGGTGGGAGGGACACCCACAAATTCTAACTTGGGAAGCCCTGAAGCCCCCAAAGAAGCTGAGATTAGAGACCACAACAATTCTCAAAGAGAAAACTGTGAAGTCTCAGGCCAGTGACGGGTGCTTGTTTGTAGCAGGATCTGCTTTTAACAAGCCTCAGGCAGTTTCAGCTGATTTCCATTTTGGATGCTGTCTGGACAGACTCATCGAAGAGCCCTGTCAGAATTATTTTCTATCAGTGACTGGAATCAGGTCTCTAAGAGCAGGCTGTGTTACAGGCAGGTCTGGAGTCTGTGCCTGCCAGCCACAAGCATGTGCACCTAGGCTGGCAAGAACATAGTGGACCTTAGAAGTCCAGCACCCCTTTTACACACATGCCTCTCAGGGGAGGCCTGGAGATAGACCCGTAGCCCATGGCAACCAAGGAGCCAATGGGTGACCAAGGATCTGGCGCTGCCATGGCGATGAGCTCTTTTCCAGTGGTAATGGAGAGAATGGAGTAGAGTGGATGGGGAAAGGCCTGCACCTGTGCAAGCCCCAGAGATTCCCCCCTCCCACCCTACCAACCTTCACACAGGCGTGAACACTCAACTGTCCCTGGGACAGACCACAGCATCGGGGAACACAGGCAGGCCATGCTTCCCTGTGTGTGCCCGGGTTCCTAGGTTCGTTCTCTTGTGCATGTGAAGGCAGTTCTCATGTACTGAGTTGGTTTGTATCCAAGTGTTTAAACCAGTTAGTGGATTAAGTGGATTTCTGTGTCTTTGATAGATACCAGTGGTACTTGTGTCTGGGTAGTGGGAGGCAGGTATTCCCCCAAATACAGGATGTGTGTGTGTACAGATAGGCAGGAGTGCACCTGTGAAAGCCTGAGAATCAGTGAGTGTGTGTGTGTGCACACGCGCGCAGCAATACATGGTGCATGAATATAGAAGCAGCCTGTACTTTAGGTTCAGAATGACTGTCTCCAGGAATTCACGCTCTTTGAGTGTGTGAACCGACCAGCAGGAGCCTCTTTGGTCCAGTGGACGTCCTATGGGTGCATGTCTGCAGATGTATGTGTGTGCACGCGGCTATACTGGTGTGTGACCAGTATGCTGGGCCTAGGAGAGGGCTCAGCACGGTCAACTCCCTCCCCAGGCAACCACATGGCGCTGCCCGCCCCAACAAGGCCCATACAGGCCCAGAGCACTGGCCTCTTCCAGCAACCCCGGCCTATAAGTGGGGAGGGCAGAGCAGGCGGGTTCACTGGGGCGCCCAAAGTTGGGGTAGGAAGGCCCAGCTCCTCCAACCCCCGCCCCTAGGGTAGGGCCAGTTGGGGAGGGTACAGCTGTCCTGCGCCCCAGCCCTGCATTCGCAACCAGCCCTGCTCCCGGAGTTCGGAGTGGTGGGCATCCCGACCCAGCACCCTCGACCCTGCCCCGAGCCTTCAGCATTGAAGGGTGGTGAGCTAGACCCGCGCCCCGTGGGGGAAGTGAAGATGGGGGCCGGCGCCCGCGTACCTGTAGGGAATCCAGTCGGAATGCGGCTTGGAAGTCATGTCTCTCGGGGGCGGGGCGGCAGCTGCGGCTCGGAAGGCCGGGGCCCTTGAGGGCCGGCGCGGGGGCCCTGCTCAGCTCCCGGGCCGCCCAGGGCCGCATCCTCCCGGGCCGGGGCGCTGGGCCCCGCCGAGGCCCGCGCTACACGCCAGGGCCCCGGCCGCGGGTTCGGAGAACGACTGCTTGCGCGGCGCGATGGGCGAAGCGGCTGAGTGCGCGGGGCCGCCACGGGCGTGCGCGCGCGTGGAGGCGGGAGAAGTCGCCCGCACCGCCCCCCGCCGCCTGAGGGGCTGGGGCCGGCGCCGGGGGCCGGGCCTCGGCGTGGCAGCGGCGGCCCACTCCCTCCCCCCTCGCTCCGCCCCGCCCCCGGCGGAGACCCCACCCCCAGACCGGCTCCGGCGTCCCAAACGCCCCCGGCCCCTCGCAGAAAGCGCGGGTCCCCTGGCTCCGCGCAAGTGAGAGCGCCTGCGTCCACATTGGGTGAATAGAGGCGCTACCACTGGTCGGGTCCCCGACCTCCAAGCCTCAGTTTCTCCTTCTGTGAAACGGGGATAATTGGAACACCTACCTACCTACCTGAACTATCTCCGCTAAGGGATGGGAAACCCTTGCTTAAATGGGGTGAGGGAGAGGAGAAGTAGGGGGTGGGATCCAGTTGTGTAGGAAAGGAATGATGCCCCCAAAGACGGAAAGAGGTCCAAGGGGACCTTCAGGTCCCGAGCATGGTCTAGTGCATCCTTAGCCCTTAATTTTTATATTACTTAATCTCCACAGCAGCCTTGAGAGGCAAGTAGTTGCTGCTGTTTCCCAAAGAATAAAGCCTCGGGAAGGCTAAGATGTCCAAAGACAGAAAGCTGCCAGAGATGGAGCTGAAAAGGACCCAGCATCTCTGTCTTTCAAAGCCCTAAGGACTACACTTAAACGGAGGCAAAACCTCTCAACAAAGATAACCTTACAGTCTCTGAGCACTGAAGTGGTCCTGGCTGTGACGAGCACCGAGTTCAAAGCGTGTTGAGGTGAAAGGCAGCCAATCCACAGCAGGGCTGGCTGAAGCTGGGGGAGACCCGGGGATCGCGGAGGGGGTCTCCACACTGCAGGTGGGTGTCCTCACGTGCATCCTGGATTCCGCACAGCCATCCCCCAGCCAGGCCAGGGGCGTGTCCGTGACTGCCTGGCTAATGGCGAGAGCGTGGGAGGGCAGCCCGCTGTCCTCCCATATAGGAGGGCCCCTCCTGCCGCCCATGGGTCCACAACCAGGAGCCCCCAACCCAGGACTCCCCCCACTATAAAAACAGTAACCAGGATCTTGGCGGAGGGGAGGGGTGGGGGGCGGGGGGGGGGGGCGCGTTTGCTTAGCATCAGGTGCCAGCTATAGAATTCGTGTAATTCTCACAACCACACAGTGGTAGGTGCTCTTATACCCATTTTATAGCAGAAGAAACAGGCATCAAGAAGACAGATCTTGCCCGAAGTCACACACCTGGCCAGTGGTGAAGCCAGGATCCACACACCAGTGCCCACAGCCCTTGTCCTTAGCTTCCTCCTGCCTATCACAGTTCTTGCAGTGCGCGCGCGCGCGCACACACACACACACACACACACACACACACACACACAGACATATGCACGCCGCCTCCCTCTTCAGGCTTCTGGCGCACAGGGCAGTCAGATCCATCTCTGTCTAGTGCAGCATCAACGCTAGCCAAAGGCTGTGACCTCTGATTATTTATCAACCTCCAAGAGCTATCACTGTCAATGAGAACAGGGAGCAGACAAAAAAAAAAAAAAAATTCACCCCAGAGTAGGGTGCAGGGGGCAGAAGGTAGGGCGGTTTCCTTGTCTGCTGGGACCCTTGGCCTGGGCCTGTGCTTTCACTCCTAAGGTTCCTAAGAAGGGCTGCAGAAAGGGGCTGGTCCCTGCCCTGGAGACCAAGGCAGCACAGCAAATCACTACCCCAGGCCTCTGTCTGTCAGGACCTGTGGACAGAACACTGCAAGAGGTGAGTACCACCCTCCAGACCATCAGCAGCTACCAACCACTTCAGAGATGAGCTGAGAAGACTGCCTCTTCAAGACTTGAGGCTACTTTCCTCCTTTTTTCCCAAATTATCTGACACCTTAAAGCAATCAGAATCAAGTTGGAAGGTCTCAGGAGCCTGGAGTAATTGAATCTATTAAATAGACACTTTTAAGTTCTGTCCTAAGGGAGGCAGAGTGAGGTGCAGAAATAAGACAGTTCTCCATGTCTCTTTCTGTGAAGGCTGTGTGCACCCATGGGATGTGGGGGAGCCAGAGGGGCTGTGTGCCATGTATGCATGAGTGTGTGTGTGCACATGTGTGTGTAAGGTGTCCCTGCAATCAGAATGAGCCTGCACAAGAACATTTCTTAGTTGAGATGCTTATGTGTATGCATGAGGAGGATCTAAGCATGTACTTCTGTGAGTTCTACAGGGGTGTGTGAGTTTCACACTCAATTCAGAACTGGTGATGGGTTTTGCTGCTCAGATGACGTCCCTGGTTGACATTTTAAGCGTATGCCCTTGGCTTCTACTAAAAAACCACTCCAGAAAGGCATGAGAAGAATATTGTGCTAAGCTGTGGTTAAAATACAGCTGTGCTGTACGGTGACCCTTGAAGAAGTACCTAAGCTTTTTAAATTTAGCCCAGGAACAAGGGTACCTCTACTGAAACAGAGCAACCCACACGCCTCCCTCACCACCTGTCCCATTCCTCAAAGATGAGGTATTTGCTGTGAATTTAAATTCTCCTCATGGCATGTTAGGCATTTTCAAACATGGTCATGGTTTGTCAAGGGAGAGAAAGAATACCCGGGGACAGAAACAACCTGCAGCAGACCTTCACCAGCTGCCACCCACCTGGACCCCAGCGCAAGTTCCCCTCAGTAAGGCTCATTCACTTAAGGAAGAAGGTGAGCATGCTGGCACCTTGCTACTTCCATGTGGAATCATAAATTTTCTGTTCCTAATTTAACAGTCTGAGTGTGGGCCACCTTGCGTCAATTTTGGAAGCAAAAGGATATGAAGAATAAATGAACACTGATCCAGATTGGGCACCAAGTCCCAAGGTGTCCTCCCAGCCTCATAGCTTGGCACAGAAACCTTGTATTCTGAGGAAGACAGTGCAATCGACCAAACATCAACTCGACCCAACTGGGCTCAAGGGTCCTCGCAGCAATTCAGCAGGTGTCAGGCTCAACCCTGCTCTCAGGAAGCTTTCAGTCTGGCAGGAGAGACAAAAAGCACCAATGTGCCGCTACCACAGCCCAGGTGTACAAAGTGCTGGGAGCAGCCAATGATTCTGAAGGGAGGGACGTCAGGTTAGGATAAGCCTTCCCTGAGAATAAGAAAGGATGACAGTTGAATTGGGCCTTGATGGATGAGGCAAGTTTTTGTTTTTGTCAGGAATGGAAGTCCCCAGGAGGGTTTTGATAGACAGATGAGGAAGGAATGGGTGACGTTTAACAATTCCTGAGAGTCTATGACTGGCTTGGCATGGTTCTGGGCTCTTTTACCAAAGGGCATTCTAGACAGAGAGGATGACATGAGCAAAGGCAGGGATATGAGAATCTGTGACCAACGCATGTGAAAATCTAAGTGCAAATCACCTAATGTGGTAGCGTGTAGGTGAGTGGTTTGGTGTGGCAAAATGGCCTAAAAGTTAAGGTAGGACCAGATCACATGGTCCTCAGAGCACCTGACTGGTGGGCTTGGATTTTATCCTATAGCCAATGGGGAACCACTAATGGGTTTTAAGCCAAGGGTAATCCAATCACTGTGGACGGTGACTGTAGCCATGAAATCAGAAGACGACTGCTTCTCTGCAAGAAAGTGATGACAAATCTAGACAGTGTGTTGAAAAGCAGAGACATCACTCTGCCAACAGAGGTCCATGCAGTCAAAGGCTATGGTCTTCCCAGTGGTCATATACAGTTGTGAGCTGGACCACAGAAGGCAGAGCACCAAAGAATCGATGCCTTCCAACTGTGCTGCTAGAGAAGACTCCTGAGAGTCCCATGGACAGCAAGGAGATCAAACCAGTCAATCTTAAGGGAAATCAACCCTGAATACTCACTGGAAGGACTAATGCTGAAGCTCTGGTATTTTGGCCACCTGATGCAAACAGCAGACTCATTGGAAAAGTCCCTGATGCTGGGAAAGATTGAAGACAGGAAGAGAAGGGGGTGTCAGAGGATGAGATGGCTGGATGGTATCACCAATGCAATGGACATGAACTTGGGCAAACTTTGGGAGGTGGTGAGGGACAGGGAAGCCTGGCGTGCTGCAGTCCACAGTGTTGCAGAGAGTTGGACATGACTGGGGTGCAGCTGAACAACAATGACAACAACCTGCCCACGTGTACCTTTTAGAAAGAGAGAATTGGGAACAAGATGGAGGATAAAGAGAGGGAAGCCCAGAGGTACTGAAACCTGCTAGATGGTGGATGGGGAAGTCCAGGGCAGAGACAAGAGGCCCTACACCAGCGACCAGTGCTTTGCAAAGCCGTGGGGCAGACATCATGGCAAGACGGCAGCACATGTGTGGGCAGCCAGAGAAGCCCTCTGAAATTCCCATTCAAACTGCAGAATATACAGAGACCACTGCTCCATTACGCATGATTAAAGTGAGAGAAACGGGCTTACTGATGTCTGTGAAAAAAATGTAGAGTAACCACTCATAGAATTAAAAGCAATATGTCTATTTTCCAAATCACTGCAGAAGAGAATAACAAAAAAAAAAATATTCAGAACAACAGAAATGATCACAGTCTAGGGACTTCCCTGGTGGTCTAGTGGTTGAGCCTCTGTGCTGCCAAGACAAAGAATGCAGGTTCCGTTACTGATTGGGGAACTAGGATCCCACATGCTGCACAGTGCGGCCAAAAAAAGAAAAAAATGATTATAGTCTAAAGGAAACACAAAACTCAGAAAGTATAAAACAAAGTAATAGGAAGAAAACCAAATGTAATGGTGAGGAAGTCAGTGTAAATGAGTGCTTATAAGACTGTCGGACATGACTATCATTTGTGGGCACCCTCTATGTGTTTATAGACTATCTCTATGCTGGGCACCCTCTGTGTGTTTCATAAAAGCAAAAGGGTGATGAAATGGAACTATGTAGTTGAGGCTCTGAGGTAATAGATATCACATTCCAGGGTGAGGTGGGACGCCACCAAATGTGACATGGAAAAGAGGCTGTATCATTAGCTGGCACATCTCTGATATATATAAAATAAAACAGGCTGAAAAAAAAATGGCTGTTGGGAGGTTCAACAGGAATTTTAGGGAGAGCCCCCAGGGTCCAGTGAGCCCTAAGTAGCAAGGGTGGAGAGTACTATGTCCTTCATCTCCAACCTGAAGGGTAGAGCTTGATGGAAACCCCTATGAGAGCTTAGTGTCCAACTCTTTGCAATCCCATGGACTGTAGTCCACCAGGCTCCTCTGACCATGGGATTCTCCAGGCAAGAACACTGGAGTGGGTGTTCCTCCTTCAGGGAATCTCCCCAACCCAGGAATTGAACCTGGGTCTCCTGTGTTGCAGGCAAATTCTTGACCATCTGAGCCACTAGGGAAGCCCAGTATGGGGCCACAGTGCTGGGGCATCTGAGTCACACCTGCCCTGATGGCTGAGAGGGTGCTGCTGCCCCAGGGTCAGCCTGTGCTCTCAGGTTAGTGGGGTGATGGATACAGTGTGGGCCCCAGCACAAGGAACAAGTGTGATTGTCTTAGATCCCAGGCCAGAGGGCCCCCTTGTTAAGGGAGGCCACATTGGGGGAGGGGGTGAGTCCAGCTACCTTCCCAAGGCCTGAGAATGGGTCCATAGGGTGAGTCATAGAGCGGAAGCACCAGCCACCTCAAAGGAGCTGTACTTGGGGAGACACCCCAGTGATGGAATGATCGCCAAGAATCCACTAAAACACCCCACATAGAGAGATAGCCCAGAGAGTGTGACACCAGCTTATCAGAATTATCATATCAGTCAGGGAGAACTTTCCTCTCCTCTCTCCCCACTTTGTACCTTCATCTTGGACCCTGGAGAGGGTCAGAACTGCTGAGTGAACCCTCGCCTACAAGACCTAGCCTGAAGCAAGCTGGGGTGGACAGAGAAGCTGATGTTACTCTGGAGTTCAAAGATTTTTTTAATCACAATAGATAGAACATATTAATGACTGACTGGACAACCTTTGGTTACCTGGAAATGGCCAGAAAAGTCATGGGACTTACCTTCAGGTTTTGGGGGGAAAACAGCCTCGAAGAATAAAATTAAAGCGACCATGGGAGACAAAAATAAAGTTGGCTTTATGATTCCATCTCATGAGTCATGCCTATTCAACCCAACAGCTACACATGGTTTCTCTCATCTAATCCTCACAACAACACTATGAGGTAGGTACTATTATTATCCCCATTCTGCAGATGAAGAAACCGGAGGTTACATAACCTGCTGAAAGGCCCACAGATAACAAGTGAAAGAGTTCAAACTCAGGCAGCACAGAGTTCTAGAGCCCACAGCTCAATGGCTATCATTTAGAGAAAACCTAGTGATAAGGCTTAGCCCTTTGACTCACTAATTCCTGTCCTAGAAATTCAGCCAAGAGAAACACGCACTGGAGCCAAAGTTTATGTACAGAGATAGTCATCCCAACTTTATTTCTATGGGGGAAATTGGCAGGAATTGGGGGGGACGGGTGTGGGGTAACAAAATGTGTGTCATTTGGGACTTGGCTAGATCAATGAGTCTACATTCACAGGATGGATCTCTAAGTATCTTTTAGGAGGAATGTAACAGAGGAACAGGTTTATGAGGTAAGATACAATATTGTAGGAAAGTATAATATCCTACAAAGAAGCTCCACACTGGCAATATGCACACATGGTCTCAGAAAAAGTTGCCCAGGGTGAGAAAGACACAGCCTAGTCCATCAGCAAAGCCACCCTAGGACTACCTTCCAGGTGCTGGCTTCCTCTTAACTCTAGCTTTTGGTTCCTTAGCTCTCCTGTTGACCCCTCCATAGCATAGACAGCACCCTGCCAGTGTGGCTGGGGAGACAGACAGTAAATGAACACTTGGTACACAACGGGTTTAGTGAATTAATAAGTAATATTCTTAAAGCTGTACAACTGAAATATCCTTAATCGTCCTATGCAGTATGATCTGTTACCAAGATGGCACCCAGGTGGCCGCCCTCCAGTCCACGTGGGCATTAAAAATCCTTGCAGTTTTGAGCCAGGTATAAAATGATTTATCTTGGAGGGGGTGGGGAAGTGTGGGAAGGATGCTTAATACCTGCCCTTGGCTCAGTTTACCAGCTCCGCCTTGAGGATCTGCTGAGCATCTTCTGCTCTGAGGACCCAGACCTGGGTGGGGTGTGGCTGGGGGACCCAGAGCCAAGGCACAGAGTCTCTGCCCACTTTCACACAGGGCATCCAAGGAGCAGGGGCTGAGGTTAGAAATAGGAAAAGGTTCTGAGGAGGAGGGCCCAGGCCCCTGCTCAGCCTGCAGGAGGGGTTTATTTTATCAGTGTTACTGAATTTGCAGATAAACAACAATGAATTAAGCTGATCAGGAAGAGAGGGAGCACGTTCTCATTTGTTCATAATGCAAGATTTATCTAGCAGAGCTCTCTGCTTTGTCAAACAGAGAGCCACTGCCTTTATATCCTCCAGCAAAGAACATTTTATTTTGTAACCTTTCAGAAAACCTATGAGTTTGCGGTTTTGACCTGTTTTTTTTCCCCCCTCATCTAAGAAAACCATGGTTATTTAAAATGTGAGATGCATTTTAAACAACCCTACTCTGAATTTGCTAACCCATTTCTCTAGCAAGAGGAATCAGACCCTGAAATGCAATTTAAACTATTGGCAAAGTTTATTACCCCTAACATACCATCTTTTTGCTCCAAGGCCCTTCTCTTTTGCTGCTAATGGTTCATAAATAACAAATTCTAATCAGATTCTAAAGCTACTAGGTCACTGAAGCAGCAGTGTCCTCTAAGGAAAAAGCCATGGGATTGGAATGAAGCTGTTCTACATTTCTGGCTCAGTTTTCCCATCTCTGAAATGGAGAGTAAAGTCCCCAAGATCTATAGAGGCAGCAGGTATAGAAGAAAGAACACCAGACCCAGAATCCCAGTCCTGGCTTTGGTGTCAATATGCTGTGTGGCTTTGAGTGAGTATGTTGCCTTTCTGTGCCTCCAGAAATTCAGGGGGTGGGATGTTCTCCAAGGCTACCTTCCAGCGCTACACATTTCTCTGATATTTTAACTCTTTACAGCAGGGCTGTTAGGAGACAGAAGAAGGTGATTAGAATTTGTTCAACTCTGAAATAAGGATAAAAGTCTTGCGTTTTATAAAAGAAACACACAGCAATGAAAACACACCACACGTGAACTGAATTCTTGTCTTCTCTGTGCTGCTAACTCACGGGTAGCCAAGCACCACTTGCAGGGCTCACCTCAGTCTCCTCATCTGTTATGTGGGGACAATGCGCATCTTGCCTACTACATTGGGTGTGTGAGACTGAACGCAGAGAAGGAATGTGAACCTGCGATCACTGTGTTCCAAAGCACCACGGAGATGTGACAACACATAGCAATTAGAGCTTCCACTTATTGAGCCCTGGTGTGGAGCCAGCACTGTG
This sequence comes from Cervus elaphus, assembly GCF_910594005.1. Lineage (NCBI taxonomy): Eukaryota > Metazoa > Chordata > Mammalia > Artiodactyla > Cervidae > Cervus > Cervus elaphus. Next base: position 57,534,680 of record NC_057815.1, read on the forward strand.
CTGAGCATTACCTGTATTATCTCATTGATTGCTCACAGCAACCCTGAGGAGCTATTACACGAAAGGAAGCATAAGCTCTATGGGTGGTCACAACAGCAAGGATTTACTCGCCTTGGCGGAAGCCTGGGCTTTGGGGCGTGGGCCCATCTCAGAGGAGGATGAGAACAGGCAGTCCCAGTGGCTGCTGCCCTGCCTGGGCTCTGCGGGGAGGAGAGAGCCGTTCCACCTCAGCATCTCCGAGCTCTGGGCAGCTCCTTGTAGACTTCCTCAGTGAGAGAGTGCCCAGGGCTGGTGGGGCTGGGGGGGCAGAACCCACCTATGCCTTTCTCCAACTCCAGGCTGCTTCCAGCCTCTCTGCATCTCTCTCCCTGATTCTCAGTCCTCCTCCCAGGCCACCCTCCTTCACATCTCTGCTGCAGGCACCATCTCCCTGCTGCTGCAGAGCCAGCCCCTTCCATGGCCTTAAGGCTGGCACGGGGCAGGTGGCAGGGAATGAGGGGCCGGGCTCAGCAGGACGAGGCCCTGGATTTTGGCTTGATTTTTCTCAGGCCAGCTGGCCCTGTCCAGGCCCTCATACTCATCACTACTTCTGGGATCTCCTTGGAGATGGGCAAGCTGGGCTGGCCCTCAGAATGGGCTTCAAAGTTCTCCTCTCCCAAGCAGGCAGAGTTCGGAGAGGTGTTACGTGTTCCTCTAGCTTATGTCACCCTCCACTCTTCCCCAGCTTCTTGTAACACCTGATCCAAAATCCCACAGGCCTCCCTGCTGGTCCCACCTCTGCATACTAACACCTCAGCCTGTCTGGTTTTCATGGGTGATGGGTACCCATTTCTCTGGCTCAACCCAACCTGTTTTTTACTTTGCCCCATCCCACTTCTTGGCTCTCACACACAGTAGAGTCTTCCAGGGGATCCCCACCAGAGCAGGTGACTGGACACTTGCTGACGCTGTTGGCTGACATCCTCGCTCATCCAAAGATACTTTTAATGTCTTGGATGTTGGGAGACCTGAATCTAAATCCCCGGCCTCCTTTCATAACCATCGACAAATCTCTTCCCAGTTTTCCTGGCCTCTATGTACCAATCTGTAAGATGAGGGGACTGGATTAGATAATGTCTAAGGCCCCCAATATCACTGGAGGTCCAGTATCCAGGGTCCCATCTGACAATTTACATGAAAAAGATGCACATTTCTCACCTCCCACTCTAAATGCCCTGGGAGGGGTGAGTAGGGAACACTCAGAGCAGGTTCACTTCGCTCTCACACCCTTAAGCAAAAGTATAATGAGCAGAGGCCATCCCTCACCTGGCCGCACACCCAGAAGACACATGGGAGATGCAGAATGCACCCTGGCAATGGATCTGAATTCCTTCCTTCCCCAGAAAATGAGTAGAGGTGATAAGCATGTACAAATAACTCAGTAGAAAAGTAGACAAGTCCCACAAAAATTCCAAATGACCACAAGTACATAGGAAAAACTAGCACCATGATATTTCCTCCCACCACCCTACCACATGAAATCCACCAGGTCCTGTGGCTATTAACTCCTAAGTATCTCTTCCATTGTTCCCCTCCATCAATCTTCTCACCATTTCCAATGCCACCACCCTGGTCCATGCTACTTCATCCGAGGTACATGGGGTCACCATGTATGCCTCAGGTGTCCACTCTGGAGCCAGATCTGTGGCTTCAAACCAGGCTCGCCACAAACTCTCTGTGTACTTGGAGACTTAATAGTTAATATACAGAAACCACTCGGAACAGCGCCTGGCATGTTGTAAGGAGATGTATGAGTTAGCTGCTGTTACATAAGGCGCTGCACCCCCTTTCCCTCTGGCTCTCCTGCAGTCTGTTCTCACATGGCACCGAGAGTGATCTCTCCACAATGCAAATCTACCATTGCACCTGCTGCGTTAAATCCTTCACTGACTTCCCGGGCTTGCAGACCAAAAAAAAAAAAAAAAACATTTAACTGTCCATACAACCGATCAAGTTTCCATTCTCCAGTCATACTGGTCTGCTTTCTGACAAGCCAGGCTCACACTCTCCCAACCTCAGCAGAGGCTGTCTCTTAGGTCTAGAATCTACTCCCCACCCTCCCTGCTTCTAATTCAAGGCTCTATTGCTGAGACCTAGGGTGGTGGTTTAGTTGGGATGGAGCCAAACAAACTACCTCAATTTTTAAAAGTTCCTGAAGGCAACATTGAGGAACAGTCATTCAGTTCAGTTCAGTCACTCAGTCGTGTTCAACTCTTTGTGACCGCATGGACTGCAGCACAGCAGGCTTCCCTGTCTATCACCAACTCCTGGAGCTTGTTCAAACTCATGTCCATAGAGTGGGTGAAGCCATTCAACCATTTCATCCTCTGTCATCCCCTTCTCCTCCCACCTTCAATTGTTCCCAGCATCAGGGTCTTTTCTAGTGAGTAAATTCTTCGCATCAGGTTGCCAAAGTACTGGAGCTTCAGCTTCAGCATCAGTCCTTCCAATGAATATTCGGTACTGATCTCCTTTAGGATTAACTGGTTTGATCTCCTTGCAGTCCAAGGGATTCTCAAGAGTCTTCTCCAACACCACAGTTCAAAAGCATCAATTCTTTGGCGCTCAGCTTTCTTTATAGTTCAACTCTCACATCCATACATGACTACTGGAAAAACCATAGCTTTGACTAGATGGACCTTTGTTGGCAAAGTAATGTCTCTGCTTTTTAATATGCTGTCTAGGTTGGTCATAGCTTTTATTCCAAGGAGCAAGCATCTTTTAATTTCATGGCTGCAGTCATCATCTGCAGTTATTTTGGAGCCCCCCAAAATAAAGTCTGCCACTGTTTTGTTTCCCCATCTATTTGCCATGAAGTGATAGGACCAGATGTCATGATCTTAGTTTTCTGAATGTTGAGTTTTAAACCAACTTTTTCACTCTCCTCTTTCACTTTCATCAAGAGGCTCTTTAGTTCTTCTTCAGTCATTAGTCTACTATATTAGACTATATATTAGCCTATAATAGTTGTTAGTCTACTATACTAGAAAGTAGAGTCATAATTTACATTGTGGCAAATGGGATCAACCCAGGGGTCAAACCTGTAATAATTTCCATTACTGCAAATGGCACTCTGTACTGGGTTCTTAAGAAAACTAAAATGGATAAATGAGAAAATCTCTAGAATCAGAAAGTTCAATAAAGTCACCACATAAAAAGATGAAAAGAAAATAGTCAACATTTCTATTATTATTATAAAATAATAATCATTTACAGCTTGAAAGATCTCTCATCTACAATGGAAAGATTATGTGTTTTAAAATAATATTAATGAAACTTATTTGTGATCCATATGAAGAAACTTATGCAATATAGTTGAGATTTATAAAAAGAACTTGAATGGAGATTCCTAATATATTCCTACCTGATAAGAAGAGTATTTTAAAGATAGTAATTTTTCCTAAATTAGACTTCACTTAATTCAAAGCAAAAATTGAAGGGAATTTTGAAACTTGATAATGTACAGTGATTTCTTAAGATTCCCTTAGATGATGACCTGAGGAAAGGACGACACAGGCCAAGATGGTCTGTGAACCAGGCTTCCAAGACAAGAAAGGCAAAGCAGTCGTTTTGCCTTGCTGACTAGTGCCAATCAGCAGTGTTCCTAAAAACAGGTTATCAACAAGGATCTCCTGTAGAGCCCAGGGAACTCTTCTCAACATTTTGTAATAACCTACATGGCAAAAGAACCTGAAAAAGAATAGATATATGTATATATATATAACTGAATCACTTTGCTATACACCTGAAGTGAATACAGCATTATAAATCAACTATATTCCAACATAAGATGAAAATTTTTTTAACAAAGAGGGTTCCTAAATTTTGTCTTACAAAGCAGTTGGGTCAGTGATAAAATTAGGTGTCCATTCTGTACCTCAAGTGTTTTGAAGGGTAACTGGGCTAATAAGAGGTGAGGTGTTAGTTCTGAGGTATCAAGTTTGAGAGAGTGGGCAGTGAGAGGCAGACTGCGGCACCAGAGCACAGAGAGCTAAGGGCGCAGACAGACTGGGACCCCGCTGAGGAGGTGGGAAGGCTGCAGGGCTGGCGGTGCAGGTTCAGAGGATGCGTGGGCTGGGCCTGCTCCCCCGACTCCACACCCTACACAGGAAGCTGCCAATGGGCTCCTGGCCTCAGGCAAACCCATAGTGCAGAGTGATCACCAGCACCAGCTACACCCACCCTGAGGGAGCACATCTGTCACTGTGCGGCCATCCCGCGCTGCCTCCCAGGACGGTAGGTGAGGGGCAGTGGCAAGGGGAGTTGGTGTTACCACTTCCCTTTTTGCCTATTTCACCCAATCAATGGGCCTCTTTTTCATTTTCAGAGCCGGGAGTTGAGCGCACAATTCAACTGACCTGTGTTGATGCCCAAGATTAGGGTAGCCTGGGATAAACTATTTTCCTGCCCTTCATTCCTCTAGATAACCCAGGTAAAAATTATCTGGAGGAAAAGAAAAGTAAGTAAGAAAAGCAAAGAAAATTCTGATAATGATGGCTAATGAGAGGAGGACCAGTCCCACTAGATGTTGAAATATATTATAAAGCAACACCAACTGGAACAGCACACTGATAGATAGGAATCCAACATGAAATTTCAGTGGACAAAGACAAGCAACCCAGAAACATACCCCATTTTCTATAAGAACTGAAATATCACCCAAAAAGTACTAAATAAGAAAATAGGAATGCAAAATTGTGATGACAACTGTATAAAATGAAGTGTACATGGGGTTATCTGCAAGAGGAGAGGGAAACACTCCAGAGCCTTGAGATTTTGGCTGATTTTCAGTGGAAGAAATTGGGGTTACCACAGCAGGCAGTTTATGTAGAGAAAGAGCAAAGAAAAAAAAAATCTAACAGTTCAGCAAAGCAGGAAGTACGCTGGGATCTGAATTCTAGCCACAACTTCTCACTGATGAGTGGCCTGGGACTGGGTCTTCCCCTTTCTGGGCCTCAGTCCAACAATTCAAAAATAAAGGATTAACACAGATGAGCTCCACTGGCCCTTCCAGCTCCGCCCTTCTTCTGGGATTGACAATCTGGGGAATCATCCCCCATCTCTGGTTTCTATTGCAGGACGTGATGGGAAAAAAAGAAAGACCCTCAGACCTTTCCTGACCCAAACTGCTGAGTGACTCTGGAGGTTGGCTCTGTTCATCTGAGCATTGAGACTCCCTCTGCCGTGAGCCCTGTTAGTCTCTGGCACCCAGAGATGAGTAAGACGGTGCCAGCCTCTGAGAATCACAGGGCACTGGAGCACACCGGTGAACACAGACACAGCAAGTGATCATTCCGAGCAGAATGAAGGTCTGGACCAGTGGGGTCCAGCGCTGTGGGGGCACAGGGGTGGGCAGGAGAGTCTGGCCAAGGGTCGGGCAGAGCTTTGCAGCAGAGGCACCACTCAAGGCTGGAGAGAGGTTTAATGAAAAGGAGTGAGGGAGACACGGGAGGCAGGAGAGCACTGGGGTGGGTGGGTGGTGTATGGAATGAATGGGGAGGTTATTCGGGGCCAGGCTGAGGTCTTGAATCTCTTAGCAGCAACAGGAAGTTGGGGAGACACATGGTCCTGCTTGTAAGGGAGATCACAGGCAGCCCTTAGAGCAAAGTCTGGGGTGAAGCAAGAGGGAGGCAGAGATACAAGTGAGTGGGCTCCTCAAAAGCCCAGAAGAGAGGGGCCTGGCCTCTGGCTGAGAGGGGCACCAGGGTGAGTGGCACAGCTGAGGTCAGCCCACTGAGAAAGGGCTCCGGGCAGGGCGCACAACCGGAGGGAAAGCAGAGCCTTTGGAGATAGCTTCTGAGGCCAGGCTGCCTCAAGCTTTTGTGTTTGGAGTATTTTTTATTTTGGTTTTTTTTTTTTTTTTTTTTTTGGCTAATAATCCTGGCTCTGCCATTTAGAGTCATGGAACTCTGAACTATTCATGTAACCACTTTGGCTTCAGTCTTCTTATCTGCAAACAATTGCAACTATTTCTTAGGGATTTCGGGAGATTAAGTGATTTAATAAATGAAAGCCTTTGGAATAGTGCCTGACATAGTAGTGCTCCATGAGAAGCGATGATGACAATGAAGATGATGGAGGAATAGCTGGAGGTGGGGCAGGGATCCCTACAGGAAACACAGTGGGAGAAGAGGTGTGGGAGGGGGGTTGGACATGTGAGTTCCAGTTCAGATATGCTAGGTTTGCATGTCTGTAGGACACGCATTTTGGGTAAGTGGAAGAGCATACACAGAGGATGGGCCGGGAGATGAGTTCAGGGAGTCTTGAGGGAGGAGGCTGAGGGAGAGAGGGCAGAGAGGCTGCCCCAGGGGAAGAGGCAGAGAAGAGGCTGACCCAACAGCGGGATTTTGTGGGGGTGAAAACCATCAGAGCGAAAGCTCCCAGGGCAGGGATTTCCTCTGCTTTGCTCCCCAGTTTATCCCCATTACCTAGGGCAGTGCTGGAACAAAGAAGATCAATATTTCTTTGCTGGGTATGTAAGTAATCGTTCCTATCTACTCCATATATTTTCTTAGCCACAAGGTAATAACAGAAGCTAATGTTTATTAAACATCTACTATGTGAGAGGCACTGGTGCTAAAAACTGCATCTACGGGGTCTCACTGAGTTTTTATGGAAGCCCTACAAGGGAGGTACTATCAGTGTTCCCATTGACCAGGAAACAGGTTTCAAAGGTAAAGCAATTTGCCCGAGTTCACACAGCTAGGAAGGAGCAGAGACAGGGTCCAAACCTGGGAATTTGTGACTCCTTGACACTGGCTGAACAGGATGGGAAACTGGGAAAGGACAGCCCATCAACCACCCCATCGCACTGACTCCCAAGTGCCCCATCAAGAGGGACAGTTCCTAGATCTTGCTGGAGGAAGGGGGAGGCAGAGGTGCGAGCCAGAGATGCAGGACCTGGTTAGTGTAAGACTGGTGGGGTAAGGCCATCGACAAACCAGTATCTTACGCAGCCAGACACTGGGAGAACAGAGAAATCAGATCAGGAAATCAGAGTGGAGCTGCCGGAGTGAGAGGTTCAGGATGAAGGGCAGCGACAGAGACAGGGAGGGGTCCTATCTTTACGCAGTGATGGCTCTGTGCATGTGTGAGTGTGTGTGTGCTGCAGAGAGGTGATGGGCTGCACAGGTTACCCAGAGGATCCTGGCAGGTCCAGGCAGGTCCAGGGGTGTCCTGGGGGGAAAGGGACTGAGGGCCATTTGCCAGGAGCAGGGGCTGCACACCTGGAAGGGGCGGGGCCTGTGCAGGGGCTTCACACCCCTTCCGCGCTTCTGTAACCACTGCTGAAGTCCCCGAACACCCGCAGTTATTACTGGTGTAACTTACAGGCTAGTTCCTAGACTGAGGACTCCAAACCCAGGGATCATGTCTGATTCAGGCTACAAGCACAGCACCTGACAACCGAGCACATTTTCCAGAAAGGGATACAGTCACATAGGCTAGATTTGCCCTGGATCTCCAACTTGCAGGTGACAGCCTGGGATTCAGGACCCTGGAATCCTCTTGCTCCAGGGCTGTGGTGCCCAGAGCGGGGGGCAGGGGGGTCCTGGAGGAAGCCCGAAGCAGCTTCAGCCTGACTCTCCCCAGATGTCTGGATCCTCTACATGGTCCTCCTGCCTCCAAAGAACAGTCCATCCCCTGGTCCCCTGTGCACAATAATGGACCAAGCCCGGGATCAGAGCTTGGGCACAGGCAGCTGGCCCATCCAGGGACTGAACCCAGCTCTCTCCGGACTGCACAGAACTGCCTGCCCGCTCCCATCCTGACCCCATGCTGGGCCCCTCCTGACTCCCTTCTTCACTATGCTGCCTGCCTCTGGTGATGCTCCTGCAGGGGAAAGGCGGTTCCGTGCCGTGCCAGGCAAGACCTCAGCCCAATCCTGATCAGACCTGCTGGCTCTGCCACTCTGGGAACACTGGGTGTGAGAGAGAACCGCTGAGGGCCTGTTCTGCCCCTGGCAGGACCCTGGAGCCCCACAGGTCCCAGAGCCTCAAGGCAGCATCCAGCTGCGTCCTCCCTCCTCAGCCAACTCTAGGGCAATACATTAGCCACAATTAGCCACAGCACCAGCTGGAGCGCTAACCACCATGCATATACTCTGTTCCCTCCGTGACCCTGGGGTTACAGAGGCGTCAGCAGTCACAGAAGCCACACTTCACATATGAATGGACCTACTATGTGCATGAGTGGTGTGAGTGCTTTCCACGTATCATTGTGACTCCTCATGTGATTCTGGATTCGAGATGTTAATAAACCCATTTTTCAGATGAGGAAACAGAGGCTCAGAAATTTGCCAGGATTTAACAATCCACTGGGCTAAACTCACCATAACCTGCAGGTCAGATTAACCCAGAAGCTGAGGTTTTGTTCCAGCTCTGCTCCAGAGCTTTGCCAGCGCACATGCTGCCCCCTCCCCTCCCCCAGCCCCTCCCCCCGGGCCCTCCTGCTGAGGGCAGATGCCCACCTGAGACACACAGGGCCCTGCTCTAGAAGCTAAAAGAAGCAAAAGGAGGGAAACCAGCATTTGTTGAGCAACAACTGTCTGTGCTGAGCACTTTCCTTTCTAATTCAATTCTTTTGAATTCCTCTGTAATTCCACCACCCTATAATGAATATTCCCATTTTACAGAAGAGGAAGTTGAGGGTGGGAGATGGTAAATGAAGGTGACACAGAAACACACAGCACCAGGATCAGACCAGGTTATCCGAATCTGAATCCGCATTTCTGCTGCACCAAGCCACTTCTCAGCTCTGTCTAGTTGCCATTTGGGGGTCCTGGGGCCATGTCTCCCCTGTCCATGATCACCTGCTCCAGCCCCATCCAAGCCCTGGATCCATGAGCATCAGGCCAGGAATGAGAGGGAAAGGAGATTCGCTTCCGGCCCAAAGGCCGGAGGACCCAGAGCCCAGGACAGCTCCCAGCTTCCCCGCCTCAGCCCCATGTCCATGAGCCAGGCCTCCCCTCAGTAGATCCAAACTCAGGTGCTGGGCTGGAACACTGATCCCTGGCCAGCTTCTGCCAATTGCCCTCCAAGAGGCCGGCCCTTGTTGTCTGTATCACACACTGGCCCTGTGTCCTCCCCTCCCCCAGCATCCTGCTTCATCACAGACAGGCCCTTGGTACAGGAACTCCTAGACGCCCTTGGCTCACAAACTGCCCTGTAACTCCATCCTACCCGGGACACCCTTGGATGTCCATGTGTGACTCTGCGTTCTCAGATTTTCTCAGCACTTTACACTGTGACTGCCAGCCTCACACTCCAGTTTCCGCTGCCCACCAGTCAGGTCTGCTTGGACTTATTCTCCTCCCTCCCTCCGGCCTGTTCACTCTGAGATCCCAGGGTGTCCTGTGGCCCTGCCCACAATGACCACAGCACTCCGTTGCCATCACCGGGTTTCATGCCCTCGAACCTCACAGTCTCTGTCTTGAGAGCCCCTTACATCACTGGCAAGCCCTCCCGACATTATCTGCAGGCTTTAGTGCTAGACCTTGATGTGGGTCAAGGCTCCCTAAGACTGTCCCAAACTCGTCAAGCCTGAAGCTCAGCCAAGGCATGGCAGCCCAGATCTTACAAACGTTCCTGGCCTTACACAGATGGCCTCGCTGGCCACAGTCAAAGCCCTGGCTTGATAGGCAGTGGACAAACTCCTGGTGTAGCTCCCCAGTGGTGGTTGAGATCAAACAACAGGCAGGTCGATTACAAAGCCCAGAGTTTAACCCCAGGACCACAACCACAAGCACAACATGGTAATCTAGGCACCCAGAAGGCCACAGCTGGTGCAGGCAGCTATGAGTCACCCATCACTCAGCCTCAGAGCAAGTGGAACTGTGGTCCAGGTGCCCTACCGCAGGGGGCAGAAAGATGAAGTCTAGAAAACCAACATTTTCCATTTCTCAGCCCTAGTCTAGCTCTTTGACTCAGGACTGATCCCACCATAATCCCTGCCTATCAGGTACGTAGGGTCCTTCAGAGAATGCCCAGCTCCACCGGTCATTATGGGAATACATATGGGAACAACTTTACAGCACCATTCCTAACCAATATGGCAAGACAGGAAAAGTCAAAACAAAATAAAACAGACTTGTGAATGCCAACGAGGAGGGAGGGTTGAGGAGGGATGGTTTGGGAATCTGGGATTAGCAGATTCAAACTATCATACATAGAATGGATAAACATCATGGTCCTACTGTATAGCACAGGGAACTATGTTCAATATCTTGCAAAAGACCATAATGGAAAAGAATATGAGAAAGAATATATATATACACACACACATAAAACTGAATCACTCTGTGGTACAGCAGAAAATAACACAGCATTGTAAATGAATTATACTTCAATAAAATAAATTTTAAAAATAAATAAAAATAAAAAAACAAAAAAACCCAAAACATCTCCAAACAAATAAAAACAATTAACCTTACTACTGGAGGGCTGTGTAGACTGGCCACACATAATCGGTATCATGGTAAACGGATTCAATATTTCCAGAGAACTATCTAGTAATATGTGACAAGAACTATAAAATTGTGCATGTCCTTTGACCTAGTGATTCCACTCGGGGATTGCTTCCCAGTAAAATACTAAGAAAGTAATTTGTACAGAGATATTCATAGCAGTGATATTTATAATAGCAAGAAATTGGAAAGGGCCCAAAGGTTCAGCCCTTGGGAAGTGACTCAGCAAACTGGGTCGAGTGAGCAGCTTAGAGGCTCTGCAGCCAGGAGGTGTGGACGTGCCTGGGGTCAGGGAAATGAACGTGCAGCCCCAGGCAGGCCAGATGGGAGGTGACCCAGCTCACAGCACTTCAGACTCCAGCTCCACCATGCAAACATTCAGTTAGTTACTTCGTGTTACTTTCAGGTTGATTCAGTGAAGTCAGTAACCTTCATATTAATCAGGAGAGCTTTTAAAGGTCATTTTTCAAAAGACATTAAACATACTAAAAAATGAACTCTACTGACAAAATTCCATAATGATCCTTGGGCATGCTCGCCTTCCAAGATAACCTCTCTTGAACCTCCATTCTCCAGTTTCTCTGCTGAAGGAGTCAGGCTCACCCTCACGACCGGATGGGGGCAGTGCAGGAGCTGGTGTGGACCTGGGTGCCCTGGGCCCTGAGCAGGCTGTGAGGACCACAAGCCTAGGCATGAGGCTCCAGCCACTAAGATGCAGGAATCCCATTCTTTCAGGCTTCATCCTTCTTTTCCTTAGTCTTTTTCCCTCAAGGGCCCACCATATGCACCATTCTTTCTCCTCTGGGCCTCAGGAAGAGGTTCTGAAGAGGTCTTCCATCCTTCATGTGAGATTCTGGGTGACCATAACGTCTCTAAGAGTCAAAGCATGAGCATCTTCTGGTGGCACTGTGGGCAGTGGCCTGCCTATGGTAGGACTGGGCTGGGATATGAGTCCTCACCCAGCTACAGTGCTCCATCAGAATCACCTGAGGGGCTTTCAAAAACTAGATTCCTGGGCCCCAACCAAAACTCTGTGGGGGTAGGGCCTGGGAACATGTATAAAGGGCCTGGGAACATGTATAAACTCTCCAAAGGCCTGTATGAGGCAAATCACTGTCCTAGCGCCTCTCATGCCTAAGAAAGAAGTCACGGGCCTGTCTTCCTGGGTTCATGTGGCTCTTATCTGGACCAAAGGCCAGCTTGCAGTCAGCAGTCACAGCAGAGACCATAGCCTCCCCACCCCCACACGACCCTCAAGGGAAAGCCCTAGCACAGTAGCCTAGGATGCCTCAGAGGGTCCTCCACAGGCCCCTGAAATAGGAACTAGGCTCCTTAGCTGTCCACAGACTAGTTCCCCACCCCCTGCCTTGGCCGCAGCATCGCATGTCGCTGACACCAGCAGCCCCCTGGCTATCCAGGCTGCCCCAAGCAGCTACAGCTGCTCCTGGTCCACTCCCACGTCCCAGGGTGGGGCAGAGGGGCCCATGGCCCCACCCACCCAGGCCATACTTACGGAGTCATTTTATAAAGCTGCGTCCTCCTCTCAAACAGTGACCCTCCCCAGGCCCAGGGCCACACCCCGGCCACGGGCGTGGCCTGGGCAGACTCGGTCTCAATGCCCCCTGTCTCCACGACTCTCTTCAGCTTCACATTGGTGCTTGAGTCCCCCAGCCTGTTGTCAGAAACACCGAGAGTCGTCACCCCGCCCGCATCCAACCACCCTGCCAAGTGGCAACTGCTGAAGTGGCCTCCATGGTCCTGGGGAACCCAGAAAGCAGGGGAGGGATAAGGAGGGGGTGGGGGGCTCATCCCAGGGGTCCTGGAGCAAGCTTCTGAGCCCTAGCTAGGACACTGAGGGGGTGACAGGGAGGAGGCCACTTCTGCTGAGCTCTTCCTCCAAACTGTTCCCAAGGTAGCAGGAGACCCGGGGACTCTGGAGCTCCCCAAAGGCACAGTCTTCAAGCCTGGGATCCTGGGGCCCAGTGTGGCCTGGTCTGGGGCATCTGGATGCCTTAGGAGGTAGAGGCAGGGGCAGTACCACTTTCCCAGCAATGGGAGGGTGGTGCATGCTGGGCCATGAGCTTGGGCTGAAGAAGCAAGGGGCAAACAGGCATGAATCCTGGCCCCTCCCAGATGACCACCTCATGGCAGGATCCCAGAGCCAGGGTGTGGGCAGGGGCCTTCCACAGCTCAGGAGCCCTGCCTGGAGAGAGGGAAGCCAGGCATGGGCTTCTCGGGGATGTGAGGGCGCACAGATTTGAAGGGTCTGAGTTTTCCCTAGCGGGCACTGTTAGGGACATTTCTGCTCCCATCTCTGACCCCCGCTCATCTCCCTCCTGCACACAGGTCTAGGTCCAGCCTCCCTCCAGTTTGCTGACAGTGCCTAGCTTTGAGGGGCATTGGGGGCAGCTGGGTGAGGTGGGGAAGTCTTAACCAGCAGAGGTCTCCAGCATTCAGTGGGCATCATCATGGAGACCAGACTTTATGAAGAACCCAGGTGTTTTCCATCCTGTTCAGAGAATCTTTGTTCTGTCTTTATAGCGACAGTGGACAGATAGCATCAAGGGCCAGGGAGGCCCTTTGCTGCTTCACAACCAACCTCACACTGTGTTGTCCCCAGAAGCTGTGGGGAAGGGCCAGTGTCACACAGACCCCCACGGGAGGGGGGGGCGCACTGATGGTCGAGGCTGGCAACCCACTGGCCAGGAGGAGGGAGTAAGTTGAGCTGCTGAAATTACCCACAGCCACGCAGAGTCTTGGGTAAGCACGGGCATGACCATGCCTGCGCTACATGGGAAAACAGGCATCAAGACTCACACAGCATCTGAGTGAGGCTATTTCATTTTCTCATCATGTTTTATTACCCTTCAGTCTCCATAATGTCTGTGTGGATAAGGCTTCACAGACTCGGGATTCTCTTACCCAGTGGTTCTAGGTGGAAACCAACACAGAAACCACAAAAGCTCTGGACGAAGCTGGGGGCGGCCAGGGACTGGTGTGCCTCACCCTCAGCCTCTCCCTCCCCCTCCAAGGATGCCCTAGAGTTAGTTCTGGGTGACCCTGTGGCTTCAAATGTCATGTGAAAACCACCTGGTCTGGTCCAACCTTCCCATTTTCAAATAAAGAAGCTGAGGCCCAGAGTGGGTAGTGATTTGCCAAAGGTCACACAGCAAGTTGGCAACAGAGCTAGGACTGGAGCTAGAACTGAGACTCCGAGACTCCTAAGTGCTATGACCTCAAGCTCTTGTGGAAGGGAGTCACCTGCTCATGGTTCTGAACTACTCCAGCCTCCTCCAGCCCCCTCTCTGGCTCTCTTAAATGGAGGGACTGGTGTCTGGGTCACCTCTTCCAGAAATGAGGCCAAGTCAGGCACCTGAGCTCCTGGCCCTTCAGGACTGGATCTAGACACCTGTTCTGAGGCTCTTCTCATTGTGTGTTCTCCCAGGGAACTTCTCCAATCCCACCCCAGCCCCCCACCTACCTTCTGGGGCTCCCAATCTACCTCCTGCAGGTTCCCTTGAGCTCCAAGTGTCTTGGGGCCCCTCCAGAAGGACCCCAGCTCTCCAGGTCCAAAACTGAACTCATCTCACTCCAGACCTGCTCCTCCTCCTGTGTTTCCTGGCACCATGAATGGCCCTGCCATCTACCCATTCACCCCCAAACACCCAGATGCTACCCTAACTCATCTGTCCTTCACCTAGCCCTGTGAGGTCAACCTTCAAGGCCCTCCTATAGGTCCCTCTCCTCTGTCCCCCATGCTTCTCTCTGGATTTAGGCCTCACGTGACTCCAGCCTCCTTCCAGAATCCTGACCTCCAATCCTGCCAGGTCTAAGGGCACCATACTTTTCCAAAGTCAATCTGAGCACATCACCTCTCTGCTAACCAGGATCTTTCAACAGCCCCTCATTCCACAGGATAGAATCCAAACCCCTTGTGAGGCTATGTGAGCTGCCCCCTCTGCCTCCTGCTTCTCCCCCGCCCTCCCCTCCAGGATGGCCCACCTCCACTTTGCTCCAGCCCCCTCTCCCCTCCGCTGCCCCCATCAAGTCTCATTCCAGATTTCCTAGCATGACTTCGTCTTTCTCATCCCTCTGCCTCTGCACACACCCTCTTCTCTCCCCAGATCAAGACTTCTCCAAGTGTAGCCTGAGGGTCACCCGCCCCGCCACACCCAAGTACCCTGCAGACTCCTGGGCACCGGACTGCCCAGACCTCCTGAAAGAGCCTCCATCTGTTTAACAGAGATCCCATGGGTGCTGTGCACCCAGTACTGAGAAGCGTCTGTATCAGGCCAGCTTGTCCCGGCTTCCCTACTTCTCCAGCTGGGTGAGGGGTCTCCTTTCTGCCCCATGCTCTCAAGGGAGTGGTTGGCTGGGACTGGGTATCTCCTCCCCTGGGCTGTAAGTTCCATGTAGGCAGGGACCATGTCCTCCTGTTTCTTGGGAATGCCCAGCACCTGGCAGAGAAGGGGCTTAGGTAGCTATTGCTGAATAAATGGGGCCACCAGGTGAGCCCCAAAGCCCAGGAGCAGGAGGAGGTGGTGAGCTGCCTGCAGCTTGTCTGGAAATCTGAGAAGCGGCTCCCAGTGTCTCTGAGGTTGCACCTGCCCTCTTCCCCTCACCTCGTGCACAATAGGGGAGACGTGTGTGGAGGGGGTAGGACCTACTGAGAGCTCCAACCAGCGATGCTTGATACCCGGCTCTCCAGAAAATGTCTGCATGCCTACATACATAAGCTTATCATAAATTTTGCTGATATAAAGGACGTACAGCACATAATTTACAAATAAAAATTCCATATGGCCAGTTGATGTCCCCCAAATCAATGCATTCATTGATTTCCACTTTCCTCATTAGCTGGAGCCAACCTATGGCTGCAGTGACAAACAGGTAGAGTTCTGATGTGCATGTTGGTTGATATTTTTGTTTAACAAGAAAGATGGTGAAACAACGAAGATGTGTCAAAACGTCAGCCATTCACCAGTGATTTGAGTGACTTCTTTGCTGAATTGGTAAACAGCTTTTGAATACTTAAAAAAAAAATTTGTTCAATAGTTAGTGCTGTTGACAATGAAGCAGCCACAGACATTTCAAACTTGAAAATCTGATCCACACTCACAAAACTGTTTTCCGTCCCTTTCTGAAGTCTAGACCATCAACAAAAGAATAAACCAAGTCTAAATTGTAGCATCTGCTCACTTCTGGGGAAAGAATACTTGGGATTCTGAGACGTGATTGAATGTGGAGTAAGGAAGAGTACAAGGCAATGCCTCACAACAGACCAGCCACAAGAGTGGCCGGACTGAAGATGCAGTCCAACATAGGAAAAAAACTTACAAAGTGGGGAGTTTTGAGTATTTATCACCTTTTTTAAAAACATAATTTAATTTTACATTTATATTGTCTGTCAATAACAGCTATATTTAGCAGCTGGCTTACAAAATGTTTTCTTTGTTGTACAACTGATCCTCATGGGGTGTGGGAGCCAGCTCCAGGACAACAACCCTAAGGGACTGAATGTGACCGGCCATAACCCACCAGCACCCGGCCACCAGAGGGGCCAGTCTCTCTCAACCCTCAAGAGTCTAGGTTGTGAGCTGCTAGGCATATGGCCATGTTTATTTCCCTACATGAGCTTCAGGTTCCTCAACTTGGAGAAGGAAGACCACGGCCACCAATGCCTGTCCCTTCTTCATACACACTCTGCATTCTCACATGCTAGTTCATTTTCATTACTCCTCCGACACACACTATCTGGGATACACCATGCAGGCGGTTTGGATCCACATATAGCCCTCGCCCTCCCAAGCCACATGGAACAACATGCCAGCTCTTCCGGCAGTCAGGCTCACGTGTGTACAGCTGCCTCCCACACGCCACCTCGGACACTCCACAAACATTTTGCCTCCAGCTCTATTGCACATACACCCACTATCCATACACCCAACTGTCACACACAATACCCACACCCGCATATGTACTTGAAATTCCTTCATGTACTTCATACGTGCATACCCTCCAACAAAGACCTGTCAGCCTCCCACTCCAGGCCTTTCACACATCAATGGATACCATACCAGCCCATCACATACCTCCACCGTTCCAGACACACCACACACACCTCCTTCCCCACCGCACATACACACACAGACCATGCACACATGTACACCGTCCCCTGCCTCATCTCTTCCCATGATCACTTAGCACAGGCACGCACACCGGCCACCCCACACACAGAGCTCATACTTCAGGCATCCTCATATCACCCCCACATTCCAAGGCAGGAGACTCCCCCAGCCCCTGCCAGAACTCTAAGCCCACCTCCCGGATCAATCATGAGGGTGACCCTGACAGCAAGGGGTGGGAAAGCTGGAGGGAGCCTCCCTGGGGTCACAGCTCCATTCCTGGAGGTCAGGTCTCCCTGGGGCACAGGGACGAGTGGGGACAGGGAAAGGATGGACAAGTGCTGCTTGCTCAACACTTCTGGGTCCTTCAGACCCAGCCTCGGGCGCCACGGGTGGCCTTAGCAGCTCACCACCTTCCTCTCTCCCCAGCACCCCACCTCTCAAATGAAGACACCCCGCCTGCTTCCAGAAGCTCATCCCATGCCTGCCTGGGGAAAGCCTCCCTGGGGCCTGCGGCCCTTGCTCAGGTGCAGTTAGTTCTGGGCTCAGGCTCTCCTGGGCTGGCAGGGAGGGATCAGAGAAGTAGGAGGCTCAGGACCCAGGTGGGCAGAAGCAGGGGGCAAGGCGAGCAGGGAAGTCAGGACTCCCAGCTACAAACTCCACAGATGCTCACAGGACTCAACGGACCTCCCCTTCCTGAGTCTTGTCAGACTGAGGCTGTGAAAGAATCACATGCTGGCCTTGGCTGTCCCAACCCCGAGCTCCATCTGCAGGTCAGGCCCTGTCCACTCCTCCTGACCATCACCCTGTGTACTCCTGCATTGTCCTTGCCACCCAGCCCATTATCAACGGAGATGAGTCCTGGGGTGAGAGGTCAGTCTCTTCTGTAATCATCCCAGGGTCTGTGTGGCCTGGGTGGGGGCCTCCCTTTGGGCCTTGAGGGAGGAGGAACCAGCGTCCAGCAGATGCCAGCTGGACTCCGGGTCCTATGATGGGCAGATGCTAGCACTTCTGCCTAGAGTGCCTCCAGCTCACTCCAAGAGCAGCCTTGGACACCCCTTCTTACAGCACCACCCAGTGTCAATCTAGAGTACGGCACCAGACCTTAGTAGACAATGATGAGGTGGGCACCCCTCTCTTTAAAAAGTGTTTCCCTCTCCTTCTCTCTCCCCCACCTCTCTCATACACACACACACACACACACACACACACACACACTCTCTCTCTCTCTCTCTCCCCCCCCCTAGACTGGTCCCATCCTAATGCAGTTTGTTCTCTCTAGACTCCACATTCTGGTCCTCCCAGAAGATGAAGCCTCTAGGTTTCCATGGCAACAGTAGTTGGCTCCCTGATTACTGAGTTACAATGAGCCCTTCTCTCCATCTAACTTAGGAGGTTTCCAGGGGACACAGGCTGGGAATCCACTTCTGGGCTCCAGATTCACCTTTTGACCAGAGGCAAAACCCTACCTCTCAGGCCTCAGGGTCCCCTGGGTTCACTGAGGATGAGGCTACATACACCCTGATCCTTCAGTTCTGACACACCTACCCCAGTTCTGACACGCTGACTTACATAATTATCTTACATATCAGAAACATCTAGTTACATATATAAAACAAGAGATTCTAGCCTATTCACATATCCAGAAAAACGTCACAAGAAATGTCTCACATATACATGAAAACATACTAAAATTCTAAAAAAACACAAGAAATCTTACTTATACAAACACTCCTGATTTAAGGAGATGAATCCTCTGTTCCTGTCTGGTATTATAATTTTGGTATTCATGTCTACAAATGAATTTATAGGTTTGATACCATTCTAATCACAAGTGCAGTAGAATTGTTTTAATTGAACAAATATATCCCAAAATTCACCTGGAAAAAATAAGCCAATTTTCCCAAGATATCAAAGAAAAATTTATAAAAGAACAAGAATAAGAAGGCACTTGCCATACCAGTTCTCAAACTGTACTAAAACTCTGAAATAACCAAGACAGTGGTACTGGCTCGAGAATGACCAAACAGACAAATGCAGTATGGAAAGAGACCCATGTCTGTAGAGGAAATTGGTTTATGATAAAGATGGCCTTTCAAAAGACTGAAGAAATGTTGCACTATTTGCCAAATGGTTTAGAGATCAACTTGCTATCTGGGGGAAAACAGTGTATCCCTACTTCATATCAGACACAAAAACAAATAACAGATGGATTAAGGTTTATGTAAAGTGGAAAACATTTCTACAAGGAAAAAATATTAGACAATACTGTTCTAATCATGTGTAGAGAGTAGAGGAGCTGCTCTAAGCAAGTTCCTAAATCCAGAAGCCAAACAGATTTTATAAGGTTCAAAACAGCAGTCTTCTCATATGGCAAGAGATACTGTAACTGAAGTGAGTGCAAAGTTGGTGGTCATCCAAGGGGGTGGCGTGTCATCTACTGTCATATATGGCTGAATGATGCTCTTTCCGGAAGAAATGTCTCACACTGGTGTATCAGAGACTGTTAAAGACATTCACTCTTTTGAGCCATTAATTTCACGTCTCTGAAGCTATTCTAAGAAAGTAATCTAAGTGAGCATGGAAATTTACAATAAGGATGTTCATCATTGAGAATTCAGAAACTATTGAAATAACCAAAACAGGAGAGTGATTAAATAAATTTCAGTAAGTCCATAAAAAAAAGCTCTATTCTAGAGACACTAAAAGTTTTAAGTGTTAAATGATATGGGAAGACATGCTACAAGAAAACTTTAGATGTCAGCCTACACAACTTTGTGGAAAGGATATATGTGCACATGAACATAAATAATTGTCTTGTGTATAGATTCAATCTGTTTATTTTTTTTCAGATAATGCCCAGGAAGATTTTTTTCCTAAAGCATCTAAAGAAAATTTAAATCCATTTTTCAATTAACAAACGATTTCTGCATAGCAGCACACAACAAAACAAGCTTATTTCTAGAATTCGCTCTGCTGTGTCCACAATTTGACTTCTACTTCACTCTGCAAAGCTTCTCCTGTTCTCATGGGAATGACAGTAACTTGTTCTGGGCATTGGCTACCCAAGGCTTCCCTCTCTCAGCCTGAATTTAAGTTTCTCCTTTGTCACAATAACTTCTCTTTGAAGAATATTAGTGCAAAGTTTATAAAATTGCATCCCCCACTCCCAAAGATACAAATGCTGTCAGTAAAGCAAGTGAAAATTAAGTGGTTGAGAGAAGCACAGAATAAAGGGCCAAGAGATGGAACAACAGCAAAACATATATTTTCTTTAAGGTCTGAAAGTCAGACAGCGTTTATTTTTAATTGACAAACTTCACTGAAGGGAAAAACAACATAGTACTTTACTCTGATTTTTATGTTTACTTTATCAGATTTTGCTTTTGTTTACAGTTTGGCCTTACCCCTCCTGTCTTTCTTTTTCTGTTTTTCTTTTTAAATGAACTAAGCGTTGCCAGAGGTGAACACAAAGTAAAAGATTCAAAAGAAATACATGAAGGGTGGGAATCTCCTGGTGGTCCAGTGGTTAGGACTCGGTGCTTTCATTGCTATGGGCTCAGATTCAATCCCTGGTCAGGGAATTAAGATCCCATAAGCCGCAAGTTGCAGCCAAGAAAACCAAAAACCATGAAGGAAAAAATGCTCAATTTCAGTATTCACCAAGGAAATGCAAAGGAAAACCACAATACCACACACTATGCACTCACCGGGATGGTTAAAATAAAAGACAGTTTCGGTGAGGATGTGGCACAAGCAGAACTCATACTGTTGGCAAAGGTGCATCTGTAGCACCATCTTGGAAAACTTGGGCAGCATCTGCTAGAGCTGAACGTAAAACTCAGCAATTCCACTTCTAGGTACATACCTCACAGACATGCAAACACACGTGCAGCAAGAGAAAGGTAAAAGAAGGTTCATAACAGCACTAGTCACAGTTGCCAAACACTTTCAACTCCCTAAATGCCATCAACATTAAAATGGACATATAAACTGTGTTACAGTCACACAAATGCTATACAGAAGCAATAAATGAACTACTATACATGCTTAACACAGGTGAAGCTCACAAATATAATATCAGCAAAATAAGCCAGACTCAAAGAGGGGATAAGAAATTGTCCATTTATTTAAATATCAATCATAGGCAAATTATACGGCTCATGGGGTTCTCACAGCAAGAATACAGATGCTGGGAAAAATTGAAGGCAGAAGGAGAAGAGGGCAACAGAGGATGAGATTATTGGATTGCATCACTGATCCAATGGACATGAGTTTTCACAAACTCTGGGAGATGGTGAGGGACAGGGAGGCCTGGTGTGCTACAGTTCATGGGGTCGCAAGGAGTCAGACACAACTTGATGACTGAACAACAATAGGCAAAATTACCTAGTATGTTAGAAGTCGGTTTAACTGCTTTGGGCTTCCCTGGTGGCTCAGCTGGTAAAGAATTCGCCTGCAATGCAGGAGACCTGGGTTCGATCCCTGGGTTGGGAAGATCCCCTAGAGAAGGGGAAGGCTACCCACTCCAGTATTCTGGCCTGGAGAATTCCATGGACTGTATAGTCCACGGGGTTGCAAAGAGCTGGACACGACTGAGCAACTTTCACTGTTAACTGCTTTGGAGGGAGAAGTTACCAGAAAGGAGTTCAAAGGGAGTTTCTTGAGTGCTCTTGATGTTTTGTTCCTTGGTCTGGGTTTTGTTAACATAACTGTGTTCAGCTATGAAAATTCATGATAAGCTGTGTCCCTAATAGTTGTGCATTTTTATGTGTACAAATATACACTTCAAAAAAAAGTTTAAAAAGAGAAGTAAATCAAAATGTTAACAGGAGTTGCCTCTAGGTGTTAGGATTATAGGTAACCTTATGTTTCTTCTTTATATTGTTTTATGTATTCCAAATTTACTAGAAGGTTTTCTAATATTATTTTACAATATATGTTCATACCACATGATGCCATCATGTTTCTAAAAGGTATTGTAAAGTTGGTCTGGGAAAGAGCCCCCACTTCTTTTCCTAAGGAGTATCCATTTCCTCTTTCCTGAGCCTGGGCCAGTGGTTTCCAAATCAGTCCAGACATGAGAGTCACCTGGGGAGCTGTTTACAAATTCAGATTCCTGTGCCTCCTCCCTGAGGTTCTGATTTAGTTGGTCTAGGATGGGTTCCAATACGGCACCCCTCAGGTTCCGAGGGACCAGGACGACCACCACAGTGTCTGAACTGACGAAGTGTCACCTCTCCCTACCGGACAGGGGCTGGGAGAAACTGCCTGGGGCACAGGTAGTCCCCTTGGAGAGTGCTGTGAAGTGGGGACAAAGCCCTAGGATTTGGGAGTTTCCTGGGAGAGCGAGAGCCTGGAGGGCCAAAGGCAGCCCCTGCCTCAGCCGGGCTCAAGAGGGGAGTACAGCAAAGCCCTTAAGAACACAGATATGGCGTCAAATAGACAGGGGCTCAAATCCGGCTTTGTGAAAAGCTCTGTGACCCTGGGCTTGATCTTTCTGAGCCTTAGTTATATCACAGGGATTCTAACACCTATTTCACTGAATTATGAATATTAAATAAAGCAATTTATATAAAACACTTAACACAAAACCTGGCATGCAGTAGGATCACAATGCTAATAGTGATGATATATACTATATGTGAGCATTACTTAACACTTAATGCTTATAGAACTACTACATTTAATTGACTATTATATTTAATATTATACATATATAATATAGAGAGACATTTATTAACATTGTGTATGGATACTCAAAATTATGGAAAGTCTGATGTTCTGATGATTGTTTTAGGAGCTATACCTTTACCTATTGTGGTCCCCTTTTGTAGACACTATATATCAAAATATTCATTCATTCATTCAACAATGGTTAAGGGTACACCCTTTTGAAAGCTTGCCTCACTACTTATATGACAATATGACCTAGATCAATTTACTTAACCACTCTGTGTCCCAGTTTCTTCACCTCATATTGTGAATGACAACAGTACCTACCTCATAGGGTAGTTGCGACTTTTTATGAGTTAATATATGTAAATGGCTTAGCACTGTAAGTCCTCAGGGTGTAGCACACTAAGTCCTCAGGAAATGGTTATTATTGTCCAGTCAACGTTTATTGAGTGCTTACTGTGTACATATGCTACAGGCTGAGGACAGAACAGTGGGGAAAAACAGACATAGCCCCTGCCTTCATGGAGCTTGTAATCGAACAACAGTAAAGTATATAAACCATTTTTAAAATGGATGAGAGAATGGGACCGTTCTTAGCAGAATTACACGGCATGGTAGTAAGACCTCAAGCAGACCATGAAAAAGACTACACCAAGATACTTCATAATCAAACTGTTGAAAGCCAAGGATAAAGAGAAAATCCTAAAAGCAGCCAGAAAAATGGATGGGGTGGCAGATACTGCAAACAGGAACAAAGAAAAAAATGGCAGAGGATTTCCTCAATCTGACAAGGAGCATCTTATGAAAAACCAAAACTAACATCATACATAAAAGTAAAAGGCTGAATGCATTCCCAATAGGATCAAAACAAATCTATTCAACACTGTACTGGAGGTTCTAGCCAAGATGAATAGGCAAGAAAATGAAATAAAGGCTCCAGATTAGAAAGGAAGAAGTAAAATTATCTCTATTCACAGATGACATGACTTTATATAAAGAAAATCTAAGGGATCTACTAAAAACCACAGAATTAATAAACAAGTTTAGCAAGCTTGCAGGATATAAGACCAGTATACAAAATTTGTAACATTTCTATACATTAACAGTGAACAATCCAAAAAATGAAATTAAGAATAACTCAATTTACAAAGGCATCAAAAAATACTTAAGAATGAATTTTTTTAAAAACAAGTATAGATTGTTCATTGAAAACCACAAACTTCTTTCAAAGAAAGTAAAGAAGACCTAAATAAATTAAAAGATATCCTGTGTTTATGGATCAGAAGATTCAATGTTGTTAAGACAGCAATACTCCTCAAATTGACCTACAGATTCAACACAATCCCCAATCAAAATACCAGCTGGTTTCTCTGTAGAAATTAACAAACTGGTCCTAAAGTTCATATAGAAATTAAAAAAAAGAAATTCAAGGGACCCAGCACACAGCCAAAACAATTTTGAAAAAAGACAAATTTGGAGAGCTCATACTTCCTAATTTCAAAACTTACTATGAAACCACAGTAATCAAGACTGTATAAGGCCAGACTCATAAATCAACACAGTAGAACTGAGAGTCCAGAAATAAACTCACATTTACAGTCAGTTGATTTTTGGCAAGGATGCCAAGACTGCTCAATAGGAGAAAAATTAGTTTTTTTCAGCACATGATACTGGGAAAAACTAAATATCCAAAATGAGAAAAACCTGGGATTCCTGTACCTCACAATATATACAAAAACTAACTCAAAATTAATGAAAGACCTTAGTGTAAGAGCTAAAACTATAAAACTCTCAGAGGAAAACATAAACCTTTGTGACCTTGGATTAAACAATTAGATATGACGCCAAAAGCACAAGCAACAACAGCAGCAAAGCAACAGATAAACTAGATCTCACCAAAATGCAAAGCTTTGTGTTGTGAAGGACACATTAATAAAGTGAAAAGCAATCCAAAGAATGACATGAAATACTTGCAAATCATTATCTCGTTAAGGATTTTCATCTAGAATACAAAAAGAACGTTGACAACTCAGTAACAAGACAAATAGTCCATTTAAAAATGAGCAAAGAATAGCAAATGAAGAAACAAAGGATTAATCTCAAAAATATACAAGCAACTCCTGCAGCTCAACTCCAGAAAAATAAATGACCCGATCGAAAAATGGGCCAAAGAACTAAACAGACATTTCTCCAAAGAAGACATACAGATGGCTAACAAACACATGAAAAGATGCTCAACATCACTCATTATCAGAGAAATGCAAATCAAAACCACAATGAGGTACCATTACTCGCCAGTCAGGATGGCTGCTATCCAAAAGTCTACAAGCAATAAATGCTGGAGAGGGTGTGGAGAAAAGGGAACCCTCTTACACTGTTGGTGGGAAGGCAAACTAGTACAGCCACTATGGAGAACAGTGTTGAGATTTCTTAAAAAACTGGAAATAGAACTGCCATACGACCCAGCAATCCCACTTCTGGGCATACACACTGAGGAAACCAGATCTGAAAAAGACACGTGCACCCCAATGTTCATCGCAGCACTGTTTATAATAGCCAGGACATGGAAGCAACCTAGATGCCCATCAGCAGATGAATGGATAAGGAAGCTGTGGTACCGATACACCATGGAATATTACTCAGCCGTTAAAAAGAATTCATTTGAATCAGTCCTAATGAGATGGATGAAACTGGAGCCCCTTATACAGAGTGAAGTAAGCCAGAAAGATAAAGAACATTACAGCATACTAACACATATATATGGAATTTAGAAAGATGGTAACGATAACCCTATATGCAAAATGGAAAAAGAGACACAGAAATACAGAACAGACTTTTGAACTCTGTGGGAGAATGTGAGGGTGGGATATTTCAAAAGAACAGCATGTATACTATTTATGGTGAAACAGATCACCAGCCCAGGTGGGATGCATGAGACAAGTGCTCGGGCCTGGTGCACTGGGAAGGCCCAGAGGAATCGGGTGGAGAGGGAGGTGGGAGGGGGGATCGGGATGGGGTGTAAATCTATGGCTGATTCATATCAATGTATGACAAAAAATAAATAAGTTAAAAAAAAAAATGAACAAAGGATTTGAATAGACATTTTTTTCCAAGGAAGACACACAAATGGCCTATGGGCACATTATCACTCATTATTAGTCATTAGGGAGAGATAAGTCAAAACCACAATGAGATACCACTTTAGACTCACTAGGATGATTATTTAGTCAATACCACAGCTAAAACATGTATTGGCAGGAAAGTGGAGAAACTAGATCTCTTATACATACACTGCTGGTGGGAATGTGAATTGGTTCAGCCACTTTGGAAAATAGCCTGGCAGTTGCTCAAAAGGTCTTCCAAAAGTTCTACTACTAGGCATGTACCCAAGAGAAATGAAGCATGTCTGCAAATATTCACAGTAGCATCATTCATAATAGCTAAAAAGTGGAAAAATGTGAATGTCCATCAATGAATGAATGGATAAACAAATGTGGTAAATCCAGATAATGGAATATCATTTAGCAATGAAGAGAAATGCAGTATTGAGACATGATACAACATGGATGAACCTTGAACACATTGTGATATGTTTGAAAGAAGCCAGTCACAAAAGGCCACTTATGATTCCATTTATATGAAATATCCACAATAGGCAAATCCAGAGAGACGGAAAGTAAATCAGCAGTTGTGCAAGGCTAGGGGTGGGTAGAGGAAAGAGAAATGACTACTAATGGGCATGAGTTTTTTGGGGAGATGGGGTAAACGAAAATGCTCTAAAATTGATTGTAGTGTTGGTTGCACAACTTAAAACACATTGAATTGTACACTATAAACAGGTGAATTATGTGGTATATAAGTTATATCCCCCCAAAGTTGTTTTTTAAAGATAATTCACTGTTTAAAGCAAAAATAATAAACTGATAGTTGGGTTTATAAGTAAAAGCAAAATGCATGACAACAACAGCTCAAAAGACAAGAAGGGGGAACTGAAGTATACTGTTGTAAGTTTCTTATGATATTCGTGCAGTACTATAACATTTTAAGGTAGACTATGGCAAGTACAAGGTGTATATTGTAAACCCTAGAGCAAGCTTTCTCCTTTGAAGGAAAGCTATGACAAACCTAGACAGGATATTAAAAAGTGGAGATATCACTTTGCCAACAAAGGTCAGTTTACTCAAAGTTATGCTTTTTCCAGTAGCCACTTAGGGATGTGAGAGTTGGACCATAAGGAAGGCTGAACACTGAAGAACTGATGCTTTCAAATTGTGGTGCTGGAGAAGACTCCTGAGAGTCCCTTGGACTGCAAGGAGATCCAACCAGTCAATCCTAAAGATCAGTCCTGAGTGTTCATTGGAAGGACTGATGCTGAAGCCAAAACTCCAGTACTCTGGCCACCTGATGCAAAGAGCCAACTCACTGGAAAAGCCCCTGATGCTGGGAAAGACTGAAGGCAGGAGGAGAAGGGGGAGGCGGAGGATAAGATGGTTGGATAACATCACTGACTCAATGAACATGAGTGTGAGAAACTCCGGGAGACAGAGAAGGACAGGGAGGTCTGGCATGCTGCAGTCTGTCGGGTTGCAAAGAGTCAGACACAACTGAGTGACTGAACAGCAACAGAGCAACCACTGAGAAAAACAAAAATGTGTTACAACTAATAAGCTAAGAACAGAGATAAAATCGAATCATGAGAGACAGCCAATCTCAAAGTAGGAAAAGAAGAAAAAAGAACAAGTGTGACAAATAGAACACTGACAGCAAGATGGTAGATTTAAATTCAACCATATTATGGTAACAGTAAATGTAAATGTTCTAAATATTCCAATTAAAAATTCAAATTTGTCAGAGTGGATAAAAATGACACAATGATATGATTCCTAAAAGAAACCCACTTTAAAGTCAGAGAGATTAAAAATAAAAGGATGGAAAATGATACATCATGCAAATGCTAATCAACAGAAAGCTGGAGTGACTAAATTAACATCAGACCAATGGAGAAGGCAATGGCACTCCACTCCAGTACTCTTGCCTGGAAAATCCCATGGAGGAGCCTGGTAGGCTGCAGTCCACCGGGTCGCGAAGAGTTAGACATGACTGAGCGATTTCACTCACTTTTCACTTTTATGCATTGGAGAAGGAAATGGCAACCCACTCCAGTGTTCTTGCCTGGAGAATCCCAGGGATGGGGCTGCACAGAGTTGGACACAACTGAAGTGACTTAGCAGTAGCAGCAATGGAACTTCAGAACAAGAAGTACTGCCATAGATAAAGAAGGACATTTCTTACTAATGAAGGGGTTAAGTTCTTGAGAGGACATAGCAATCTTAAATGTTTATGTACCTATAAAGAAAGCTTCAATACACATGAAGCGAAAACTTATAGAACTAAAAAGAAAAAGTAAAATTAAGAAGAAGCTCTAAAAGGTTTCTTTTAGAGCTAGTCTGAGGAGCAGCTCTAGTCACCAGTGAGAGATGAGGTTGAAGCCAGGGTAATCCATGAGACCACCAGGAACAAGTTTATGGGAGAAAAGAGACCAGGACAGACTCCTGGACCACATCAGCATTTCCAGGATGAACGGAAGAAGATCTCATGAAGAAAACTGAGAAATAATTATCAGGATGGCAGGCGGAAAAGGAGAGTGTGTGGTCATGGAATGCAAGGAAGAGAGCTTCTAAAGGCAGAGCGCGCTCCGTTCTATCAAATGCAGCTGAGAGGTCAACTAGGCACTGAAAGGCTTCAGGGGGATTTACAGCAAGACCACTGGAGACACAGGATGAGCAGCTCAGGTGGTGAAATGGGGGCAGAAGCCAGGTTGTAGTAGATTAAAGACTCAGCAGCAGGTGGGGAAGTGGAGATAATAAACACTGACTTTGATTTTAATAGGCTTGGCTGAGAGGGCAGGAGAGAGAGGAGGCTATAAAGTCAAAGTACTTCTGTTTCATTTCTTAACTGAGTTACAAATGAAGGAGCCAGGAGAGGAGAGAAGGAATGAGCAACAGAGCGGGGAACTTGGATGGAGAGGCAAGGTGGAGGGTCCCCAGATCTCTTGTGGAGAGGCTAACTGGAAGAGGAACACCCATCTCTCAGTGTGATGCGGGCCAGAGGTATGGATAGGCATGGATGTAGGAATGTTGCCCAGAGCAGAGGTTAAATAAATTTCTTCCTGGGGGTGGGGTAGGGGGCAGGCAGAATGGATCCAGGTATATGTATGGCTGAGTCCCTTTGTGTTCACCTGAAATTATCACAACACTGTTAATCAGCTATATGCCAATATGAAATAAAAAGTTTAAAAAAAAAAAAGAAATGTCTTCCTGGCAGATTTTCTTTATAAAGAGAGAGCCTCGGTTGACTGCTAGGAACAAGAGGGGAAACTGTGGTATAGAGAAGTAGAGGGATTATGGGAGAGCTTAGAAACAGCTGAGGGGGCCCTGCAGTGGCCCAGGCCGGAGGACTGCTGGGGGCTCAGGTGAGGCTATGGCCTGTGAATTTGGACTAGCGTCCATTCATGAAGGGATTCCCACCCGCCCCCCTTCCGTGTAAGTCAGGACTAAAGAAGACAGTCAGTTACCATGTTCTAGGGGTGGTGTGGGAGACTAAGGGGCCAGGTGGTGACCGGCAAACAGCTGAAGCAAGGTCATAGGGTCCAGACTGGATAGGAACAAGGGTGGATTCAGGGCCAGGAAAAAAACTAGGAGGCGGGAGCCTGAAGGTCTCTGTGAACTGATACAGTGGAGCAAAGGGAGCCAATGCCTCGGAGGTACAGAGAGATTAAAACTTTGGAGATGGAACAGTTTTACATGACGATAAGATCCCAGTAATGGGTGACTGAAGTAAAGGTGACAGTCAATGAGTTGAGGAAAAGAAGAAACTCCGAGGCTAGGGTATGGAGGAATGTCCTCAGGGACGTGGAAGCTCCCAGGATGACTGGGAGAACCTGCAATAAAAACGCTGTGACAAGATTCCTTTATTCTGGCTATGTCCTTCCATGGCTGGACCATCAAACTTTATCATCAATTAAGACTATTGCCAACTTGCAGAGACACGTCCCCAGAACTCAGCCTTAACACTGAGGCTGCCTGGCTCCCTCATCCATCTACTCACCACCCCACGAGCCCACACAGGACTGGCTACTGGGAGCAAAATGCCACGCTTGTTGGCACCATCTTGAATAACACAGCTTTAAAGGGAAACTGGCAGAGCCTTTCAACACGGAACAGCCAGAGTAGTGGTGGTGGGAGGAGGCCCTGGGTAAAGTAACAAGGCACCTAACCCCAGAAAGAGTCATCCCAGAAACCTGGTAAGGCCAGGAGTCCCTGCCAACCAGGCATCCGCTGTGGATATACAGCCCACAGTAAGCTCAGGGCCTCCATTCACAGGAGGAAAGGTCATAACCAAAGGACCACTCACTCCTAGCAGGCCCCTTGACTGCTACACAGTGAGGCTGGCTCCCAGGCCTGCAGGGCAGAGAAAGACCCATGAGCAGGGCGCCTGGGTTCTAGTCCTGATTCTGCTGTCAACTTGCAGTGTGACCCTGCCCTGAGGCCTCCGTTTTGCTGTTAATCAAAGGGTGATCGCAGAGGTTCTTGTGGCCTTGACAGTGTATGGGTGGTGGGTGCCAGAGGGGGCCTCATCAGCTCACATCACTCAAAATGCACCAGCTGCAGAAGACAAATGAGCTGAAGTCCTCGAGCCTCATTTGCGTCATACAGCAGAGTCTGCCCCCTGGGGTTCAATCCCTACACCCCTCCTCCTCCTCCTCCTCCTCCCCTGCCAGAAGCCTCTGAAGTAGGCTCAAGGGACACACCACGTCTCCTCCCCTGCCTCCCACCTTTCTCTTCATGAGATTTTCTTTAGGCTAAAAAGCCAACCTGGTTTTAGGCCGTGTGCAGAAAAGGAGGACAGAGGGCCATAGACCCATGGTTCTCCACAGAGCTCCTCTTTGAGGACAGCTCATCAGAGACCTCATCAGTACCAAGACCAACATCCCAGAGGGCGCAAACCAGAGCCCCAAATGCCCCTCTGTGTCTCTGGCCTGGTCCCTGGAAGACCAGATGCATTCTGCAGGTTCCGGGAACCCTCGGCAGCCACATCGCACCTGGGAAGGGGATCCCACATCTGGCCTCACCTCTGAGGCAAGCTCCCTCCTTCACAGGCAGCTGTTCCTGCCTGTCCTCTGGGCCAGGAAATATATCCCAGGGACCCTGCCATCAGTAAAGCACAGAGGAGGCTCTGGTCAGGAGTCCTAGAAAAGACCCATCTCCAGACTGTGAAGACAGGCCTTGGGGATGCCAGCTTAGGGCAGGGAGAGTGTGGGTCTGAGAACGCCTGGCCGAGTGACCCAGGACAGGCTGGGGAGTGGAGCTCAGAACCCTGGGCCCTCTCAGCAGCATCACCAGGCTGGAGTTGGGCAAAAGGACCACAGGAGGGTCCTTTTATTTCCAAGAGGAATAAATCAAGGCCACGACAGCCACAGAGAGGGCACACTTCCCTTCGGGTCACACCTTCCTCCAGACTTCATTTCCCACGCACGGAGCCCAGTACATATGGGGTCCACGGCCAGAGAGCTGCCCTCCCCTGCCCACATCCTCCCCGCACAGGCTTCTGTCGGTGGCCTCTCCCCAGCCAGCGCTCCCTCCTCCCCGCCAGCTCACCGAGCGATCTCCCTTCCTTCCTTCCAGTACTTCCTCTTGGTTGTTTGCCTGAGGACAAAAAGCAGGGGTGACTCCACGGCCTTGTACCTCACCTCGTCATTCCTGCCCCTGACCTGGCCAGACCGGGCACTCATCAAGGCCTCCTCCAGGGCCTCAGTCCCAGCTGCTTCCAGTGGGAGTTAAGTGGGATCAGCTGGAGGGACATCGGCAGGTGCTGGCTCTGTGGGGCCCGGGACAGCAGGCAGGCAGCTCAGAAGGAGGGCGATAATGACCAAAGTCAGGGGAGTGGAGCCCGGGGGCGGGGTAGGGGCTGCAGTGGAGGCAGAGGGCAGGAGCAGAGGCCTCACACCCGTGGTGGAGGATTCCCCTGAGATTTGGGTGAGCAGAGGTGCAAAGGTCCCCACTGACCTGTCCAGAGCCTGAGATTTTGGGAGGGAAGAGCCATGGGAACCCATGTGGTGGGGGAAGGGAGGGCCTTGGGACTGAAAGGGAGGAAGTCATGATGGGTGCCGTGGACACAGGGTGGGGGTCCATGGGCTAAAGGAGAGGGTGTTGCGTGCTTACCGATCTCTTCGGTGGCCCCGTTTCAGGGGCCCAGGTTTCCTGTGTTGCTTTGAATGCTGAGATCCCATGGGCCGGGGAGTGTCTCCTGGGAACAAAATCCCTGTCTTGGCAAAAGGGTGCAAACCCAAAGAGAAAGCAAAGAGGTCCTGGTCCCCATGGCAGCCAGAGGGTGGGGTGAGTTTGAGGTCTGGTCCTGTTCAGGCTGCACACAAAGACCTGGAGCCCGTTGCAATGCTTTATCTCACCAGCTCAGTACTGAAGCTAGCACCAGTCACCTGGGTGTCTTTCTCCATCACCGTGGCAACAGTCAGGCTAACAGCCGCCATCACTGATTCATTAGGACATGGAAACCCTCTCTGCTGGTCACAGTCTCCCTCCCAAACCCCTCAGGGCAGACTGAATCCTCAAGTTCTCAGTAGCCGTGCCACTGAGGGACACACAAGTGTTTCCATGACAACACAGAGACCATGTATCCCTGCATTTGTGGTTACTATGGCAACTCTGGCAGATCCAGGTACATTAAGGACAAAGACCTCATCTGGGGGAACCACAGTCAGACACATTCACTGATGTCCTCTCTGTGGTCAGCCCTGGCCTAGGGGTCAGTGGCAGGCCCTGTGCTATGGGACACACACAGTGTGCCTCTGAGGAACTGATGGGGGATCTAGGTTTCCTAGTCTGTGTCCTCAGCTTCTTGTCCTCTCACTCCACCTAGAGTGTACCGAGTGATCTGATCCCCTCACAGGGCTTCAAGTCCCACAGCCCTGCCATAAAGAACATCCATGTCTGGATCATGGGTTCACCTCCTCCTAAGCTCCAAACCCTTTCATCTACTTGCTCTCTGGACACATCCCCCTGGATGTCCTGCAAAACCTCACACTGAGGTACATAGCTTGGGACTTCCTGCGACTCTGAGCACTTGTTCTATATGTTCTCTCTCTGTGAGTGACACATCCAGCCCCCCAGGTGCAGTCATCGCTTCCTCTTTTCCCTGTCCACATTCCTCGACCAATGCAGACAACCATGAAGCCCTTCTGAGGTTACTGACCCAGTATCACTCAGTTCCCCATTCCCCCTTGCCTGGACCCCTATCCTCTGTAAGGCCTCCTCGTCTGTTGCCCAGATCTCGGCATCAGGACGGCATCTGCTTCCAACTTACTTCTCTCAAATCCATCCTCCAACTGGCACCAGAGTGAGCATTCTAATCTGTGGGTTTTATTTATTTTTCCTCCCAGTTAGGTTGCCCTCCGAGATTTGAAAACTTCCCCCAGACCCGCCAGTGAGAGGGTTTCCTGGTGTTTGGAAACTTCCTCTATTAAGACTCCCTTCCCGGGACGGGGCTCCGTCCCTAACTTTTTTGTCTCTCTTTTTAGCTTTTATATTTTGTCCTACCTCCTTTCGAAGACAATGGGCTGCTTTTCTGGGTGTCTGATGTCCTCTGCTAGCGATCAGAAGTTGTTCTGTGGAGTTTGCTCAGCGTTCAAATGTTCTTTTGATGAATTTGTAAGGGAGAAAGTGGTCTCCTCGTCCTATTCATCCGCCATCTTAGTTCCCTCTTGGAGAGTGAGCATTCTAAATGCAAGTCTGATCATGCCTCCTGGTCCTGCTTTAAAGCCCTCAGAAGCACCACATTCTGCCTCAGGGCAGAATCTAAGCTGCTTCCCTCTGTCCGAGTCCTGCCAGCCCCTCTAGCCTCCTCCGCTCCCAGGCTTCTCTCTACCTCCTGCTCACGTCACCTTCAGCTCGACTTGTTCCCTTTCTTATCCATCCTCAGCCACACTCTTGTAAAAATTATACTCAGATTTTCAATGAGAGCTTAGAATAGTATTAGGAATCGTTGGACTTCAATTTCAAATTCCTGAGCAGGAAATGATGCCTAGTTGCAAAACCAGGCACTTCTGATGGGACCCTGGAGCCCTTGGCCCCTAGGTCTGCCAAACAGACAGAGACAGACTTGTGGGGAGACTGTGAGTGGCCCAGGAGGAAAGTGCAAAGATGAGTCCATTCTATCAACTCTAATGGCCCCCAGAGAATAGAAGACAGATTGTCAACTGAGAAGGCATCTCATACCCTGCCCATTGTATCACTGATGGCTCAGTGGGAGGAGGGGTCAGAGCTGGGTTCCCCAACTCTCAGTCTGCTGCTCTCTCCACTTTGACACATGCCTCGAAGCTCCAAAGCCAGTGCAGGAAGGCAGCACAAGTGTAGTGTGCAGACATGCGGCACACAGCAACTTCCAGGTGGGTGAGTGTACGTGTGTGGCCACCTGGAACCAGAAACCACATCCCTCCACATCTCAGGAACTTCTTTCAGATGTCTTCTGTCCTGATTCAGGCAGAATGCAACTTTGCAGCTAGAGTCAAAGGGCATCTCAAAGCTGAGGCTCAGGCCAGCACTTTCTCAAGCACAGCATCCCTGGTAGCCCCCCTCCTGCCCAA
Organism: Cervus elaphus; assembly: GCF_910594005.1. Taxonomy (NCBI): domain Eukaryota; kingdom Metazoa; phylum Chordata; class Mammalia; order Artiodactyla; family Cervidae; genus Cervus; species Cervus elaphus. Next base: position 57,568,644 of record NC_057815.1, read on the forward strand.
GCTCTCAGGTTTATATATTGGCCCATAGGAATGTGGACCAGGAAAAACCTTATCAACTCTAAGTGAAGCCAGCTTTCTCCAAGGAGGCCATTCTCACTTTATGGCTGGCTGTGGGGCCCAGCGGCACAACCCCCCGGGAGAGGACTGGGGAAGGACAGACAAGAGGAGTCATGGAGCCTCAGGGCTGGATAGACTGCACCCCTCTAGGGTCACACCTCCTAGGGCCGGAAGCCCTTTGGAAGCTAAGCTGATCGACATGGAATTATAAAACCTCCATGTGTGCCTCCAGCATCAGGATGCTCATTCTTTCCAGAGCAGTCCCTCCACCTGCAGTCAACAATTTCTTCTTCCCTTTAAGCCCAGACACACTTCCCCGTGATTCTCCTTCTGTCCAGCAGAGCCCCACAGAACATCCATCTCAGTACTTGGCCATTTCTGACCTCTTTTATATACATTAGCTCTTTTACTGGTGACCACATCCCTGAAAGGAGGGAGCTGTTATTGATTCCTTCCCAGGAGAGGAAACTGAGGCTCAGAGGGCAAGTGACTTGCCCAGTAAGTGGCAGAGCAGGCATGGGGTGACCAACTGCCAGACTGGGGGACTGGAGAGTGTGCAGCTCAGCAGGGCTAGGGAGCCTCAGCTGGGACCTGCTGCAGCAGAACAGCACGGGTGGGAGTGCTTCCCATGCATTTCATCCGGGACCCTCAGACCTCCCACTGGGACAGCATCAGGACACTGAGTGGTCAAACCACCTAGGTCTGGACCATGACATGACTGCCTCAAGTCCAGATACAATTTGGTGTCCTGGCCAGCCCTTCAACATTGATCTTTCTGAAGCATTTATTTAGTGCTTAGACAAGCTGTGTACAGCTGGAGGGTTGGGCAGTGGGGACAAGTGTCCCTGGGCTCAGAGGCCCTGTTCAGCAAAACAAAAGCCCTTCAGTGAATTCGATCTGCCCCCTGCAGAAGGCTGGTTGGCCAATACCCATGTTTTCCTGTCACAAACAGCTCATCACAGTCTTCCTTTAGCCACATGCCCTTCTTAACCCACTCCTGCCCAGGGAGGAGCTATTCTCTCCAGACACGTCCAGCAATGTTTTTAACTTCTTTTGAGACTGATGCATCAGGGACATTGTTAGGCACGTCTGCACTTATCTGTCCCTGCCTGGACAGGATTGTAGGAGTGGGGCAAGACCAGCAGTGTTCTGTCCTGCAGTTACCACAGCAGTTACCATGGCAACCTCGAGGCACTCTTTGAGATGCCTGAAGGCTGAAGCAGGGTCCAGAGGGATGGAGTGGAGGCGGGGCACCGGGAAGGATGGCCCATGGTAGGGGCTCCCACTCAGAGGTAAGTTGAAACCTCCCCTACCTGAAGCAGTGGACAGTGAGAACTGACGGGAGCAGGGGTGGGGGGCCCAACAGGAAGTGGGAGAGCAGGGCCAGGACTGGGGTGAGCTGAAGGAGGCACTCACCTGGGGTCCAAAATTTAAGAAGGTGCCCCCAAACCCAGTGATCAAGATAAATTATATTTAAATCAAAATGAATGCAAAAATATCCTGGATAAAATATCACAATTGTAAACAAAGACAGGGTCCTATAAAGCTGGAATTAGAGTGAGGCAAGTGAGGCCAAGTCCTGCTATCCATGGTTAGATCCTCTCTTTTTTTTTTTTTTTTGGCTGTGTGGCCCGTGAAGTCTTAGTTCTGCAACCAAGGATCGAACCCAGGCCCCGTGCGGTGGAGGCTTGGGATCCCAGTCACTGGACTGCCTGGGAAGTCACTGGATTCTGTCTTTACTAAAATTTTTATTTTGTTTACTATGGATGTTTTTGCATTCCTTTTGGTTTTTAAAAATCATTGCGTTAAGATATTATCCTGGGTAAAGGCCTCAGCGCCTCACCATAGTCTGGGGCCTGGAAGGGAGGAGGGACCCTATTGAAAACATCATCATGTGACAAGTCACCAGGAGACATGGGTTCACTAAACTGCAGGGATTCCTCTCAGCTCTGATAGAGCCAGATTCAGCTTTTACAAGAGTCTGCAGCATGAAGATTGCTCTTAGGGAGCACAGATGCCAGGCACATACATGGGTCCCCTACATTCGGGAGTGACAGTGACTCAGAGGTGGCCCCCATCTCTTGGCCTCTCAGGCTGGCTGCTAAGGAGAGTGGAGGGGAGGGGAGCAGAGGGGGCGGGCAGGGAAGAGGCTGGCAGTTTTGCACGGTTGGGAGCAGGAATGGCAGATTAGCTGTAATTGCCTGAAGCTGAGAGGCTGTTGATAAATGTTACTAATAATCAACCTTCAGATCTGACACCAGCTCAGGCTGGGATTACTGTTTTGAATGGAAATCGAACCCAAACCAGTAATTACCCCAGTGAGTGATGCCAGTCTCACTCTGGAGCCTGTTCGAGGCAGGGAAACGGCACCTGCATGTCAGTGTCAGCCCTTTAGTTAGGGTATTCTGCAAGTAGCCCTTTCCCAAGAGTACAAGCCTTGTGCTGGCCTGGCCTCCACTGATCCTGCGGAACACAGTCAATAGAAATACCTACTCTTCTTCCAAGAAACGTCCACCCAATATGCACAGCTTCTAAACAAAATCAGACCTCAGACCTCACTGGCACTGTCCATCCCCCTTGGGTTGGATCGGGTCCCTCTTGACATCTTCCTGAGCTGTCAGAAGCAGCTGCATAGTGGACAGAGGACCTCCCCAGTACTGATGTAGCCCTCTAAGCCTCTGTCTGAGACCCCTGGGGGGGCCACACAATTGTTCCCTGTTAAGACTGAATGGCTTTTGGAATGGGCTGAGCCAGGGCCAGGAGAGAGGGATGAGGCCACCACGGGTGCTAGACCCCATCCCAGCCTGTCTCATCCCTCATAAGCTCATTCTTGCTCCCGGTGCCAGGCAAGAGCCAGGAAGTTGGCTCTCCCTGGATACAAGCAGCACTCTCTGGCCCTGGCCTGTGTCTCCTCAGCACCCCTCATCCCATCTAGAGAACCCCTAGAATGTTGGCCCCACCCAGCACAGGGCAGAGTGGGACCAGCTCCCTCCCCAGGGCGCACTCGCGCCCAGGTCCTTCTCCCTCCCCTTCTGCCCCACTCCATTCCCCCCTCCCTTGAATCCCCGCACCTTTCCTTCCCAGCAGGCTAGCTGGATACTAAAGACGCACCAGACACACCACAGGGGTGAACAGTTATGGCAAGACTCTCTCTTGTTTGCATGTCATCTCCCACCAAACACCTTCTGCCCCTGCGCTGTGCCAGGCCCTGCAGCCCAGAGGCGTAAAAAATCAACCGCCCTCAAGCTGCCCTGCTGGGGAGGAGAAGTAGGCAGGTGATGTCAGATCATCACAACTGCAGGTTGTCCCTGATGGCCTCTCCCCAGAACCCAAGTAAAACACCCTGAACTACAACGTCTGGAGGTGTCGATGCGCTGCCTCAGGGGGCAGGCAAAGCGGGTCAGGCCTAGTGGGATTCAGAGAATGTGTGACCACAGTCTCTGAGGCCGGAACTGGAGGGTGAACAGAGGCCAAGAGGCAGAACACACAGGGCCCTCCCCAGAGGGCGCCAGTACCTCACGGGTGCCACCTACTGGCAGTGCGCAGGACTGCAGCTCCGTTGTCAGGCCCTGGCGTTTTCTCTCTGCTGCTGTCCTTCCCCTAAAACAGACCCCTGAACTCAATTGTGCAAAGGAGAACCAAGGGAAAAGGCTTAGTTTTGTTTCTGAAGACTCAAGGCTTAGAGAAAAGAGGGCACAGGGGCCCCAAGTCTGCCATAGGGTAGCAGGCAGGGGAGGGGCCTTTTCTCTGGAGCTGCCTGACTCCTTCCAGGGCTTACCTCTGCCTTCTAATTACCTGCTCACTCAGGAGTGTCTCCGCACTGCACCGCTGGGACCTGTCTGTCACCTGCTCCTGGCCTGGCCCACAGCGAGAGGTGACAGGAAGCCCCCACCCCAGAGCTGGCTGCCGTGATAGACGTGGGGGTCCCGGAGACGCTGTGCTACCATCAGCTGACTTACCTCATTCCTGGGGTCTAGGAAGGGCTCACTTTCTGCTTGGGGTCAGGCACGGGTGCTGCAAGCACTCAACCCTCAGCTCTCAGATATCCTGTTGACTCTGGGATGCCTGTTGCCCCCTGTCATTTTCCTCTCTTGCCAGAGAAAGAAGCAGTGAGGAGACACGAGGTGAACGGTCCCCACAGTAAAGTTCCCAGGTGTGCAGAGCACTCAGCCAGGGGTGAGCCAGATGCGTGGTGATGCAAGTGTCGGGGGCGAGGAAGACAGGTGTGGAGCGTGAAGGAGAGCCTGCCCTGGGGGACAGCTCAGAGGGGTAAAGCTTTTCTTAAACAGCCAGATAGTACGTACTTTAGGCTTGCAAGCCAAACTGTGTGCAACTCTGAGGTTACATATTAGCAGCCACAGCTAATATGTAAACAAACAGGCATCCCTGGGCTCCCTCAGACTAGTTACAAAAACAGGCTGCCCGCCTGCTGACCATAGCTTGCACAAGTCAAAACTTACTGCCCACCAGAGAGGTGGTCCACTCGCCACCACCCAGGACTCGGCCCGGGATCAGCCTCATCCCCAAGGCTGCCAGCAAGTACAGATGCTCAACAGACCACCAGTCCACTGCTCCCCTGCCACCCAGGGGGAGGCCAGGGTGGTGTCACAAGGGTTAAGGTGCAGGGGCTGGAGTAGAGAAGGTCAGGGTGGTGAGACGCTTGGCCAACCCGGACCCCCAGATTTCAGTCCTGCCCTCCTCTCCCCTCCGCCCAAGCACTCAACACTCACCTGCAGGGAGAGGCTCTCCGTAGCGGCAGCTACTCCCCCACCTTCCCCAGGGGGATCTCTCTCCCTCTAGCTGATGCCCCTCCAGCCCCTTCCCGAGCAGGAAACCCCCAAAGCCAGGCGGGGGGAGAGGACTGAACTGGCCCAAGGGCATGCAGCCGCCACCAGACAGATGACACCCCAGGGAGGGCGAGGTGGCCTGAGCGCGGAGGACGGGTAACCCGGCACCGGGCCCCAGGGGCCTAGGAGCGGCCAGGCTGGAACCGACCCCAGCTCCGCGAGCGCGGGCCGGGCGGGACCCCACCCGGTCCCCGTCCCGGGACACAGCACCAGAGTCTGCGCCAGCCTCCCTACCCCAGCCCGGTATCCCGCAGGTGGCGTCTAGAGAAGCTCGCGAGTCACCGGCTCGCCCTGGGTGCTCCAGTTACACTAAAAGTGAGACCCAGCAAGATGGTATCGAGGCTGCGCAGAGGCAGTGCTGGCTCATCCAACATTGATGCGGCCACGGACTGCCCAGAGCCCCTCGAGGCGTGGAAGACGCAGGGTCCTGGCTCCGACTCCTTCGGGATTGGGTGGGGTGGGGTGGGGTGGGGTGGGGATCGCCCCCGGCCCCCACCGCCCACGGTCACACCTGCACCTTGATCTAAGCGGGCACCTGGGGCGGGGATGGTGGGGAGGGGAGTGGCTCAGTGGGTCCCGCGGGCGCTTCTACAGCCCACCAGCCCCGCAGAAAGTGCCCAGGCAAGGCGTGTCAGAGCAGGCTCCTGGCCCAACCATGCCTAGTCTTGGGCCAAGACAAAGGGCAATGGAGCCGTCTTCCTCCACTTCCCAATCGTCCCTACCAGAGGCAGGAGCCAACGATGGTGGGAGTGAGGGGGAAGACGGGGAGGAAGCTGGCCAGTCCCACACAGAATCAATCCTCCCCAGCACAGTACTTCCATTCACATCCAGGGAGAGCCACTCTCGGTGGTGACACATTCTTCCCCGCAAAGATGTACAAACTCATCAACAGGCACCATGGTGCACACACTCCCCAGCACGACGGGCACACACCCGAGATACATTCTTCCTGGCGCGCACACTCAGTTGCACGTGCAGGGAAACACACTTACAGAAGCCTTCTCCCAGTGGAGCCCAACCCATCGCTGCATCTGCTCTCTGCCACTTGGTGTGGGAGAGGAGAGGACCCCACCCAGAACCTCCCACCCAGGGCCAACCAGACTGGAGGGAGGGGCCAGGCCTTCCTGGCCTGAGGGCGAGTTGGTCTGCAGTGCCAGCGAGGGCAGAGGAGGCACAGCCAGGCTGGGATGAAGTCTTTGCTGAGGAGGGGCACCTGGTCAGAAGATAACCCTAGATCCGCATTACCCTGCTGCAGGCCCTCCCTGATTGCAAAGGTTGCCTGACCTGAACTCTGCCCCTCATTCTAATGCTGCCTTCCATTGGGGTCTGGCCTGGTTTACCTTCAGAAGTCTGCGTCCATGGCAACAGCATGGGCAGGATGTTCCCTAAAGCATGACAGACCCATGCGCACGCACACATACACACACGCAGGGTTTCTTTTGTTCATATTCACATTAGAAGACCAGATCATCTGCCTGAGACCTCAGAGGGGGGCTGACAGGGATGGAGGGCACAGATGAGCATCTCACCCAGGCACCTGTTGGACCAGAATCTCCCAGAGGGGACCCGGGCTCAGCTGACATTTATCTATTGACAAGCCACAAATTTTGGCAGGATAAAGGAATTATCCCTGGGGCCCCAGCTTGGCAATTGTCCTCCAAACTGTGGGCATAGCAGGCCCTTCCTTCCTCCTCTGGTCACAGATATGTCTCTGTCTCAGGGTCTTTCTGCTTTTGCTTAAATGCATCCAATGATATTAGGGCTTCCCAGGTAGCTCAGCAGTAAAGAATCTGCCTGCTGATGCAGAAGACCCAGGTTTGATCCCTGGGTCAGGAAGATCCCTCGGAGGAGGAAGTTGGCAACCCATTCTAGTATTCTTGCCAAGGAAATTTCATGGAGAGAAGAGCCTGGAGGGCTGTAGTCCTTGGGGTTGCAAAGCGACTGAGCACACACTAAATAGAAATAATTCCAGTAACCCTACCTGGGAAACCCCAGTGACTGATGACTTCAAACCTGAGTGGGAGTAAGTCCTAAAGTCCTCAAGAAGTCCTTGCCCTCAGCCATGACTGACTCTTCTCCCCACCCCCTAATCACCCTGAGCCTCAATCATTCCAGCTACATGGGAGACAGGCCATCCTATACTCACCACCCTCCTCCAGAACTCTCCTCCATTGACCCCTGGACCATCTATCACCTTTGATTCACCCAGTCCAGCTCTCTCGATCTTACACAGCTACAAATTCATCTTAAGAAGAAGAAGCAGCAGCAGCTATACGCTAAAAGCTCTGGAACAAAGCAGGTCTTCAGTCACCTACCTCTGGTGGCCACTGCAGCCTCCCCTGCCCAGCGACCCCTAAGCTGGTACTGCCATGGCCAGGGTTACAATCCCAGCCCACCCTCTCCTCCTCTCTCCACCCCAGCCTTCCCAATCACAGACCACACTGAGGCCGTAGGCCATGTACTCACAGAACACCAGAACTATAAGAGTGCTTCAGTACCCAGTCCACCTCCTTCTACTACAGGGGAAATAGGCCCAGAGAGCCAAGGGACTGGCCCAGAGACAGAATGGGAATGAATGGGGTGGACTCAAATCCTGGACTCCTGACTCCCTCAACAGTGCTGTGTGCAACACATCTTCATAAAACGTGTATAGACAGCAGAAGGATCCCACCCTTATTTTGGAATAAGCAGCCTGTGAACTCACAAGCTACAGGGATCAGCCCGCAGGCCTGGTCGGCCCTGCTCCGGCCCAGTCCCTTCCAGCTTCTCTGCTGATTCTGGCCCACCAGCACTGGGGACTGGGATTAACTGACTCATCCTTACAGATCCCTCTGCAGGGGTCTCTCAACAGTGATGGCATGGGTCCAAGTCCTCAAAGAGGGATCTGTTTCCATGTCCTGCTGTACTTGTGGATTCTCCACTGAGGCCCAGTGGTGAGGCCGAGCCCCAGTCCTTCTTGGGGAAGCTGAACCTTGTCACACACACCTCAGGCACTGGCTAAGGTTCTTGACTCTCAAGTCCATCTGCCCCTGGCTCGGAGTTCCTACAGCTGTGCCCTCTCATCCAATTGGTTTCAACTGGTGCCCAATGGGTCTTCATTAGCCTCTGTAACCCCTTGACTACCTCCCTCCATGTACTCCTGACCCATCTCTGCCTCCTCCCTTTCTTGCCCACTCTCCTCACAGAGCTTCTCCTGCCTGGGTCACCACATCTGTCCCTGTGGCTAGGAATGGCCCAACTTTCAGATTCCATTGGACAGAAAACTCCTGACATTAGCAGAGAGCCCTGCTACATGCCAGTTCATAATGACAACAGCTAACACTTAAATAGCACTTGCTATGTGCCAGGCACTGTCCCAAGCACTCGGCATTCATTAAGCCTCTATACATTAACTCATTTAACCCTCACAACAACGCTATGAGATGAGTACTATTATTATGTCCATTTTGAAGATAAGGAAATGGAGGCTCACAGCAGTTAAGGAGTTTTTCCAAGGTCCCACAGGTACTGTGCAAGTGATCCGAACACCGTGAGGAAAAAGCCAAAGTTCAGGAACATCTAGACGTGGCTGTGGCTGCCCCCCTCCCCCATCCCCTATCCCACCCCCTCCCCACCAGAAGTATGTGGTTTTGCTGACATCAAGTTAGATTCAAGAACCAGGAGAGACTAATTTTTTTCCCTGTGACAGGAGGGCCTACTTTTTGAAAACAGAACAACATATCTTGTTAGTGTCACATTCTCTCGGCATGGTAAAGTAAGCATTAAATACAAAAAGGCTATTTTTACAAGAATTTGGCTGCTTTCTCAAGTTGACAGAAACCCACCTGGGCAGAGTATCACCAGAAGCTTCATGATCTGTGTGGGAACCAAACAGCAAAATATGCTGTGGCGACCCCAGCCAGTATGGTCCCTTGTCACCAATAATCTCTAGGCCAATTAAGTTAGGAAATTCATTCTGTCTAATCCTATAGTGGATATGAGTGTGGTCTATTTCTGCTAATCCACAGCCCACCTGAAAGGGTACATGAGCATTATCTCATCCAATTTTCACAAGACCCTTCACTATAAGAAAATCATCACCCCATTTTACAGATGGGGAAACTAAGACTAAAGCAGACTAAATATCTTCTTGATAATACTTCTAAACTGTTCAACCTTTGTTTCTTTTATTTTCACAAGTGGCAGCATGATTTTTTATAATCAACCAAAACAAGAAGGATTTTCCCTAACTGTGCTCCATTTACACAGCTAGTAAGAGGTGGAGCTGCGACTTGAACCAGGCCTGTCTAATACCAAAGCTCAAGTTCTGCCCCTTTTGTGCCATCTCAGTAAGCCAGTCCCTTGGGAGTCACAGCTCTTCCTAAAATGTTTAGAACAGGTCATGTCTTGCTTCCCTTCCCTTGTCTCCTGTTCAAAACTTATAACAAAGCTGCAGTAATCAAAACAGTGAGGTACTGGCATAAGGATAGACATATAGACCAATGGAATAGAATTGAGGGTCCAGAAATAAATCCATATATCTGTGGTCAACCGATTTTTTTAAATTTTCAAAATTGAGATATGGTCAATTGATTTTTCACAAGACTGCTAAGTCCATTCAATGGGGAAAGAACAGTTTCTTTAACAGACGTGCCAGAACAACTGGATTTCCAAAAGAAATGAGCTTGCACTCCCACCTCACATCACATACAAAAAGTAACTCAAAATAAATCCATGACCTATGTATAAACTCTAAAGCCAAAAAACACTTAGAAGGAATCAGTGGTAAATCTTCATGACCTTGGATTTGGCAATGGATTTTTAAATAAGACACCTAAAGCATAAACAAAAGAAAAAGGGATAAATTTAACTTTGTCCAAGTGAAAATATGTTGTGCTTCAAAGAACATTATAAAAAAAGTGAAAATTTGTACACTGTTGATGGTAATATAAATTGGTATAGCCATTGTGGAAAACGGAATGGAAATTCCTCAAAAAATTTGAAATAGAACTATCATATGATTGAGCAATCCAACTTAAGAGTATATCCAGAAAAAAATGAAATCTGAATCTCAAAGGGACATCTCCACCCCCATGTTCATTGCAGCATCATTCACAATAGCCAAGATATGGAAACAATTTAAATGTCTGTGGACCAATACATGGCTAACAATGTGAGATTTTATATCTACATCTATAGCTATAAGGGAATACTATTTGGTTTTTAAAAAGAAGGAAATTCTGCCATTCGGGACAACACGGATAAATTCTGGAAGACATTATGCTAACTGAAATAAACCAGCACAGAAAGAAAAATACTGTATGGTATCACTTATATATTTCTCAAACACAGTCAAAGCCACTGAAGCAGAGAGGAGAATGGTGATTGGGAGGGGCTGGAGGGATGGGGAAAATGAGAGCTGTTAGTTAAAGGGTACAAAGTTTCAGTTATGCAAGAAGAACAAATCCTGAAGCTCTAATGATCAGCATGGGGACTACATTTATCAACTCTGTGTTGAATTCTTAAATTTGCTAAAAGACTATATCTTAAGTGCTCTCACCACAAAAAAAGAAAAAGGAAAGAAAATGGTACCTATGTGAGGTGCAAGGTGATAGGTAATGTTAATTAGCTTGATTGTGGTCATCGTTTCACAATAGAAATGTATATCAAAACATCATGTTGTACACCTGTTCTGTGCTCTGCTTAGCTGCTCAGTCGTGTGCAACCCTATGAACTGTAGCCCACTAGGCTCCTCTGTCCATGGGATTCTCCAGGCAAGAATACTGGAGTGGGTTACCATACCCTTCTCCAGGGGATCTTCCTGACCCTGGGATCTAACCTGCTTCTCTTACATCTCCTGCATTGGCAGGTGGGTTCTTTACCACAAGCACCACCTGGGAAACCCCCACTCCTAGGTATATATCCAAAAGAACTGAAAACAGGGACTGGAATAAAATGTTGCACACCAATGTTCACAGTAGCATTTTCACAGTAGCCAAAAGGTGAAACAGCCCAAGTGTCCATTAACAAATTAATGGATAAATAAAATGCAGTATATCCATATAATGGAATGTTGTTCCGCCAAAAAAGGAATGAAGGGATTTCCCTGGTGGTTCTGTGGCTAAGACTCCATACTCTCAATGCGGGGGGGTCTGGGTTCAATACCCAGTCCAGGAGCTAGATCCCACATGCTGCAACTAAAGATCCTGCATACTGCAGCTGAGACCAGGCACAGCCAAATAATTTTTTTTTAAAAATTTTGTTTAAAAAAAAAAAGAAATGAAATCTCATACATGCTACAACATGGATGAACCTTGAAAACATTATCCTAAGTGAACTAAGCCAGAGACAAAAGAAAAAATATTGTATGATTCCTCTTATATCCAATATCTACAATAGACAAATTGATAGAGACAGAAAGTAAGTTAGAGGTGCTGGGAAAAGAGGGAAACGAGGAGTTATTTGTTAATGAGCACACAGTTTTTGTTTGGGGGTGATAAACAGTTTCAGAAATCTATAGTGGTAATGGTTACACAAAATTGTGACTGTAATTGATGCTACTGAATTTACACTTGGGAATCGCCAAAATGGCTAATTTTATGTTACATACATTTTCTGTGTGTGCTCAGTCACTTCGGTGGGGTCCAACTCTGTGCGACCCCATGGACTGTAGCCCTCCAGGCTCCTCTGTCCGAGGGATTCTCCAGGCAAGAACACTGGAGTGGGTTGCCAGGTCCTCCTCTAGGTGCTCTTCCCGACTCAGGGTTCAAAGCCTCATCTCATGTCTCCTGCACTGGCAAGCAGGTTCTTCACCACTAGTGCCACCTGGGAAGCTCAAATTGATCTACAGTCCTAAACAAAATCCCAGGAGGCGTTTGTTTTGCTTTTGTAGAACTTGAATATCTCATTGTAAAATTAATGTGAAATTTTTCAAAAGGACCCAGAATAGCCAAAACCTTAAAAAAGAACATCCTGGTATCTCCAGGGCTTGGATGAGAGGCCATCTCCAAATCATCCTTTTCACATGGTTCTGACTCCACACTCTCCAAGAAACCACCGGATTTTATCTGCCTTGTAGCTTGATTCTGGGTTGGGGATGGGCCCCAGGCAGGACCACAAACACTGTTAATAACCGGAAAGAAATCTTCACAACTGTGGAGGAATAGATGAGTACTGTGGTTTGAAAAAGAAGAAAAGAACAAAGTTGAAGGTCCTCAACGACCTGATTTCAAGACTCATAAAGCTAAAGTAATTAAGACAGTGTGGTACTGGCGTCAATAAAGACAAGATCAGGCTTCCCTGGTGGCTCAGTGGTAAAGAATCCATGTGGCAATGCAGGAGACACGTGTTCGATCCCTGCTCAGGGAAGGTCCCACATGCTGCCAAGCAGCTAGGTCCATGTGCCACAACTATTGAGCCTGTGCTCTAGAACCTGGGAGCTACAACTACTGAGCCCATGCACTGCAGCTACTGAAGCCCGTCGGTCCCACGGTCTGTGCTCCACACCGAGAGAAGCCTCTGCAGTGAGAAGCCCACACACTGCAACTAGAGAGTAGCCCCGCTAACCGCGAGTAAAGGAAAGCCCATGCGGCAACAAAGACCCAGAACAGCCAAAAAAATGAATAACTCACTAAATAAATAAATAATTTGTTTAAAAGACAGACAAGATCAAAGGAACAGAGAATACAGAAATAAATATATAGACACATGATTAAGGAGAAAAAAGTAGTCCTTCCAACAAATGGTGCTGGAACAATTGAATATTCATTTTAAAAAATGAACTTCCTACCACATACAAAAGTTAACTCAAAATGGAGCACAGACGCAAAATGTTAAACCTAAAACCAGAAAAGTCTTCGGAGAAAACCTCTGTCACCTTGAGTGAGGCAATGATTTTTTAGATATGACACCAGAAGCACAATCCATAACAGCAGAAAGTGATAAATTGGACTGCGTTGAAAGTGAAAACTTCTGCTCTTCAAAATACATAAGAGAATGGAAAAAAAAAGCATAGACTTGGAGAAAATATATGCAAGTCACATGTCTGATAAAGGAAAGTATCCAGAATATGCAAAGAAATCTCAAAATTCAACAAAAAGGAAAAACCCAATTTAAAAAATGGGACCCCAAAGGAGATATATAGATGACAAATAAGCACATGAAAAGATGCTCAGTAAATAAATGCAAATTAAAAATCATAATGAGATACTACTCCGACTCTTTGCGACCCCATGGACTGTAGCCTACCAGGATCCTCAGTCCATGGGATTTTCCGGGCAAGAATACTGGAGTGGGTTGCCATTTCCTTCTCCAGGGGATCTTCCCAACCCAGGGATGGAACCTGGGTCTCCTGCATTGTAGGCAGACGCTTTACCGTCCAAGTTACCAGGGAAGCCCAACATATCTACTAGAATGGTTAAAATGAAAGAGACTGACCCTACAAAGTTTGTGAAAGGATGCAGAGGAATTGGGACTCTGCTTGTGGGGATGTAAAATGCTACAACCACTTTGGAAAAGTTGCACAGTTTCTTAAAAAGTTAAATGTACACCTACCATATGATCCAACCAGTCTGTTTCTAGGTGTGTTTACCACTGAGAAATAAAAACACATGTTCACACAAAGACTTATATAGTTACAAACTTTAGTTGTAATAGCCAAAAAGTGGAAACAACCCAAGCGTTTACCATCAGATAATGGATAAACAAACTATGACATCTCCATATAATGGAATATTACTCAGCAACAAAAAGAAATGAACTACAGATCCATGTAAAACATGGAAGAATATCATAGTAACTATGCTGCATGAAAGAAACCAGACCAAAAAAAGAGTACATACTGAATGATTCCCATTATACAAAATTCTAGGAAATGCAAAGAAATCAGACCAGTAGTTCCCTGAGGATGGGGTGAGTAGGACTTGGTGGGAGGGGGGAGTTGGAAGTAAGTATTATAAAGAGACGGGCTTCCCAGGTGGTGCTACTGGTACAGAACCTGCTTGTCAATGCAGGAGATGTAAGTGATGCAGGTTTGATTCCTGGGTAGGGAAGCTCCCCTGGAGGAGGGCATGGCAACCCACTGCAGTATTCTTGCCTGGAGAATCCCATGGACAGAGGAGTCTGGTGGACTATAGTCCATGGGGTTGCAAAGAGTCAGACAGGACAGAAGTGACTGAGCATAGCACATTATAAAGAGGCACAAGGAAACACTGGCCTCTGTGCTGATCCCAAATAGACACCAGGCTCCTTCTTACTGCAGGACCTTTTTACTCACTATTTCTCTTCCATGAAACATTCTTCCCCATTAGCCACATGATTCACTCTCTGGCTCTTTTCAGGTCTCTGCTGAGACATCACCTTATCAGAAAGAGTTGGCCTGACCACACTAAATAGTACAGCATACTCACTACCACCCCAACCCCCATGTGGTCAGACTCTGTCCTTATCCTGCTTTATTTTTCTTCTTTACACTAACCAGATCATGTTTCACTTAGCACTGATACACACACACACACATATATAAACACAGACCAAAATATTATATATAATTATAATTATTTTATATATATATATAATAGTTTGGTCTATGTCTATCTCCCCCCACTAGACAGTAAGAACTCTGGGACCAAGCACTTGGTTTTGTTCACTGCTCTGTCTCACATGCCTGAAATATTGTCTGGTATTTAGAAGATGCTCAATAAATACATATTAAATGAATGGGCCTACTCAAGAGGCAGGTACAATTATTATTATCTTCTTTGTAGGTAGAAGCTGTCACTGCTTTAAAATTACATAACCAATAATTGAGGGAGCTGGGCTTCTAGGTCAGGTCACTTTGGATCCAAAATCCAAATTCTGAACAATTATACTACATAGTCTCAGAGTCTGGGAGGTCAAACTCACAGATAGATAATCATACAACTGTGCCATTAAAGTGACTAAATGTGAGAATACAAATCAATTCACTCCTTTTGGAGAAAAATCTGTCAACAATCCCCAAATCTGAAACTAACAACCCCTCTTCTAATCAAATAATCAATCATGAGAAAAAAATGTTATCTGGGACTTCCCTGGTGGTCCAGTGGCTAAGACTCCACATTTCCAGTGCAAGGGGCCTGGGTTCAATCCCTGGTCAGGGAACTAGATCCCATATTCCACAACTAAGAGTTTGCACACTGCAGCTGAAGGTCCCACAAGCCATGAGGAAGATCAAAGACCCCGCGTACTGCAACTAAGACTGGACACAGCCAAATAAATAAATAAATGAATATTTTTAAAGATATAAAATAAAAATAAAGTTTAAAAAATTGTTGTCTTAAACAAGGATGTTTATCATGGAATGGTTTCTAACAGAAAGATGTGGAAACAATGAAAAAGTCCCCACAAGGGAGTGACTGAAGTGCAGTAAAAGTGATGTGGAGGCAGGAAGTTACAGAAGATCAAGCTGGATGTAACCGATTTTTCTCAAAGGCAATATCATTTGCTTAGAGTCTGGGGACATGGGGAAAGGGTCAAGTGAGAGGAGTCTTGAGGGGGAGTCGTCTTGCTTTGGAAAAGCTCTTGTGGGAAATGAAAGTGAAGGTAAACCAGGAGAAATGAAAAGATTGAGAGATGATGGAGATAGCCAAGCTGCGATGAAGATCATGAAAGTGAGGACAACCCGCATAGCTGTGTAGTTTATGTGATAGGGTCCTAGTGCCACCATAAGAAAGGGGGGTAGAGATCCAGACAGGGCTAGGGTAGTGGTGAGCATGTGTGAGGAAATACCAAGTGATGGGAGTGACTGATTCATGATCTCTCATGTGGTCTGGCTGGGAAGCTAAGAAGAAAGGCCAGGAAAGGGCTGCAGAGAATATGCAGAGATGAGGCACTAAAGGACACCATAGTATCATCCTAGAGAATGGGATGATCATGTGTATGATAGCAGAAGTCAAGCAATTCCAGGTATCAAGATCTAGGAATGTATCCTGTAAATAACTAAAGAGAAGCCTCTAGAATAGGAAGATCTGAAAATTGGCAGGAGTACTAGTTTAGTCATTGACATGGGCATTGAAAGCTCCAGGGATAATGACTGGAGCCTCAATAGATACAAGGTAGTTAGCCAAGTGCCAAGTTGCTGAGAACATATGGAGTTAATGATACTTTGTGCCAGTTATTTTGGATATATTGTCTCATTTTATCTTCCTAATAATCAGTTGTAGAGGTAAGGACAGACAGATGAAATGACTAGACTTGGAAAGTTCAAGGTCAGTGTCAAAGTCTTGAGGTGTTCATTTGACTATCAGGGAATCTAAATAGAGAATATAGATTTATCAGGGAAGGGTCCAATTTTGAAGATCTTGACTTAGTTGTGAGATGTAGAGATGTAAGGCATGTAGAGACATAGGGCTAGGCTCAACAAAAAGACTAGGGTTGAAGAATTCCTTGGTGGTCCAGAGGTTAAGACTCTGCCTGCCAATGCAGGAAACACAGATTCGATCCCTGGTCTGCGAAGATTCCACACGTTGTGAGGCAACGAAGCCTGTATGCCACAGCTACTAAGCCTGCACTCTAGAGCCCACAACCCACAACTACTGTATACCTTAGAATCTGTGCTCTGCAACAAGAGAAGCCACTGCAATGAGAAGCCTATGCACCTCGACTTGTGAGTAGTCCCCACTTGCAGCAACTAGAGAAAGCCCTCACGTAGCAATGAAAGACCTGGTGCAACAAAAAAATTATTCTTTTAAAAAATCTATTAAAAAGATTGGGGTTGAAGATATGGATTTCTATGTTAAAAGCATTGAGTTGATAACTGAGAATAGAATGGAATGGAACAGAATGGAAAAGAGGAGAGAGAGCTTTGGCGTGTGCTCACATTTAGAAGGTGGGAACCAAGGGGAGGTAATAATTTTTAAAATGTAGGTAGCATATTGTAACAAACGGCCTTGAATTCTTTGCAGCTCCTCCCTTGAGAGTGAGGCTTATTT
Source organism: Cervus elaphus (assembly GCF_910594005.1). Taxonomy (NCBI): domain Eukaryota; kingdom Metazoa; phylum Chordata; class Mammalia; order Artiodactyla; family Cervidae; genus Cervus; species Cervus elaphus. Next base: position 57,585,496 of record NC_057815.1, read on the forward strand.
CTCTACCCTTTGACTTATTTTGGCCAGTAACAGTGTGGCAAAGTGACGTTCTAAACCTAGGCCCCAAGAGGCCTTACAGCTTCTTTTCTCGCACTGGGAACCCTTCTAGTAGTATGCAAGGAAACCTGAGTTAGCCTGTTTGAAGGAGAGGGGCCCCAGGTGGACTAGCCTTCACAGCTAAGGCACTAAACATGTGAGCCAGTATAGCCAAAAGAAGCTGAGTTTGGCCCAGACCACAAAAACTGCCGAACTGCCCAGCCCAAATTGCCGATTCACAAAATCTTGAGCTAACTCAGTTACTATCCTAAGCCATTAAGTTTAGGAGTGATGTGTTACACAGCATGGATAACTGATACATAAATGGCCTCTGAAGCCAGGGGGAGGGAATGCCCTGGTGGTCCAGTGGTTAGGCCTCAGCACTTCCCCAGCTGTGGGCCCAGGTTCAATCCCTGGTCAGGGAACTAAGATAGAGCAAGCTACATGGACATGGCCCCCCGCAAAAAAATCCAAAAAACAAAACCAAACAAACAAAAAAGAAGCAGCAAAGGGGGAAATAGCTTATATGAATAGGTTACACACAGCACAGAGGTCAACTTCAATGGGAATGTGATGGAGAGTACCTTCCCAGGTTCAAAGATGGGGTGGGGACAGAGGCTAGAACAGGGTTGGAAAGGGAGGGTTAACTGCTAGCAGTGGTTTTCTCCTAGGAGTTGGGGGTGGGGGGGGGGCTTATGTTAACTGCTAGCAGTGGTTTTCTCCTAGGAGTTGGGGGTGGGTGGGGGCTTATGTTAACTGTTAGCAGTGGTTTTCTCCTAGGAGTTGGGGGTGGGGGGCTACAGAATCACTGAACTTCACTTTTAATGTCTGTGCACTATCTGCATTTGTTGATTGTGTAATCTTTTAACAGCTTTTTTGAGGATTGAATAACTTTTTTGAATAATTCAATTCTTACGTTTTCAAAACGAAGTAGTAACTAGAAAATGGAAATGGGTGGTATATATCAGTGGTTTCAGCTGTACCAGAATCATCTGGGAAGGTTTACCCAAGTATTGATTCCAAGGGCCCATACTTGGACATTCAGATTCAGTTCCTTTGGACAAGGGCTAGGGAACCTGTTTTCTTCACACAGCTCCCCAGGTGTCACGGGTGTCAGAGTGAGAAGAAAAGAGTTCTGAGGACAGGATCCCTGGAAATATCTTAATGTGGGGGGCCTATAAAGGAGAATAATGATTTTCAAACTGAGTTTCTGTGGAAAACCAGGGCTCCCAAGAGACATTTACAATACATGCGTGTTCAGTCGTTATATTCATGTCCAACTTTTTGCGACCAGGGATTGAACCTGCATCAGTCTCCTGCACTGGCAGGCAAGTTCTTTACCACTAGCGCCAGCTGGGAAGCCCACAGGAGATGTTTACAATATTTATTAATAAAACAGCAATGAAAGTTGCTTAGTCGCATCCGACTCTTGGCAACTCCATGGGGTGTAGCCCAACAGGCTCCTCTGTCCATGGGATTCTCCAGGCAAGAATACTGGAGTGGGTTGCCATTTCCTTCTCCAGGGGATCTTCCTGACCAACAGATCAAACCTGGGTCTCCTATATTGCAGGCAGATTCTTTACCATCTGAGCCACAGGGGGTTCCCAGCAATAGGTACCACTTATTACTACGTCAGAATGCTAAGGCCTTTATGTTTATTTATCCATCTAGTTCATGATATTTCTCCATTTTACAGATGAAGGAACACGTTCAGAGAGGAAAAATAATGTGTTTAAGCTTAGCTAGGTGGAGTCAGAATTTGAATTCAGGCTGTGTAATTCTAGAGACTAACTGCTTTTGTTTGTTTGTTTATGCAGGGGGAAAAAAAGTTTAGTTACTATATAGAATTAATTTAAATATTTCCTCCCATATATGTATTAGACCTTTGGTATAATGCTACTATGTATTTCTTTATTTCTTTTTTACCCCAAATCAAACAGATAATTTTATTAATTTCTTATACAACAGACAGTAACATCAACTTTTTTTTTTAACAGAAATCTCAGGTCATTTGAGAGGCCAAATAGATCTGAGGAAGAAAGATGATAATTAAACAGTTGAATTAATTAATAGGCACTACAACACCACCTAAAACCTACTACCGTGGTGGTAGTGGGCTAAGGAAGATTAAGCTACAAATAATCTCATGTTAATGTTACAGATTATATAGCAGGAGTTTGAGCTTGCTTTCCAGAAGACTATGGTACAACAATCACTTGGCACCAAGGGATATTGGCGGGGGAAAGAAGTTCAGGCCAAATGGAACGGAAAAGGGACAAAAGAGAATCCAAGTGACAGAATCCAAGCAAAGGGTGATGGATCATGCTTTTTTGTCCCAAGATGCATTTGCTGCATGTGCTACCATGTATTTCTCTGAGAATCTAGACTGTGAGCTTAAGTCGGGGAAGGAAGTAACGTATTTTTTTATATCCTTATCTCCAGGGCCCTTAGTTTGCACTCAATACATGTTTGTTGATTAAGTGAATGAATGTGAGGTTTGGGATCTGAACAACATGCTGGAAAGTTTTGTTATTTTAGGGTTAATATTTCAATCATTTTAGAGTTCATCTCCATAGACAGCACTGCTTTTCAAAAGAGCAAGTTCACTGGAATTGTGAGGCAGACTGCAGGCTGATTGCTAGGGCTGTGCAATGAAGGGTGGATGAGGAAACTGCATCAGACTGATCTTTTTCCTTAAAGAAGGCAATGAAAGCCCAGAAAGAGGTGACCCAGCTGCACCTATCCTGCCGAGGGAGACAAGACAGATTTGAAGAGGTTTACAGGCTGAACGGAGGTGACCAGTGAAGAGGGAAAGACGAAGATGGAAGGGGTCAGCGGGAGATAAGACCCAGGGAGGGAGGGAAGGAGGGGTCCCAGGGGAATTAGCCTGAGGCAGGAGGGACAGCTGTTCCTCTGAATCTTTGAACACAAGGGCTATCGGAGATGCAGGAAGGTTTTAAGCAGAGGAGAGAGGAGGAAGGCAGGAAGACAGACTTCAGGGAGATTAGAGCAGCCCGGCTAAGGAAGTTTCTCTTCCAGCCCTCACCGTAAGGGCCACGGATCAGAGCAATTAACTTCAGCTTTCTCGAGACTGACAAGGGGTTATGAACTTTGACAAAAACATCAAAAATCCATTTACCATCACCATGACTTCATTTTAACAAGAGGGGTGACATTTAACACACCGAAAAAGGTAGAAAGAACCAAATCTCAGAATAAATCTACTCCGCTTTATGACCGACTCATTCCGTTGCTCTTATTTTTCTCATTTCATCAGAAGGATGGCTGATCCCCTCCTCCCGGAGGAGTGCGTGGGGAGCGCGGCTCTAAACCGCCCACGCCGGCAGCCGCTTTGCATCCCCGCCGGGCGGATACCGAGCCTGGCAACCCGGCAGGCGCGGGTACCTCTCCTGGGGCCCCAGCAGGCGGCCTCGGGCTGCCACCTCTATCCGCCCAGCAGGCAGCGACTAGCGGGTCCCCGACAGCGACCCGGGGCACTCCGCCCTGGGCTAACCCTGTCCCCGCCGAGGCCCTGCGGGTCAGACCCAGGCGGCGACTGCAGTGCCAAGGGGGGCGCGGCCCGTACTCGAGGGGCGCCCCTTCTCGCCCCACGCGCCGCGGGCCCGCCCCGCCCCGCAGTCCCTGGAAGCTCTTTTGCGCTGTTTCAGCGCGGATCGCCCCCCGCAGGGCAGCTGGAGTGGGGTGGGGGAGGGGTGGGAGGTGAGTGCCAGCTCGCGGGTCCCAGTGCCCCGGAGCCCTCCTCCGACAGTTCTGCCCCGCAAGTGTGAGGACACTCTCGCTCGGCTCCGGCTTCGGATATCCGAGGCTCTCCGTTCAACCGTCCCGGATACTCAAGGGTTCGAGTGCACCCTGATTGGGGGTGGGGGGTGGTCTGGGCGATCACACCCGCTCTCACCCCGCGAGGGCCGACTTTTCCCGCAAAAGTGCGAGCTTCGGAGAGCGCCCACTCAGGGCCGCCCGGAGGGTCCTTGCGATGCCCATCCTCCAGGCGCCCGCCCTACCTGTCGTAGCTCCAGCGGCTGTAGGACAGGGTCCGGTGGCTGCTGACTCCCTCCATCTCCGCCTCCCGACTCTGCTTCGGACTAAGCTGGCGGCGGTGGCGGCCGCGGCGGCGCGGGGATCCGAGCTCGCCTGCTTGCAGCGGGCCGGGCCAGGGCGCGGGCGGAGGACTGTACCATTGGCCCCCCTCTCCGAGGGGGTGACCCCCCCCCTCCGGCTCTGCCAGTGGCGGGGACGCGCGGGCTGCGGGGACCCGGGCCCGCAGGGGCCTCCTCCCCCGCGCTCGAGTCCCGCGGGGGCGCGGCTGCTGCAGCCAGAACTGCTTATTTATTTATTTCCGATGTGTGCTCTACGTCGCCATAGCAACCGTTCCATCTTTTCCGGAGTCACAAGGGCACCGCTGTTTTCAAACCTTCCCGGGACAGGGACTACTTAGAGGTTTTCCCTTCTGCGGGCGTAGGAGGCCGGGATGAACACCCGACAACACAGACCACCCTGGACAGATGTCACCCCCGCTCTCCTTCTGCGTGGGATCTTTATCCATTAAACCTGTTACGGTCTATTGCCGCCCTTCTCAGGAAAGGGAATACCTATCTCGGAATTTCAAAGATTCCCGCCGTGTCCCCGCTCCCATGCCTTCAGCAGGGAAAACCTTTAACCACTGAAGTGCCCCTTCTCCTAAAACTGTCGCTACTCAGCCTCCTCCTTACCCGAGAGAAAATCCACTTCTTCCTCCCTCTAACCCAGCCAGATTCCCTAGGCATATTGTGTCCCCCTTGGGTTCTGAAGACCAAGTTCTGTAAACACTTCTACTTCAGGGCCATCGCTTTCTGTTTATTTTCCTTTATGCTTTCCCTCCATTACCACTCAAAATCCTTTGGGGAAAAAACAAAAACAAAAAAACACCCAGGTATATTGGCTTAACTTCGTCTACACCTGGCTGAGGGTGGCCCAAGGACAAGTGTCTACGGGAGAGGAGCCCGCTGGGTGGGGAGGGCTGGGGAGAACCGACCGCGCCGTGGTTCTGCCCCGCCCCTCCTTCCATTCCCTTCCCCCACCCCGGGCTCCTGGCTTGGGGATTTACAGGTATAATCTTCTTGCAGAGGTCGTGGAAGCCTAAGAAGGACCTTTCAGTGCCTCAGCTGTGGGGAGGCTGCGCTAACAGGCTGAGGCAGGGTCCAGGTGGAGGTGTCAAGGTCCCTGGAGGTGGAGTGCGCCGCCGTGGGGCCCAACCTACGCTAATCCAAGGATCGGGGTCAACTCCCTTGAAACTAGCATTGCCTGTTAACCTCCTGGATCACAGGGCTTGCCACTGGCAGCTCACCTATTGCATCCAGCTGACAAACGTATTTTCATTTGTCCTGAGCAGGTTTTTCTTTTTTTCAGTAACTAAGCAGACAACACCGGAGAAGGAAATGGCAATCCACTCCAGTATTCTTGCCTGGGGAATCCCAGGGACAGAGGAGCCTGGTGGGCTGCCCTCTACGGGGTCGCACAGAGTCGAACACAACTGAAGCGACTTAGCAGCAGCAGCAGCAGCAAGCAGATGACACAAAAATTGGGAAATTTGTCAGATTGGGCTTTTGTTCTGTCTTAAAAACTAAGAATACCTGGCAACTCTGGGTCTTCCTTCCACATGGTAGGTACTGAACAGAGAAGTGGCTTCTGTCCTTACAGGAGCATGTTTCTCCCATCAGCCTCCCAGGCAGCCAGCTTCTCTCACTTACATAACTTGCTGGTCCCTATAGCTCTGAAATTTGCCACACTGTGCAATTTGATCATCTCTGTAACCACTCAGAGCTGCCCCAAAGCATCATTAACCTGTATTTGCCAAGGGCCAGGTGCTCAGCAGAATGCTATATACAGCAAGCAGACACTGTTTCTCCCTTGGGTGTTTACAGACTGACATGCACGATCTGCCTCCCAAACAGAACTACTGCTTCTGAACCACATCTTGATGGTGAGGCTCCTGGCACACCCCTAACCTCAGGAGTGGTGGACTGGGACTCCAGAATCACCCATTGTGACTCTGTGAAGGTTTATTTCATTGTTTGGGTAAGGGTGATGGGTGAACTTTCCTATCTGGAGAACGTGTGTGGGCCCCCCATAGGCTTCCCTTGTGGCTCAGACTGTGAAGAATCTGTCTGCAATACAGGAGACCTGAGTTTGATCCCTGGGTCAGGAAGATCCCCTAGAGAAGGAAATGGCAACTCACTCCAGTATTCTTGCCTAGAGAATTCCATGGACAGAGGAGCCTGGTGGGCTCAGTCCATGGGGTTGCAAAGAGTTGGACACGACTGAGAGACTAACTTACATATCACAGACCCTGTCATTGCTCCTGACCATTGTGTTATAAGACAAGCTTCCAAGGATGTCTTTTCTCCAAAGGACTGATGGAAGGGCAATAGGACCTCAGAAGGGACTCTCACGATAAGAGAGGACTTGCTCAAGCAGCATCACCCACCCCCTCCCATGAGAACTGAGTCAGCAGTCACACTGACATCCGGCACTGGCTGGCAGGCCCCTGTAACCTGCCTTGGGGAGGCCTGTGGAGGTAGTAATAATAAATACATATTCTACCTCCTCAAGGAACCAGATTGTTGGCACAAGACAAGAGTTCTGTGGCTGTAAGAGCCAATAATAGGTGTACTGGACTCCCAAACCTCCACCTCCCAGTCCTGACACCCAAATATGTACAGACAAGAGGCCCAAAACCAGTTGTCCTGAATCAGGGCTGAAAGTTGTAGGGAAGCTACATCCCAGACATCCTAGAGGAACCCTGGACTAGGCAGAAAGAAGAGCCTGACAGAGCCCCAGAGAAAGGGCTCTAGACTCATCAATACCATGAGCTGTGTGTGAGCTTTCTGTGGGAGGAAGCTATGCAGCAGTCTTAAAGCATCAGCAGCCTTAAAGCATGGTCACAAAATCTTTGACATTCTTCTCTTTGAGAACTAAAATCTGTATTATCTCATTTTGCTTCTGGATGCTTATGTGATTTTTGAGGTTACAGAATAAAAGGCCATTCAGTTCACTGGAGCCCTGAGCCACTAGGTAAGAAAGTCTGGATTCCAAGTGGTTGCCATGTTGTCAGGAAGCCTAAGCTATAAGCAAAAGCTCTAAGTCATATGTAGATGCTTCCACTGACAGTCTCAGCTGACCTAGTCTTCAATTTACAACAATTAAACACCAGACATATGAGTGAAGAAGCCTTCAGAAGATTACATCCTCTACCCCTTCAAGTCTGTTTGAGTCTCCCCAGCTGAGGCCTCAGACCACATGGAGGAGAGAGAAGTTGTCTTTGCCCTGCCCTCACCTGACACACAGAACTAGTGAGCACTCTGAAATTTTGGCTGTTTTACATCATAGATAGCCAGGCAGGAAGGATTCATCTCAAAGGAGCTGGTGCTTTTTCCCTGAAAGCTGATTAATGAGCCTTTTGCTTATGAGAGGAAGGGTCTCAGCTCATCTGCATGCAAGAGTTACAACAAGGCTACTGATTACCCTGCTTAGTAAGACATTAGGAACATACATGCTATTGTAGGGTAGCTAAATGATGGGTGGGAGGAATAAGTCTGGAGAGAGAATACAGGATTAAAGCTTGGGGATGGAGAGGGAGAATGGCAGAAGGCTAGAGTCTAAGAGGGAATGTAGCTGATGAGAAATCCCTGGGTAGGAATGGCCAGGACACCTGAAGAACAAAGATGTCTAACATGGTACTGTAAGTTGGTTCCTGTTCCGTGGTGCTGTCCTGTAAGCCTTCAGTAGAAGTCTGATGTGTATGCAGCATCACCTTGCTGAAATGATGCTTGGATGATGCAGAAGGCAGAACACAGACCACACGTGAGCCAAAGTGGAGCAGAAGGACAGCCAGCTGAGCAGCTTGTGGGGGACTGCAAATGAAGTTCAGAGCACGCATGCAAAAACAAAGACCAAGAGAACACACCCTTTCCTGGAAGTCCTCCAGCAAATTACAGCAAATTACAGTCCTCCATGCTAGACTTCCGAGATAGATTAGAAATAGTCTATTTGCATTTTGAAGAAAAGTGTAGCCTTCATAGGCTGAAGGATTTAGGACTATCTATGAAAAAGTGCAGGAAAGTGGTCCTGGAACTGGGGTCCTGGCTTCCCTCCAGGAAGGCGGAATCTCTCAGTTGGGCAAGGCCAAATCATCCAACTCATTTCAGGGAGAGCAAAGAGAAATCCAGAAGAGGACCCAGGACCAAGGGTCCACCATGGCAAAGTGAGGAACAGGGACCTGGGAGTCGGCATCTCAGAGACCACACCTGGAAGGAAAACTCCTCTGGTGTAACAGGGATGAAAGGCAATGTAAGGCAATGACTCCTGATCTTAAGACAAGTTGAAGTGAAGTGAAGTGAAGTTGCTCAGTCGTGTCTGACTCTTTGCGACCTGATGGACTGTAGACTACCAGGCTCCTTAGTCCATGGCATTTTCCAGGCAAGAGTACTAGAGTGGGTTGCCATTTCCTTCTCCAGGGGATCTTCCCAATCCAGGGATCGAACCTGGGTCTCCCGCACTGCAGGCAGATGCTTTACCATCTGAGCCACCAGGGAAGCCCAAGACAAGTTGAGTACTTTCCAAAATAAAACTCTGGAAGGAAGGCCTGCTGGCTAGAACCAGGTGCACCCTCCACTGTGCCTTGAAGTTTCATCCTCTTCCTTCAACTTCTGTTCCCACTGCTATCCCCATGTCAGCCTAATAGGCAGCACCCCCTCTTTAACACTCTGGCCCTGATGGACACAGTCCCTGGGTGTTTAGATCTAGAACAGGCTAGATTTTTAATGATGTCATTAATTTTAGAGGAAAAAACCCTGGAAGATAAGCAGAGCCATCAATGAAATGTGTGAATGCAGGGTCTCTCTGATCATCTGTAGATATCTATATTCTGATTCCAAAACGTAGACTCTCCTACAGCATTTCTTTCCTAGTCATCCTGCCACTTGCATGCCTAAGGTCAAGAGGTGAAGATGTCCATTTGAGAGAGTTGGGCCTCATCTCTGGGTGACTGGTACTTTGAATGACCTTACAGAGGTGATGGACCATCCCCACTCTCACGCTTACAGAATAGTGGCTTCACCTTCAGAGGCCCAAATGAACAATCACACGACAACCTCCCTCATCAACCTCCGCCTGTTTCCTCTCCATCCTAAAGGGGCAGAGTGGCAGCAACATCTTCACAAGAGCATCTGCTCAACCCGACTCTGGGTGCTCAGGGCTCTCTGTAAATGAAGAGAGGGGTGGGGATGGGGATCTAAGAGGTCAACACAAGTTGACAAGTAATTTTTCTTAGCACCCCTGACTCCACTGTCTAAGGCAGGAACAGGCCTTTATGTCTTCCCAGGTAAGGAACCTCACACTTGATAGCTCTGCTTCTTATTGAATGGGGGCGATACTTGTTGTGAGCTTTTTGGAAGCCTGAGCAAGAGAGCAGACAAGGCTGGCTGTGAAAAGACAGCTGTCAAAGTCAGTGTTCAACCTTCAAGCTCCAAAACAAGTAAACAAACCAACAAGAGCAACAACAAAAAATGCTCTTACAAGTTTTGGTAGAGAGTCCAAGAGCAATTGCAAGAGCTGACTATTTATGCAATGAAAAGGTGTGTTGAGCATCAGGAGTTCAGGGTCTGACATTAAAAAAAAAGGTTTGGGAGAAATATCTGCCTACACTCTTTGTTCTTGTTATACTTTTGTTTTTTGTTTTATTCTCACTAGAAAAAGCAGTGACAGGAACTATGTATAAACTCCAGTTTGACTTCAGCTTTACTGGAGGCCAGGTCACCAAATGTCACATCTGACATCCCTGAACTTGTGAATGATCAACAATCATGTGATTGTGGGGGTCCTATCACCTCTAACTTGAATATAACATCCAGAGTATGAAGAAGGCACACCTTATTTGGATGTATTATTAACATCTGAATGTTTGCTTTCAAATATTGACAAACATTCTAGGCAGAACTTGGAGGAAAAATCACTTCATGTACTTTATAGGTTGAAATTCCACCATGTATATTTATAATTGCATCACTCTGCATCACAATATTTATGATAACTGTGAGTGCTCTTAAATTAATGTATCAATTATTGAGAATTTTCAAAAAGTTAAATCTGAAAATAAATGGAAAGTTAATCTGAATATTGAGTAGCTAGATAACTAGAAAGAACATTGCATTCTTTCTAATTATTTATAGTGATATAAATAATCCAAGGTGGAATAATATGGAGGAAAACAGAAACCCCAGTGAAGTTTGTAGGAATCTTAGTGTGTAAGAAATAGGTACCCTGCTCCCAGCATGCATTGCCAGAGGCGGGAATATCAATAATGGGTGAGTTAAGACTAGCTCCCCTGGTCTTGGAACCAGGGGCTCACAGAATTTCACTTCCTTAATCTGGCACCAGAAAATCCCATGGAAAGTTCTGGGCTTTCTATAAGGGAAATGAAAGGGCTAAAAGGGCTGGAGGACCCCAATGGGCTTAAATGTTTGGCTGAGGAGGATTCAGAGTACATGGATCAGGTGACCAGAGAGGTTACAGTGGGGCGGCAAACAAGAACAAAGTTGACAGATGTGGCCACAAGAACTAGACAAGTCAGCTCTTACAGAGATGATGCTCATGGATCAGATACTTTCCTTTCCCTAAAGTTCAGGACGATAAAGAAACCCCTCTTTCTCAGGAGTGTGGGAAAGAAGGGTGATGGAGAATAACATGGATCCCCAAGACCACCCCCAGTTTGATGATTTGCTAAGAGAATTCACAGGGTTCATTGTACAATACTCACTGCTATCATTTATTATAGGGAAAGGATACTGTGTCAGGGTCCAAAGGACCACCCTTAGGATCTGTGATCCACTAGGACTTGCAGGACTCAGAGAAGCTCTTATCCTCCTGGTTTTTTGGTTTATTACAGTGAAAGGCTTCAGGTTAAAGTCAGTCCAAGGAAAAGGCATTGAGGGGAAGCAAGAGAAATCACCTGCAAGTATGTAGGTGACTCCTCCCAGTGGAATCCCGTGAGAGTACATTCTCCCAGCAACAACAGTGCCAACTAGGGAATCTCACCCAATCCTTGGTGGCCAAGGTTTATGATGGAGGGTAAGTCACATCGACATGCCATGACTGTAAGACTGACCTACCGTGACAATTTCCCTGCCTCTCCAGAGCAGTAAGAGTTTACTACATAAATCATTTTATTAGGATAAAATTACGTGGTCAAACTGGTGAAGCATGGCCCCAAACCTCTTAACAGGCAGAATATTCTAAGGGGCAAAGGTTATTTCCCAGGATCCAGGCTAAGGACCAGGCCTGGAAAATGAGACTTTCTTTGGAATGTGTAAGGTTTGAGCAACCTAGGCCTGTTATGTTAGCCCTTTTCTGTTCAGATACAAAGCAAAATCAGCAGAGGAAAAAAAAAATGCATGCGATGAAGCCTAGAGACAACCAGTCATGAGCTTCCCCATGGCTCCTCTCCCAGTGGAGTCCTCTCCCAGTGGAGTCTCCACACAGGACCAGCTAAATGCCCAGCAATAAGTTGTGACAACATCTGCAAAATGTTGTCTAACAGAGAAGCTCACCAAAGACTCAACGCCCAGGGGTTTTATTGGGGGCTGGTTGTATAGGCACCTTTTGCCAAGCACGTAACAAAATTTGGAATCCCCAAAGCATATACTATATTGTTTGCAAACACATTAGTGACAGTGAGCTGTTCTTATTAGGAAGTGGGGGGAACCCTCCTGAGATCCAAATTCCCAGATGCTAGCCAATCACCAACCTTGCAAGCACATCTTCCTAAAGAGAGGTTTATTGCTATTTACTCCTTTCTATGCAGAAGGAAAATTCTGAATTGACTATTCACTGAAGTAGGACTGAGTTACTTCCAGAAAAGCATGAGTTTACCCTGAATTGGAAAGATTAAATTTTCTATCACTGATAGAAATAGGTATTAAAGATCTGTTTGTAAGAGGGAAATAGAAGGAAAGTTATATTTTTGCTTACCTGAGGTTTATTACTGTGACATTTGTATTCAAGTATATTATTAGAAACTGTGTTTAAAAAGTATGACAAGAGGACTTCCCTGGCTGCCCAGTGGTTAAGACTCCATGCTCCCAATGCAGGGGGGCATGGGTTTGATCCCTGACTAAGAAACTAAGCTCCTGCAAGGCGCATAGCAAGGCCTAAAATTTTTTTATAATTAAAAAAATTTAAAAGCTGTGATAAGAAAGTATTGGATGCTATGAGAATATACGTGCAAGAAGGTGGGATTTGGGGATCTAGTCTGATAGGATGCAAAAACCTTTCCTGAGGAAGTAACCTTTGAGCTGAGATCTGAATGACGGGTTTCCCAGGCGGCTCTAGCGGTACAGAACCTGCCTGCCAATGCAGGAGTAAGAACTTTTGTTTGTTGTTTAGTCGCTAAGTTGTCTCTACTTACCAGGGCAGAAAACCCCAGAATCCTAGACCCCTGATGTGCTGGTGGCATCACCCAACCCTGCTGTTAAAAATGTGTGTCCCATAACCCCTCTCCCTTTGGTAAACACATGCTTTAGATTGCAGACCCTCAGAAAGTACCTCTGGTCTAAGCTTAGGAACCCTGAGTTTAAATCTTGCCTTTGTTTCCAAGTCTCTCCGAGGCCTTGTGCAGCTTTCTTCCTCCCCAGACGTGAGTGATACCTGGATTGTTATGACAAAATTCTCTTGGAGACAGGCCCTCTGCAGCAAATGTTCATAGTACCTTGTGCCCTCCACCCCCAGACCTACCTGATTTCAGTGCAGCTGTGGTGGAGAGTTCTATGTTTTACCAGCATCCCATCTAAAGAAACTGCTTGGTGTTTCTGCTTTTTCTGGCTCAGAAATTTCTCTGAAGGAAATGCAGTGCATGGACAGGCACAGGTGCTGCCTGGAAGTCTAAGAGTTGTTATTGGTTAGTTGCTCAGTCATGTCCAACTCTCTGTGATCCCATGCACTGTAGCCCATCAGGCTCCTCTGTCCATGGGATTCTCTAGGCAAGAATACTGGAGTGAGTTGCCATTTCCTTCTCTAGGGGATCTTCCTGACCCAGGGATCGAACTCAGGTCTCCTGTATTGCAGACAGATTCTTCACAGTCTGAGCCACAAGGGAAGCCTATGGGGGGCCCACACAAACTCACACGTTCTCCAGATAGGAAAGTTCACCCATCACCCTTACCCAAACAATGAAATAAACCTTCACAGAGTCACAATGGGTGATTCTGGAGTCCCAGTCCACCACTCCTGAGGTTAGGGGTGTGCCAGGAGCCTCACCATCAAGATGTGGTTCAGAAGCAGTAGTTCTGTTTGGGAGGCAGATCGTGCATGTCAGTCTGTAAACACCCAAGGGAGAAACAGTGTCTGCTTGCTGTATATAGCATTCTGCTGAGCACCTGGCTCTTGGCAAATACAGGTTAATGATGCTTTGGGGCAGCTCTGAGTGGTTACAAAGATGATCAAATTGCACAGTGTGGCAAATTTCAGAGCTATAGGGACCAGCAAGTTATGTAAGTGAGAGAAGCTGGCTGCCTGGGAGGCTGATGGGAGAAACATGCTCCTGTAAGGACAGAAGCCACTTCTCTGTTCAGTACCTACCATGTGGAAGGAAGACCCAGAGTTGCCAGGTATTCTTAGTTTTTAAGACAGAACAAAAGCCCAATCTGACAAATTTCCCAATTTTTGTGTCATCTGCTTGCTGCTGCTGCTGCTGCTAAGTCGCTTCAGTTGTGTTCGACTCTGTGCGACCCCGTAGAGGGCAGCCCACCAGGCTCCTCTGTCCCTGGGATTCCCCAGGCAAGAATACTGGAGTGGGTTACCATACCCTTCTCCAGGGGATCTTCCTGACCCAGGGATCGAATCCAGGTCTCCTGAATTGTGGGTGGATTCTTTTACAACTGAGCCACCAGGGAAGCCCATAAGAGAGTTACCCTAAGACAAACACCCAGTTAGTGGGGGGACTGGTGGGTGGCCTTTCTATGTGGCTCTTCATGGTTTCCTTCTAAGAGTGAGCCCCAGTTACTACAGGGATGACTACCTCAGTAAGGCACTCTCTTTTGGAGAAAGCGTTCTCCTTCTCTGATTAACCCTATCTGGTACATAGTAGTAGGAACACGGAGAAGAAGTGCAGGAGCAGATCTTGAGGGTGCTGGGCTAGGATTGGGGTGGGGAGGTTGGAATACAGTGTTAGACAGGTGAGAATTTACTGACTTGGGAGTACTCTCAATGATTCAGGATTGTATGCTCAGGCAAGGGCAGCTGGAGTTGGTCTAATATGTTTGCCTTGATGCTATGCTCCCTATAACTTGGATATAGTGATGGTTCTGCAGTGAGTTGGTGCAGACAGCATTGGTGCCTCACTCAGATCCTTTTGGGTCCCTTTTTCCTGTTTCTGTGTGTCCTGCCCACCTTTCACTTTCACCAACAGCTTTGATGGACTTTTGCTTCTAAACTCCAACACCTGTGCCTCTTCCTCAGGGGACTGTCTTCATACTATGAAGTTACATAGAGACACAGGTACCTAGGAATTTACTTCCATGCTGGGTGGCTCTTGCCTAACAGTTAATAGGTGCACAGGTATGAAAGAACACCATCCTAGTCTTGGCCACATGTATCACTGAGGTGAAACTTGTACACTGGAGCCTGCTAGTAGGATCAGGTGACTCTAACTTCGGTGGGACCTTGAGATCACGCTCTTGCTTTACTTCCTTGTCCTCCTGCACACACTCCTTTCCTTGTCTCCTGTAGCAACATTTCAGCAGCACGCTGGAGCTGACCAGAGCCAAGAGCCAATTGTTAGCATCTCTTCCCAACTTCATGTTCAGAAACATCATGTCTGAAGCTTTAAATTGGCTATGGTGGGAGCACTTACCATGGTGGAAGTATTTACGGAAAGGGGCGCTAGTGGTAAAGAACTTGCCTGTCAATGTGGGAGACACAAGAGATGCAGGTTTGATCCTTGGGTTGGGAAGATCCCCTGGAGATGGCATGGGAACCCACTCAAGTATTCTTGCCTGGAGAATCCCAAGGACAGAGGAGCCTGGCGGGCTACAGTCCATAGGGTCACAATGAGTCAAACACAACTGAAACGCCTTAGTACACATATATCAAGGTTGTATTTTCATTCCAAAGAGCCGGGTGTTGATCATTTACCATCATATCACTGGGGGCACTTCCTTAATAGATCACTTGTGCTTCAGAGTCTGGTTCTGGAGAACCCAGCCTTAGAAAGGAACTATGTTGGCAGTTTATTGAGTGACAGGGGGTTTGGGAGGTAGGATTTATTCTATGAGACCAGAGAATGCACTATCTCTTCTAGCTTTAAATGTGGACTAAAGCAAGAAAGGCATCTTCAGCAGGTTCAAGCTGAGGTCCCAGCTGCCTTGAGTCTTGGGTTCAATGACCCAAAAGTCTAACAGTGCCAGAGGCCTCTGTGTTAGATGAGGACATTGAGTGGAGTCTATGGAAAGTTCCAATAGGAGATCTTTTAGGTCTGAGAGCTAAGCCATGCCTTCGGCAACACAGAATTACTCACTTGAAAAAGCAGCTCATGGTGTGCTATGGGGCCCGGGTATGGCCTGTAAAGACTTGAAAGTGGGATATCAAGGCACCATGACCAGAAATGTCCATTGTAGTCTGGGTCAGCAGTCGTTAAGTTGGCCCAGTCATTAGCAGGGTGATTATGTTCACTAGTCTTGAATGGACGATTCATTGTATGATGACAGTGGTACTTTTGGGTCAGGTTCACAGAGTGTGTGGAAAGGTGGTTTAGACTCCATGTCTTACCCCTATTGCACCAATCTCTCTCTCAGCTCACATTCACACCTGTGGGGGTGTTTCCAACTGCCATAGCTATAGGGGGACAAAAATTTGAGCCTCGGCCTATGGATGGGTTGGCTTCATATGATGTGCAAAACAAAAAAGAACTGCAGCAATATCACACACCCACTCAGGAGTAGTGCTAAATGTGAGTGGTGAGAGAAACCCTTCTCATTGGCAGTACACTTGGCCATCGGCTTTGCAGGTAGGGAGGCACGGCCTGAGGGGAGAATACACATGGACTTCTGGGCAGTGGGGAGTAACTCAACTGGGTGGTCAGAGGCCTGGATGAAGCAAGACTGGAGTACTGGAGAAGGAAGTCTGGGGGAAAGGGGTGTGGATGGACTAACAGGAGTGGCTTCAGACTGGGCAGATTTTTGAATCTCAATGCTCATCAGAAAGCGTCTGTTGCAGAGGAGGGGGCCCTCAACAACCAGGTGCAAAGAATGACGTGTCTGGTGGGTATCAGTTTCTATCCTTGACTAAGAGTTTGGGCCCACGAACAGAGTGGGAAGGTGACAGAGATGGAAGCTCGGCCTAGGCCCTGAGACAGGGCTTCCTCTCACCCAGGCAGATTTGCGTACTGCTACTGCTGAATGCTCACTGCAGAGACTGGATCCTTATTATGCTGTCATTCTTTGAGGAGACTGCCCCAACACCGGGGAAGCTGATTGCATCAGACTCTCGCCACCCTGCAGAGGGCAGCAGGGTGTCTCGACTGGAACTGAAAGCTTTTCTGAATAATGGACTCATCTTCCCTGCTGTTTTCTCCAGTGATTTATAGAATGTCTATCAACCCGGGATCCTGCAGAGTGATATCTCAGTTGAAGGGTGTGTTTTATGGTGAAGGATTGTGACGATGGTTCTGTACAAGGGGTCTTACCATATTCTTCATTACCTGGAAGCCAAGGGTGGAAAGTGGGAATGCCCTTTCAAAGACTTCACCTAGGAGCCAGCTTTGGGATGACAACACTGGATCAGGTCACTGTCCTCCAGGATATAGTACATGTATTAAGCTATCGGCTGATAGTGCTGCGTCCCTGGCAGTTAGAACACATGGGGCCAAGCAGTCAAGGGGTGAAGTAGAATCGACCCCTTTCATCATCACCCTAGGGACTTCCTTGCAGGAACTATGTTCCCCATTTATGTGACTGATTCTGGTCCTTGGGGGGACGTCTTCCACTGGTTAACAAGAAAAGTTCTCCATTTTGGGCTCTCCATGCCAGTGGACCATCAGGTAAAAGAGAATTGCTATATTTGAGGGCGCGACCACCCCTGACTGTCCAGAAGAGGTAAGGATAGTCCCTCTGATGGGGCCAAGGAGGGGTCAGGTGACACCTGGGTGTTGGAGTGGCTCTTGGTGCTTTCAGGCCTGGTGATGGCAGCAACTAGGCAACCACAGCCAACAGCACCTGATGATGGCAAAGCCAAAGGCTCACACCCTCAGGACAAGCAATCTGACCACCTTTGGCGGCTGGGTTGTGGGGGAAAGAGATGATAAATATTAATAGTGGCTTAGGAGCAAACACAGCAGGGGAACTACACTTACTATACTTTAATCTACTGACTCTCCTGATGAAAGTTTTCCTTTTTAAACGTAGAGCTTGCAGCTGACCACTGCCTTTAAAAGTCCCCAGCAGTCCAGTGGTTAAGACTCCATGCTTCTAATACAGGGGGAGTGGGTTCAATACCTGGTCAGGGAACTAAGATCCCATGTGCTGTGCAGCACAGTAAAAAAAAAAAGTCAACAACAGAGTGGACTGACTTATCGTGGGTCATGAGCAGATCTGAGCAATGCAAAGGGTTTATCTTTGCAGACACTTTTGGTTCCCTGTGCCATAGCCCATAATCTTCCTGACTTCAGCACAGCTGTGGACAGCTCTTTGCAAAGTGCTCGCATCCCACTTCAAGCTCTCCTAATTAGCTGGAAAAGTATGCCCAGTCCACCTGTGCATGCAGCCTGCAAGTATGGGGAAGTTAATCTCCTAAGAAATTCTTCAGCCAATGGAAGAACTGGTTAAATGTCCCAGTCTTCAAGTCTTTCTGCAGGATAATTCTCAGGGGGTATTTTACATAGTTCCTTAGAGGCTTCTCAGTGAGATGGAAATGACCAGCTTAATACCATAGATTTTATTTCTTCCCGTCCTTGTCTCCACTGACTTGTTTCTTGGAGGATACTATTGGTTGATTGTGCCCTCTTCTTCCCCAAAGATATGCTGAGGTCCTAAGCCCTGGTATCTGCAAATGTGACCTTATTTGGCTATAGAACCTTTGGAGATGTCATGAAATTAAGATGAGCTCAGTAGGGTGAGACCTAATCCAGTATGATTGGTGTCCTTACAAGAGGGATATATGGACACAGGACACAAGGAGAATGCCATATGACGATCGAGGCAGAGATTGAAGTGCTGCAGCTGCAAACCAAGGGACAAATGGGCCTACCAGAAGCTGGAAAAGACAAGGAAGGAACATAACCCTATAAACCTATAAACATAAACCCCATAAACCCCCTTGACTTCAGACTTCCAGCTTCCAGAACTGCGAGAGTAAGACAGCAAGTTTGTGGTACTTTTTAAATGACAACTCTAGGAATCTAAAATAGATCACCTTCCCCATCAACTACTGCCCCCCCCACCCCCCCCCCCGCCCAAGTCCTTGCCACACATTTTACTTTCAGAGGACTCAAACTAAGTAGGTCCCTTCTCCAGTTGCATTTTAGGTCCAAATTTGGGGCGTCTCAGCTACCCCTTACTTCGATCCATCTCTCACACCCCCATCAGCTGAACAGTCTCACCTGGGACTGTTTGGATGTGATCCTGCCTCATACCATGTCTTCCAACCTCGAGTTTGGAGAGGGCCCCTCACTCACCTGCCCCAAACTCTAGTAACACACTGACAGGCTAGGCTCTTTCCTAGGATGCCCAGGACTACTCATGAGCTTTGGTACCACTCTTTACCCTGGGTGGAAAGCCCTAGAAACCTCATTTTGATAGTCGGGGCCTGGACGAGAGCTCCTCCTGAAAAGTGGAACCTCTAAGATTTCTGTATAGAAGGATTTGTAGATTACAATCTGATGGGAATGAAAGTGGGCCCTAGGAGACTTATGAAGAGGAGCATCTCCAGGAGTTTGGCCACCTATTTTGTACCAAGCTAGCCTCTCCAAAGCAGGTGCTCATTCTTTACCAGGCCCTTGGAAAACCTACTCAGAAAACTGTAAACTGGCAACCAAGACTTCAGTTGGTGCCAGGGCGCCCTCTGGTGGCCATGACTCAGAAAGCCTCAGCCTTACAGCAGTGTTCCTCATGGGATTAAGTGGTCCGTTATCATGGACACAGAGACTGTTACAGAACTGATGGTCATCATCATGAGACAGAAACATCAACACAGGACTAGCAGCCTGAATGAGGAAGAAGATAGACTAAGATGGACCAGACGGACCATCGTGGAACAAACTGACCTAATCATAGTCTAGATCAGCACCAAATGCAACTGTTTTCCCTTCTGTGAGACATCATCGGGGAGAAAGGGGACAAAGCAGGATTTTATTAGCCCTTTAAGAGCTTGAATGGATTCCTAGACATTAGTGAGTGTAAAAGCAACTCAGATCCAGCAGCTGGGCCCTGTTTGAACATTCCTGGCAATGCTGACCACGGCTAGTATGTGGGAGAAATGCACAGATGGCTGATGTCACAGCCACAGCAAGGCTTGCTGGAGCACAGCCTGACCATCTCTAGTTCTGTGGGTGCTGGAAGATGAAATGGTCTTTCTGCCTAGAACAGGCTGAGCAGAGCCAAACAAGATGCCACCCCCTGCTGAAGCCTTGCCTCAGACTCCCCGCCTTAGGAAGTGGGGTGACTCAGTGTATCTGTTCAATCCTTCTTGGCCAGAGCAAAAATCCAGTAAGACCCTATGCCCGCTTCCCTCTAGGTCCACCAGTGATTATGGGCCATGTTCTTCACAGGATCCAGAACTTTCTGGTCCTTGCCAGAGACCTCTTTGTAAAGGCCTCCCAGTACTTCCCTAGCCCAGCTTTTCCCAGGGACAAAGCTCTAAAGTTATTCCCTCTCCAGGGACTCCAGCAGAGCCCAAGGCCTTGCTTATAGCCAAGCAGCCCACAGGCTCAATTGAGGAGGCAGGCTGGAGTTAGAACAGGGAACCGTGTGCAGATTTCCATGTCCCTCCCATGCTCTCCAAAGCAACTCCCCCCCCTCCCCCCCCCCCCGCCCTCCACCCAAGGACTCTGGTTTGGGCTGACGGAGGAGAGGTTTATGGTGATTACGGACCCGTGGAGGGCAGAGGCTGGGGTTATATGGCCTCTTGTCCCCTCAGCCTCTCACTCCGTCCCTCCACAGCGGAGAGAGGACGAGTGGAAGCTGTGACTTATTCTCAAAGGTCTCTTCTCCTTGCAGAGGGTGGGCGGTACTGTGTGGACTTCCTGGGTGACAACATGTGTCACAGAGTAGGGGACACAGATCACCCCAAAGATGTGTAAAGCCAGATAGTCACGTCTGCACACACAGTTGTTCACCAAGGAATGTTAGCACAAGATTGGAAATAACCCACATGTCCAACATAAAAAAATTATTTAGTCTGTCCACATTTCATAAAATCTAGTTGAAATTTCAAAAAATTGACTCCTGATTCAAAGAACTTGAGATTCTGGGAGGATCTGAGGAAGCAGGTGTCCCCAGAGAGGACAGGGTAACAGAAACTGTTGTGGCTATTATGGCAACTCTATTTTTACCTCTAGGCTGCTACATCCTTGGAAACACAACTCCCTATACACAGACCATTATAAAGCTGAGTAATATTTTGATCTTTACCCCACTTTCTTCAAAGCACTTCCTCTTTTGTGCCCAGTCAATTCCCAGCGTTTTTCAAGACTAAAGTCCCTCTCGAGCTTTCAGGCAGATTTAAGCCTGCCCTCTACTGTGTCTTCCGAAGACATTCCTGTTTTTTTTTTTAATAGCAATTAATCCATTTTGTCCTATTTGGTCTCTCCACTTTAAGACTGAAACTCGGGGCAGGGGGTGAGAACATGGTTCACCTACTTCTGTATCCCCAGCTTCTGACACTACGTCTGGCACACATAAACATCACAAAATACTGATACTTGTAGGATGAGTTAAACAAATGACCTGTCTGGTGGGCTCCCTCCCTCTGGCCCTTCTCCACAGGATCCCAATGCCCCCGATGAACTTACTATGTCCAGTGTGTCTCAAGGTAATTATCTTACAAGCCATCCATTCATTTATTCATGTCACACACATTTACTGAGAACTGAATGTTTGGGTTGTTCTGGTATCTAACAGCCAACAGAACAGTCAGCCTTGGCCCTCACAGAGCTTACGTTCTAACAGGGTAAACAGACAAGTCCAAAATGGTGAGATAGATGCTAAGTAGGAGACAGCTGTGGGATCATGGCACGGGAGCATTTCCAACAGGAGGCAGCATCTAGACTAACCTAGAGCAGCAGTACTAAACCAGCTAGAGGTGCTGTATTCCAGGCAGAGGGCAGAGCAAAGGGAGTCCAGCCTGTGAGTTTACGGATGAAGCCGAAGAGCCAGGCAAGGCCATGCTGAGCCTAGACTGTGGCAGAAGTGTGACTTCACCCTGGCAGTAGACAGACACCTATGAACTTCATCATCGGTTTGTCCTGGTTGGATTTATAAGGGCAGTGTGGCTGCTGTGAGAACGGATGGGAAGAGGGGCAACAGGGCAGCCGTCTCCCTCTACTCCACACTGACTACCACATCAAACACGTCTACGACCGGAAGTGCAGCTGATTTCCTCACACCAAGCGATGCCCAGACACCAGCTGAGCATTCTCCAATCTAACTCAGTTCTGACACCATCCGCCTGGAGTCAGCACCAGATCCTAAGGCTAAAGTCTCAGTCCCACAAGACTGCCTCCCCTCCATGTCCCCCTCCCACCTCCATTTCAGATGCCAATCACAAGTACAGGCTGACACCAGAGCTTCTTGTCCACTGGCTATAAACTGGAGATTCCCACAACCGCCTCCTCAGATTCCGTCAACTTGCTGGAGCAGCTCACAGAACTCAGGAAGTCTACCTACCGTTACTGCTTTGTTAGAAGACATTAAAGGACGTGACTGAACGGCAGATGAAGAGGCACAGGGTGAAGCCTGGAGGGTCTCGAGCACAGAGGTCCCTGTCCCCGTGGAGTTTATGTGCACTGTCTTCCTGGTATGTGTCTTGTCCCTGGACATGTTCCTGATCACCAATCCAGCTCTCCAAACTCTGGGCTTTCAATGGAGGCCTCATCACATAGGCACAACTGATTAAACCAGTGGTCATTCATGGATTGATCCAAACTTCAGCCCCTCTCCCCTCCCTGAGCTGAACGTTCTAAGCTCCAATCACATGGCTGATTTACCTGGCAACCAGCCCCCATTCTGTGGTGATCCAGCTGCTTTACAAACATCATTCCATTAACATAAACTCAGGTGCAGTTGAAAGAAGCTGGTCAGGGCTAAGATTATCTTTATAGGTCTTATTACTTAGGTTCCAACAGGTTTAAGAACTGCATGCCAGGAATCTAGCAACATGGATGAAAAAATTTATTTATTATATCATAGGATCACAGACGGCAAGAAGGATGGCTGAGTTGTGATGAACTGTTTGAGGCATGATGGTGGGTGGGGGAATTAAGGATTCACCCAAGGTTTCTGGGCTTTGACAACTGCATACATGGTTGTGTTATTCCCTGAGGAAGTGATTTGTTGGGGAGGAAGAGACTCAACTGAATATGAAACATGCTGAATTTAAGATGCTTCTGAGACATCCAGGTGAGAGATATACTATTTCTGGAACCAGGAAACCAGTTCTGAATTTCAGCCAGCACTGGAGCCTAGGCATCATCAACACAGAGGGAGTAATCAGTCCCAGGCTTTCCTGAGCTCTTCCAGGCAGACGGCCCAAGATGGAACCCTGGGGAATGGAACTCGTTGGGGGTGGGATGGGACAGGGGGTATCAGAGGAGGAAGGAGCAGTTTGCTAAGGGTGCTGGGAGAAAACCAGGGAAGTGTGGTATCACAGGACTCAAGGAACACACGGTGTCACACCCAGAAACACTGCAGCGTTTCCGGCACAGGCACAACCACAAGGAGAATGTGCGAAAACACATTTCACAGGAAAAACAAACTTGTGCACATATAGGCAAAGCCTGGGGAAAAGAAAAATCAAGCATCCTTGCAGGCACAGAGGAGTGTTCTTGTCTTACAACAACTCTGTGGCCAGGGTGGGCAACAATGGAGCAACATTAGGTGACAGTCTTCCTCCAAGCCTTTGCACATGCTGTTTTTTGTCTAGAATGCCCTATTTTCCTCTTTTCTTTTTCAATCTGCCTCTTTCTCATTCTTCAAGTCCAGCTTAGGTTTCATTTCCTAACTGGAAGTCTTCCACGACCTTTAACATCTCATGATTCCCAAAGTGATGGTCTCTTTGCCCC
The DNA here is from genome assembly GCF_910594005.1 of Cervus elaphus. Taxonomy (NCBI): domain Eukaryota; kingdom Metazoa; phylum Chordata; class Mammalia; order Artiodactyla; family Cervidae; genus Cervus; species Cervus elaphus. The sequence goes on from NC_057815.1 coordinate 57,608,852, forward strand.
CCTGCAGGTTCTAAGCAGGCACCAGGACCTCTTGCTTAGCACACTGGTTAGCATTTGCTAAGTATTACATGAGGCAACACGTAACTTGAATTCTTCAGCCTTTCCTCAAAACATCTGGTGTGGCCCCAGTTTACAAAATAAGTCATATTTATTTGCATTTAAGACTTTACCATTTGGTAAACTACCCTGTAACCCTACCTCTGCATCCTCAGCTTCCACCACTCTCGAGTAGCCAGGGTTTTCATATATCACCAGCCCTTCTGTCACCTTTATCAGAAACCAGGCAATATCCCAGACTGCCCCCATCTCACCATCCAAGTGTCAACCTGACTCCAGGTCCTCCTTGGAGTCTGCCTCCTGAACCCAAGTCTGTCACCATCCCCAAGGCCCGGCCTGAACCTGGGCTCGCGTCATCTCCCGACAATCATGGTGACCCTCTGCCTATCTCTCTGCCTTCTGTTTTTCTCCTTTTCCCTCCTACCTCTACACCAGTACCCAGTCATCTTCCTGAAATCCAAATCTAATTACCCAATGCCTTCCCACAACTTCCCGGATAAAAATCCAACCTCCACAGGTTGTGGGCCCTTGTGGTCTGGCTCCTGCCTTCTTAGATTCTAAACAGGTTAAGCAATTTTCCATGTACTTCCTTTGTCCCAATCACCCTTTTCAGATTTCCTGTTTAAAAAAACACATCAGCTCAGATATCATGTCTTACATAGACTCTGACAGACTCTGGTCAGCCCTTATGTTCCCATTATGTTATATTTTTGCTTTATGAGAGCAATTATTTCACTGGGCCACTAAACCATGAAGCAGACAGTGACATAAAAAAATCCAGACCTGGATTCAGGCCACACACACAGGACCCAGCTTCCACCAAAGTACTCACTTCCTGGTTCCTGGGTGAGCTCCAGAACTGCCTTTTCCCTTCCACCCAGAGGGAAACTCACATTAGATGGAATTCACTTACAAAAGGTAGTCTATGTTTATTTAGAGTCACAAGCAGTTGACTGACTCAGTGTGACTCAGATCACAAAGACACCATTTCTCCTTCACTCCATCTGGGTCCTGGGGTTGGCTGGGGCCCAGTGTGGCAGGAGGGCTGCCCGCGGCCCCTTCACAGGTTCACAAGCTTCTCATTGAGGGCAATTTGTGACTGTGTGAGGTTGGCCAGATAGGTCACCATCAACAGGTCCTGGAAGAGAAGGAATCCAGGATGAGTGCAGGGCTGGGCAGAGAGTAAGCAGAAAGGCTGGCCAGCTGTATGATGGTCACCGAGGCTAAGGCAGTCCTGGCAAATGAAAGCTGGGAGAGGCTGATCAAGAGTAGGAGGAAGACAAAAAGGAAATGCCTGAGAACACCTTTTCATCTCTGATACCCCTGAGCCATGGGAAGCAAAGAGCGAGCAGGAGGAGAATCTCTGAACACCTGTGCTTTCTTCCTCACAGCCTGGACTGCAAGGGGGCCAAAGGCGCTGCCCTGCGTCCTCTGCCTTCTCCAGGCCACCTCCCCACCCCCTTCACACGTGTACGTGCTGAGGTGCAGGCTCCCAGAGGCCCAGGGACAACACTCACGTTGATGTTGCTGTTGAGCATGGTCTCGAAGTCCTCGGGAACTATTTTGGGTACTTGGTTAACCAGACTCATCAAGAAGCGGCCCACAGTATTGTCGGCTGACACCTTTCCAGACTGAGCACCAGGAGAGTCAATGCGGCACGTTAATTTTTGTCTCTGAGACCGTGACTTCGCCAGCGCAGCCCCTGCCGTCTCACAGTGGAGACCCACGCCCTCCTCCTCCTGTTTCCCTCCCATCCTCACCAGCACGTCCTCCGCATACTGCAACACTGTGCTGAGGGCGTCCTGGATGCGAGCGGAAGCCCCGCCCACTTGCTGCAAGTCACTGGAGAGGCCGATCACCCGGTTGGGACTAAAACAGGTCTTCATGATCAGGTCAACTGTGGGAGTGGGTGGGGTAGAAGAGACAGAGAATTCAGCCATCCCATCAGGAAAGAGAGCTCAAACTACCTCCTTCTGGACTCAGTCAGCTTGCCCAAACTCCCCCTGCTCAGCCCTCACTAGCTTTTCTTCCTTCTGAGAGAGTTCAACCCCTGCACCCAGGATGCTAATGGCTGGTTTTGGTCTTATATGAGTGACCACATAGCCTCTGGGGCTGATGATTTCCCACCTCTAACAACTCAAATAATTCCTCAAGTCCCACACAAACCTTAGATCAAGGGTTGCTCTTAACCCACCCAAGGTCTTCCATCCTTGTTATATAGAAATCCCCTCCCTTGAAAAATGTCCAGGACCTAGAAATGGGGAGGTCACTTACCGCCAATGCGTTCAGTGTCGTAATATGTGTATTTCACTGTCAGAGGGGTGAACATCACCCCCATGGTCCTCCCAGGAACACCCATTAAAGTGCTGGGGAGACAGAAGTCAAGGTTAACAGATGGCTTCGGGGGGCAGTTTCCATGTTTGGTCCCGGCTAGGAAAGCAGTCATATCAAGAGCATGGCTTCCAAGGTTCTGAGATGAGAAGGCTGGACCAGATGAAGCCCAGAGGTCTAAAGAGAACAAGCCACTTTCTTCCCTTAGCTCTTTCCACACACCAAACTCTTGGCCTGAGAGAATGGACTAGCATTTGGACAGGGCCTGGACCCTTTTCCATAGGATTACTTCACACACTGAGATCTCAGTGACTAGGACAGGACACTAATATCCCTGTGAAACTCAGTGCCTAGACATCCTTCCCCACAGAAAGAAGTGACAGGACAGGTCTCATCTGGGACCGAAAAGTACTCATCAGCACTGGAAAAAAAAAACCTATTCTGGTCCATCAAGATTAGACTGGGTGCAATAATTAATCTCAGTAAAGGTGACTGCCTTTACTGAGTCAACTATACACTATCATGGTATCTGCAGGAGTCTGAAATATTTGGAAAGGCTAAGAAATCAGGCAACAACTAGAACTTAGTGGTACAATAACTGGCCTGTAAGAACTGACATGTACCACCTTTGTCCCACCACACAATGGTTAACCAGCCACTTCAGTGTCAGACACAGAAACAGCACAAAGTTAAATGTAATAAGAGACGCACTAACAAAGGGCGTCATTCCAAGGAGAAAATATCATCCTTTCAGCTCCTATAGCTGCCGCTTTTCTGGCATGCCACTACAGCCTTTCCCATCATCCAGCCCAACACCCCCCATCACCCAGCATTCTAGTTGCCTGCAAGCTCAATGTGCCAACAGAGCAATGTGACTGTCACTCACACTGTACTATAACCAGGATTGACGGACATGTTCAAGATAAAGACAGCCACTCTTAACCTGTACTGCCCTGTGTTCTATGCACAGTTTTAGGGCTAATGACAAACCTAAAGGCAATTCAGAAAATCAGTGAAGATGGAGAAGAATCCTGGCCAGCACACCATGTGAGGATCGGCGGCAGGAGCTGTGTATGAGTTAGCTTCTAGAAAAGATGACAGGAAAAACAAGCTTGCTCAAATACCTAAAGGGCTGCCCTTGGAAACTGGCTATGAGCAATGAGCAGAAGTCTGGGCAGGCAAGGGTCAGCAAGTGGTAACTTCAGGGACAGTTTCTTTCTGAGTAAAACCTCTCCAGGGATAACTGCCGAGAATGAGGCAGGGGCTTCCTCAGGAGGCAGCAAGGTGCAAGCTGAAGGATGACACCGGCATGGGGTGGAGGCGGGTGTCACCCAGGGTTAGCACGGACGAAGGAGGCTCCATGCCCTTGCGGCCCAAGCCCCTGGTCACCTGACATAGGCCTTGATGCTCATGCGGCCGTTCTGGAGGCTGGTGTCCACCGTGAGGTGAATGGGGTTGGGGGCTTCTCGGCTGTAGTACTCATGGATCAGCACCGAGTGCTCCGTGATGTCGTGGCCTGTAGCGTACCTGGAAAACAGAAGAGCTGCGGACTCATGTCTACACGTGACATCAACACTAAGCAGGATGGTGGCATGGGTGTCTCTGGGTACCTGACACTCTTGTGGTGGTTATACCCCCAGGGACAACAGTGAAAGAAAAAAAAAAAAAGCACACTGATAATTTTATTAAATCAAATAAAACAAGGCTGACTTAAAACCTCATGAAAAACTCTAAGTCACCAATGAGGCAAAAACGACTTGCTCAGCAAAAGCTGCAGCTCAAAATCAGTATTCTTGGCCTCACAGGATCAAAACTGCCAGCAAAACACACAGAATTCCCAGCTCCTTGAGATAATACACATTCAATACCCTGTCTCCAAACAAGGAAGTACGCTACCTAGTCAGGTGGCAAAAGGCACTGGCAATCAACCACTGAGATGTTCCACCCCCGTCCCAACTCACCAGCCCAGGATGAGCTCGTTTGGAGAGACTTTCTTGTGCAACTCATACATGTTCTTAGCAAATTCCATGTCAACAGCCACCTAAGAAGAAGGGCAGGAAAGAAAGCTAAGAAGCCACAAGTCCACAGCAAAATGGGTGAACAAGACAAGAGGCCACTCCCAACAACGAGAAGAGGCTTGGCAAGTATGTCCAAATGGGACAAGGCCCTTTGAATGGCAGTTCTAGCTATGAGCATGACACCCTTGGTGTAGGAGGGCCTCACAGAGAGTCTGGCAAACGAATAACTATAGACCGTATGGGGATCTCAAATCCCCACTCACCTCATCTTCTGACTCGTTGTGTGGCACTGAGAAGCAATTAGTGACTTCCACTGAGTGCTTGTCGACGGTTCCTGTGAGAGAGAATGGTCCAAGTGTTATAAAACCCTGGGCTTCCAACTGCCCCAAATGCTTTCAAGAGGTCTCCTCAAAGTCAAGGAACAACAACAAAAATCCAAACTGGACTCAGAAGCGTCCAAGTTTCAGCCATGTGCACCAATGGAACCTGGATTTTCCAGAGAAATGGAACTCCAGAGTTATCTCCAACTCTCTTCTTTAACGATCAGCAAACAGCGTCTATTCTTCCTTCATAGGGTCTCCTTTTGCCTCACTTCCTGCTACCTGTCCTACACCAGATCTTCACTCTTAAGATCTTCGTCTTTCAGGCTCTGGATTTCCTCCTCAATAGAATTTCACCTGCAGAGCTGCCTGGAGGATTCTAACCGTGTCTATGTAGACCACTCACAGAGTAGCCCCATCCTCAGAGCACACTTTTAGGGAGCCTCCCCTGGACCTCCCTGCAGCCATATGGTCCCAGTCATAATCTTAACCCTACCATCATCCAGAAAACTTCTCCTTGTGAACCCTAAACATCATACCACAAACTTTTATTTTTCTAGTTCTGATATTTTTATTCCTGCTACCTTGTTTCTTGACCTCACTAAAAACCCCAGTCCCTTGATTGCTCCATTTTTATCCTAACCTATTAGTCCCTCTCACTAGGCTTCCGGTGCTTCCCTCTCCACCAGACTACAATGATGCTCCCGACCCATCAGTGTCTGTTTAATCCCACTTCACTGTGGTTTCTGTCCTCTTAGCTGAAACTATATCCCCAAATCCAGTGATACTTTTTCTTTTTAATTGAAGTACAGTTGATTTACAATGTTACAAGTGTACAGAAAAGTGATTCAGTTATACCTGTATATACACACATATATTCTTTTTCAGATTCTTTTCCATGGTTCCCTACGCTGTACAGTAAGTCCTTGTTGTTTATTTCATATATAGTAATATGCATACATACTCTATCTTATTTGACCTTTTGTCAACAGACTTGACCACTCTGAGCTTCTGAAATAGTCAAGTCTTCTATATTTGCATGCCATTATGGCACCCTTCTATTAGAGCATTTGTCTCATTATACTACAGTTACTTGCATATAAGAGTATATCTTCATCTTGAATCTAAGGTTAAGAGTAGCATTTGTTTTATCAGCCTTTGAATTCTAAGTATCTAATAGTTTTATGGCACATAAAAGGTACTAGTGATTTAATTTACCCAAATGGAATATGTCCCATGAATTGCTTTCTAACTTAAAACTTCTATATTCCTAGCAAGCAGATTCTGTGCTTCATTCTTCGGTAAGCATTGCCTCTGTAACATCTAGCATTGTACCACGATTCCATTCTGGAAGAGGAGCTGAAAATCTAGATTACAGTTGGTCTAACTCGGGTCACTGCAATATCTGGGGGCACCGAGTACAAATCTAGGGTGGAGAATTGAGAATTGTTTCTTTAGTTAATAGATCTAGTGAATTTGAGAAATCTGCCAATGTAGCCGAAAGAATAAAATAGTATTTCTTGAGAGCCAAGTCAGTGATGCAAGAGTCATTTATTACAGAAGCTCAAGGCAGGGCATCGTGACAGAATTCTGGCATACTGTGGGAGACTGGGACCCCCCTGGTGGCTCAGACTGTAAAGAATCTACTTACAACCAGGAGGCCCCGGGTTCAATCCCTGGGTCAGGAAGATCCCCTGGAGAAGGAAATGGCAACCCACTTCAGTATTCTTGGAGAATTCCATGGACAGAGAAGCCCGCAGGCTACAGACCATACAGTCCATGGGTCGCAAAGAGTCCGACAGGACTGAGCAGACTTAACATTTTCACACTTTGGGAGATTATGAGTAGAGGTGAGGGTGGGGGTATGAGAGATGAAGGACAGAGTGAAAACTTTTCCTGGGAACCTGGAAAATGAGTGGAACCTAAAGGAAAAAAATAAGGAGAACAAGCAAAGAGAATACAAAGGCTTGGTTTGAGATAGCTATGGCAATGTTTGTAAGATAATGGATCAACTGAAGTTTCCGTAAAATGCTACACTCTAAGTGTGTCAGGAGTGTGCCTGATGTGGTGAATGACAGCAACCAACAGCTGCTTCATACCTAGTCGGTGTCAGCACAGTCAGGCGTCTTCAGCAAGTCCCTGAAGGAAAGAGACTTCCCTAATGTTTGCAGAAGTCTGGCTACAACTATTGTCCTCTTCTCAAAACACCAATTGTCTTCTACAATGGGAACTATTACACGTTCAAGGGTTAAGAAAGAGAAAGCATAAATGCGACTAAAGTGGAATCACAAAAGTGCCCCATATCTGTGACCAAGATGGAGTGAAAATTAACTTGATGGGACCAGAAGTCCCCAGAGAAAAGAATACATTGTCAGAAATCCCTTTTTGGGCTTCTCGGTTTTACTCTAACATAAAATACCCATTCCTCAAATTTGGAACATGGCAGGGAAAAACGTTATTTTTTCCATGTGATGGTTAATACAAAGAATAGATTTGTATTGTATTAATTGTTTGTGTCCAAACGAAGAATCAGAGACTACACTGGGGGAACGGGGGTCTATATTTCACTGGTGACTAGTATTAGACAGAGCGAGGAAAGAAGGATCAGGCTTAGACGTTTAAGCAGAATATTGAAATTCAAATGGGTTCTTGCCAAACTGGTTTACTAGCTGAGAGGGATATCTTTCTACAAGATGTCCCCACTCCGTTGCCAACTAGTTAGAAAAAACTTCTCGGTTAACACTCGGAAAATAAAGACCAGTAGTAGGTAAGAGGAAAAAACTTGGCCACTTGGGTTTAGGGAGTCAAAAGGTTTTTGACGTCCCAGTAAGGGTGTGAACACATTTTTCGGCGATTGGGGCTAATCATACTTGAAGCGAAATGCTACTGCGAAGATTAAAAATAAAATGTTAGTCACTTGTCACACGATACTTATTCAACAAATAACTACAAGGGAGTGAGAATAGAGGGGAACAAGATAAAAGGAGGTGGGAAGTAAAAGAGAACGTCAATTTCCCCTGACCACTCACCCAGCAGGGTCCCGATAACCCGGGCAGCTCCCTCGTTGCGTCGCTCGTAGCTGTCCACGATGGAGGCCAAAATGACCGGGTGCAACCGGACCACGCGGCCGCCGGGGAAGGGGCCTGGGAGAGCAGGGCCAGACAGAGACTGTGCGGGGGTCTGCGCTGGGGCTGGCGCTGAGGCTGGGGTCTGGCCCGGAGCCGCGGTGGCAGCCGCTGCCGGGTCTGAGGATGACGCGGGAGTCGGCGATGGAGCTGGAGCCGGGGCCGGGGCCGGCACTGGAGCCGGAGCCGAGGCTGAGGCTGGGGCCGGGGCCGGGGCCGTGGCCGGAGATGAGGCCGCAGCTGGGGCTTCGGATGGGGTGGCGGGAGGCGCGCTCGCCGGTACTGCCGGTGTGGCCATCTTGTCGAGAGAGAAGGAGCCAAAACCGGAAGAGAGCCAGTTGGAGAACATTAGGAGCGCCATAGGCTGAACCTGTACCACGTGAACTAAGTGCTTCTGCTTACTGGCTACTGACGATGCCTCTCAGAGTTACAATTTCCTGCTCTGAGTTTGTGCTCTTTGATTTTGGTCCGATGCGCACTCAGCGAGACCCAAGCTAACTAGTTCCGAGAAAACTTGGGACCGCCCGGGGAGGAGAGAGAGTGCCACCAGATGGAGCCAGAGAGCGGTGCAAAGGTCGCAGCTGGCACTTCAGTGGTATAATTGGCATCAAGGAAAGGGCTTTGTTCTTGACTGCATCCTAAGGTGTCCATACAGTGGATCATTCATTAAACAATTTGAATATGTGCCAGACACTTTTAGGAGATATCAGAGAGCAGAACAAAGACCGTTGTCTTTGAAAAGTTTACGTTCTAGTAGAGAGAAACAAATAAGTACTTTATAGAATGAATTAGTGAAGAGGAAAAGTTAAAATTTTACATAACCTCCTGCTCCTTCTGCCTCTGTAACTCAGTTTGCTCCTTGCAAAGTCTGGATAATGTAGGTCATGTAGTCTCTGAAAGTGGGGACTTACAATCCTAGGAACTAGAGCTTATCTCACACACTCTTGTCCTGCTCTTTGCAATTGCCCAGCCCCTGCAATCCTGGTTAATCATGCCTGTCCATATAAAGGTCAGCCATTCATCTCCCCGTTTTGACTGCTGTTCCCGCGCGTGTGAAATGCCTTAGTTTAAACCAGCCTGTTGGCAGCTAGTGCTGTCCACTGTAGTCTGTCTAAAAACTCTGTAACTTCTTTGTTCGGGGCTCAGAGCTTGGAGAGTTAACTCCTCTGGGCCCGCTGGCTTAACAAACCTGAGCTCTCCAACTCTCCGAGTGTGGTGCTTGATTTCTTGATTACTGGTTTCTGCAACACTACGTGTGGAAGGAGCTCTGATCCTCACTCCTTGTGTAACTTTGGGCAATCTAGAGGGTTTTTATTTTTAACTTCCTGAGCCTCAGTTTCCTTTATTGTGTGAGGGGTATGATAACATCTGCCTATGAGGAAACTTGTCAAATCCTTTAGTTGGGTCAAGTGCCAGCTTCCAGCTGTCAAGGTGGGTGGGTGAGGTTGAACTTAGCCTGGACTCTCATGCCCAAGAACTGCTTTCTCCTTGGATCTACCTTTTGTGATTAGAATTCCCATGATCCTGCTCTCCTGTGGGTATTCTGGGTACATTCTTTCTTTCCATTCCCTTCGAGAAATGGAATATTTCCTGACATATCACTAAACAAAGGAAGTCACAGCCATTAGCGATTGCAGCCACCACTGACGGTGAGCTGATGAGCCTGAGGGAACTTAGGAAGGAAAGAATACCTGCCATTTAAAAGCCTCAGACTGTAGCCACGCCCCATTGTGAGCCTTGAGGAAATTCAGGATGTGAAAACACAGAATACTGGCCCCAGATAGGTGGATGCATATCAAAGGAATGATTTCAGTGAGCCTAGACTCTTGCATCTTCCCATACAAATAAAAGTGCTAAATTCCTTGAGATATCTGGTTTCCTTTAATTAACAAAAATCTTTTGTTATTCAGACTTACCAGCCCTTTGTTACACAAAACTGTGTAACCTGGCCCCCTGCCTGGCCTCCTTGGAGCAGTTCTATCAGGGTTGCTTGAGATGTTGCCTCCTGGGCTTGAAGTCCTAAAAATTCTCATTGAATTAAACATAACATTTAACTTTTAGGTTGTGAATATTTTTTTTTTTTTTAGGTTGTGAATATTTTTTAAGCTGACACCCCAAACACAGGTGAAGAGCCAACCTCTGGATGATTGAAGTGATTCTTGCATTTGATGACATAGATGTTTAGCAGTCCCTGTAGAGCAGTGCCAGTGGATTCCAGGTTGGGTTGGATATGGAAGCCAGAATTCAAGAGTGAGGGAAGGGTCAGGTTGACTCAATGTAAGAGTGCTGGCTACTCTCTCAAAGAAACTGCCTGGGAAGGAAAGAAGACGCTTAAAGCAGTAACAGAGGGAACAGCAGGATTGAGATGGGGACAATTTAGGCTGGAAGAGTTTCAAGTGTATTTTAAATCAAGGGTAAGGATCTAGAGGAGAAAGAAAGATTGAATATACAAGTGCGAACAAGGCTAATTGTCTCCAAGGGAGGAAGGAGGACCAGATGGGAAAAGCCTAGTTTAGAGGGATGGTCTCGCATGGCATGAGGGACCTGCTTGAGAGGCTGCCCTGGGCTCTGGCCTGCCTTCTGGGTGCCTGGGGTGGGGGAGGGGGGCGGTCTGCCTTAGCCAGGGCTGGTCCCCTGAGATCATCGTATGGGAAGAAGACTAGAGGCAGGAACCACTCCAGTGAAGTGTTGCTGCTCCCAAATGACCATGCAGAAACTTGGGACCTTATCTCCATGTGTAGATTTGAGTTGGCTGTGGACACTGCACCCTCAGGAACTTTTATATCAGGGGCTTAAGGACCCTTTTTGTTTTGGAGGGACAGAGAAAAGGATGAATCAAGATTCAGAGACACTTTGAATGGGGGAGAGAAGGGACATTGCAGGAACTTCTGTCAAATGCTTTTCTCAAGGAAGTGGAGGCAAGACCATCTGGTGAGAATGGCCAGGCAAAGGTCAAGTTCAACCTTGGGGGATGGACAGTGTTAGGAAGAGAGATAGACAGTGAGCCCTCCGAGGCATTGACCCATTATCTGAGGACCCAGCTTATCCCAGAGATCTCAAAGATCCAGTCAATCTTGTGATTTTCCTCTGCTCAGGGGCAGGAGGAGAGGGATCATTGGTGTGGTCTTTCAAGGATGCTGACTGGCTGGGACAGGGCATTCATACATCCAGATGCTGGCTTTTTAGTGGCTGATTGAGGGATCTAGGCAGGCTGAACCATACAAACAGAAACTCTGGGTCCAGGTTTATTAGAGAAGGGCAGAAGGCATGGGGGGAGAGAAAATGGGCTGTCCTCTTACCATGGGAAATGTGTTGTGTACATAGTGGATGGAGTCTTAGGGCTCTCCAGAGGAACCAACAGGAAATACATATTTAGGATAAGGAGTTGGTTCAGGTGATTAAGGAGATTGACAAGTCCTAAGATCTTTGGTGGATGAGCTGGAGCCAAGGAGAGCCAATGTGTACTTCTAGTCCCAAAGCTGGCAGACTCCAGACCCTGCAAGAGTCCAGGTCTCAATTTGAGTCTGAAGACTGGAAAAGACCAGTGTTCTTGCTCAACAAGGGCTTCCCTAATGGTTCAGCAGGTAAAGAATCCACCTGCAATGCAGGAGACATAGGAGGAAATGGCAACCCACTCCAGTATTCTTGCCTGGAAAATCCCATGGACAGAGGAACCTGGCGGGCTGCAGTCCATGGGGTCACAAATAGTTAGACATGACTGAGCATGAGCGTGGACTTATTCAACATTTAGGCAGGAGAGTTCACTTAATCTGAGAGAGGGTCAACCTTTTTGTTCTATTCAAGCCTTTGGCATTACAGAAAGCTATCTGTTTTACTCAGTCTAGCAATTTTAAATGTTCATTTCATCCAAGAGCACTCACAAACACACCCAGAAAAAAATATGATTGAATATTTGGGGATCCTGTGCCCCAGTAAAACTGACATATAAGATTCTCCATCACACGTGGGTTCCTGGCTGTCCTGAGGAACATGCTTGCCAGTCCTGCCTGACAAGCCCAGGGTCATAGCTGCAGGCTCATGTTAAAGGTGGACCTATAGTTTGGTGCACCCATCCCCCACCCCAGTAATGGCTGGAGTGAAGGGAGCCCCAGCTTCAGTGACAACCCATCACTTCATGGCACATAGAAGGGGAAACAATGGAAACAGTGACAGACTTTATTTTCTTGGGCTCCAAAATCACTGTGGACGGTAACTGCAGCCATGAAATTAAAAGTCGCTTGCTCCTTGGAAGAAAAGCTATGACAAGCTTAGACAACATATTAAAAAGCAGAGACATCACTTTGCTGACAAAGGTCCCTATAGTCAAAGCTATGGTTTTTCCTGTAGTCATGTTCGGATGTGAGAGTTGGACCATAAAGAAGACTGAGCACAGAAGAGTTGATGCTTTTGAACTGTGGTGCTTTAAAAAGACTCTTGAGAGTCACTTGGACAGCAAGGAGATCAAACCTGTCCATCCTAAAGGAAATCAACCCTGAATATTCATTGGAAGGACTGATGCTGAAGCTGAAGCTCCAATATTTTGGCCACCTGATGAGAAGAACTGACTCACTGGAAAAGACCCTGATGCTGGGAAAGATTGAAGGCAAGAGGAGAAGTGGGAGACAGAGGATGAGATGGTTGGATGGCAACATTGACTCAACGGACATGAGTTTGAGCAGATTCTGGGAGACAGTGAAGGACAGGGAAGCCTGGTGTGTTGCAGTCCATGGGGCTGCAAAGTCAGACAAGACTGAGCGACTGAATAAAAACAGCAACATGAGAGAACCTCAAGGGGGCACCCCAGGCCCTCTCAACTCTGCAACTGGGACTTACCTGGGCTGCCCTTGTGGGACAGAGCCTACAGGAACCACTCCCTGACAGTGGCTCAGACAGTAAAGGCTCTGCCCGCAATGCAGGAGACCCAGTTTCAATCACTGAGTCAGGAAGATCCCCTGGAGAAGGAAATGGCAACCCACTCCAGTATTCTTGCCTGGAAAATCCCATGGACAGAGGAAGCTGGTGAGCTACAGTCCATGGGGTCACAAAGAATCAGACACGACTGAGTGACTTTCCACTTTCTGGCTGCCCTTGTGGGGCAGAGACCCCAGGAACTACTCCTTAGTGGACAGTCACCCCATGCTTCTACAGACTGGGACTGGCCCAGGCAGGCTGGTGGGTGGCTTCCCACCAGCAGTCGGTCCCTGACCACTCCAGGCAGTTTTCAGGAAGCCATGCTCCTCAGCCAGGCTCCACTAGCCTGAGACATTCCTGTTACACTGAAATTCAGTGACATTAAAGCCCTCTGCCTGGAGGCACTTTCAGTGGCTGCTGCAGACCGGCTTCCTGCAGGGGGGATGTTCTACAGCAACCAAACCCCATCAGCTGATTGGTCACCCTGTCAAAAGCCGGCCTGACCAGGCGACCCATGGCTTATAGCACTTGCCTGTCTCCAGGGCTCTCCAAGACCCGTCTCCTTCTTGTCTTCTTGGCTTGGCATTCCCTTCGCTCGATTCTCTGGCTTTCTGATATTCATATCTTTGTTTCTGTACCTGCCTCTGGCCTTCCCTCCCTCCCCCTGGTTTTGGGTCAGTGTAGCTTCTTTCTCTGGCTTGTTAACCTTAACCATCCCTGACTCCTGCCTCTCCAGGGTGCTTAGATTCTAGCAGCAGTGAGCCTGGCCAACCCCCTTGACTTCATGCCAAGGTGCAGACAGTGGTATGCTACTAAGTGTTTAACAACCAGCTACCTGAAAAAAAAATACGGCCCTGATTTTAGTGTCTACTTATTTCCGTGGTGTATATACTCCCAGCATGATTAATTGCAAACTATGAGCAGTCTAACAACTGGCTCTCAAAATTCCAGAAAATTTAACAGTTGGCTTTTGTGAGACAGGATGGGTTGGCTCTAGCATTTCTGTTTTATATATACTATGTCTTCCTTCCCAATATTTCATTGCCTCACTGCCCAAACCTTAGAAATGACTATCTAGGGACTTCCCTGGTGGTCCAGTGGCTAAGAGGGTTGAGTTCAGTCCCTAGTCAGAGAATTCAATCCCACATACCACAATTATCAATAGGAGAGTCCACATGCCACAACTAAGAAAAAAACAAGATCCCACACATCACAATTAAAGACCCCGCATCCTGCAATGAAGATCGAAGATCTGTGTGCTGCAACTAAGACCCAGAGCAGCTAGTCAATAAATCCTAAAAAAAGAGAAAGAGAAATGACACTTTACCTGAATTTTGTGTCCATCATCATTTGCTTAAAATCATGGTTTTATTTAAATTATATGACTAAATAATATATTCTTTAATTTTGCTAGCTTTTGAACTCTATAAGAGTATAATACTGAAAGTAGTAAACTTCTGGAATCATCTTTTCTTCCCAACCTCAGTTCACTACGATGTATTCATGGTATTGCATTTAACTATAGTTCATTCATTTCCCTTGCTGTGTAATATTTTATTGTTTAAATATATCAAAATTTATTTTCCAACTTATTGAGTGGGCATGGGGTTGCTTGCCTTTCTTGGTATTATGAACACCACTGCTTTAAACATCCTTCTGTATATGTGGCCTTGAACACCTGGTAACTGGTGTTACTTGTCCAGGTGTGGCCTCCCAAAATTCGTCTGCTGAAGCCTTAAACCCCAATGGTTATGTGGCTTTATCTGAAGATAGGGTCTTTAAGAGGTAATTAAAGTTGAATAAGGTTATGAGGTTGGGACTTTAATTTAATAGGATTGTGGTCTTATAAGAAGTCTACATTGTGAGGATATAGTGAGAAGATAACTGTCTGTAAGCCAGGAAGAGAGCACTCAAAAGAAACTGACCTTGTTGGCATTCTGGTCCCAGATTTCCAGCCTCTAAAGCAACTTGTTTTCCTAGGGGTTTTACCAATTTACAGTCCTATTAGCAATATATAAAAGTACTCACTGATGAATGAACTCTGCCACATCTTAATTTTTCCTAATTGAATGAATATTTAATGGTATCTACTTGTGGGCTTAATTTGCATTTTCCAGGTTACTAATGAAGTTGAGTATCTCTTTATATGTCAGTGGCCATGTGTATTTTTTCGTCCATGAAAAATCTTTTCATGTCATTTGCTCTGTTTTCTATTAGGTTGCTTATTTATTTACTTACATATTATTTATTTTATTTTTAAAAGGGATTTCCTTACATACCTTTATACCCATCTCTTATCAGTCATAAATGTTGCAAATACATTCTGCAAGTTTATAGATTTTCCTTTCACTTCCCATGAGGTATTTTTTGAAGAACCAATCTTGGTTGTAGTGCAGTAAAAATTGTCAATACTTTCTTTATGGTTAAAGCTTTTGGGGTCTGGTTTAAGAAATCCTTCCTATTTGAATATCATAAAGATAGGCATATATTTTCTCTATATTTTAATTTTTTAAAAAATTTTGTTCTAACCCCTTAATTTATCTGGAATTTAAAAATTTTGCCTTTTGAATTGCTATTTCTTTCCTCATTGATCTGCCATGATACTTATATATCAAAGTTTCATAAATCTCAGGTACTAATTCTGGCTCTTTTTTTTTCCTTTTCCATTTTGTCTATTCTGCACAAATATAATGATTTATTAATGACTGTATCTCTGGTTTTGGAATAAGTCTTGGGAATTCTCTGGTAGTCCAGTGGTTAGGATTTTGGGCTTTCACGGCTGGGGGCCCAGGTTCGAATCCTAGTTGGAGAATTAGGGTCCTGCCAGCTGTACAATATAGCCAAAAAAAAAAAAAAAAAAAAAAGTCTTGAAATCTGGATAATAGGCTGTTTTAATTGCTGTAGTTTTGGAATATGTCTCAGTGTTCGGTAGGGCAGGTTCTCCCTCCCTTCTGCCATCTTTTTCTTTAAATGTGTTTTGGCTGTTCTCGGCCTTTTGTTCTTTCCTATATGTTTTAGGGTAAATTCGTAAAAATTTTTAAAAATTTATTTTTTTATTGAAGGATAATTACTTTACAGAATTTTGTTGTTTTTTGTCAAACCTCAACATGAACCAGCCATAGGTACACATTTATCCCCTCCCTTTTGAACCTCCCCCCATCCCCTCCCCATCCCACCCCTCTAGGCTGATACAGAGCCCCTGTTTGAGTTTCCTGAGTCACACAGCAAATTCCTGTTGGCTATCTGTTTTACATATGGTAATGTAAGTTTTCATGTTACTCTTTTCATACATCTTACCCTCTCCTCCCCTCTCCCCATGTCCACAAGACTATTCTCTATGTCTGTTTCTCCACTGCTGCCCTGTAAATGAATTCTTCAGTACCATTTTTCTAGATTCCGTATATATGCATTAGAATATGATATTTATCTTCCTCTTTCTGACTTACTTCACTCTGTATAATAGGCTCTAGTTTCACCCACTTGATTAGAACTGACTCAAATGCGTTCCTTTTCTATGGCTGAGTAATATTTCCTTGTGCATATGTACCACAATTTCTTTATCCATTCATCTGTCGATGGACATCTAGGTTGCGTCCATGTTCTAGCTATTGTAAATAGTGCTGCAATGAACAATGGGATACATGTGAATTTTTCAATTTTGGTTTCTCAGGGTGTATGCCTAGGAGTGGGACTGCTGGGTCATATGGTGATTTTATTCCTAGTTTTTTTAAGGAATCTGCATACCGTCTTCCATAGTGGCTGTATCAATTTACATTCCCACCAACAGTACAAGAGCATTCCCTTTTCTCTACACCCTCTCCAGCATTTATCATTTGTAGACTTTTTGATGATGGCCATTCTGACTGGTGTGAGGTGATATCTCATTGTAGTTTTGATTTGCATTTTTCTGATAATGAGGGATGTTGAGCATCTTTTCATGTGTTTGTTAGCCATCTGTATGTCTTCTTTGGAGAAATGTCTGTTTAGGTTTTTTCCCCCACTTTTTGATTGGGTTGTTTGTTTTTCTGGTATTGAGTTGTATCTGCTTGCATATTTTGGAAATTAATCCTCTGTCAGTTGATTCATTTGCTATTATTTTCTCCCATTCTGCGAGTTGTCTTTTTACCTTAGCTGTGCAAACTCTTTTAAGTTTAATCAGGTCCCACTTGTTTACTTTTGTTTTTATAAATTTGTAAAATTTGATGGATTTAGATTGCATTGACTCTAAAGATCTATTAGAGCTGAACTGACAACTTTGTGATATAAAGTTGACCTATTTGTGAATATGGGATGTAATTTATTTAGGTCTTATTTGATGTAGTTTTGTAAAATTTTATAATTTTTTTGTGTAGAGTATACACATATTTTGTTATTTGTATTTTTGTTGCTTTTGTAGATATTGTACTTATAACTATATTTTCTAATTTTTTATTACTAATTCATAAAAGTGCAACAGTTTATTCATCTGTCAACTCTATTCACCTGTTGTTTTTAATAATTTATCTATTAATTTTTTTTTGTTTTTCTATGCAGATAATCATTATTTGCAGAAAATAGCTTTCATTTTTTTCATTCCTAATCATTATGCCTTTGTCCTCCCCCCTCCACTTTTTTTATTGTGCTGGCTACAGACTCTAGAACAATAGAATTAAAGTGGTGATAGCAACTGTGCCTGTCTTGTTCCCGATTTTAAAGGGAATACTTTTTCTAATCTTTACCCTTTTGAATAATGTTTCTTGGGGGTATTTTTGTAGGTTCCTTTGATGAGGTTAGGTTATTCCTACAATTCTTTTTTTTTTCCCTACAATTCTTAATGAGTTTAAGGAATTCTCTACAATATCTAGTTCACTAAGAAAGTTTCTTCAAAATAGTTATGAATAGTTTTCAATTTTATAAAATTTTTTGCTTAATTATGATTATACATTTTATTTCTTTAATTGTTAATGAGGTTAATATTTATAGACTAAAAAAATTAAAACAGTCTCCCATTCTTGAGCTAAACCCAATTTGTTTACTACATATTACTTCTTCCACACAATACTGGGTTCAGATTGCTAATATTTTGTTTAGGATTTTTGTATTTAAATTTATGAGTGTAATGGGTCTGGGTTTGGTATTAAGTTCATGAAGATGAATTTAGATTGGATTTACATTGACTCTAAAGTAATGCATGGAGCCCAGGAGGCTGTGAAAGTGGTGCTCATGGTCTCGATGGTCATGAACCTGTTGGAACTCATGGACAGCTCAACCACGTTTGTCTGGATGGCGAATGCAGCAGGGGACAGAGGAGGCCCTGGGACTCTCCCTCGGTCCATGGTATTTCCAGAGACTCCCCTTCCCTTAGCCTATAATTCCTGCCTTCTCTCACTCTTGCCCTCTGCCCTTGCCTGGGAGTCCGAGTGCCTCAGGGTCCTAGTGGCCTTGAGCTGAAGGCTCTGACTGATTTTGGCTGACCTTGGTCAGCAGTAACAGGAAGCAGGATCTCAGTTCCCTGACCAGAGATTGAAGCCAGGCCATGGCAATGAGAGCTCTGAATTCCAACCACTAGACCATGAGGGCCAGTGGCTAGTGGCAAGGCCCTGGCTTGTCTGCTTTGTAGAAATGAATTTCAACAAAGAGATGGAAAATAGTGAAACAAGTGTTTATTAGGAAGTAAAAATAGTATGTGTGAATAGGCACACATGGATGGAGTCAGAGAGAGTTGTGCTTCTGTGTATTTTATATGGGGCATTTCTTCTGGGTTTCCTCTGGCCAGTCATCTTATATTGCCTGGCTCTGAGTCTGTATTTGGTATACCTCAGGGCCCTCCACTCTTAGCCAAGGTGGATTTCAGTGCAGAGGCCTGTGGGAAAGTTGACACCATCTATTATGGGGTAACACCCCCTCCCTTTTTAGCCCCCCAAGAGCTTTTCTGTGCATGGGTAGTTGGGAAAGTCTCTTTGACCTCAAGAATTGAGAAATATGTATTTTCTTTATCTTTTATCTGGGCAGGACTTGGCTCCTCTCTGCCCCTGCTGTTATGTGTATCTTGGAGTATCTGCCCACAGGGGATTCCCAGGAAGCTCAGTGGCAAAGAATCTGCCTGCCAATACAGGAGATGGGAGGGATGTGGGTTCAATTCTTGGGTCGGGAAGATCCCCTGGAGTAGGCAATTGCAACACACAGTAGTACTATTGCCTGAAAACTTCCATGGACAGAGGAGCCTGGGGGGGCTATAGTCCATGAGGTTGCTATATTCCAAGAGTTGGACTCAACTGAGCGACCGAGCATATACGTACACATTTGTCCATAGGGAACAGACTTCAGGTCCTCAGCCTGGGGCCCATCTATCTCCTGCTTCATGATCACTGCCAGGTGGAGGGTAGGGAGTGATTAATAGAAAGACTAGGGTATCTTATGATTATAATGCCCTCCCGGTCTCCAGTTGTCATACTAGAGGAGGAGAAAGTATGAGGAGCTTAGAAGTTGGGGGTGGTGTTGGTGAAGGTGTTTCTGCTAACTAGAAGAAGCAGCCTCAAGCAGTGGGCTCAGACTTTTCCCCAGCTTCTCTGATACAGGCAGCTCAGGCTGCTTCTCACAAGGAACCAGTGGACCGATGCCCCCTAGAGGGTGGGGCAGGCATGTCACCTAAACAGCCCCCATCCCTTCTAGGGTGCTGGTTGAGAACAGAGGGTTTGTGGAACCAGTGCTTCCTCCACAGGCTTCTTTCACTCCCGAGAGCTCCTCTGACACAAAGACAGGAGGGTTCTGTAGACTAGGAGTTGGGGGGCTCCTGCTCAGAAGCTGGTTTATCTTTAGCACCTGGCTTACCTTTACCAGGAATGGGCTCCTATGAAGTCACCATTCTCCAGTTTCCCTTTCTCCTCTTTCTGTCCTCACCAATTCACATGGGGACATTTCACATGAACACTCAGACATTCACACACACAGTGACTTTGCATATACACATATTCTTACAAACATACATGCTGGTGCACACTGATGCCTTCCCTCGGCAAAAATACACAAACTTCCATAGCACGCTTTCATGAGCACGTGGGGAAATAAGGATTCACTCACACTGTGCGAACATCCAGCCACTCACCCACACATACACAGAACACAACCTTGCACACTCATATAGCTGGGCACAAGCACACCACATATGCATATATGCACAGACACACATATATACACACACTCACATATACATACTTGAAGTGGGCCCTCTTCATGTTGCTAGAAGTATAATCTTCAGAGTGGAGCACAAAAGATAAGAATAAAGGACAGAGGCCAGCATTACTTTCTTTTTATTCCCATCTCACTACCTAACACCCCACTTGTCTAGCACAGATTATGGACGCGAGAGCGTGTGCGCCACTTACAGGAGGGTCAAGAAGGGGGCATCAGTGGCAACCATGACCAGCTTCTTTCGGTGGTCACGCCCGGCTCACGGAGCCCAGACTCCTCTCCCTGCTCCAGCCGGGAGCTGGAGCTGGAGCTGGATTCTGTCACAGTGGAGGCTCTATTTGATCCATGAGAAGAGCCCTCCCAGGTCCCACCCAGAGTGGCGCTACAGGGGTCGGCTGGCATAGGAAAGATAACCCTGGCCAGAAAAATGGTGCTGGACTAGACCACTGGCACCCTGTACCCAGGCTGGTTTGATGATGTCTTATGTGTGAGCTGTAGAGTGGGTCCTTATGTGTGGCCCTGCTGGCAGAGGGCAAACTGGACCAGCTCCTCCTCTGGTGTTGTAGGGACAATCAAGCAGCTGTCACAGAGATTCTGAGGCAGCTGGAGTGGCCCCAGTTCATCTTGGATGGCTATGATGAGCCCCAGGGGCCCTTGGGCAGAGAGGTTGAAAAGGCTGAGGTCCCGTCCCATGGAGGAAGTGCTGTGCCCTTGAGTCAGGAGGACGGTACTGCTGAGGTCCTCCCTTCTCATCACCACCCAGACCCTGGCTTCGTGGAATTCAGAGCCCTTGCTGAGACAACCACACTCTGACCACATTCTCAGAGGTTTCTCTGAGGACAAGAAGAGGAGTTATTTAAGCTCCTATTTCACAGATGAGAAGCAAGTTAGAAATGCCCTTGACATTGTGCAAGCAAATGATGTTCTCTACAAAGCATGTCAGGTTCTAGGAATTTGCTGGTTGTCTGCTCTTGGCTGAAGGGCAGATAGAGAGAGGCAGAGAGATCTCAGAAATGCCCAGTCTATACTGTGGTGTAATGTGATCAATTGTAGCTTAAATAAATAGTGGCTTCACAAATTTCGAGAAACTTTTCAAATTTCCACGTTGGAAATAAGCCAAGGCTTGTCACAGACCTTTAGTCTTGGAAGTTTACTGTGACTTGATTTAGCTCCATGCTAATAACATATCATGACTATCCCCAGAGGTGCCTTTAACTGACTTTTCTTTCTGGAAATATCAGTCAGTTCTAAGTGCTAACTCATAATCTCTTTTTTCGGCTTTGGTTCCCTCTGTAGAGAAAAGAAGAAAAAGGGAATTCTAGCTGTAGATGTGGTCAGTTCCCAGCTCTCTTTTTTTTTTTTTTTTAATTTTTATTTATTTATTTATATATTCATCAGTCATACCACCTGGCATGTGGGACCTTATTTCCCCAACCAGGGATTGAATCCATGCTCCCGGAACTGGAAGTGCAGAGTCTTAACCCTGGACCACCAGGGAAGCCAGCCAGGCCTCATTTTACGATGAGGAAATTGAAGTTCAGTCAGGGACCCCATCAGGTTCTGGGGTTCTTTAGGTAGCTCTCTAGTCTCCCACACCTCAGCCCATGGTGTAGAGCAGAGGTCTACAAAGACTGTCCAGGCACCACCAACCTAACCCCATTCCGCAGTCCCCCCCCTGCAGCTGAGAGCTTTAACACTGCCTCGGGCCCTCAGACACCCCTCGTTTTGCCTTTCACACAGTTTTATTGCTGTTATGACTCCTCACAAGTCGAGTTCACATGGACCAGTTCCAGAAAGCTGTTGGACGTGCTCAGATATATGAATCCAAGTCAACTCAGCCCTGAGTGATCAATGTGGGACCCCATGACACTAATTATTATGAACTCTTCACACGGAAAGTTTGGTGGATCCACATTTGATAATTATATACATACCTGTTGAACACATAGACTATGCGTATATACAGAATCTGTGTAAGAAACTGCATGCGTGTGTGTGTGCTTGCTCAGTGGCTTTAGTCGTGTCCAACTCTTTGCGACACTATGGACTGTAGCCCGCCAGGCTCCTCTGTCCATGGGATTCTCCAGGCAAGAGTACTGGAGTGGGTTGCCATGCCCTCCTCCAGGGGATCTTCCTGACTCAGATGTGGGACTGATCCCGCATCTCTTATGTCTCTGGCATTGGCAGGTGGGTTCTTTATCACTAGCACCACCTGGGAAGCCTGAACGTGTGCACATGTACTTAATTAAAGAGCAGTTTGTACTGGATTACTGAAGAGGCTAGTGGAACCCACTTAGCTAGTCTGTGTTGGCCCCTAGAGAGTTTGAATGGTCTCAGCAGACCAACTCCTGAGAGTCGTAGAGATTTGGGGAACAACAAAACAGGCGCCCAGTCATGTTGCTGGTTTTTCATGGGAACAAGGATACCTGTTTTTAAAAAAATGAATATAATATCCAACTGAAGTTTAGATATGCTATTTTGCATAGAATTCACATTCAAATCAAACTAGATTGAGCAAAAATTAAAAGACCCACTATTTTCTTTCTTTTCTTTTTTAAAGCTGGTTTCTAGTTAGGTCTGTCTGGCTCTTTCTAACAATGTTATCTGGGCTTCCACTCTCTTTCCCCTCTGTTGCTCTTTATATAGTTGCCTTTTGCTCTTATCTGTCAGAGAAGATGGCCACAAGGGGCATCAACCTAAACCATTCTTACAGCCAATAATTCCACAGGGAGGGAATAGTCTTTATGAATAGCTCCTGCAGGGAAGTTGGAGAAGGATTCTGACCTGACCCTGAGCAGGTGTCAAGCCTTGAACAATCTCTTTGGTCTGGACAATGAACTCTGACTTGAGCGACTCTCATGGCCTAGGTCACATTCGATGGGCTGAGTAAGGAACGACCAGCACCTCCTGAAACAGGGAATAAAAAGTGGATCCCCTAAGGAAAGGATTCTGAGCAGACAATATATCATACTGCATACCTATCAAGTGTATACATACTGTACACAGATAAAGGCTTGCTTGGCCTCTAGTCTGGTTGGTTGTCAGACTCTGCCTCGTGGGAATGCTGCTGGCTGCTGTTAAGCAGGGCCTGATAATGAGGTGTCAGGTTGTGGAAACCTAGGAGGCCCCCAGGCTACTGCTGGCTCACTGGTGGGCAGAGTCAGGGTCTTGAAGACTCTGGGGCTGCTGCCCACCCACTGGCAGGTGAAACCAGGGCCTGGGGTTAGTGCCAGACTACCAGCAGGCAGAGCTGGTTCCTGGAGTCTGGCGGCAGGGCATAGGAATCTCAGGGCCCATTTCAGACCGATTATAGGAGATGGGGAAGTGATTCCTGACACAGTTGTGTTGGGGTCAACTGAACACAGCTGTTGTTCAGTTGCTAAGTTGTGTCCAACTCTTTGAAACCCCATGGACTGCAGCATGCCAGGCTCCTCTGTCCTCCACTATCTCCCGGAGTTTCCTCAGATTCACATCCACCGAGTCAATGATGCTATCTAAACATCTCATCCTCTGCCACCCCCTTTTCCTTTTGCCTTCTATTTCCCCCAGGATCAGGGTCTTTTCCAATGAGTTAGCTCTTTGCCTCAGGTGGCCAAAGTATTGGAGCTTCAGCATCAGTCCTTCCAATGAATATTCAGGGTTGATTTCCTTTAGGATTGATTTGTTTGATGAGATCTGAAGTGTCCTGAAGTTTGCATTGCCCTGCCAGTGGGGAGGGTCTGGCCTACATTCTGGTGTCTGCCCACTGGGGGTTGAGGCTGGTCTAGAGGTCTGTGCAAGCTTCCTGGTGGGAGGGGCCTGTGCCTGTCTACTGGTGGGTGGAGTAACGTCTTGGCCCTCTGGTGGGCAGGGTAACAGTGGGCTTAGAAGGTCTTTAGGCGCTTGTCTGCAGAAGGCTGGGGCTGTATCCCTGCCCAGTTAGTTGTCTGGCCTGAGGCATCCCAACACTGGTGCCTCCAGACTATTAGGTGGGGCCAGGTCTTGGCTCTAAATGCTGGAGGAAGGAGCCCACACAATGGCGTCGGCCTGTCAGCTCCTCCTTCAGGGTAGAACGAGCTCCTAGATATGGCTGCTGCTGGTGTCTGTGTCCCCACGGCGAGCTGCAGGTGCCTCTCCAGGAGACTCTCCAAGACCTACAAGTAGGTCTGGCCCAGGCTCTTATCAATTACTGCTCTTGCCCTGAGTCCCAGAGTGTGTGGAATTTGTGGAGTGGAGTCTCTATTTCCCCTGGTCCTGAGGGGCTCCTGCAATTTAGCCCTCCTGGCCTTCAGAGCCAAATACCCTGAGGGGTCGTCTTCCCAATGCCAGACCTTCTAGATTGGGGAACCTGATGTCAGGGCTTAGAACTCTTGCTCCTGTGGGAAGACCTCTGTGATACAATTATTCTCCAGTTTGTGGGTTTCCCAGCTGGGGGTGGTCCCTCCCACCATGGGTCTTGGTCTCATTTCTTCTTTATGTCGTTAGCTGTGGAAGGTCTTTTCTGGTAGGTTCCAATCTTTTTCACTGATGGTTATTCTGCAGATAGTTGTGATTTTGGTGTGCTCTCTCTCTTTTTTAATGAGTATTTAAAAAACAATTTTATTTGTTCATTTATTTTTGGCTACGCTGGGTCTTTGTTGCTGTGTGGGCTTTTCTCTGGGTGTGGCAAGCAGGGGCTACTCTCTAGCCGTGGTGCGGGGGCTGCTCATTGTGGTGGTTGCTCTTGTTGCTGAGCATAGGCTCCAGAGTGCTTGAGCTTTTGTAGTTGTGGCTCCCGGGATCTAGAACACAGGCTCAGCAGTTGTGGTGCACTGGCTTAGTTGTTCCACGGTATGTGGGATTCTCTCAGACCAGGGATCGAACCCATGTCCCCTGCATTGGCAAGTGCATTCTTTACCACTGAGCCACCAGAGAAATCTGATTTTGGTGTGCTCTTAAAAGGAAGTGGGTCTCTTAATAGGAAGCTCTGGGTCACTCTCTAGTCTCTTGGCTGCTCTTCTCATCTGGTCCTTACTTAGCTTCCCTTTGTGGGCTAGGAGGTGTGAGCCATGAGAAAGAAAAAGCTATAGTCAAAAGGAAAGAACTCTGTACATAGGAAACAGCTCTTGGTTCCTTTCTGAAAGAGTGGGGTTTGAGAGTGGCAGGTGGAAGGTGAATCAGACAAAATATAAGATGTCTAGTTAAATTTGAATTTCAGATGGACAATGAATATCTTTTTTACATGGGACATACTTATATTGAAAAATTACTTGTTGTCTATCTGAACCTCAGGTTCAGACTGGGCATCCTGTGCTTTTATTTGCTCAATCTGGCCACCCCATTTGGAGGAGGGTTGTGGTAGAATAGGCGGTAGACGTTGAGCCAGGTGGAGTAAGGTATCAACTGCTGTAGCTCCAATTACCACTGAAATCCACCCCCACCTCTTGCCTTCCCTGGGACTCAAAAGGAAAGAGACCTCTTGTACAACTCACAAACTTGTGAGGATGTATAGCAGGTTAAAATGTGAATGCTTCTGGGTATTCTTGGGAGTATTTGGGAAAGGGTTGCCAGGAAACTAATAACCAAAAAAGATGTCCTTTTCATTATAGGGGACTGGAATGCAAAAGTAGGAAGTCAAGAAACACCTGGAGTAATAGGCAAATTTGGCCTTGAAGTACAGAATGAAGCAGCGCAAAGGCTCACAGAGTTTTGCCAAGAGAACACACTGGTCATGGCAAACACCCTCTTCCAACAACACGAGAGAACACTCTACACATGGACATCACCAGATGCTCAACACCAAAATCAGATTGATTTTATTCTTTGCAGCCAAAGATGGACTGGGAGCTGACTGTGGCTCAGATCATGAGCTCCTTATTGCCAAATTCGGACTTAAATTGAAGAAAGTAGGGAAAACCACTAGACCATTCAGGTGTGATCAAATCCCTTTCAATTATACAGTAGATGTGAGAAATAGATTTAAGGGACTAGATCTGATAGACAGAATGCCTGATGAACTATGGACGGAGGTCTGTGACACTGTAGAGGAGACAGGGATCAAGACCATCCCCAAGAAAAAGAAATGCAAAAAAGCATAACGGCTCTCTGACTCCTCAGATGCCTCCTTACAAATAGTTGTGAAGAGAAGAGAAGTGAAAAATATAGGAGAAAGGGAAAGATATACCCATTTGAATGCAGAGTTACAAAGAATAGCAAAGAGAGATAAGAAAGCCTTCCGCAAAGATCAGTGCAAAGAAATAGAGGAAAACAATAAAATGGGAAAGACTAGAGATCGCTTCAAGAAAATTAGAGATACCAAGGGACCATTTCATGCAAAGATGGGCACAATAAAGGACAGAAATGGTATGGATCTAACAGAAGCAGAAGATACTAAGAAGAGGTGGCAAGAATACATGGAGTTCAGTTCAGTCGCTCAGTTATGTCCAGCTCTTTGCGACTCCATGAATCCCAGCACGCCAGGCCTCCCTGTACATCACCAATTCCCGGAGTTTACTCAAACTCATGTCCATCAAGTTGGTGATGCCATCCAGCCATCTCATCCTCTGTCATCCCCTTCTCTTCCTGCCCCCAATCCCTCCCAGCATCAGGGTCTTTTCCAATGAGTCAACTCTTCGCATGAGGTGGCCAAAGTATTGGAGTTTCAACTTCAACATCAGTTCTTCCAAAGAACACCTAGGACTGATCTCCTTTAGGATGGACTGGGTGGATCTCCTTGCAGTCCAAGGGACTCTCAAGAGCCTTCGCCAACAACATAGTTCAAAAGCATCAATTTTTCGGTGCTCAGCTTTCTTCACAGTCCAACTCTCACATCCATACATGACTACTGGAAAAACCATAGCCTTGACTAGATGGACCTTTGTTGGCAAAGTAATGTCTCTGTATTTTTTAATATGCTATCTAGGTTGGTCATAACTTTCCTTCCAAGGAGTAAGCATCTTTTAATTTCATGGCTGCAGTCACCATCTGCAGTGATTCTGGAGCCCTCAAAATAAAGTGTCTCACTGTTTCCACTGCTTCCCCATCTATTTCCCATGAAGTGATGGGACCAGATGCCATAATCTTAGTTTTCTGAATGTTAAGCTTTAAGCCAACTTTTTTACTCTCCTCTTTCACTTTCATCAAGAGGCTCTCTACTTCCTCTTCACTTTCTGCCATAAGGGTGGTGTCATCTGCATATCTGAGGTTATTGATATTTCTCCCAGCAATCTTGATTCCAGCTTGTGCTTCTTCCAGCCCAGCTTTTCTCATGATATATTCTGCATATAAGTTAAATAAGCAGGGTGACAATATGCAGCCTTGACGTACTCCTTTTCCTATTTGGAACCAGTCTGTTGTTCCATGTCCAGTTCTAACTGTTGCTTCCTGACCTGCATACAGATTTCTCAAGAGGCAGGTCAGGTGGTCTGGTATTCTCATCTCTTTCAGAATTTTCCACAGTTTATTGTGAGCCACACAGTCAAAGGCTTTGGCATTGTCAATACAGCAGAAATAGATGTTTTTCTGGAACTCTCTTGCTTTTTCGATGCTCCATCGGATGTTGGCAATTTGATCTCTGGTTCCTCTGCCTTTTCTAAAATCGGCTTGAACATCTGGAAGTTCACGGTTCACATATTGCTGAAGCCTGGCTTGGAGAATTTTGAGCATTACTTGACTAGTGTGTGAGATGAGTGCAATTGTGCAGTAGTTTGAGCATTCTTTGGCATTGCCTTTCTTTGAGATTGGAATGAAAACTGACCTTTTCCAGTCCTGTGGCCACTGCTGAGTTCTCCAAATTTGCTGGCATATTGAGTGCAGCACTTTCACAGCATCATCTTTCAGGATTTGAAATAGCTCAACTGGAATTCCATCACCTCCACTAGCTTTGTTCGTAGTGATGCTTCCTAAGGTCCACTTGACTTCACATTCCAGGATGTCTGGTTCTAGGTGAGTGATCACACCATCGTGATTATCTGGGTCATGAAGATCTTTTTTGTATAGTTCTTCTGCGTATTCTTGCCACCTCTTCTTAATATCTTCTGCTTCTGTTAGGTCCATACCATTTCTGTCCTTTACTGTACCCATCTTTGCATGAAATGTTCCCTTGGTATCTCTAATTTTCTTGAAGCGATCTCTAGTCTTTCCCATTCTGTTGTTTTCCTCTATTTCTTTGCATCGATCACTGAGGAAGGCTTTCTTATCTCTCCTTGCTGTTCTTTGAAACTCTGCATTCAAATGGGAATATGTTTCATTTTCTCCTTTGCTTTTTGCTTCTCTTCTTTTCACAGCTATTTGTAAGGCCTCCTCAGACAACCATTTTGCCTTTTTGCATTTCTTTTCCATGGGGATGGTCTTGATCCCTGTCTCCTGTACAATGTCACGAACCTCCATCCATAGTTCATCAGGCACTGTGTCTATCAGAATACACAGAAGAACTATACAAAAAAGATCTTCATGACTCAGATAATCATGATGGTGTGATCACTCACCTAGAGCCAGACATCCTGGAAATTGAAGTCAAGTGGACCTTAGGAAGCATCACTACGAACAAAGCTAGTGGAGGTGATGGAATTCCAGTTGAGCTATTTCAAATCCTGAAAGATGATGCTGTGAAAGTGCTGCACTCAATATGCCAGCAAATTTGGAGAACTCAGCAGTGGCCACAGGACTGGAAAAGGTCAGTTTTCATTCCAATCTCAAAGAAAGGCAATGCCAAAGAATGCTCAAACTACTGCACAATTGCACTCATCTCACACACTAGTCAAGTAATGCTCAAAATTCTCCAAGCCAGGCTTCAGCAATATGTGAACCGTGAACTTCCAGATGTTCAAGCCGATTTTAGAAAAGGCAGAGGAACCAGAGATCAAATTGCCAACATCCGATGGAGCATCGAAAAAGCAAGAGAGTTCCAGAAAAACATCTATTTCTGCTGTATTGACAATGCCAAAGCCTTTGACTGTGTGGCTCACAATAAACTGTGGAAAATTCTGAAAGAGATGAGAATACCAGACCACCTGACCTGCCTCTTGAGAAATCTGTATGCAGGTCAGGAAGCAACAGTTAGAACTGGACATGGAACAACAGACTGGTTCCAAATAGGAAAAGGAGTACGTCAAGGCTGCATATTGTCACCCTGCTTATTTAACTTATATGCAGAATATATCATGAGAAAAGCTGGGCTGGAAGAAGCACAAGCTGGAATCAAGATTGCTGGGAGAAATATCAATAACCTCAGATATGCAGATGACACCACCCTTATGGCAGAAAGTGAAGAGGAAGTAGAGAGCCTCTTGATGAAAGTGAAAGAGGAGAGTAAAAAAGTTGGCTTAAAGCTTAACATTCAGAAAACTAAGATTATGGCATCTGGTCCCATCACTTCATGGGAAATAGATGGGGAAGCAGTGGAAACAGTGAGACACTTTATTTTGAGGGCTCCAGAATCACTGCAGATGGTGACTGCAGCCATGAAATTAAAAGATGTTTACTCCTTGGAAGGAAAGTTATGACCAACCTAGATAGCATATTAAAAAATACAGAGACATTACTTTGCCAACAAAGGTCCATCTAGTCAAGGCTATGGTTTTTCCAGTAGTCATGTATGGATGTGAGAGTTGGGCTAGAAAGAAAGCTGAGCACCGAAGAATTCATGTTTTTGTACTGTGGTGTTGGAGAAGACCCTTGAGAATCCCTTGGACTGCAAGGAGGTCCACCCAGTCCATCCTAAAGGAGATCAGTCCTAGGTGTTCATTGGAAGAACTGATGTTGAAGCTGAAATTCCAATACTTTGGCCACCTCATGCGAAGAACTGACTCATTGGAAAGGCCCCTGATGCTGGGAAAGATTGAAGGCGGTAGGAGAAGGGGACGACAGGATGAGATGGTTGGATGGCATCACCGACTCAATGAACATGAGTTTGGTAAACCCTGCTAGTTGGTGATGGACAGGGAGGCCTGGCGTGCTGCAGTCCATGGGCTGCAAAGAGCTGGACATGACTGAGTGAACTGAACTGAACTGAACTGCCAGGAAAAGACTGAATTTATGTAAGTAAATCCACACAGCTTTGAGATTGGGTTGGTGTGCTACACCTGACAATAGCCTGTACTGTCCAGTGACATTTGGGACATGGTTACCGTGTGGGAAGTGACTGGCAGATATCTGAGGTGGTGGGTTCTTGGGGAGAAAGGTCGCCCAGCTCTTCCTGCTTCCTGCTTTTAGTGTGTCTTTTCCAGACCACTCTGTGGACAGAGACAATAAAACAGAGATATATCAGGTCTTCCCCAGGTAGAAATGATGCCTCAGAAGGAATTTTACCTGTGACAAAATCAAATGTAACAAAAAAACTTATATTGGTGTCATAAGCATGTCAAAACCATACCAAAGATCAATTTGGTTCAGTTCAGTCACTCAGTCATGTCCGACTCTTTGCGGCCCCATGAATCGCAGCACCCCAGGCCTCCCTGTCCATCACCAACTCCCGGAGTTTACCCAAACTCATGTCCATCGAGTCGGTGACGCCATCCAACCATCTCATCCTCTGTCATCCCCTTCTCCTCCTGCCCCCAATCCCTCCCAGCATCAGGGTCTTTTCCAATCAGTCAACTCAACCAAAGATAGTAGAACATTTCTGATGGCCTAGAAGTGATAAATATAAATTACTTGTTCTCACTGTTGCTAGTTGAATATACATAAAATATCACTGATGTGAAAATCAGAGTGATTTACTGGACACTCAGTGAAAGCTAAAAAGACTTAGTTCCAAATGTTTGATCTGACACTTTCTACATGTATGTATGTTTTTGTTAAGTTACTTATCTTTTCTGAGCATCAGTTTTTAAAATATGTAGTATTATAAAATAATAATTATAAATTCATAAAAATTATAAAATTAAAACCATATAATAATAACACTTTAGAGAGATGATAAGACTTGGAACTGCTACTACTATATACATATAAATATAATAATAAATTTATTATACAAATATATATAAATAATATATTAAAGAGTATATTTAAGATATAAATAGGCATATTTATAAAATATAGTAAATATTGAATATAGTATAGTGTATATTAATTGTTAATATATTGTACATATAATATACATAAATATTGTATAAAATATAAGCATAATATAAATGTAATGACAATTTTCAATTTATAGCAGCAGTAATGATGACAATTTTATTTATTTATTTTTTACTGGGAGGTTTTATGTTGTTGTTGTTGAAATACATTTGACATATAACAGTGTGAAAATTTAAGGTGTACAACATGATAATTTGGGTGTTCATTTCAGCATAGACTGAACACTGGTTCTAACACATACCTTGTGAAATTAGTAACATTATTGTAGCAGAAATGTAATAGAGGCAGAGAAGTTACTTATTTGCTCAGTCATAAAACTACTCCAGCTATTTTGATTTCAAGTTAAAAAGCCCCAATTATAAAATCATCTGAATGACTTTTTCTCCATTAAAATTTCAGTATTACCATATTTGTACTAGAAAGTATCAAACATATTGGTAAGGACATCCAGGCTTTCTACAAAGTAACCTCAATCAACTTAATGTGTTTCCCATTACTAGAGTATTTCTTAATTGGGGAGGTCATGGTGAAATTGAGCCTCTTGAGTGAAGAGGTGTTTATTCCCCGTAGAAACTGAGAATGTTGCTCCAAGTTTGTGCAATTGAATTTTCTTAGGTCCATATGGGATAGTTTTATGGGCAAGTCTATATAAAGTGGGAGTAAGTTCTTTAGAGAAAGATTCTCCTAGGGCAAACAATTTTTTGGCCATATAATATAAAATCAGTGCATTGAATCACTGAGTTTTGTTTATGGGAGCATTTCTCAACTAAAGAAGTGAAATATAAGTTTAAATGAGATGAAAATTGAGACAATCATTAGGTTAGGAATTGAAGAGTCTATTTATGTACCTGTCAGTGGGTTTACTATTTACAGTTTTTCTCGACGATACTTGGAGATGTCTATCAGTGCTTAGGTAAGAATGCCTACTACACCACCTTTCATATTCACGTATAAGTTTGGGCAATAATAATTAGATGATTGCTTGCACTAATCATCAGTTTATAGAGGTTTGTAGCTGGAGTGGCAGATGGTCATAAATAAGGCTAGTCATAGAGAAAGATGAAATCCAGAGGAGGAAGTGATTTACCCAAGGTCATTTACAGAAAGTTAACACTAGAGTCAGAGGAACATGTCAGTGAATTAGGCCATCATTTTAGTTTATATTAAAAGGAAAAGATGGACCATTCAGGTTTAGTTTTTTTTTTTTAAATGAGGGCAGCACATTTAAAAATTGTTTCTAACTTTATCAGCCCCAGGAGTTTGTATATTTTTAATATACTCTAAATTTTCTTATTTTTAAAACTCATTTGGTTTTACACACCTGGAGTCTAATATATAATTTTGCCTACTAGAAATGATACTTAAAAAGTTTATTTTTCCTGTAGAGTTTACTAATTGGGGGAGTTTTTTGGTATCCAAAATATAATTATTAAAGTTGATACAAACATTTGATTTTAATTTATCACTATAGCTAAATTCAGTAAATCACCTTGCCTTTTATTCTCTGCTATTGCCCTTATGATCTGAGCTCAAGACAACATTACATGTCTTTAGCTTGCCTGTTTTTCTGTCTTGGCTTCCTCATGTCCTACAGTGAAATTTTGCTAGTTTTCAAAGCACCCTCCAAAGGCCAATTCTAGTACTAATATGTCATTGAATAAATACGTTTGATTTCAGCAAGTCAGCCTTCCTCCTTCCACTTTATGGCCCTTCTACCATGACATCCTCTGTTTATGGCTGTTCACTCTCCTTTTCCATTCGAAAGTAGTGTTTCCCTCTTTAAATTTCTAGAGTACTTGTCCTGACTCTGGTTTCCCTTAAATGACAGGCTGAGAAAAGGCATTTTATTTTACTGACAGAAGGAGACTCTGAAGGTTTGGGGAGGGAGGATGATATTGTTTTGGCAGGGGTATGAGGGGTAGATTGGAGGAGAAGTTACAAAACCTGGAGAAGCCAGTTTGGAAACCATTTAACGATGGGAGGGATGTTGAAAGGAGAGGAAAAGAGACAGTGAGCCGGAGCAGTGAAAGTAGGGATGAACTTGCTGAGCCCAGAGGGACTCCAGATTTTAAAGATCAAAGCGTCCAAAAGTGAGGAGGATGCTAGAGGCAGGGGAGAGTTGGTCTGGATGACTGGAGGGGAAATCAGGGGAGAATGAGGTGCTCTGCCCAGAGAGGGGCTCAGGAAGATTGGGAGGAGGATGGTCAGCTCTGCCTGGGGCTGGCTCGCCCACAGGACTGAGACGGCATGTGTGCCTCCTACATGATCACCCACCATGATTCCAGTCTTCCTTCAGCTTGTGTGTCATCTGCATGGAGGGGAAGCTTTGAGGGCTGCAGTTTTCCAAGAACTAATCAGAGCA
Source organism: Cervus elaphus (assembly GCF_910594005.1). Lineage (NCBI taxonomy): Eukaryota > Metazoa > Chordata > Mammalia > Artiodactyla > Cervidae > Cervus > Cervus elaphus. The sequence continues at coordinate 57,642,189 of NC_057815.1, forward strand.
ACACTCATGTCAGAACCAGAAGAGATGTCTTGGGTTATTTGTCTGCTCCCAACCACACAGGGGAACCTGAGTGCAGGAGAAGCAAGGACTCATCTTGGAGGTACTGGCAGTCTGGACTCATTCCTCCAATCTAGTGGTAGTTCCAATCCCACAAGAAGCCTCAAACTTCTACAAAAGCCATGGATTCATTCTGGGGCTCTCGTTTTGAATTTGATTTATTTTTCCTTTAGATACTACATTCCTCAAGGGCAGAAAACCCATTCCATGGGTTTTCCTAATTTTAGTATTCATTATTACATCTATTCAGCAAATATTGGTTTATTGTCTATTATATCATTTAGTATCTATTCCAGCACTGAGAATACAGTGAACAACAGAGCAAAGTTCCTGTGGTCCTGGAGCTTATATCCCAGAAGGAGGAGTTAAATAATAAGCATGAAACTCTAATAAGTATGTGGTATTTCAATTGGTGATGAGTGTTATGGCAGAAAAGAAACTAGGGTGATGGGAGTCAGTGAATGATGGGGTAGAGAGTAGTGGGGAAATGAGAGAACGAGAGAGATTGAAAGAGAGAGTGGTTATTTAAACCACAGGATCAGAATGACAAAAAATGGTGTTTTTTTTAATATCCTTGAAAGTCACTCCAATGGTCGTAAGGATAGGCCATGGAGAATGGACCTCTAAAGTTTATCAGTCAGGCAAATTTCAGTATAATTAGTCAGATCTACTCTGACTAGAAACTGGAGTGCTTGAAACAATTTACTTAGGTTTATCTGAGATAAGTGCATTTAAATCTAACCTCTTTTAAGTGTTTCTGTATTTGTTGGGGTATATTATTTGTATGTTTTTTTTTAAAGAAAGTTATTATAAATTAATTTTGAACCTTGGCATTTATAGTAAATATTCACCAAAATTTTGTTTTAATTTTGAATTAGTAATTTAATATTTTTCCAGATGTTTTTTGTTATTTGTTTATTTGAAATACTTAATTTAATAGTTCGTATATAAACATGAAATTGAAAAGACCAAAGATGCATACATCAATGTATTATCACAGACAATAGATTCTAAATAATATAATGTCTGTGTATATTTTAAGGAAAAGATTAATTTTCCACCTAGCAAAAAATTACTAATGAACATCTGCTGTTATTTTCTACTTTTGAAACAAGATTTCTGAGCCAAAATGCTTCACTTCTTTATTTGTGTTTGGAAGAGTCCCCATTCCAGTATATTAGCCATTCTCAAAATTGCCAACTTGATTTGCCAGAATGAACTCATCATTGTATCGTCTGTCAAGAATATCATACTCGAACTCTCAGCTTTGGATTTTTACTTTATAATTTACACACATGGTCCATAAAAACAATACACACTTCTCTACTGAAATGAAAAGGGAAAATGAAAGCTCGGTGTTTGACTTCATCCTCTTGGGCTTTTCTAATTTTCCTCAACTCCAAGCGCAGCTTTTTGGAGTGTTCTTGGTTGATTATCTGGTGACTCTGCTGGGAAATGCCATCATTATAGTCGTCATATCTGTGGAACAGAGCCTCCACGTTCCCATGTATCTGTTTCTCCTGAACCTGTCTGTGGTGGAAGTGGGTTTCAGTGCAGTCATCATGCCTGAAATGCTGGTGGTCCTCTCCAGTGAAAAAACTAGGATCACTTTTTCAGGTTGTTTTGCACAGATGTATTTCATTCTTCTTTTTGGGGGGACCGAATGCTTTCTTCTGGGAGCAATGGCTTATGACCGATTTGCTGCAATCTGCCATCCTCTGAGCTACCCAGTGACTATGAACAAAAGGGTTTTCTTGAAATTAGTAATGTTCTCATGGATCTCATGGATCATGGTGGCTACTGCGCAGACCTCATGGGTTTTTAGTTTTCCCTTTTGTGGCCCCAGTGAAATTAATCATCTCTTCTGTGAGACTCCCCCAGTGTTAGAGCTTGCGTGTGCAAGCACCTTTTTGTTTGAGATCTATGCATTCACTGGCACCATTTTAATTATCATGGTTCCTTTCGTGTTGATACTCTTGTCTTACATTCGAATTCTCTTTGCCATCCTGAAGATGCCATCAACCACTGGGAGGCAAAAGGCCTTTTCCACCTGTGCCTCCCATCTCACATCTGTTACCCTCTTCTATGGCACAGCCAGTATGACTTACTTACAACCGAAATCTGGCTACTCCCCAGAAACCAAGAAGCTGATGTCCTTGGCTTACACGTTGCTCACACCTCTGCTGAATCCACTGATCTATAGCTTGCGAAACAGTGAGATGAAAAGAGCTTTGATGAAATTATGGAGAAGAAAAATGGACTTACATACATTCTGACTGTGCTGAGAAGGCTTGGGGTTTTTGGTCACTGCTCAACGGAACTCTAACTAAATTTAACAAGTGACCAAACATTCTGCATTTCTCAGCATGAACATATATAATTTGCTTAGTTTTTCGAGTTTGACAATACATTAGGAATTTCTCTCTTTTGATTGTTGTCATTGAGTTTTCATTGATAATGTTTTGATAACATGTAATACAACAGTTTATCTGTTTCTCTATTATAAATATCCAAGATATTACTGGATTATTGCTATTAAGGTGAAGGCTCAATAAACATCTAGTTCCATATGTTCATGGTTTTCCCTGGCGGCTCAGACAGTATTGAATCTGCCTGCAATGCAGGAGACCTGGGTTTGATCCCTGGGTCAGGAAGATCCCCTGGAGAAAGGAGTGGCAATCCGTCCAGTGTTCTTGCCTGGGAAATCCCAGGGACAGAGGAGTCTGTCAAACTACAGTCCATGGGGTCCCAAAGAGTTGGACATGACTGAGCGACTAACTCTTACACTTTCTCTCTCTTTCCATATGCTCATATGTACTGCTATTTTATTTCTCTATGACAGATTCCTCAAAGTGAGTCTGATGGATGTAATATGTGCTTATAAATTTTAATGGTTATGGCAGAATTACTTTTCAAATCATTGTAATTCTTCAAACTTATCCAAAGGCTCACTGTAATAGGGTAGAGCTTCAAGAGACCAAAAAATAGATGAGATTTTACATTCTGCAGTGAGAATCTTCCATAAATATGTAAATAAATTTAGCTGTTTGGGGGGAACCAAACTGTTCTACTTAAGGGTCTCACACAGATTATAATTCAAAACAGAATTTCTCTTGATATTTTCCCATAGTCACCCAATGTTGGGGACCAGAGAATTCCATGGGAACTTCCTGAAGTCTCATTTTGAGAGGGTAACAGGCAGGAAGGCCAGGGGTCTCCAAACAGAGGAAATAGGCTGCAAGTGCCAGACATTTTTATCTCTCTTAAGCGGCAGGAGGAAACAAGCCAGTGATATGTTTCTCCTTCTCTATACAAATTTAAAAGGAGGTTTCTCTTAAAATGCTGTGTTGCCATGACACCGGGTTTCACCTGAAGCTAACTATTCTCAAACCTTGAGTTAACCAATACATTTTTTTATGGAAATGTTTATCGTAAAGCTATGTTAATTTACCCCAGACTCTGTAAGTTCTGCCAAATGGCCTAACCTACTTACTCAGATATTGTTCCCCTAATCTATGTAAATGAAACTGTTTGTTTGGTAATCTGCCCTTCTACAAGATTCAAGTCAATCGTTTTATGGCCAGGGATGAATTATCTGGTGCCTTTCTAAATTCTACGACATTCCTTTCTTTTCATTAACAGACTGTGAGTGACTATATAACTTACAGCTAAAGACTAGGAGGTGGGTATTCTTTCTGCCCCCTTCTGATGCCTATGTCAGAAGCTTTCTCTATCTCCTTTATACTTTAACAAAACTTTATTACACAAAGCTCTGTGCGATCCAGCCTCGTCCCTGGCCCCGGATTGAATTCGTCTCCTCCGGAGGCCAAGAATCCTGGCGTCTTATCGTTCAGCAACAACCTTTCAATTTGATATTGTTAGTATCTTTCTTCACTTGTAGACCATAGTTTTTAGAGACTTTTGTTAAATTTCCCTTTATAGTCTCAGATTATAGACACTTTGTTTATCCATGTAGGATGGTTTTTTTTTTTTTTTCTTGTGGGAAACTAAATTGGACTGTGAAGAAAGCTGAGAGCCGAAGAATTTATGCTTTTGAACTGTGGTGTTGGAGAAGACTCTTGAGAGTTCCTTGGACTGCAGGAGATCCAACCAGTTCATCCTAAAGGAGATCAGTCCTGGGTGTTCATTGGAAGGACTGATGCTGAAGCTGAAACTCCAATATTTTGGCCACCTCATGCGAAGAGCTGACTCATTGGAAAAGACCTTGATATTGGGAGGGATTGGGGGCAGGAGGAGAAAGGGGTGACAGAGGATGAGATGGCTGGATGGCATCACCGACTTGATGGGCATGAGTTTGAGTAAACTCCAGGAGTTGGTGATGGTCAGGGAGGCCTAGCGTGCTGGGATTCATGGGGTCGCAAAGAGTTGGACACGACTGAGTGACTGAACTGAACTGAACTGACTTTGTGCATATTTTCTAAGGTCGTTGAGTTATATCATCAGTGGTTTGATTTTCCTCTGGATAATTTCTCATTTTGCAATATTTGGAGCATGTAATGCTTGCTTCCTCCTTTAATGTTGCTATTCGTACATACAGAGGGGAGTGCATTATTGAATCTATATCACAGGAGCTTCTGCTGTTTTTTTGTTTCTGCTCCATGGGTGATAATAAGCGATAAAAACTATTTCCATTGTCATTCAGCTGTGAGAAATAATTTGTGATTACTAGATCCTCTGCCAAAAAAGTGGAGTGTGAAACCGTGAAATTGGAATTTCATACACACAATAAAGAAATTTCATCATCCAATGGTTGTAACCAGTTTGAGTAACATTTGAATCTTGTATAATCTTCTTTTCAGTAAGGCATTAAACAGGCATTTGGAAGTCCTTTTAATCAAATGCTGTCTCTGAGTGAAGTTTCCTTCTCACAGCCCTTAGAGGGGCCAGTTAAATAAGGCCATTTAGGAAAAAAAAATCTCTGAAGCCTAAACCCAAGCCAAATATACAGCTTTGTTTTGATTTTTGTTCTTTTTTTTTTGGCATACACTTTCATTCATTGGCATATACTCATTCATTCATTCAATGAGTTTTTGTTAAGATGAGTTTTAATGAGACTGTGCCCGGGGAAATACAGTTTCTGACCTTGATGAATTTACAGTTTACTGGATGATCACTAACTTTGGAAGATCACAGAAGTCACATTTATCTCTGTCTCCATCCCAGGGGAGGAATAGAAGTTGATCTGGTAAGGGGCAAAGTTTGATCGCACATGTGATCATTTCAGAGTTACATTGTTTCTCCATTTGGTACCAACTGTGACAAAATACAGCTAGTTTATAATTCTACTCCAAAAAGTAGCAATTCAGGAAACACCAGCTTCAACCTCATGGCAGCTAGTAAGATTCTTGAAATCATGCTCTCCTGGCCTTGCAGGTGACACCAAAATTTCCAACCACAATCAGTGTGGAGAGGAAAAAGGTGAACTTTCAAAATGTAATTAGGATGTCTCTTCTTGCTTAAAATATCTCAGTGGGTTTCTGCGATATGTAGGAAATAAAATCTTAACATGGCTATGGAGCCCAGCTTGATTTGGTCCCTGCCCATTCTTTCTGTTAATTCATGCTACACTTCTGCCCACTCACACAGTCATCCACTCATCTACCCGTTTCTGGTGCAATGTCTGCTTTCAGTTTTATGAAGTCACTATCCCATTCTTGCCTGGAGCTGGTAAAAAAATGCCTTCCTTCTCATCTGATATGTTTTTCTCACTCCACTTTGCTACTGATTAATTCATATTCTTTCTTTATATTCCCCTTAAAATATGTTCTTCCCTTGAGATGACATCCTTGACTCCCCAAACCACAACTACCCTACCCACATTACTCACCTTTCGAATATCCTGTCCTTCCCCTCATAGTCCTTTATTAAATTTTATTTAATGCATCAAAATGGGATTTTCTTTTCCTCATGATAACTTGCACCTGGTTGCCAAGAGAACAGCCAGAAATGTCTATAAAGTGACACAGGTGAGGAAGAGCAGACATTCTTAGCTTAATTGGATTAATGTAAGACAAATGCTTCAAAGAAGTTAATCTTCACAGCATAAAATCTGTTTTTTTTTTTTTTCACGTTTTATTCTAAAGACAGACCCTCCTCATCTTCCTTACCTCTGAAGAGTTCCACTTGCCTTCCTTCCCCAACAGTGGGAAGCAGAGAAAACATGGAGAATGAAGAAAAGTACCTATATTGGGGTAACATCTTATGGGTGAGGGTCTAACAGGTCCCTCTGATGACCACAGGGTTGACTATGAGGTGTCCCCTGAGAGTCTAGCATGTGACCCACACACGTGGCTTAGAAACTTTAGAGGAGCTGCTGCTGAGTCTTTCCTCTTGGGGGCTTTGTATCACTTTGACATATGTAACTTGAAACTGTAGTAAAAGACAGGATTAATATTCTTTTTGCTTCTGAATTTACAGTTGCCTGGCTGATTTTAGATACATTTTGTAGATTCTACTTCTCTCATTTCCATTATAAAGATTTTATTAGCTTGAGTTTTCTTTATATAATTATTAATAAATGTGTGATCTCTTATTGTTTGGTTGCTACACTCCATAATACAAGCTTTCCAAGGGTAGTGACTATATGAATTTCTTCACCCCTGTGTTCCAATTGCTTCATACAGGGCCTGGGATAGAATAAGTGCTAAATAATACTTTTCTAACTAATAAGAAGATGGCAGTCTGAGGTAAGATGTTAGTCTCAAGTCCTAGAGCAGACCTAGAGGACGGGACAGGCACAAGAGTTAAGCAGGAGCTGGTAGTAGAACAGTCCCTGAGAGGAAATCTTAGGAGGGATCTGAGGGGAAGAGGGATCTGGATGGAAGAGATTGTTCAATAAACTGTTTTCTCAAAAATCCATGCCCAAGTTGCCTAGAATGCTCTGTTGTATTCAGCTCTTTCATGATGTAGTCCATGTCAATAAAATGATTGGATCAGGGGACTCACAAGATATTAGGAATCTCTTGACATGTTGGTATAGCCAGTTATAGGGGATGTTCACTTTTCTCTGACTTCAAATATGACACATCTGTCACAAGTTTCATTATCTCAGAACAAAGATCATCTTAAGTATCTCAGAGAGTATGTGATGTTTCAGTTCAGTTCAGTTCAGTCGCTCAGTCATGTCCAACTCTTTGCGACCCCATGGACTGCAGCATGCCCCGCCTCCCTGTCCATCGCCAACTCCCGGAGTTTACTCAAACTCATGTCCATTGAGTCGGTGATGCCATCCAACCATTTCATCCTCTGTCATCCCCTTCTCCTCCTGTCTTCAATCTTTCCCAGCATCAGGGTCTTTTCCAATGAGTCAGTTCTTCACATCAGGTGGCCAAAGTACTGGAGTTTCAGCTTCAACATCAGTCCTTCCAATGAATATTCAGGACTGATTTCCTTTAGGATGGACTGGTTGGATATCCTTTCTGTCCAAGAGACTCTCAAGAGTCTTCTCCAACACCACAGTTCAAAAGCATCAATTCTTCACCGCTCAGCTTTCTTTATAGTCCAACTCTCACATCCATACATGACTACTGGAAAAACCATAGCCTTGACTAGATGGACCTTTGTTGGCAAAATAACGTCTCTGCTTTTTTTTTTGTTTTTTGTTTTTTTAAATTAGTTGGAGGCTAATTACTTCACAACATTTCAGTGGGTTTTGTCATACATTGATATGAGTCAGCCATAGATTTACACGTATTCCCCATCCCGATCCCCCCTCCCACCTCCCTCTCCACCCGATTCCTCTGGGTCTTCCCAGTGCACCAGGCCCGAGCACTTGTCTCTGCTTTTTAACATGCTGTCTAGATTGATCATAAATGTGATGTTTGACTTCCCCTGTAATAAACATAACAAGCAGTAGTTTCACATCTTCTTGAATTCCTCTCCTTATGGGAACTGTTTGACTTTCAGAGTAGTCTGTGCACTATTCTAGCATTCAGGGGAGCCATCTACATTCTCTTTGGGTTCAAAGCTGGCTCCCCAGGCTGACAGTCAACTAAACATATGTGTTCAGAGACCTTGTTAGAGACCTATATCCTTCAGATACATACACACACACACACATACACACACACAAACACTCATGCATGCATATCAGCCATCACTTGGCTGTTGCCAACAGAAACTGGCTGAATCATTTAATATACTTGATTGGATGTTAATGTAGGACACAAGGATCATCACACTTCATGCCTACTCTATGTGTCCATCTACATGTATCAATCTTAGATCTCCTCACTGCCAAACTTCCTTTCTTTTCTTTCCAGTCCAAGGCAACAAACTCTCCTTCTCCAGTCTAATGTACAGTACTAGCCACCTGATCCAGTACCCTCAGGCTCCAGTACCATGGGTTTTCTGACCTCCATTGGTATAGGCCAGCTAGATCTTGCAGTTCCTTTGTGATACAGTCTCTTTTTTCATTATCTGGTCTAGTGTCTCTGACTGGGTTTATATGACTTAACTGTATTAATAGGCCTGGATTCCTAGAGCAGAGATGAAGGTAATTCATGATTATCTTCCTGAATCTACCTTATGTAGTCTTCTTGCTCTTAATGGGGAGGGATTGGCAAGTTCTCAATCATCAGAAGGTTCAGAGATATCTTGGAGGGAAAGTCCTTGGAGATATCTATCCAGATTTCCCATCCATATGTCAAACTCTTAGATTTTTTTCCAATTCCAACTCCAACCTTGGCACAACAGACATTTCTTGATTAAGCATTGAACTATCTTTGAAGTCTAGCCATTTAAAACCCTGGATTTGATTTAGCTTTTTCTGCTTGGCCACAGCAAGAGATGTGGGTTCTTGTGAAGTACTGAAAGACTCTTTGGCTCTCATACTTCGTTTTCTACGGTGATGATTACGGTCACCTTTTTGTTATCTATCTGCAGGGATCAAAGTAATATAGTAACAACTGTATAATTCTATTATTCTTTGATTTATCAACCCGTCTTCCTTCCTACCTTTCAATACCTGAATCATTTCACTATCCAGACATTTCCCACCAGGGCTACATTATTCCAGGTCACCATCTGAAAGCTTTTACTACTGAACTTCTCAGTTGTGCCAGGAGATGTCCATGTTTCACATAACAAAATGAATGGGAACTATAAGATCCATCAGATGGTAAGATTCAGTTACCAAATCCTATTTTATGGCCTCCTTTGGCTAACTTCTTTGAGTACTGTCTGTGTTCCCTGGCTTTTCTAGGTAGCAGATATTGAAATGGAGTTAGGAGTGCAAACATCTGGAAAATAAAAAAATGCTGAAACAAGACTGGGCAGGAATAAACCCCAACAGCCAAGGAGACCTGGAAAAGTCTTCTCACCCCAACAGGGAGCTCTGGATTGTCCACTGGAGTTATCCTCATGGATCAGAGATGGATAGATCCTTGTTCAATATTCAACTCTGGGAAAAGTGTGGTCTTGGCAATCCTGATCAACAAGAGCAAAGCTAGAGGAACCACACTTCCTGATTTCAAACTATATTACAAACTATAGTAATCAAAACAGTAGGGCATTGGCATAAAAAGACACATATACAAATAGAACACAATAAAGAATCCAGAAATAAACTCATGCATATGTCATCAATTAATTTTTAACAATGAACCAAGGATGCACAACAGGGACAGAATAGTTTCTTCAATAAATGATATTGGGAAAACTGGATGTTCACAAGCAAAATAATAAAATTGGACCCTCATCTTATACTAAACTCAAAAATCAACTCAGAATAGATTATAGATTTGAATGTAAGACCTGAAAGAAAAAGCTCCTGGAAGAAATTCTAAGGGATAATCTCTTTGATGTTGGTCTTGGCAATGATTTCTTGAATTTGACAACAAAAGGGAAAAAACAATAAAAGCAAAAATTAGCGAGAGGGACTATATCAAACTAAAAAACTGCACAGCAAAGGAATCATTCCATCAGCACAATGATAGGCAGTCTATGAAATGGGAGAAGCTATTTGCAAATTAGATATCTGGTAAAGGGTTAACATTCAAAACATATAAGGGGCTCACACAACTCAAAAGGAAAACACAACCAATCTGATTTAAAAAAAACGGGCAGAGGAAGTGAATAGACAATTTTCCCAAGTAGACATACAGATGACCAACAGGTACGTGAAAAGGTAGTCAGTATCACTAATCACAAGGGAACTACAAGTCAAAACCACAGTGGGATCACTACATACCTGTTACAATGGCTTTCATCAAAAGCAGGAGATAAGTGTTGGTGAGGATATGGAGAGGAAGGAACCCTTGAACACTGCTAGTGAGAATATAAATCAATGAATGACTGTCGAAAACAGTATGGAGATGCTCAAAGAAATTACACCTAATATTAACATATGACCCAGTAACTCCATTTCTGGGTAAATATTCTAAGGAAAGGAAATCACTGTCTTAAAGAGATAGCTGTCCCATGATCATTGCAGCACTGTTTACTTTAGCCAACACATTGAAACAACCTAAGTGTGTCTATCAATGGATGAACAGTTAAAGAAAATGTGGTATTTACATAAAAATACATGCACAATAGAACATTATTTAGCCATAAAAAAGGAAAACTTACCATTTGTGACAACATAGTGGACCTCAAACGCATTATGCTAGGTGGAGTAAATCAGAGAAAGGCAAATACTGTATGATCTCACTGCTATGTGGAATCTAAAATAACTAAACTTGGAGAAACAGAGAACAAATGGTGAGCAGCTGAGTTGAGGGGGAGTGGGGAAAATGGTAAATGAAAAAGTACAAACTTATAGGATAAATATTTCTGAGGAAGTAATATACAAGATGATGATGATAGTTAACAGCACTGTATTATATACCTATGAGTTGCTAAGAGAGTACATCTTGAAATTTCTCATCAGAAGAAAAAAAATTGTAACTATGTGAGGTGATTGATTAAACTAAATTTGCTGTGGTAATTATTCTGCAACATATACATGTATGAAAGCATTAAATTATGAACCTTAAACTAATACAATATTTTGTCAATTATTTCTTGATAAATTTAGATAAAACACAAAACAGCAAAAAAATTAAGTATATTGCTCATCACTGCTAAGGTAACATGCATAAAGGAAAGAAAGCATGGTTAATTGAACATACTAGGAAAGTGCAGCAAGGACTGAGTAAACCTAGATTCCTATACTAGTCCTGCTTGCCATGTTCTAGGTTTTTTATAATAATAATGACAACAACAATAATAAGTTTGGGTTTTATTAAGGGTAATTATTTTAACAATAATAATAATGAGTTTTAGGGTTTTTTGCTAATTGTTGTTTTGTAGTTTTATTCCAAAGTATATTGTGTGTATGACTATCAAATATTTGCATTTATTGATCTTTCCTCACTGACAAATAATCAATTTTGTAAAGATCCCAGAGATATTTTGGCAGGAAAATGTACAGTTAGCAAGGTAGAAAGTGTTCCTTCTGTTCCATAGTTACACTCTCATTACCACATTAAATGAAAATGTTATTAAAATATTCCAATTTCTATACCTTTGTTTTTTATTTGCTTTGCCAATCATTGAGAAAATATGTTAAATCTCTATTTTGATTTTTTAAAAATAAATTTATTAGTATTGATTTTGAAATATAGTTTGATATTAATCTTCCTTCCTTTGTATCCCCTTGCATGTATCTGAAATGTACATCTGGAACATGTATAAATTGTGATTCTACATCTTGATGATTTCTCACAAACTGCACATACCTGGGTTACCATCACCTACATCAAGAAATAGAATATTTTAGTATGTCAGAAGGCCCTGGGATGGGACTCACAGGGTATGAATCATGGAACTCTCATATCAGGCATCCATTCCCATGCCTGATGCTTGTGATAGGTTCATGCATGTGGCGTCATCCCACCATAATGAATTATAAGGGAGGGAATTTTGGATTGGATTTTGTGATGAAAATTCATTTTCCTCAGAATAACTGGTACATTTCTCATTGGACACAGATTGGATAGAATGAATCTCAAAGCGTTGTCAGCCTCATTGCTGTCAGAAGGGGTAAGCTTCCTTGAGAATGGAACAGGCTACTCCAGGAAAGCAACAATAAGCAGCAGACAAAGAGAACCTGCAATCCAGCATCATCATCCAGTTCTGGACAAAGACCAGCCTGCAGATTCATTAATCTTTTCACTCTGCTGGACTGAGCCAATAGTCTCCTGAATTGTTTAAGCCAGCTTAGGTTGATCCCAGAGTCCCTTGATTTTCAGGTATACTCAATAAGTATAATAATGCAAAATATCAAAATCTTTGTGGGAGGTGGGGTGGGAAGTCAGCCAGACATTTTACAAAGAGTCTTCCATCTACCTGTCCTAATTTATAGCTCATCACTGCAAACTGTACCTCCATCCAGTCATTCCTCCTCCTCTGGTTCACCTGCCTTTGCTCACACCCTCCCTTCATGCTTTCTTCTTTTCCCATTTTAAACCTTTATTCAATTGTTTCCACCTCTTATTGAGAGACATCATGGTGCAATTGAATCTCTTGTGTTGGGAAATGTTTATTCCCTATAGGAATATGAGGTGTGCTCCAGGTTTTGTGCTCTTGAGCTTTGTCACCTGAGGGGCCAAGTTTAAATCTCTTTAGTTATTGTGCAAAAATACAAGAAAGCATATATGAATTGATTGCACGTTCTCCGGGGATGGGTTCTTCAGGGCATGTGATTCAATGTCATATAATGTTCTAGAATCCGTGCACGGAATCCCTGAGCTGTGTTATGAGGATGTGGCTTTTGACTAGAGGTAAAACTTCTGATCACGTAGCACGAACATTATTATATTGCAGGTTCACCCCTCCTACCTGTTTTATTGTGGTTTCATCTTTATGTCTTCAGTTGTAGAAGATCTTTTGTGATAGGTTTCTGTCTTTTTCACTGATGGTTGTTTTACATGTGATTTTGGTGTGCTCATGAGAGGAGGTGAACTTAAGTTCTTCTACTCCACCACTTGATCCTCTAGGCTCTTTTAGTTGAGAGATTCAAGGTAAAAAAGTGAAGATTCTTGCTATATGCTGGTTGGTGGGTTTTTCATTTACAGTTCATCTTCTATTGATAGTTGGAGATGCTGTTGAAGTGATCTCAGTGATCAGGAAACACTGAACACAGATGAAACATTTGAATCAGTAAACTCTTTGGTATTGATGCTATTCAATTGCTCTTTTCTTTTCAGAGAAAAAGTTTGGACAATAATCAGAGGTGTGTATTCGGAGTGTACTAATCAAGTCTTAGAAGATTTTCACTGGGAAGGAATGGGTAAATAAGTTCAACTCAGACCTTTTTCAACTGGAAGACTAAAATCTAGAAAAGAGAGCAATCTGCCTAAGTATTGCATGTCAGAGAGCTATCAAGACAGCAATAGGGTCTCTAAGTTATTAAGTGGAGCATCTATATTCAGTTGCTATTTACATCATAAACATTTTGTTTTATACATGCTTTTCATCTTCCACTTTGTGTTATTGTTGTTCAGTTGCTAAGTCATGTCTGACTCTTCGCAACTCCATGAACTGCAACATGTCAAACTTCCCTGTCTCTTTGCATCTCTTGGAGTTTGCCCAAGTTCATGTCCATTGCATTGGTGATGCCATCCAACCATCTCATCCTCTGTCACCCTCTTCTCCTTCTTTATATGTTTGTTTGTATGATACTCTGAATTTTCTAGTGCTCAAAAACTATCCACTTTTAAAATTTGTAACTGAATACGCATTGTTATTTCTCTCCATTGGAAATTAGTTTAAATACTTGGCCTGTAGAGTCTATTTTTATTAATTTAAGAGTTTTTTGACAACAAAAATAATTTATAGACTTTTGATTTTAGTACATGCCTATAGCCAAACTTAGAAAGAAGTCAACTTGCCTTCTGCTGTTTGCTAATAGTCTAATGACCTTTATTTAAGACACCATTACATGCCTTCAACTTGCTGTCTTTGTCTTCTTGGATTTCTCATCTCCCATAGTTAACTCCCATTGATTTTTACAATGTCACACAGAACCAGAAAATCTCCATTGTAGTGCTAAACTGTCACCAAATACATTTTGATTTGAGCAAATTAGCCTTCCTCCTGTCTTTCTCCTGACTCATTGCCCTTCCACCCTTGACTGCTTGTGAGGTAGTTGTTCACCCTCATCCCTCATTCAGAAGTAATCTTTTCCTCCTTGAAGTATCTTATACTTTTGTTATTACCCTTGCTCCCAATACTGTTTATACTGATTTTACTTTTCATGTAGATAGAACATTCCTAACTTGAGTCTGCATTTTCCTAATTTTTGTTTTCATTTATTCAAGAAAAAATTGGTTTAGCATTTGTTATGCATCAGAAACTCTTATAGGCATAGTGCGTATAAAGCATAATCTTTGAAATCCTGGGATTTATATTTAGTGAGAGAGATAGTGTGTGATACACACACAAATATATGTTTAAATACAAATCAGTAGGAGCTATTGAAAAAAACAGAGCACAGTGTGAGAGGTAGGAGTTACAAGTACTAGCTTAGGGAGTGAGACCCTATTTTCCATTTTAGGTTGTGTGGTTTGCTCTCTATTGAACTCTGGTATCCAAGGTTTGTCTCAGAGTATACAAGCTAAAAATGGTAGGTGCTCAATCAGTGTTTGTTGAATAATTAATGATTAATTGAACACCTTGATGAGAAATTTAATGGTGAGAAAGAGAAGAGAACAAAAGAGAGAGAGAGAAGGGAAACTTAAAATTACTAGTTTACAGTGAGTAAAACATGGGCTTTTCCTTAAATCATTATGTCTTAAGATTCCACCAATGAGAACTGACACCACATGTTTCTCATCTGGCAAGTCCCAATATATGTGACCTATTGGCAAAAATCAATAGGTATAAAGCCACTTCACATACTTATAGATCACCTCAGGTAGGAACATTTAAATTACACCTTCTTTGTGTGTTTCTGCAGAGAGATGTCACTTTTAACCAAGCCAAGCTCAGTCATTTTAGCTAGTGAATAGTTTAAAAAAAGTATATATCATCTTTGTTGTACTTAGACTTATTAGAATTTTATAAAAATTTTTTGTGGGTTATCTTTTTCCATTTGTCACTTTTTGAGGTGTTATTTTTAATTGAAAATTTTAATCCATTGAATTTTTATTATTGTAAAATATATGTAATGTAAGTTTTACTACTTTTAAGTGTACAGTTCTGAAGTAGTAAGTACCTATTGCATTTTTATATTTATGGAAGTTCAAATTGTCTCACCTGTTCTATTTTCAAAAATCTTTAAATATTTCTTAGTTCAGAGCCTTTTGAATGAAATGAGGACAGTGCCAGCCCACATTTGCTTTCCTCTTATGGCCCTATGTTCTGATTAGCATAAGCAAACATGAGCTTTATTTTTTGTGGTCTTAAATTTCATATTTACATAAAGTTGAGAAAATAGATGTTACCTTTAGCAGTGTTTTATGAATGGGATCTAAGTTACAGAATATTCCTGTTTGCTTTAACACTATATTTGATTTTCAAACTACATGGTGTTTGTAATAAAACTCTGATATTATTTTGTATGTATCAGACAAAATTACTAAGTTACAATAATCAGCCATTCTGCAAAACTGTCAAACTAGATTTCTATCAGGATGGGCTCCTCTTTATATTTTTTGCCGAGATTGATTGGGTTGAATGCAGATGCTGACTCAGAACTATTAGATTGTGATTTTGTACTTTGTAAACTATGTTCTTAAAACATTATATGCTCCACTGTTGACATGAAAAGGCAGAACCAAAGCTCTGTGTTTGACTTCATCCTCTTGGGCTTTTCTAATTTTCCTGAACTACAGAGGCAGCTCTTTTGGGTGTTCTTGGTTGATTATCTGGTGACTCTGCTGGGAAATGCCATTATTATAGTCGCCATCTCCCTAGAACACAGCCTCCACATTCCCATGTACTTGTTTCTCCTGAACCTGTCTGTGGTGGAAGTGGGTTTCAGTGCAGTCATCATGCCTGAAATGCTGGTAGTCCTCTCCAGTGAAAACACTAGGATCACTTTTTCAGGTTGTTTTGCACAGATGTATTTCATTCTTCTTTTTGGTGGGACTGAATGCTTTCTTCTGGGAGCAATGGCTTATGACCGATTTGCTGCAATCTGCCATCCTCTGAGCTATCCAGTGACTATGAACAAAAGGGTTTTCACGAAATTAGTTATATTCTCATGGGTCTCAGGGATCATGGTGGCTACTGTGCAGACATCGTGGGTTTTTAGTTTTCCTTTTTGTGGCCCCAATGAAATTAATCATCTCTTCTGTGAGACTCCCCCAGTGTTAGAGCTTGCATGTGCAGATACCTTTTTGTTTGAGATCTATGCATTCACTGGCACTATTTTGATTGTTATTGTTCCATTCTTGTTGATACTCTTGTCTTATGTTCGAATTCTCTTTGCCATCCTGAGGATGCCATCAACCACTGGGAGGCAAAAGGCCTTTTCCACCTGTGCCTCCCATCTCACATCTGTTACCCTCTTCTATGGCACAGCCAATATGACTTACTTACAACCCAAATCCGGCTACTCCCCAGAAACCAAGAAGCTGATGTCCTTGGCTTACACGTTGCTCACACCTCTGCTAAATCCACTGATCTATAGCTTGCGAAACAGTGAGATGAAAAGAGTTTTGTTGAAAGTATGGCGAAAAAAAGTGGATTTACATACATTCTGACTGTGCTGAGAATGCAGGTGATATTGATTCACTACCAGATTGAACATTATTTCAATTTAATAGTGGTGAAAATAGTTTACATTTCTTGATACTAATATATTTAATTTGTTGATTTTTCCAAGTTTAAAAATATATCAGGATCCCTCTGTTATGATAGTATGTTCACATTCATTTTCTATAGGTGTACAAGTTATTTTTTATTGGCCGCTCTGCAGGGCATATAGGATCTTAATTCCCTGACCAGGGATAGAAATCCGTGTCCCTTGCATTGGAGGTGGAGTCTTAATTACTGGACCACTGGGGAACTCCATATAGGCGCACAACTTTGATGATGTGATATAGCAATTTATTTATCTGTTCCTTTATCACAAATGTTCAGGTTGTTACAGGATTACTGTAATTTAGATGCAATTTAAATAAAGAACTACTTCCATTTGTTCATATGTACTGACTTTTTGTTCCTGTATGACAGATTCCTCAGTTTAGGCCTGATGGGATGAAGAGTATGTGTATTTATGAATCTTAATAGCTATTGGGGAATTACTTTTCAAAATCATTGTAACTTTTCAGTCTCTTCTGAAGGCTCTCTCCGCTGCTGTAACAGGCTGGAGATTCAAGAGACCTGCAAATAGATGAGATTTCAGTTTAGAGTGAAAAACCTGCTTCCTGGATGAGTAAACAAAATCCAGTTATTTTGGGAGACCAAACAGTTTCTACTTCATGAACTCCTCAGATTATTATTCAAAACAGGATTTCCTTTGATATTTTTCCAGATATTCACCCAAGGCTGGGGACTAGAAAACTCCATGGAAACTTCCTAAAGTGTCACTTGATACTAGTAGTATATTTTTTTTCACTTATAGACCACTGTTTTTAGAAACTTTTGTTAAATTTCCCTTTCTAAGTTCAAATTGCCCCCAGACACTTTGTTTACATAGATACAATAGTTTTTTTTTTTTTTTTTTTGTGAGAAAATCAGTGAATAACCATTTAGGTCTATTTTCTATGGTCCTTGAGTCACATCATTAACAGTGTGATCTTCCCCAGAATAATTTCTTATTCTTGCAAATTTTGGAACTTTTTTTTCTTTTGGAACATTTAATGCTTGCTTCCTGTCTTAACATTTCTGTTTGAAAGTAGCTGCTTTGTTGAACCACTTTCCCATGAAACTGTCCTTAGTTTTTGCTCCAGGGATAGTATTAAAGGGGTATAACATTATTTCCATTGTCATTCATTTCTTGAATTTTACATCAAAATAAAAAACAACAAAAGCAAAAATTAGCCAGCAGGACTATATCAAACTAAGAAGCTTCTGCATAGCAAAGGAAACCATCAACAAAATGATAGGCAGCCTACAGAATGGGAGAAAATAGTTGCAAATCATACATCTAGAAAAGGGTTAACATCTAAAATATACAAAAAGGTCACACAACTCAACAGGAAAACACAATCAATCTGATTAAAAAATGGGCAGAAGAACTGAAGAGATAATTTTCCATAGAAGACATACAGATAGCCAACAGGTACATGAAAAGGGGGTCAATATCAGTAATCACAGTTCAGTTCAGTTCAGTCACTCACTCATGTCCGACTCTTTGTGACCCCATGAATCGCAGCACGCCAGGGTTCCCTGTCCATCACCAACTCCCAGTATCACAAGGGAACTACAAATCAAAATCACGAGATCACTTCACACCCATTATAGCGGCTGTTATCAAAAAGGCAAGAGATAAGTGTTGATGAGGATTGGAGAAAAGGAAACATTTGTGCACTGTTGGTAGGAATATAAATTGATGCATGGCTATGGAATACAGTGTGGAGTTAGTCAAATAGTTGCACCTAGTATTAAAATGCATGCATGCATGCTAAGTCGCTTCAGTTGTGTCTGTCTCTGTGTGGCCCTATGGACTGAGGCTGTCAGGCTTCTCTGTCCATGGGATTCTACAGGCAAGAATACTGGAGTGGGTTGCCGTGTCCTCCTCCAGGGGATCTTCGTGACCCAGGGATCAAACCCTCATCTCTTTATGTCTCTTGCGTTGGCAGGTGGGTTCTTTACCACTAGCACCACCTGGGAAGCTCAGCATTAACGTATGACTTAGAAATTCCACTTCTGAGTATATATTGTAAGGAAAGAAAAATCATTTTCTCAAAGAGGTAGCTGCCCCATGACCACTGCAGCACTATTTACATTAGCCAAGATGCTGAAACAACCTAAGTGTGTCTATCAACAGTTATAAAAAATGAGATATATACATATGTACATACATACATACATATATACTAGAACATTGTTTAGCCATAAAAAGAAGGAAATCCTGTCATTTGCGACAACATGGATGGACCTTGAGGGCATTATCCTGAGTGAAATAAGTCAGACAGATAAAGACAAATACTGTATGATTTCAATTCTGTGTGGAACCTAAAATAACTGAAAAAGAAACAGAACAGATAATGATTGGCAGAGTTGAGGAGTGGGGGGGGGATAAATGGGTGAAGGTTGTGAAAAAGTACAAACTTCCAGTTATGATGTAAATAAAGTCTGGGGAAGTAACATACAGTATGGTGACTGTAGTTAATAATACTGTATTGTATATTGTAAGTCACCAAGAGAGGACATTTTATAAGGAAAACAAATTGTAACTGTGTGAGGTGATGGATATCAACCAAACTTTTGGTGGTAATTGTTTTGCAATATATACATGTATGAAAGCTTTAAGTTGTAGACCTTAAACTAATACAGCTGTCATTGTTCAGTCACTCAGTTGTGTTCAACTCTTTGTGATCCCAGGGACTGCAGCATGCCAGGCTTCCCTGTCCTTCACCATCTCTGGAGCTTGCTCAAACTCATGTCCATTGAGTCAGTGATGCCATCCAACCGTCTCATCTTCTGTTGTTCCCTTCTCCTCCTGCCTTCAGTCTTTCCCAACATCCAGGTCTTTACCAGTGAGTCAGCTCTTCACATCAGGTGGCCAAAATGTTGGATCTTCAGCTTCAGCATCAGTCTCTCCAGTGAATATTCAGGATTGATTTCCTTTAAGATTGACTGGTTTGATCTCCTTGCAATCCAGTAGACTCTCAAGAGTCTTCTGCAACACCACAATTCGAAGGCATCAATTCTTCAGCACTCAACCTTCTTGATGGTCCAACTCTCACATCCATACATGACTACTGGAAAGACCATAGCTTTGACTATATGGACTTTTGTCAGCAAAATAATGTCTCTGCTTTTTTTTTTTTAAGGTTTTTTTCCCCCCAATTATTTTTATCAGTTGGAGGCTAATTACTTTACAATATTGTAGTGGCTTTTGCCATACATGGACATGAATCAGCCATGGATTTACATGTGTTCCCCATCCTGAACGCCCCTCCCACCTCCCTCCCCATCCCATCCCTCTGGGTCATCCCAGTGCACCAGCCCTGAGCACTTGTATGTCTCTGCTTTTTAATATGCTATCTAGCTTTGTCATAGCTTTCCTTCCAAGGAGCAAGTGTCTTTTAATTTCATGGCTGCAGTCACCATCTGCAGTGATTTTGGAGCCCAAGAAAATAAAGTCTGTCACTGTTTCAATTGTTTCCTCTTCTATTTGCCATGAAATGATGGGACTAGATGCCATGATCTTAATATTTTGAGTGTTGAGTTTTAAGCCAGCTTTTCACTCTCCTTTTCACCTTCATCAATAAGCTCTTTAGTTCTTCTTTGCTTTCTGCCATAAAAGTGGTGCCATCTGCATATCTGAGGTTACTGATATTTCTCCTGGAAATCTTGATTCCAGCTTGTGATTTAACCAGCCCAGCATTTCTCATGATGTACTCTGCATATAAGTTAAATAAGCAGAGTGACAATATACAGCTGTGATGTACTTCTTTCCCAGGTTTGAACCAGTCCATTGTTCCATGGACTGGTTCTGTTGCTTCTTGATGGGCATACAGATTTGCAGGAGGCAGGTAAGGTGGTCTGGTATTCCCATCTCTTGAAGAATTTTCTACAGTTTGTTGTAATCCACACAAAGGCTTTAGTGTAGTCAGTGAAGGATAAGTAGATGTTCTTTTGGAATTCTCTTGCTTTTTCTATGATCCAACAGATGTTGGCCATTTGATCTCTGATTCTTCTGCCTTTTCTAAATCCAGCTTGAACATGTGGAAGTTCTTGATTTATGTATTGTTGAAGACTGGCTTGGAGAATTTTGAGCATTACTTTGCTAACATGTGAAATGAGCGCAATTGTGTGGTAGCTGGAACATTCTTTGACATTGCCCTCCTATGGGATTAGAGTGAAAACTGACCTTTTCCAGTCCTATGGCCACTGCTGAATTTTCCAAATTTGTTGGCATATTGAGTGCAGCACTTTCACAGCATCAGCTTTTAGGATTTGAAATAACTCAGCTGAAATTCTATTACCTCCACTAGCTTTGCTTGTAGTGATACTTCCTAAGGCCCACTTGACTTCGCTCTCCAGGATGTCTGGCTCTAGGTGAGTGATCACACCATTGTGGTTATGTGGGTCATTAAGATCTTTTTTATATAGTCCTTCTTAATGTGTATTCTTTTTTTTTTTTTCATTTATTTTTATTAGTTGGAGGCTAATTACTTCACAACATTGCAGTGGGTTTTGTCATACATTGACATGAATCAGCCATGGAGTTACATGTATTCCCCATCCCGATCCCCCCTCCCACCTCCCTCTCCACCCGATTCCTCTGGGTCTTCCCGGTGCACCAGGCCCGAGCACTTGTCTCATGCATCCCACCTGGGCTGGTGACCTGTTTCACTGTAGATAATATACATGCTGTTCTCTCGAAACATCCCACCCTCTCCTTCTCCCACAGAGTCCAAAAGTCTGTTCTGTACATCTGTGTCTCTTTTTCTGTTTTGCATATAGGGTTATCATTACCATCTTTCTAAATTCCATATATATGTGTTAGTATGCTGTAATGTTCTTTATCTTTCTGGCTTAAGTCACTCTGTATAATGGGCTCCAGTTTCATCCATCTCATTAGAACTGATTCAAATGAATTCTTTTTAACGGCTGAGTAATATTCCATGGTGTATATGTACCACAGCTTCCTTATCCATTCATCTGCTGATGGGCATCTAGGTTGCTTCCATGTCCTAGCTATTATAAACAGTGCTGCAATGAACATTGGGGTGCACGTGTCTCTTTCAGATCTGGTTTCCTCAGTGTGTATGCCCAGCAGTGGGATTGCTGGGTCATATGGCAGTTCTATTTCCAGTTTTTTAAGAAATCTCCACACTGTTCTCCATAGTGGCTGTACTAGTTTGCATTCCCACCAACAGTGTAAGAGGGTTCCCTTTTCTCCACACCCTCTCCAGCGTTTATTGCTTGTAGACTTTTGGATAGCAGCCATCCTGACTGGCGTGTAATGGTACCTCACTGTGGTTTTGATTTGCATTTCTCTGATAATGAGTGATGTTGAGCACCTTTTCATGTGTTTGTTAGCCATCTGTATGTCTTCTTTGGAGAAATGTCTGTTTAGTTCTTTGGCCCATTTTTTGATTGGGTCATTTATTTTTCTGGAGTTGAGCTGCAGGAGTTGCTTGTATATTTTTGAGATTAATCCTTTGTCTGTTGCTTCATTTGCTATTATTTTCTCCCAATCTGAGGGCTGTCTTTTCACCTTACTTATAGTTTCCTTTGTTGTGCAAAAGCTTTTAAGTTTCATTAGGTCCCATCTATTTATTTTTTCTTTTATTTCCAGTATTCTGGGAGGTAGGTCATAGAGGATCCTGCTGTGATTTATGTCGGAGAGTGTTTTGCCTATGTTCTCCTCTAGGAGTTTTATAGTTTCTGGTCTTACATTTAGATCTTTAATCCATTTTGAGTTTATTTTTGTGTATGGTGTTAGAAAGTGTTCTAGTTTCATTCTTTTACAAGTGGTTGACCAGTTTTCCCAGCACCACTTGTTAAAGAGGTTGTCTTTTTTCCATTGTATATCCTTGCCTCCTTTGTCAAAGATAAGGTGTCCATAGGTTCGTGGATTTATCTCTGGGCTTTCTATTCTGTTCCATTGATCTATATTTCTGTCTTTGTGCCAGTACCATACTGTCTTGATGACTGTGGCTTTGTAGTAGAGTCTGAAGTCAGGCAGGTTGATTCCTCCAGTTCCATTCTTCTTTCTCAAGATTACTTTAGGTATTCGAGGCTTTTTGTATTTCCATACAAATTATGAAATTATTTGTTCTAGTTCTGTGAAAAATACCATTGGTAGCTTGATAGGGATTGCATTGAATCTATAGATTGCTTTGGGTAGAATAGCCTTAATGTGTATTCTTGCCGCCTCTTCTCCAGGAAATGGCATGTACACCTAGCAAGGGGTATAACTCATGGCCCTACATCCTGATGAAATCTCAGAACTGCACATCATCTGTGTTACCATCCATCAACTACATCAAGAAATAGGACATTTCAGCATTCATAAGGACTCTGTGATGGGATTGCTGGTGTGAAAAGTGAAAGTGAAAGTGAAGTCTCTCAGGCATGTCTGACTCTTTGCGACCCCATGGACTGTAGCCTACCAGGCTTCTCAGTCTGTGGAATTTTCCAGGCAAGCATACTGGAGTGGGTTGCCATTTCCTTCTCCAGGGGATCTTCCTAACCCAGGGATTGAACCTGGGTCTCCCTCATTGCACACAGACGCTTAACCATCTGAGCCACCAGGGAAATAGGACATTTCAGCATTTATAAGGACCCTGTGATGGGATTGCTGGGGTATGAATCACCAAAAGTACATAAACAGGCTTCCCCACATCTGGTGCATGTGATTGGTGCATGCAAGGGTGTTATCCCAGCATGGTGAATGATATAGGAGGGGTTTGTATTGGATACTATGATGAAAATCCCTTTTCCTCAGCAAAAGTGGTGCATTTCCCACTGGATACAGGTTAGATAGAATGAATCCCTAAGTGTTGTTGGCAATCTCATTGCTGCCAGGAAGGCTGAACTTCTTAGAAAATGGAACAGTCTACATCAGGAAAGAAGAAATAAAAGTAGACAAAGGGAACCTACATTCCAGCCTCATTGTCCAGTTCTGGACAAAGACCAGTCTGCAGATTCATTTGTCTCTTCATACTTTTGAGCCAATGACCTTTTAAATTGTACAAGACAGTTTAGACTCATCTTTGAGTCCCTTGATTTTCACAAATACTCAATGAGATCAATAATTTATGATTATTTTACAAAGAAAGTAGTATAATCAGGGAAGTTAAAATATTTGCTCCAAATATACTAACAAGTACAGATATTTTGATTCTCAGTTTAAAAGTTCTATCTGAAATCATTTGTAATGACATTTTTCTCAAAAATTTTCAGTGGCTCTATATTTCCTGTACAAATGATCAGGAGTTGTTTATTGGGAGGGGGGGAGGATATCCAGACTTTTTACAATGAGATATCCATCTCCCTGCCTTACCTGGTTTTCCACCCCTGCATAAATTATACATTCCATCCAGTCATCCCTCCCCCTCTTTCTCAACTGCCTTTGCTCACACCTTTTCCCCATTGCTCTCTTCCTTCCCCATTTACAACCTTTATTAAGTCATGGCTTCCACTTCTATTGGGAGATGTCATGGTGACATTGGGTCTCTTGTGTGAGGAGGTATTTATCCCCTGTAGGAACATGAGGGAGTGGTGCTCTAGGTTAGTCCTCTTGAGCTCTCTCACCTGAGGGCCCAAGTTCAAGCCTCTTTAGTTATTGTGCAAGCATACAAGAAAGCATGTATTAAGTGATTCCAAGTTCTCCAAGGATGGGTTCTCTGGGGCATGTGATTCAATATCATATAACGTTCTAGAAGCAGTGCACTGCATCATTGAGTTGTGTTTATGAGAAGGTGGCTTTTGACTAGAGGTGAAACTTCAGACAAAGCGCTGTGAACTTTAAATTGACAGATTCAATACGTAAGAAAGGGAAGGTTCAGGTGTGTGCTTGTTGGTGGGTTTTCCGTTTTCAGTTCATCTTCCACTGATAGTTGGAGACACTGTTGAAGTATTGTCTCAGGGCTTAGGAATCACCAGACACAGATTATATGTTTGAGTCAGTTGATGTTGATGCTCATCAATTTTTTTTTCTTTTCAGAGAAAAATTTGGAGCAATAATTAGAGGTAAAGTACTTTGCATGCAGTAGTAATCAAATCTTAAAGACTGTCACTGCAAGGAACTTGGTAAATAAGTCTAACCCAACCTTTTTCAACTGGAAGGCTGAGATCCAGAGAGGAGTGTGCTACCCAAGTATTTCATGTCAGAGAGTTATCAAGACAGCGTTAGGGTTTTCTAAGTTATATAGAAAAGATAGATTGGCCATGGTCTGTTGCTCTTTCCACCATGAACATTTTGTTTCATATACACATTTAATCAGTCCTTTGAAGGTTTTCTACTTTGCTTATGTGATTCTGTAAACTTTTTAATTTTCAAAATCTATTTACTTATAAAATTCATAGCTGAATACTTTTTTTTTAAATTGGTGGAAGATTGCTTTACAACTTTGTGTTGATTTCTGCTGTGCAACAATGCGAATCAGTGATAATTATATATATATATATATATATGATTTTGACACATGACTATGGAACTCAGAAATAGGTGAACTTGCCTCCTGCTGGCTGCTAACATTCTATGATCTGTACTCAGTGTCATTTAGTGTCTTCAGCTTGTTGTATCTTTCGGTCTTCTTGGGTTCCTCATCTCCCAGTTAACTGGTTTTCAAAACATCACACACAGGCCTTCATTCTAGTGCTAAGTTGTCATCAAATACACTTTGACTTGAGCAAGTCAGCCTTCCTCCCCTCTCCTTCCAGTCTAATTGCCCTTTTACCCCCCACTTCTTGTGAAGTAGTTGTTCACCCTCATCCCTCATTTAGAAATAATCTTTCTCTCAATGAAATGTCTAAACCCCATGTTTCCCAATAGTGTTTATATTGATTTTACTTTTCATGTAAACATAGCATTTCTTAGAGTCTGCATTTTCCACTTATTCAAGAAAAAATTGATTTAGTATTTGCTATGAGTCAGAGACTGTTGTAGGCATTGCGAATATAAAACATAATCTTTGTTGCCCTGGAGCTTATGTTTAGTGAAAGAGTTAGTTTATATATAAAACTATACGTAGAATATCAGTAGGAGATAAAAAAACAGAGCACAGTATGAGAGGTAGGATTTAGAAGTTCTGCGTTAGGGAGTGAAACCTTATTTTCCATTTTAGGCTGTGAGGTTTGCTCCCTGTTGAACTCTGGTATCCAGGGTGTGCCTGAGAGCATAGGGGCTAAAAATGGTAGGCGTTCAATCAGTGTTTGTTTAATAATTAGTGATTAATTGCACAATTTTATAAAAATATTTAATAGGGAGAGAGAAGAGAGGAAGGACGAGTGAGAGAAGGGATTCATTAAAATTACAAGTATAAGATTCCTACAACATGGGCTTTTTCTTAAATGATCATGATCATAAGGATGTACCATGGAGAAATGACCCTCCAAATTTCTCATCTGGGCAAATCCCAATATATTTGGCTAGGAACAGTCTGAGCAAAAATCTGTAACCCTAGAATTAATTTACATAGTTTACAGATCACCTAAGTTAGAAACATCTAAAACAAACCATTTTTGTGTATTTCTGCAGATTGCTGTCACATTTAACCAAGCCATACACAGTCATTTTGAACTAACGAATATTCATAACAGTTACATGTTTCCCTTGTTGTACATAGAATTATTAGGTTTTTTATAAAAAATTTCTGGGTAGCTTTTCCCATTTGTCTTCTTTTGATACTTTCATTTAAAAAATTTTAAAACTTTAATCTATTAATTTTTATATTGTGTTAAAATATACATTACATAAAATTTATCATTTTTAGGTGCACATTTCTCTAGTAGTATATATTGAATTTTTATACCTGTGGAAACTCAAATTGTCTCTCTGTTCCATTTTAAAAGTCTTTAAATATTTCTTAGTCCAGAGCCTTTTGAATGAAATGAGGAGAGTGCTAACCCACATTTGCTTTCTTTTTATGTCGTTACTTTCTAAAAAGAAAACGTGAGCCCAGGCACATTATTTTTTGTGGTCTTTAATTTCATACTTATATAAAATTGGGAATATAGATGATAACTTGATCAATGTTACATGAATGGGATCTAAGTTACAAAATATTCTTATTTGCTTTAACACTAAATCAGGTTTTTAAACTACTTAGCTTTCAATTTGTCATAAAAATTTGATGCTATTATTGGGTACTATTTTGTATATATCAGACAAGATTTCTAAGTTACAATAATTGGCCATTCTCCAAAACCGTTAAGCTAAATTTCTATCAGGATGGACGCTTCTTTATATCTTCTGCCCAGATTGGTTGGATTTAAGATATTGGACTGTGACTTTGTACTTTCCAAGCCATGTTCATAAAAACAACATATGCTTCACTGTTGACATGAAAAGACAAAACCAAAGCTCTGTGGTTGAATTCATCCTCTTGGGATTTTCTAACTTTTCCAAACTCCAAGAGCAGGTCTTTGGGGTTTTCTTGGTGGTTTACCTGGTGACTCTGATGGGAAATGCCATCATCATAGTCATCATCTCCCTGGAACAGAGCCTGCATATCCCCTTGTATCTGTTTCTCCGAAACTTGTCTGTGGTGGATATGGGTATCAGTGCCGTCATTATGCCTGTTATGCTGGTGATCCTTTCCACTGAGAAGATGAAGATTTCTACAGTGGGCTGTTTTGCACAAATGTACTTCATTCTTCTTTTTGGTGTGACTGAATGTTTTCTTCTGGGGGCAATGGCTTTTGACCGATTTGCTGCAATCTGCCATCCTCTGAGCTACCCAATGATTGTGAACAAAATGGTTTTCGTGAAATTAGTTACATTCTCATGGGTCTCAGGGATCACAGTGGCTACTGTGCAGACCACATGGGTGTTTAGTTTCCCCTTTTGTGGCCCCAATGAAATTAATCATCTCTTCTGTGAGACTCCCCCAGTGCTAGAGCTGGCATGTGCAGACACTTTTTTGTTTGAGATCTACGCATTCACTGGCACCATTCTGACAGTTATTGTTCCATTCTTGTTGATACTCTTGTCTTATGTTCGAATTCTCTTTGCCATTCTAAAGATGCCATCAACCACTGGGAGGCAAAAAGCCTTTTCCACCTGTGCCTCCCATCTCACATCTGTTACCCTCTTCTATGGCACAGCCAGTATGACTTACTTACAACCCAAATCTGGCTATTCCCCAGAAACCAAGAAGCTGATGTCCTTGGCTTACACGTTGTTTACACCTCTGCTGAATCCACTGATCTACAGCTTGCGAAACAGTGAGATGAAAAGAGCTTTGATAAAAATATGGCAAAGAAAAGTGGATTTACATACATTCTGAGTGTGTTGAGAAATCATGTGATATTTGGTCTTGTCTGACTGCACTGTACTTAAATTTAATTATGGTGAAAATAGTTTACATTCCTTCTATGAGCATGTTAATCTGTTGAGTTCTCCAAGTTTGAAAATATATTAAGGAAATGTATCTCTTTAGATAGTGTATTCACATTCATTTTTCATAGATATATAACTTTGATGACATATGATATAACAATTTATTCATCATTTCCTCTATTGTGAACATCCATGTTGTTACTGGACTATTGTCATTAAGATGAAACTTTAATAAAAAACTTGATCCATATGTTCATATGTATTGACATTTTATTTCTGTATGATAGATTCCTCAAATTAAGCTTGGGATGAAGAGTATGTGTAGTTATAGATTTTAATAGCTGTTACAGAATAATTTTTCAAAGTCTTTGTAACTCCTTTAGACTGATCTGAAGTCCCACTCTGGTGAACTATTGAAGTGGAACATCAAGAGACCAACAAACAGATGAGATTTAATCTCTAGAGTGAAAATTTATTCCATGAACATGTAAAGAAAGTTGAGTTATTTTGGGAGACCAAATCATTCTACTTAAGGGACTCACACAGATTATAATTCAAAACAGAATTTCTCTTGTTCCTGTTCTACATATGTATCCAATGTTGGTGACTAGAGAACTCCATGGGAACTTCCTAAAGTCTTACTTGATAATATTCATACTTTTTTCACTTGTAGACCAGTTTTTAACACATTTGCTAAATTTCCCTTTGTTGGCCTTTCTTATAAACAATAGATGATTTTTTTTCCTGTGGGAACCAATATGGTAAATAAATGTGCATGTTTTCTGTGGTTGCTGAGGCAGACCATAGCTTGTGAACTTTCCAACAAGATTAATTTCTCATCTTGCAATATTTGGAAGATTTAATGCTTGCTTCTAATTTTAATGTTGCTACTGAGTTGGACAGGACTTTGTGACTAAACAACTGGGAATAGAGAAGGACTCTTTCATTGAATCGTGTTACAGGAGCTCCTACTGTCCCTAGTTTCTGCTCCAGAGATAGTAGTAAACGGGCAAAACATCCTTTGCATTTAAAATTTTTTTTAAATTTTTGCAGAAAAGAGTCTTTATGGACAAAAGACATATTTCTACCAAAAATGAGTTGTGGAGATAGAAACCTGATTGTGTGTTTAAAAAAAGATCCCTGAGATGGGATTGATCAGGTATGAATCATTCAAAGTACATATTAAGCAGGCCTCCCTATGCCTGGTGAACTTGACACATTTGTGCATGGGGTGTTATCCAACCATAATGAATGATATGAGAGGGATCCTTGAATTGGATTCTGTGATGAAAATCCCTTCTCCTCAGCATAAGTGGTACATTTCCCACTGGAAACAGATTAGATTGAATGAATTTCAAAGTGTTGTTGGCAAATTCATTGCTGCCAAGAGGGGTAAGCTTCTTTAGAGAATGGAACAAACTGCTCAAGAAGAGCAGCAATAAGAAGTATACAACACACACACACACACACACACACACACACACACACACAAGAAGTATACAAAGGAAACCTTCATTCTGGCCTCATCATCTGGTTCTGGACAAAGCCCAGCCTGCAGATTCATTCATCTCTTCACTCTTTTGCAACTGAGTCAATGGTCTCATTGTTCAAGACAGTTTAGGCTCTTGATTTTCACAAATACTCAGTGAGATCAATAATTTATGCTTATTTTACTGAGAAAATAATGCAATTCAGGAGGTTAAAGTATTTGCTCAAATTATACAACCAAGTCTAGGTCTTTTGATTCCCAGTTTAAAAGTTCTGTTTGAAATCGTTTGTAATGATATTTTTCTAAACAATTTAAAGTGGCTATACATTTCTAGTACATATGATCCAAAATTCTTGGTTGAAAGGGGGGGTGGGAGGGTAACCAGGCTTTTTACAAAGAGGTTTCCGTCTTCTTGACCTAGCTTGTATGAGGCCCTGCACAAACTGTTTGTTCTACCCAATCATTCCTCACCCTCTGGCTCACCTGCCTTTGCACATGCCCTCACCCCACCATTCTCTTCTCTCCCCAGTTAAAACCTTTATTTAGTCTTTGTTTCTACCTGCTATTGGGAGATGTCATGGTGACACTGAGTCTTGTGTGAGGAGGTTCCCTATCGGTATATGAGGGAGTGGTGCTCCAGGTTAGCTCTCTTGAGCTTTCTCAACTGAAGGCCCAAGTTCAAGCCTCTTTAGCTATTGTGCAAAGACCTGAGGAAGCACATACAAATTGACTGCAAGTTTTCCAGGGATGGATTCTCTGGGGCATATGATTTAGTGTCATAATGTTCTGATTCAGTGTGAAGTGCACTGAATCACTGAGTTGTGTTTATGAGAAGGTGGCTTCTGACTAGAGGTGAAACTTCCGACAAAATAGTGAACTTTATTGTCAAAGTCTATAGGTAAGGAAGTAAAGTTTCTGCTGTGCTTGTTAGTGGGTTTTCCATTTGTAGTTCATCTTCTACTGATAGAGATACCATTGAAGTTATGCCTCAGTGCTCAGGAATTACTAGACACAGATAAAGCATTTGAATAAGTAAGACTCTTTGGTGTTGATGCTGCTCAATTTCTTTTTTCTTTCAGAGAAAAAGTTGGGGTAATTGAGATGTGTACTTGGAATGCACTAAGCCTGAAAACTTAGAAGATTGCAACTGGGAAAGAACTTGGTAAATAAGTCCAACTCCGACCTTTTTCACCTGGAAGGTTGATGTGATCTTCCTAAGTATTCCATGTCAGAATAATCAAGAGAGCATTAGGATGTTCTAAGTTACAGAAAAAATGTGAAACACCTATGGTTTGTTGCTCTTTCCATCATGAACATTTTGTTTCATATATTCTTTTAATTAGTTCTTTACAGCTTTTCCACTTTGTTTATATGATACTCTAAATTTTCTATTTTCAGCACTTATCCACTTTTAAACTTTTTAGCTGAATACACATTTCTCTTTTTTTTTACCCCACTAGAAATGGGTTTAAATATTTGATCTTATTTTTATTGATTTAGGTGATTTTTGACAACTGAAATATAATTACTGTGGTTGATAGAGACATTTGATTTTAATACAAGACTATAGACAAATTCAGATATATATAAGTCAACCCACCATGGCTGTCTGCTGATATTTTAATGATTGGTACCCAAGGCAACATTTTATGTTTTCACTTGCTCCTTCTGCCTTCCTGGATTCCTCATCTCCCACAGATGTCATTCCCTGGTTTTCAAACTATCACAGAAATCTAGAAGGCCTCCATTGTAGTGCTAAGTTGTCATCAATTACATTTTGACTTGAGTAAGTCAGCCTTCCTCCTGTCTAATTGCCCTTCCACCTCTGACTTCTTGTGATGTAGTTCTTCATCTCTCCTCATTTAGACTAACATTTTCCTCACTGAAAACTCTAAGATCATTGTAATTAATCTTGTTCCCCAATAGTGTTTATACTGATTTAACTTTTCATGTAGATAGAATATTCCTTAAAGGTGGGGTCTGCATTTTCCTAAATTTTGTTTTCATTTATTCAAGAAAAAATTGGTTTTGCATTTGTTGTGGGTCAGAAACTATTGTAGACATTCTTAGTATAAAACATAATCTTTGTCTTCCTGGAGTTTATATTTAATGAAAAAATTATTGTGTTTCTGTGCATATATATATGTGTGTGTGTGTGTGTGTCCATGTCTGTATAGATGTATATATAAAAGTAGTAAATACAATGTCTGTAGGAGATAATGAAAAAATACAGCATGGTACGAGAGGTAGGAGTTAAAACTACTGGCTTAGGGAGTGAGGCCCTGTTTCCCATTTTAGGTTGTGTGATTTGCTCTCTGTTGAGCTCTGGTGTCCAAAGTGTGCCTTGGAGCATGGAGGCTAAAAATGGCAGATGCTCAGTCAATGTTGGTTGAATGATTAATGATTAACTGAACACCTTGATGGGAAATTTAATAGGAAGGAAGAAAGAGAGGGCAGCACAAGGGAACTAGAAGGGAAACTTTTAAATTAAAAGTTTATAATGAGTAAAACATGAGCATTTCCTTAAAACATATGATTATAGGGACGTACCAATGAGAACTGTCCCCCCTACCAATTTCTCATCTGGATGAATTTTCTATGTATTTGTCCAGGTACAGTCTGAGCAAAAATCAACAAGTGTAAAGGAAGTTCAC
This sequence comes from Cervus elaphus, assembly GCF_910594005.1. NCBI lineage: Eukaryota > Metazoa > Chordata > Mammalia > Artiodactyla > Cervidae > Cervus > Cervus elaphus. The sequence continues at coordinate 57,674,530 of NC_057815.1, forward strand.
ATACTTATAGATCACTGAAGGCAGGAACCTCAGAAATAAACCCTCTTTGTGTGTTTCTGCAGTGTTGTCACATTTAACCAAGTCATACACAGTCATTTTGAACTAATGAATAGTTATAACAACTACATATCATCTTTGTTAGAATTATTAAAATTTTATAAAATTACATGTGGGTTATCTTTTTCCTTTTGTGACTTCTTGAGAATATATTTTTAATTAAAAATTTTAATCTGTTAACATTTTTATTATGGTAAAATATATGTAACATAAGTTTCATTGTCAGTATATGATTCTGTAGCAGTAAGAACCTACTGTAATTTTATATTTAAGGAAGTTCAAATTGTCTTATCTTTTCCATTTTTGAAAATATTTAAATATTTCTCTGTCCAGAGCCTTTTGAATGAAATGACGATAGCCTAGGCCCACGTTTACGTTTCATTTATGTCCCAACTTTCTCATCAGCACAAGCAAATATGAGCCTGGACACTTTATTTTTGTGGTCTTAAATTTCATATTTACATAAAATTAGAAAAATAGGTGATACCTTTAGAAACATTATATGAATGACACCTAAGTTATAATATATTCCTACTTACTTTAACATTAAATTTAAATTCCAAACTATTAGTACGATAAACTAAGTTACGATAAAACTTAGATACTATTTTGTATATATCAGATAGGATTTCTAAGCTACAATAATTGGTCATTCTCCAAAACTGCCAAGCTAAATTTCTATCAGGATGGGCTTCTCTTTACATCTTCTGCCCAGATTGTTTGACTACAGACCCTGACTCAGAGCTATTAGACTGTAACTTTGTACTATAGTTTATACAATATGTTTTATAACTATGTTCTTAAAAACAATATATGCTCCACTGTTGACATGAAAATGGAAAACCAAAGCTCTGTGGTTGAATTCATCCTCTTGGGCTTTTCTAACTTTTCCAAACTCCAAGAGCAGGTCTTTGGGGTTTTCTTGGTGGTTTACCTGGTGACTCTGATGGGAAATGCCATCATCATAGTCATCATCTCCCTGGAACAGAGCCTGCATGTCCCCTTGTACCTGTTCCTCCAGAACTTGTCTGTGGTGGATATGGGTATCAGTGCCGTCATTATGCCTGTTATGCTGGTGATCCTTTCCACTGAGAAGATGAAGATTTCTACAGTGGGCTGCCTTGTACAAATGTATTTCATACTCACTCTTGGTGTGACTGAATGTTTTCTTCTGGGGGCAATGGCTTTTGACCGATTTGCTGCAATCTGCCATCCTCTGAGCTACCCAATGATTGTGAACAAAGTGGTTTTTGTGAAATTAGTTACATTCTCATGGGTCTCAGGGATCACAGTGGCTACTGTGCAGACCACATGGGTGTTTAGTTTCCCCTTTTGTGGCCCCAATGAAATTAATCATCTCTTCTGTGAAACTCCCGCAGTGCTAGAGCTGGCATGTGCAGACACCTTTTTGTTTGAGATCTACGCATTCACTGGCACCATTCTGACAGTTATTGTTCCATTCTCACTGATACTCTTGTCTTATGTTCGAATTCTCTTTGCCATCCTGAAGATGCCATCAACCACTGGGAGGCAAAAGGCCTTTTCCACCTGTACCTCCCATCTCACATCTGTTACCCTTTTCTATGGCACAGCCAGTATGACTTACTTACAACCCAAATCTGGCTACTCCCCAGAAACCAAGAAGCTGACATCATTGGCTTACTCTCTTCTTACACCTCTGCTGAATCCACTAATCTACAGCATGAGAAACAGTGAGATGAAAAGAGCTTTGATAAAAATATGGCAAAGAAAACTGGATTTACATACATTTTGACTTGCTGAGAAGCTGTGTGATATATATTCACTGTCTGACCAAACTCTAATGTAATAATGATGAACTAGTTTATATTTCTTGATATAAATATATTTAATTTGTTGAGTTCCCCAAGTTTGAAAATATGTCAGGTTATATGTTTCTAAAGGATTTCACACTCATTTTCTCTAGGTGCCTAAGTTTGATGACATATGATATAGGAATTTATTTGCCTATTCCTCTATCATGTACATTCAAATTTTACCAGATTATTGTCCTTAAGATGATGCTTTGATGAACAACTAGTTCCATATGTTCATATTTACTAACATCTTATTTCTGTAGGATATAGGCCTAGACCTGATGGGATGAACAGTATATGTGTTTATAAATTTTAGTAGTATAAATTTCTTTAATAATTATTACAGAATTACTTTTCACAGTGACTATAAATTCTTCAGAAGGACCCGAAGGCCCACTCTGCTGCACTAATAGGGTGGAATTCCAGACACTAAGAATAGATGAGATTTTAATTTCTGGAATGAAAACTTGTTCCATGAATGTGCAAACAAGGGACAGTTGTTTTGAGACCAACCTGTTTTGCTTCATGGACTCACACAGATTATAATTCAAAATAGAGTTTCTCTTGGTATTTTTTCATGTATTTTTACAATAGAAATGGGACCTAGGAAGTGGCCCAAGGTGAAGAATTGATAGGACAAAGAAAGTTTTGGGTGCTCATTCATAAAGAAATAATTGATTGATATACTTTGCAGCCATATTAATGGATACTTGCAAGTTTAGCATTTTCACATATTTTTGAAGAACTGAACTTTTTCTCATTATAAAATGACTCTTTTTTCCTATTACTGGATCTAGATTTGGATCCACTTGCCCAGTGCACAGCAATGAAAATCTGTGAACATTAGATCGTTGTGAAAGAAAGTACAGCATTTATTGCAGGGTACTAAGCAAAGGAAATGGGCAGCTCATGCTCAAAAGACCTGAATCCCTAATGGCTTTCAGGGAAGGATTTTTAAGGTGATATGAAAAGGTGGGCTAGAGGGTGCATGATCAGTTTGTGCTCAATTCTCAGATTTCTTTGTATTAAGGTGAAATTTTGAGCATCATCAGCCTGGTCAACTGGTCTTGGGACTATGTGCTGTGGTTAACAGTTTTTATCTGGTAGGGGTCAGCTTTCTATCCAAACAACTTAGGAATGTGTGTCAGAACTAAATCTGTATCTTTCAGGAAACTGGGAGTTCAATCACTCTGCTATGTGGTTGATTTATAGTCCAAATTATTACCAGTTTCTCAGTCTAACAGCTATTCTGATCATGTTACTACATGATCACATTTCATAATCATTAACTGTTAAGACAGGCTTTTGACACTTAGGGGAGGCCTGAAGCAAAGTCTTTTATTTCAAGACACAGGGGACACACACAGGGTGGAGAGTGGGGGCTCATATACCCAAGAAGGTCCTGAAGAGTTCAGTTCAGTTTATCCCTAGTAATATTTCATGCTCTGCAGTTTGTTTTTTCTGGCAGTATTGGGTTGACAAAAAAGTTCGTTTGGTATTTTCCACAAGCTGGCTCTAGTAGTGCTTACTTGTCTTTAACTTCATTTGGAACAATTTTGCTAGATTGTATTGTGATAGTTGCCACATTAGCATGCATTAAGAAAACAACACAACTGGTGAATTTTTGTGTAGTCACTTCAATACTGAAGATGGAAGAATAAAAGCAATATTTTTGGCTTATTATGCTTTATTATTTTAAGAAAGGTAAAATGCAACTGAAATGCAGAGAAAAGATTTGTGCAGTGTATGGAGAAGGTGCTGTGACAGGTTAAAGGTGTTGAAAGTGGTTTGTGAAGCTTTGTGCCAGAGGTTTCTCCATGGATGATGCACTAGAGTTGGGTAAGCCAGTTGAAGTTGATAGTGATTAAATCAAGACATTAATTAAGAACAATCAATATTGTACCATGTGGGAGATAGCTGACACACTCAAAATGTCCAAATCAGGCATTGAAAATGTTTTGTACCAGCTTATTTATGTTTATCACTTTGATGTTTGGGTTTCACATAGTTTAAGTGAAACAAACAAACAAACAAACAAACAACCTTCTTGACCATATATGTGTGTCCAATTCTCTATTTAAATGTAATTAAAGTGTTCTATTATTAAAACAAATAATGATGGGTGGATTCCATACAGCAATCTGGGATGACAGAGATCATGAGGCAAGTGAAAGGAACTACTACCAACTGCAACAAAGGCTGGTCTTCATCCAAAGAAGGTGATGTTGTGTATGTGGTGGGATTGGAAAGGAGTCCTCTATTATGAGTTCCTTCGGGAAAACCAAATGATGAATCCAGCAAGTACTGCTCCCAATTAGACCAACTGAAAGCAGCCCTCTACAAAAGCATCCAGAATTAGTCAACAGAAAATGCATAATCTTCTATCAGGATACCACAAGACCACATGTTTCTTTGATTACCAGGCAAAAACTGTTACAGCTTGACTGGGAAGTTCTGATTCATCCACTGTATTCACCAGACATTACACCTTCAGATTTCCATTTATTTCGGTCTACAAAATTCTCTTAATAGAAAAAATTTCAATTCCCTGGAAGGGTATAAAAGGCACCTGGAACAGTTCTTTGCTCAAAAAGATAAAAATTTCAGGAAGATGGAATTATGAAGTCGCCTGAAAAATGGCAAAAGGTAACAGAACAAAACAGTGAATATGTTGTTCATTAAAAATTCTTGGTGAAAATGAAAAATATGTCTTTTATTTTACTTAGAAACTGAAGGAACTATGTGGCCAACCCAATCATACAATTACACAAATTTCCTTTGATTAGCATTTTGGAATATCTTTCTCCATCTTTTTATTTTTAACCCGTCCTCATGATTTAGATGTATCTCTGCTGAGGAATATTGTGGAGAAAAATAAATCAGGATATTAGAGTTGGGTTTGAGGTTCAATTTAAATAGGTTTTTTTGGGAAGGTCTCCTGGAGAAGATACCCCTTGGGCAAAGGGACATGAGGGAATAAGCATTTCGGAAAGGAAGAGGCCATGTTCAGGAAAAGCAAAGCAATAGCTGTGGGGTTGAGAACATAGCTGGGGATTTGAAAACTAGCAAGGGACCTTGGTTGGATGAGAGTAAGCAAGAGGATGTAATGGAGATGAGCTCCAAGAGCAATGGGGGAACAGAGTTTTTTTTAAAAAAATAATAATTTTATTTATTTTTGGCTGTGTTGGGTCATTTCAGTGCAGAGGTTTCTCATTGTGGTGGCTTCCCTTGTTGCCGAGCATGGACTCTAGGTTGTGGGGGCTTCAGGAGTTTCAGCGTGTGGGCTCAATTGTTGTGGTTCCTGAGCTCTAGAGCACAGGCCCAACAGTCCTGGCACATGGGCTTAGCTGCTTTGCAGCATGTGTGATCTTCTCAGACCAGAGATCATCTCCTGCATTGGCAGGCAAATTCTTTACCACTGAGCCACCAGGGAAGTGTAGGGAAAAAGATTTTAATCTATGTTTGTAAGTTTGACTTCTGCAGTGAGTGGGATAGGGTGCTTTCATCTGGTCCCATCACTTCATGGGAAATAGATGGGGAAACAGTGGAAACAGTGGCAGACTTTATTTTTGGGGGGGCTCCAAAATCACTGCAGATGGTGATTGCAGCCATGAAATTAAAAGATGCTTACTCCTTGGAAGGAAAGTTATGACCAACCTGGATAGCATATTTAAAAGCAGAGACATTACTTTGCCAACAAAGGTCTGCCTAGTCAAGGCTATGGTTTTTCCAGTAGTCGTATATGGATGTGAGAGTTGGACGGTGAAGAAAGCTGAGTGTCAAAGAATTGATGATTTAGAACTCTGGTGTTGGAGAAGACTCTTGAGAGTCCCTTGGACTGCAAGAAGATCCAACCAGTCCATCCTAAAGGAGATTGATAAGTCCTGGGTGTTCATTGGAAGGACTGATGTTGAAGCTGAAACTCCAATACTTTGGCCACCTCATGTGAAGAGTTGACTCATTGGAAAAAACCCTGATGCTGGGAACGATTGGGGGCAGGAGGAGAAGGGCATGACAGAGGATGAGATGGCTGGATGGCATCACCGACTCGATGGACATGGGTTTGGGTAGACTCTGGGAGTTGGTGGTGGACAGGGAGGCCTGGCGTGCTGCGATTCATGGGGTTGCAAAGAGTCGGACACAACTGAGCGACTGAACTGAACTGAACTGAACTGAGCAGAGGCATGGGAGGAAGAAGGGGGAAGTTCAAAGGCTATGGCAATAATTCAACTGGGAGACAAAAGGAACTTGGATCAGGATATTAGCTTTAGGAAGGGTGAGAGCATGCTCAATTGCTCAGTCGTGTCCAACTCTTTGTGACCCTATGGACAGTACCCTGCCAGGCTCTTCTGTCCATGGGATTTTCCAGGCAAGAATAGTAGAGTGGGTTGCCATGTCTTCCTCCAGGGGATCTTCCTAACACAGGAATAGAACTTGTGTCTCCTACATCTCCTGCATTGGCAGATGGGTTCTTTACCACTGAGCCAACTGGGAAGCCCTTTTAAGAAGAGTGAGAATGTTCAAATTTGATACACCATACTTAGAACATAGTACTTTAGATAGATTATGGATTTACTATGGGTTGGGAGGAAAAGGGGATGACAGAGAATGAGACGGTTGGATGGCATCACCGACTCAATGGACATGAGTTTGGGTAAACTCCTAGAGTTGGTGATGGATAGGGAGGCCTGGTGTGCTGCAGTCCATGGGGTCACAAAGAGTCAGACACAACTGAGCGATGAACTGAACTGGGAGGGAAAGGGTTTCCCTGGTGGCTCAGATAGTAAAGAATCTGCCTGCAGTGCTGGAGACCGGGCAGTGGAAATGAATTCAAGGATGACTCCTTGGTGTTTGGTTTGCGTAACTAGAAAATTTAAGCTACTGCTACCTGAAATGGGGGATGCTGAAGGTGAACAGAATTTAGGACAAGACTAGAAATAAAGCTTTCAAGACATTAATACTTGAAAATCTGGTCATTTAATTCAAAAGTTCATTTTTTAATAGTCTATAGTTCATGTCCAACTTTGAGTTAGCAAAAGATAATGTCAGAATATTTCTGAATGTCCAAGACCTTAGTTTCCTTTCACTATATTTGGTTGTTGTTCTGCAGTTTTATTGCAAAGTGTATTATGTGTGTGAATGCCAAGATTTGGATTTATTGATTGTTTTCTTTATGACAGACACATAATCAATTTTTGTAAATATTTTATAAATGTTTTAAGAGGAAAATATAGTTAGCCACATAAAATGTGTTGTTTCTGGCTTATATTTACTCTCTCATTATCATCTTATAAATAAAAATTTTATTATTAAAGTATTCTCATTTCTATGTCTTTGTTGTTTATATTGTCTGTCAATCATTGAGGAAGGTGTGTTAAATCTCCAGATTATTATTTTTTTCACCTTAGTACTATTGCCTTTAAGATATAGCCTGATATTAATATTATTTCCTTTTTATCCCCTTTAGCTTGTATCTGCAATTTTTCTACACACTTTTGATTGAATTCTAATGTACACGTGGGAAAGTGTGCAAATCATAGCTCTACATATTGATGAGTTCACCTACAGCAAGAAATAGAATATTTCAGTATTTCAGAAGCCCCCATGGAATTGATGGGTTATGAATCATATATTAAGTAGCATTTCCCATACCTAGTGCACATGACTGGCTCATAAATAGGGTGTTATCCCACATAGTGAAAGATACGGAAACATTCTTTGGATTGGATTCTGTAATGAAAGTCCTTTCTCCTCAGAGTAACTGGTACATTTCCCATGGGACAGAGATTAGATGGAATGAAACTCTAAGTGTAGTTGGCAGCCTTATAATTGCCAGGAAAGGTGAGACTCCTTGAGAATGGAACAACCTACACCAGGAAAGCAACAATAAGTTGACAAAGGGAACCTGCATTCCAGACTCACCATCCAGTTCTGGACAAAGCCAAACTTGCAGATTCATTCACTCTTCACTCTTTTGGGACTGAACCAATGGCTTTAATTGTACAAGACAGTTTAGACTCATCCCTGAGTTCCTTGATTTTCACAAATATGCAGTGGAGATCAATAATGTTAATTATTATTTTACAGAGAATGTAATATAATCGGGAAAGTTAAGTGATTTGCTCAAATTGGACAAGCTAGTCCAGATTTTTTGACTGCTGATTTAAAGACTCTGTCAATGAAATAAATTTTAATTACATTTTTCTCATAAAATTTTCAGTGGCTCTATATTTCTACTACAAAAGATAAAAAGTTCTTGTTGGGTGAGAGGGCATCCATGCTTTTTATTTTATGAAGAGTCTTCTATCCACTTATACTAATTTATTTCCCACCACAGCACTAACTGTACAGTCCATCCAATCATTCCTTGCCCTCTGGCTCACCTGCCTTTGCTCACACCCTCTCCCCACCACTCTCTCTTTTCCCCACTTTCATCCTTTATTCAGTCATTGTTTCCACTTCCTGTTGGGAGATGTCTTGGTGAAGCTGAGTTTCTTGTGTGAGAAGGTATTTGTTCCCTGTAGGAATACAAAGGAGTGGTGCTCCAGTTTAGCCCTCTTGAGCTTTCTTACCTTAAGGGCCAAGTTCAAACCTCCTTAATTATCATGTGAAAATACAAGAAAGCATGTATAAAGTGATTGCAAGTTCTCTAGGGATGGATTCTCCAGGGCATTTGATTCAATGTCGTATAATGTTATAGCATCAATGCACAGAATCTCTGACTTGTATTTATGAGAAGGTGGCTATTAAGTGGAGGTGAAATATCTAATAAAGTAGTGTGAGCTTTACATTGACAGAGCCAGTAGGTACAAAAGTGAAGGTTCTGCTGTGTGCTTGTTAGATTTTCACTTACAATTCATCTTCATCTTATAGTTGGAAATGCTGTTGAAGTGACGTCTCAGTGCTCAGACACAGATCAAACATTTGAATTGGTAGACTCTTTGGTGTTGATGCTGGTCAATTCCTTTTTCTTTTCAGAGAAAAACTTTCGGTAGTAATTAGAGATGTAAGTACTTTTCATGCACTAATCATCAAATCTTAGAACTTTGCAACTGAAAGGGAATTTGGTAAATGAGTCCACTTCCTACCTTTCCAGTTGGAGGACTCGAACTTAGAAAATGGAGTGATCTGCCCAAGTATTCTATATCAGAGAGTTATCAAGACAGGATTATGATCTTCTAAGTTATAGATAAAATGTGGATCATGTGTGGTTATTTGCTCTTTCCATCATGAACATGCTTTTAAAAAGTCCTTTAAAAGTTTTCCATTTTGTGTATATAATATTCTAAATTTTCTAGTTTAAAAATCTATCCACTTTAAAATATTTGGAACTGAATACACATTATTTTTTTCTCTGTTAGAAATTTAGGTATTTGATCCTGCAGTTTAAATTACTAAATTTAGGAGAATCTTTACATACAAATATAATTATTATGGATGATACAGACATTGATGTTAATGTATGATTAAGGTCAAATACAGGAATAAGTTAGCTTGCCTTCTACTGTCTGCTTATGTGATACTGATCTGTACTGAAGACTTGTTTTCTGTCCTTTTCATCTGACACAGTGAACTTCCACTGGTTTTCAAGATATCATACAGTGATCAGTAGGTCTTGATTCCAGTGTAAGTTGTCATCAAATGCCTTTTTCTTGACCAATTCAGTCTCACCGACGTCTTGATCTTTCCACCTGATGTATCTTCCACACGTGACACCTGTAATTATGGTTATTCACTTTCCTTTTCCATTTAGAAGTAATGTTTTTCTCACTGACATGTCTAAAACACTTTTGCTTCCCAATAGGATGGTGTGCTGATGTTATTTTTCTTTCTGATACTCTATGCCTTTAAAACATTGTCTCGATTTCCTGTTGTCTGCATTCATCGCATATTTAGCATATATTATGGGTCATGGATTCTTATGGACATTGTGAATACAACAAAGAACAAAAGAAAATCTTTGCCTTCCTGGAGTTTTCACACTGGAGATGTTGGGCAAGATGTAAATGATAGAAGTTAGAAGGGTGAAAGTTGCTCAGTCGTATCCGACTCTTTGCGACCCCTTGGACTATACAATCTACGGAATTCTCTAGGCCAGAATACTGGAGTGGGTAGCCTTTCCCTTCTTCAAGGGATCTTCCCAAGCCTGGGATCGAACGCAGGTCTCCTGTGTTACAGGTGGATTCTTTACCAGCAGAGCCACAAGGGAAGCCCAAGAATGCTGGAGTGGGTAGCCTATCCCTTCTCCAGCAGATCTTCCCGACCCAGGAGTCAAATGCTATTTTATGTAGTGTTGTCAGCTCTTTGTTGAGCTGTGAAATCAAAAGTTGCCAGAGATTACTGAGCCTAGAAAATGGTAGATGCTCTTTTTGTGTTTGTTGAATAAGAAATAATGAAATGAACTTTTTGATGAACCTAGTGATAGAGTAGGGAGAGAGAGAGAGGAAAGGAGGGAGGGAGGGAGAAAGAATCTTTAAAATCACTGTTTCACAATTATCAAAACTTAAGTTTTTTTCTTAAGTCATCGTGGTTCATAAGAATGGACCATGGTGAAGCTAGTATCAAAGCAATTTGCCATGACCAGTTGAGGAAGTTATCAATAAACCTGAAGTCAATTATTCACTTAGTTTACAGATCATCCAATATAAGTAATACTACAACCTCCATTGTATGCTTCTGCAGACTGTTGTCACATTTAACCGAGTCACATACAACAATTTTTAACCTATGAATATTTGTAATAAACATGTATCAACTGTGCTGTAACTTTAAATTGTTTGGTTGTTATAAAATTTTTGTGGGTATCTTTTTTCTTTTGTCACTTTTGATACTTTACTTTCTGTAAGTATATAAGATTTCATGCTTATATAAAACTGGGGAAACTGAGAGCAATGTAATAGGAATGTGACATAAGTTATTTATGTTTGCTTTCAAGTTATGCTAAAATATCAAAATACATAGTGTATGAATTGCACTAGAAAATAAGAACTTTGATATTATTTTGTGCTATTCTGATAAGATTTATAAGCCAGAAGTGTTCATTCTTCTTTTATATTTGAAAGATACGTTTATTTCTTGTAACTGGTCATTTTTCAAAATTGCCAAAATAACTTCTGTCAAGATAGCTTCCTCTTTATAGCTTTTACCAGGATTATTTGAGGTGAATGGAGACCTGAACTCTCTACTGTTGGATTGTGGCTTCATAATTTACATTTTTTGCCATAAAATATCACATGCTGTACTACCAGAATGAAAAGGCAAAATCAAAGCTCTGTGGTTGAATTCATCCTCTTGGGCTTTTCTAATTTTCCTGAACTCCAAAGGCAGCTCTTCCAGATTTTCTTGGTTATTTACCTGGTGACTCTGATCGGAAATGCCATCATTATAGTTGTCATCTCATTGGAGCAGAGCCTCCACGTTCCCATGTATCTGTTCCTCCTGAACCTGTCTGTGGTGGAAGTGGGTTTCAGTGCAGTCATCATGCCTGAAATGCTGGTGGTCCTCTTCAATGAAAAAACTATGATCACTTTTGCAGGCTGTTTTTCACAGATGTATTTCATTCTTCTTTTTGGTGGGACTGAATGTTTTCTTCTGGGAGCAATGGCTTATGACCGATTTGCTGCAATCTGCCATCCTCTGAGCTATGCAATGATTATGAACAGAAGGGTTTTCATGAAATTAATTATATTCTCATGGATCTCAGGGATTATAGTGGCTACTGTGCAGACCACATGGGTGTTTAGTTTTCCTTTTTGTGGCAACAATGAAATTAATCATCTTTCATGTGAAACTCCAGCAGTGCTAGAGCTTGCATGTGCAGACATCTTTTTGTTTGAGATCTATGCATTCACTGGCACCATTTTGATTGTTATGGTTCCTTTCTTGTTGATACTCTTGTCTTATGTTCGAATTCTCTTTGCCATTCTGAAGATGCCATCAACCACTAGGAGGCAAAAGGCCTTTTCCACCTGTGCTTCCCATCTCACATCTGTTACCCTCTTCTATAGCACAGCCAATATGACTTACTTACAACCCAAATCTGGCTATTCCCCAGAAACCAAGAAGCTAATGTCCTTGGCTTACTCTCTTCTTACACCTCTGCTGAATCCACTGATCTATAGCTTGCGAAATAGTGAGATGAAAAGAGCTTTGATGAAATTATGGCAAAGAAAAGTGGATTTACATACCTTTCTTAATTAATTTTTTTATTTTGAGATAATTATAGACTCACATGTAGTTACAAAAAATAACAGAGATCTCTTCTTTAATGTTCAGTTTAGAAGGTTCTTTATATATTATAAATACTAGTTCTTTGTTGGATATATAGTTTGCAAATATTTTCTCTCCAGTCTGTAACTTGTTTTTGTTTTTAAATTAATTTATTTATTTTAATTGGATGCTAATTACTTTACAGTATGGTGGTGCTTTTTGCCATACATTGACATGAATCAGCCATGGGTATACATGTGATCCCCATCCTGAAACCCCCTCCCACCTCCCTCCCCATCCCATCCCTCAGGGTCATCCCAGTGCACCAGCCCTGAGCACCCTGTCTCATGCATTGAACCTGGACTGGCGATCTATTTCACATAAGATAATATAGATGGATTTACATACGTTTTGGCTGTGCTGAGAAGCCCTGTGATATTGGTCACTGCTACTAAAGTCTATTTAAATGTAATAATGGTGAAAATAGTTTGCATTTCTTGATATGAATATATTTAAAGTTCTCCAAGTTTGAAAATATATCAGGGATCCCTCTCTTTTTTTTTTTAATTATTCATTTATTTATTTTTTTTATTAGTTGGAGGCTAATTACTTCACAACATTTCAGTGAGATCCCTCTCTTTTGACAATCTATTGTTGTCCTTATTTTTCATAGATACATAATTTTTGATGACATTTAATATAATTGTTCATCTGTTACTATATTAGTTCAGTTCAGTCACTCAGTCATGTCTGACTCTTTGAGACCCCATGGACTGTAGCACCCAGGCCTCCCTGTCCATCACCAACTCCTGGAGTTTATTCAAACTCATGTCCATTGAGTCGGTGATGCCATCCAGCCATCTCATCCTCTGTTGTCCCCTTCTCTTCCTGCCTTCGATCTTGCCCAGCATCAGGGTCTTTTCAAATGAGTCAGTTCTTTGCATCAGAAGGCATCTGTTACTTTATATGAATATCCAAATCATCACTGTGCTATGGTCATTTAAACAAAGCTCCAATGAACACCTACTTGCATATGTTCAGATATACTGATGTTTCATTTCTCTATGATACATTCCTCAAAGTGGGCCTGATGGGATGAAGATCAGTTGTGCTTATAGATTTTAATAGCTATTATAGAATTACTTTTTAAAATGATTGTAATTCTGTCAGGTAGACTTGAAGGCCCAGTCTGTTGCAGTAATACGGTAGAGCTTAAAGAGATCAATAAATAGATGAGGTTTACATTTTTGGAGTGAAAGCTGTTCCATGAGTGAGTAAACAAAGTGCAGCTGTTTGGGGGAGATAGACATGGCTCTCATTCATGGGCTGAAACAGGGTATAATTCAGAACAGTATTTCTCTTGGTATTTTTCAAGATGCTCATCCAATGTTGGTGACCAGAGGACTCCATGGGAACTTTCCTGAAATATCACTTGATAGTACTGGTACCTTTTCACTTATAGGCATCTGTTTTTAGAGATTTATATTAAATTTGCTTTTGTAGACCCATACTACCTCTAGACACTTTGTTTATAAACAATGGGTGGTTTTATTTTTTATTGTGTGAAAGTAGTGTGATTAACTAATTGGGCATATTTTCAATGATTCTTGAGTCACATCACTGTGTGGTCTTTCTCAGCATGAATTATATCCCAAATTACAATATTTGAAACATTTCATGCTTGCTTCATATTTGAATGTTTCTATTGGTGAATAAAGAGGGAACATTTATTGAATCTATGACATCATATGAGCTCTTATGGTCCTTAATTTCTGTTCTTGGAATGATAATGAAAAGGTAATACATTATTTCCATTCAAAGCTGTCACTCAGTTGTGAAAAAAAGTTTTTAATTGCTGTTACCTCTATTAAAATCAGAAATGTAGGTATAAAATTGATTGGATTTTCACAAAGAAATTTCATCATCAAATATTTGAAATTAGTTTGAATAATATTTGAATGTTGTATACTTTTCAGTAGGGCATTAAACAGGCAAATACAAATTCTTCCAACAGGCTCTGTCTCTGTTGTTCCAAAATTTCTCAAGAGACTATAACTTGAAATATATGTTGTAGAAATCACAGTAAGAAAAGAGAGAAAAAGCAACAGAAGGTCTAATTAAATAATGGCTAAAAACATTTCAAACTTAGGGAGAGAAATGAACAGCCAGATTCATGATGATGAAAAGTCCCCAAATAAGTTGAGCTGAAAAAGAATTCACCAAGACACATTATAATGAAATTGTTAAGATTTGAAGACAAAGAGAGAATTTTGAAAGGAGTAAGAGAAAGTGATTTGTCACACAAAAGGTTTTCCACTTAAGATGGATTTCTCAATAGAAACTTTGCAGACCAGAAAAGAATGGGATGATATATTCAAAATATTATAAGAAGAAAAAAAGAAAACACTGACAAATAGAAGTACTCAGCAAAACATCCTTCACTAATGTAGAAGACTTATTTCCCCCACAAAAACAAAATGAGGGAGTTCATTACCATTCGAATTAGTAATCTAAGGGGACCTCTTTAAGGTAAAATGAAAGGATATTGACAGTGTGAACCTAAGAATATAAAAAACAAAAATGAAGTTAAGTGCATCGTAACCTTCGGATTCTCCAGTATACTAATGATGATCTATGAATCACTTTCAACTCTTATTAAAAATAACTATAACCACAACCATTTTTTATTGGATACACAGTATAAAAATGGTATACTTTGGCATCCAAACCTAAAATGTGAGAGCAGAGAAGCAAAAGTATAATATCTGTATACTGACATAGTTGTTTCCAACTTAAAATAGGACGTTGTATTTCTTATATACATAGTAAGCTTATATACATTGTAAACATCGTAATAGCCACCAAAAAAAAAAAAACAACTCTGTAGTAGATAACACAAAAGATTAAGACAAAGAAACCAAAGCATGCCACCAGGAAAAGTCATCAAATCTCAAAGGAGACAGCAAGAGAGGAAGAAAAGAACAAAGGAACTACAAAAAGTCTGGAAATAATAAAGAAAATGGCAATAATAAGTTACCAATTGATAACTACTTTAAATGTATGTAAATTCTCTAATCAAAGACATAGAATGGCTGAATGTATTTAAAAAATCAAGATCCAATGATATGTTGCCTATAAGAGACTCATATTAGCTTTAATGACACACCTAGGCTGAATGTGAAGAAGTGGAAAAGAATATTCCAAGCAAATGATAACCAAAGAAGGCAATGATAGTTGCACTTATATCAGACAAAACAACTAACATTACACCTCAAGGAACTAGAAAAAGAAGTACAAAATAAGCCCAAAGTTAGTATAAGAAGGGAAATAATAAATATGAGAGCAGAAATAACTGAAATAGGGAATAAGAAAACAGTAGAAAAGATCAATGAAATAAAGGGCTGATTTTTAGAAAAGATAAAATTGACAAACCTTTATCTAGAATCACGAAGAAAAAGAGAGAGGACTCAAATAAATATAATCAGAAATGAAAGAGGAGACCTTCTAAATGATATCATAGAAATATATTTGAGTTATAAGAGACTACTATGAATAATTCTAAGCCAACACTGAACAATCTAGAAGTAGTGGAAAAGTTCCTTAAAACATACAATCTACCAAGACTGAATCATAAAGAAAGAGAAAATCTGTATATATCAGTTACTAGTAAGGAAACTGAGTTAGTAATCAAAAACTTTCCTACAAGTTTTCCTACAAGCCCAAGATCAGATGGTTTCACTGGTAGATTCTACCAAACATTTAATGAAAAATTAAATGGCAATTTTCACTCTTCTAAAAATTAAAGAGGAGGGAACACTCCTAAGCTCATTTTACCTGTCAGTATTATCCTGATAACAAACCCAGATAAAGCAACTTCAAGAATAAAAAACTAAAAGCCATATCCCTGATGAATATTAGTGTAAAAAAAAATTCTCAACAAATTACTTGCAAGCTGAACTCAACAGCATGTTAAAAATATTATACATCATTATCAATAAGATTTATTCCTGGGATGCAAAAATAATTCAACATATGCAAGTCAGTAATGTGGTATACCACCTTAACAAAATGAAAGGTAAAAACCACATCAAAATCTCTACAGATGTAGAAAAAGGTTTTGACAAAATCCAACATCCTTTCATGATAAAAAGTTTCACCAATATGAGTATTGAAGGAAAGTACCTCAACATAATACAGTTCTTATATGACAAGTCTACAGGTAACATCATATTCAATGAAGAAAGGTTGGAAATTTAAGATCAAGAACAACTGAAGGGTGCCCATTCTCACTTCCTCTGTTCAATGCAGTATTTGAAGTCCTAGCCAGGGCAATTAGACAATAAATAAATAAAAGGCATCCAAATTGGAAAGGCAGAAGTAAAATTGTTTTTGTTAGCAGATGATATCATCTTATATATGGGAAATTCAAAGACTCCAGCAAAAATCTCTTATAACTAATTAGCAAAATCATTAAAGTTGCAGGATACCATTCCAACATTCACAAAGCAGTTCTATTTCTGTACATGAAGAACAAACCATCTGAGAAGGAGGTAAAGAAAATCCAATCTACTATAGCATCAAAAACAGTAAAATACTTGAGTACATCTAACCAAGGAGGTGAAATATCTATGTATTGAATACTATAAAACATAGGTAAAAGAAATTGAAGGCACAAATGAATGGAAAAATATGCCTTGTTCATGGATCATAAGAATGGATATTATTAAAATGTTCATACTACCCAAAATGATAAATTCAATGCATCCCCTATCAAAATTCCAATGACATTTTCCATAGAAATAGAAAAAACAGTCCTAAAATGTATATGGAATGTCAAAGGACCTCAAGTAGCCAAAGCATCCTGAGAAAGAAGAACAAAGCTGGAGGCATTACACTTCCTGGTATCAAACTAAATTCCAGAGTTATAACAATCAAAACAGTATGGTAAAGGCATAAAAAACAGACATATAAGCCAATGGAATAGAACTGAGACCCCAGAAATAAACCCTCACCTATATGAACACATTATTTGGCAAGGGAGCCCAGATGCTCAACTGGAAAAGGATGGTCTCTTCAATAAATAATACTGAAAGCTGGATATTCACATGCAAGAATGAAATTGGAACTCTGTATTACACTACTCACAAAAATTAATTCAAAATGGATTCAACACAAGACCTGAGAATGTAAAACTCCAAGAAGAAAACATATGGCAAAATTTCATTGATGTTAAACATCAAATTAAAAAACTTCTGCATAGCCAAAGAAATGATCAACAACCAGACAACCTATGGAGCGGGAAAATATATTTACACCCATCTATCAGATGAAGGGTCAATATTAAAAAAAATAAGGAGCTCATACAAATCAATAGCAAACCCTTAATAATTCAATTAAAAGAAGCAAAGAACCTGAACAGACATTTTCCCACAAAAGTGGGAAGCTTGTATCCTGCTACCTTGTGGAATTTGTCAGCTCTAGTAGTTTTTGTGTGGAGTCTTTAGGGTTTTCTATGTATAGTAGCATGTCTTCTGCATCTAATTCTCCTTGTTGCAATAACAGGATTATTGGTTTTGCCTTCCAAGATGTGCTGCTTGTAGTGATTTTCATCTTTAGTGTGTCAGAAACACAGATTGCACACAAGCAGTTAGAATAACTATTAATAGTATATTTCCCACTGGATACAGATTAAATAGAGTGAATCTCTAAGTGTTGTTGGAAACCTATTGCTGACAGGAGGAGAAAGCTTCGTTTAAAATAAAAACTATTTATTTGGCTCTGCTGGGTCTTATTGGTCATGACATGCAGAATCTTTAGGTCGAGCATGTGGGATCTTGCTCCCTGAGCAGGGATAAAACCCGGCTCCCCTGCATTGGGAGTATGGAGTCTTAGCTGCTGGATCACCAAGGAAGTCCTGAAAAAGCTTCCTTGAAGGTGGAACCTGCTCCAAAAACCTGAAGTGATGAGAAGTAGACAAAGGTAAGCTGCATTTTGATCACATTGCCCAGTTCTGGAAAAGCTACGCCTGCAGATTCAGTCATCTATTCACTCTGTTGGGACTGAGCCAGTGGTCTCCTTAATTGTTTAGATCAATTTAGGATGATCTGTGAGTCCTTGATTCTCATAAGTAATGTTGTTGTTGTTGTTGAGTTGCTCAGTCGTGTCTGACTCTTTGTGACCCCATGGACTGCAGCACAACAGGTTTCCCTGTCCTTCACCATCTCCCAGAGTTTGCTTAAACTCATGTCCATTGAGTCGGTAATGCCATCCAACCATCTCATCTTCGTCGTCCCCTTCTCCTTCTGCCTTCAATCTTACCCAGCATTAGGGTCTTTTCCAATGAGTCGATGCTTCGCATCAGATGGCTGAAGTATTGAAGCTTTAGCATCAGTCCTTCCAGTGAATATTCAGGGTTGATATTCTTTAGGGTTGACTGATTTGATCTCTTTGCATTCCAAGGGACTCTCAAGTGTCATCTCCAGCACCACAATTCAAAGGCATCAATTCTTCAGCACTCTTCCTTCTTTATGGTCCAATTCTCACATCCATATCTGAAGAAAAGTGAAAGTGAAGTCACTCTGTCATGTCCGACTCTTTGTGACCCTGTGGACTGTAGCCCACCAGGCTCCTCCATTCATGGGATTCTCCAGGCAAGAATACTGGAGTGGGTTGCCATTTCCTTCTCCAGGGGATCTTCCCAACCCAGAGATCAAACCTGGGTCCCCTGCATTGCAGGCAGATGCTTTAACCTCTGAGCCACCAGGGAAGCCCGGGAAGTCATCCATACCCGACTACTGGAAAAACCTAGACGGACCTTTGTTGGCAAAGTGAGGTCTCTGCTGTTTAATACACTGACTAGGTTTGCCATAGCTTTCCTTCCAAGGAGCAAGCATCTTTTAATTTCATGGCTTCAGTCACTGTCCAGTGATTTTGGAGCCCAAGAAAATAAAGTCTGTCACTGTTTCCATTGTTTCCCCATCTATTTGCCATGAAGTGATGGGACTGGATGCCATGGTCTTAGCTTTTTGAAGCTGAGCTTTAAGCCAGCTTTCTCATCCTCCTCTTTCACCTTCATCAAGAGGCTCTTTAGTTCCTCTTCACTTTCTGCCATAAGGGTGGTGTCATATCTGAGGTTACTGATGTTTCTCCCAGCAATCTTGATTCCAGCTTGTGCTTCATCCAGCCTGGCATTTTGCATGATGTACTCTGCATATAAGTTAAATAAGCAGGGTGACATATACAGCCTTGATGTACTCCTTTCCCAATTTTGAAGCAGTCTGTTGTTCCATGTCTGGTTCTAACTGTTGCTTCTTGGCCTGCATATAGGTTTCTCCAGAGGCAGATAAGGGGTCTGGTGTTCCCATCTCTTGAAGAATTTTCCAGTTTATTGTAATCCACACAGTTGAAGGCTTTAGCACAGTCAGTGAAAGAGAAGTAGATGTTTTTTTGGAATATGTAATGTTAATGTTATGTTTGTTTTACGGAGAAAGCAATAGAATCAGAGAAGTTAAATGACTTGTTCACAACATACAAACTATTCTAGCTTTTGACTCCTAGTTTAAAAGATCTATCTATGATATTGATTGTAGTGACATTTTTGGTAAAAATATTTTAGTGACTGTATTTCTAGTACAAATGATCAAAGTTTCTTGAATAGGGCTGGAGATTTGGCATCCAAACTTATTACAAAGAGGCTTCAATCTACTTGCCTTGTTTTCCATCACTGCACAAAACATACATTCCGTCCAACTACCCTTCTGCTCTGCTTTACCTGCCTTTGCTCACACTCTTACCCCACCACTCTCTTCTTTCACATTTACAGCTTTTTTCAGCCTCTGTTTCTACTTGCTATTGGGAGATGTCTTGGTGAAATTGAGTTTCTTGTGTAAGGAGGTGTTTAGCCCCTGTAGGAATATGAGGGAGTGGTGCTCCGGGTTAGTCACCCTGAGCTTTCTCACCCGAGGGGCCCAAGTTCAAGTCTCTTTAGTTATGCAAAAATACAAGAAAGCATGTACAAAGTAATTCCAAGTTCTCCAGGGATGGGTTCTCCAGGGCATATGATTCAATGCCATATAATGTTCTAGCATCAGTACACTGAATGATTGAGTTGTATTTATGAGGAGATGGATTTTGACTAGAGGTGAAACTTCTGACAATGTAGTGTGAACTTTAAATTGACAGATTCAATAGGTAAGAAAGTGAAAATTCTGCTGTGTGCTCATTAGTGGGTGTTCCATTTGTAGTTCATCTCCCGCTGATAGTTGCAGATGCTGTTGAAGTGATGTCTCAGTGCTCAGGAATCACTAGACACAGATGAAATGTTTGAGTCATTAAACTGATGTTGATGCTGGCCAATTTATTTTTCTCCTCATTTCAGAGAAAAGTTCAGGCAATCATTAGAAGTGTCAAGTATTTTGCATGCACTAAAATAAAATCTTAGAAGTTTGCAACTGGAAGGAAACTTGTTTAAGAAGTCCAGCTCCTACTTTTTTCCATTGTAAGGATGAAACCTGGAGAAGGGAGTGATCTGCTCAAGTATTTTGTGTCAGTGAGTTATCAAGACAGCATTATAGTCTTAGTTGAATATTGTGGAACATCTGTGATCACTTGCTCTTTACCACTCACACTTTGTTCCACAACATGCTTAAAATCAGTCCTAAAAAGTTTTCATTTTATTTATATTATACTCTGAATTTTCTAATTTCAAAGTCCATCCACTTTTAAATATTGGCACTGAATACACATTATTCTTTCTTAGAAATTTATTTTAAATGTTTGATCCTGTGAGTATATTTTATTAATTTTAGGTGACTTTTATATCCTAAACATAATTATTATGGTTAATACAGACATTCAACTTTAATGATGATTTATTCAGAACAAATCAACTTGCCTTCTAGTGTCTACTAATGTCCTACTGATCTGCACCCAAGACATTAAATGTCTTCACCTTGCTGTATCCTTCTGTTCTCCTTGGTTCCACATCATATTCCTGATGGTTTTCAAGTCACCACACAAGGGCCAGTAGGCCTTCAATGGGACGCTAAGTTGTCACCAAAAACCTTTGCTCTGAGCAGGTCATCTCTCCTCCTTTTACTTTTTATCTCACCTAAGGTACTTCCCACTGATGACATTCTATGATTATATTTCTTTGTACTTTGTCCCAAATCAGAAGTAATCCATACCTCACTGGAATGTCTGAAGCATTTGTTATCACCTCTGCTTCCCAAAAGTGTTGTGTACTTTCCTTTTAGACTCTCTTTTCCTTAGAGGTTTTTTGGATTTTATTCATTTTTTATTCCTTTATTCATCAAAAGTTGGTTTAGCATTTATTATGGGCCTGAGGCTGTTATAGACATTGTGAGTATAGCAAAAAACAAAAAAATCTTTGACTTCTGGAGTTAATACTTTAGTGAGGGAGTTAGAGTTCATATTTATATGTATAATCTAAATCCATATGTATATCTCTTCTGTAAGATGTTATGGAAAAGCTTGGATGAACTTTTTGACAATTGATTGTAATGGACAGTGGACAAAGACAGAGCTAGGACTTAGAGAATACTGAGACAAGGATAGAATGTTATTTTATGTAGTGTTTCCAGCTCTTCGTTGAGTTGTGGGATTAACTGTGTACCTGAGATTACTGAGCCTAGAAAATGGTAGGTATTCAGCGTTTTTTTTTAATCAGTGTTTGTTGAATAATTAATGATTAACTTCTTGGTGAGAGGGAGAGTAAAAGAGAAAAAATAGAGAAAAAACATTTAAATCACAATTTCAGAATGATCAAAATTGGACTTTTCTTAAATCATCATGACAAAGATGAACCATAAAGAATTAACCCTGCATTTTCTATGAAGGCCAATTGCAAGATAATTGACTATTATTTTGCAGTTTATGAAAAAATCAATAAACTGAAGTCACTTCACATTATTTACAGACCACCTAAGATCTGAAACACGGAGAAGGCAAAGGCAACCCACTCCAGAATTCTTGCCTGGAAAATCCCATTGGACGGAGGAGCCTGGTAGGCTGCAGTCCATGGGGTCGCTAAGAGTCGGACATGCCTGAGCGTCTTCACTTTCACTTTTCACTTTCATGCATTGGAGAAGGACATGGCAACCCACTCCAGTGTTCTTGCCTGGAAAATCCCAGGGACGGGGGAGCCTGGTGGGCTGCCGTCTATGGGGTCACACAGAGTCAGACACGACTGAAGTGACTTAGCAGCAAGATCTGAAACACAAGTCCCTTTTTGTTTTTCTGCAGAGTTTTCATATTCAACTGAATCACAAGAGGGATTTTGCACTAGACAAAAAGTTATAATAAATAACAATTGACTGTGCTGTATCATTGAATTATTAGACTGTTATAAAAAATTTCTTGGGTTTGTTTTTCCAGTTGTTAACTTTTATACTTTATAAAACATTTGTGTTGTTTTAAGACTATTTTCATTTTTAAGCTACACAAGTTGGAAAACAATTTTGATATTATTTTGCACTTTTCAGACAAGATTTCTGAGCCAGACTTCTTCACTTCCTCCTTTTTTTTGGGAAAAGATTCATTAATTTGAATAATTGGGTACCTTCCAAAATTGCCAAACTGAACTTCTGTCAGGATGAATTCCTCTTTATATCTTCTCCTAAGAATATCTAGGGTTGAATGAAAGCATAGCTATTGAAATGTGACTTCATAATTTATATACTATGCCCATAAATGCAAAATATGCTCCACTATTGAAATGAAAAGGCAAAATCAAAGCTCTGTGGTTGAGTTTATCCTCTTGGGCTTTTCTAACTTTCCTGAACTCCAAGGGCAGCTCTTTGGGATTTTCTTGATTATTTATCTGCTGACACTGATGGAATGCTGTCGTCATAGTCATCATCTCCCTGGAACAGAGCCTGCATGTTCCCATGTACCTGTTCCTCCAGAACTTGTCTGTGGTGGATGTTAGTATCAGTGCAGTCATTATGCCTGAAATGCTGGTGGTCCTCTCCAATGAAAAAACGTCAATTTCGTTTGTGAGCTGCTTTGCACAGATGTATTTTATTCTTTTTTTTTGGTGGGACTGAATGTTTTCTCCTAGGGACAATGGCTTATGACCGATTTGCTGCAATCTGCTCTCCTCTGAACTACCCAATGATTATGAACAAACGAGTTTTTATGAAATTAGTTACAGGTTCATGGACTTTGGGTTTTGTGTTAGGTACTGTACAAACGACATGGGTTTCTAGTTTTCCCTTTTGTGGCCCCAGTGAAATCAATCATATCTCTTGTGAAACTCCAGGAGTGCTAGAGCTGGCATGCGCAGACACATTTTTGTTTGAAATCTATGCATTCACTGGCACCATTTTGATTATCATGCTTCCTTTCATGTTGATCATTCTGTCTTACATTCGAATTCTCTTTGCCATCCTGAAGATGCCATCAACCACTGGGAGGCAAAAGGCCTTTTCCACCTGTGCCTCCCATCTCACATCTGTTACCCTCTTCTATGGCACAGCCAGTATGACTTACTTACAACCTAAATCTGGCTACTCCCCAGAAACCAAGAAGTTGATGTCCTTGTCTTACTCACTTTTAACACCTCTGCTGAATCCACTGATCTACAGTCTGAGGAACAGTGAGCTGAAAAGAGCTTTGATAAAATTATGGCAAAGAAAAGTGGATTTACGTACATTCTGACTATGCTGAGAGGTCTATGTGATATTACTGCAGTACTGGACTTTATTTAAATTTAATAAATGGTAAAGACTGTTTGCATTTCTTGGTATGAATATGCTTAATTTTTGAGTTCTACAAATTTGACAATATAGTAGAACATCTTTATATATTAATAGTTTTATTCTTTTTTCATAGATGTGTAATACTCCTTAATATTAGGTGTCACACAGTTTCTTCAAAAAATTGTTTACTGGTGGCCATGTGGGTGTGTGTTAATTTTTTGTTCCTCTAGAGAATGCTAAATAAAGAAACTAGTTTTATACTTTCACAAACATTGTTGCTTTAATTTCTGTAGAATAGGTTTCACAGTATGGTTTTCATGGAGTAAACATCTGAGTTTGAAAACTTTCATTAATGTTACCAAACCTTCAAAAAATGATATTAACAATTTTGTATTGATTCTGAAAGCCCACTCTGCCCTACTGACTAGTTTCATCTCCAGGAAACCAACAAATAGAGAGATGAGCTTTTTATTTTTTGAGTGAAAATATGTCCATGCATGAGATGAAAAAAAACAGCTCCTTATTGAGAATGACCACACTGGTTCTATTCAAGGACCTACAGACACTATAATCCAAAACTATACTTCATTTGGTTATGTTAGAATATATTCTTCTAGTGCGTTACTATTTTTGAGAGTAATTTATCATATTTCATTTTCACTTATAAGCCATGGTCTAGAAATCTTGTCAAAATTTCTGTTATAGAGCAAAAATGCCCTCAGCACCTCAACATTTGTCAAACAGCATATGATTTTTTTTCTTGTAGAATATAAACATGATAAATTGTGCCTGTTTTCTTTTATCCATGAATCATATCAATCTATGCATATCTTTTCCAGAAAGAATAATTAGACACTGCAAAAATATACTATCTCGTTCTCGTTTCCTATTTTAATGTTGCTAGAAGACAACAGAAAATGTGTGACATTGAATCTACACCAAAGGAGTACCACTGTTTGTTTCAGCTTAAAGTGAGATTAAAAAAAGAGGTTGGAGCACTTTATGAAATAATCATTGATTTTTGAAAGCATTTAAAAAATAATTTTATTTATTTATTTTTGACTGCACTGGGTCTTCGTTGCTTTGTGCGGGCTCTCTCTAGTTGTGAAGAGTGGGAGCTACTCTCTGGTAGCGAGGTGTGGGCTTCTCATTGTTGTGGCTTCTCTTGTTGCAGAGCACAGGCTCTGGGTGCTGGGGCTTCAGCAAGCTGCAGCGCATGGGCTTGGCAGTTGTGGCTCACGGGCACTAGAGCACGGGCTTAGTAGTTGTGGCGTGGTGGCTCAGTTGCTTGCAGCATGTGGGATCTTCCTGGATCAGGGATTGAGCCCATGTGCCCTGCCTTGGCAGGCAGATTATTATGCGCTGCACCACCAGGGAAGTCCAATGACACAACCATCGATTTTGATGGGAAAAAACTTTTTTCTTTATACCCGTATGTACCCCTGCCAAAAATGGGAGTATAGTGCAGATTTACTTCAACTTTCAACAAAATAAAGCAAAACAGAGAAACTTCATTAGCAGGTTGTTGAAATCTTGTGAATAATATATGAATGTTGTACAATAGTGTTCTTGGTAAGACATCAAAGAAACAACTACAAAAAACTTTAATTGAATCTCATCCCTTGATATCCTGAAATTTCTTTCTCATAACTCTTATAAGGGCTAATTAAGTAAAACTTATCTAAAAACAGATAAGAAAATGAAGCTAAAAACAGAGTTTCCCGCTAATCATTCTTTAGTTCACTTGTTCATTTATTGATTACATCATAATCAATGAAACAACCAATTTTTCTTTTTAAATGCTTTAATTTTTGTCTTTTTACCAGTTTTATTGAGATATAATTGACAAATAAAATTGTATGTATTTAAAGTGTACAAAATGATGATTTGACATACATACAGGTTGTGAAATGATGGCTACAATCAAGTTAATTGACAAACCCATTATCTCACATAGTTACCTCTTTGGGAGTTTGAGAACACCTGGGATCTACTCTCTTAGTCAATTTCAAGTATATAATACACTATTATTGACCCATAGTTATGTCAGGGGAGTGTGTAATTTCCTTGGTTCTGTCTCATCACAACAAAAAGTTGAAGCGATGGACCAGTGTTACAGCTCCGTGTGACAGCTCAGTTTTATTTAGAAAATAAAGGAAAATACATCCTTGAGGCATGAGAACATGCTGACCCAAAAGATGCAAAGAGAAGAGAGAGAGACCCCCGACCCTTTGGCTCCTCTTTTTGCATGTTTTTCCTCCTCCCCCTGGGCCTGCCCTATGTAAATTGGGATAGCCAGGAGTGCTGTTTGTTCTACCTGAGGTCCTCACTCCTGTCCTTGGACCTCCCTTTGTTTTATTTTTGTGGGATTTTCCCTTCTTTATCTTTTAGCCACTGCCATTCTGGACTCTTTTTCCTATTTTAATTACCTCACGGTTACCATGCTGTACATTATTCACTTTGTAACTGAAAGTTTGTACCCTTTCACCAACATCACCCCATCTCCCCGCAATCACCTCCCCCATTCTGCCCCAGTCAGTCCCTGGCGACCACCATTCTACTCTCTATTTCCGTGAGCTAGACTTACAATAACATGAATGCCCTAACCAAGATGGCCTTCACTGTCCACCTTAGCCTGAGTCAGCTTTAGACAGGTTTTTTTTTCCTGATCATAATCTCTGACCTTCCTTTTCTCAGAGAGCTTTAGAAAATTTGTAAGCATTCTTTCTCTGCCTCCTTTGAAGCTATCCCATCATAAAAATATGGGAAAGTTTACTTTTCTTTGGGGGTAGTGATTTAACAAGCACAGGTAGTTTAAGAGCCTCATTCCAGGTTTTAAAATCTCTCCAGATGTTTGTTTCAGCAGAGGTTGAGTTAGTCTCTCATTCCTATTGCAATAGTCTTGAGTAAAGTCTCTTTTGCCTATTTAACTTTGTCTAGTACAATTCTTTGCCAGTTTTTTAATACTAATTTCATATAGAATAAAAACTGAAAAAAAGTGAAACTTCCAACCCACCAGGGAGCTTACTGTATACTTGTATACGGTTTTACCATTTCATTGTCTTCAGTAAAATAACTTTATTATTCCCAGGGGATTCCCTGGTAGCTCAGTGATAAAGAATCCACCTGTCAATGCAGGAGACCCAGAGTCTATCCCTAGGCTTAGAAGATCCCATGGAGAAGGAAATGGCAACCTACTCCAATGTTCTTTCTGGAAAATCCCATGGATGAAGGAGGCTGGCAGGCTATAATCCGCGGGGCAACAAAAGAGTCAGACATGACTGAGCGACTGAGTGAACACACAGGCTCACACTGAGGACATAGCCCAGAGACAGCCACTCAGTAGCTCTGGGTGAACTGCTCCAAAGAGGTGGGGGAGAAGCCAGTATATGCAAAAATTTTTGGCTAAGAAAGTAGTCAAGAATACATCTTGGTAAAGGTGTTCATCACATCATCTTGGTAAAAGATGCTAACCACAAAGAGTGGATATATCACGTAAATTATTTTAGTGCTTTGTGTATGGAAAATGCAAGAATCTGGGGTCACTGAGATTCATCCTGACATACACATCTTAACTGTTAATATCTGGGTTGGGGGGCTTGCTTAATCCAGAGCACAGAATATCTCATCCTGTTCTTTCCATCCAAAATTCCCCTAGGGGGCACTGTTGCTTGCCACAACCATTTGCATAAGTGGATGAGGAATTACACCCTTTGTTCTTTTGGGGCTTGCATCTCATAGGTGCGGACCAGAAAAGTTCAAACTGGCTGATTCAGATTGCATTTCTGGTCAAAGTAAAAAAGTGAGATTAGGGTAGGTAGTAAATCTAGGTTTGTTATCATGGGCTTAAACTCAACTGACACCATTTTAGGCCTGTGATTTTTCTCTTTAATAATCTGCAAGTTCTGCCTGAATAATCTCCCTTGGCCCTTTAAGCTTTCATGAGCAGTATCCTTAAGACACCTTTTGATTCTGCCCTTTACTCTCATCCTAGTGCCAATGTCATCTGCTAGTGTTTCATTATCAGTGCACTGATGGTGTGATATTTCAACTAAGAATGGAAGGATGAGTGCTATCTTATTTGTATAGGGCCAATTTTGTGTATGTGAAGCTTATGCAAAGACACTGGTGGGAGGGAGAATGACCAGTTTGAGAGAGGGAAAGAAACCATTAATATTTATTCAACAACAGTTGTTGAATGACTTGTATGTACCAGATACACTGTTAGGTATTCAGAACATAAAAATAACAAAATAGTGCAATGAGAGAGACAGCTATTGTGGAGGAACAGAGTTTGCCACCCCAAAATATGTCTCTTTGGCACTTTTTAAATTTTAAGCTGGTTATTTTCTTTTTTTTTTTCCTTTATTTATTTATTTATTTTTCAGTGGGTTTTGTCATACATTGATATGAATCAGCCATAGATTTACACGTATTCCCCATCCCGATCCCCTCTCCCACCTCCCTCTCCACCTGATTCCTCTGGGTCTTCCCAGTGCACCAGGCCCGAGCACTTGTCTCATGCATCCCACCTGGGCTGGTGGTCTGTTTCATCATAGATAATATACATGCTGTTCTTTCGAAACATCCCACCCTCACCTTCTCCCACAGAGTTCAAAAGTCTGTTCTGTACTTCTGTGTCTCTTTTTCTGTTTTGCATATAGGGTTGTCGTTACCATCTTTCTAAATTCCATATATATGTGCTAGTATGCTGTAATATTCTTTATCTTTCTGGCTTACTTCACTCTGTATAATGGGCTCCCGTTTCATCCATCTCATTAGAACTGGTTCAAATGAATTCTTCTTAACGGCTGAGTAATATTCCATGGTGTATATGTACCATATAAGCTGGTTATTTTCTAAGAAACAGCAGGCAGGAAAAACTCTGAAAACCTTGTAGGAGTTACCTTTTGTAAGAAATATTTGTAAGGGAAATTTCCATTTGTAAGGTGTCTTCCTGGTTGGATATAGAAGAAGATGATGAGCAAATCTCTTGAAACTCTTATAATGAACCAAGCAAGGATTTGAAACTGCAAAACAGCCCTACCCTATCCTTACTTACTGTGCTTTTCCTGATAACCTCCCATAACTGACTCTCCCCCAACCTCTTAACGTCCTCTTTTGTCTTTAACTGAGGATAGTATTTAGGGCTTCTGAGGTGGTGCTACTGGTAAAGAACCCAGGAGTTGGTGATGGACAGGGAAGCCTGGCATGCTGCAGTTCACGGGGTTGAACAGAGTTGGATATGACTGAGCTACTGACCTGAACTGGACTGACCGATGCAGGAATTGTAAGAAATGCAGGTTCAATCACTGGGTCGGGAAGATCCCCTGGAGGAAGGCATGGTAACCCACTCCGGTATTCTTGTCTGGAAAATCCCAAGGAGAGAGGAGCCTGGCAGGCTACAGTCCATAGGATCACAAAGTGTTGGACATGACTGAAGTGACTTAGCAAGCAAGCTAGCACAGTATTTAAGAGGAGGACTTTGATTATTTCGATGGGTTAATCAGTTCTCCTGGGCCTTTCCCATGTATATATGTTATTAATTTTTTTCTGATTTTCTCACATCAATTTAATTCTTAGACCAGCCAGAAGCATTTAGAAGGGTAGAGAAAAATTCCCTCCTCCTGACTCTATTAAATAAATACAATAAATATATAATTATCGTTGTATTAGGAGCTTCCCTGGTGGCTCAGACGGTAAAGAATCTGCCTGCAATGCAGGAGACCTGGGTTTGATCCCTGGGTCGGGAAGACTCCCTGGAGAAAGGAACGGCTACCCATTCCAGGAGAATACCATGGATGGAGGAGCCTGGTGGGCTACAGTCCATGAGGATGCAGAGTCGGACACAACTGACTAAACACACGTGAAAGTATACATGGTTGTATTAATTGTTACAAAGGAAAAACACAAGCAACCTAGACATTGTAACAGGAAGACCTTATGTAACCTGGAGGGAGTGGCTGGGGGCAGGAATGACCCTGGAGGAGGACAGGGAGAGCCTCCAGAGAAAGTGACATTTAAAGGCTGATAGGGGTTAGCCAGGCCCACCTGCAGAGTGTGGAACCACCCGAATGGTGAAGGGACCTGATGTCATTCCAGGAAAGGAAGAAGACTGGAGGCAGAGAGGGAGGAGTGAGATGAAGAGGTAGGCAGAAGCCAGAACATGCAAAGTCTGATAACTACAGTAAGAACTCTGAACTTCACCTACTACTGATAGGTGACCAGTGACGTGTAGAGCAAAGCAGCGACATGGACATACTTGTACTTCAAAGTGTCTTTCTGGCTGCTGGGTAGATAATTCATGGGAAGATTTCAGGACTGGAAATAGGCAAGGAAGAGGCAATTGCTCTAGCCCAGGTGAGAGTGATGTGGCTTGGGCTAGGACAATGGCAGTGGGAATGGAGCAGTGTGAATGATTCTACCCATGTTTCGGAAATCAAACTGCAGGACTTGGTAATAGGTTGTATGTAGGGGAGGGGTAGAAGAGAAAGAGGTGTCAAGGATGGAACTCATATTTCTGGGGCAAAGTGGGTGGGGCTTCCACTTTTTGAGATGTGGAACACTGGAAGAGAAGACTTTCTGGGGAGAAATTCAGTTTTGGAGGAGTAAAGTTTGACATGTCTGTGTGAAATAAAGTCAAGTAGATCGCTTATAGGGATATATAGGTCAGGCTCAGAATGGAGATCTGAATTAGGGAAACAGAGCTACAGAGCACTAGAGAGAGGTCTTCTTAAAATGGAGAAACTGCAGAATGAAGTTCCATGGAAAGAATCCAAAAGAGAAGAAGGGATACTGAACCACTGTGTCTCAGGCTTTGGGGTGATGTGTTTCTATTTGAGGAAAAGATAGACACAAATCAACAAAGTGATAACATGGGTAACAGAGAAAGAACTAGAAAGCTGTGAAGTTACAGGAATTCCAGGGACCAAGGAACTCATATTAGGAGGTCAGGGAACAGGGTACCTGCGACAGAGAAGGTGGATCTGGGAAGCAATCTCTAAGCACTAAGTGAAGGAAAGTTCCAGAAGAAGTTGGGTTAATTATGCCAAAAAGTGGACTAACTTCTCACTGCCATCTAGTGGCTCAAGCATGTAATTGCTATAATCTCACCCGAGCAGATCCAGGGAGCTAAACTTATCCATAGTTCATCCAATCATTCCTGATGAGCTCACAGAAATACTAGGATCAATCACATCACAATGGATTTAGAAGGAGGGTAAATGCAGTGGCAAATTTCTTGTCCTTAATAGGTGTAGATGTATCTATCTTTTTGTTAGGCTTGGAAGCAGAAGCGCTGAGTTGAATTCTTCCTCCTTCCCCTCTTTCTCCATCTCCTTTCCCAATATTGCTCTCTTCTTTTGCCACCACCACCAGCAGCATTACATCATCATCATAATCGTCAGCACCTGACTCTTTACACACTCATGGATTCCGCCTGTTATCTCTTTTGAGTATCTGTTCATAAATTAAAAGTCACTTATTGGATAGCCACCATGTGCTAGCTGCTCTGCTAGATGTTAAGCACAAAGATCAGGTATAATCTCTCATTTCTAGGGACTTATAATTGAATACTGAAACAGATAAGTTAACTTCTACCACCTTGTGTGGTGAGTGTTACAATTGTGGTTAAGACTTATACTGGGAGACTTTACTGGGTAAGTCCCTTAGGACTAGGAATCAGGGAAGGCTTCCTGGAGGAGGTGATTGTTGAAAGATTGTTGCTGAACCATGAAAGACACCGGGATTCTTGGCCTCTGGAGGGGAATAATTTAATCCGGGGCCAGAGACGAGGCTTGATCCCTCAGAGCTTTTGTGTGATAGAGTTTCAGTTCAGTCAGTTCAGTCACTCAGTCGTGTCCAACTCTTTGCAACCCCATGAACCGTGGCACGCCAGGCCTCCCTGTCCATCACCAGCTCCTGGAGTCCACCCAAACCCATGTCCATTGAGTCAGTGATGCCATCCAGCCATCTCATCCTGTCGTCCCCTTCTCCTCCTACCCTCAATCTTTCTCAGCATCAGGGTCTTTTCCAATGAGTTAGCTCTTTGCATCAGGTGGCCAAAGTATTGGAGTCTCAGCTCCAACATCATTCCTTCCAATGAACACCCAGGACTGACTCCTTTAGGATAGACTGGTTGGATCTCCTTACAGTCCAAGGGACTCTCAAGAGTCTTCTCCAACACCACAGTTCAAAAGCATCAATTCTTCGGTGCTCAGCTTTCTTCACAGTCCAACTTTCACATCCATACATGATCACTGGAAAAACCATAGCCTTGACTAGATGGACCTTTGTTGGCAAAGTAATGTCTCTGCTTTTTAATATGCTGTCTAGGTTGGTCATAACTTTCCTTCCAAGGAGTAGGCATCTTTTAATTTCATTAAAATTAAAAGGTATATAATTAATATAACATAGAGTTTCATTAAAGTATAAAAGAGATAGAGAAAGCTTCTGATACAGACATCAGAAGGGGGCAGAAAGAGTGCCCCCCCACCCAGTGTTAACAATGGAGTTATATACCTTTTAATTGGTTATTACAATGAATCAAAAGAATGTCTGGAGGTTGTGAAGATCTTACTAGACCCACTCCCATAGTTTACATTTAAGATAACAGGATTAGCCAGAAGGTTTTCAGGAGGGAGAAATTGTCCTCAAGCAGGATACATTGTTGTTGTATAATCCCTAGCACAGAGTCTAAACTGAGTTGTGTAATTGACTCAAAGCCAGGCTTCAGCAATACGTGAACCGTGAACTTCCAGACATTCAAACTGGTTTTAGAAAAGGCAGAGGAACCAGAGATCAAATTGCCAACCTCTGCTGGATCATCAAAAAAGCAAGAGAGTTCCAGAAAAACATCTATTTCTGCTTTATTGACTATGCCAAATCCTTTGACTGTGTGGATCACAATAAACTGTGGAAAATTCTGAAAGAGAAGGGAATACCAGACCACCTGACCTGCCTCTTGAGAAACCTGCATGCAGGTCAGGAAGCAACAGTTAGAACTGGACATGAAACAACGACTGGTTCCAAATAGGAAAAGGGGTACATCAAGGCTATATATTGTCACCATGCTTATTTAACTTATATGCAGAGTACATCATGAGAAACGCTGGGCTGGAAGAAGCACAAGCTGGAATCAAGATTGCTGGGAGAAATATCAATAACTTCAGATATACAGACAACACCACCCTTATGGCAGAAAGTGAAGAGGAACTAAAAAGCCTCTTGATGAAAGTGAAAGAATAGAGTGACAAAGTTGGCTTAAAGTTCAACATTCAAAAAACTAAGATCATGGCATCTGGTCCCATCACTTCATGGGAAATAGATGGGGAAACAGTGGAAACAGTGGCTGACTTTATTTTTCTGGGCTCCAAAATCACTGCAGATGGTGATTGCAGTCATGAAATTAAAAGACACTGAATCCTTGGAAGGAAAGTTATGACCAACCTAGACAGCATATTAAAAAGCAGAGACATTACTTTGCTAACAAAGGTCTGTCTAGTTATCTATGGTTTTTCCAGTTGTCATGTATGGATATGAGAGTTGGACTGTGAAGAAAGCTGAGCACCGAAGAATTGATGCTTTCGAACTGTGGTGTTGGAGAAGACTCTTGAGAGTCCCTTGGACTGCAAGGAGATCCAACCAGTCTATCCTAAAGGAGATCAGTCCTGGGTGTTCATTGGAAGGACTGATGTAGAAGTTGAAACTCCAATACTTTGGCCACCTCATGTGAAGAGTTGACTCATTGGGAAAGACCCTGAAGCTGGGAGGGACTGGGAGCAGGAGGAGAAGGGGACGACAGAGGATGAGATGGCTGGATGGCATCACCAACTCGATGGACATGAGTTTGAGTAAACTCCGGGAGTTTGTGATGGACAGGGAGGCCTGGCGTGCTGCGGTTCATGGAGTCAGAAAGAGTTGGAAATGACTGAGCGGCTGAACTGAACTGAACTGAAGGAATATAGACTAAAAAACTTTGTTCTTTCCTCCTCCTTGAGAATTCCAGACCCCTCTCTCCTTGGGGACCCCCGGACTTCTTATCAACCTGACTACAAATTGACTCTCTCATTGTGATCATAATTTCTAAGACTATTGTTAGCTATATGGTAAAAACAGAAAAGAGAACCCTATATTTGGAGAAATACCAGTGTCTGAAAAGCATGATTTATATATAAGGTCGCAAGCAGAATTGTGTGACAGCTGTGTAGAATACCTGAGGAGTGGCAGGAAATGAAGCCAGACTGCAAATGATGTTATGAACTAATTGAAGGAGTTTGAACTCAAATTTTGAAGGTTTACGTGGTAGTCACTGAAGGATGTTACCTAGAAGAAAAACAGAATGAAATTTACTTTTTAAAAATATCTAGCATTCACTGGAATCTTGTATATGCCTAGCTAAGTTCCCTATATGGATGAGTTCATTTTATTCTTCACAATAATACCATTTAATAGAGGAGTTGGGAGATACTAAATAATTTGTCCAAGTATTCAAAATTATTTGGTGGCTGGATGGGATTAGAACGCAGGTTTCTTGGACTTCAGAGTTCATGCTTTTGGCCCCTGTGTTTGTTTTACTGTATCTTGCATGACAGAAACACAGGACCCGGAAATACGCTCAAATCGGTTTATGGGCCCCAAACATTTCTCTTGTGGCACTGAGCTGTTGTTGCCACTGTACATCCCAAGCTGGAGGACCCTCCTGGAGGCAGCCGCATCTGATAAAACTACCAACTTGAAATAGATCCCGAGCAGAGACTGTGGGCAGATCAACACCAGCTATCCTTGCGGGACAGAAACACCACCCCAGATCATCGTGTATCCTCATGTAGCTCTTCTGGGATCAAATGATCCCATCAACATGAATCATTTGAGTGTAAGACACAGTTTCTTTGGGGAACTAAAAAAGGCATTTCTTCTTAGAAAGTTCTTGTTCCCCCTTTCTTTGACTTCTTAACTAGGTGTTAAGAGGGGAAATTCAGGCTTTCACTGCCTATACAAATTCTTTCCATCTTTGTTATTACTGTTTCCAAGTATTATGTGCCTTTTCCCCTAACATTGTGCTTAGTCACCCAGTCGTGTCCAACTCTTGCGACCCCATAGACTGTAACCTGCCAGGTTCCTCTGTCCATAGGATTCTCCAGGCAAGAATACTGGAGTGGGTTGCCATTTCCTTCTCCAGGGGATCTTCCTGACCCAGGAATTGAACCCATGTTTCCTAACATGGTGGCCTTTGTTAATAAACTTTTTGAACTTAATGATATTTGACAATTTACAGATTATCAAGTCACGTTTCAAAATAAAATGATAGCAAATTTGGCTTTTGGTGTTAGGGCAATTTCTCTGCTTTTCTCATTATCGTCCAGAAACAGGGTCATCCTATGTGTCATTTTTAAGCATCCAGTCCCATCACTTCAGGGCAAATAGATGGGGAAACAATGGAAACAGTCAAAGACTTTATTTTCTAGGGCTTAAAATTACCACAGACGGTGACTGTAGCCATGAAATTAAAAGACACTTGCTCCCTGGAAGAAAAGCTATGACAAATCTAGACAGTGTATTAACAAGCAGAGACATTACTTTGCCTACAAAGGTCTGTCTAGTCAAATCTATAGTTTTTACAGTAGTCATGTATGGATATGAGAGTTGGACCATAAAGAAGGCTGAGCACTGAAGAACTGATGCTTTCAAATTGTGGAGTTGGAGAAGACTATTGAGAGTCCCTTGGACAGCAGGGAGATCAAACCAGTCATTCCTAAAGGAAGTCAACCCTGAATATTCACTGGAAGGACTGATGCTGAAGCTGAAGCTCCAATACTTTGGCCACCTGATGCGAAGAGCTGACTCATAGGAAAAGACCCTGACGTTGGAAAAGGTAGAAGGCAGGAGCAGCAGGGAATGACAGAGGATGATATGATTGGATGGCATCACCAACTCAATGGACACGAGTTGGAGCAAGCTCTGAGAGATGGTGAAGGTCTGGGAAGCCTGGCGACCTGCAGTCCATGGGGTTGCAAAGAGTCGGACACGACTGAGCGACTGAACAATGGCATGAAGATGGACCTCCTTATAGGTTAGGATGGCCTAAAGCAGTAAATATCAAGAATGGGGCACAGATACTTTCAATTAATAACTGCAGCTTTTTTCTTGGTTAATTGTTTTGCTTTATATTCCGATATAAAGATATTCAATGACCATTTTTTAACTGTGATTTTGTTTAGAGTAGAGGTTCTTAAAGTTGCTTTGGGGACTTTAAAAAGACCCTGAGACCTTTTTAAGAGTCCTGTGAGATCAAAAATTATTTTCATAGTAGCGTTAAAGTGTTATTTATCTCTTTCTCTCGAATTGTAGTGTTTTTCAGAAGCTACATGCTGCAGTTTATCATACATTATATCTCAAAACAGATTGAGTACAGAAGTCAACTGCAGAATTGAATGCAGAATTGTCTGAGAATTCAGCTGTATTCTATTAAGCCAGGCATTAAAGAAATTTGCAAAAATCTATATATTTTTTGAAAATATAATTATTTTCTATCAAATATGTTATTTCTGTTAACATGTTGTAGTGGGTTATTATTGTCATTTTAAAACAAATTAATATTTTAAAATAGTTTTAATTTTCAGTACAGTAAATATCAATTACTATAATCTGTATGTATACGGAAAAGCTCTTTGAGGTTCTCTGTGAATTGTCAGAGTGCAAAGGGGTCCTGAGACTGAAAAAGTTTGAGAATAGTGGTTTAGCGAATTCACTATAGACTGTTTTCCAGTGATTTTAAGAGGAGGGTGTATATGCTGACTACAGACACCACTCCCCTCTTGCTAAAAGAAAATGAGAGGAAGCAGAAATCCATGCGTTTACAGGTCCCTGGTCTCTCCACGTCAAACATGCCTCTCTGTACAGTTGATCTGTTTCCTTGGTAACTCAACTATAACTGCCACCTGTGGCCCATTAACGACCTCCCTTGGCCCACTGCATTTCACAGGGCAATGACTATCTGGGAGTAATTAGGGAACTTGGTAAAGAAGTTTCTTCAATCAGGAAATTGGTTCCTTTGGAACTTGTTAGCATTAACTCTACAGTCAAGATCATGAAAACGTTTACTGAAATTAGTAAGTGTTCAGGTCCTCTGGGGAGCACTTACCAAGGGCGAACAGTGTCAGGAGTCAGGGACTAAGAGTTTATTCTTAAGGGTTTAGGTGTCGGTTTTAAGTAGTGATGAGGGAGCAATTAGGTTAAAAGGACTCCTGAGTTTCTAATGAAAGCAGACTTTGAAGCCCCTCCCTGGGGTTAACTGGTCTAGAGCAGGGGTATGAGCTGTAATTAAAGTCTACTTTAAATCCAGTGTTCCCCTTCACTGACCCCCTGTGGCCATCGCAGACTTAATTTAAGAGTAACACAGGTTGTCAAACTTGGAGAAGTTGGTCCAACTTCAGACAATCTTAGTCATTTGTGAATTTCTGACAACTTGATCAGTCTCACCTCCGAGTAAAAAGCAATAGGATTTTTCCCTAGCTAACACTCTGAGGCTTTTAAGACTTGCCTAATACAAGCACATGAATTTAAGGTAAAATCAAAATCTATAAGCAGAACACAGCTTTATTTACCTTGGGGAAAAAAAAATGCTGAGAACTCAACAGAAGTGAAAGGAATGATCAAAAGGTAGAGCAAAAGGTCTCCAGCTCAATGACACATCCTGCCACTCCGAGAGCTCTGCACCAGCTAAGCCCAGCCCCTTACAGAGAGTGGCAGCTCTGGGACACAATGGTGGTGCTGTCCTCTTAGCTCTTCCTGTCATTCACATGCTTGATAGATGACTTGAAATGCTAAGCACCTAAGGGATTATCAAATTGTATTCAGAAGAGCAGTAGTCAGGGAGAACATTTCAGCAGGAAAATTTTGCAACATTGAAGAAGAAAAATAAGGTATTAAAATAAATAATACTTTGAGTGCCTGCTATGGGCTGGGCACTGTGTGAGTGCTTTGTATTTGTTCAGTTAATATTCTTTAGAGTCTTATAGCTTGGGCTCAGGTATGACCTTCCTTTTACCCGAGGACACCTAGTTGTGGGGAGCTTACCCACATCATCCAAAACTAAGCAGCAGGAGTGGTAATAGAGCATCTTTCCCTTTAACCAAGTCCCAAGTTTTTGGCCATAGCCTACACTCCTCCTGTCCCACTTACTTCTTCATTCAGCTAGTGTTTACTGAGGAATCTTTCCATGCCAGACCCTGAAATAGGGAGACCAGACAAACGCTGTTCCTACTCACATGGAGCTATGGTAAAAGCAAAAGACAGAAATCAAACAATATACAAATCAGCATATCATTACAAATGAAGATATATATTTAAAGGAATATATAATGCAAATGAATTACATATATATATAATATACATGCAT
Organism: Cervus elaphus; assembly: GCF_910594005.1. Lineage (NCBI taxonomy): Eukaryota > Metazoa > Chordata > Mammalia > Artiodactyla > Cervidae > Cervus > Cervus elaphus. Next base: position 57,712,749 of record NC_057815.1, read on the forward strand.
ACATGAACTTGACTTAGGCTGGAGAAATCAAGAAAGACAGCTCCAAGAAAGTGAAATTTACATTAAAATCTAAAGTTTGAGTAGGAATTAACCAGGGAGTTTTTTTTTTTTTTTTAAACCAGGGAGTTTATGGAAGGTAGGTGGTAGAGACTGTGTGATGGGCAGAAACAACAGAGATTCTATGGCAGCAAGAAGCAAATCCCAGGCTAAGAATCCAGAATTCAGTGTGTGATATATGACTGAGAGGTAACAGGGATTAGGGATGTAGGATCTTAATGCCTGTTAAGGAAGCTATTAAAAGGCTCCATTGCTGTATTTTATCTTGAGGTTTTGTTTTTAAAATTTTTTTGGCTGTTTTTCTTGTGTGAGAAATATTTCACATACAGAGTATAAAGAAGCATGTAAAGAATATTCATGTTAACACTTCCAGTTGAAACACTGTAATTGAATCATGCTTCTAAATCACATGAATTCAATAACAATTGAAATCTCTTGTATATCCCTTTGAAAACTTTTAAGCCCAGGGCAGACTTGAACAGATTTGTGTTTTGAAAAGATCTTTGTGAAGCTGGGGCATAGAGAATGAATTAGAAGGAAATGAGTGTGGATGCAGAGATTCTAATTAGTTGACTACTGACGCTGTGTACATGAGGTATGTGCACTGGGTGGCAGTTAAAGGGACAGGAAGAGTAGACAGATGGGGAGGTATTAGGCTGCAAATGGCACGACCAAGAGTGATGGCTTGGTAAAGGGGAGTGAAGGGGTGGAAGGGGAGCTGAAGATATCTTCTAAAATACTCCTTCATGAAATGAAGTAATATTTCTAGGTGGGGGGGAAATGATCTGTCCTTGAAGATTACTCTAGAATTAAGAAAAAAGTGCTATGAAATCAGAATGGAAACAGAATAAGGTGATTGTTGAAGGCAGTATAGTTAGATTATGCATATTTAAAAAAATTTTCTAGGTAATGCTAAAATGTATTCGAGAATAGTAGCAATTTACATTCCAATTTAAATGGATGAGTTAAATTTAAAATTTTTTATTTTATATTAAGTATAGTTGAATTAATAATGTGTGTTAATTTCAAGTGTACAACAAAGTGATTCAGTTTACATACATATATTTATACACGCACATGTATCTGGGCTTCCCAGGTGGTGGTAGTGATAAAGAACCTGCTGGCCAGTGCAGGAAACATAAGAGACATGGGTTCGATCCCTGCTTCGGGAAGATCCCCTGGAGGAGGTCATGGCAACCCACTCCAGTATTCTTGCCTGGAGACTCCCATTGACGGAGGAGCCTGGCGGGCTACAGTCCCTAAGGACACACAGTTGAACACGACTGAAGTGACTTAGCATGCAGGTATACATGTGTCTATTCTTTTTCAAATTCTTTTTCCATTTAGGTTATTATAGAATATTGAGCATAGTTCCCTGTGCTATACAACAGGTCCTTGCCGGTTATCTATAAAGCAATATGTACATGTCAATCATGAACTAAATTTTCAAATGAGTTAAACTCTTAAAAACTTTAGCTTATATTTTAGATTGATGTATAAAAGTAATCAATATCTCCATGTACCCTATCCTTCTCCTTCAATGATATCTGGATTTGGGCTTCTACCAGATTCATCACTCTTATCATTCAGTAGGACTTTTGAACTCGAAGACTTGTTCCTTCAGCTGTGTGAAATTTTCTTAAAGGTTATCTTGGACTATTGTCCCTGTTCCACTTTCTTTTCTTGCTCCTTTTGGAACTCCTCTTAAATAGGAGTTGAGTTTCTGGATGTATCTTTCATATGTCAACTTTTCTCTAATGTTTTCCAAACATTTTTCTCTTTATTATTTTACTTTTCCTTGGCCAAGCGGCATGTGGGTCCCTGGCAACCCACTCCAGTATTCTTGTCTAGAGTATCCCATGGACAGATGGAGCCTGGCAGGCTACAGTCCATAGGGTCACAAAGATTTGGAAATGACTGAAGTGACTTAGCATGCATGCATGAGAGACCTTAGTTGCCCTACCAAGGATGGAACCATGCACCTGCAGTAGAAGTGCCAAATCCTAACCGTAGAGAGAATGACTCAATTTTCTTTTGAAGTCCCTCCAACCCCTTCTTCAAACATTTTCTTTCTCTTAGTCAGCTCATTCTATTTCTTATCTATGGATTCAACTATTTGTTTTTCAGTGATCATAATCCAAAGTATTTCATGTTTAATGGAAGCATCATTTTGTAAAATGTTTGATTTACTAATTGAAGTAATTTTAACATAATTTTGGATATTTTTATTAGGCATTCTCTTTTCTATTTGTGAAATTGTGTTCCTCTTTTTCAGACCATAGGTTTTTCCTTAATGCTTGGTGGTTCTTGATTGTCAGCTCACTTTTGGGTTTAAAATCTCTGTTTACTTATCCATGATATAGTTTCTGATGAGATTCTTTTTACTGTTTGAAGGAGTAGAACATGTTGCCATGTGGAGTATGTCAATGGTTTATAAATTTTTGGATTGTTGGTGCAATACATCCATCTTGGTTTTTCTAAGCTACCTGGAAAACTGTCATAAATCCCTATCCCCAGTGTTAACACTCCCTGCTCTAGCCTTGAGATTGTAGCCTACTGCTCAGCATAAGCAGATGAAAAGGGGCTGGCCAACTTTGAGATTTCCCTATTAATAATTCTGATAATCATTAATCACTCACTGATCCCAAATTACTTAGAGTTCCACTGAATCACTTTTTAACTCTTCTGCTTATGGTTTTATCTTGGGGTGTTCCCCATTTTCCCCTTCATCATATATAATTAGATAACTCTATCCACAGAAATGATAATTTTAATCATTTGTCTACTCCTTTTGGATTTCCTTCCTCATTGTCTCACCTGGCTCTTGGTCTTGGAACACTGCCTTAACTGGGACTTCAGGAACACAGGTACCAACCAGTATACCATAAATGGGTTACAGGTATGATGGGAAATTCAGAGTTTGATGCCTAGTGCCTCCTGGCAAGAGTGAAATATTTTACATCATTATGTTATTAACATGTTAATTTAAAAAATATTCTCCGATGTGAAAAAGACTGGAAACTACTACTCTAGAACAATATGGAAAATAACCCCCTTCTTAAAAAAATTACAAAATAGTACATATGGTATCATACTGAACCTAGTGATTTATTTTTGTCTCTGCTTATGTATCTTTCCCGCCTTCTAATTGTGTTTGTGCTTTCTCCTCTGTCTTTCTACATCTCTTTTCTTTTCTTTTTCTAAAATTATCACTTGGGCAGAGTTGCCCAGGAGGTGCCCATTATTGATCATTTCAAAGAAGTAGATTTTCCCCCCTTTAACTATACTAATTTTCTATAATTCATATCTCTGTATGCTTTAGTGTACTTACTGTTTTTGCTATATTATTGTTAGTATCTTCTAGGCCTTTTGGTTGAATGTTTTATTTTGTATCATTCTTATTTTAAAATTATTAGTGTTAAGGCTACAATTTTTTTTCAGCTCACCACATCGAATAAATAGTTACCTGCAATGCTTTCATTTGATGATGATGACTTATTTCTAATTATTCTATAAAATAGAGGTTATTTTTAAAACTCAAGTCATTTATGAGTTGTGTTTATTTCCATGTGCTTAAAACCTTTGTTTTTCTTTGTTATCAATTTTTAGTTTTATTTTGGTGAAATGCTCTACTCTATGATTTCTGTTTTTTTGAGCTTTATTGATATCTTTGTATATATGATATATGATCAACTAAAGCCTAATATATGATCATATATATATCACATTATATCAATATATAATAAATGCACGTGTGTTATAGGCATTTGAAGAGCATGTGTTTTCCCACTGGGATCTTAAGTTAAGCACAGACACTCATACACATGCATTCACAAATACATCTGGTGGTGTTTCCTGCTTCATCATAATGTCCCCAAGTCACAGTGTCCAAATGACTACTTGATCATTTGCTTGCTGTCCTCTGCTGGCCCAGCAGAAGCTCAGATGCTTTTGTCCTGCTGTTGACCTTGACAGCTTCTCTGATCATCTTGTTAACTCCAGTGCCTCATCAGGGATTGCTGCTGTTGCAAATGGACCTTGATTGTTGCTGGAACCTGAATAGTCTGGGCAGTTCAAAACAAAAATGGAGTCGGGTGGAGAGAGTCTAGAAATGTTGGCTAGAATTGCTAAAGCTTGGTATTGATACTATTTGACAGGTCATGGGATATTAGGAGGAAGGAACAACCAAGAATAATACATGATTTATGACCATTATGGAAACCAGCCAGTTTACAGAAAAACTGATTCTAATAGTTTTTTTTTAAGTTGATTTTCTTGGGCTTCATAGGCATCATTGCAAATAATGATAATTTGATGCTTCTTTTCAGTATTCAGTCTCATAAGTTTGATGATGGCTAAAATTTCAGAGACTTTTCTAGGTCTCAAGGAGTAAGAGAAGTCCAGCTGAGATCTGGGTTACAAAAGGAAGCACCCCTACCCAGACCCTCACTCTGGCTGCTTCTAGTGCTCTGGCATCATGGAGAATTTGAACCAATTTTGTGTTATCCAGATACAGCCAGAGCTCAATAACTCACTTCCTAGGAGTTCGTTTAAAGATGACATGATTGGGGAGATAGGTAACCTCTAACAAAGATTATTCTGATCAGGGAGAATTTCTTATCAAACCAACTCAGAGAAGATTACAGCCCCTCCACGTTGGAGGAGGTCATCAAAAGGAATATGACCACCAGTTGACCCTGGACTAGAGACCTGGACCTTGGCAATTGAAAGTTCCTCATCCCCTCCCCTGGTGGCTAAGACAGTAAAGAATCTGCCTGCAATGTGGGAGACCGGGTTCGATCCCTGGGTCAGGAAGTCCCTTAGAGACTTCCTGGGGAATGGCAACCCACTCCAGGATTCTTGCCTGAAGAATTCCATGGACAGAGGAGCCTGGTGGGCTACCGTCCATGGGGTTGCAAAGAGTCGGACATGACTGAGCCACTAACACTTTCACTTTCATCCCCTCCTCTGTCCTTGGAATGTACATTCTGCCCACTGTTTCCACAGTAGGAGCCAGTTTCAAAGACATAGCTGTGAGAGAGCATGCCTTGTTGAGAATATCCAGATGGTACATGTGAATGAACCCAACTAAAGGCTCTTTTAAGATTGCAGTGTCAGTGGCCCTAGACAAACCTCCTATGTACTTTCCCTTGCTTGTTAAAACTGTCACCTACCAATCTGTGATGGGCCCCTTTCTTTTGCGTCTCTTCACCATCACAAATGACATCTAGTGAACCAACACTTGCCACTTTTCAATGCCCTTGGATTCCTCTCCTCTCTTAGCCAGGGATTGCAGGAAATAGAAGGCACGTTCATGGGGATTTTGAAGAGCATTGAATGAAGGGACTGTTTACCAAGGTAAAGGGGAAGTTAAGGGGACCCTCAAAGAATGTTGTGACTCAGAGACTAGAAAAGGCATTTACTAAAAAGAAAGCTATTAACACTGATAGACAAGAAATGGTAAAAAGGAATGAGACCAGAGACCAGTGGAGGCTGGAGCTGTAGAGCCGTGGCAGAGGGTTGCCTGACAGGAGCACCAGTTGTAGAGAGACCAGGCACTGTCAGAACCATAGTACTAGGGCAGGGGGGAAGTCAGACACACCTACCCTGGCCTCTCTCCCCCACCCTCTTATCTTCTGCTGGTGCCTTAGATCAGCTGGATCCAACCAGAAGTAGACATCTAGAAGCCTAAATGATGCAGTGTGTGTGTGTCCACAGCCCACTGGGACACGGAGTAAAGTAGAGAAGGGCAAGAATAGATTGCTGGGAGGTCTTAAAGAGAATATCAAGTACATACACTGATATTTATTTCAGTGAGTTGGGACCAGGGTGCAGGATATGTTTTGCATAATATTGCTGTTGATGTTCAGTTGCCAAGTTGTGTCCGCCTCTTCGCAACCCCATGGACTGCAGCATGCCAGGCTTCCCTGTCCCTCACCATCTCCTGGAGTTTGCCCAAGTTTATGTCCATTGCATTGTTGATGCCATCCAACCATCTCATCCTCTGTCATCCCTTTCTCCTCCTGCCTTCAATCTTTCCCAGCATCAGGGTCTTTTCCAATGAGTCGGCTCTTCCCATCAGGTGGCCAAAGTATTGGAGTTTCAGCTTCAGTGTCAGTCCTTCCAATGAGTATTCAGGGTTGGTTTCTTTTAAGATTGGTTTGATTTTCCAGCTGACCAAGGGTCTCTCAAGAGTCTTCTCCAGCACCACAGTTTGAAAGCATCAATTCTTGGGTGCTTTGTCTTCTTTATGGTCCAGCTCTCAAAGTTGTACATGACTACTGGAAAGACCATAGCCTTGACTATATAGATCTTTGTCAGCAAAGTGATGTCTTTGCATTTTAACACACTGTCTAGATTTGTCATAGCTTTCCTGCCAAGAAGCAATAGTCTTCTAATTTCATGGCTGCAGTCACCATCCACAATGATTTTAGAGCTTAAGAAGAGTAAATCTGTGACTGCTTCCACCTTTTCCCCTTCTATTTGCTGTGAAGTGATATAGGACTAAGATCATGGAAGTTTTTTTAATATTTAGTTTTAAGCTGGCTTTTTCACTCTCCTCCTTCACCTTCATCAAGAGGTTCTTTAGTTCCTCTTCACTTTCTGCCATTAGAGTGGTATCATCTGCATGTCTGAGGTTGTTGATATTTCTTCTGGCAATCTTGATTCCAGCTTGTAACTCATCCAGCCTGGCATTTCTCATGATGTACTCTATAAAAGTTAAATAAACAGTCATACTACTTTCTTTCTCAATCCCAAACCAGTCAGTTTCTAACTGTTGCTTCCATACAAGGTTCTAACTGTTGCTTCTTGACTAGCCTACAGGTTTCTCAGAAGACAGGTAAGATGGTCTGTTATTCCCATCTCTTTAAGAGTTTTCCACAGTTTGTTATGACCCACAAAGGCAAAGGCTTTAGTGTAGTCAATGAAACAGAGGTAGATGTTTTTCTGGAATTCCCTTGTTTTCTCTATGATCCAGTGAATACTGGCAATTTGATCTCTAGTTCCTCTGCCTTTTCTAAACCCAGCTTGGACATCTGGAAGTTCTCAGTGCACATAATACTGAAGCCTAGCTTGAAGGATTTTGAGCATAAATTTACAAGCATGGGAGATGAGTTCTATTGTCCGGTGGTTTCAACATTCTTTGGCACAGCTCTTCTTGGGAATTGAGATGAATATAATGTATTAGAAATCATAGTACCTGAGCAAGAGAATCAACCCAGTACTGCTGTTCTGTGATGGCAATTGTGGATGTGAAAGACATGAGCCAATAGACATAAAATCATAGTTAAAACTTTAATTTATGTGAACTTCATGTATTTGTATACTAAGAACATTTACCCTTCATTTCTTAACAAGCATATTTTTAAACTTTCATTTTATTTTGAATTTGGCTATTTTATAGCATATAGAGCATTTTAAATTATGTTATTAAATCTGTCATTTTTACCTTCATGATCCTGCCTTTAATAACATGCTTAGAAAGTATTGTCCTACTCCAAAGGATTTATAAGTTTCACCTAGTAATTGAGTATTTTTATATATTTATATTATATAATTTGTCTGTATATATATGTTATATATAAAATATACAGTAAATTGGAGACCCTCTCAAACAAGAGGAATGGAACACTGATACATGCAACAGCACAGATGAGCCTTGAAGATGTAATGCTCAGGGAAAGAAACTATTCACACGAGATCATATGCTGCTTGATTCCAGTGACATGTGTGCTGGGCGTGCGTGTTCAGTTGTGTCCGAGCCTTTGTGACCCCATGGAGCCCGCCAGGCTCCTCTGTCCACAGAATTTTCCAGGCAAGAATACAAGAGTGGGTTGCATTTCTTTCTCCAATGTGATAAATTAGAGACTCATTATTTTATTGACTTGTGAGTACTTTTTATACAATCTGAATATCAAATTGATTGCATAGAATTCAAATATTTTTCACAACTGGTTGCCTTATAATATCTTTAGATTATGTTAAGTATTTGTAAAACACATGTGATTCAAATATGTCATCATTTTCCTTTATGAATTCTAGTCTCTGTCATCTTAGAAAAAGGTTTCCTACCTAAATACATTGAAATATTGAATAACGTTTTCTTCATTTTCTATGCCTTTAGAGCCAGTTTCAGAGACTTGAAAACATTTTTTCAAAATATGTTGTTTCACCAGTTTTACTGGGGCATGGGCCTTTGGAGCTCCTCATGCTGCCATATGGGAAGTAGAATTCCTCTTGTGGTAGTTTTTATTTGCATTTCATTAATGGCTAATGATACTAAGCATTTTTTCATACACTAATTGACCGTTGGCATATTTTTTTAATCAGGAAAATATCTATTCAAAAACTTTGCTTATTTTAAAAATTGCTGCTCATATTTATTGTTCAGTTGTAAGGTTTTCTTGTATTTTCTGGATATAAGACCTTCTTCATATGATATATGGTTTGCATGTATTTTCTTCCATTCTTTGGTTGTGTTTTCATTTTATTGATAGTATCCCTTAATATACAAAGGTTTTTAGTTTCGATGAAGCTGTATTTATTATTTATTTATTCATTTATTTCTGGTTGCTTGTGCTGTAGGTGTCATATCTTAGAAATTGTTGCCTAATCCAAGGTTGCAAAGACTTATACTTACGTTTTTTACTAAGGTTTTGTAGTTTTAGCTCTTGCATTTAGGTATTTGTCTCATTCAAGTTAATATTTGCACATGGTATGAGGTAGATGTTCTAGTTCATTCTTTTGTATATGAAGATCCAGTTATGTAAGGTCATTTATTGTAATTTTATTAAAATTATTTAAATATCTAAATTAAATAAATGAGAATTATATATTGTAATACTATACTTTCTCACTGTGGAATATGATACATCATCTCCACTTATTCATAGTGAGGAGACAGTAAACAGGGTCATTTTTGGATAAATCAAGAAAATAATGATGTAACAAATGTTAGAGTTTTGTGGTGGCCAGTAAAATTATTGAAGGAGATTATTGCTTTTCTGCTTCCTACCCTGCTGCTGTGCTTCTGCAACTCTTGACACCATGTGTTTGGTTTAGTTTTCAAATTAAAATGTGAAGCAATACATAAAAATAAAAGTGTATATGCACTGTGACTTAGCAATTCTACTTTTAGGAATCTTATTCCAGAACATTCATTATCCAACTGTTTACTGCAGCAATATTTGCAGTAATAAAATTTATTCATAGGCAAATGATTAAATAAGTTGTGGTATTTCCATGTTATAGCCTGTGTTCTGTGTAATTGGAATCATTTAGTCCTTCCCACCTTCTGGTCTTGGCCCAAGAAATAAGAATATTTATCCTATAAGAATGAATGTTGGGAAAATGGTTTGCACATTTCCCTCTCTCTCCTAATGACACATGGAAGTTTGAGAGTCTGTATGACTTATCTGATTGGTGAGATTAGAGAAGACTGTATTAATCTTTTATTTGTTCCTTCTTAGATCCAAGCATGTTCTCTTGTATCTCTGCAGTAAGTCTTCTAGGTAAGCTCTTCCTCTGTGGGAAAGAACTGTAGAGATCTAACTGATTTCATATATATATATATGTATTTATTTATAAACATATTTTGTCTGTGCCAAACAGCTTGTGGGATCTTAGTTTCTGGGCCATGGACCAAACCTGGGCCTCTGCAATGGAATTTCAGAGTCGTAATTACTGGACCACCAAGGAATTTCCTGGCTTTGTATATTTAGTTGGGCTTCTCTAATTCAGCCTTATAAACCATTCAGATTCAAAATTCAGTGAAAAAAGCAAGGCATATATATAAGTATATATACATATATTATGTGTATATATGCACATTTATAGATTATATTAGATATATATTTAACAAAATTAGATTTGCATATCAAGTACATATTTATATAAAGCAGAAGTTTATATAAAGGAAATATGTATATCAGTTGGTGAACTTTTGTTAAAAGTAACTTGTGTGAAGTAATAGTAGGAGGGAGCAAGAGAAAGTTTTACTTTTTATCTCAGTGTATCACTTTCTTTCTTTCTATAGTTTCTTTTGGAGAAAGAAATGGCAACCGGCTCCAGTGTTCTTGCCTGGAGAATCTCATGAACGGAGGGGCCTGGTGGGCTATAATCTTTGGGGTTGCAAAGAGTTGGACATGACTAAGCAACTAACACACATACACACACATTGTTAGAATATTTTAATTTTTACAATACTGTGTTAATTAATATAATTTTTTTAAAGATTGAAGAAAAAAGCCCTGGAGGAAAATACATAAAATTTTAATAGTGGTTCTAAGAAGTGAGACTGTGGAAGGCCGTATTACTTACTTTGTGGTGTTGGTGTTGTTTAGTCGCTGAGTTGTGATCTACTTTTGAGACCCTATGGACCACAGCCCGCCAGGCTCCTCTGTCCATGGGATTTCCCAGGAAAGAATACTGGAGTGGGTTGCCATTTCCTTCTCCAGGGGATCTTCCAGACCCAGGGATTGAAACTTCATCTTCTTCATTGGCAGGCAGATTCTATACCACTGAGCCACCACAGAAGCCCTATTACTTGGTGGTGGTTTGGTGGTTTAGTTGCTAAGAGGTGTACAACTCTTGCAACCCCATGGACTGTAGCCTGCCAGGCTCCTCTGTCCATGGGATTCTCCAAGCAAGGATATTGGAGTGGGTTGCTGTTTCCTTCTCCAATTACTTACTTGTTTATGCTTAATATTTTAAAACAATAACTATTTTTTAAACAAAAATTGAAATATATTAATATTTTCTTTTCATTTTAGGGAACCACTAACCTCTCTTTAATTGCATTGTTTGTTACATTTTGGGACTGTTTCAGTGTTTCAGTTTTAATTAACATGTTGCTGTTTTGGTTTTGGCTTTAATTATATTAACCTGAATACTTGCTCATAACCCCCTGAAACAAACCTTACGTGATCACGGTGTTGAGTGTTAATACACTGTTGAATTCAAGTGCCACATATTGGATTTAGAACCTCTGGATCTGCCCCAGTCACTGAGCCGCCGCCGAGGACTCAGCAGCCTCCCCCTTGAGCCCCCTCGCTTCCCGACGCTCCGTACCCTCTGCCCGCCTTCTCCCGCCGCCGCCTTCTGCAGGCCGTTTCCACCGAGGAAAAGGAATGGTATCGTATGTCCGCTATCCAGAACCTCCACTCTTTCGACCCCTTTGCTGATGCAAGTAAGGGTGATGATCTGCTTCCTGCTGGCACTGAGGATTATATCCATATAAGAATTCAACGGCAGGAAGACCCTTACTACTGTCCAAGGAATCGCTGATGATTACGATAAAAAGAAACTGGTGAAGGCGTTTAAAAAGAAATTTGCCTGCAATGGTACTGTAATTGAGCATCCAGAATATGGAGAAGTAATTTAGCTACAGGGTGATCAGCGCAAGAACATATGCCAGTTCCTGGTAGAGATTGGACTGGCTAAGGATGACCAGCTGAAGGTTCATGGGTTTTAAGTGCTTTTGGCTCACTGAAGCTTAAGTGAGGATTTCCTTGCAATGAGTAGAATTTCCCTTCTGTCCCTTGTCACAGGTTTAAAAACCTCACAGCTTGTATAATGTAACCATTTGGGGTCTGCTTTTAACTTGGACTAGTGTAACTCCTTCATGCAATAAACTGAAAAGAGCAATGCTGTCTAGTCTTGAAGTCCCTCATTTAAACAGAGGTCAAGCAGTAGGCGCCTGGCAGTGTCCAGCCTGAAACAAAGCAATAACAGTGATGTTTCAGCCAAGTCCAGAGCTCCAAGATCACAGATGGCTATGTCTGGCCAGAAGCTCCTCGGCAGTCCCTCTGCAAAGTTCCTGCCCTGAGAAAATGTCACCACCTGAACAGTCCTCAATGAAGCGGAGAGTGGAGGATGGGTGAGGCAGCTGTACTGCTAGAGGGTGCATTCGGTGGTCAGGAAAGGATTCCTTGATGTCTCCAACGTCACTGAATGGTCAGAGCTTAGAGCAGCCACCCTCCAGTGAAGTGACAGGACATCTGGCTTGCCACCAAGGTCTTCATGAGCAGACATGTTCTAGCTAATCGATGTCCAAACTAGAATGTGAGGCCAACCTTCTGTCAGTTAAACTTTTGACAAGGGAACAAATTTCAAACCAATGTTATCAGTCACGTAGCTGTAGAGCTTGGAACTTACTAGCAACAGCTGCCCAATGCCTTGTGAAATAAACTGGTTTTTTGGTTTTTTTCCCCCCTCTTCAGTTTTAATGTTATGTAATGTATTTAAACCCTTATTTAAATAAAACTTGTTTTCAGAAACAACAACAACAAAAGAACCTCTGGATCTGTATTTATAACTGAGATTGGACTATAGTGTGTATGTGTGTGTGTGCATGTGTGTGTGTATGCTTGGTAATGTCATTAAGGTTATAATAGTCTTAAAGAATATATTTGGAAACTACGTAAATAAAACTGCTACACCTCCCACACTTTTGTTATTTTTAATAGTGGGATATGACTAACATTATACTTAGTTCAAGTGGCAAGCACTGTGTTCTTATCAGTTCAGTTCAGTTCAGTCACCCAGTCGTGTCCGACTCTTGGTGTGACCCCATGGACCGCAGCATGCCAGGCCTCCCTGCCCATCACCAACTCCCAGAGCTTGCTGAAACTCATGTCCATCGAGTCAATGATGCCATCCAACCATCTCATCTTTTGTCGTCCCCTTCTTCTGTCTTCAATCTTTCCCAGAATCAGGATCTTTCACAATGAGTCAGTTCTTCACATCAGGTGGCCAAAGATTTGGAGTTTCAGCTTCAGCATCAATCCTTCCAATGAATATTCAAGACTGATTTCCTTAGGATGGACTAGTTGGATCTTCTTGCAGTCCAAGGGACTCTCAAGAGTCTTCTCCAACACCACAGTTCAAAGGCATCAGTTCTTAAGTGCTCAGCTTTCTGTGTAGTCAAACTCTCACATCCATACATGACTACTGGAAAAACCATAGCTTTGACTAGATGGACCGTTGTCAGCAAAGTAATATCTATGCTTTCTAACATGCTGTCTAGGTTGGTCATAACTTTTCTTCCAAGGAGCAAGCATCTTTTAATTTTATGGCTACAGTCACCTTCTACAGTGATTTTGGAGGCCACAAAAAATAAAGTCTGTCACTGTTTCCATTGTTTCCCCAACTATTTGCCATGAAGTGATGGAACTGAAGTGATGGGACTGGATGCCATGCTCTTCAGTTTTTGAGTGTTGAGTCTTAAGCCAACTTTTTCACTCTCCTCTTTCACCTTCATCAAGAGGCTCTTTAGTTCTTCACTTTCTGCCATAAGACTGGTGTCATCTGTGTATCTGAGGCTATTGATATTTCTTGTGGCAATCTTGATTCCAGCTTGCACTGTATCCAGCCTGGCATTTTGCATGATATACCCTGCATATAAGTTAAATAAGCAGGGTGACAATATAGACCCTTGTCACAAACCTTTGTCCATAGTTCTTCAGGCACTCTATCAGATCTAATTCCTTGAATCTGTTTGTCACTTCTACTGTATAATCATAAGGGATTTGATTTAGGCCATACCTGAATGGTCTAGTGCCTGAAGAACTATGGATGGAGGTTTGTGACATTGTACAGGAGACAGTGACCAAGACCATCCCCAAGAAAAAGAAATGCAAAAAGGCAAAATGCTTGTCTGAGGAGGCCTTACAAATAGCTGAGAAAAGAAGAGAAGCAAAATGCAAACCAGAAAAGGAAAGATATACCCATCTGAATGCAGAGTTCCAAAGAATAACAAGGAAAGATAAGAAAGTCTTCCTTGGTGATCAATACAAAGAAATAAAGGAAAACAATAGAATGAGAAAGACTATTCCATTTTCAAGAAAATTAGAAATACCAAGGGAGGATTTCATGCAAAGATGAGCACAATAAAGGACAGAAATGGTATGAACCTAACAGAAGCAGATGATACTAAGAAGAGGTGGCAAGAATACATAGAACTATACAAAAAAGATCTTCATGACCCAGATAATCACGATGGTGTGATCATTCACCTAGAGCCAGACATTCTGGAATGTGAAGTCAAGTGGGCCTTACGAAGTATCACTATGAACAAAGCTAGCGGAGGTGATAGAATTCTAGTTGAGCTATTTCAAATTCTGAAAGATGATGCTGTGAAAGTGCTGCACTCAATATGCCAGCAAATTTGGAAAGCTCAGCAGTGGCCACAGGACTGGAAAAGGTTAGTTTTAATTCTAATCCCAAAGAAAGGCAATGCCAAAGATGTTCAAACTACCGCACAATTGCGCTCATCTCACACGCTAGCAAAATAATGCTCAAAATTCTCCAAGCCAGACTTCAATAGTACATGAACTGTGAGCTTCCAGATGTTCAAGGTGGATTTAGACAAGCTAGAGGAACCAGAGACCAAATTGCCAACATCTGTTGGATCATCAAAAAAGCAGAAGTGTTCCAGAAAAACATATACTTCTGCTTTATTGACTACACCAAAGCCTTTGACTGTGTGGATCACAACAGACTGTGGAAAATTCTTAAAGAGGTGGGAATACCAGACCACCTGACCTGCCTCCTGATAAATCTGTATGCAGGTCAAGAAGCAACAGTTAGAACTGGATATGGAATAACAGGCTGGTTCTAAATCAAGAAAGGAATATGTCAAGGCTGTATATTGTCACCCTGCATAAAATAAGTCACTTATATGCAGAGTACATCATGAAAAAAGCTGGACTGAATGAAGCACAAGCTGGAATCAAGATTGTCATGGGAAATATCAATAACCTCAGATATGCAGATGACACCACCCTTATGGCAGAAAGTGAAGAACTAAAGAGCCTCTTGATGAAAGTGAAAGAGGAGAGTGAAAAAGTTGGCTGAAGGCTCAACATTCAGGAAACTAAGATCATGGCATCTGGTCGCATCACTTCTTGGCAAATAGATGGGGAAACATTGGAAACAGTGGCAGACTTTATTTTTCTGGGCTCCAAAATCACTGCAGATGGTGACAGCAGCCATGAAATTAAAAGACACTTACTTCTTGGAAGGAAAGTTATGACCAACCTAGACAGCATATTAAAAAGCAGAGACATTACTTTGCCAGCAAACGTCCATCTAGTGAAGGCTATGGTTTTTCCAGTGGTCATGTATGGATGTGAGAGTTGGACTATAAAGAAAGCTGAGTGCTGAAGAATTGATGCTTTTGGACTGTGGTGTTGGAGAAGACTCTTGAGAGTCCCTTGGACTGCAAGGAGATCCAACCAGTCCATCCTAAAGGAGATCAGTCCTGGGTGTTCATTAGAAAGACTGATGTTGAAGCTAAAGCTCCAATACTTTGGCCACCTGATGCGAAGAGCTGACTCATTGGAAAAGACCCTGATGCTGGGAAAAATTGAGGGCAGGAGAAGGGGCCGACAGAGGATGAGATGGTTGGATGGCATCACTGACTCGATGGACGTGGGTTTGGGTGGACTCCGGGAGTTGGTGATGGACAAGGAGGCCTGGCGTGCTGTGGTTCATGGGGTTGCAAAGAGTCGGACATGACTGGGTGACTGAACTGAACTGAACTGAATCTGTGCTTAGAGCTGACAGTCACTTCCTCTGATTAAAACTGAGCCCTCCCTCTAGGACTATAGCACTGCTAGGTCTTCCTGAATTTATCAATAGATATAAAAGTAGAAAACTATACTAAATATAAATAAATTAATAAATATGTTATACTTATCCTGAAACACATCACAGAGTCTCAGACTTAGACAAAACTGCTCCACTGCATGTCATATCTGCAGAGAGAATGATTGATTATATCTTTGAGATGCTTTCTCACTTTTTGTGAGTCACTCACTCAAAAGTGAATTTTATGTGAACCACACAGTCAATATCTTAAATTGGACTATTCTAAACATGTACTACTAATTTTATAAAACTCCTTTCAGCTGGTTTTATCTAATGTTGTACCAGAAATGTAAATTTAATTTTATTTATGTTATATACATATTTTAGGGAAAAAATGGAAGGAATGAATCAATATTATTTGCATTGGGTTCTTCTGGCCTGATGAAATTGCAGGTCATTTATATCATTTAAAATACTTTCTGATATTTTCAAGTATTCTCTGAGCATGGTTAACTATTATGAGATAAAACTTTGAGAAATATAGGAAAGGAATTCAGAGTAACTGAGGGGCTTGGGTGTGGTAAAGCCAAGAAGAAAGAGGAAAGGCATTTCTTTAGCCTCTGTCACTACACAATCCTTGCTCGTCATTTTTGTCCCACTCAGAGTGAGTTTGGGTCAATTCTCTTCTATACTCTCTGTTTTGGTTTTCCTTTCTCTCTTCTTTCCTTTTTCTTTGATTCTTTTTTCTTTTCACTTGCACTGTAATGTTTTCTTTTCGTGCCATTCCCCCCACCTTCCTTCATTCCATTCCATTTTCTGGCTGTGAAGAGCCTCAGTGAGTGAGAAAGAAAAGAAGTCCCTGCAGTAAATTTCTTGATCTCTTATTCTATAATCTGCAAGATTGGAGTGGCCACACTTACGTGGAGAGTGGGCATTTTTTGAATGCTTATCATGTGCCAGCTGCTGCTGGAAGTGCTTTATACATACTGTCTCATTTATCCTCAGTAAACCTATGAAGTTGGTACTATCACTGACCCTATTTTATGAAATTGAAATAGGAGTTTGCTCAAACTCGCATCCATACTCGCGAGTTGGTGATGCCATACAATCATATCATCCTCTGTTGCCCCCTTCTCCTCCTGCCTTCAATCTTTCTTAGCATCAGGGTCTTTTCCAATGAGTCAGCTCTTCGCATCAGGTGACCAAATTATTGGAGATTCAGCATCAATCCTTCCAATGA
Organism: Cervus elaphus; assembly: GCF_910594005.1. Taxonomy (NCBI): domain Eukaryota; kingdom Metazoa; phylum Chordata; class Mammalia; order Artiodactyla; family Cervidae; genus Cervus; species Cervus elaphus. The sequence continues at coordinate 57,729,637 of NC_057815.1, forward strand.
ATATTCAGTACTGATTTTCTTTAGGATTAACTAGTTTGATTTCCTTGAAGTCCAAGGGACTCTCAAGTCTTCTCCAGCACCACAATTCGAAAACATCAATTCTTGGGCCCTCAGCGTTTTTTATTGTCCATCTCTCACATCTATACATGACTACTGGAAAAACCATAGCTTAGACTGTACATACCTTTGTTGGCAAGGTGATATCTCTACTTTTTAATATGCTGTCTAGGTTTGTCATAGCTTTCCTTCCAAGGAGCAAATATTTTTAAATTTCATGGCTGCAATCACCATTCACAGTGATTTTAGAGCCCAAGAAAAGAAAACCTGTTTTTGCTTCCACTTTTTCCCCTTCTATTTGCCATGAAGTGATGGGACCAGATACCATGACTGTAGTTTTTTGAATGTTGAGTTTTAAGCCAGCATTCTCACTCTCCTCTTTCGCCCTCATCAAGAGGCTCTTTGGTTGCTCTATACTTTCTGCCATTTAAAGTGGTATCATCTGCATATCTGAGGTAGCTGGTATTTCTCCCAGCAATCTTGATTCCAGCTTGTTATTCAAAGCACTTCCTTTTAATCAGACAGCCTTGTAAATACCTTACTTAACCTATAAAGTCATTCAACCTTAAGATTCCCTGATGTTTTCTTTAGTTAGTGCCTCCTCCCATCTGCTTTCTAATGAATGCTATCCTGTTCCTAGAGGATGTTTATGAAAACACAGCTTTCTCCCATAACACCCAAGGCTCCTCCTTGACACAACAGGTAGAACTAACAGCTCCCTTCTTTTGCTCCTACTGTGCCCCTACAATCTTCTATCTTAGCACACAGGACTACAGTCTTCTCTGCTCCCCACCCCACCATACTCTTTTCATTTATTAGACTGTGAAAATCATGTAGCCAGGGGTCATGTCTAATTCAGCCTGTCTAAACAGCACCAAGCCTTAGGCTGAGAAAATACAAAAGCAAATGCTTGGAGGTAGATGTGTCATCCAAGAGGGGCCATCTTGTGACTTCAGCCTCTTCCATGTATAGAAACTCTCTCTTCGTCCCAGAGCTGATCTGATTCATGGATTCTGAATCACCCTCACAGAGTTCACAAGGGACTTATAGATACATTCCAATGCCACTTTTTTCAATTATAATAAGGAAAATTAGAAATCTAAGTTCAAATGACCTGGTAACACTCCTTTTCTGATTATCTAGTGAGCCTGGAATCAGAGTAGGGGTGTTTGACTGTCGCAAAGGTTAGCAGAAGGTTCTGGTGTCTTGATGCATCCATTCTCCAAATCAGGAGGACCAGGTATTTGGGTTGGACCCACAGGGCCCCTCTCCCATGGCTGGTTCTCAGATGGCATTGCTATCTGTTGTTTTGCCAACTTTCTTGTTTCCTTTGCTGACACATTCTCCTTTTAAATAGTTGTGTGAATATGAAGTATGAAAAATCCTGTGTACTATTCTACAAAAGCCATGACCATAGTATAATAAGTGGAAAATGAAATGGACACCAACCAAAATGAGAGAAGCTGAGTATCCAGAGATGATTAAGATGCATTTCCTGTCCTCAAGGAGCTTATAGTCCAGTGACATCAAAAGACACCTAACAACCATTTTCAACATAGGTGTTGCTTGCAGTGGAGGAAGCCTGTGAAAGAGACAATAGCAATTTCCTTTGAGCATGGCCTAAAATTTTTGTTTTTGTCTTACTTCTTCTAGGTTTGTAATTTTAGGCTGTCACTGTTTTTGTAAGTAAAAAAGGTACATAAATAAAATCATCTATGGAAAGCAGAAATAATATGTGATTTATATAGAGTTCACAAAGGCTGAAAAGCCTAGACTAAGCTATAATCATAATTCTCAGTTTTTTTCAAGGGGGTACATGTGCTGTAAACTTTCCTAATAATATCCTTGTAATTTTCTCAATAGCAGGATTAGTATTAAATCCCCAGGGAAAGTTGAAAGAACACATTTTGTCAAGTTATTTAAAACTCAGACTCCACAAACTGCCCCCATTTATACCATAGTATGAACCTGATGACAAGACATGCAAGTAAGTGACTTCTGGCTGCAAAGCCTCAGATATTTTCAAAAGGTTATTTAAAAATGATAATTCACGTGTATTAAATTTGTCTTAAGAAAGTTTAAAAAGTTGGACTTGAGATCAAAAGGCATGTGTAATACATCTAACTGGTTAGTTCAACTTGAATTTTAAATCAATATTTAAAAATCAATCTTTTTATTATTATATGCTTGAATTATGCAAAGTTTTTTAAGGTATTATAATTGGGAACATTATTTTTTAGAGGCTTTTAATTAAAATGGTTCTTCTTAGTTGTTTTTTTTTTGCAAGGCTTTCTGAATTTTTCATTCCTCTTTTATTAATCAAGCAAAGGTTTGTAAGATCTTAGAGGCTGTTCCCTCTTTTTTAAATTCTTATTCCAGAATTTTAGCAATTATTAGGTCCTCATATATCACATCTCAAAAACTGGTTTTCACTACAAAACTGAGAGGTTCAGATAGGATTTGAACTGTCAAAAAAATTGGGTCCACTCTAATGATTTTTCAATCATGCCAGTAATCTGAGCCTATAGTTTAAGAATATAGAGAATATGAAAGTAAAAGGAATTATGGGGCTCAGACATCTACTCTGATGCAAATGATTTACCAGCATGGCCCCTGGGAAGAGAGCTACCTCTTGTCCTTGGGAGCCTGTAAGTGTGTGTTGTTTGGAAGAGAATATGTAAAGTCATCAGGCGCCTACAGATGTGCTTTATTCTGCTCCTTGTTACATTTTTGAACCTGAGAATACTTTGGACAAAAGCAAGTTAGGCTTCTGGTGCTGACAGCAGACAGTGTGAATAGCTTTGCTGTGCCAGCGTAACCCTTGTGAACAGTCGCCATCTAGGCCAGCTTGTCCTTGACTCTCCTGCTAATCCCAGCTCTGGGCTTCCCGGTGGTGAGAACAGTGGGGAAGCAGTTCAGTCCTGGTGGGCATAGGAACAACAGGTTACAGCCCACTACAGCACCTCTGAGAAGCGGTTTGGCCTCCAAACCCAGCTCCATCACTTAGACACCCAGCATGAACTAGAAGGCTTTTGTGCTAAATCCAGTCCCAGCTCCAATAACACGCCAGCCAGGTCACTGTGTTTCTCTCTTTTTTTTTTTCCTTAAAAGGAAAGTGAAAAAAAAAATTTGGTGGAGAAAGCTACAGACATCTCAGGAGTGCCTCAGATCTTGCAGCAGCCCCTGCACCTCTGTAAGTAACAGCAGATGACCCATCTCCTCTCCATGGGTGAATCTGACCTCCACTGTTTGCACACTATGTGATCTAGGATACGTCGTTTAGTTTTTCTAGGTTCTGCTTTACTTTTCTGTTTTATGGTTAATCATAGTAGCATCTGTTATTGTGATGATGCTGTAAAATATTCCTATGTAAACAAATCACTTTGCATACATCTCCTGCAGTGCCTGAAGTGGAGCAGAGTCCAATGCATATTAAGTACAGGGACTAAGACCCGTGTTAGGGACTAGCATTTTTGGGCTGATATTGCAGGATATTCTGAGCAGAGTTCTTGGTGCATTCTTTATGTTACCTAAGTCCAATCAGAGATAAAGGAATTAAATATGTTGTTGGCAAGTCCAGACAGGAAATGCAGAGATTTGTGAGTTTCTAGGCATCAGTTAAATTCTGACAACCAGAGAGATAAGTGCAAGAGGACTTGGTTTCTTTCTTTTTCTTGAGACCTGGAAGTCAGGCAAGACTTCTTTGAAAAAGTGGCGTTTAAGTTCCTATGCAGAACAAGAGAACTCCTGGGCAGAGGAAAATGAAGTAACATGTAGCTAACTGGCGGGAAAAGAAGTCTCATGATTCCTATTTTAATGCTTCTTCTATTGCGTCACACTGCCTCCATTAGAGCCTTCTTGTAATCATCAGAAAATATTTTGGATAGAGCACTGATATAACTGACTATAACAAGGATCACATGAAATCACATTTACCCATTTAAAAAGTATCGAATCACTGCTATGTTCAAGGCTCTGTGTTGGGTGTGTAAAGATCCAGCATCTTTTTGCTAAAACATATCCCATTTTGGTCAGTGGCTTCCCAGTCAGACAGATCTGAAATCCCAGCATCATCTTTTACTCCATCATCTCATTCTTCCCCTCTCTTCCCACTAGCCTTAGTCACTAACTATACATCTGGGTTGTGGTAGCATCCTTTTAACTTGGGTTCCTGCCTCTAGGCTTGGCACCTAGGATTAAGAAAGTAATTTAGAGTTAAACATACAAGGCAGAAAAATTTTGGTAAACATAAAGACTATGGATATCTGGAATAGGACTGATTTCTTTTTTTTTTGTTTATTGCAGAATAAAGAAATCAGTAAAAAGCATCTGCAATTTTATCACCTAGAAATAACCAATACCACCTACTATCAACAATCTGTGTCTGTATTTATATATTTCACATATACCATTTAAGAAAAATAAAATGATGTCATATGGGCACTTTGCTTTATGCATATATCATGAGCATTTTCATGAAAATAAATATATCTACATTATATATAGTACACATAGTAATGTGTATTTTAATCAATGCATTATTACATATGATATTAGTATATCACTATTCCTTAATTTACTTAATCAATCCTTCATTGATATATTTTTATAATGCTACAGATTTCTTACTGTTATAGACATTATTATAGTCTATAGTAAAATGCATAGGTATTTTGTGCATTTCTTGGAGCATTTTCTTCAAAATGAATTAAAAATATTTAACTTTAAGGCTTTTGGTGAATATCATCAAATTGCCCTCTGGAAATTTTATACCAATTTAAACTCTCAAAAGCAGCCTGTAAGTATGCCTCTTCTGCTACACTATCACCTGGTCATTATTATTCTTTAATATCTTTCTCAATCTGATAGATGAAAAATGATCTCTTTATTGTATTAATCTGTATTTCCTTGATTACTAATGAAATTGAACATCTTTCATGTGCAGACTATTTACATTTTTTTATTTTGTGTATTGTCTTTCATATCTTATGTGCACTCTTATTGATTTATCTTATTTGTCTATATTAATTTTGTCATATATACATTGGGAATATTTTCTCATTTGATGTTTGTGTTTACTGATTATCGTAAAAGAAATTTAAAATTTTTATTTAACTGAAACTGTCATCCTTTTAATTCACATTTTCTGACCTTAGTTTTTTTCTTAGAAAAGCTTTTCCTATTTCCAGACCAGCAAATATTTATGTATATTTTCCTTAAATATTTTTGTTTCCATTTATTACATTAAGATCAGGTTAATTTGAATTTACTTTGATACAAGATGTATGACATAAAAGTGTGTTCATGGTTTGCATTTGCACTAATCTATTGATAAGTCTATCATTTCCCTACTGGTATAAAATGCTGATATTATCATACACCATACTTATACATATGTGAAGCTACTGAGGATCTGTGAGGTTGGGAGATTCGAAGCAAAGACACAGGGATGTCCAGGTGCAAAGTAATGATAAGGATGGTAATAGGAATGAAAAGTAAGGTGATTAATACAAGCAATCTTGCATTAATGCACAGATAAATAACGGATAAATCTTGTCTCTATTTTGAAATGTGAAGATGATAAGGAGAGGTCAAAGTAATTATAGCTTTTTTGAACTCAGGTGACTGAGGGAAAGTCTCCTGTATAAAATTGTGAAAAGCAGAAGTCAGCTGTGAAGTAGATGATCAATTTGATCATTAAGATTTTGTGTTTTGGTTCCAGCAGAGCATCTATATGAATGCGATGATGGTGATGATATATATGTTTGTATATGTGTGTCTGTGTGTGTGTGTAGGAGAGAGCAAGAGACAGAAGACAGAGACAGAGAGCAAGAATGGGAGAGTAGAATAAGCCCAGAATTAGTTAACTTCTATTTAGCATCTACTGTATGTAACAGGCAACACTGCATTTTCCTGGGTAGTTCATAAGCACTTTGAATGAAGATTTTACTCTCTTCCTTAAAGAAGTAAAGCAATAGACTGCATGTCCATGGAGTCTGAGAAATGACTCATCGGCTTCTGCCTAGCTCTCTCCCCTGCCCTCTTTTCTCCCCTCCTGCCCAATCTTAGATGTTCACATCCCAGGACCCTGATCATCCTTCTCATAGAGTGAGAGAGGAGGTGGAATTCCATCCTAGCAGCAGCACAGCAGAAAGGTAGAGAGCCCTGGAGGGGAAAGGAGGTAGGAGAAGAGGCTTCCTGGGGACTTAACTCGACTATTTTCCTCTATGCTATTTCCTCTGACTTCTTCCAGGCTTATTGCTAGTCCAAGCAGTGGCCAAGATAAGGAGCAGGAGAGAATAAGTGAGATGCTCCTTCCACCCCACAGTGGCCCCACCACCCACCCTGGCCTCCATCCCACAGCTTACCCCTGAGTGCTCTTTCATAGACTGAGGTGAAGCCAGCAAAAGCTCAGAGAAGTCAGTCCTGAGGATGAGAATGCCTTCCACTGCTGTAGCTGTAAAAAGTAGAGGAATTCTGAGTGGCCCCTTTGGAACGTCAGACTTTTGTTCTATGGGAACCTGTGTGCTGTAGTGGTTCAGGGTCAAAGTAGTATCAGTGGACACTTCTTATGAATTAAGAAGACTTTTATGGTCTGAGCTGAGCAGATCACGTGCAACTGTGTTTCCAGGAGACAGTGTGGCCATGGTCCAAATCACTGACTTGCAAACGGACATTGGTACTGGAGGGCCTGGAGATTGGAAATGGACTGTAGGTACTAAGTTTTCCAGTCAGACAGATGAAATGAAGAAAATCCTTTATTGGAGATATTTGTAAACTTCCATATTTTGTGAAATGACTTTCAGACAATGATTTTCCAAGCATTTGCTTTAAAATCAAAGATTTTGAAAGTTGAACAGTCAGATGAAGTAGAGTCTGACTGTAGGCTATTAGAAATAAGAATTTTATACTTTTAAATGTTTAAAATGCACTTCAGTGCACCCTATGCTATTTTATCCTTATAGTTACCCTGTGAGATATTGTTTTCCTCATATTTTCGATGAAGAACCTATGGCTCAGATGGATCAAACCCCTTGACTGTTATCATGGTTCTGACAGACCTAGGACTCAAGTTCAGCCTTGAGTTCATCAGTCGCCTCCTTTCTACATCACCAGCACTGCTACAAAGCAGTATTTTAAAGCTCTGTTTTTGAGGTTGCGTTTTTTTGGGGGGTGGGAGGTAAGCAAAATCTTTAATTCCAAGACCATACTTTTTTTTCCAGGCCCAGCATGATTTATTTTGCTTGTTGGCATGCAGGCATCTGTTATATAGTTCCCAAATGTGGATTTATAGATGTTATCAGAAGTCAGTTACAGGTTTAGTGAAGTGATCACACATGCACAGCATTCTTTTGGTATAACAATTTAATGTACAGGGAAATGTAAATAGGCCAGGAGATAGGAGCTTAACAGACAGTGTTTTAACACCAGATTCATTAAAACAGAAGAAATGCACTCTTAGATTGAAATGTAGATAAACTGGTAGAGTTGTTATCTTCTGCTTGTGGACAGTACAGGACCCATCTGTGATTTGTGATAAATACAAGAAGGAAAGATAGTCCAATATTTGTGAAAGAGATTTGTTGTTGTTTTTTTTGCTAAAGAAATGTAAATTTAAAAAAATTTATTTATTTATTTTTTTCCCAATTATTTTTATTAGTTGGAGGCTAATTACTTTATAATATTTTAGTGATTTTTGCCATACATTGACATGAATCAGCCATGGATTTACATGTGTTCCCCATCCTGATGTTAAAGCGATTTGAACATTTCTTTGTAAAAATGATCCCCTAATATAAGTAACATTAATGAGCATTTCCTTTCTGTTTGCTGCTCCCTTATAATGAACATTAATTTAAACTGTGTATCTGAAAGGTTTCTATGGAAAGCTACTTGCTAGTTTTGCTAAGGCCCATGATGGATAAGGAAGCATGCTAGTCATAATGTGAGCTTTCACATGAGATGGGTTGATAGGGATGTGTGTGTTCAGTGGCTCAGTCATGTCTGACTCTCTCCGACCCTATGGACAGGCTTCTCTGTCCATGGAATTTTTAAGGCAAGAATACTGGAGTGGGTTGCCATTTCCTCCTCTAGGGGATCTTCCCCACCCAGGGATCAAACCTGCGTCTCCTGCATTGGCAGGCGGCTTCTTTACCACTGAACCACCTGGGAAGCTCACTTGCTAGGGATCAGTTCAGTCACTCAGTCGTGTCCGTCTCTTTGCGACCCCATGGACTGCAGCATGCCAGGCTTCCCTGTCCATCACCAACTCCCGGAGCCTAGTCAAACCCATGTCCATCAAGTCAGTGATGCCATCCAACCCTCTCATTCTCTGTCGTCCCCTTCTCCTCCTGCCTTCAAGGGATGTGGTAGTTTAAGTCGTGTCCAACTCTTGAGACCCCATGGACTGTAGCCTGCCAGGCTCCTCTGTCCATGGGATTTTCCAGGCAAGAATACTGGAGTGGGTTGCCATTTCCTTGACCAGAGGATCTTCCCGACCCAGGGATTGAACCCGGATCTCCTGCATTGCAAACAGAATCTTTACCTACTGAACTACTAGGGAAGCCCTAAGATAAGGGACAGCAGGAGATAACCTGCTAGGGATAAGGAGAGTAAAAAATTGTTCTGTCTAAGAGGAAAGGCAATGAAAACAGAATAAAAACCTTCTGTGGGAAATCAGAGATGGACCTGGGAGTTCTCCCTATTTCTGCCCAAGTATGAGAAATCTAGTAGGCAGTCGTGTAGCATGCTTCCTGAGGGTAAGCCAGAGGCAGGCTGGAGAGTGCTTGTGCCTACCTGGCTCTCTGCTCTATCCTTCTGCTTCTAATAGGTCCTATGTGATCAACAGAAAGGGCTACCTATAATGAGGGGTGGAAGCTGCAAGGGGGTAGGTGTCCATTTGCCAGAGTGGTCAACACACCCAAGCAAAGAAACTGAGCTTGAAGGGATAAAACATATTCTTTCAGACCACAGAATAAAGCCTTCTGTTGGGATTGTCACGCTGTTGCAATAACACTAAAGTAATTATTTGATTTTGTAAAATTAAGATAATCTTTCCATAGATAGTATACATGCTGTTCTTTTGAAATATCCCACCCTCACATTCTCCCACAGAGTTCAAAAGTCTGTTCTGTATTTCTGTGTCTCTTTTTCTGTTTTGCATATAGGGTTATCGTTACCATCTTTCTGAATTCCATATATATGTGTTAGTATGCTGTAATGTTCTTTATCTTTCTGGCTTACTTCTCTCTGTATAAGGGGCTCCAGTTTCATCCATCTCATTAGGACTGATTCAAATGAATTCTTTTTAACGGCTGAGTAATATTCCATGGTGTATATGTACCACAGCTTCCTTATCCATTCATCTGCTGATGGGCATCTAGGTTGCTTCCATGTCCTGGCTATTGTAAACAGTGCTGTGATGAACATTGGGTGCACCATACATAGAAATGTTATGAAGAAATATATCTTAAGATTTACAAGTGACTTGCTATCATATAGCCTGTTTTAAGCAGGAAAATGTTTCTAACAACATAGATTTTCATGTGTGGGTTTTATACCCAGTTTTGTTAATTTCAATTAAAATTTGTTAATTTGTTAAGTTTTACTCTGACTGTTACTTTTTGAGGCCTTTTTGAATTTCCCATCAGTTTAGTTCAGTTCAGTCACTCAGTCATGTCCGATTCTAGGTGATCCCATGGACTGCAGCAGGCCAGGCTTCCCTGTTCATCACCAACTCCCAGAGCTTACTCAAAGTCATGTCCATCGAGTCAGTGATGCCATCCAACAATCTTATCTTCTGTTGTCTCCTTCTCCTCCCACCTTCAATCTTTCCTAGCATCAGGGTCTTTTTAAATGAGTCAGTTCTTCACATCAGGTGGCCAGAGTATTGGAGTTTCAGCTTCAGCCCAATAAATATTCAGGACTGATTTCCTTTAGGGTTGACTGGTTGAATCTCCTTGCAGTCCAAGGGACTCTCAAGAGTCTTCTCCAACACCACAGTTCAAAAGCATCAATTCTTTGGCGCTCAGCGTTCTTTATGGTCCAACTCTCACATCCATACATGGCTACTGGAAAAACCATAGCTTTGACTAGATGAACCTTTGTTGGCAAAGTAATGTTTCTGCTTTTTAATATGCTGTCTAGTTTAGTCATAGCTTTTCTTCCAAGGAACAAGCATCTTTTAATTTCATGGTTGCAGTCACCATCTGCAGTGATTTTGGAGCTCAAAAAATGAATTTCCCATATTACTACCTAATTGATATTTTCTATATTACTACCTAATATCATTTTCCATATAAAGTTATTAACAGTCTAGCTTGTGAATCAATTCTGATTATCTATGATAATTACTTGGATTATATATTACTGTCTGAAGCAAGTGGCCTAGTACTTTTGATCTTTAAAGAATCCAGATTGGATTGATTGTTTATTCTGATTGGATGGTGGATAATAGGCTTGTGAAATTTCAAACAGATTGGTTATACCATGTCAGTACATCATGATTTCCCAGTGCTACCCACTGAAAACTCACTATGATTCCTTGCCCTCCAGCATCTTCCTCAGGGTGTTCTTTACTTCTGTGTTCCTCAAGCTATAAATCAGGGGATTGAGCATGGGAATTATAAGACTATAAAACACAGAGACCACTTTGTTGTACTTCCATGGATTCCTTGCTTTAGGTTGCCTTAGGTACATGAAAAATAGTGTTCCATAGAAAATGATGACCACAGTGAGGTGGGAGGCACAGGTAGAAAATGCTTTGCACTTGCCTTCTGAAGACCGGATTTTTATAATGGAAAAGAGGATGCAAATGTAGGAGATGAGGACAGTCAGGAGGGATCCAGTGAGATTCACTGCAGAGAAGATCAACAGCTGCTTTTCTTTGCTGTGGGTGTCGGAGCAGGAGAGGGCAAGGAGAGGGGGGTCAGCACAATAGAAATGGTGGATGATGTTGGAGTCACAGAAAGACAGCTGGAAAGTCAGAACTGTCTGTATCACAGAGTTTAGGAAACCATAGGTGTAGACCCCGATCGCCAACTCCTTGCAGACCCTCTGAGTCATAATGGCTGTGTAAATCAAGGGATTGCAGATGGCCATGTAGCGGTCATAGGCCATTGTGGCCAAGAGGAAGCATTCGGTGGTGGCAAAAGCACTGGAGAAGTAGAGTTGGGCAAAGCAGCCTGAAAAGGAGATGGTTTTTTTCTTCACCAGTAAATTTTGCAGCATCTTGGGTCCAATGGAAGAGGAGTAACAAAGATCAATGAAAGCCAGGTGGCTGAGGAAATAGTACATGGGGGTGTGGAGCCTGGAATCCATCCTGATGAGCAGGATCAGGCCAAGGTTTCCCACCATGGTGAGGAGATAAATGACCAGAAACACCACAAAGAGAGGAAGCTGCAGCTCGGGACAGTCTGTGAATCCCATGAGGACAAATTCTGTCACTGTGGTATGGTTGCCTCTTGCCATCTTGTTCTTTCTCTTGCTGAAAAAAGAAAATATGGCTTCAAAATGATTAGATATTTACCAACAAAAGCTTCTTACCTCTTTATTCCAGTACAAGATGACCAAAATTTGGGTTCACAATCCCAGTGATTAAGAGCTGTCATTTAGCTTTATTCTGCTAAAGCAGATGCAGAAATGTCTTAACTCATTCATTTTCTCTTTTGATGGAGATTTACAAATTGACTTCTACATTAGTGGCACCAAGTTACACACCCAACAATTTTGTACAAGAATATTGGTTTTCCCACAAACCTACTGCTATCAAATTTTAAACCTTGGCCACTGTGATGGTAAATATTGGTAACTCATGTCTCTTGATTTGTGTCTTTTTAAGCATTTTTCAACCAATTATTTGCATGTATTTTTTTCTATGCTTGGTAAGTTCAGTTCCTTTACTAACTTTTTATTAAGTTGTTAGCATTCTAAGCATTTTATTTACAGGTCTCTTTCTTTATTAAGGAGATCAGCTATTTGATATATGTATTACAAGTTCTTTTTTGGCTTGTCCCAGTCCTTCATTGTTGGTATGGTAATTTTTCTTTGTGCTGTGTATAGTACAAAGTGGTTTAAGTGGTTTGATGTCAAATTTATCTTTTTCTTTTAAATTCTGATCTCTGTGATAGGATTGGCTAAGCCTTCCTGAATTTAAAATTATTAAAATAATAATCTCATTCTATTCTAGAGCTTTATTAGATTTCCTTTTTATATTACAGTGTTTGAATTTTCTGGAGTTTAATTTTGATATAAGGAATTAGGTAATCAACTCTTTATTTCTCTGAAAAGCTAGCTGGGTGTTTTGCTGCCATTTTTTTTTTTTTTTTTCTGTGAGAAATCATTTGCCAACTGATTCTGTTGATTTAAAACTTCAGCCTTTTCACAAAGCAAAGCATTCATAAATACTTGGGTTAATTTTTGCTTCTTTTTATTTGTAGTCTCTTCTAGATCCAGGACTAAACCCTTAAATACAATATTTAAAATCTTGATTTTAACACCTGGTAGCAAATTTTCTGGCTATTCTCACATGTATTTTGTGTGTGTGTGTGTATGAGGAACTTTGCCATTATTTTATCAAGTCCCCCTCAAATTTAAAAAAAAAAATCTATTTGTACTTAGAATGCTATTGCATTGAATGAGTATGTTAACTTGGAGGGAATTGCCATCTTTACAACTGAAATCTTCTTTTCTGTGATTAAGGTGTGTATTTTGTTTATTTAGGACTTTCCTAAATGGAATTTTAAAGCTTTCTTTACACTTTACAGATAAACATCCTGCATGTTTCTTTAAAATCTATTCACAGGTATTTTATCTTTTTGTAGCTATTGTAAGTGAAATCTTTTTTTTAACTTTTTGGTTTATTTAAGTATTGTTTATATATAGGAAAGCTATTGATTTCTGTAAATTAATTTTATAACAGTCTTTCTTAGTATTGTTCCTCATCATTTAAAAATAGTTTTTTAGTCAATTCTCTTGTTTTCTTTACCAATATGAATTCATATAATATGAAAAAGATATGAAATTCTTCCCTCATTTCTATACACTATCTCATTCTTCTCTCTCCTCTACTCATATTGGCTAGTACTTCCAGAACAATGTAAAAAAAAGTAGTGATAATAGTGGCAGTTTTTACCTTTCAACTTCTTAAAGAATGCTTCAGGAATACATAGACAGAGATAACATCCAATATAATATAATTGGTGTTTGAGAAAGACAAGGCATTAAAGAACCACAAATAACTAGTGTGGTTAGAAAATAGGCTCTTTAGGAGTAGGCCCACCTTTGACACTGGCAGGACCCAAGGCAAGAAAACCAAATGGAGGCCCATGTATCATATGCTTAAATATTAAAAGTCAGAAAATAAAGTTAAATTAATAAAATACATCCTATCTTTCACTCTTAACAAATATACTTCTATAATAACCTGGAAGGAAGAATTCCTGGGATGCTTGCCTCTCTAAGCTGGAACGAGGTGGCACAAGGAAAACCTGTCTCCGGCTGCACATGTGGCTACGCAAGCTTAGGCACGCCAGCCTGCATGAGCACCCTCTGTTCACACCCTGCAAACAGCCATCCCTTGGCTCGCCTTGAGGCCTACGCATGTGAGCATCTGTAGTGTGGTTCATCCTTACTAGGTGATCTGGGAAAGAAACTCCTATAGATTCTGGGAGTAAGCTAGAGGCTGTTTGGGCCAGGAATTTGAAGGCCTTGTTACTTGGATGGGATGGTCTTGAAGGAGTGGATAGAATGGACTCTGGGTGGACACATCCCTTTGGCCTTGTCCAGTGGGATATGGTGGAGTAGGAAGAGGCATAGAGTTGCCCTAAAGAATGGAGCCAAGGCAGGGTCCCTTTTGTTTGAATCTAAGGTTTGTAACTGAATGATGAGAAACATGGCTAGAAACTAGTGCTTGATGGAAATTGTTTTCAAGTCTGAAAGACCAGGATAATGATAACCTAAGAATTGATCATTTAATTTTATCTTGTCTCTTTCCCAGAAGATATAATACAATTTAAATACATACACATCAAAATTAATATTATAGAATTCAAAAGTTGAAACATAATTGAGGGGGAAAAAGAGAAGCAAAATTTCTCTTTGTATTTACATACCAATGTTACTGAGAGTTAGTACTTTTAACAGATATAGAATGAGCTAGGAGTGGAGTTGGAGGGAAGGATGTTGAATTCATTTTGAGGGGATGAGGGCATCTATCGCACAGTCAGAGCTCATGATACTGATCTGGGAATCATCAATGGACAGAGGATGCTAAAAGCTGTAGGGACCAATGAGATCATTTGGGGAAAGAGAAAGAAGTAACAGCAAGGGTTCAAGGACACACCTTTGGTAAGTGTATCTTTAAGGGTTAGGGAGAGGAGCAACAATCTTAGGTGTCCCAAGATCTTCAGATGAGCTTATCAGAAAATGGTATGGAATCTTTTAAATACGGTAGTTTCTGACACTTCTGGCTTATGGCAGAGGTGACCCGTTTTGTTGTGGTCTTCTCTCTCTCAATAATGTCTTAAAACAAACAAAAAACCTTGAGATCTTTAGGCACTGCGTATAAACAATCTTAGTAAAATATTTGTTGTTCTGGATTCTATGCCATCTAAAGGCAGGAAAACATTCTTTTGAATTCATTTCTAGAATTGGTTAAGTCCTCCCACCTCATTCAAGCACTGAAATGGTTCTCAATTCAAACTGAGTAATGGAAGGGTTTAATAACTCTGGAGGAAACCAAGAAGCCAGTGGGCAGACGCCAGGTTTATTCAACAGCTCTTGTGTGATAGAAGGTTTTTAACATGTTAGCTGTTATAGAAATGGTTGCATATTTGCCTCTGAAGTTTCCAAGACATGGTTAATGCATTCTATTCTAATTTCTAAATTTTTAAAGTTTTCTTTTCTGTTAGCTCAATATTGAATCATTATTTATCCTATGGAGATGCTTGTCTGCATTCAAATAAATTTCTAATTGCATATTCTTTTTTAACAGTTTTCAACCCAGTACACTCTCTGATTTTCTTCAAGGGCAATTAGGATTGAGGTTTATAGGTAACAATAATGTTTAGTCTATTACTTAGAATATAGAGCTACACCTGATGATAAATTCCAGAAACAAGTATCTAATAATAAATATTTGACTTGTCATTTTCTACCAAAGAGAAAGTTTATGATCACTTTAAAAAATAAAATACTGAGTATTGTGGTTTGATTACTCTCAAACTGGCTAATAATAAGTGATGATTATTTGAATACTTGTGCTGAGACTGATTATATTTCCATGTATCATTCTGTTTAAGAATGTCATTTCTTCTATTTTCTTCATGAGGAAATTGATACACAGAAATGTTCAGCAGTTTTTCCAAATTTGCAAAGCAGATGAGCCAGAATTTGAAACCAGTTAGGCTGATTCAAGTTAGGCTGGGATCCAGATTGCTGGGAGAAATATCAATAACCTCAGATATGCAGAAGACCCCACACTTACAGCAGAAAGTGAAGTAGAACTAAAGACCCTCTTGATGAAGGTGAAAAAGAAAAGTGAAAAAGTTTGTTTAAAACTCAACATTCAGAAAACTAAGATCATGGCATCTGGTCCCATCACTTCGTGGCAAATAGATGGGGAAGCAATGGAAACAGTGACAGACTTTATTTTCTTGGGCTCCAAAATCACTGCAGATGGTGACTGCAGCCATGAAATTAAAAGATGCTTGCTCCTTGGAAAAAAAGTTATGACCAACCTAGATGGCATATTAAAAAGCGAGACATTACTTTGCCAACAAAAGCCCATCTAGTCAAAGCTATGGTTTTTCCAGTAGTCATGTGTGGATGTGAGAGCTGGACTCTAAATAAAGCTGAGCGCTGAAGAATTGATGCTTTTGAACTGTGGTGTTGGAGAAGATTCTTGAGAGTCCCTTGGACAGAAAGGATATCCAACCAGTCCATCCTAAAGGAAATCATTCCTGAATATTTACTGGAAAGACTGTGTCCACCCAGAGTCCATCCTATCCACTCCTTTCAGCTTCAATACTGAAGCTGAAACTCCAGTACTCTGGCCACCTGATGCGAAGAACTGACTCAGTGGAAAAGACCCTGATGCTGGGAAAGATTGAAGGCAGGAAGAAAGGGGGACGACAGAGGATGAGATGATTGGATGGCATTACCGACTTAATGGACATGAGTTTGAGTAACCTCCAGGAATTGTTGATGGACGGGGAAGCCTGGCGTGCTGCAGTCCATGGGGGTCGCAAAGAGTCGGACATGACTGAGCAACTGAACTGAACTGAGGCTGATTCCATAGCCCTCAGCCTAAACTATACTGCCTCCCCACTTATGATTCCTCAATATTTACATAAGATTTACAATATTTACAAAAGATTTACAATCTTTTTGTAATCTTGTTTTTCTTATTATTTTTTTTTTAAATTTAGACTCCTATGAGAAAATTTTAGGTATGATAGGATGAGTTCAGTAATACTTCTTAGTTTGCTCAGACACTTTTAACATTTATTGTTGTGTTTAACTGATACATTGAAATTTAATAATTCAGAGTATTGTGTTTTCCTTTCTTTGTTTGAAAAATTCAAACAATTAAGAAATATTCTTAACCCCTGGGAAGGGGGGGCACGTGAACTACTTTAAGAATCTGACGAAAGCTAAGTATCTCTTCCTAGGAAAGTTTCACTCACATAAAATTTTGTGTGTGATTTCATAGCCTTCATGAGTTTGTCAGGTCCCTGCTAAGGTTTCCTCCTAGATTAATACACCAATAAACCCACCAGCTTTTCTCAGCCAAAGTCAACCAATCCTTCCCCATTTGTTTCTCTGACAGAAGCAAAACACCCCTGTCCTAAAGCCCCATCCTGTCCAGTCCCAGAACTGACATTCTCATCTCGGCGACCTTGTAGTTTGTATTACAACAGCCTTGGGAGTGAAGACTGCTTACCGGTACCTCTCAGACAATCAGTCAGGATTCCTAATGCCCTGGAAAGGTCCACTTAGAGTATTTCCAATTGGAGGAACGAGCTTCTTCATGTCTGACTGGAAGGCTTGGTTTCTGTGTTCCACATCCACAAACTGTAAGTATTTATAAAGTTAAAGTGTAATGAGTATGTTATCTCCTGTTATTTCACTCCCTAGGCACCAAGGGAATTGTTTATATAGAGTTTTTGGGATATATTTAACATTTGATTTAAACTACCTTTGGGAATTAAAATCCTGAATCATCCTGGTAACTAACAATGACCCAGGCTATGATGCTTTGGTGCAAGTTCTCAAGATGTCTCAAGATGACTCCCAAGTCCAGAACTTTTGGTGTGATACTTAGAGATAACCTTCCTGCTCTTGGAAGGACATCTTCAGTGGATGGAGGACCTTGAAGTTGTGGCTGGGATGGGAGCCTAGTGAGGGCTTTATAGGGAACTAAGTAAGGTTATGCAAAGGTAGTGTGACTAGGAACCACATATGGGACATTTTTGCTAGCAAAGAAAAGATGGTTTTAGCTAGCATATTTATTTTTCCCCTTTTATAGTGAAGAGAAAAGCAGTTTTCATTTTTCTTGTTACATATTTTGTGTTGAATCAAATTAAGGAATGAAATCATATTCAAAACCAGTGAAAGTGAAGTGAAATTGTCAGTTGCTCAGTCATGTCTGACTCTTTGCGGCCCGTGGACCATAGTCCGCCAGCTCTTCCGTCCATGGAATTCTCCAGCCAAGAACTGGAGTGAGTAGCCATTTCCATCTCCAGAAGATATTCCTGACCCAGTGATTGAACCCAGGTCTCTTATGTTGCAGGCAGATTCTTTACCGTCTGAGCCACCAGGAAAGCCCATTCAAAATCAGGTCAGTGACTAAATGCTTAACGGCCCCATAGGCCTCCTTCCGTTTTTTTCTCCCTTCCCCATTCTGCTCTGGAACAAAATTGGAGCAATAGCCAGGTCAGTATTTTAATGTATCTGGTCTTTCCTCATGGCCGCTAGCAAAAAAGACATTAGAATCTGATACTTTAGGTCATTAATTGCAGTGATTTAATACAGCCCTTGAAGTACTGCTGCAAAGAACATTGTCCCCAACATCAGTATTCAAAGCAAGGCAGGGCTAAGGTGAGAGCATTCTCCAATTAGAACCTATGTTTTCCATCCCTCAGCATTTCCCAAGTCCATTGACTCACCAAAGAGGAGGAAGCTGATACAGAAGTGTGTTCATGTCAGAACTGGTGGCATGGTGCTGTGGCCTCTCCTGGTCAATTTTGTCCTGGAAGCAGGTAAATCTATTACTTTTCATTCTGGTTTAAAGGGGAGAATTTCTAGACTATCTACAGTATAGAGTATGTAAGTTTGATTTGCTAATTGAAGAAGTCCATGATCAAACGCCATATTTGATCACAACCAGCTTACCCTGACAATAAGCAGTGGGACATCTATGCACATCTATCTTGAATAGTGACTTAGAGAGCTGGAGTAAGGGACAGAGGCAGAGGGTCAGCTAAACTACTGCCGTGGATCACATTTCATTGTAGTGCCAGTTCAGCTGATAATCAATGGATGTTTACTGAGAACTGATTTTCCGATGGAATTTTCTTTTCATAATAAGCCAATTGTAGGGATGGAATATCTGAGGGGAAAGTCAACCAGGCCTCCTAAATTCTATCCTTGCATAAAGCAGATGACACTGTGCACGTCACCTGGTGGAATGCCTATGGAAAGAAACTGATGCTGTAGGTCTTACAGAGCTGAGGAGAACTGATTGTGGTCCTTTTGAGTCAGAATTTACACTATGCTGTATTGCTCAGCAAAATGGGGAAACAGAAGTTCTAAGTCTGGGAGCATCAGATAGTCACCAGTGAGCTTCTAAAGAAGAGGAGTGTCTTTAAGGATCCACTGGGTCATCAGTTTAATTCCAGTTTTTAGGAAGGACTTGTGTTAAAGGAAAGGGTGCATGTTTTTTCATGCATTCAACTTGGGATACACTTTGAGAAGGAGCCTTCTGTAGGTGTGAAAGAATCTTGGTATGTTAACTCTTAAAGTGTCAGTGTCAAAACCACTGATACTTTGTTCAACCAGTCAGGAACCCATATGAACCTGATGATTCTTTTGCTGAACTATGAGTTAGTGGGTGCTCCGAATTACCACATTTGCCCTAGAGGAGCTGATGTTCTGCTTGCATTTGGTTTGGAGTTTTATTACACATTTATATTTCCCTTGATGAAATGTTCCCATATTAATACAGTGTGGAATAAGTGAAGCAACTAAGAATGTCCACTTTTAATTTTCCCCCGGTGTGACCAAAATTTAAACAGGCCTAGAAGAAATGTTGGTGTTAGCATTTGAGTGAACAAATTCAACTTTCAGAAAAAAGAAAGGCATTTGCACTCCTGTATTTACTATCTGTGTATTTGTGAGCTATGACTTCCCATAAAACAGCTTATCTATCTGGATTGAGGAAAGTCTCTTCTTTTTATGACTGAGAAAAGAGATGCTCTGGGCTGTGATTACACTGAAGATATTGCAAGTCAAATGTTTGATTGCTTTGTATTTGTCTGAGACTGAGATGAACGACTGATATGATACCAACATACTGATCCATGATTTGTTCAATAATGTACTATAACAAAAAATGATTTTCCAAGAACATGATTTAAGCAGAACTTGGAAATTACAATTTACTTGATATGTATTTTCCATTAGATAGAAAATCTCATGGATGAAAGTAAGTCAAAAGTTTTGGCATTTACTACATAAGATCAAAATTAACAAGGTATATTTTGTGGTTTGAGAAATGAATACCTTTTGTATTTATCACCCATGGGCCCCACAGAGTGTAACAGAGAAAAAAGAAATGGCATGAAGAAAATTTTTATTTGAGAAACCAGTAGATAAAGAACCACTAAGCTTATTTTCTCATATGGACTATTACTCTTGTGTTATGTAAAACATCTTGGTTTTCTGCATGTGATACTTATTCTTGTGTTCAAACATGTTATCTCAGTTTCCAAGGCCAGGTGATACCAAGCAGATTGGACCCCAGTTCAGCTTAATTGTTAATAGTAAGTCCTGCTTTCCTTTGATGCACATATAGCAGTCTTTTCCTTTGGTGCTGT
Organism: Cervus elaphus; assembly: GCF_910594005.1. Taxonomy (NCBI): domain Eukaryota; kingdom Metazoa; phylum Chordata; class Mammalia; order Artiodactyla; family Cervidae; genus Cervus; species Cervus elaphus. The sequence goes on from NC_057815.1 coordinate 57,749,790, forward strand.
TTCTGGGAAATTCTTTTCCTTGGATTGCCTTGAGGTGTGTTAGGGAGGATTCAGCCTGTTTATTGTAATTGCTGTTGTTCAGTAGCTCAGTCATGTCCAACTCTTCGCAACCCCATGGACTGCAGCACACCCAGCTTCCCTGTCCACTATTTTCCAGAGTTTGCTCAAACTCATGTCCATTGAGTTGGTGATGCCATCCACCCATCTCATCCTCTGTCATCTCCTTCTCCTCCTACCTTTGATCTTTCCCAGCATCAGCGTCTCTTCCAATGAGGTGGCTCCTCACTTCAGGTGGCCAGAGTATTGGAGCTTCAGCTTCAGTATCAATCCTTCCAGTGAAATCAGTCAGAGCTGATTTCATTTAGGATGGACTGGTTTGATCTCCTTGCTGTCCAAGGGACTCACAAGAGTCTTCTCCAGCACTGCAATTGGAAAGCATGCCTATGGCCTTGGTTATCTGTTCCAAGTTAGGATAAGACTTGAACCAGTTTGTTTTGGAATATTAGAGAGAAAAATTGGATAGAAATGAGAGGTGAAAGATGTAGCTAAAAAACAAACAAACAAACAAAAAAAACTTCAGAGGGTAGAATCCTTGGGACTAAAACCTTAGATATCTGGGAGATGAAGATAATCCCAATAGTATTAGTGATATTTACATAAATATAATTTTAAAAATCAGTGGTAAGGAATTCACCTGTCATTGCAGGAGATGTGGATTTGATCCCTGAGTCAGGATGATCCCCTAGAGAAGGAAATGGCAACCCCTCTAGTATTCTTGCCTGGGAAATCCCATGGGCAAAGGAGCCTGGTGGGTTATAAAAAGAGTCACATGGGGTCACAAAAGAGTCAGATACAACCTAGTGACTAAACAACAACAACAACAAATTTAAAAAACAACAACTGTTCTCCTTTCAGCAAAATCTCTAACAGCTAACAGCTTGAGTCAGGGTTGTGTAAGAAAAGAAATGGATGATGGTTCAGTCAGCAAAAAGCAGAGAGGCTAGTATTGTGTATGTCCTTGAACTCAGGTAAGCACAGGCCAGAAGATTATTCCAGACTTCTTTAGACAACATAGCCCTTTAGATCACATTGCTCACAAGGCAATCGATGGACATGGATCGGCCATATGATACTCTGGTTAGGAGATAATGAACCCTCTTGAGTGGAACACATAAGAAATGAATCTGTATAAAGGAATCCATCATGATAATAGTTGTTCTCTGCAAAATGAGACTGTGCAGTGCCCAGAGAGAATGACAGCCTACTATATAGACTAAAATGTGCAAGGGGCAAGATAAATTCCAGTCTAATTGGAGTAATCAGGATTGTCTCCTGTTTCCAGGCAAGAATGATGTCATTCAATGCTAAGAAAAACATAGAGAGGGACCTTTGATGTTCTTGATTTTCTAGAACTCAGAGAGGAGGTGCTTCAGTCTAGTGCACAGAATTTCTCCAGTCACTTTGTTTGTTCATGATTTTTTTTTTTTCAATCTGGGGGAAAAAATAAGAAAATAGCAGAAATTGAGGAAAATAATGAGTTAATCAGAGAGACTGAGATTAGATGCAAACAGCTTGCTTTCAGCACATTTTTGGTGTTAGTTCTGCAAACACAACTCTCACATTGTTAGTGTGTACATGGTTCTACACATAATGCTATATAATGCTATATTTCCTCCTTTTAATCTCACTGCAAGCATTATCAAGCCCTCTTTCTCTCACCCCCTCCCTTGAATTACACTGTAGGCATACATTCTGATAATACTATACCTTACATTTGAGCCTAATTTTAGCAATTGATTTTTGAAGAATAAAAATGTCCTGGTAAAAGGGTGGCTTATGAAAGTGTTCAGTGGAAGGAATACTGGTATACATTATAGTTTGATATAATTAAGATATTAAAATATAACAAGCATGGGGTACTGTTGACTTCATACAATTTAAAGCATAATGATAAAAGGAAAAAAGATGAATGAATGCATGATAAGATAGTAAGATGTTGATATTTGACTGATACTCTAGGTGTGTCCTCCTCCCACAAAGACAGTCAAAGAGATTATAAAATATCTATTGCTAGACTGAACCCTCACATACTTTTTGTCTTGCTCATTTGAAAAAGACTTTGTATGAAAAAATGTACTTTATTGACCAACTGAATAGCATTAATTAACTTATTCATGTTTCAAAACTATTGTTACATAGTAGATTCTATAACTGTCTCCCTTCTATTTTCTGATTTAACTTATTCACAAATGCATATAGTTGAATAAAAAGATCTTTTTGCTTCTGTCCAGGTACTTACTTATGTCCAACTTGAAACTTTTTAATTTATTTTTTTGCACATATTTCATGTTGCTTTTGCATTTATCATTGCATTATTTATTTGTTTGGATGGTCCTCCCCCAAGTACTTAATTTGTAAAGCTTCAAACTTACTTTGTCAACATACTCTATAACGCACTTTAGCTCAGAATGCGACTCATCTAGGAGATTGTTTTGAGGCCTGTTGACCCTCGAATGAAACCTGACCAGTATCCTTCTCAGTGGTGGGGCAAGCTACAGATTCAGACAGCACTCACCAGTCGTTGGCAAAGTGATTAGAAGAGAGTTTAGGAATTTTATTAAAAATGCCAGTTTTGTTAAATTTCAAAAAGTTAGGTAGTTTCAGTCCCCAAAGGGGAAGAAGGGTTATTTCTCTAGTATTTATATTTCTGTTTGAATACATATATATATTTAAGAATTAATGACATCCCCTGTACTCTGGAGCTAAGTAGTGATGACATGCCCCTATTATCTGGGGATGCAGCATGACTTGCAGATGTGTTTGCTGGGGAAGCAGAGATGGTGTCTCACCTATGAGTCCTCTGGGGCTAGTCTTCAATTTTGCAACTCAGCTTCAGTTCCAGATATAGGAGATGTGAATCCCTGGACTAATTTTCAGACTCGCCATGGTCTCTAAAATTGTCTATGAGGGAAGGCTGCTCTGCTCCCCCAAGGAGTCAGTAAAACCATTTACTCTGAGTTGACTAATCCGAACCCAAGTCTGGTTTCAGGAAAACAACTTTCACATCTAAAGTAAGTCATTGCTCTAATGAGCTTGAAAATATATTTGTTTATGACTGTAATATGATGTCAGCCATGGTTTCAATCAGAGTCAGCTGTTAGTAGGACTGAATAACAATGATAACAAAAAATAAGAGTAGCAGATTGCAGATAGTAGTAGCAGTAGTAAATTCATTATAGTTTTGTGACTAAGGGTGAAAATTCTGGAGCCATACTTCTCAGGGTTGGAGTCCAAGATCATCCCCTTACTAATCATAGGATCTTAGGCAAATTACTTAACCTTCCTTTGCTTCTGTTTCCTCATCTGTCAAGTCGGGATTATAGCAATGCTTCTCAGTGGGTTGTTGAGAGGCTAAAACTAATTAAAAGTTTCTTGTGTTACTGTTATTGTTTTCATGATTACCATGTTAATGGTATCTGATATTTATTGAGTACTTGCCATATATTGGACTTGCCTGGTAGCTCAGCTGGTAAAGAATCCACCTGCAATTCAGGAGACCCTGGTTTGATTCCTGGGTTGGGAAGATCCCCTGGAGACGGAGAGGCTACTCACTCCAGTACTCTTGGGCTTCCCTGGTGACTAAGATGGTAAAGGATCCGCCTGCAATGTGGGAGACCTGGGTTTGATCCCTGGGTTGGGAAGATCCCCTGGAGGAGGGCACGGCAACCCACTCCAGTATTCTTGCCTGGAGAATCCCCATGGACAGAGGAGCCTGGCCGGCTACAGTCCACAGGCTCGCAAAGAGTCAGACAGGACTGAGAGACTGAGCACATGCCGCATGTTAAACACTATTCTAAGCCTTTTACAGGTATTATCTCACTTAATCTCTAACAGTTGTACTATCTTCATTACATAGATGAGGAACATGAGTATTTAGAGTTAAGTAACTTGGCCAAGGTTACAAAGCAAGTGAGTGGCTGAGGTGGGATTTGAAACAAGTAATCTGAGCCCAGAGTTTAGATCTTTCTCCTTAACACTATTCTGATGTCGTCTACATTATATCATATTCATTTATATATCATATTTACATTTGTAATGGTGTTATTTCAATGAAAATGTGAATGTGTTAGTTGCTCAGTTATAGCCTGCCAGGATCCTCTGTCCATGGAATTCTCCAGGCAAGAATACTATATTGGGAAAAAAAAAAAAAAAGAATACTATATTGGGTAGCCATTTCCTTCTCTGGGGGATCTTCTCAACCCAGGGATCGAATCCAGGTCTCCTGCCTTGCAGACTTTTTACTGTCTGAGCCATGTTATTTCAATGAATGCCACCTAAATAAAAACTCTCATCCATTTTGTTGTTCCAGTGAGCAATACTGCTGCTGCTGCTGCTGAGTCACTTCAGTCGTGTCCGACTCTGTGCGACCCCATAGACGGCAGCCCACCAGGCTCCCCGGTCTCTGGGATTCTCCAGGCAAGAACACTGGAGTGGGTTGCCATTTCCTTCTCCAATGCATGAAAGTGAAAAGTGAAAGTGAAGTCGCTCAGTTGTGTCTGACTCTTAGCGAGCCCATGGACTGCAGCCTACCAGGCTCCTCTGCCCATGGGATTTTCCAGGCAAGAGTACTGGAGTGGGGTGCCATTGCCTTCTCCATATACTGCTGCTATTCTCATGCATTTCTAACTTACACAATAATGCTAATAGTGTATGCATATGAACCGGTGACAGTCTTCAATTGTAAGCAACAAGAATATTTTCAGCAGATCAAGAGCCACCAGGAAGACAGTAGTATCCAGTTGAAAGCTATGCCCCAAACCCCTGCAAGGAATTGAGCAAGTAAGCACCTCTCAGGAGTTGCTGTTCAACATTAGGAGCTTGGCCTGTATTGTAAGTGCAACCACTGCTGCACGCTGGACGCGAAAGACACCACCCTGCTGCCCCAGAAACTGGATCTTGCTGCCTCAGCAATACTTCCAGGGTCTTACACTGCATCTTTGATGGATGTATTTATCTCTTATTTCCCAGAAGAAAGATATGTTCCTTTGATTTACTATATTGGCTGGGAGGAGTAGATTTCAGGAGTCTCTACTTGGACCTTGCAGTGAAATAGCCTTTTTCCAGGGATTGGAAAACTAAATGGGGTGGGGGGCTAAATGGGGCAGTTGTTGCCCAGATGTATTTCAGTTATTTATGTATAATAAATCAGGGTGATACTGGGCCCCCAATGAGGTGAAAATAGGTCAAAATTCCACTTCAAACAAGATTCCTATAAGCACCCTCTCTGACTGGTGAACTGCAATGGAATTCTGGGGGCTGAAACATTAGTGGGTGGGCTGTCTATCCATGATTTTGAGAATGCCATGCTTACTTAGCTACCCCTGAAGATCCCAGATGTTTTGGATACCAAATTATAAATAATTGCCTTATCAACCTTGGTGTGGTGCTCTGAACACATGTATTGGCTGCTACCAAAACCTCGAAGCGGCAGCAACCATATACATGTGTTCAGAGCACCACACCAATTTTGATAAGGCAATTATTTATAATATGGTATTCAAAATTTGATCTTATTTCCAATTTGATATCTCCCACTCACATCTCTGGGCTTCCCAGGTGACACTAGTGGTGAAGAATCTGTTGCTAATGCAGGAGACATAACAGAGGCAGATTTGGTCCCTGGGTCAGGAAGACTCCCTGGAGAAGGGCATGGGAACCCACTCCAGTATTCTTGCCTGGAGAATCCCCATGGACAGAGGAGCCTGGCTGGCTACAGTCCATAAGGTTGCAAAGAGTCAGAGATGACTGAAGTGACTTGATACAAATGCACCCACATCTTTGGGCTATAGACAATAGCTGTTTCATTTCTTCTTAAAAACAATTATGCTCCTTCACCAATGAATTTCTCAGTGTTGTGGAGTAGAAGATGCTTCTCAACTCTTCTTGGAAGGTGCATACATGGGCAATGGGCTGCATATGATACACCCAGGTCACCTTTCCATATCTTTCCAAACATTTGATTACTTCTGCATATACCAGGCAATTTTTTCTGGCTTCCAAATTCACTTTACTCAGGGAATCCTTCAGTTTAGGTTCTAGTTAACCAACTAAACAAACAGAACCATGTCCACATATTCTAGCTAACATATCTAGAATCTCTGGTGGTTGCAACTATAGTGGACCTTTGTAGAATCCAGGTTTGAATTGTGGAAGTTCATTTATACACAGAGTTTTTCCAATTTTAAATACTACAATACCACATGATTTATGGAACCGCAGAATTGAGGAACCCAACCTCATATAGGGAGGGTCAACTATAAATTAAAAACGGATTTTTCTACTGCATGGAAAATCAGTGCTCCTAACCCCTGCTTTGTTTAAGGGCCAATTGTACATCATAAATCAAATACTCTAATAGTATTGAATTAGCATACTATAATAGTATCTAACAGTATTCAAATACTCAAATCCTCAGTTTGGTAGATTCATACCATTCCTATACACTAGTATGAAATAAATTGGGAAAATATTAAAAACTCTTTGATATGTAAATCTTATATTCTCAGCTTTGACTTAATGTCTCCTGAGTATGTTGGGAACTTTAAAAAAAAGAAAAAGAAACAACTAAGGATGAGGCATAAAGAGTTTTTGTTTACCTTGAAAGGTAACTTCCTCAGGTGAAGTCATTAAAGTGTCCTCAAGCAAGGTAGGAGCAGCCTCATCATACAGGCAAAGAGGAGCTTATTTGGCTAGCAAACTCTCCAGGAGAGTAGGAGGTTCAGGGTAATTTGAGTCATCAAAACCTTACAGTATCTGCTCATTTCTATTATTTTCTGATTAAAGTTTAAATTCCACATTATATATCTACAGAGATGTTGAACTCAGTTGTTGTAGTATATCAACTGAAAGAATCAATGTTTGCTTTAGGAATTACAACTTAGTCATTGATAGCTCTTGGTTTCACTCCATTATTTAGGCAAAGGACTAACAAATATGAATCTGTAATTCTCCATGAGGTTTCTAGAATGACTAGAAGAGATGATCCGACACCGCTGTAAGTGAATTTCTGAAACTCTTCATTCCGTCTAGGGTATTATTCATCTAAAGACTTGTCTTCAGTGGGCACTTTATTTTAGGTGATCACAGGTGCTATTAACATCTGTGATATTACAATAGTGATATTAACTATTTTAAACCATGTACCAGGAGAATCCTGAGTCTCTTCTTTTCATATTAGTTTGATATTCACTGCCTAGCCATAGCCAACCCCTCCCCCCACCACATGCACACACAAGCACTTATTTTTCCCAGAAAGATTTCTGTTTTGAATTGAAATTACATCTCCTACACTGTATCTTTGTTTCTTCTTGCATGTTCCAATACAGTTAGAATTAGTTTAGAAATGCATCAAAAGTTTTCACTTTGAAAACTCTAATGAACAGACAAATGATGTTTGTAGATATTCTTGAGATGACACATGTTTATATGAGCAGGTATACCTGAAATTTTCTCTGTCCTGATAGCTTTCCAGTGGAACTTTCACAAACAAGTAATGTACTCAAGGGATTACATCTCCAAAGACCCTGAATCTCATAAATATAGCCTTGCTTTACAATGAGTTTTTGAAGTTTGTCCTTATCATTGAGGTACAAACATCTGCAGGTAATAATTTTCCTTTTCTATTGATACAATAATATTTGTTTTTCATTTTTGTATTAGAACTTAAGATGTGGGTTACTTCAAGGTAATAATCCCTTCTTAAGTCTACTTATTTCTATGAACAGTACTTTGTATTATTATATACATCATCGTATTTAACACAAGAATCATGTGAAGTACTTTTTAAAGAAACAAGTAAATAATGAAGGGTTGAAGAACTTTTATAAATTGTCTAAGATTCCATAGATAATCAGTGGTAAAGCTAGAATCTGATTCCAGGCCTATATGGCTGCAAAGCTCATGGCATATCTTCACAATGCTTTGGTCCATGCCATCACTGATATTCAAAATAGGCTCTGATTTTCCCCATTACCCCTCCTCCACAATTTTGGGAGTAGCCTTCATTCCTTTTTTGTTCATTCAGCTGTTAAACACAACATAATAACATCTATCTATTATTTTTTCAAATTATCTTTACTCAGTTTTTGAATGTTAACTCCATTCAACTGGAGTTAAGAAAGGTTATTTTCAAGTCTCCTTATTTTCTCTTAAATCAAGAGGTCCTGCTTTCATCTCTTTAACTCTTGAAGCCTTTTTCCTATGTTTCCTGTACTCACAATTATCAACAAAATCTCATGTCTTCAGTATCTCTTTAGAGCATTCCATTCTCTTCATTCTTCTTTTCAATAGATATTAATGCTTTCCTAACCCTGAGGACATTTTTTTTTTCTCTACAGTCTTCTCAAGAGATATATGTTTTTTCTCTTACTCCTAATACCCCTGGGCCTGGTAGAAGGTGGTATTCCTTCTCCTCTACTGCCACTTACAGACATTGTTTCTCTTTGAACTACAAATACTTATAGTTGAGTTTGCATCATCAGACTCTACTAACCAAGCCTCCTTATTTTCCTCCACCTTTTGCAATCACCTACTGACTAGCATTATGTTTCCTCATCCTTGGAAAGTTTTTGGCTTTGGCTTGCTCTATTCTCTTAATGGTATTCCTGTCACAATTCCTGATGGACAGCAATTGTGGTTTTAATATCTTCATAGGGAAGATCCTTTGAACATTTGGCCCCTCAGTTTCTTGAGTCCGCCTCCAAAGATCTTCTTTTTCTCCCTACTGTATCCAGTCACTCCACTGTCAGATTTACTAGACAGTGGCTTTTGCCAATAACTGCAGCTTTTAATCTCATTTAAGCATCTCAAACTGTAACTATCACCATCTCCTGTCTTTCTAGCTCATTCTCTTTAGTAGAATACTGAAAGGATTTCCCTGGGGGCCTGACACTTTTTTGTTGGCTTTACCCATTTCATGTACTCATTTATCTTAAATGCTCTGCTTAAATAATGGTGGTTTCACTCTCTACCTTGCATCTACCCTCAAATGTCATACCTATCTCTTTTATTGCTCTCCAAAAAAAAATCCTAGTTAAATTTGATTTCTTACCTACCAAGGACCCCTAATAGTCCAGTTGAACACAAGAGCACATCAATTTTCTGTACTGGGGCACTGAGTACATATATCATCTGCCTCACAGAGTTGTCATTACCTTGTAGCCATGTATTTATATGAATTACTAAATTTCAAAGTCACCCTTTTAAGAGTAAAGATATTACTTATGTATTAATATAATTGAAAAACTTTTTGAACATATAAATGAACCAAATATACATTCTGATATTCCATGTTCTTCTTTAGGAAGTATAGAAAATATTTGTGTTTTATCAATGTGGTAATGGGTTAGCAGGCTCCAGGAATGAAATCTGACTTGAGCTCAGTTGTAAGAAAGACATTTAACCTAAAATTAGTTACACAACTTCTTTAGATCTCAGTTTCTAGCTTTCAAATGAGACAGATGGAATGGATGGGGCTGCATTTTGAAGCTTAGCATTCTGTGATGGTGAGAAAGCTCTCATGCTTTTCTTGCTTTTTCATGTTTTTTTTTTTTTTTTTCCTCAAACAAGTTGATAAGGGAAAGAGTTTCCTAGAAGCTGACCTAAAGGTGTGATTTTTCACAGACAGGTTCTATTCACATAGGGCTAGTTACCTGTGAGAAGTAGAAAGTTGGAACCTTTTTCCTAACAGCCATAGCCCCAGGTTATGCAAAGTCTCAGGCACTTGTGGAATCTTTCTGGAGTAATCTGATCAATGTGTCTGGTTCCCTTTACCTGGATTGACTCACTATCAAGAATCAGATAAGGAAGCTGTGGTACATATACACCATGGAATATTGCTCAGCCATTAAAAAGAATTCATTTGAATCAGTTCTAATGAGATGGATGAAACTGAAGCCCATTATACAGAGTGAAGTAAGCCAGAAAGATAAAGACCATTACAGCATACTAACACATATATATGGAATTTAGAAAGATGGTAACGATAACCCTAAATGCAAAACAGAAAAAGAGACACAGATGTACAGAACAGACTTTTGGACTCTATGGGAGAAGGCGAGGGTGGGATGTTTCGAGAGAACAGCATCGAAACATGTATATTATCTAGGGTGAAACAGATCACCAGCCCAGGTTGGATACATGAGACAAGTGCTCGGGCCTGGTGCACTGGGAAGACCCAGAGGGATTGGGTAGAGAGGGAGGTGGGAGGGGGGATCGGGATGGGGAATACATGTAAATCCATGGCTGATTCATGTCAATGTGTGACAAAACCCACTACAATATTGTAAAGTAATTAGCCTCCAACTAATAAAAATAAATGAAAAAAAAAAAAAGAATCAGATAACTTGATCCTAACATGATACCATCTCCTTTTCCAAAACTCAGTCTCTCCAGGTTGATTTGATCATGGTTTGAGCACCTTGTTCTACATCCTGCCCCTGTCCAAACTCCCTGGATATTTGTTGTGCTTGAAAACTGTGATACCTGTTTGAATTCAGTTGCTCATCCTCTTTCATACAAGAAATGATACCTCATATATTTTGAACAGTTGTTCTTTTCCATGGGTCCTGGCCCATGCCAACATTTCTATTCCCTTTCATCATGTCTTTGGCTTAGAAGATATAGTTATTGGGTCGCTCATACTGTCTGGTGGCCATCTCTAAGATGTGCTCATGTGAATCTATTCCTCACGGACCACCTAAACCAAATACACAATGCAAATGTGACTTGAATGTGTTAAGTTAAAAAAACAGATTTTTCTGAGTATTCCTGGCCTTATATCAGTGAACATTTATATTTTTAAGTCTTATGCAAGATATCATGTGTGAAAACATTTTCCCCAAATATTTACATGTGAGTATATATGTTGGTATTTTCTTATATAGCTGTTGTAAAACTAAGTATGTGGACTATAAAATTTTCTTCTAATATCCACTTGTTTTTCTTTCAGTGGGCACCATTCTCAGTAAAGATGGGGACTGGAAACTACACAACTGTGACAGAGTTCATTATTTTGGGGTTAGCAGAGGAGACTACAGTTTGTGTCATTTTATTTATTGTGTTTTTGGGAGTCTATCTGTTTACCTTAATAGGCAATATCAGCATAATCATGTTAATCAGAAGCAGCCCTCAGCTTCACACCCCAATGTACCTTTTCCTCTGCCATTTGGCCTTTGTAGACATTGGGTACTCCTCATCAGTCACACCTGTCATGCTCATGGGCTTCCTCAGGGAAGGAACCTCTATCCGTGTTGCTGGTTGTATTGCTCAGCTCTGTTCTGTGGTCACATTTGGGACAGCTGAGTGCTTCCTGCTGGCTGCCATGGCCTATGACCGCTATGTGGCCATCTGCTTGCCCCTGCTCTACTCCACCCACATGTCCCCCAGAATCTGCATTCTCTTAGTAGGGGCTTCCTATCTAGGTGGGTGTGTGAATGCTTGGACATTTACTGGCTGTTTGTTAAGCCTGTCTTTCTGTGGACCAAATAAATTCAATCACTTTTTCTGTGATTATTCGCCACTTTTGAAACTTTCTTGTTCTCATGATTTTACTTGTGAAATAATTCCAGCCATCTCTTCTGGTTCAATTATTGTAGTCACTGTGTTTATCATTGCTCTCTCTTACATCTACATCCTTTTCTCAATCCTGAAGATGCGCTCCACCAAGGGGCGCCACAAAGCCTTCTCCACCTGCACGTCCCACCTCACAGCAGTCACGCTGTTCTATGGGACCATCACGTTCATTTATGTGATGCCCAAGTCCAGCTACTCAGCTGAGCAGAACAAGGTGGTGTCTGTGTTCTACACAGTCATAATCCCCATGTTGAACCCCCTCATCTACAGTCTCAGAAACAAGGAGGTTAAAGAGGCCATGAGAAAATTAATGGCTAGAACACATTGGTAGTCCTAAAGTAATCTGATTTTTAATAATAAACATTGTATAATGAAGACTTCTCCTGCAGATGAATAAATAATATACTAAGTAAATTTCAGTGTATATTCATAGTATTCGAAACTCACAAATTTCATTACACTATTCCAAGAAAAAAATTCAGCGTAAAAAAAAATAAATGTGCATTCACCAAGATAGGAACATTAGCAAAAAAAAAGTTTTATTCTTACTTTATCCACCATTTTTTGCCCCTACATGTACAAATCTTTTCAAATAAATTCTGTGCTCTTTGAATGTAGTCTTTGGAAATAACTGCTGGAAGCACCTGAAACTCCTTGAGTGGGAAATATACAGCAGTGTTGCCATCCATAATCTTGTCATCTGACAGAGATGGTGTCCATGGTGTACAGATATCTAAGGACTGAAATCAGTGATGCTAGTAGTTGTAAAGCTTCTGCTGCTTTGTGATCTGAGCAACAGGATTCTTCCCACAATACCTCTGCAGGTGAGTCTCAGCAAGCTAACTCAGAGGATATCTGAAAGCTCCATTTAGCTTAGCTCTTCCCTTTCAGGGATCTATTCTCAAAAATGTGTTCAAGAGTTTCCAGAAGAAAGACTACTGGGGGCTAGCTGACATGACCTGGCTCCTTTCTAGGTCAGAAAGTAAGGTTTCTTTTTTTAAGGTTGTTTCAATATTGTCAAATGTATGCTGCATACTCGTAAGGTGTGTTAAACCATTCTTTCCCTCTAGTATTGTTGCCTCTTATACTGAAATTCTCAGATTTCTTGCACATAATTTCATTGGAACTTCTGGATTAGCCCATAAAATGCTCTCTTTAAACCAGATGGTTTCCTTTATAGAATTTAAAATTATTTGTATTTTTATAGACCTCTTTGTGTTTCTTCTCCCAGTTGTTTTAATCTATGTAGATATTTTTAAATAAAAAGAGATAATATTTTTAAGGATCTTATTTTTCCTGTAATAAATATAAATACCAGACTAATCTTAATACAAGTTATATCGTGTGATCTTTCTATTTAGTCATAATCAATGTTTCCACTGTCCACTACATTAAGTCCAGAGTGAGACACGGTAGTGTGAGACATCTCTCCTTTTTGTCCTCCCCTCTTTAAGCAACTAATTAGGCATCCATACATCAACAAAGTGCCTCAGTAGGTGTTGTGGGATCCAGAACCATACACCAAGGGATCCAGGAGGACTCTTGACCACCTATGCATCTAGTAATAGTCAGAAAGACCCCAGTAAGGGCCTCAAAACCAGCAGGAGTCAGTGAATTTGCCCCAATTCTTCTCGGCCCCTGCCAAGGAAAACCTGGAGAGTGCAGACTTGGGCAGAAACCATTGGATCAGAGAGACTGTAGAAATGTAGCTTTCCAGAGGAGGGATTCCTGCATGTAGCTGGAGAAAAATAATAGGAATGTGAGTTTGGATGCAGTGAAGACTACATCTTTGCCAGTACTGCTGTTTCCCCAAGGCAACAGTGCCTGGGGCGGAACTAGCAAGCAGTGTCCTCTCCTGCATAGGAAAAGGATAGCAGTGAGTGAGCACTTGTGTTCCCTGGCATTTCAAGACACTGCGGGAGAAGTCCATCTAAAAAAGTGTTACTGAGGCAATACCTCCATGACTGGGGTGGGGAGATCAGAAAAGAAGAAGATAAGAATGTTAAAGGACACTAAAGGGATGCAATTAAGCTGACTGTATTCAGTAATTAAGTAAGAAGTCTACAAGCCTCTGGGAGCAGGTATATCCATACAAGTTCAGGGGAAAATCCCAGATATTATAACAAGTACAAAACCATCACTGTAAAATTACAAGACACATTAAGACTGAAGAAAGTATGTCATCACCAAAAGAATAAGAGTTTTCCAGTAACTGAACTCAACGGCACAAAATACTGAAATCTGACAAAGAATTTGAAATATCTGTTTTGGGGAAACTCAACAAGCTATTAAAAAACACAGAAAGACAGTATATGAAAAAAATGAGTCATTTAACAGAGAGATAGAAATTATATAAAAAAGAATCCAACAGAAATTCTGGAGCTGAAGAATTCAATAAATGAAATGAAAAATGCTATAGAAGGCATCAGGCATCTATAGTAGAGTAGATCAAATGGGAGACAGAGTAAGTGATCTAGCTAGTAGGAACTTTGAAACAATCCGTCCAGAGGTGAAGAAAGAAAAAAGCATGACAAAGAACAAAGAAAGATGATGTGATCTTTGGGATGCCATCAAATGTACAAATATTAGAATAGTTGCAGTTCCAAAAAGAGAGAAGAAGGAGAAGAGGGGAAAGAAAGTTTATTTTAAAATATAATAGCTAAGAATGTGCCAAACCTGAGGAGAGATATAGACATCCAAGTTCACGAAGCTAATAGAGCACCCTATTATCTCAATGCAAAAAGACCTTGTACAAGGCATATTATAATGAAACTGTCAAAAATCAAAGATAAAGAGAATACCAAAAACAACTGGAGAAAAAGATTGTCACCTACAAAGGAACCCTTTGTAGAATTCCAGTAGATTTCTCAGCAGAAACCCTACAGTCCAGGAAAGAATGGAACGATATATTCAAAGTGTTGGAAAAAATTGCCAGTCAAGAATACTAAAGTTATCCTTCAGAAATGGAGAGAGAATTTCCCAGACAAACAAAAGCCGAGGGAGTTCCTAACCACTACATCTGCCTTGCAAGAAATGCTGAAAGGAATTCAAGCTAAAATGAAAAAGTATCAGTGACTTGAAAACATATGAAAATATAAAACAAACTGGTAAAGGTAAACAGTCATATTTAGAAAACTCCAACTATAATATGATAGTGTGTTAACCACTTAAGTATAGGATAAAGGTTAAAGGAAAAGATTATTAAAAATAAATCTAGCATTATAATTTGTTAGTGAATACACAATATAAAAATAGGTAAAATGTAGCATCAAAAATATAAAAGTAGGGAATGAATGGTGGAACTTATGAATGTGAAAAAAGTTATCAGCTTAAAATGGATTGTTATATATTGAAGATGTTTTATATAAGCTCCATGATAACCTAAAAAGCAGAAACTTAGAGTAGGCTAACAAAAGATAGAGAAAGGGGAAACAGAGCATGGAAAAGCACCAGTTTATAAGGATAAGCTGAAACAAGGGAAAAAAGAAACAACTGGATTACAAGAGTGCCCATAAGCAATTAATAAGAGAATATTACCAAGTCCTTACATGTTAATAATTACTTTAAGTGTAAATGGGTTGAATTCATCAACAAAAGGCACAGAGTGACTAGATGGATTAAAAAAAAATAACAGGCAAGTACATGCCGCCTGTAAGAGACTCACTACAGATTTAAGAACACACATAGGCTCAAAGTGATGGGATGAAAAAAGATATTCCATGCAAGAGGAAACCGAAAGGAAGCAGGTATAGCTCTGCTTCTATTAGATAAAGTAGATTTTAAGCCAAAAATAATAACAAGATACAAAGAAGGTCACTACATAATGATAATGGGATCAATTTGTGAAGAAAATGTAATAGTTATAAGTATATATGGAAGACCTAAATATATTAAGCAAGTGCTAACAGATCTGAAGGGAGAAACAGGCAACAGTACAACACTAGAACAAGATCAATACTCATTTAAGTATTGATAAAATCAATACTCCATTTAAGCCATGGATGGATCATTCAGACAGAGTATCAGAAAGGAAACATTGGACTTGAACCATATGTTAGATCAAACAGACATATACAGACTAAGACATATATAGAATATTGGAGAAGGAAATGGCAATCCACTCCAGTATTCTTGCCTGGGGAACCCCATGGACAGAGGAGCCTGGCAGGCTACAGCCCATGGGGTCACAAGAGTCAGATACGGCTTAGCGACTAAATCATCGTCCTCATATATAAAACAGACCATTCTATGGTAGCAGAATAACACTCCTCTCAAATGCAGAGTATTTTCTAAGATAGATAATTTGGTGGGAATAGTTTTATCTATCCTAGATCTATCACAGTTCTGGAGGGAGAAACAGGCTCTGGCATTGCAAGCAAATTCTTTACTGCTGAACCTCCGAGGAAGCGCCTGTACCTCCTAGTCTGCGAATAATTCTTTCTAGTGTTTTTTTCATTTCAGCTATTGTATTTTCAACTCTGATCAGTTCTTTTTATATTTTCTAGTTCTTTGTTGAAATTCTCACTATACTCCTCCATTGTTTTCTAAGTTCAGTGATCATTTTAATGACCATTGCTTTGAACTCTTTATTAGATAAATTACTTATCTCCATTTCATTAGGGTTTTTTTTTCCTTGGGGTCTTATCTCATTCTTTCCTTTGGTATCTCTAATTTTCTTGAAGAGTTCTCTAGTCTTTCCCATTCTATGTTGGGTGGTCTGAAATACCAGACCCGTATGCCGGTCTCCTGCAAAACCTGTATGTACATCAAGAAGCAACAGTTAGAACCAGACATGAAACAACAGAATGGTTCAAAACAGGGAAAGGAGTACATCAAGGCTGTATATTGTTATCCTGCTTATGTAGCTTCTATGCAGAGTACATCATGAGAAATAACGGGCTGGATGAAGCTCAAGCTGAAATCAAGATTTCGGGGAGAGATATTAATAACATCAGATATGCAGATGACACCACCCTAATGGCAGAAGTAAAGAGGAACTAAAGAGCCTCTTGATGAAGGGGAAAGAGGAGAGTGAAAAAGCTGGCTTAAAACTAGGGTAATGGGATCTGGTCCCATCACTTCATGGCAAATAGATGGGGAAACAATGGAAACAGTGACAGACTTTATTTTCTTGGGCTCCAAAATCACTGTGGAAGGTGACTGCAGCCATGAAATTAAATTAAGATGCTTAATCTTTGGGAGAAAAGCTATGACAAACCTAGACAGTGTATTAAAAAGTAGAGACATTACTTTGCTGACAAAGCTATGGTTTTTCCAGTAGTCATGTATGGATCTGAGAGCTGAACAATAAAAAAGGCTGAGCACTGAAGAATTGATGCCTTCGAATTGTGGTGCTGGAGAAGACTCTTGAGAGTTCCTTGGACTGCAAGGAGATCAAACCAGTCAGTCCTAAAGGAAATTAACCCTGAATATTCATTAGAAGGACTGATGTGGAAGTTGAAGCTCCAATACTTGGGCCACTGATGCGAAGAGATGGCTCATTGGAAAAGACCCTGATGTTGGGAAATATTGAAAGCAGGAGGAGAAGGGGACGACAGAGGACAAGATGGTTGGATGGCACCGCTGGCTCAAAGGACATGAGATTGAGCAAACTCTGGGAGGTAGTGAAGGATAGGGAAGGCTGGCATGCTGCAGTCCATGGGGTCGCAAAGAGTCGGGCACGACTGAGCGACTGAACAACAACAACAACATATCTCATTCTTTCATTTGGAACATACTCCTCATCTTTTCATTTTGTTTGACTTTGTTTGTCTATGAGATTAGGTGAAACATTACCTGTCCTGGTCTTCAAGGTGTGTGCTTCTGGGGAGCATCCCTTTCAGTCTGTGTGTGCTCAGTGGCTTTGGTGGGAGACCTGGATCTAAAATTAGCAAGGACCACAGCTTCTCCTGGCAGCCACCACCTTGGTGGGGATTAGAGCTAGACAGAGGGGCTGAAGTCAGAGTCTGGTGTAAGCCATGGATTCTCCTGTGGCATGATGGCGGTTGCTGCCTTGGTGGGGATATGATTGGGGCCAGAGGGGCTTAAACTGCAGCCTAGACAAAGCTGCATCTAGGCCGGAGACATGCTGGCAGTCACACACTGGCGGGGGGTTGGCAGAGAGGCTGTAGCTGGATACTGGGGTGGAATGTTCTGGGGCAATCTGGCAGGTTAGCCAGAGCACCAGGAACTTTTCAATCTTCTACCTTTGCACTGAGATGGACAGCAAGTGAGTCTGTGGTTGTGCTCTTCAAGAGCAGATCTCAGTTTTCTACAGCCTTCTGGTAAGCCCCCCTGGTTTTCTAAACCAGGAAATGGGGCTTTATCTTCCTGATGCTCAATCTCAGGGTTGGGATGCCCAATGTGGGGCTGAACCCCTTTCTTTTTAGGGAGAATCCCTGAGCCTGTGATATTTTCTTCCTCCTCTGGGTTGCCCACTGTGGGTGTCGGTCCCAACTTGAGCACTTCTCTTCTACTAGACTCTGTGTGGCTCTTTGTTTGATCATAGAGTCATTCTTCTAGTCTTCAAGTTGTCCTCAGAGAAAATTGCTCTATTTGTATTTGTAATTTTGATGTGTTTGTGGGAGGAGGTGAGCTCGGTGTCTTCCTAATGTGCTATCTTGATTGCACCTTCTTTTACCATTTTGTATTTGAAGTTTAGTTCTTAACCTGATATATTAAACTTAGAACCAATATTTAGTCATGAGATAATTTATTATATTTCCAATAATTATCAAATGGAAGTGCACAACTAGATAAAAACAAACAAACAAAAAATTCGATTGCTTGAGAATTGACAGAACCCTCAAAGATCAGTTACATTTGTGTGAGGTGCACTGTTTGGTATTCACTTGAGAATGTGATAATGACCCTTGGTGCTTTTGAATTCACATTTGAATCTCGAGAATCTTCAGAGATTTATCCTCAAAGGCAAATAATGAGATAGCACAGGTGTTATATTACAACAAATGAGTTTGAATTTATTACTGCAAGATGAATGTGTTCTCACCTTAAGAGGTAAAATTTTTGGCTTTTGTAAGTTAATCAGTTATACTGACCTTAGCACGCATGCACATGCACACTTGCACTGATTTTTCAATACCCACTTGAGAACACTTTACTCTCTGAAGTTGTATCTGTACTTACAAGTCACAGCAGAGAAATTGGGCAGATGCTATCCAGCAGTAAATGTAGCAAATAACTTTCAGTGAAAGCCGCTAGTCATGTCCGACTCTTGGTGACCCCATGGACTATACAGTCCATGGAATTATTCAGGCCAGAATACTCGAGTGGGTGGCCATTCCCTTCTTTAGGGGAACTTCCCAACCCAGGAATCGAACCCAGGTCTCCCGTATTACAGGCGGATTCTTGACCAGATGAACCACTAGGGAAGCCAGCAAATAAGGTTAGTTGAATTAATCTAAGTTTCAATAGTCTGCTTAGTGTATGTGCTGTCCTGTGCTTAGCTGCTCAGTCGTGTCTGATTCTCTGAGACCCCACAGACTGTAGCCTGCCAGGCGCCTCTGTCCATGGGATTCTCCAGGAAAGAATACTGGGGTTGCCATACCCTGCTCCGGGGGATCTTCCCAGCCCAGAGATCCAGCCCAGGTCTCCCACATTGCAGGTGGATTCTTTACCACCTGAGCCACCAGGGAAGCCTGAGAATACTGGAGTGGGTAGCCTGTCCCTTCTCCAGGGGATCTTCCCTACCGCAGAATCAAACCAGGATCTCCTAGTTTGATAACTAGGAGATAACTAGAGGTAACTAGATTCTTTACCAGCTGAGCTACCGGGGAAGCCCACTTAGTGTATAAATAGGCTTAATTCAAGTGATAATAATTCCTCATTTTTTCACCCATAAGACCAGAAAATTACATAGTCTTTCAATGTTATTTAAACTTGGTATTTAGCCAGTAAGTATTATACTATAAAATTCACTAACTTTAAGATGCTTTGAGGACTTACTGTTTGTAAATATCTTGGAAAAACTTCCTTTATTTATTGTTTGGAAGACTTACACTTAGAGGCAACCAGAGGCTTTAGACAAAGTTGGAAATATAAAGCCAAAAAACTTGCAGATGAGTTTCAACCTGGCAACTTGCTGGGTGAAACTGAATACACTTCTTATCTAAACTGGAAATTTATTCGGCAGTATATTGTGTTGAAACTAATGTTATTTGTTCTATTTTACTCCAATGAAACATCATGACATTAGGAAATAATCAGATTTCTTTGAATGTGTGTAGTTTAATTATGTCCTAGATATTGAACATGCAACATTTTTCATAGAGATTATATTGATGTTTCAAACTAACTGAGAATATTTAAATATAAATGTTAAATAAACATAATACATTTATAATAGCTGATTTCATTTATAACTTTAAGTTTCCTTTCCATTTCTTCTTTGTCCTATGAAGAAAATTGTGTTTCTTCTTTTAAAAACATGATCTTGTTTTATTGAGAGAAATTGTAAACTTTGTAATTAACTAGGTATCTCATGTATACTTCACCTTTCTGAAAGTAGGAAAGTAATTTGCTATCCACGCATATCCAAGAGACTTGACTTCATCGTTAAGTATTCTTTAATTTCATTTATAGCGTACTATATAGTTACTGAAGGAATGGACTGGATTCAAACTACCAAGATGAGAGTCACATCTTGATTTTACCACTTACTGTGCAAACTTAGCTGTTATATTGCCAAAGTCAGTTTCATCATCTATATATGAGATAAAAATACATATTATTTTATATAAATTAAAATAGAACTATATAGAAAATTATTAACCCAAGGCCTGCCATTTAGTAAATATTCAATAAATGTAAACTATTATATTGTATAAGGAGAAAAAGATACAGATTATTTGAAGCAGGTTTTCCAGTGTTACTGCTGAAAACAATGTTTAGCATACAGAATATTCATTATATAAATAAATGAACTTTTCTACTCTAAAATTTATATAAAAATAAAAGAATATTTTTTTTTACTCTAAGGTAAAAAAATTAGTCCAAACCCATCTTGAATAATTTATTTGTTTATTTTGATAATAACCTCTATGTGTATTAAGAACAAGGAAACCATCTAATTAAAATTTTCTTTAATGTAATGTTTCATCACAGGTTCATTACAATAGGAGCTACCTTATCTCATGGATTCCCTGGGGCATGGGAACGATACTGCAATGACAGGTTTCATTTTACTGGGCTTAACAAATGATCCAGTCCTTCGAATCATCCTCTTCATGATCATCCTCTGTATCTACCTGGTGACCATATGTGGGAATCTCAGCACAATTATTCTTATCAGAATCTCTTCTCAGCTCCATCATCCCATGTATTTTTTTTTGAGCCACTTGGCCTTTGCTGACATAGGTTATTCATCTTCTGTTACACCTAATATGCTTGTAAACTTCCTGGTGGAGACAAATACCATCTCCTATCCTGGATGTGCAGTCCAGCTTGGTTCTGTTGTTTTCTTTGGGTCATCTGAGTGCTTCCTTTTGGCTGCCATGGCATATGATCGCTTTGTGGCAATTTGCAGCCCGCTGCTTTATTCCACCAAAATGTCCACACAAGTTTATGTTCAGTTACTCACAGTGGCTTATGTAGCTGGTTTTCTCAATGCTTGCTCTTTTACTATTTGCTTCTATTTTTTACTCTTCTGTGGACCAAATCAAGTCAATCATTTTTTCTGTGATTTTGCTCCTTTGGTTGAACTCTCCTGTTCTGACACCAGTATCCCTGCAGTTATTCCCTCATTTACGGCCGGCTCCATCATTGTGGTCACAGTGACTGTCATAGCTGTATCCTACATCTACATCCTCATCACCATCCTCAGGATGCACTCCCCCGAGGGGCGCCACAAGGCCTTCTCCACCTGCACGTCCCACCTCACAGCAGTCACTCTGTTCTATGGGACCATCACGTTCATTTACGTGATGCCCAAGTCCAGCTACTCAACTGACCAGAACAAGGTGGTGTCTGTGTTCTACATGGTGGTGATCCCCATGTTGAACCCCCTCATCTACAGCCTCAGGAACAATGAGATTAAGGGGGCTCTGAAGAGAGAGCTTTGTTAAAAAACTCACTTCCTGCTCTGTGCATCCATTCTTCTCCTAAGTTCTTAGATCATTCTTAGGATCATTACTCTGAACTCTTTTTTGGTTAGATTGCCTATCTTCACACCATTTCCTCTGCAGTTTTATCTTGTTCTTTCATCTGAAACATATTCCTCTGCTGCCTCATTTCAAGCTGCTATTTATGTTTTTATATCTGTAGTACGTGTGTGTATGCTAAATTCCTTCAGTTGTGTCCGACTCTATGCAACCCTATGGATTATAGTCTGCCAGGCTTCTCTGTCCAAGGGATTTTCCCATGGGACTGGAGTGGGTTGTCATGCCCTCCTCCCGACTCAGGGGTCAAACCCATGTCTCTTATGTCTCCTGCATTGGCAGGCAGGTTCTTTATCACTAGTGCCTGCTGGGAAACCCATATCTGTGGTTGAACCTTGGAAACTGGCCCTCTGTAGGAAGCATCCTACACATCCCAGCAGTGCACTCTCCCCTCATTCCCCAAGCTATATGCTCTAGGACTCGCCCTAAGAGGGTTCTGTGGGTCCTTCTGTGGAGGGCCGACTATGCCAGTAGTCTGGTGGGCTTAGTTGGCCCCTAGTCTGGTTGGCTGCCAGGTTCAGCCTCGTATGGAGGCTTCCAGCTGCTGTTTAGCAGGGCCTGGTCACGAGGTGGCTGGCCCCTATGGGGCCCCAGGGCTAGCAATGGCTCAGTGGTGGGCGGATCCAGGGTCCTGAAGACTCTGGGACTGTTGTCCACCCTCTGGGAGGTGAAGCCAGGCCCTGGGTTAGTGCTGGTCTACTGGCAGCCACACTCCAGGGTCCAGGGGTCCTGGATCTGATTTCAAATCATTGGTAGGGGGGTTTGGGGGTCCTGAAGGTTGCATTGGTCTGCTAGTGAGCAGGGCCATGGCCCAGCTTGTCCCAGGTCAGGATCTGGTCTACATTCTCATGTCTGTCCCCATGGGTGAGGCTAGTCTAGAGGCTTATGCGGACTTTCTTGTGGGAGGGGCTAGTGTCTGCCCACTGGTGAGTGGAGCTGAGTCCTGGGCTGCATCTAGAGGCAGCTGTGGGCTCTTTAGTCTTTAAGCAGCCTGTCTGCAGAAGGCTGGGGCTGTGTCTCCGCCCAGCTAGTTGCTTGGACTCAGGCATCTCAGCACCTGTAGGCTGTTGGGCTAATGAGCTGGAGGAAAATTTCCAAGATGGCGTTTGCCAGCGTCAGCCTCTACCAGCACCAGCATCTACATGATAGACTCTGCTCCCAGGAGTGGCTGCTGCCAGTGTCTTTGTCCCCAGGGCGAGCTATAGCTGCCTCCACCCCCTCCAGGAGACTCTCCAGGATCTGCAGGTAGGTCTGGCCCAGGCTCTTAGAATTATTGCTCTTGCCTGGGGTCCCAGTGCTTATGGAATTTTGTGGGCACTCTGAGTGGAGTCTCTGTTTCCCTAGCCCTGAGGGGCTCCTGAAATTAAACCCCATTGACCTTCAAAACCAAATGCTCTGGGGGCTCATCTTCCTGGTGCTGGACCCCTAGGCTGGGGCTCAGAACTCTCGCTCCTGTGGGAGAACCTCTGCAATATAATTATTCTCCAGTTTGTGGGCCGTCGCTCAGCTTGGGGGGTGATGGTGTTTGATTATATTTTGAGTTTGCCCTTTTTACCTATTTTGGTACTTTCTTTATATTGATATATTTAGTTGTAGAAGATCTTCTCTGGCAGGATCTAGTCTTTTTCATTGATGGTTGTTCTGCAGATAGTTGTGATTTTGGTGTGCTCCTGAGATGGACGTTGGCTCAGGGTCTTTTTACTTTGCTGTCCTGGCTGCTGTCCTGGTTGAAATGACCTTTGAAGTCATCTTTTCCTGTGTGATGAAGACTGTTTTGTTTTCCTTTGTGCTTAGCCTCTCTTCACTTACTTACAGTGCAGAGACCTTGTACCTAGCACTTCAGACCACAGTTCCTGCTGTGCTGATAACTCAGCTTGGGGGTGAAGAGAGAGCTTGCTAGAAATGTGTGTTCTTAATTTGTTTTTTTTTTCTTTTTTTTAGTATTTGATATAATGATGTACCATAAAATAAAAACAAAAGGACAAAGGGTATCTGTGGTCAAAATATATTGGTCTATATGTTATTAGCTAATGTGAAGGCTCTTAGTAAAGGTCGGGGCTAGATTTTTCCCATCTCAGAGGGTAAACTAGAGGCCCTAAAATAAACTGAAATTTAATTCTTAATTAGTAACCCAAACTGCTTAACATGAAATAATAATCCTTTGAAAATTCTTTAAAGTTTTATTCATATCTTTTCAAAAGTTGTATTCTGGTACAAGTCAAGAAAGGCTATTAGACTGTCAAACCTTTAAGACTGGGTCCATTTCAAAAGTAGCTTGTCCTGGAATGAGTACAACAGTTATAGTTATGACTGAGTATATTCTGAGAGGAGACAACCAAGTGGAACCAGACAGTGAAATTATTAGAGACATTCTTTTTGCATGGATATCTGCTGGTGATGGTCTTTTTGGACCCCCCAAAATCTGTTCTGTGTTCTTAAGTCTGACTCCAGCCTAGTTATAGGAGACTTCATAAAGAACAGTGTAGATGCCCCTGATCAAACCTGCTGTGAATTCTTCCAGGTCAAAAACAGGTGATTTCTCTGTGGAAATAAGCAGGGTTCCTGAATTCCTAGGGAGTGACAAACAAGCTCTTTAAGTGACTTGTTTGTGGTCAAATGCACAGCCTAATTTTATGTGTCAGTTTGGCTAGGCTACAGTGACCAGTTGTTTGATCAAACATGAGATGTTGCTGGGAAGGTGATTTTTACATGTGATTAACATTTAGACATTGAATAAAGCAGATTACTGTCCAACATGTGGGTGGCCCTCATCCAATCAGTTGAAAATCTTAGGTGAAAAAACTTAAGTCCTCTTAAAAAGAGGAATTCTGTCTCCAGGCTGCCTTTGGATTCAAGACTGTGACATCAACTCTTTCTGGAATTTCCAGTTTCCTGGACTGTCCCTTGCATTTTGGAATTGTCAGCTTCCATAAATGTGTGAGCTGATTCCTTTAAAACCACCACCACCATCACAGTGACTCTGTTTTCTCTGGATAATCCCAGCTAATAGAACTCTAACCATCTCTCCTTTCCCCTCTCTTACTGTCTTACTACTCATTCTCCATATACCAACCATGGGAAAAATCTAACAGATTAATTCCTTTCTTAATATCCCCCAAAGACTTTAAGTAAAGGCAATAATTCTTAACATGTCTTACGAAGTCCTGAATGTGGCCCCTATTACATTTTTCTCTCTCAACACTCCTCCTGCACTCCCCAGACTCTCAGACTCTGTATTATTGGTCTTCTTTTAAAAACCATAAATATATTCACATTCTTTGCCACCATAGGACCCTCTCACGTGCAGTAACTCTACTTGAATGCATATTCCCCCTCACCTGGGTAACATCTACGTAGGCTATACGTACCCACTTAAATGTTTCCCATTCTCCTGGAAACCTTCCTCAGGCTTCAGACCAAATTAAATACACCTGTTACCCCTCCGAAGCACCCTGCATACTTTTAAGAATACTCAGTGCACTTGCAGCTACAGATTCAGTATTTGTTTTCTCCAAAATGCTGGACTCTTCATATAGACACCTTTAATGTCTTGCTTTTTCTCTGTGTTTGTTTTTACATGATTTCTGAAACATAGTAAGCATAAATGTATATTTAAAATGTATGAATAAAACATTAATGAATGGATGGATGAATGAAGTTTTTGCTCTAACATGAACCACTGACTTGGCAGCCTTTGAATCTGTTGAACGTCAGCCTGATTCAAAGTGACTGAATGTTTGTGTCAGATCCTGCTACACCTATGATAGGCCTTTACACAAACCCATGCTCACCACAATAACACCACTGTCTTGACCCCGTTTAACTCAGATTGGCAACTATCATTGCAGCCTGTCTTAGTAAAAGCTATGTAATCACTCTGCTGAGTAGTGTCTCCCTTTTGTCTTGGCATGGTTGGAGACACAGAGGAGAGTTAGAACTTGTATAAGACAAATGTTAGCGTAGCAGTAGCAAGAGTGTTAGCAAAGGAGCTAACAATAGGAGATTGTTTATTACCTTCCAGTTACAGTTGTTAGTAATTTACAAGTAGTGACCCAATTAATCCCCAGAATAACCCCAAAGGTGTTTTTTAATTCATCCTTTTCAGAAGCTGTAACTGAGACACAGAAAGGTTAAGCAAAAGTTCAGGGTTACAAGTATCCTTTTAATACTCTGATTTCTTTTAAGGTACATACTCTGTGTAGTCAGACAGAATGAGGGGCTCTTTGAAAATACTTCACCACTAGAGGGACTTTCATTTGTGACACATTTCATTCCTTTCTGTTCAAAGTATGCAGACTTCTACATCTGGATATGTCGGGCGAACTTGTATTAGGTCAAATTTCTGTCACAAAATCAATAATAAGCTAGAAAAATATTGTTAAATGTTTGAAGGCATAGATTTCTCATTTCATAGAAGATGAAGTTGCTCTATATCCCTTAGGTTCTCCCTCTTATTAAAAACATCCCTAGATAAAACAACAAACAAGCTTAGGAAGATCGTAAAGAAGTTGGAGAAGAAGGCAGACTCCTAGGGACTTTACACCCGAGGAAATCCCATAGGCCTGAGTCCCTGTGTTTTCTTATTGCTTCCATATATCTTGGACAGGATGCTGCACAAGCCTCCAGCCCAGAACCACCAAGAGACACAAAAAGACAAAAAGAGTTCAAAGATAAGTCTATTCCTGCTAGCCAAGGAACTGGAAAAAGGGTGACCTAACAGAATAGAAAACCTTTTGCAATACCTGCCATACTGCAGACAAGCGAGAGTGGAAAACCATACCTGTCTCCAACCTGTAGGATTCACTGGGACCACGTTGGGAGCTATTTTTTACCCCCCTCCCCAACCTTTGATTCATCTGCTGGGGTATTGTCATGGGGGGTCCAACAGGGAAATGAACCTCCCCTGGTCATCTGGCAGCAATGAGACAATGAGGGAAAGTAAGGGGGTACTAGTTGGTACTCTATTTCCCTATAATGATGACCGCACCCTTGTAAGTGAGGGCCCAATGGGAATCTGAGTTCCACCACTACCTTCAACAACGGTGCAGTGTGAACCAGCTCTCCACGTCCTCCCTTCCCCAGTGGCAGGGGGTCCAGTGAGGAACTGACCTTACTTGGAAGAGTAGGAGGTGTGCAACACAGTGGGGTGTTACCCTATAACGGGGAAGGAGACAACAGGGCAGTGGGAAAAGCTGAACTTGTCTCTCACTCAACTACAAGGAGGCAGTGGGAGTCAGCACTCCATTTTTTTGCCAGAGCTGTGTGCTCAGCAGGAAGGTGAAGTCACACACACATGTACACACCCTAGTAGTTGCTGTGATGGGGGACATCCTCCTAAAAAAGACTGAATCTGATCCAGTGTCTCTTAATATGATATCCTAAATGTCTCTGTTACAATAAAAGTCACTGTCATACCAAGAACTAGAAAAATAACAGTTCGATGAGGAAAGACAATATATGCCTACATCAAAATGAAAAGGATGCTGTAATTATCTGACAAGGATTTCAAGGCAGCAGTAAACAAAACTTCAACCAGCAATCATTGAAATTCTATTTCTTTGTTAAAAAAATTTCAACAAAGAAATAGAATTATAAAATATAACCAAGGGAAATTTCTAGATCTGAAAAACATAATCACTAAAGTTAAAAGGAAACAGTGGGATTAAGCAGAAGTGTCAGGACTGTATGTGTCAGGACTGTATATGCCATCAGCACATCTTCACAGAGTCACTGTCCTAGGCCTCAAATAGACAAAGCCAGCAAAGCCATAGTATATGCACACCACAGTGAGAAGCAAGTTGAGAAGGCCTTATACCTTCCCTTGGCAGAAGGCATCTTCATCACTATGAACCCAATGAAGACATAGGAAATCATAATTAAAATAAAGCTGCCCACCAACACAAAGTCAGAGAGCAAAAAAATAGCCATTTCACGAGAGACCATAGTCACAAGCAAGGCAGACCGTAGGCAAGACGTCGCAAAAGTGCTGGATGGTGTTGGAGTCACAGAAAGACAAGTTGAATACCATGGTGACGATGCACACAGAAACCAGGAACCTAACCACTACCCAATCTGCCAACATCAGTTGAAAGTAGATCTTATTGGTCATGAGGATGGAGGAGTGGAATGGGTTGTGAATAGCAGTGTACCAGTCATAGGCATGGCAGCTGTGATGAAGCAGTTATTGCTGGACAGGAAGAACATCTGTGTGGCACACTCAGGAAGAGAAATGGACTTGCTATCTGATAGCAAGCCCACCAACATGTTGGGGATGATTACCATAGTGATACAGGTTTCTTTAAAAAAATTTTTTAACTGGAGGGTAATTACAAAATTGTGATGGTTTTTGTCATACAGCAACATGAATTGGCCATAGGTATACATGTGTCCCCTCCCTCTTGATCCCCCTCTTGATCCCCCTCCTGCCTCCCTCCCAACTCCATCCCTCTAGGTTGTCACAGAGCACTGACTTTGGGCTCCCTGCGTCATACATCACACTCCCGCTGGCTATCTGTTTTATACACAGTAATGTATATGTTTCAATGCTATTCTCTCAAATCATCCCACCCTCTCCTTCCCCTACTGTGTCCAAAAGTCCATCCTTTATGTCTGTGTCTCCTTTGCTGCCCTGCACATAGGATCATCAGTACTATCTTTATAGATTCCATTTATAAGCTTTAATATATAATATCTGTCTTTTGCTCTGGCTTACTTTATTCTGTATAATAAGCTCTAGGTTCATCCACCTCATTAGAATTGACTCAAATGCATTACTTTTTATAGCTGAGTAATATTCCATTGTGTATATGTAAGTGGTACAGGTTTCTGAAAATGAGAGACCACGGAGAAAAAAATACATGGGGGTTTAAAGGTAGTGATTGAGCTTTATGGCCACCATTACGGATGCATTTGCAGCTAGGATGGCCATATGGGAGAAGAAAGTCATCACAAAGAGGAGATTTTGCATGTCTGAGAAACTGGAAAATCCCCACAGAAGGAATGTCCTCAGTATGATCACCCATCCTCCTGGTGCACGCAGCAACTTTCCTCCAAAGGTACAGGGTTATTGAAATGAAGACTCTGAGATGAGTAGAAAGTATCCTTATATACCAATGTCCTCTAGACTTTAAAGAGGAGGGACCTGAACTTCAGGGCACCTCTTTGTGGGGGAGTCTGAGAATGTGATGCTAAATGCAGTTGACTGAAGTCAGGTTCAGGAATTAGAGTAGTGAGAATGATTCTAGTGTGGGAATCTGCATAAATGACATAGAGTGAGCCCAAATGTATTCTTGGATTATACTCACAAAAGCATTCTTCTCTCTCTTTTCCAAAATGTATCTGCATGTAAGATCTGAATGTAATAAAATTGCTTTGTTCTCACCCACATAATTTTGTAATGCTACATTTGCAAATGCTCTGTCAGATATAATGGTAACCTAGCACTCAGGAGTGCTTCATAAACTATTGACTGAATGAATACATCAATCATTTAAATCACTTAAAATATAACTTAAAAAAAATTAGAGAGATATGTGACAATTTTCCAAAAGAACTTTGAGTTTTCCTTCAATGAAATCCTCTCCCATCAGTTTCACCATGCAGTGGCTCTGAAAGTAATGATTGTGACAATGACCTGAATACACAAATGAATTTAACATATTGTAACTTCTACTGGGTTTCCATTCATGACAATATTTAAAACTTGAGATTTAAAATATCATTAGTTCTTAATATATATCAAATATATATCAATAACTTTAAGTTCTTAATAATTTCTAATTGAAGATTTTTTTCCCAGATGCCTAGTAAAATATTAATGGACTAGCTTGGAGTCAAAATGATTTTGAAGGCAATGTCTCAGAGTGGCGTATTCTGGTAATAATGTTCTAATCAAATTTTGGCTTTTTAAGCAAAACCTCCAGGACATTTTCTAGCAAAGTGGTTTACTTTGAAGTGCAGACCTGAATGGAATAAACTCAAATTCCTCAGATCAATTTTTTAAATAATATTTCTATTTCAATTTTTCATTAAACATTTACTCTCATAAGAGGTGAAGACAGACATAAAAATACTCTGCAGAATTTTGATTTTAACTTCAATCATTGTTGAAGGGGAAGGGGAAGAAAAAAGGGAGGAATCAGTGGTGGAAAATGAAGGAGTGTGCAAGAGACATAAACACTAATTGGAAATTATTCTGTAAGACTAACACATTTGAAGAGTTACTTTTTTTTCTCTTTGCACTGTAGCTATGGGCAAAGAATACAAGAGGAGTCAGGACAGGTAACCAGCACCCACTTAATACCCATAATATGTCAGACAATATGCTGGGGCTAGACAGAGCTGCCTCACATGGTCCTCACAAGTCTGGGAGCTTGGAATTTTCTATTTTGATTTTATAAATGTAAAGTGAGTTTTAGAGTGGTTAGGTGATTACAGAAGTTGTGAATTTATTCAACATATACTGACTACATGTTTATGATGGGACAGGCAATATACACACATGAAACATAAAGTGTAACCAAACACATAGGATCTCTATGATGAAAAAATGAATGGCTACTGTGGTTTGTGAAGTCAGGGAAGCCCTTGAGAGCATTAACTGCATGGTTCACAACCAATTCAAAGACCCTAAGGTGGGAAACTCGTCTATCCAAGCAATCTTTCTAGACCCAAATGGCTTGTCTTTGAGACCCTTCCACTCTCCTCTGAAGGCTTTTGTCTATTTACCTCTAAAGGAAACATTTTTTTTTTTATTGCTTTAACTATCACTTACCTTGTATGACTCTCTAATTTACCATTCTACCGTATAGGAAGCTCCCATTTCTTTTGACACATTTCCAGGCCAAAATGTCCTTCATGTATTGAATGTAAGATTTTCAGAATATTACAGATTCTGTATGATATGACAGAATTGGTATATTTCTGTCAATTCAATTCTGTCATTCAAATATGACATGAAACACATGAAACACAAAGTGTAACCAAACACATAGGAGCTCTATGATGAAAAAATGAACAGCTACTTTGGTTCTGTCATTCAGAACCTGCCCCCAACCTCTCCTAAATGGGGACCATCCCACTGTTAAAAAAAAATTATATATGCTTCATGACTCTTCTTCTATGCACATGTTTTCTGATAGTGTTCTTCCTGCCCTTTTCTGACTGCTAAAAGAGCATTCTTAGAAAGACAATTAAAATGCCACTTCCCTTGAAATTCTCAAACCTTCCTATGTGTATTAGTCATTTCTTCTTCTAGATTCACATCAGTTTATTGTGAGGTTTGTGCATGCGTGTGTGCATGTATGCTTAGAGCAGAGAGTTGTTTAAAAATTTTGTATGCCCCAAATGCATCTAGAGCCTAGTGACTGTAGAATTTTAACTAAGGTTAGTTCAGAGGCTAGGGGGCCAGGGCAGGGGTGGGGGTGGGGCACGGGTCGGGGAACAACCATGTTCTCCAGAAAGCCTCCATGCTTATACTTCAGCGCATTTATTAACTCCTCTTCAATACACCACTTGCTCTACTTAGTACTAAAGATAGTTGGTTTCTCTTTAAATGGTTTTAAGAATACTGTCATGTAGCATCGTGAATGCATGTATAGATGCTTTCTGCATTCTTGCTAAACTTAATTTACAACCACTTCTCAAAACTCCAGCTATGGTTGTTTAAAATCTAGGAGAAAGAAACTACCATTTTTGAATTCTATACATGATCCCCATTTACTGTAGTATCAAATTACAATTGACCTATATAAGTGGTCATCACCAAGGGGCATAGCAAGAATGGCTAGGGGAGCTTTATGCAAATAGTGTATCCTCACCCAAATTCATTACAAGTTTTTTGCAAGCCGCTCCAAGGGGAAATGTCTGCAGAATGAGGGTTAGGTACTCTGCATAATCTTTATTAATTTTGGTTGAGAATTTTTGACTTTTATCACGCTTTTCTTTTCAAATATGCTGATAACATTTTTTTTTTCGTATATTTTACAACAGTAGTAATAGAAAGTTATGTCAGCATGGCTTTGTTTCCATTCTCCCCATCACCTTGTCAGGCACTGGAGAACAAGATTTATAGTGTTTTTTCAGTCCTTCTGTTTGTTTAACCAAGTCTTACTCTCTCTATTCACCTGGCTTTTGCCTTGGGTTTACCATTCTATTCTCTTTTCTGTTCTTAAAAGCTTCCCGCATGCAGTTTTCTGAGTTCCTCTACCAGGAACAGGGAATTGAAAATTCCCTGTAATTTTCCAAGGAATTGTAAACACTGTAAATTTCAACACTGTAAATGTCCAGCTTATCCTTGCTTATAGTTTCTTTAATATAACAGGCTGTTAATACCAAATGGGTACTTGATTATAGAAGATATAGAATATTAGAAGATATAATGCTGCAGAAACCAGTACTCAAGAAACCAAGCACCACACTCGGAGAGTTGGAGAACTTAGGTTTATTTACACCGGTGGGCCCAGAGGAGTTAATACTCCAAGCTCTGAGCCCCGAACAAAGGGATTACAGAGTTTTTATAGACAGACAGTAGTGGACAACACTAGATGTTAAAAGGCTGGTTTAAACTAAGGGGTTTCGAGTGCGAGGGAGCAGCAGTCAAGATGGTAGGGGGATGCCTGACCTTTACACAAACAGGCATGATTAAGCAAGTTTTCAGGGGTCAAGCGATTGCAAAGAGCAGGACAAGGATGAGTGAGATAAACTCCAGCTCCTAGAATTGCAAGTCTCCACTTTCTGAGACTACGTGACCTATGTGACCTACGTGATCTAGACTTTGCAAGGGGCAAGCTGAGTTACAGAGGCATAAGGAGAAGGAGATTATGCAAAATTTTAACTTCTCCTCTTCAATAGAATAAAAATTAGAAGATATACAATAATTTTAAAGAGAAAAAGCTCTAAAATTCCCACCTTTCACAGCAGGATAATTACCTTCCAGTCCCTTAAAATCATGAGTTTATTACACTGGAGGAAGAACTGACAGTCCCACAATTCAGGTGTGGCTTTCTGCAGTTCTTGTGATTTCATGTATCCCGTAATTCAGGGGGAAGTTTTAAGGCTGCTTTTCTCCTTTGAATGTCTGTGAGTATTCCCTCTGACATTAAAGTCCCTATAACATAAAGGTTGTATTCTCTATTCCTTAAAAAAGATTTTAAAGAGATTCCTCAGGCCATCAGAGACCAATATTTTGAGACTACTGCTTTAGATACCAGGCATCTTGTGCTCTGTCCATCTGTTATCTCATGTGATGTTGTCAAAAATGTTTTTCTGACATACCATAGAGAATTTTTTAGTGATGTTTGCACTTAAGATTCTGAATAACAATTGAAATGGTGGAAACTCAACTTGTTTTTTAAAAAAATCTTGGGATGTAGATGATTCCCTCAGAGATATTTTGTTTCCTACACAATATTGTTTATTTTATAATTCTGAAAATTTGCCATCTCTCAGGTTTCCTCTTCCTAATACACTGGGCAAGGGAATGGCATGGCATGAGAATCTATTGCTGGGAGAAACATTCAAAAAAAGAGAGTAACAGAGAATGAACACACAGTATGAGCACTTTCTAATGAGGTGGCTCTGCTGGGAAAGACCTTGCTGAGAAAGAAAATACTCAGCTATTGATTGCCAATTGTGATATCCACAAATTGCTCCTGTTTGCCTTTATCATCAGCTTTGGCTTTTAGAGTCTTCCCCACCACCATGCGTTATCTTCCACCTAATGTACTATCAAGTCTTATCTCCAATATCTGTTCTCATAACCTCAAAGTTGTGGCAAGCCACTCAATACACCATCTCCTGATTAAATTCTACACCTTCCTCGTTCTGAAGTCTGTTATGTCTGAAAACTCCTTTACCTATCCTGCTTCTCTCCTCCTCACAGTTTCTCTCTGAGATGATTCCTCACCAAATAACTTGCATACAGTTGCTGGCTAAGGCTCTGTTTTTGGAGAATTTGTCCGGGGACAGTCTCAGTGCCTACATAGGAATGACGACAGCATGCACTTTATTATGCACAGCCAAGATTTTAAAAACATTAAGTATAAGCATTGGGTTCTGATTACTGGCCCAGATTCCTTCTCTGGAGCTACTTGAAACCCTTATCTACCATTGCCAGTCACATAGTCCTACAGACTGAATTTCTGTCTGTGAGACTAACTGCATTTATCTTTTGTGGTGCTAGGATTTCTGCCTCCAGCTAAATGGCTCTAATTAGTAGAGCTGGTACTTTTTTCTTATGTATCTATTCAGAGGACAGTTATGAATTCTGAATTAATATAACTGATTTTCTATGGTTGTCTGTGATATGATCTGCTGAAGGCAGAGGAGGCTGCATGTTGTGGCTGTTCTATGTCTCTCTATTTAGATCATCAGTCTATTTTTGCTGTTATTTTCAGCCACTACTCTTTCAAATGCAATGTAAGTTAACTCCAGGAAGGGTAATAGGAATAACAGTGTCATTTTCTGTTAGAAAATGGAGCTACAGTCATGTAATTCTTCTCAATTGTGAGGAAATGTGTATGTCAGATTTTTAAACTAACACTTTTAACCATCTTCCTAGAAATGGAAACAGAGCATTAATCAAGAACCAGTATATATCTTTTAAAACTTTTTTTTTTCTGTATTGGAGTATAGCCAATTAACAAGCAATGTGATAGTTTCAGGTGAACAACTAAGGGACTCAGCCATACATGCACATGTATCCATTCGCCCCCAAACTCCCCTCCCATTCATGGTGCCACATAACATATTGAGTACAATTCTACATGCTACCAGTGTATTTTTCAAATTGAGCAGAAATTAGGAAATAAAGCAAGACTCAGTTTATTTCAGTATCTTTCAATAACATTCTCTAAATGTAATGCAATAAAGCTAGAAATCAATAATAAAAGACAACTAGAAAACATTCATATATTTGGAAATGAATTAGCATACCATTAAAGAACCCCTCAATCAAAGCAAAAATCAAATGGAAATTAGAAAACAACTGAATCATACATATAAAACTTATAAAACTTAGATATATACTAGATAGATACTTATATATATTACTATATATATATATATCAGTTCTTGGAAGGAAAGTTTTAATAGAAATACTAGACAAGAAAAAATTTAAAATCAGTAACATTGTGTTAATTTAGTTGAAAAATAAAACCCAGGATTGTAAGATAAAAAAATGATAAAACAGATAGCAGATGTTAAATGAAAAAATCAACACACAGAGACTTCTCTGGTAGCCCAGTGGTTAAGACACCACACTTCCATTGCAAGGGACATCTGTTCAATCTCTAATCAGGGAACTAAGATCCAGCATGCCATATCGTGACCAAAACAAACAAACAAACAAACAAAAAAAGAGGGACGTATTTGTAGGTCCTTTAAACAAAATCAACCACACAACAGAGAGGACCAAAAATGCTAAATATTTGATTTTTATGGTGATGTATTGGACTTATTGCGCTAATTCTTTTTTAAGAATAGAAAGTCTAAATAACGAATACAAGGGAGGTAAAAGTGGATATAAGTACAGATTGGTGGATATTGATAGGATTATGAATAATTGTGAATCCCAGAGTAATTAGGCAAGAAAAAGAAACAAAAGGCATCCAAATCAGAAAGGAAGAAGCATAACTGTCACTGTTTGCAGATCATATGATATTATGTAAAGAAAACCATAAGACTCCACCATAAAAATGTTAAAAACTTTAAATTTTGTGTTGGGATATAGCCGATTAACAACGTAGTGATAGTTTCAGGTGAACGGTAAAGGGATTCAGCCTTGTATATATGAATACATGTACCCATTCTGTCCCAAACTCCTCTCCCCTCCAGGTTGCCACAACAGTGAACAGAGTTCCATGTGCTATACAGTAGGTCCTTGTTTTTTTATCTATTTTAGATATAGCAGTGTGTACATGTCCACTCCAAATTCTATATCCCTTCCCCTGATTCTTCCCCCTGGCAACCATAAGTTCATTATCTAAGTCTGTGAG
This sequence comes from Cervus elaphus, assembly GCF_910594005.1. Classification (NCBI taxonomy): domain Eukaryota; kingdom Metazoa; phylum Chordata; class Mammalia; order Artiodactyla; family Cervidae; genus Cervus; species Cervus elaphus. Next base: position 57,785,590 of record NC_057815.1, read on the forward strand.
TCTGTTTCTGTTTTGTAAATAAGTTCATTTCTATCATTTCTTTTTAGATTCTACATAAAAGGGATGCCATATGATATTTCCTCTTCTCTGTTGTACTTCACTTAATATAACAATCTCTAGGTCCATAAGTGTTGCTGTAAATGGTATTATTTCTTTCATTTTAAGGGCTGAGTAATGTTCCATTATCTATATGTACCACATCTTCTTTATCCATTCTTCTGTCAATGGACATTTAGGTTGCTTCCATGTATTGGCTATTGTAAACAGTGCTACAATGAATATTGGGATACATGTATCCTTTAGTAACATGTTTTTCTCTGGATATATGCCCAGGAGTGGGATTGTAGGGTCATATGGTAGCTCTATTTTTAGTTTTTTAAGGAACCACCATACTATTCTCCATAGTGGCTGTACCAATTATATTTCCACCAACAGTGTAGGAGGGTTCCCTTCTCTCCACACCCTCTCCAGCATTTATTGTTTGTGGATTTTTTGATGGTAGTCATTTTGTCTCGTATGAGGTGATATCTTATTATAGCTTTGATTTGCATTTCTCTAATAATTAGTGATGTTGAACATCTTTTCATGTGCTTCCTGGCTATTTCCACAGCACCTCTGAAGACTGACTTGAATCAACCAATTTAATAATAATTTTGAAAGCAATTTTACTGTCTCTTCTCACTGTGAGGTCCTGCCACATAATTCACTAACCAACCCACCTAGATAATAAGATCTATGCAGCTATCATCACTTAAATCTAACTCATTCTTAAAATATATTGAATAGATAAAGATCATGTTTAATTTTTTAAAAATGGGAAAATAGTAAATGCAGTTCAAGTCTATGTAAAATTTCACCTGAAAGAGATTTTGTTGTAACAGAAACCAAAATTGTGTCATTAGCTTTGGGACTGAACTATGTGTAGAAGTGGAAAGAGCCTTGGGGAGACTTTTATTGACACCTGGAAGGTTCTTATAGATAGTGTGGGTTTGAAAAATAGTGAGGAAAATATTTTAAGAATTAAAGAAAAGACACTTGACAGGTAGTGGTGGAGTATTTGTCAGTATTGTCACTTGGGCTTAAATGGAAAATATAAAGGATGCCTTTTATACTCTTGAATTTGACTAAGAAGATTTCTAGGAAGAATGTAAAAATTTCTATCTCGGGTATTATAGCTGCCTGTGCTAAAATGTAAGAGAGTTGTGAACTACAGAAGGATTTTTTGGTTCTTTTGAAAAAATTTAAAAACATAAAAGGGAGCCATATCTTGCTGAGTTTGAAAATAAGACTATTTTTTCCAGAAAAATATTCTCAAGGTAAGAAATGGCTTCAGATCAAAGATCAGATCTGGTTTGAACTGTAAGAGCCTTTGTTAAGACCTCAGAAAGATCTAAGACCTCGCTGACTCTCAGCTATACAAAAGTCATTCTAAGAATCTTAATGGCATGTTTCATAGACTTTTTTTTTTTTTAAGCAGTTTAAAAAATCTCAAAATCAAGTCACAAAATACCAGAGGAAGAGCTATCTGAAAGAGATTTATGGGTGTGGATTTTGTATAATGGAATCAATTTAAATCTGATACACAGAAAGCCCACAAAGTTGTTTTTAATAGCTATATTGACATATAATTCACATTCCATGCTAGTCACCCATTTAAAGTGTACAAGTCAATGATTTTTAAATATTCACAGATATATGCAACCATAATCATGGTCAATTTTAGAACACCTTCATCACCTTCTATAGAACTCCTGTATCTTTTAATATCATCTTAGATGCCCCCGGCCACAGGCAGCCACAATCTATTTCTGTCTCTATATATTTCCTTATTATGAACATGTCATATGAGTATAATCCTATAATATGTGGTCTTTTGTGACTGACTTCTTTCACTTAGCATAATGTTTTCAAGGTTTCTTTATGTTGTAGGATGCATCAGTACTTCATCGTTTTTAATGGCTGAAAAATGTCCCATTGCATGAGAAGACCACTTTTTATTTATCTACTCTTAAGTTGATAGACCTTTGACTTGTTTCTTCCTTTTTTTAAAAAATTAATTTTTAAAAATTGATGTTTCTTCCTTTTGTACATGTGCTAAGTTGCTTCAGTGAGTAGTGTCCAACTCTGTGCGACCCTATGGCCTGTAGCCTGCCAGGCTCCAGTCAAGAATCCATGGGATTCTCCAGGCAAGAATACTGGACTGGGTTGCCATGCCCTCCTCCAGGGGATCTTCCTGACCCAGGGATCAAACCCACATCTATTGTGTCTCCATTGGTAGGTAGGTTCTTCACCACTATGCCACCTATCTATAAGACTCTGTTGATACAGGGTAGAAAATCTGCAGTAAATACTCCTGTTCATAAAGATGGAATACAGGAGTTACATAGAAACACTGGCCCGTAGAAATTTTAAAATCCACAAGACACATGTTGCTATTTTTCTGATCAGAGTCTAATCCTACTCCCTGTAATAAGTCTCTGTGGCTCTTGGCTCTTCCTTTTGAGCTTTTAATTCTATCCTCTGAATCACTCTTCCTTTTCCAGGGGTCACAAAGAGTTGGACATGAATGAGCAAGTGACCCCATACACACAGAAGTCATGATTGAAGAAAAGAGACAAAGGCAACCAGAATTTCTGCCTCACAAAATAATGCCTATGATAATATGATTTTGAGTGACTTGTTACACAACCATAGTACATCACTTTTCTTCAGCTAATATAATTCCCTAAGCCTCCAAATTTCAGAGATATCTTCAACTCTTTTTATTTTTAATCTTCCACACAATTTCATCAGCAATTCCTTTTTGGTGCTTTACATAAACTGGATCTTGAACAGGTGAGTTTCTAAGTACACTGCAACCCCCACCCCCAGCCTAATGTATCATCATCTCAGATCTTGACCATTAACCTTATTGGTCCCCTACTTCCACTCCCCTACAATCAACTTTTGAAAACAACCAGAGTAAACTTTTAATAATATATTCACATCAGATTAGTAGTTGGTTTTTTTTTGTTTTTTTTTTTTTTTAATTATTGGCTTCCTGTTCCTTCTACAACAAAACTCAAACACTTTGTCATGGTTGATGAAGCTCTCCATGAACTGTTTCTGTGCCTCTCTTTCCTCCTGTTTTACCATGGCCTCTCTATTGCTTGAGATTGTCAGAGTCTTTGTACTGGCTGTTTTCTGTCTAGCAGTTTTCCCTCCAGTCTCCATGTCAGTGGGTCTTTCTTATATTTCAACATTCTACTCAACTACCACCTACAAGTGGCCTTCTTTGTCATACTCTCTAGGAAATCACTCACACCATTACGATTACCCTTTATAAATTATATCATCCCAATTTACTTGTTTCTTCCAACCATTTATATGTTCTATATTTATGTGGTTTATTTATCCTCTAGAGTCTCTCCCTTCAAAATCTAAACTGCACGAGAGCTCTGTGCTATTACACATCATATCTCTGTTCAATTTATCAATATATCTTCAATGCTTACTCAGTTCTTAGAATATAATAAGGGCTCAGCAAGTGTGGATGAATGCCTATCCCACATCTACACATAAAATAACCTAAAGACCTTGATCAAATGCTCCTTTTATAGATTGAGGTCACAATGTCAGGAAATTATCAATGTTTGAGGTCCCTCCTCCACTTTCCCCCCGAATTTCTCCTAAATATGCTGAGATATATGTAAATTTTAACTGATCAGGAAATTATTTTTTGTCACAGTAATTCCCATTTAGCAAAGCTCAGATGATACCCAATGTGAAATACAGAGATCTATGAACACTTTGAGATATGAGTTCAAAATGCCCAGAGGGAAACTGGTTCTATATTCAGGACTTTTAGAGTTTATATAACTAAATTCCAAGAAGTCATGGGAGTCAGGATGCACTTGGGATTTTTACAGGACAATTAGAAATGGTGTTTATAATAAATCCAATATTACATTTACACCTTAAAAGATAGGGCAAGAGGTGATATTGTCTCCTACCTCAATTAAAGGTAAAAATGTGAAGCCATATATTGCTGAGACCATTCCTGTGTTTAGAACGTGACAAGATAAATGGAAGCCTGTAATAGCCTTGCCCTGGAGGACCTTTTCTTTTTTTTTTTTTTTAATTTTTTTATTAGTTGGAGGCTAATTACTTCACAACATTTCAGTGGGTTTTGTCATACATTGATATGAATCAGCCATAGATTCATATGTTATGGTGATGGACTGAATAATTAGCAATGACCAAATGAAATTCTAACTTCATTCTTTTATGGTCATTTGCTGTGAGGGATCCATAGCCACATACCAGGGGTGCAATGTGATATAATAGAAATAAATCTTTGGTCTCTATCCCCAGTTCCTAACACAGGGCTCTAAAACTCTCATAAGTTCCTGAAAGACAGGGGTGCTAGATGCATCTTTTGTTCAAGTATTTGTTCTTTAACCCTGGTTCCTGACACACTCCTAAACCCTTGGAACTTCCTGGTGGGTATCATTTGTTGGAATGAGGAGACCCTCGGTGGGATTCTGTATAGCTTCTAGATGAGAGATGATCATCAATAAGACCAAACTATGATAAGAAGCTTGGAACTTTATGCCCACACCCTATTCTGCAGGGAGGATGGAGAGGATGAAGACTGATTACATAGCCTCCATGAAAATACTATACTGTGTGGTGCTTCCAAGTTGTTGAACAGATCCACATGCTGGAAGGGTTATACACTCCAACTTTCTGGTGATGGAAGCTCCTATCCTGGAAACCCTTTCAGACCCAGTGCATTATATCTCTCCATCTGACTGTTCATTTGTCCTTTATAATATCTCTTATGATAAACTGGAAAATGTAAGCAAATGTTTTCAAGAGGTTTGTGAACCCATCCCAGCAAATGATCAAACCTGGAAGAGTGCAGTGAGACTCCATGGCTTTGTAGCCAAGTTGGACAGAAGTGTGGGTACCCTGGAGACCTGTTGCTTACAGCTGGTGTCTGGAGGCAGGGCAGAGTTGTGGAACTGAGCCTTAAATCTGTGAAGTCTGACACTACCTCCAAACAGTTATGTCACAACTGAATGAAAGAAAAGAGCATCAAGTTCATATCTGGATATTTTGACTACATATTCTTTTTCAATTGGTTGGTATGGAAGGCAAAATCACTACACATTTTTGTAAGATGTGCTGTAAGTGGAGAATCATGGATCCCATTAACCATTATTTAATAATTTTATGTGTTTTAAATGATCTTTGTTAACTTTTAGTATTTGTTATATATTTTCCACTTAAAATTTGTGATATTATAGATAGAATACATTTTATAGTGGTACATTATAAATATTTTCCATTTTGTTTTTAAATTATGTTTTCCATGCTTCACTTCTCTTGCTCCATTTTGCTGAGACAAGGACTTTTATGATCAAAGTGTTGCTTCCAGGTGCTTTAAAGAGTTGCCTCAGTATTTGTTCTGTTAGGAATTCCTATACTCCAGAAAAATCTCTCCTCACCCTTTCCAGTAGTGATGTTAATATGGGTGGCTTATTATACAAGAAATATATTTTAGTACAATCTTAGACAATATTTCTAGCTTTTTAAATAGATTCTAATCTTTTAATAAATCTAGATTGTGGAACTATAACTATTGTTAACATATTAATTGCAATGCTTAGAATTAAAAGATGCTCTTTAAAGTTCCTACAGATAAGGAAGACTACATTGTGCCAGATGGGAGTATTTGTTATTAATGTGTTTAAATATGAATAGACTTCCAGTCAAATCATGTGATTGTGGCATCCAGACCTTATTTTCTATAGATAGATAGATATCAATCCAGTTTTCACATTCATTTCCTTTTTTTGGAGTCTTCACAACCTAGATCTTCTTGGGGTAGAGTTTGTTCAGAAGACTTAAGAAAGGAACCATTTAGTCTTGCTGATCCTGCTCAGATCCTTTAGATCAGTAACAGTGCTGAGGTCATTGGACTGATTGTGGTTCAGAGTGTAGATCAAGGGCATGGAATCCAAGGACTTGATGCTGTTAGATTTAGAAGAATTGAGTTCACATCTCTCCAGACAAACTCTTGGAACCCTCTAGCACTCGATATACTCATCTGTAAATTGAAGTAAATTTATGACACCAGGAACATGGGATTACTGTGAAAAATTTAATGGAGAAGCATAGTGGTTTTGAATCCAGGATTTCTAGATTCAAACAGTGGTCCCAAAACTTCCTAGCTGCATGATTTTGAGCAATCTACATGATGTCTCTGTGCCACAGATGATTCATTTGTAAAATAGAAATAATAGTACACTTCACAGGGTTTGGGGGGCTTCCCTGGTGGCTCTGTCGGTATGCAGGAGATGCTGGTGCGATTCCTGGGTCTGGAAGGTCCCCTGAAGGAGGGCATAGCAACCCACTCCAGTATTCTTGCCTGGAGAATTTCACGGGTAGAGGAGCCTGGTGTGCTGCAGTCCATGGGATTACAAAGAGTTGGACATGACTGAACCAACTGAGTTCCCAAAGGATCTCTATAAGAAGTCAGCCAGTTAACATCCCAAGGTACTTAGAATAGGGTCTGGCATATTGGAAGTACAAATTTTTGTTTGCCAAACAAATGAAAGAAAAAGTCCTAGAAACCCACAGGTATTAATACATAGTAGTGATAATTATTAATATCATTTTTACAGATTTAAAGTGTCTCCCAGTTGGTTTACAAGTGTATAAAATTGAGAGTTAGAAGTAATACATTTTCAGTACAGCTATTGTGGAAAACAGTATGGAGGTTCCTCAGAAAACGAAAAATAGAGTTGGCATATGATCCAGAAATCCCCCTCCTGGGCATATATCCAGACAAAGCTATAATTAAAAAAGGTAATGCACCCCTATGTTCACAGTAACATTATTTATAATAGCCAAGGCATGAAAACAACCTAAATGCCCACTGATGCATGAATAGATAAAGATGTGGTATATATATACATGTACACCAAAAAATGTCAATTAAAAGATGCCTACTCCTTGGAAGGAAGTTATAATCAACCTAGACAGCATATTAAAAAGCAGAGACATAACTTTGTCATAGAGGTCCGTCTAGTCAAGGCTATGGTTTTTCCAGTAGTCATGTGTGGATGTGATAGTTGGACTCTAAAGAAAACTGAGCACCAAAGAATTGATGCTTTTGAACTATGGTGTTGGAGAAGACTCTTGAGACTCCCTTGGACTGCAAGGAGATCCAACCAGTCCATCCTAAAAGAGATCAGTCCTGGGTGTTTATTGGAAGGACTGATGTTGAAGCTGAGACTCCAGTACTTTGGCCCCCTGATGCAAAGAGCTGACTCATTTGAGAAGACCCTGATGCTGGGAAAGATTGAGGACAGGAGGAGAAGGGGATGACAGAGGATGAGATGGATGGCATCACCAACTCAATGGACATGAGTTTGGGTAAACTCTGGGAGTTGGTGATAGAGAGGAAGGCCTGGCGTGCTGCCGTTCATGGGGTTGCAAAGACTCAGACATGACTGAGCGAATGAACTGAACTGAACTGAATATCAATTATATGTGGAATCTAAAATATGACACAAATGAATATATCTGTGAAGCAGAAACAGACTCTCAGACATCGAGGACAGACTTGTGGTTTCCAAGGGGGAAAGGGAGCAGAGGAGGGAAGGATTGGGAGTTTGGGATTGGCAGATTGAAACTAGTATATATAGAAAGGATAAACAATAAGGTCCTACTGTATAGCACAGGAACTACTAATATATATAATATCTTGTGATAAACCATAATGGGAAAAGAATATGGAAAAGAATATATACATGAGTCACTCTGCTGTACATCGGAAATCACCACAACATTGTACATCAACTATACTTCAATAAAAATTTAAAAGTATTATGATTTCAATTTAAGCAATTGGTGTGATACTGCTAAACATAAATTTCTAGGTCACCTGAAATGTTAAGAATGGATCCTAAGAATATATTCTGACACTTGCCTTTCTCAGGGCCTCCTTTACATCTCTGTTCCTCAGACTGTAGATGAGGGGGTTCAACATGGGGATCAACACTGTGTAGAACACAGACACCACTCTGTTCTGCTCAGTTGAGTAGCTGGATTTGGGCATCACATAGATGAAGGTAATCGTTCCATAGTAGAGCGTGACTGCGGTGAGGTGAGAAGTGCAGGTGGAGAAGGCCTTGTGTCTCCCTTCAGTGGAGCGCATCTTCAGGATGGTGTTGAGGATGCAGATGTAAGAGAGAGCTATGACAGACACCGTGACCACAATGATGGAGCCAGAAGAGATGGAAGGGATAATTTCAATGATGGAGACATCTGAGCAGGAAAGTTTCAACAGAGGGGAGAAATCACAGAAAAAGTGGTCTATCTGATTAGGCCCACAGAAAGACAGAGTCAGTAAGCAACTAGCAAATGTGCAAGCATTGACACACCCACCCAGGTAGGATACCCCAACCAAGAGAACACAGACTCTGGGGGACATGTGGGTGGAGTAGAGCAGGGGCAAGCAGATGGCCACATAGCGGTCATAGGCCATGGCAGCCAGCAGGAAGCACTCAGCTGTCCCAAATGTGACCACAGAACAGAGCTGGGCTTCACAGCCAAAAACAAGGAGGGACAGTCTATGTCTGAGGAATCCTGTAAGCATTATAGGTGTGACTGATGTGGAATACCCAATGTCTACAAAAGCCAAATGGCTGAGGAAGAGGTACATGGGGGTGTGAAGATGGGAAAAACTTCTTATTAAAGTGATTATGCTGATATTGCCTAGTAAGGTGACAACATAAATGCCTAGAAATACCACAAAGAAGATAACACAAAGTGTAGGATCCTCTGTTAACCCCAAAAGGATGAACTCTGTCACACTGGTGTGGTTTCCAACTTCCATATCCTCTGGGAATTGTTCCTGTTAAAGGAAATATGAATATTCATTTGTTTTATGCTTTCATTCTACACATTTCCAGTTTTCTCTGGCTGGTCCTAAATTTCTTTGGTTATTCCTCAGAGCCACTCATACTGATTATTTCCTCTTCCTAGTCTGTAAATATGGTGCTATAGATGATTTTTTGATTATTTCTAAATCTACAATTTAGCTCTCCACTTTACTCATTTTTATTCTTCCACTGCTAGTGTCCCTACTTTAGCTGAGATCCTGCTCGTTTTTCCTTTATATTCATCTGTTTCCCTCCTTGTCTTCATTCTTGTGTTCTTATAATTCACAATGTATCTGCCAAAGGAATCTCTTCCTGAAATTAAGAGCAAGTTTTGCCAAAGGGATTCTTTTAAGAATGGCATGATTTTTTCAGGCTTTAGGAGGAAACCTAACCTCTCTAGCACAGGAAAGTGTACACTTTCTGATGTAGCCCCTGCATATGTCTCTTTGCTTGTTTCTTTGGATGTTTCCATCCAACACTTGCACTAATCCAACCTTCCTGAACTCTTTAGAATCCCCTCAGTGAACTCTACCCTCTCTGGCCTTTAATCCTTGTTCTCCCACTTGGATGCCCCCAAACCTCCCACTGTCATACCCGGGGTGACTTCAACTCATCCTTGAGATTCATTTATCTCCAAAGCCACCTGTGCTTTCTAAGAATTAATCAGAAAGCTTTCCTTTGTGTTGATATCACACTTTGAAGATGTCTAGATTGACATGGTTTATAATAGAGTTATGGTTTTTTTGTTGGCGTTGTTTGCGTGTTTATGTTTCACTACCCCCAATTAATGTACATTCTCCTTAACAATGGTGTGTTTTATCCCTGTGTCACAAATGAGTAGTGCTTGGGAGCAAAATGTGCTGAAGAAAAACTTGTTAAATGAATTCATGCATGATTTATACAATATAATGATTATACTGTGGGAAACCAGAGATGAATAAAATTTAGGTTCCCTGTTGAGAGAAACCAAGTCTTGTAGAAAAGAAAGAGATTAAATAGGTATTAGTGTATAGAAAGTCTGTTAGTGTGGCATAAGTAGAATAATTGCTTATGTTGTTTCTAAATGAAAATTGAATAATTATGTTGGGGGAAAACACTTGGAAGTTAAAAAAAAATTCCTCTCAAATCTGGCTACTACCATACAACTTAACTATTACAAATTTGGTAATTATGGATGTGAGAGTTGGATTAGAAAGAAAGCTGAGCACTGAAGAATTGATGCTTTTGAGTTGTGCTGTTGGAGAAGACTCATGAGAGTCCCTTGGACTGCAAGGAGATCCAACCAGTCCATCCTAAAGGAAATCAGTCCTGAATATTCATTGGAAGGACTGATGCTGAAGCTAAAACTCCAATACTTTGGCCACCTGATTCTAAAAACTGACTCATTTGAAAAAACCCTGATGCTGGGGAAAATTGAAGGCAGGAGGAGAAGGGGACGACAGAGGATGAGATGGTTGGATGGCGTCACTGACTCAATGGACATGAGATTGAATAAACTCCGGGAGTTGGCAATGGATTGGGAGGCCTGGCATGCTGCAGTCCATGGGGTTGTAAAGAGTTGGACACGACTGAGCAACTGAACTGAATTATTTCCAGGAATTTTTTCTCCTTTGTTATATTTTAATATAACTATTATAACATTGCAGATGGAAGTTTATTATCATTGTTTTTCTTTGCATTTCATATAAAAAGTTTGTTGTTGTTGTTTAGTTGCTAAGTCATGTTTGACTCTTTTGCTATGCCATGGACTGTAGCCCACAGGCTCCTCTCTCCATGGGATTTCCCAGGCTGGGAAACCCATGTCTCTTACATTGACTGGTGGGTTGTTTACCACTGAGCAGACAGGGAAGCCCATAAAAAGTTTATCACGTTATAATTCCTCACATGGTGTTTGATAGCTTCATAATAATGAGTCACTAGCCCCTGGTGGCTCAGACAATGAACAATCTGCCTACAGTGCAGGAGACCCATGTTCGATCCCTGGGTTGGGAAGATCCCCTGGAGAAGCAAATGGCAACCCACTCCAGTATTCTTGCCTGGAGAATCCCATGTACAGAGGAGTCTGGTGGGCTACAGTCCATGCGGTCACAAAGAGTCGGACACGACTGAGTGACTAACACTTCCACTTCCAGCCCTTCATTTAATCACCCACTGTTTTTGGACATATAACTGTTCTCAACTTTTAACTATCAGAACTATTGTAATCCCATATTTTGGATAAAGTGATAGCCAGGCTAAGTATTATAAAATATGACACATTCCTATATATTTAAGGCATAATTCAAAGGTAGAGTCTGTGTTCTACATTGAGTATCTCCATGATTTACAGTAATGAAAATACTAAATCAACATGCTAAACAATCTTCATTGTTTTGTTTACTTCTTGGCTGTAGTTTCACTAAAGAGCTTAGTATTGTCTCTGTGTTGTGTCATTGTGTTGTGACAAAGGCAAAGTTCTTCTGTTTTGAGACAGTCCTGAGAAAGTAGAATTAATGATAAATTATTAAGAGAATAAACAGAAATTACTACAGTCCAATGTAATATTTTGGGCCATGCTAAAGATTCAGTGAAAATACTAAAAGAACATTATACTTATTAGAATGAGAAGCATAGAAATAATTTTAAAATGTTTCTTCAAGTATTATACAATGAAATAAGTTAATCTGAGATTCACTCTATAGATTTGAAAATTTCACTTATGCACACATTTTTTTCCATTAATTTCAGCTAAATCTCAATTCTTGTAGTTAAATTCTGAAGATCTACAAATTCTTTTTACCTACATTTTCTTTTAATTTTTCACATATAGTTAAAAACAAAAGAGAATTTTACCTACTATTCAACTTTAACAATCATCAAAATCCATATTGACTTATTTTAATTATGAGTCATATGTTAATAGTATTGACATATTTGGGACTTCTGCAGTGGCTCACTGGTAAAGAATCCACCTGCCAATGCAGGAGATTCAGGAGACGCAGGTTTGATCCCTGAGTCAGGAAGATCACCTGGAGAAGGAAATAACAACCCACTCCAGTATTCTTGCCTGGGGGATCTCATTGACAGAGGAGCCTGGCGGGCAACAGTCCATGGTGCTACAGAGTCAAACACGACTGAGCATGCATACAGGCACACATTGACATATTTGTAATCGTGTGATATATTACATTTTTAAGTTGCATTTTCACTTAGTTTTATCAATCAAGTATGTGCCAATTTCCTGAGTAATCTTCATAACTGAAATGCTGGATAGAATATATGTTCAACTCCTAAGTGTGGTGTTCATGGAGCTTCATATTCTGTCTCTAATTACTTTTCAAAGCGTATCTCCTTACATGCTTCCTTTTAACTTGTGCTTTAGAGTCATGTAACATTAACATTTTCTATTCAGTGTTATTGGTTCTAATTTTCATAAAGAGACAATGTTCTGATAACAGTATTATTTCAATTCTTAAAATGTGAAACATTTAGCAAAAATGATAAACATCAATACAAATGTCTTCAAAATTCTTTAAAATTTCTTGCTTTAGAATAGAAAAGTATTTAGTATTTCCAATGGTGGGTCTTAGTTCTTTGACAGAATGAACTGTGAGATATAATGAACTAATAGTTGAGAACTTACAGCTCAATAAAGAATGTCTTCTGATTGATCTTTATTAAATGCTTTTAAACTAGCATAGTGACAGGCAAACTTTCTGCCAGGGGTGTAAGCTCTATTATGAGAAATCTGTTTTTGGTTTTATCACTCGATCCTCTATGAGTTTAATGGCACAAAACATTTCCTTTCAGTATCAAAACACCGAAATATTTGAATACAGTCGGAAAACCTCCACTACCTTCATTTCCCCAAATTAGCATGCATAGAATCTCTGCCTCCATTCCTCTTGTCGCACACTTTTCAGATCCTTCATGGTTCTGCTGTCAGCCTCTGAACGTACTCTCCTCTGAGGACTGAGCCAAGCACTGAGCACGTGTGCTCTTTGCCTTCTGATTCAAGCAGAGTTCCAGGAGGCCAACTCTGCATTCACTGAGCACACAGTGTGAGCTTCAGTCTGTGCTGCCGGTAGTCATGGAGACTGGAGATGAGAAACTCAGATCCTTCCAGTGTCCAACTGTTGTCACTTCCACATGACACTTGAATCTCTCTCTCAGTTTTTTGTTTTTGTTTTTTGTAAAATGGGAATGATTGTCCCCATAAAGCAACTTTGTTGTGAGATGAAAATAAATTATATCTACCTGCAAAATCTTTAAAGGTGTTTGGCCATACATTAGAGCTAAGCAACTATTTTCATTAAGTAAAAATGAAGAGTGGATAGATTTTCAATTATTTAAAATTTTTATGAGAAGTATAAATTTTCTTTCAACCTATGTTGGAAGATTTTTCACAAATCCAAAAGAAGTCAGGAAGCATGGTATCTGATGCCTTCTTAGTTCTGGGCCATGTCATTCGTAGTTATATGCATAATCTAACAGCTGATTCTTGCCCTTTCCTTCCTCTCCACTGACTACCTATGGGTCTTTCTAGAGCTCTGTGGCATCCCATTTATGCTTCCCTATCTGGCTCAGGGATTCTGACTCTTCCCAATAGTTTCCCTCAATGAATGGGTTACATTTGATAATGATCAGGGAGGATAGGGCTAAGAGCCTCATAAACTTGAATATCAAGTCGTTTCTTTCTTTCCTCCTTCTCATAGCTGCAGTTACACAAGCTTAGCCGTGGCTTTGACTGTGAAGACCCTCCACACTGCACCCTGGGTTCTCATGGGAAGTCTGCTTTGGGTGTCCAGAATGACCATTCTGCAGTGCAAATATTTTTGTTTTCTCTTAAAATTTTTTTTAGAATTGGAGGATAGCTGTTTTACAATGTTGTGTTTCTGCCATACAACAGCATGAATCAATGATAAGTATACATATGTCCCCTCGCTCTTGAACATCGCTCCCACTCGCCACTGCATTCCACTCCTCTAGGTTGTCACAGAGCACTGAGCTGAGCTCCCTGGGCTATGCAACATCTTTCCACCAGCTTTCTGTTTTACATATGGTAGTGTACATGTTTCAGTGCTACTCTCTCGATCTGTCCCACCCTCTTCTACCCTCAGCTGTGTCCACAAGTCTGTTCTCTATGTCTGTGTCTCTATTCCCTGCAGTGCAAATCTTGCTGAGGCCACAGTTTCCACAGAGGCCACAAAACAAAGTTGTTGAGTTTCTTTTAATTTCTCATAGAACAAGTGAAAATTTAAATTATTTAAATAAAATCCACGATTACTGCACTCACCTTTTAGAACTAGAATTGCTGATGCTGAATTCCAAAGAGAACTTTATGAAGCAGATGTTTTCCATGTACTTGTATAGTAGTTGTGCACTGAATATCTGACAATGTTAACCACTGAATGCTCTCCTCCATTAAGGAATATAGTTACTTATACACATTCTGTGAGGATGAGTGTCTTTTTTGTGTGTTGGAAGAGAAAGGAAGGCTCTAATAGAATCCCCTAGGGCTGTTGTTGCTTGTCCCTTTGAGATAAATCCCTGGGATTGTTCTCCAGAAATGACTCATGGAGCCAGGTATCTCATTAAAGTGGCATAAGTGGAAGGTCCAGTTCCTAACAAAAGGTATATCTCTGAGGATCCAGATGGAAGCTTTGTTCAGAAACTTGGAGAAAAAAACCAAGTTCGAAATAGAAATTTGGTGGGAGAAAGAGACCAGAGTCAATGCTATCAGGGCTCTAATTTCCTCTCTGTAGGCAAAAAAGTTTCTTTAGTTGAGAACATCAGGTAGTGGGAAAAGTCCTGGAGTAATATGAGTAAGTAAGAAGAAAGTAAGCAGAACAGAGCACAGTCCACTATTACTCAAAGTGTATTTATAGTCCTTGGGCTGGTGCTGGTTGGCAAACTACTTATTGTCAGTCCAGGACCCAATAAGAACAGGAGTTGTGGGGAGCCATTTATATTCTTTATAGAAGTGTTAGAAAGTAATTTTAAGGGTGCTGGCTTCAGTAATTTTTAAATATGAGTTTATACTTTTGTATTTTAGTTTTTATTTTTTTTCAATAGTCCTCATTTTACTGTTTTCCTAAAAAGTACTGACCCATGGACACTTGGTAAAAATTGATCCTTTATTTAAATAGCTTGAGAAATACTAGGTGTGGCTTTTATATCCGGGAATCCTGGGCTTCCTTGGTGCCTCAGATGATAAAGAATCCGTCTGCAATGCAGCATACCTGGGTTTGATCCCTGGGTTGGGAAGATCCCCTGGAGGAGTGCATGGCAACCCTCTGCATTATTATTGCCTGGAGAATCCCCATGGACAGAGGAGCCTGGTGGGCTATAGTCCATGGGGTCACAAAGTGTCCAACATGACTGAGCAACTGAGGGTACATGCACACAGTCCTGGGTTCAGTGTGAGGTGTGTGAATTCTTTAAAACTGTTTTACTTCTTTGAGACTCAATTTTATGATTTGTAAAATGGAGTTAATAATTCATATTTTATAGTCTATTCATGAGATTTCAAAGGGATAGCATGTAATTATCTGGAAAAGTTACCTAAAGTTATTGATGTGTCTCAAATATGCGACAAATGGAACCAAGTGCCTAAAAGTGTCGACTGTGATAGGTCACACTTGTCAGATTTGGGAGGAGCCCTGTTACCTTTAGCAAATTGTTCTATTTTATCCTCAATCCCAACTACTTCCTCCTTTGAGAGTCATGACATTCCAGCTATGGGACCTCCTGTCTGTCATTGATCTCCCTGATGTTCCTCATCCCCTGAGGACTTCAGCACCTGCATGATCATTTTCTTTTCCATCTCTATCTTTGCCATGAGCAAAGGCAACTTCTAGCCATTTGAATAGCTCAACTGGCAACTTGACTTCAAATTTCTTTTACTTTCTTGATTTAAATTACTTTTATTTATCCATAGTCTCCTTATGAAGCCTATCATATTCCTATCCTAGATTTCACTAATTTTCATTTTTGTTCCACAAATTAAATCTAGACATGTGAAATTATTGTGTTTAAGCTTAGCCAGTCAAAGGTCACCAGAAATAAATGTATAGTCCAACAAAATTAAGTTTACTGGGTCAGTGTAGAAAGGGAGGACTCTGTAAGTAACTACCATGTGTTTCCTGACAATTGACAGAAAGCACATGCCTTTTGAAAGATTTGGATTCTTAATGAAGGATAACGAGGAGGGATTAAGTGCTGTGGGGTTCAGTTCTGAACAGGTTCCTGATTTTGTGGTGAGAGTGAGGAGGGACTAATCTGAAGTTGAATGCTGTCTGAAATGCTGGCAATTTAGCGATTGAGTGCCTCTTGCATTAGGTAGGAAGAGCATTTCAGGTTTGGATATATTGTTGATTACTGAAAAATTAGATCATTATGACATTGTTAAAATTGCTGCATAAAAGTTGAAGAAACAATTTTCCTACTAAATTTATTGCTAGATTATTCTATGTCTGTCCTCCCAACCTGAAGAAAGACATATATGTTTTTCTTTTTCAGTCTTTTTCTAGAAAATATTTACTTCTCATTATTTACTAAATCTATTGATATAAACTGTTCATAGTATCTGTTTTTAACCATCTTAATATCTATAGAATGTGTAATTATGCCCCTTTTTGCATGTTATTTAGATAGTTAATATTTTTGGCTTTTCCTTGATTAATACTCCTATGGGTTTTTCAATGAATGAAATTGTAAATTTATTTTCTCTAGGAACATTTGTCTTTTTCTTTGATTTATATTTGTTCATTACTCACACACACACATATATATATATTTTTCCCATGCTGTGTGGCTTGTGGATCTTACTTCCACCACCGGAGATTGAAACTGTGCCCCCTGTACTGGCAGCACAGGTCCTAATCACTGAACCTCCAGGGAATTCCATATGCTTTTTTCTTATTTATTATTGTTCCTTTATAATCTTCCTGAGATGGAAGCTTATATTTGTGTTCTTAGTCTTCCTTGAGGTTGGTTTCCAACCCTTTATCTTGAGTACAGGCCATATATTTCCCCTTTTCCGTTTTTTTTCTTTTTTTAATCTCTTAGCAGTTTTGAATGATGTCATGAATATTGTGAATGACAGGTTATAGATAGTCTGGATTGTGTTATAATCCTCTCAAACATATTCACTGCATGAAAGTAGCACCTATACCTGCTTAGTCAGTGATGCATATTTGAGGATTTTCTGGTTTTTGACAATTACGAGTAAAGCTTCTGAAATATCTCCATATAGATCTTTGTGTGAACATGTGTTTTCATTTCTCTTTGACAAAATCTTAGGATTGTAATTGCTGGGTGTTATGGTTAGTGTATGTGTTTAAGATACTGCAAAACTTGTTTTTTTTCAAAATGGCTGTACCATTTCGCATTCCTACCTGCTTTGCATTTCAGTTCTATTTACTCTGGGTCCTTACCAGGATCGATATTGTCACTTAAAAAAGATAAGCTATTCTAATATATAGCATTAAGTCTTTTATTTTAACTTACTTCCCTTTTGACTGTGTTAAGAATCAATTTCAAGTTCTTCTTAGTTCTACTTCTCAGTTGATGGTCAGTTTGTTTTCAATCTTGGTTATTTTGGAGTGGCCACAGGACTGGAAAAGGTCAGTTTTCATTCCAATCCCTAAGAAAGGCAATGCCAAAGAATGTTCCAACTACTGCACAGTTGCACTCATCTCACATGCTAGCAAAGTAATGCTCAAAATTCTCCAAGCCAGGCTTCAACAGTACATGAACCATGAACTTCCAGATGTTCATGCTGGATTTAGAAAAGGCACAGGAACCGGAGATCAAATCGCCAACATCTGTTGGATCATCGAAAAAGCAAGAGAGTTCCAGAGAAACATCTATGTCTGCTTTATTGACTATGCCAAAGGCTTTGACTGTGTGGATCACAACAGACTGTAGAACATTCTTAAAGAGATGGCAATGCCAGACCACCTGACCTGCCTCCTGAGAAATCTGTATGCAGGTCAAGAAGCAACAGTTAGAACCAGACATGGAAAAACGGGCTGGTCCAAATTGGGAAAGGAGTACGTCAAGGCTATATATTGTCACCATGCTTATTTAACTTACATGCAGAGTACATCATGTGAAATACCAGGCTAGATGAAGCACAAGCTGGAATCAACATTGCCGAGAGAAATTCCAGTCCTGTGGCCACTCCACAAACACCACCCTTATGGCAGAAAGTGAAGAGGAACTAAAGAGCCTCTTGATGAAAGTGAAAGAGGCGAGTGAAAAAGCTGACTTAAAACTCAATGTTCAAAAAACAGATCTTGGCATTTGGTCCTGTCACTTCATGGCAAATAAATGGGGAAAGAATGGAAACAGAGACTTTATTTTTTTGAGCTCCAAAATCACTGCAGATGGTGACTGCAGCCATGAAATTAAAAGACACTTGCTCCTTGGAAGTAAAGCTATGACCAACATAGTCAGCATATTAAAAAGCAGAGACATTACTTTGCCAACAAAGGTCCGTCTAGACAAAGCTTTGATTTTTCCAGTAGTCATGTGTGGATGTGAAAGTTGGACCATAAAGAAAGCTGAGGTTGAAGAATTGATGCTTTTGAGCTGTAGTGTTGGAGAAGACTCTTGAGAGTCCCTTGGACTGCAAGGAGATTCAACCAATCAATCCTAAAGGAAATCAGTCTTGAATATTCATTGGAAGGACTCATGCTGAAGCTGAAGCTCCAATACTTTGGTCACCTGATGCGAAGAACTGACTCATTGGAAAAGACCTTGATGCTGGGAAAGTTTGAAGGCAGGAGAAGGGGACGACAGAGGATGAGATGGTTGGATGGCATCACTGACTCGATGCACATTAGTTTGAACAGGCTCTGGGAGATGGTGATGGACTGGGAAGCCTGGTGTGCTGTACTCCTTGGGGTCATAAAGAGTTGGACATGACTGAGCAACTGAACTGAAGTTCATTCTTTTATGGTCATTTGTTGTGAAGGGTCCAGAGCCACAAACCATGGGATGAACTGTGACATAATAGAATTAAACGTTTGGTTTCTGCCCCCAGATTCTAACACAGGGCTTGAAACTCCTGTAATTTTCTGAATGACAATGGTGCTAGAAGCATGTTTTGTTCAAATATTTGTTCTTTAACCTTGGTTCCTGACACAGGGCTGCTAAACCCCTTTGAACTTCTGGGTGGGTGTCCTTTATTGGAATCC
Source organism: Cervus elaphus (assembly GCF_910594005.1). Taxonomy (NCBI): domain Eukaryota; kingdom Metazoa; phylum Chordata; class Mammalia; order Artiodactyla; family Cervidae; genus Cervus; species Cervus elaphus. The sequence continues at coordinate 57,804,710 of NC_057815.1, forward strand.
CCCTTGGTGGGATTCTGTATAACTTCTGGACAAGGGCTAGTCATCATATTAAATCATGATGAAGCTTGGAACTTTACAACCACACCCATTTCTGCAGTGAGAATGGAGAGGCTGGAGATTGATTACATAGCCTCCATAAAATACTAAACTATCTGGTGGAAAGCTTTTAAGTTGGTGAACAGATCCACTTGCTGGAAGGGTTATATACTCCAACTTCTTGGTGATGGAAGCTTCTGCCCTGGGGACCCTTTTAGACCCAGTACATTGTGTCTCTCCATCTGGCAGTTAAGTTTTAATTAAATTAATAAAGACATTATTATTCCTTTATAATATCTTTTATGATACACTAGAAAAATGTAAGCAAATGTGTTCAAGAGTTTTGTAAACCATCCCAGAGAATGATCAAACCTGGAGGAGGGTTGTGGGACTCCCTGACTTTGTAGCCAAGTTGGACAGAAGTGTGGATATCCTGGAGACCCATTGCTTGCTGTTGGTGTCTGAAGGGAGGGCAGAGTTGTGGGACTGAGGCTTAAATTTGTGAAGTCTGACACTACCTCCAGGCAGTTAGGTCACAACTGAATGAAAGAATAGAACAGCAAGTTGGTATCTGGATATTTAAACTATATAGTATTTTCCAGTTGGTTAGTATGGAAGGCAGAAACACTACATATTTTTGTAAGATGTGTTGTGAATGGAGAATAGTCAGTCCCATTACCCATTATTTAATAATATCATGTATTTTAAATGATCTCTGTGGCCTTTAATATTTGTTTTATATAGATAATATATAGCAGTATATTATAAATATTTTCCATTTTCCATTATACTGAGACAAGGACTTAAGATCTAAATGTTGCTTTCAGATGCTTTAAAGAATTGTCTCATATTTGCTTCTGTTGAGAGTTCCTATATTCCAGAAAAATCTCTTCTTACCCTTTCCAGTGGTGATGTTTATAGGGTGCATTATTATGTTATTATGCAAGAAATACATTAGTACAATCTTTGACAGTATTTCTAGCTTTTAATTAGATTCTAATCTCTCTATAAATCTAGACTATGGAACTATGATTGTTGTTCACATATTAATTGCAATGCTTAGAATTAAAGATACTCTTTAAAATTCCCATATATAAGGAAGACTACATTGTGTGAAATGGAAGTATTTGCTTTTAATGTGTTTAAATAGGGATAGACTTCCAGTCATATCATGTGTTTGTGGTGTCCAGACCTCATTTTGTATAGGTAGGTAGAGGTCAATACAGTCTTCACATTCTTCTCCTTGTTTTGTAGTCTTCACAACCTAGATCTTCTTGGGGGTAGAGCTTGTTCAGAAGACTGAAGCACAGGAACAGGTTAGGCTTGCTAGTCCTGCTTTGGACTGATTGTGGCTCATGGAGTAGGTCAAGGGCATGGAATCAGAGGACTTGATGCTGTTAGATTTAGAACAATTGAGTTCATATCTCTCCAGAGAAACTATTGGTACTTTCTAGCACTCGATATTCTCATCTGTAAATTGAGGTAAATTTATAACATTGACATCATGGGATTACTATGAAAATTAAATGGAGAATAGTGGTTTTGTAGCCAGGTTTTCTGGATTCAGACCGTGGTCCCACAACGTCCTAGCTGCATGATTTTGAGCAATCTATGTGATGTCTCTGTGCCCCAGATGATTCATTTGTAAAATAGAAATAATAGTACTACTTCATAGGATTTTTATGAGAAGTCAGCCAGTTAATATCCCAGTGTGCTTAAAATAGGGCCTGGCACATTGTAAGTACAAATTTTTGTTTGAGAGATAAAAAGTCCAAGGTGGCTACAGGTGCTAATACATAATAGTAATAATTGCTATCATTTTACTGATTTCAAGGTGTCTCCCAGTTGGTTTATAAGTATATAAAATTGAGAGTTACAAGTGGTAACGTTTTCCACACAGCCATTATGAAAAACAGTATAGAGGTTCCTCTGAAAACCTCCTCAGTATGGAGGTTGCCATATGCTGCAGCAACCCCACTCCTGGGAATATAGCCAAACAAAACTATAATTCAATAAAATAATGCACGCCTATATTCATAGCAGCACTATTTACAATAGCCGAGACAACAACCTAAATGTTCATTGACAGATGAATAGATAATGATGTAGTATATGTACTAAATGTATCAGTTGTATGTGAAATCTAAAATATGACACAAATGAATGTATTTATGAAACAAAAATAGACTCACAGGCATAGAGAATAGACCTGTGCTTGCCAAGGGGATGGGGAGTGGGAGAGGGAAGGATTGGGAGTTCGGGATTAGCAAGCAGATGCAAACTAGTATATATAGGACCAATAAATAACAAGGTACTACTGTATAGCCCAGGGAAATATATTCAATATCCTGCGATAAACCATAATGGAAAAGAATATGAGAAAGAATATATATATGTATTTATGAGTCTTTCTGCTGTGCATCAGAAATTAACACATTATAAATCAACTATACTTCAATAAAACTTTAAAGAAGTATTGTGTTTTCAATTTAAGCAATTGGTGTGCTACCAGTAAACAAAAATTTATAGGTCACCTGAAATGTTAAGAATGGATCCTAAGAATATATTCTGACACTTGCTTTCTCAGGGCCTCCTTTACATCTCTGTTCCTCAGACTGTAGATGAGGGGGTTCAACATGGGGATCAACACTGTGTAGAACACAGACACCACTTTGTTCTGGTCAGTTGAGTAGCTGGATTTGGGCATCACATAAATGAAGGTAATCGTTCCATAGTAGAGAGTCGCTGCGGTGAGGTGAGAGGTGCAGGTGGAGAAGGCCTTGTGTCTCCCTTCAGTGGAGCGCATCTTCAGGATGGTGTTGAGGATGCAGATGTAAGAGAGAGCTATGACAGACACCGTGACCACAATGATGGAGCCAGAAGAGATGGAAGGGATAATTTCAATGATGGAGACATCTGAGCAGGAAAGTTTCAACAGAGGGGAGAAATCACAGAAAAAGTGGTCTACCTGATTTGGTCCACAGAAAGACAGAGTCAATAAACAGCTAGCAAATGTCCAAGCATTCACACACCCACCCAGATAGCAAGACCCAACCAAGATGACACAGACTCTGGAGGACATGTGGGTGGAATAGAGCAGGGGCAAGCAGATGGCCACATAGCGGTCATAGGCCATGGCAGCCAGCAGGAAGCACTCAGCTGTCCCAAATGTGACCCCAGAACAGAGCTGGGCTTCACAGCTAGCAACTGGGAGGGTCAATCTATGTTTCAGAAGTCCTATAATCATCATAGGTGTGATGGATGTGGAAAACCCTATGTCTACAAAAGCCAAGTGACTGAGAAAGAAATACATGGGAGTATGAAGGTGGGAACAGCTTCTTATTAAAATGATTATGCTAATATTGCCTATTAAGGTGATGACATAAATGCCTAGAAATATCACAAAGAAGATGACACAAAGTGTAGGATCTTCTGTTAACCCCAAAAGGATAAACTCTGTCACGCTGGTGTGGTTTCCAACCTCCATGTCCTCTGGGAATTGTTCCTGTTGAAGGAAGTGTGAATGTTCACTTGTTTTATGCTTTCTTTCTACACATTTCCAGTTTTCTTTAGCTGTTTCTGAATTTCTCTGGTTATTCCTCGGAGCCATTCATAGTGTTTACTTCCTCTGCCTGGTCTGTAAATATGATGCTGTAGATGCTGTTTTGATTTTTTGTTTCTTTCCTTTTTACAGAAAAAAGAATGATTCAACCTCACTCTCTGGCGGTCTCAATTTTATTATTTTATTTATCCACCATTTATTTTAAAACAGCTCCTTAACTCTGAATCTTAGAACTCTCTTCTACTATCCAGATGCATAGTTTCAATAATTGATTGGAAGTCTCCAGTTGGAGATCCAAGAAATACCCTAACTCAGCCTCCTCCTGACCAAACTCATCCCTTCCTTGGACCACTCCGCCTGTGTTCTGTATCTGTGGAATGATACCACAACCCACCCAATCTCTTGTGTCTGAAATATGCAACTGGTGCTCATCTTATTCCTCACCTTGTGCCACATCTAATAAAATCCTAATGATTCTATCTACAATTTTGCTCCCCATTTATTTATCCATTTCCATACTCCCACTGCTAGTGTCCCTGCTTTAGTTGAGACTATGTTCATTTTTCCTCTTTATTTTATTCATCTATTTACCTCCTTGTCTTCGTTCTTGCGTCCTTATAATTCACAATATATCTGCCAAAGTGACCTCTTGCTCAAGTAAAAAGGTGATAACAAAGGAATTCTTTTAAGACTTTCATGATTCTCCAGCCTGCAGGAGGAAACCTAACCTCTTTAGCAGAGGGCAGTGTACACTTTCTGGTGTACCCCCTGCATAGGACATTTTGCATGTCTCTCAGGATGTTTCCATCCAACACTTGCACTAATCCAAATTCCTGAACTATTTAGAGTCCCCTCAGTGCACTCTGGAGAAGGCAATGGCACCCCACTCCAGGACTCTTGCCTGGAAAATCCCATGGAGGGAGGAGCCTGGTGGGCTGCAGTCCATGGGGTCGCTGAGTCAGACACAACTGAGCAACTTCACTTTCACTTTTCACTTTCATGCACTGGAGAAGGAAATGGTAACCCACTCTAGTGTTCTTGCCTGGAGAATCCCAGGGATGGGGGACCCTGGTGGGCTCCCATCTATGGGGTCGCGCAGAGTTGGACACGACTGAAGTGACTCAGCAGCAGCAGCAGCAGTGCACTCCGTCCTCTCTGGCCTTTAATTCTTGTTCTCTCACTTGGATGGCCCTCCAGTCTCTCCCACTGTCATTACCCTGGCTGACCTCATTCATCCTTAAGATTCATTTACCTGCAAAGCTTTCTTTGCCTTCTAAGAGAGAATCAGAAAACTTTCCTTTGTGTTGATATCACAGTTGGAAGTTGTCTAGATTGCCATTGTTTATACCTGGGTTATGGTTTTTGTTGTTGTTTGCATTTTTACAGTTTGCTACCCCCAATTAATATACATTCTCCTCAACAATGTTGCATTTTATCCCTGTGTCACAAATAACTAGTGCTTAGGAACAAACTGTGCTAAAGAAAAGCTTGCTAAATGAACTCATGCATGATTTGTACAATATAATGAATATACTGTTGGGAACCAGAAATGAATAAAATTTAGGTTCCTTGTTGAGAGAAACCAAGTCTTGTAGAGAAGAAAGACATTAAACGTTATTAATGTATAGAAAGTCTGTAAGAGTAGTGTAAGTAAAATAACTGCCTGTACTGTTTCTAAACGAAAATTGTATAATTACATTGAGGGTGAACACTTGAAAATTCAAAAGAAACATTCCTCTGAAATCTGGCTACTATTATACAAGTTAACTATTACAAGCTAATTTATTTCCATGAATTTTTTCTTCTAATATATTTAGACAGGCTTCCCTGATAGCTCAGTTGGTAAAGAATCCGTCTGCAGTGCAGGAGACCCTGGTTGATTCCTGGGTTGGGAAGACCTGCTGGAGAAGGGATAGGCTACCCATTCCAGTATTCTAGGGCTTCCCTTGTGGCTCAGCTGGTAAAGAATCTGCCCACAATGCAGGACACCTGGGTTTGATCCCTGGGTTGGGAAGATCTCCTGGAGAAGGGAAAGGCTACCCACTCCAGTATTCTGGCCTGGAGAATTCCATGGACTATATATAGTCCATGAGGTCACAAAGAGTTGAGCATGACTGAGTGACTTTCACTTCACTTAGATTCCTGGTTTGGGAAGATCCCCTGGAGGAGGGCATGGCAACCCATGCCGGTATTCTTGCCTGGAGAATCCCAAGGACAGAGGAACCTGGTGGGCTACAGTTCATAGGGTCTCAAAGAGTTGGATATGACTGAAGCGACTGAGCACACATGCACACAATATATTTTAATACAACTTCTATGATATTGTATATGGAAGCTTAATGTCATTAGTTTTCTTTGCATTTCATGTAAAAAGTGTGTTGTATAGTCACTAAGATGTGTCTGACACTTTGATACCCCCATGGACTATAGCCTGCCATGCTCCTCTGTGCAAGGAATTTTCCAGGCAAGAATACTGGAGTGGGTTGTCATTTACTTCTCCAGGGGATCTTCCCAACCCAGGGATGTAAATTGTGTCTCCTGCATTGGCTGGCAGATTCTTTACCAATGAGCCACCAGGGAAACCCATAAAAAGTTTATCACATTATAATTCCTCACATAATATTTGAGATCTTCATGATAATGAAGTTACTAGTGACAATGAGTTACTAGAGATAATGATAATGAGTTACTAGCTCTTAATTTAATCACCCACTAATCCAAGCCAGGCTTCAGCAATACATGAAACGTGAACTTCCAGATGTTCAAGCTGGTTTTAGAAAAGGCAGAGGAACCAGAGATCAAATTGCCAGCATCCCCTGGATCATTGAAAAAGCAAGAGAGTTCCAGAAAAACATCTATTTCTGCTTTATTGACTATGCCAAAGCCTTTGACTGTGTGGATCATAATTAACTGTGGAAAATTCAGAAAGAGATGGGAATAGCAGACCATCTGACCTGTCTCTTGAGAAGCCTGTATGCAGGTCAGGAAGCAACAGTTAGAACTGGACATGGAACAACAGACTGGTTCCAAATAGGAAAAGGAGTAGGTCAAGGCTGTATATTGTCACCCTGCTTATTTATCTTATAGGCAGAATACATCATGAGAAACGCTGGGATGGAAGAAGCACAGCTGGAATCAAGATTGCTGGGAGAAATATCAATAACCTCAGATATTCAGATGACACCACCCTTATGGCAGAAAGTGAAGAGGAACTAAAAAGCTTCTTGATGAAGGTGAAGGAGGAGAGTGAAAAAGTTGGCTTAAAGCTCAACATTCAGAAAACTAAGATCATGGCATCTTGTCCCATCACTTCATGGGAAATAGATGGGGAAACAGTGGACACAGTGTCCGAATTGATTTTTGGGGTGGTGATTGCAGCCATGAAATTAAAAGATGCTTACTCCTCATGTGAAGAGTTGACTAATTGGAAAAGACCCTGATTCTGGGAAGGATTGGGGGAAGGAGGAGAAGGGGACGACAAAGGATGAGATGGCTGGATGGCATCACTGACTCAATGGACATGGGTTTGGGTAGACTCCGGGAGTTGGTGGTGGACAGGGAGGCCTGGTGTGCTGCGATTCATGGGGTCGCAAAGAGTCAGACATGACTGAGCGACTGAACTGAACTAATTTTGGACACATAACTGTTCACAACTTTTAACTGTTGTAATCCCACAAATTGGATAAAGCATTGGGAGGATAACATTACAAAACATACACATTCCTAGATATATAAGGCATGATTCAAAAGTATATTCTCTGCTCTAATTTGTGTATCTCCATAATTTACAATAATAAAAATACTAAATCAACATGCTAAACTATCTGCATTGTTTTGTTGACTTCTTGGCTGTAGTTTCAGTAAAGAGCTTAGTACCTTCTCACGTTTTGCCATGTGTTGTGACAAAGGCAAAGTTATTGTGTTTTGAGATAGTCTTGAGAAAACAGAATTAATGATAAATTATAAGAGAATAAACAGAAATTACTACACTCCAATATTTTCATGGTTACTAAAGATTGAGTGAAAATTATAAAAGTTATATTTATCCAAATGATAATCTTAAATAAATATCTAAATAAATAAATAATATCTAAAAAATAATACATCTTTAGTTTCCTTTAACTTGTGCTTTTAAGAGTCATATAACATTGACATTTTCTATTCAGTGTTATTGGTTCTAATTTTCATGGAAAATTTTCTAACAACAATATTTCCATTCTTAAACCTTGAAATATTTAACACAAATGAAAAATATCAGTGCAAATGTCTTCAAAATTCTTAATTTCTTAAAAATTTCTTACTGTAGAATAAGAAAGTATTTAATATTTCAAGTTGTGGAATTCAGTTCTTTGACAGAATGAATTGTGAGGTATAATGAACCAATAGTTGAGAATCTATGGCTCATTAAAGAATGCATTCTGATTGGCCCACATTAAATACATTTGAATTACTCTAGTGACAGGCAAGCTTACTGCCAGGGGTGTTAGCTCTATCATGAAAAATCTGTTTTTAGTTTTATCATTTGATCCTCAATGAGTTTTAATGGCACAAATCATCTCCTTTCAGTATCTAAACACTGATATACTTGAATATAGCCAGCACACCTCCACTGCCTTCCATTCTCCAAAATTAACATTCATAGAATCTCTGCGCATTCCACCTGTGGCATGCTTTTCCCATCCGTCACATTTCTCCTCTTAGCCTCTGAACATACACTCATCTGAGGATTGAGCCAAACAGTGAGCATCATGTGTACTCTTTGCCTTCTGACTCAAGCAGAGTTAGGGAGGGCCAATCCTGCATTCACTGTGCACACAGTGTGAGTTTCGATCTGTGCTGACAGCAGTCATGGATATTGGAGACAGAAAACTCAGATCCTCCCAGTGAAGCTTGCATATGACACTTAAATCTCTCTGACTTCCAGTTTTGTTTTTTTTTTAATTTGTAACATGAGAATAATTGTCCCCATATAGCATCTTTGTTGTGAGATTAAAAGAAATGGCATCTACAAAGTATTTAAATGTGTTTGGTCATACATTAGAGCTAAGTAACTATTTTTCATTAAGTAAAAATGAAGAGTGGATAGATTTTCAGTTATTTAAAATATTTATGAGAAGTTTAAGTTTTCTTTCAACCCATGTTGGAAGATTTTTCACAAACCCAAAAGAAGTCAGGAAGTATAGTACCTGTTGCTTTCTTGGTTCTGGACCATGTCATTCGTAGTTATATGCATAATATAACAACTGATTCTTACCCTTCCCTTCCTCTCTACTGGCTCCCTGTGGGTCTTCCTAGAGCTCAATGGCATCCCATTTATGCTTCCCTATCTGGCTCAGGGATTCTGACTCTTCTTCCCAATACTTTACCTCAACAAATGGGTCACATTTGAAGATGATCAGTGGGCATAGGGCTAAGAGCCTCATGCAACCTGAATATCAAGTCATTTCTTTCTTATTTCCTTTTCATAGCTATAGTTACACAAGCTTAGCAGTTGCTTTGCCTGCCAAAGACAATCCACACTTCTCTGGGCTCTCCTGGGAAGGTCCTCTTTGGGTGCCCAAAATGACCATTCTATGGTGAAAATCTTTTTTTCCTCTTAATTTTTTTTTTTTTAATTTGAGGGTAGTTGCTTTACAATATTGTGTGGTTTCTGCTATACAACATCATGAATCAGCCATAAGCATACATATGTCCCTTCCCGCTTGAACCTCCCTCCCATCACCTACTCCATCTCACCCCTCTTGGTTATCACAGAGCACGGAGCTGAGGCCCCTGTGTTATACAACAACTTCCCATTAGTGATCTGTTTTACATATGGTAGTGCATATGTTTTTGTTTTTTTTTTTATTATTATTATTTTTTTCCAGTGGGTTTTGTCATACATTGATATGAATCAGCCATGGATTTACATGTATTCCCAATCCCGATCCCCCCTCCCACCTCCCTCTCCACCCAATTCCTCTGGGTCTTCCCAGTGCACCAGGCTGGAGCACTTGTCTCATGCATCCCACCTGGGCTGGTGATCTGTTTCACCATAGATAGTATACATGCTGTTCTTTTGAAATATCCCACCCTCACATTCTCCCACAGAGTTCAAAAGTCTGTTCTGTATTTCTGTGTCTCTTTTTCTGTTTTGCATATAGGGTTATCGTTATCACCTTTCTAAATTCCATATATATGTGTTAGTATGCTGTAATGTTCTTTATCTTTCTGGCTTACTTCACTCTGTATAATGGGCTCCAGCTTCATCCATCTCATTAGGACTGGTTCAAATGAATTCTTTTTAATGGCTGAGTAATATTCCATGGTGTATATGTACCACAGCTTCCTTATCCATTCGTCTGCTGATGGGCATCTAGGTTGCTTCCATGTCCTGGCTATTATAAACAGTGCTGCGATGAACATTGGGGTGCACGTGTCTCTTTCAGATCTGGTTTCCTCAGTGTGTATGCCCAGAAGTGGGATTGCTGGGTCATATGGCAGTTCTATTTCCAGTTTTTTAAGAAATCTCCACACTGTTTTCCATAGCGGCTGTACTAGTTTGCATTCCCACCAACAGTGTAAGAGGGTTCCCTTTTCTCCACACCCTCTCCAGCATTTATTGCTTGTAGACTTTTGGATAGTGCATATGTTTCAATGCTACTCTCTCAATCTGTCCCACACTCTTCTTCCCTTTGCTGGGTCCACAAGTCTCTTCTCTATGTCTGTGTCTCTATTCTCTGCAGGGCAAATATTGCTGAGGCCACAGTTTCCACAGGGGTCATAAAACAAAGTTGAGAGACACAGAAATACAGAACAGACTTTTGAACTCTGTGGGAGAAGGTGAGGGTGGGATGTTTCAAAAGAACAGCATGTATACTATCTATGGTGAAACAGATCACCAGCCCAGGTGGGATGCATGAGACAAGTGCTCCGGCCTGGTGCACTGGGAAGACCCAGAGGAATCGGGTGGAGAGAGAGATGGGAGGGGGGATCGGGATGGGGAATAAGTGTAAATCTATGGCTGATTCATATCAATGTATGACAAAACCCACTGAAATGTTGTGAAGTAATTAGCCTCCAACTAATAAAAAAAAATAAATAAATAAAAAAATTAAAAAAAAAAAAAAAAAATAAAACAAAGTTGAGCTGCTTTTATTTTGATTTTTCATTGAGAAAATAAAAATTTGAATTACTTAAATAAAATCTCTGACTACTGCATTCTCCTTTTAGAGCCAGAATTACTTATGCTGAATTCCAAAGAGAATTTTATAAAGCAGATGTTTTCCACTTACTTGTATAGTAGTTGTGCACTGAATATTTGACAGTGTTAATCGTTGAATTCACTCTTCCATTTAGGAACATGGTTACATACTTTCTATGATGATGAGTGTCTTTTGTGTGTATTGGGAGGAAAAGAAAGGCTCTAATAGAATCCCCTAGGGCTGTTGCTGCTTGCCCCTTTGAGGTAAATTCCTCAGACTGTTCTCCAGAAGTGACTCATGGAGCCAGGTATCTCATTAAGGTGGCATAAATGGAAGGTCCAGTTCCTAACAAAAGGTATATTTCTGAGGATCCTGATGGAAGCTTTGTCCAGAGACCTGAAGGAAAAACTGTCAAAATAGAAATTTGGTGGGCGATGGGGACCAGAGTCAGTGTCACCAGGGCTCCAATTTCCTCTCTGTAGACAAAACAGTTTCTTTAATTGAGGACATCAGGTAGTGGGGAAAGCCCTGGAGTAATATGAGTCAGTTAGCAGAAAGTAAGCAGAAGAAAGCAGAGTCCATTGTTACTCAAAGTATACTAATGGGCAGGTGCTGGCTGGCAAACTATTTATTGTCAGTCCAGGTCCAAATAAGAACAGGGGTTGTGAGGAACCATTTGTACTCTTTATAGCAATTTGAGAAAGTAACTTTAAGTGTTTCGACTCCAATACTTTTTAAAAATGGGTTTATTCTGTTGTATTTTAGTTTTTATTTTTTTGTTGTTGTTAATAGTCCTCAATCTACTATTTTCCTAAAAAGTATCGACCCATAGATGCATGGGGAAAAGTGATCCTTTTTTAAAGTAGCTTGAGAAACACTAGATGTGGCTTTTGTATCCAGGAGACCTGGGGTCAGTTTGAGGTGGATGAATTGAGTGAAAGTTTTTAACTTCTTTGAGACTCAGTTTTATGATCTGTGAAATGGGGTTTAAAATTCACATTTTATAGGCTATACATGAGATTTCAAAGAGTTAACATATAATTATCTAGAAAAGTTATCTAAAGTTGTTGTGTCTCAAATACATGACAAATGGAACAAAGCTCCTGCATATGTTACATTTTGTAACTTATTCTATGTTATGCTCAGTCCCAGATACTTCCTCCTTTGAGATTAAATACATTTCAACCCTGGCACTTCCGGCACCTATCCCTAACTGATCTCCCTGCTGCTCATCCCCTGAGGAATTTAGCACCTGCAGAACCATTTTTCTCTCCATCTCTGTTTTTGTCATGAGCAATGGCAACTTCTAATCATTTGAATTCTCAACTAACAACTTGATCTCAAATTTCTTCTAATTTCTTGATTCCAATAACTTTTATCCATAGTCTCTTTATGAAACCTATCATATTCATATCGTAAATTTCACTAATTTTCTTTTTTGTTCCATAACTTAAGTGTAAACATGTAATGACCATGTTAAAGCTTAATCAGCCAAAGGCCACCAGAAATATACCTATATTGCAACAAAATCAAGTTTATTGGGTCAGAGCAGCTAGGGTGGTGGTTTAGTTGGTAAGTCGTGTCCGACTCTCTGCAACCCCACGGACTGTAGCCCACCAACCTCCTCTGTCCATGGGATTCTTCAGGCAAGGGAGTGGGTTGCCATTTCCTTCTCCAGCGATCTTCCCCACCCAGGGATTGAACGTGGGTCTCCTGCATTGCAGGCAGGATTCTTAGCCATCAGGGAAGTGCAGCAAGGGAGAACTCTCCAAATAATTACCACGTCTCCTGACAATGGAGAGAAGGCACAAGCCTTTTGAAAGGTTTGGATTCTTATTGAAGGATATCAAGGAGGGATTAGGTGTTGTGGGCTTCAGTTCTGGACAGGTTGCTGATTCGTTGGTGAGATTAAGAGGAGGGACTAATCTGAGGTTTAAAGTTGTCATGAAATGATGACAATTTAACATTTGAATGTCTTTTGTATTAGATGGGAAAAGCATTTCACATTTGGGTATATTGTTGATAAGAAAACAGTAATTACTGAAAAATTAGATCATTATGACATTGTTAAAATTGCTGCATAAAAGTTGAAGAAACAATGTTTTCTACTAATCTTTTTGCTAGAATATTCTGTCTGTCCTCCCAGACTGAAGAATTACAGGGATGTTTTTTTCTTTCAGTCCCACAAACTGTGTTTCTCTAGAAAATATTTCAGTTTAGTTCAGTTCAGCCGCTCACTCATGTCTAACTCTTTACGACCCCATGGACTGCAGCACGCAGTTGTTTATCACCAACTCCTGGAGTTTACTCAAACTCATCTCTATTGAGTCGGTGATGCCATCTAACCATCTCATCCTCTGTCTTCCCCTTATTCTCCTGCCTTCAATCTTTCCCAGAATCAGGGTCTTTTCCAATGAGTCAGCTCTTCGCATCAGGTGGCCAAAGTATTGGAGTTTCAGCTTCAACATCAGTCCTTCCAATGAACACCCAGGACTGATCTCCTTTAGGATGCACTGGTTGGATCTCCTTGCAGTCCAGGGGACTCTCAAGAGTCTTCTCCAACATCACAGTTCAAAAGCATCAATTCTTCGGCACTCAGCTTTCTTCCCAGTCCAACTCTCACATCCATACATGACTACTGGAAAAACCATAGCCTTGACTAAATGGACCTTTGCTGGCAATGTAATGTCTCTGCTTTTTAATATGCTATCTAGGTTGGTCATAACTTTCCTTCCAAGGAGTAAGCATCTTTTAATTTCATGGCTGCAGTCAGCATCTGCAGTGATTTTGGAGCCCAGAAAAATAAAGTCAGCCACTGTTTCCACTGTTTCCCCATCTATTTGCCATGAAGTGATGGGACCAGATGCCATGATCTTATTTTTCTGAATGTTGAGCTTTAAGCCAACTTTTTCACTCTCCTCTTTCACTTTCATCAAGAGGCTCTTTAGTTCTTCTTCACTTTCTGCCATAAGGGTGGTGTCATTGCATATCTGAGGTTATTGATATTTCTCCCGGCAATCTTGATTCCAGCTTATGCTTCCTCCAGCCCAGCATTTCTCATGATGTACTCTACATATAAGTTAAATAAGCAGGGTGACAATATACAGCCTTGATGTACTCATTTACCTATTTGGAACCAGTCTGTTCTATGTCCTGCATATCTGAGGTTATTCATATTTCTCCCAGCAATCTTGATTCCAGCTTGTGCTTCATCCAGCCCAGAGTTTCTCCTGATGTACTCTGCATATAAGTTAAATAAGTATGGTGACAGTATACAGCCTTGACATATTCCTTTTCCTATTTGGAACCAGTCTGTTGTTCTATGTCCAGTTCTAATTGTTGCTTCCTGGCCTGCATACAGATTTCTCAAGAGACAGGTCAGGTGGTCTGGTATTCCCATCTCTTGAAGAATTTTCCACAGTTTACTGTGATCCACACAGTCAAAGGCTTTGGCATAGTCAATAAAGCAGAAATAGATGTTTTTCTGGAACTCTCTTGCTTTTTCAATGATCCAGGGGATGCTGGCAATTTGATCTCTGGTTCCTCTGCCTTTTCTAAAACCACCTTGAACATCTGGAAGTTCACAGTTCACGTATTGTTGAAGCCTGGCTTGGAGAATTTTGAGCATTACTTTGCTAGTGTGTGAGATGAGTGCAATTGTGTGGTAGTTTGAGCATTCTTTGGCATTGCCTTTCTTAGGAATTGGAATGAAAACTGACGTTTTCCAGTCCTGTGGCCACTGCTGAGTTCTCCAAATTTGCTGGCATATTGAGTGCAGCACTTTCACAGCATCATCTTTTAGGATTTGAAATAGCTCAACTGGAATACCATAACCTCCACTAGCTTTGTTCATAGTGATGCTTCCTAAGGCCCAGGTGACTTCACCTTCCAAGATGTCTGGCTCTAGGTGAGTGATCACACCATGGTGATTTTCTGGGTCATGAAGATCTTTTTTGTACAGTTCTTCTGTGTGTTCTTGCCACCTCTTCTTAATATCTTCTGCTTCTGTTAGGTCCATACCATTTCTTTCTTTTTTGAGCCCATCTTTGCATGAAATGTTCCCTTGGTATCTCCAATTTTCTTGAAGAGATCTCTAGTCTTTCCCATTCTATTATTTTCCTCTATTTCTTTGCACTGATCACTGGGGAAGGCTTTCTTATCTCTCCTTGCTATTCTTTGGAACCCTGCACTCAAATGGGAATATCTTTCCTTTTCTCCTTTGCTTCTGCTTTCTCTTCTTTTCACAGCTATTTGTAAGACCTCCTCAGACAGCCATTTTGCTTTTTTGCATTTCTTTTTCTTGGGGATGGTCTTGATCCCTGTCTCCTGTACAATGTCACAAACCTCCATCCATATTTCATCAGGCACTTTGTCTATCAGATCTAGTCCCTTAAATCTATTTCTCACTTTCACTGTATAATTGTTAGGGATTTGACTTAGGTCATACCTGAATGGTCTAGTGGTTTTCCCTACTTTGTTTAAGTCTGAATTTGATTTAAGTCTGAAAATATTTGCCTCTCATTATTTACTAAATTTCAATTCAGTTCAGTAACTCAGTCATGTCCAACTCTTTGCGACCCATGGATATGGGTTTGGGTGGACTCCCGGAGTTGGTGATGGACAGGGAGGCCTGGCGTGCTGTGGTTCGGACACGACTGAGCGACTGAACTGAACTGGACTGCAGCACACCAGTCTTCCCTGTCCATCACCAGCTCCTGGAGCCTGCTTAAACTCATGCCCTTTTATTTGGTGATGCCATCCAACTAAATTACTAAATTTATTGATATAAATTTTTCATAATATCTGTTTTTAACCATTTTAATATGTTGGCAGAAAATGTTTCTATGCCCCTTTTTGCATGTATTATTTGGATAATTAATATTTTATCTTTTCCTTAATAGTCCTATGGATTTTTCAATTTTATTAATATTTTCAATGAATCAAATTATAAATATATTTTCTCTATGGGACATGTTTTCTATTTCTTTGATTTATATTGTTTATCCATTACTCATATGTTTTTTTGGCCATGTTGTATGGCTTGTGTATCTAACTTTCCCCACTAGGGACTGAACCCGTGACCCCAGCAGTGGAAACATGGGTTTTAACCACTGGGCCACCAGGGAATTCCATATGCTTTTTCCTTGTTTATTTGCTGTTCCTTTTCAAGCTTCCTGAGATGGAAGCTTACATTTCTGGTTTCAGTCTTTCCTTAAGGTTCGTCTTCATCTGTATCTTGAGTATAGACAATATATCCCCGCTCTTATCTGTAATTTGTCAGCAAGTTTGAATGATGTGATGGCTATTGTGAAGGACAGGTTATAGAGTCTGGACTGTGTTACAATTCTCTCAAACATAGTCATTGCATGAAAGTAACACCTTTACCTGTTTAGTCAGTGATGCACATTTTCTAGGATTTTCTAGGTTTTGGCAATTAGGAATAAAGCTTCTCTAAGTACCTCCATGTAGGTCTTTGTGTAGTCGTGTGTTTTCATTTCTCTTTGACAAAATTTAGGATTGTAATTGCTGTGTGTTATGGTTAGTATATGTTTATAAGTTACTGCAAAATTTGTTTTTTTCAAAATGACTATCATTTGCATTCCTACCAGCTTTGCATTTAAGTTTTACTTGCTCTGGGTCCTTTCTAGGATTGCTATTGTCAGTTTAAAAAAAAAAAAAGCTATTCTAATATGTGGGTAGCATTAGATCTTTCAATTTAATTTGCACATCCCTTTTGACTGACTATTAGGAATCAGTTTCAAGTTCTTCTTAGCTCTACTTTTCTGTTGATGGTCATTTTGTTTCCACATCTTGACTATTGTGGAGTAATGCTGCAATAAACGTAGGAGTGCAGATGTTTCTTCAAGCTCCTCTTTTCATTTCCTTTTTCATATATACCCCAAAGTGGAATTGCTGAATCATATACAGTTCTAATTTTAAATTGTTTTTTATACCATGTGCATTTCAACTAGCAGTGTACAAAGATTTCCTTACCTGCATATTCTTGCCAACACTTGCTATCTCTTATCTTGTTGATAGCCATTCTAAGAGGTGTGAGATAATATTTCATTGTGGTTTTGATTTGCATTACCTTGGTAATTAGCAAAGAGCATGTTTCATGTTATTGTTGGTTATCTGGATGTCTTATTTTCTTTCCTTTAAAGATTTTACTTTTAGCTTTATTATTTTTTATTAAAGTATGGTTGATTTATAATATTGATTAATTTTAGAACAGCATAGTGAGTCAGTATTTTCATAGATTATATTTCATTTGAAGTTATAAAATCTCAACTCTATTTTTCATGCTGTAAAATATATCCTTATAGCTTATTTATTTATTTATTTTAAAAACTTATTTTTGTATTTGTTTTTGCTCTGCTGAGTCCTTGTTGTTGTGCATGGGCTCTCTCTAGTTGCAGTGAGCAGGGGCCACTCTTCATTGTGGTGGCTTCTCTTGTTGCAGGGCATGGGCTCTAGGGCCTGCAGGCTTCAATAGCTGTGGTCAAGGGCTTAGATGCTCCAGAGCATGTTGGATCTTCCTGGGCCAGGGATTGAACCCATGTCCCCTGCATTGGCAGCCAGATTCTTTTGTTGTTGTTGCTGTTGTTTTTTCCCATTTATTTTTGTTAGTTGGAGGCTAATTACTTTACAATATTGTAATGGTTTTTGTCATACATTGATATGAATCAGCCATGGATTTACATGTATTCCCCATCCAGATCCCTCCTCCCACCTCCCTCTCCACCGGTTTCCTCTGGGTCTTCCCAGTGCACCAGGCCCGAGCACTTGTCTCATGCATCCAGCCTGGGCTGGTGATCTGTTTCACCATAGATAATATACATGTTTCAATGCTGTTTTCTCGAAACATCCCGCCCTCGCCTTCTCCCAGAGTCCAAAATTCTGTTCTGTACATCTGTGTCTCTTTTTCTGTTTTGTATATAGGGTTATCGTTACCATCTTTCTAAATTCCATATATATGCATTAGTATACTGTGTTGGTGTTTATCTTTCTGGCTTACTTCACTCTGTATAATGGGTTCCAGTTTCATCCATCTCATTAGAACTGATTCAAGTGAATTCTTTTTAATGGCTGAGTAATATTCCATGATGTATATGTACCACAGCTTCCTTATCCATTCGTCTGCTGATGGGCATCTAGGTTGCTTCCATGTCCTGGCTATTATAAACAGTGGGCAGCCAGATTCTTAAGCACTAAACACCAGAGAAGTCTCGCTTATTTATTTTATACATAGTAGTTTGTGCCTCTAACCCCCTACTGCTATATTGCCCTTCCACCCTTCCAAACTCCACTGATAATCATTATTTTATTGTCTATATCTATGAGTTTGTTTCTGCCTTGTTATATTCACTTGTGTATTTTTTAACTTATTTATTATTATTTTAAATTTTTATTTATTTTAAAATAAATTTTTATTTAAAAATCTTATTTATTTTTGGCTGCACTGGGTGTTTGTTGCTGCATGCATGCTCTCTCTAGTTGTGATGTGCAGGCACACTGTGGAGCTTGGGCTCTAGGATGTGCGGGCTTTGGTAGTTGTGGTGCATGGGAAGAGTAGTTGAAGCTCATGGGCTATAGAGTCTGGGTTCCATGCTTGTGGCACACAGGTTTTGTTGCCCCACAAAATGTAGAATCTTCCTGGACCAGGGATCGAACCCATGTTCTCTGTATTGGCAATTGGATTTCTACCCAGTGGATCACCAGAAAAGCCCTATTATATTTCTTTTTTAAGTGAAAGCAGGTTTATTGGGAGAGATAGACACTACATAGGCAGAATGTGGTACATCTCAAAAGATCAAAGCGGCCTTTTATTTTTTAAATTCCATGTATAAGTGATAACAAATAGTATTTATCTTTCTCTGCCTATTTCAATAAACGTAATACCCACTAGGTCCACCCATGTTGTTACAAATGGAAGAATTCCATCTCTTTTTCTGACTGGGTAATTTTTCACAGTGTATATGTATATGTGTGTGTATATACACAAGTGTGTGTATATACACACACATATACATATATATATTATTAATGCTTTGAACTCTTTTTCTGATAAATTATCTCTGTTTCATTAGTGGTTTTTTTTTTTTTTTTCCTTTGTTTGGTACAAATTCCTCTGTCTTCTCATCTTGCTTAATTTCTCTGTCTCTATGAAATTAGGTGCAAAAGTTACCTATTCCTGGTCTTGAAGGGTTGCCCTTGTGTGGGAGTGTCCTTACGTAATCTGCATGTAACCAGTAGCTTTGGTGTAAGAGCTGAATCTGGAGTGGGCACATGTTGTATCTTCCCTCAGAAGGTGCTGGCAGCTACCATCATGGTGGGATGTAGGGCTTGGAGATGCAGGGGCTAGTGTTAGAGGAATACATGAGGAGTGATGTCTCCTATCCTCAGTGGCTGTCACTATGCTACTGGAGGCAGGGTCAACTCCCAAGGTAGTCATGGCTGCCGTAGCTCTGTTCAGATGGTGCTCTGATCTGAGCCAGCTCCATCCTCCCGGACCGCACCCTACCGTGGAACTGTGCTGGAGCTAGGGGTGGTGGGGCAGACATTTAACATGGACCAAGTGCTGAGGTGTTTGCTGGAAACCACTCACACTCCCAGGCAGTTTCAGTCTGCTTCTTTTGCCTTGTTCCCAGGAAGAGGCAATGGTGGGTGTGTTCTCCATGAACTGATTTTAGGCTTTGTACAGCCTTCCTGCAAGTCCCATGGTTTTCCAAGCAGCGAGGGAAACTTGTCTTTGCAGTGTCAGAGCCCAGGCCTGGGTTGCTCAATATATGGCTCAAACTGCTCACTCCCCAGGGAGGATGTGCAAGCCCATGTAATCCTCTTGTCTTCTGTGTTCACTCCAAGGTACACAGGTCCCACCCTGATTACTTCCTTTTCTGCCCTACCTGAACCTATGTGGATCTATCTTTACAGCCCTGGTTTTACAAGAGTCTTTCTGCTGGTCCCCAGCTTGTTTTCAGGCAGTCTTGCTCTACATGTGGATGTATTTTTGATGTATTTAGGGCAAAGGTGCGCTCAGCCTGCTCCTACTCCTCCATCTTGATCTATACTTTTTTGATACCTAATTTATATTAATTTCTCTAACCCCAGTTTCTTCTGTGAGCTATCAAATTTCTGTATTTGGCAATAATAGGCATCTTAATGTAATGGGGCCAAAATGGAAATATTC
Source organism: Cervus elaphus (assembly GCF_910594005.1). NCBI lineage: Eukaryota > Metazoa > Chordata > Mammalia > Artiodactyla > Cervidae > Cervus > Cervus elaphus. The sequence continues at coordinate 57,824,682 of NC_057815.1, forward strand.
TTATATCCACATAAACTACAAAAAATTAACTTCCCATCTCGTAGCAGATTAAATAAAAACATGTAATTTCTCTGCCATTCTCCCCATAAGAGATGCAGCCTAATTTATTTCCCTTTAATCTGGACTGACCTTCATGGTATACTATGCATATAGAATATGAAAGTGAAAGTGAAAGTTGCTCAGTTGTGTCTGACTCTTTGTGACCCCATGGACTATACAGTCCACGGAATTCTCTAGGCCAGAATACTGGAGTGGGTAGCCCTTTCCTTTTCCAGGACATCTTCCCAACCCAGGGATCGAACCCAAGTCTCCCGCATTGCAGGCAGATTCTTTATCAGCTGAGCCACAAGGGAAGCCCAAGAATATTGGAGTGGGTAGCCTATCCATTCTCCGGGGGATCTTCCTGACCCAGGAATCAAATCGGGGTCTCCTGCATTGCAGGCGGATTCTTTACCAACTGGGCTAGTGACAATAATAATCTGAGAATGTTGAATCTTGGTGATAGGAAGCTTTGAAGCCTTTGCCTGGGTATTCTGGAAGATTTCTTCATGGAGCTTTGAGAGGTCAGAAAGATATTTGACTACCTCCATGAATACCACTTGAGAGAGAAACAGAGAGAAAGAGGTGACTAAACCAAACCTTCAAACTCCCCCACATTTGGCACCAGGCATGTAAATGAAACCATCTTAGATTCTCCAGACTAGGCCAGCTGTCAGCTGACCATGACAGAGCAATCTCAGTAAAACTGGGAGGCACAGATGAATCACCCATGGAATCTCACAGCCAAGACTCACAGTCAAGTCTTGCCTTGATTCCTGAATCACGACATCCTAAGATATAGTGAAATAGGTGTTACTTTAAACACTAAGGTTTAGAGTAGTTTGTTATGCAGTGTAGAATGGCTTATCACAACTTGACACCTGATCTGGAGATCTTGCTGTAACAGAAGCTGAGTTCATATGGCATTGACTTTGAGACTCCATGGTGGGATGACGTGGAACCAACCTTGGGGAGACTTTTAACAATATCTGGAACATTCTTATAAGGTGGAGAGGGCATGTAGGATAGTAGGAAATATTTTTAAAAGCTAAAGAAAAGAAGACACTTGCCAGGCAGTGGTGGGATGTTTGTCAGTATTTTCACCAGGCATGAAATAGAAAATATAAAGCATACCTAATATGCTCTTGGGTTTGGTTGGGAAGGTTTCTGAGAAAAAATGTTAAAAGTACTGTCTAGTGTCTGATAGCTGTCTAAGCTAATGTATAAGAAGAAATGTATGAACTTATGGAAAGGACTTGTTTGATTGATTCTTGAGAAAAAATTAGAAAACAAATAAGGGAGCCATACTTTGCATGGTTTGTAAATAAGACTGCTTCTCATCCCCAATACCTTCCAGAGAAAAGATTCTCAAGATAAGAAATGGCTCCAGATTGGAGTGGTGGTTTTCCATGTCAAAATCTCAGAAATATTTACAAAAGTCTCAGTTATACAAAAGTCATTCTAAGAATCTTAATGGCATATCTCATACACTGTCTCTTTCTAAAATATGAGACTTTTAAAATCTTAAGGGAACTTCCTCCTAGTAGCCTCACAAAATTGCAGAGGATTAATTATCTGGAAGGGAATTATAAGAGTGGATTTGTCAAATTGAATGAATTATAATTTGATACACTGAGAGCCATCTAAGTTTTTTTAAAAACAATTTTCTTGAGGTATAACTCACATACCAACAATTAACCGATTTAAAGAATACAAGTGAATAGTTTATAGAATATTCACAGATATATGCAATGATCACAATGGTCAATTTTAGAACAGTTTCATCACCGGATAAAGAAATCCTACATCCTTTAGAAACACCCCACACACCCCATTTCTAGAATCTAAACTAGCTTTAATGATTTGTTTACAAATAGATGACAGTGTAAATAATATCGTGGGTCTCCTGAGGCTTGGTCATAGGAAACACCGCACCTTCCTTTTTATTCTCTTGGGATACTTGCTAGAGTCCTGAGACACCATGTGAGAAATTCAGCTACTCTGCTGATAAGACTGTAGAGAAAGATTCTAAGAATTACGGAGAATGAGAGGCTTTTAAGCCATCTGGCCAAGATGCCAAGCATCTGAGTGAAGCTACTTGGACTCTTGAGACATGACCAGATGCCACCTGAATATCACCTAGTGACCCTTATTAATGCATGTGGGACAGGTGAAGTGACTCAAAATATAATACAATAAAATGGCTTTGAGTGACTTGTCTTGCAGTCATAGATGACCTACACACTACTTTTCTTCAGCTAATATATGATACACCATTCACATTCACCAAATAATTTAAACCCCCAAACTCCAGAGTTCTTCTTAACTCCTTTTAATTTTAACCTCTCACACTAATACATCAGCAAGTCCTTTTTGATTCTTTATCTAAATGAAAGTGAAAGTGAGCATTGCTTAGTGGTGTTCAACTCTTTGCTACCTCATGGTCTATACTCCATGGAATTCTCCAGGCTAGAATACTAGAGTGGGTAGCCTTTCCCTTCTCTAGGGGATCTTCCCAACCCAGGGATCAAACCCAGGTCTCCTGCATTGCAGGCAGATTCTTTACCAGCTGAGCCACTAGGGAAGCCCAAGAATATTGGAGTGGGGAGCCTATCCCTTCTCCAGCGGATCTTTCTGACCCAGGAATCAAACTGAGGTCTCCTGTGTTGCAGGTAGAAACATACAGTTTAGGTAAAGAGGGCTTCCCTTGTGGCTCAGCTGGTAAAGAATTTGGCTGCAATGCGGGAGACCTGGGTTCAATCCAGGGGTTGGGAAGATCCCTTGTAAAAGGGAAAGGTTACCCAATCCAGTATTCTGGCCTGGAGAATTCCATGGACTGGATAATCCATGGGGTCACAAAGAGTCAGACATGACTGGGTGAGTTTCACTTTCTGCTCTAGCAGTGTTGTTCTTCACAGAAACTATATTGAATAGGTGAATTCCTCTCCAGCAAAACTGCAACCACACTAATACAGTGCAGCAGCATCTCAGACCTTAATTAATAACTTCACTGCTTCCTGTTCCCCCTTCTCCCTCTTAGATTAACAACAAGAATGATCTTTAAAAAACATTCACATTGGAACTATTTAAAAAACATTTAATGGCTTTCCATTCCTTTTATAGTGAAATTCAAATATTTTTCCATGGCCAATGGAGCACCGCGTGATCGATCCTTTCTATCTTCTCCTCCTGATTTGCCATGGCCTCTTTATTTCTTGAGCTTCTCAGAATCTTTGCACGTGCTGTTTTCTGTCTGCAGCTTTCTCTCCAGTCTCCAAGTCAATGGGTCTTTCTTAGCTTTCAACATTCTACTCAACTGTCCCCTCCTCCAAGTGGCCTTCCCTGTCATACTCACTAAGGGTTCACCACCCATACCAGCAGTTACCTTTTATAAGTCATATCAACCCAACTGATTTGTGTCTTCCACCCACTAATGTGTTCTGCATTTATAATGTCTATTTAATCCCGACCGTCTGCCACTAAAATCTAAACTACATGAGAACTCTGCTCTATTACACATTATATCTCTGTTCAATTTATCAAATTATCTTCAATGTTTACTCAGTTTCTAGAGTAAAATAAGAGCTCAACTAATGTTTTTGAAATAAGTGAATGAATGACTATCCCATCTGCTGTGCTGTGCTTTGTCGCTTAGTCGTGTCCAACTCTTTGTGACTCCATGGATTGTAACCCACCAGGCTTCTCTGTCCATGAGGATTCTCCAGGCAAGAATACTGGAGTGGGTAGCCTATTCCTTCGCCAGGAAATCTTCCCAACCTAGGAATCAAATTGAGGTCTCCTGCATTGCAGGCAGATTCTTTACCAGCTGAGCTACCAGAGAAGTCTGACTATCCCATATCTACATGTAAAATAACCAAAAAGCCTTGATTAAATGTTTCTCTTCTAGTTGGAGGTCACAGTGGCAGGAATTTGCAATGTTTGAGGCTGCTTCCTTAACTTTTCCCTAGAATTACCATAATAAATATGCCAAGAGATACCTATAAATATTAATAAATCTGAAAATGTTTGTCACATAATTCCCAATTAGCAAGGCTCACGTGATAACTCAGTTAAAATACAAAAGACCTATGAACACGCTGACCTCTGAATTATGGGTCCAAAATGCCAAGAGGGAAGCAAGTCTTGTATTCAGGACTTGAGAGTTCACATAATTAAAGCTCCAGAAGTCATGTGAGTCAGTATGCACTTAGGATTTTTACAGGACAATTGCAACTGCTATTTATCAAAAATAAATTATCAAAAATTCAGTATTCTACTAATGCCTTGAAAGAGACTAAAAGCAAATGATATATTGCTTTTAAATATATAAAAGCAAATAATTCTGATTCCTAGCTCAATTAAAACATGCCTGAAAGAGTGCAGCTATGTATTGCTGTGTTTAGAACCTGACAAGATCAAATGGAAACCTGTAAACATGAATAACCTCACCCTGGGGGACCTTTTCATGTGTTATGATGATGAACTGAATAGTTACTAATGACCCAATGGAATTTTAATAATATGCCTGTAATTTCATTCCTTATGGTCATTTGCTATGAGTGGTCCATAGCCACATACCAGGTCTTTGACTGTGACATAATAGAAATAAATCTTTTGTCTCTACCCCCAGTTCCTAACCCGGGGCTCTAAACTCTTGTAATTTCCTGAATGACAGGGTGCTAGAAACATCTTTTGTTCAAATATTTGTTCTTTAAACCTGGTTCCTGACACAGGGCTCCTGAATCCATTGGAACCTCCTAGGTGATGGGAGTGTCTTTGTTTGAATAAGACCCTTGGTGGACTCCTGACAGCTTCCGGATGAGGACTGGTCACTAAAAAGATCAAGTCATGATTAGAAGCTTGGAACTTTATGTTCACATGTGTCTCTGCAGTGAGGCTGGAGAGGCTGGAGACTTTTTACATAGCCTCCATAAAGCTCCTAAACTATGAGGTGGAGAGCTTCCAATTTAGTCAACAGATTCCCAGGCTAGAAGGGTTATACACTCCAAATTACACACTTCAACTTCCTGGTGATAGAAACTCCTGCCCTGGAGACCCTTCCAGACCTGGTGCGGTGTGTCTCTCCATCTGGCTGTTAATTTATCCTTTATAATATCTTTTATGTTAAACTGGTAAATGTAAGCAGATGCTTAAGAGAATTTTTTTGTCATTCTAGCAAACTATCAAACCTGGAAGAGGCCTGTGGCAATCCTTGACTTTGTAGCCAAGTTGGACAAAAGTGTGGGTACCTTGGGGACCCATTACTTGCAACTGGTGTCAGAAGGGAGGGCAGAGTTGTGGAACTGAGCCTTAAGCCTGTGAAGTCTGACCATACCTCCAGGCAGTTAGTGTCACAATTGAATGAAAGAATAAAGCATCAGTTTGATGTCTGGATATATAGAACATACCAGTATTCCAGTTGGTTGGTATGGGGGGAAAAGACCACAAAGTTGGTGTCAAAAATGTTGTGGTTAGAGAAAGTTTTCTTTATCTATTATTTGATCATTTCACATGTTTAATTTATCCTTGTTTCATTTAGCCTTTGTATGTTTCCACTTAATTTTGCAATTTTATGATAGATACTCAACATTTTAACTTCAGTTCAGTCTCTCAGTCATGTCTGACTCTTTGCGACCCTATGGACTGCAGCACACCAGGCTTCCCTGTCCATCACCAACTCCTGGAGCTTGCTCAAACTCATCTCCATTGAGTCGGTGATGCCATCCAACCATCTCATCCTCTGTTGTCCCCTTCTCCTCCTGCCTTCGATCTTTCCCAGCATCAGGGTCTTTTCCAATGAGTCAGTTCTTTGCATTATATGGCCAAATTATTGGAACTCCATCTTCAGCGTGAGTCCTTCCCATGAGTATTCAGGACTGGTTTCCTTTAGGATTGACTGCTTTGATCTCCTTGCTGTCTGAGGGACTCTCAAGAGTCTTCTCTAATACCACAGTTCAAAAGACTCAATACTTAGCAGAATTAACTTAGCAATGTATTATAAATAATATCGCATTTGCTTCTTTCTATGTTTTCCAATCCTTACTTGTTTCACCCCATTATAGTAAGTCAAGTACTTTAATAATCTGTCTTGCTTTCAGATGCTCTAAAAAGTTGTCTCAGTATTTACATTGAGTTGGGAGCTCCCGAACTCCAGGAAAAACCCTCTTCACCCTTCCTGTCTCATAGTGATGATGTAAATGAGGGTAGATTATTATGTAAGAAATACATTTACCACAATCTTTGGCAACACTTCTAGTTTAATTAATGGGTATTAATTTTTTATACATCTATGTTATGGAACCATGAATGTTGATAGCATATTAATTGCAATGCTTAGATTTCAAAGATACCCTTTTAAATTTCTCCAGCTAAGGAAAACTACATTACTCCAAATGGGAGTATTTGTAACATGTCCTTAAATATCATTAGAAGAAAGTGTTAGTCTCTCAGTCATGTCCAGCTCTTTACAAGCCCATGGACAGCAGGCTGCCAGGCTCCTCTGTCCATGTGATTCTCCAGGTAAGAATACTGGAGTGGGTTGGATTCCATTCTCTAGAGGATCTTCCCATCACAGGAATTGAACCCAAGTTTCCTTCATTGCAGGCAGATTCTCTACCATCTGAGCTAAATATGGCTAGACTTCCAGTCAAATCATGTAACTGTGGTGTCTAGACCTTAATTTCTATAGATATAAACCCATCAGGTTTCCCATTCTCCTCCTTGCTTTTGGTGTCCTTACAACCTACACTAACTTAGTAGTAGAGTTTATTCAGAAGACTGACTTAAAAGAACAGCTTTAGGCTTGCTTGTCCTATTCAAATCCTCTAGATCAGTAATGGTGCTGAAGAAATGCATGGAATCTGAGTACTTGATTCCAAGTGAATCAGAGACTTGAGTCCATATCTCTCAAGACAAGCTATTGAATATCTCTGAGACTCAGCAGTTTCATCTGTAAAACTGAGGAAAATTGTTAGCTGCATCATGAGATTTCTGTGAGAATTAAATAAAGAAACATAGTGGTTTGGACTTAGACTTTCTGGATTCAGAGACTGATTGCACAACTTTCTAGCTGCATCATTCTGGGCATCTAATTAACCTCTCTGTGTACCAGATAATTTATTTGTCAAACAGAAATAATAGAACTATGACTACATGGTTTTAATGTGAATAAGCCAGCTAATATACCATTGTGCTAGGGCCTGGCATATAATAAGTAGAAATTATTGTTTGCTAAATAAAGTCTTAGGCATCTACAGGTGTTAATACATAATAATGAAAATAATTGCCATCATTATTACTAATTCCAAGATGTCTACCAGCTGGTTTATAAGTGTATACAACTGAGAATAAGAAGTATTATGATTTAAATTTAAGCACCCAGTAAAGCAGTATTTAGGAGGTCCTAAGTGTTAGAACTGGACATGGAAGAACAGACTGGTTGCAAATAGGAAAAGGAGTACGTCAAGGCTGTATATTGTCACCCTGCTTATTTAACTTATATGCAGAGTACATCATGAGAAATGCTGGCCTGGAAGAAGCACAAGCTGGAATCAAGTTTGCTGGGAGAAATATCAATAACCTCAGATATGAGGATGACACCACCCTTATGGCAGAAAGTGAAGAGGAATTAAAAAGCCTCTTGATGAAAGTGAAAGAGGAGAGTGAAAAAGTTGGCTTAAAGCTCAACATTCAGAAAACTAAGATCATGACATCTGGTTCCATCACTTCATGGGAAATAGATGGGGAGACAGTGGAAACAGTGTCAGACTTTATTTTTTTGGGCTCCAAAATCACTGTGGTTGGTGACTGCAGCCATGAAATGAAAAGATGCTTACTCCTTGGAAAGAAAGTTATGACCAACCTAGATAGCATATTAAAAAGCAGAGACATTACTTTGCCAACAAAGGTCCATCTGGTCAAGGCTATGGTTTTTCCAGTGGTCATGTATGGATGTGAGAATTGGACTGTGAAGAAAGCTGAGCGCCAAAGAATTGATGTCTTTGAACTGTGGTGTTGGAGAAGACTCTTGAGAGTCCCTTGGACTGCAAGGAGATCCCACCAGTCTATCCTAAAGGAGATCAGTCCTGGGTGTTCATTGGAAGGACTGATGCTGAAGCTGAAATTCCAGTACTTTGGCCACCTGATGCGAAGAGCTGACTCATTGGAAAAGACCCGGATTCTGGGAGGGATTGGGGGCAGGAGGAGAAGGGAGCAACAGTGGATGAGATGGCTGGATGGCATCACCGACTCCATGGGCATGAGTTTGAATAAACTCCGGGAGTTTGTGATGGACAGGGAGGCCTGGTGTGCTGCGATTCATGGGGTCGCAAAGAGTCGGACACGACTGAGTGACTGAACTGAACTGAACTGAAGTGTGATACTGGTAAACAAAAATTTATAGGTCATCAGAATGTTAAGAACAAATCCTAAGAATACATTCTGACACTTACCTTTCTCAGGGCCTTCTTTACGTCTTTGTTTCTCAGACTGCAGATGAGGGGGTTCAACATGGGGATTACCACTGTGTAGAACACAAACAGCACTTTGTTCTGGTCAATTGAATAGCCGGATTTGGGCATCACATAAATGAAGGTAATCGTTCCATAGTAGAGCGTGACTGTGGTGAGGTGAGAGGTGCAGGTGGAGAAGGCCTTGTGTCTCCCTTCAGTGGAGCGCATCTTCAGGATGGTGTTGAGGATGCAGATGTAAGAGAGAGCTATGACAGACACCGTGACCACAATGATGGAGCCAGAAGAGATGGAAGGGATAATTTCAATGATGGAGACATTTGAGCAAGAAAGTTTCAACAGAGGAGAGAAATCACAGAAAAAGTCATTTATGTGATTTGGTCCACAGAAAGACAGAGTCAATAAGCAACTAGTAAATGTCCAAGCATTGACACATCCACCTAGGTAGGATACCCCAGTCAAGAGAACACAGACTCTGGGGGACATGTGGGTGGAGTAGAGTAGGGGCAAGCAGATGGCCACATAGCGGTCATAGGCCATGGCAGCCAGCAGGAAGCACTCAGCTGTCCCAAACATGACCACAAAACACAGCTGAGCTTCACAGCCAGCAGCAGTGATGGTCACTCCTTGTCTCAGAAATCCTATAAGCATCATAGGTGTGACAGATGTGGCATACCCACTGTCCACAAAAGCCAAATGACTGAGGAAGAGGTACATGGGGGTGTGAAGCTGGGAACAGTTTCTTATTAAAATAATTATGCTGATATTGCCTACTAAGGTGACAGCATAGATTCCTAGAAATACCACAAAAAAGATGACACAAAGTGTAGGATCCTCTGTTAACCCCAAAAGGATGAACTCTGTCACACTGGTGTGGTTTCCAAAAGTCATGTCCTCTGGGAATTGCTCCTGTTGATGGAAATTTTAAAATTCATTAAAAAAATGTTTTCATTCTACACATTCTTGGTTTTCTTTGGCTATTCATTGCACGTATTCATAATAATTTCTCCCTCTGCCTAGCTATAAATATGGTGCTGTATAGGAATATTTTGTCTCTTTACACAAAAGAAGAATGATTCAGCCTCACTCTCCGGGAACTCAGTTATATTCTTTTATTTACTTAATGTTTATTTTAAAACCCCTTTCCAAACTTTATTTGTAGAAATATCTGTCTCCCAAGATCCAGGTCTATAGTTTCAGTCATCTTGTAAGTCTTCAGTTAGAAATTCCACAAATACCTCAAACTCAGCCTCCTCCAGACCAAACTCAGCCTTTCATTAGACCACTCCTCCTGTCCTGTGTTTGTGGAATCCACAATCCACACAATTTCTCACATCTGAAACATGGAAGTTGAAAGGTTTTTGCTGAACCATAAAAGACGCTGGGATTCTTGGCCTCTGGAGGAGAAGAAGTCAATTTGGGGCCGGAGACAAGGCTTGATCACTCAAAGTTTTTGTGTAATAAAGTTTTATTAAAGTATAAAAGAACTAGAGAAAGCTTCTGACACAGACATCAGAAGGGGTCAGAAAGAATGCCCCCCCCTCCCCCCGCTAGTCTTTAGTCAGATGTTATATAGCTACTAGCAGTCTACTAATTAGAGAATGGAAATGTCTCAGAACTTAGAGACTGGCACCAGGTCCCTCACCCACAACATGCAATGAGATAACATCGGCACCAGGTGGGTCATCCAGGGCCATAAAATGATTGGCATGAATCTTGAAGAAAGGCAGATTTCCAAACAAATATATAGTTTCATTAGGAGAACAATGTATAACATATTGGTTTGCCAAGTCAGTTCTGAGCCTTTAGGCAGAATTGACTTGAAGACAGAGTCTAGGGTAAACACAGAGTACATTAACATAGCTTAAGACAAACATTTCCATGAGAAAAATGCATTGGTTAGCTCAAAGTTTGAGAAAAGTTAAATTCAGGTGGAACCAGCTGTCATTATGGCAACACAGAATTTTAAGATAAACCTCTTTTTATATTTGTATAGAGATGGGGAAAAAATATAGCACTAGTATGATTCCTCCTGCCGCTTAAGAAAGAGATAAAAAACGTCTGACACTTGCAGCCTATTTCCTCCATTTGGAGACCCCTGGCCTTCTGGCCTGTTATCCTCTCAAAGTGATCCTAGCCTTCTTCCTCTCGTTGTACCACATCTAATAAAATCCTATTGATACTATCTACAATTTAGCCATCCAATTTATTTATCCATCCTATATTTCCACTGCTAGTGTCCCTACTGTAGGTGAGGCCCTATTCATTTTTCTCTTTTATTTTATTCATCTGGTTGCCTCCCTGTCTTCATTCTTGTGCCATTATAATTCATGGTACATCTGCCAAAGTAATCTCTTGCTTAAGTAAAATGGTGATGCCAAAGTGATCCTTTCAAGTCTTTCATGATTTCTTTGGCCTCCAAGATGAACCTACCCTCCTTAGCACAGCAGAGTGTACGTTTTCTGTATCACCTGCATATGACTCTCTGCTTCTCTCTCAGGATGTTTCTATCCAACACTTGCACTAATCCAACCTTTTTGAACTATTCAGTCTCCTCCGTTCATCTGTCTTATTTGGCCTTTAATCCTTCTTCTCCCACTTGGATGGCCCTCAACTTCCCACTATCATTGCCTTGGGTGACTTCTACTCCTCCTTCAAGTTCATTTCTCTACAAAATCTACTCTGACATCTAAGGTGTAATCAGATAAATTTCCTTTGTGTTGACCTCATGCTTTGAAGATGTTTAGATTGTGTTTCTTTGTACTAAATTATGGAATTTTGTTTTGTTTTTTGCTTGCTTACATTTTATTCCTCCCAATTAATACATTGTCTCCTGAAAATGGCATTTATCCCTGTATCACAAATAACTAGTGTTTGGGACTGATATGTGCTGGAGAAAACCTGTTACTAGAATTTATGCATGATTTGTATAAGGCATATGCCAGGTGGAACATACTTCCCAACTCCTTTGTACAATATTTATGGAGCTTCATATTCTATCCTTAGTTACTTTTTGAAATGTGTCTCCCTATATACTTCTTTGCCAAAGTTAGGCAGTTAGAATAGGAAAAAGGAATCCAGAATGGCAGTGGCTAAAAGGCTAGGAAGGGAAAAGCCTGTGAAAATAGAACAAAGGAAGGTCCAAGGACCAGAGTGAAGACCTCAGGTAGAAAAAACAACACTCCTGGCTAGCCCAATTTAGATAGGGAAGGCCCAGGGGGAGGAGAAAAATACATAAAAAGTGGAGCCAAAAGGCCGGGGTCTCTCTGAATCACTTGCTCACTCGCACGTGCTCTCTCTTGCTCTCACGCGTATGCTCTCTTTCTTTCTCTCTTTTCTCTTCACGTCTTCTGGGTTGGCATGCCCTCACATCTCAAGGATGTATTTTCCTTTATTTTCTAAATAAAACTGATCTGTAACACGGAGCTGTAACACTGGTCCATCCAAGAGCTGTTCCCTCTCTTCCAACTTTTGTTGTGACGAGACAGAACCGAGGAAGTTACAAACTCCCATGACATCTACTTCTGTGCTTTTAAGAGGCATGTTAACCCAACCCTGTGATTATCAATTCAGTGTTATAGTTTCTAATTTTCATAGAGAGACAGTTTTCTAACAGCATTATTTCAGTTAAGGTTTGAAACATTTACCATAAATGATAAATATAAGTACCAAATATCTTCACAATTCTTAATTTCTTAAAAATTCCTTACTTTAGAATAAGAGCATTTAGTGTTTCCAATGGTGGGGCTTCAACAAACAGAACGAATTGTGAGGTATTATGAACCCACAGCTGAGAACCTACAGCTCATTAAAGAATGTGTTCCAGCTTTTTGATTGATCTTCCTTTTGTGCACTTAAATTACTCTAGTGACAGACAAGGTTACTGCCAGGGGTGTTAATTCTGTGAATTCTATGTAAAAAGATCTGTTTGGGGTTTCTCAATTGCTCTCTATGAGTCTAATGGCACAAACCATCTTTCAGTGCCAAAGCAATGATACTTGAATGCAGCCAGCACGCCTCCACTGCCTTCCCTTTACCGAAACTAACATTCATAGATCAGTTGCCCATTCCACCTGTGGCATACCTTCCAGAGCCTCACGGTTCTGCTCTCAGCTTCCACACATACTCTCAGTTGAAGACTGAGCCAAGCACTGAGCAGCATGTGTGCTCTTTGCCTTCTGACTCAAGCAGAATTAAGTGGGGGCAAATCCTGCATTCACTGTACACACAGTGTGAGCTTCAGTATGTGCTGACAGCAGTCAAGGAGACTGGAGATGGAAATTTCAGATCCTCCCAGTGGCCAATTATTTTCACTTGTACATGACATTTGAATCTCTCTGACTCCTAGTATTTTTTTTATTTGTAAAATGGGAATAATTGTCCCCATATAATATCTTTGTTGTGAGATTAAAAGAAATGACAGCTGCAAAGTATTTAAAGGTGTTTTGTCATACATCAGAGCTAAGTGTTTTTCATTATGTAAAAATGAAGAGTGGATAGATTTTTAATTAGTTAAAATTTTTATGAGAAGTAGAAGTTTTCTTTGAACACATCAGGAGATTTTTCACAAATCCAAAAGAAGTCAGGAAGTATAGGATCTGATGGTTTCTTAGTTCTGGAACATGTCATTAATAATCATATGCATAATATGACAACTGATTCTTGCCCTTCCCTTCCTCTCCACTGACTACCTAGGGATCTTTCTAGAGTTCTGTGGCATCCCATTCATGCTTCAGATTCTGACTCTCCCCAATCCTTCCCTTCAATGATTGGGTCATATTTGTTGATGATTAGGGGTCATAGGGCAAAGAGCCTCATGCAACTTGAATATCAGGTGGTTTCCTCCTGGTTTCCTTTTCACAGCTGCAGTTACACAAGTTTAACAGCAGCTAGGCTGCCATAGACCATCCACACTTCTCTGAGATCTCCAGGAAGTCTGCTTTGCATGCCTGGAATGACCTTTCTGCAGTAAATATCTTTTTTTTCCCCCTTAAAGAAAGTTTTTTTTAGTTAGAGGATAGTTGCTTTACTACGTTATGTTGGTTTCTTGCATACAACCTTTTGACTCAGCCATACGTATACACATGACCCCTCCCTCTTGAACTTTCCTCCCACTTCCTACCCCATCTCACTCCTCTAGGTTATCACAGAGCACCAATCTGAGCTACCTGTGATATGCAACAACTTCTCGCTAGCTATCTGTTTTACATATGGTTGTGTATATGTTTCAGTGCTACTTTCTCAACTCACCCCACCCTCAGTTTCCCTCCTCTGTGTCCACACATCTATTCTCCATGTCTGTGTCTCTATTCCCTGTAGTGTAAACCTTGCTAAGGCCACAGTTTCCTCAGGGGCCACAAAACAAAGTTGTTGAGTTTCTTTTATTTTTAATTTCTCATTGAACAAACAAAAATTTAAATTATTTAAATAAAACCCATGATTACTGCACTCACCTTTTAGAGCCAGATTTGCTGTTGCTGAATTTCAAAGAGAATTTTAGAAAGCAGACATTTTCCACTTACTTTTACGGCAGTTGTGCACTGACTACCTGACAATATTAACAAGAAATGCTCTCCTCCATTTAAGAACATAGTTACATACTTTCTGTGATGATGAGTGTCTTTTGTGTGTATTGGGAGGAAAAGAAAGGCTCTCATAGAATCCCCTAGGGCTGTTGCTGCTTGCCCCTTTGAGGTAAATTCCTCAGACTGTTCTCCAGAAGTGACTCATGGAGCCAGGTATCTCATTAAGGTGGCATAAATGGAAGGTCCAGTTCCTAACAAAAGGTATATTTCTGAGGATCCTGATGGAAGCTTTGTCCAGAGACCTGGAGGAAAAACTGTCTAAAGGGAAATTTGGTGGGCGATAGGGACCAGAGTCAGTGTCACCAGGGCTCCAATTTCCTCTCTGTAGACAAAACAGTTTCTTTAATTGAGGACATCAGGTAGTGGGGAAAGCCCTGGAGTAATATGAGTCAGTTAGCAGAAAGTAAGCAGAAGAAAGCAGAGTCCATTGTTACTCAAAGTATACTAATGGGCAGGTGCTGGCTGGCAAACTATTTATTGTCAGTCCAGGTCCAAATAAGAACAGGGGTTGTGAGGAACCATTTGTACTCTTTATAGCAATTTGAGAAAGTAAGTATGTTGACTCCAATAACTTTTTAAAATGGGTTTATTCTGTTGTATTTTAGTTTTTATTTTTTTGTTAGTAGTTCTCATTTTACTATTTACCTGACAAGTATTGACCCATGGATACCTGGGGAGAAGTGATCCTTTTTTAAAATAGTTTGAGAAACACTAGATGTGGCTTTTGTATCCAGGAGACCTGGGGTCAGTTTGAGGTGGATGAATTGAGTGAAAGTTTTTAACTTCTTTGAGACTCAGTTTTATGATCTGTGAAATGGGGTTTAAAATTCACATTTTATAGGCTATTTATGAAATTTCAAAGGGTTAACATATAATTATCTAGAAAAGTTACCAAAAGTTATTGTTGTGTCTCAAATATGTGACAAATTGAACAAAGCTGGATATGTTACATTTTGCAACTTATTCTATTTTATGCTCAGTCCCAGATACTTCCTCCTTTGAGATTCAAGACATTCCAACTTTGGCACCTCTGGCATCTAACCCTAGCTGATCTCCCTGCTGCTCATCCCCTGAGAATTTAGCACTTGCGTGACCATTTTCCTCTCCGTCTCTGTCTTTGTCATGAGCAATGGCAACTTCTAATCATTTGCGTATCTCAACTGACAACTTGATCTCAAATTTCTTTTACTTTCTTGATTCCAATAACTTTTATCCATCGTCTCTTTATGAAACCTATCATATTCATATTGTAAATTTCACTAATTATCTTTTTTGTTCCACAACCTAAGTGTAAACATGTGTAATGATCACTTTAAAGTTTAACCAGCCAAAGGCCACCAGAAATAAACTTATAATGCAACAAAATCAAGTTTATTGGGTCAGCACAGCAAGGGAGAACTCTCCAAATAATTATCACATGTATCCTGACAGTGGAGAGAAGGCCCATGCCTTTTGAAAGGTTTGGATTCTTATTGAAGGATACCAAGGAGGGATTAGGTGTGTGGGTTTCAGTTCTGGACAGACTGCTGATTCAGTGGTGAGATTAAGAGGAGGGACTAATCCGAGGTTGAAAGCTACCATGAAATGATGACAATTTAACATTTGAATGTCTCTTGTATTAATTTGGGAGAACATTTCAGGTTTGGGTATATTGTTGATAAGAAAACAGTAATAACTGAAAAATTAGATCATTATGACATTGGTAAAATTGCTGCATAAGAGTTGAAGAAACAATGTTTTCTACTAATTTTGTTGTTAGATTATTCTATGTCCATCCTCCCAACCTGAAGAATGACAGGGATGTTTTTCTTTTTCAGCCCCACAAACTGTGTTTCTCTAGAAAATATTTACTTCTCATTATTTACTAAATTTCAGTTCAGTTCAGTTGCTCAGTCGTGTCCAACTTTTTGAGACCCCATGGACGGCAGCATGCCAGGCTTCCCTGTCCATCACCAACTCCTGGAGCTTGCTCAAACTCAGGCCCTTTGAGTCAGTGATGCCATCCAATTAATTTACTAAATTTATTGATATAAGTTTTTCATAATATCTGTTTTTAGCCATCTTAGTATGTGAGCAGAAAGTGTTTCTATGCCCCTCTTTGCATGTATTATTTGGATGATTAATATATTACCTTTTCCTTAATTAATCCTCGTATGGATTTTTCAATTTTATTAATCTTTTCAATGAATTAAATTATAAATATATTTTCTCTATGGGACATGTTTTCTATTTCTTTGATTTATGTTTATTCATTACTCATAGTTTTTTTGGCCGTGTTGTGTGGCTTGTGGATCTTACTTTCCCTCCTAGGGATTAAACCCATGACCACAGCACTGGAAACATGGGTCTTAACCACTGATCCACCAGGGAATTCCATATTTTTTTTCTTATTTATTTGCTGTTCCTCTTCAAGCTTCCTGAGATGGAAGCTTACATTTTTGGCTTCACTCTTTCCTTGAGGTTCATTTCCATCCATATTTTGAGTATAGACAACATATCCCCTCTCTTATCTGTAATTTGTCAGCAAGTTTGAATGATGTGCTGGCTATTGTGAAGGGCAGGTTATAGAGTCTGGACTGTGTTATAATTCTCTCAAACATAGTCATTGCATGAAAGCAGCACCTATACCTGTTTAGTCAGTGGCAAATTTTCTAGGTTTTGGCAATAAGGAATAAAGCTTCTCTAAATATCTCTATGTAGACCATTGTGTAGTCATGTGTTTTCATTTCTCTTTGACAAAATTTAGGATTGTAATTGCTGTGTGTTATGGTTAGTATATGTTTATAAGATACTGCAAAACTTGTTTTTCTTCAAAATGACTGTATCATTTGCATTCCTACCAGCTTTGCATTTAAGTTTTACTTGCTCTGGGTCCTTTCCAGGATTGCTATTGTCAGTTAAAAAAAAACAATCTATTCTAATATGTGGGTAGCATTAAATCTTTCAATTTAATTTGCACATCCCTTTTGACTGATTGTGTTAAGAATCAACTTCAAGTTCTTCTTAGCTCTACTTCTTTGTTGATAATCAGTTTGACTACTGTGGAGTAATGCTGCAATAAACGTAGGAGTGCAGATGTCTCTTCAAACTCCTCTTTTCATTTCCTTTTTCATATATACCCCAAAGTGGAATTGCTGAATCACATATAGTTCTAATTTTCTCATACCAATGTACATTTCAATTAGTAGTGTACAAAGATTTCCTTATTTGCATATTCTTGCCAATGCTTGCTATCTCTTATCTTGTTGATAGCCATTCTAAGAGGTGTGAGATAATATCTCATTGTGGTTTTGATTTACATTAACTTGGTAATTAGCAAAGAACATGTTTTATGTTTCTGTTGGTCATCTGGATGTCTTATTTTCTTTCCTTTAAATATTTTACTTTTAACTTTATTATTTTTTATTAAAGTATGGTTGATTTATAATATTGATTAATTTTAGAACAGCATAGTGATTCAATACTTTCATAGATTATATTTCATTTGAAGTTATAAAGTCTTGACTGTATTTTCCATGCTATAAAATATATCCTTATAGCTTATTTATTTATTTATTTTAAAAACTTATTTCTATATTTGTTTTTGCTCTGCTGGGTCTTTGGTGCTGTGCATGGGCTCTCTCTAGTTGTGGCAAGCAGGGGCCACTCTTCACTGTGGTGGCTTCTCCTGTTGCAGAGCTTGGGCTTTAGGGCAATGCAGGCTTCAGTAGTTGTGGGCAAGGGCTTAGATGCTCCACGGCATGTTGGGATCTTCCTGGTCCAGGGATTGAACGCGTGTCCCCTGCATTGGTAGGAAGATTCTTAAGCACTAAACACCAGAGAAGTCTCACTTATTTATTTTATACATAGTACTTTGTGCTTCTGACCCCGTACTGCTATGTTGTCCTTCCACCCTTCTAACCTCCCACTGATAATTATTATTTTGTTGTCTATGTCTATGTTTGTTTCTGCTTTGTTTTATTTACTTGTGTATTTTTTAACTTGTTTATTATTATTTTAACATTTTAATTTATTTTAAAATAAAGTTTAAAACTTTTATTTATCTTTGGCTGCACTAGGTGTTTGTTGCTGCATGCATGCTGTCTCTAGTTGCGGTTCACGGGCTTCTCATCGCGGAGCATGGGCTGGAGGATGTGCGGGCTTCAGCAGTCGTGATGCATGGGCACAGTGGTTGCAGCTCTCGGACTCTAGAGTATGGGCTCCATGCTTGTGGCATATGGGTTTAGTTGCCCTAAGGTGTGTAGTATCTTCCTGGACCAGGGAACCCATGTCCTGTGTAATGGCAAGGGGATTTCTAACCATTGGATCACCTGGGAATTCCTAATATATTTATTTTTTAAGTGAAAGCAGGTTTATTGAGAGGGATACATTCCACATAGGCAGAATGTAGTCCATCTCTGGGAGAAGGCAATGGCACCCCACTCCAGTACTCTTGCCTGGAAAATCCCATGGATGGAGGAGCCTGGTGGGCTGCCATCTATGGGGTTGCACAGAGTCAGACACGACTGAAGCGACTTAGCAGCAGCAGCAGTCCATCTCAAAAGATGAAAGCGGCCTATTTTATTTTTTAGATTCCAGGTATAAAGGACAGCATACAGTATTTGTGTTTCTCTGCCTTATTTCAATAAAGATAATACCCTCTGAGTCCACCCATGTTGTTGCAATTGGAAGAATTCCATCTCTTTTTCTGACTGGGTAATTTTCCATTGTGTATATGTATATGTGTGTGTGTGTGTATACACACATAAATATATATATATATTATTATTCTTTGAACTCTTTTTCTGATAAATTATTTATCTCTGTTTCATTAGTGTTGTTTTTTTTTTTTCCTTTTCCCTTGTTCTTTGGTACAAATTCCTCTGTCTTCTCATCTTGCTTAATTTCTCTGTCTCTATGAAATTAGGTGCAACGGTTACCTATTCCTGGTCTTGAAGGGGTGTCCTTGTGTGGGAGCATCCTTATGTAGTCCACATGTAACCAGTAGCTTTGGGGCGAGAACTGAATCTGAAGTGGGCACATGTCATATCTTCCCCCAGCTACCACTGTCTGGTATGTAGGGCTAGAGATGCAGGGGCTAGAGTTAGGGCCATACATGAGGAGTGATGTTTCCTATCTTCAGTGGCTGTCATTACCCTACTGGGGGCAGGGTCAGCTCCCAAGGTAGTTATGTGTTGTGGTCCTTTAATGGACCAGAACCTAAGAAAGTGAAAGAGAGAAAGAAGCTAATATTCTCTGGTTTACACAGAGAACCAATAAAACCCTTGAACAGGGCTTGCACTGCTCACGAAGGCACAGGGCACCCTCTCAAGGGGGTCTTGAAAGCCTGGGCAGGAGAATGAGCTCGGTGGGTTTCCACAATCCAGAGAATTAGCTGGAGGGAGGGACACAGGGACACAGGGACCCAAGCTCTTATGGAGCAAAGGTGCTTTAATGATCTTTCTGTGATTATATATAGGCTGTTGTACAAGGAATTTCTTTCAACAGTGATAAAGATCAGAAAACCAAATGTACAGCAACCATTACCATGAGAACAAGGGATTAACAACAGTTGTAAGGTCAGGAGACAAGCCACATCTTAAGAAAGAGGATTGAGACTAAGCAGTTTTGTCATAAGGAGAATGTTTACTGAAGGAGATTCATGCATGTCTCATCCTATGACCTCAGTCCTGGGAGCGGTGTGCTGTTCCACTAGTTTCTGTTGCCAGAAACTGATAAGGAACAGAGGATTTATGAGAAACAGCACATAGGAATCCTTCTGTTAAACATTCCCTGAGTTATGGTTGCTGTAGTCCTGTTCAGATGCTGCATAGATCTGAGCCAGCTCAATCCTCCTAGACTGCACAGTCTTATCAGCAACCACAGCCTTCACCCTAGTGTGGAACTGTGCTGGAGCTAGGAGTGGTGGAGCAGACATTTAGCATCAACCATGTGCCAGGGTGCTTGCTGGAAACCACTCAGAGTCCCAGGCGGTTTCAGTCTGCTTCTTCTGCTTTGTTCCCAGGAGTAGACAACAGTGTGTATGTGCTTCATGAACTGATTTTAGGTTTTGTACAGCCTTCCTGCAAGTCCCTTATTTGTCCAACCAGCTAAGGAAACTTGTCTTCCCAGTGTCAGAACCCAGGCCTGGGGTGCCCAATATATGGCTCAACCTGCTCACTCCCCAGGGAGGATGTGCAAGCCCATGTAATCCTCTCCTCTTCTGTGTTCACTCCAAGGTACACAGGTCCCACCCTGATTACTTCCTTTTCTGCCCTACCTGATATGTAGATCAATCTTTACATCCTTGGTTGTACAAGTGTCTTTCTGCTGGCCCCCAGCTTGTTTTCAGGCAGACTTGCTCTACATGTGGATGTGTTTTTGATGTATTTAGGGCAAAGGTGCGCTCAGCCTGCTCCTACTCCTCCATCTTGATTTCTATTTGTTTGGTTCTTAATTTATATTAATATCTCTAACCCTGTTTTCTTCTATGAGCTAACAGATATCTGTGTTTGGCAATAATAGGCATCTTAATGGTAAGGAGCCTAAAATGGAAATATTCTTATTTCCACATCAACCACAAAAATTTATCTTCCCATCTTGTGGCAGATTAAATAAAAACATACATTCTTTGCCACTCTTCCCATAAGAGATGCAGCCTAGTTTATTTCCCTTGAATCTGGACTGATCTTCATGGTATGCTATTCATATAGAATATAGTGGCAATAAAAAACTGAGAATATTGAATCTTGGTGATTGGAAGTTTTGAAGCCTTTGCCTGGGTATTCTGGAAGATTTCTTCATGGAGCTTTGAGAGGTCAGAAAGATATTTGACTACCTTCATGAATACCACTTGAGAGAGAAACAGAGAGAAAGAGGTGACTAACTAAACCAAACCTTCAAACTCTCCCCCATTTGGCACCAGGCATGTGAATGAAACCATCTTAGATTCTCCAGACTAGGCCAGCTGTCAGCTGACCACAACAGTGCAATCTCAATAAAGGTGGGAGACACAGAAGACTCACCCCTGGAATCTCACAGCCAAGACTCACAGCCAAGTCTTGCCTTAATTCCTGAACCATGGCATCCTAATATATAGTGAAATATGTGTTACTTTAAACGCTAAGGTTTAGAGTCATTTGTTAGGTAGTGTAGAACAGCTTATCACAACCTGACACCTGATAGGGAGATTTTGTTTTAACAGAAGCTGAGTTCATATGGCATTGACTTTGAGACTCCATGGTGGGATGACGTAGAACCAACCTTGGGGAGACTTTTAGCAATATCTGGAATGTTCTTATAAGGTGGAGAGGGCATGTAGGATAGTAGGAAATACTTTTAAAAGCTAAAGAAAAGAAGACACTTGCCAGGCAGTGGTGGGATGTTTGTCAGTATTGTCACCAGGGATGAAATAGAAAATATAAAGCATACCTAATATGCTCTTGGGTTTGGTTGGGAAGGTTTCCAAGAAAAATGCTAAAAGTACTATCTAGTGTCTGATAGCTGTCTAAGCCAATGTATAAGAAGAGATATATGAACTTAGGAAAGGATTTGTTTGATTGATTCTTGAGAAAAAAATTTAAAAAAATAAGGAAGCCATACTTTGCATGGTTTGTAAATAAGGCTGCTTCTCATCCCCAATATCTTCCAAAGAAAAGATTCTCAAGATAAGATATGACTCCAGATCAAAGGTCAAATCTATGTTGGAGTGATAATTTTCCATGTCAAAATCTCAGAAAGATTTAAGACTACATTGCCACTTTCAGTTATACAAAAGTCATTCTACAAATCTTGATGGTATATCTCATACACTGTCTCTTTCTAAAATATGAGACTTTTAAAATCTTAAGGGAACTTTCTCATAGCAGCCTCACAAAATTGCAGAGGATGAATTATTTGGAAGAGAATTATAAGAGGGGATTTATCTAATTGAATGAATTATAATTTGATACACTGAGAGCCATCTAAGTTTTTTTAAAAAAGAATTTTCTTGAGATATAACTCACATACCAACAATTAAACGATTTAAAGAATACAAGTGAATCGTTTATAGAATATTCACAGATATATGCAACAATCACAATGGTCAATTTTAGAATAGTTTCATCACCTGATAAAGAAATCCTACATCCTTTAGAATCATCCCACACAACCCATTTCTAGAATCTAAACTGGCTTTAGTGATTTGTTTTACAGGTAGAAGACAGTATAAATAACGTTGTGAGTCTCCTGAGGCTGGGTCATAGAAAACACTGCACCTTCCTTTTTATTCTCTTGAGGACTTGCTAGAGTCCTAAGACACCATGTGAGAAATTCAGCTACTCTGCTGGTAAGACAATATAGAAAGATTCTAAGACTATGGAGAATGAGAGGCTTTTAAGCCACCTGGCCAAGATGCCAAGCATATGAGTGAAGCAACCTTGGATTCTTGAGACATGCCCAGATGCCACGTGAATATCACCTAGTGACTCTTATTAATGCATGTGGGGCAGGTGGAGTGCTGAGCCAGATCCAATTAAAATTCCCGAGTCATAATATAATATAATAAAATGGTTTTGAGTGTCTTGTCATGCAGCCATATATAACCTACATATCACTTTTCTTCAGCTAATGAATGATATACAATTCACATTCACCAAATAATCTAAACCCCCAAATTTCTGAGGTCCTCTTAACTCCTTTTAATTTTAACCTGTCACACTAATTCATCAGTAAGTCCTTCTTGAATCTTTACCTAAACTGAATGTTGAATAGGTGAATTCCTCTCCAGCAAAACTGCAACCACCCTAGCACAATGCAGCAGCATCTCAGATCTTAATTAATAACTTCACTGCCCCCTGCTCCCCTTTCTCCCTCTTATGATTAACAACAAGAATGATCTTTAAAAAACATTCACATTGGAACTATTTAAAAAACATTTAATGGCTTTCCATTCCTTTTATAGTGAAATTCAAATATTTTTCCATGGCCAGTGGAGCACCGCATGATCAATCATTTCTGTGTATCTATCTCTCTCCTCCTGATTTGCCACGGCCTCTTTATTTCTTGAGCTTCTCAAAATCTTTGCACGTGCTGTTTTCTGTCTGCAGCTTTCTCTCCAGTCTCCAAGTCAATGGGTCTTTCTTAGCTTTCAACATTCTACTCAACTGTCCCCTCCTCCAAGTGGCCTTCCCTGTCATACTCACTAAGGATTCAACACCCAAACCAGCAGTTACCTTTTATAAGTCATATCAACCCAATTGATTTGTGTCTTCCACCCACTAATGTGTTCTACATTTATAATGTTTATTTATTCCCTAGTGTCTCTGCCACTAAAATTTAAACTACACGAGAACTCTGCTTTATTATGCATTATATCTCTGCTCAGTTTATCAAAATATCTTCAGTGCTTACTCAGTTTCTAGAGTATAAGAGCTCAACTAGTGTTTTTGAAATGAATGAATGACTATCCCATCTGCTGTGCTGTGCTTGGTTGCTTAGTTGTGTCTGATTCTTTGTGACCCCATGGATTGTAAACTACCAGGCTTCTCTGTCCATGAGAATTCTCCAGGAAGAATACTGTAGTGGGTAGCCTATTCCTTCGCCAGGAGATCTTCCCGTCCCAGGAATCGAACTGAGGTCTCCTGCATTGCAGGCAGATTCTTTACCAGCTGAGCTACCAGGGAAGCCTGACTATCTCATATCTACATGTAAAATAACCAAAAAGCCTTGATTAAATGTTCCTCTTGTAATTGGAGGTCACAATGGCAGGAAATTGTCAATGTTTGAGGCTGCTTCCTTAACTTTTCCCCAGAATTGCTATAATAATATACCAAGAGATAGCTATAAATATTAACAGACCTGAAAATTGTTTGTCACGTAATTCCCAATTAGCAATGCTCACATGATAACTCAGTTAAAATACAAAAGACCTATGAACATGCTGACCTCTGAATTATGGGTCCAAAATGCCCAGAGGGAAGCGAGTCTTGTATTCAGGACTTGAGAGTTCACATAATTAAAGCTCCAGAAGTCATGTGAGTCAGTATGCACTTGGGATTTTTACAGGACAATTGCAACTGCTATTATCAAAAATTCAGTATTCTACTAAAACCTTGAAAGAGACTCAAAGCAACTGATAATTCTGACTTCTAGCTCAATTAAAACATGCCTGAAAGAGTGCAGTCGTGTATTGCTGAGGTTACTCCTGTGTTTAGAACCTGACAAGATCAAATGGAAGCCTGCAAATCTGAATAGCCTAACCTTGGGGGACCTTTTCATATGTTATGATGATGAACTGAATAGTTCTTAATGACCCTATGGAATTTTAATAATGTGCCAGTAACTTCATTCTTTATGGTCATTTGCTGTGAGGGTTGCATAGTCACAAAGCAGGGGGTCGAATGTGAGACAGTAGAAATAAATCTGTGGTCTCTGCCCCCGTTACTAACACAAGGCTCTAAAACTCTTATAATTTCCTATATGGCAGGGGTACTAGAAACATCTTTTGTTCAAATATTTGTTCTTTAACCTTGGTTCCTGACACAGGACTCCTGAATCCATTGGAACCTCCTAGGTGATAGGAGAGTCTTTCTTTGAATGAAAAGACTCTTAGTGGGATTTTGTATAGCTTCTGGATGAGGACTGGTCACCAAAAAGATCAAACCATGATTATAAACTTGGAACTTTGTGTTCACTTGGGTTTCTGCAGTGAGGCTGGAGAGGCTGGAGACTTTTTACATAGCCTTCTTAAAACTCCTAAACTATGGGGTGGAGAACGTCCAAATTGGTCAACAGATTCCCATGCTAGAAGGGTTATACACTCCAAATTATACACTTCAGCTTCCTGGTGATAGAAGCTCCTGCCCTGGAGACCTTTTCAGACCTGGTGTGGTGTGTCTTTCCATCTGGCTGTTAATTTGTCCTTTATAACATCTTTTATGTTAAACTGGTAAATGTAAGCAGATGCTTAAGAGAATTTTTTTGTCATTCTAGCAAACTATCAAACCTGGAAGAGGCCTGTGGCAATCCTTGACTTTGTAGCCAAGTTGGACAAAAGTGTGGGTACCTTGGGGACCCATTACTTGCAACTGGTGTCAGAAGGGAGGGCAGAGTTGTGGAACTGAGCCTTAAGCCTGTGAAGTCTCACCCTACCTCCAGGCAGTTAGTGTCACAATTGAATGAAAGAATAAAGCATCAGTTTGATGTCTGGATATATAGAACATACCAGTATTCCAGTTGGTTGGTATGGGGGAAAAAGACCACAAAGTTGGTGTCAAAAATGGTTAGAGAAAGTTTTCTTTATCTATTATTTGATCATTTCACATGTTTAATTTATCCTTGTTTCATTTAGTCATTGTATGTTTCCACTTAAAATTTGCCAGAATATGATACATACTCTATATTTTAACTTCAGTTCATTTCAGTCTCTCAGTCATGTCTGACTTTTTACGACCCCATGGACTGCAGCACACCAGGATTCCCTGTCTGTGACCAACTCCTGGAGCTTGCTCAAACTCATGTCCATCGAGTCAGTGATGCCATCCAACCATCTCACCCTCTGTTGTCCCCTTCTCCTCTTGCATTCAATCTTTCCCACCATCAGGGTCTTTTCTAATGAGTCAGTTCTTTGCATCAGGTGGCCAAAGTATTGTAGCTTCAGCTGAAGCTGACGAGTCTTCTCCAACACCACAGTTCAAAAACCTCAATACTCAGCAGCATTAACTTAGCAATGTATTAGAAATAACATCCCATTTCCTTCTTTCTGTGTCTCCCCATCCTCACTTGTTTCACCCCATTACACTGAGTCAAGGATTTTTATAATCTAAGTCTTGCTTTCAGATGCTCTAAAAAGTTGTCTCAGTATTTACATTGAGTTTGGAGTTCCTGAACTCCATAAAAATCCCTCTTCACTCTTCCAGTCTCATGGTGATGATGTAAATGAGGGTAGATTATTATGTAAGTAATACATTTACCACAATCTTTGGCAACACTTCTGGTTTAATTAATGGGTATTAATTTTTTATATATCTAGCTTATGGAACTATGAATGTTAGCGTATTAATTGCAATGCTTAGAATTCAAAGATACCCTTTTAAATTTCTACAGCTAAGGAAAACTACATTATTCCAAATGGGAGTATTTGTTTGTAACATGTGCTTAAATATGATTAAAAGAAAGTGTTAATTGTTCAGTCATGTCTGACTCTTAACAAGTCTATGGATGGTAGGCTGCCAGGCTCCCCTGTCCATGAGATTCTCCAGGCAAGAATAGTGGAGTGGGTTGGATTCCATTCTCCAAGGAATCTCCCCAACACAGGGATTTAACCCAGGTCTCCTTCATTGCAGGCCGATTCTCTACCCTCTGAGCTAAATATGGTTAGATTTTCAGTCAAATCATGTAATTGTGGTGTTCAGACCTTATTTTCTATAGATATAAATCAATCAGGTTTCCATTCTCATCCTTGTTTTTGGACTCCTCACAACTTAGACTTTCTTGGTAGCAGAGTTTGTTCAGAAGACTGACTTAAAAAAACAGCTTTAGGCTTGCTTGTCCTATTCAAATCCTCTAGATCAGTAACAGTGCTGAAGTCCTTGGACTGATTGTTGTTTTTAGAGTAGATCAAATGCATGGAATCAGAGGACTTGATTCCAAGTGAATCAGAGGCTTGAGTCTGTATCTCTCAAAACAAACTATTGAATATCTCTGAGACTCAGCAGTTTCACCTGTAAGATTGAGGTAAATTGTTAGTAAGCAGCATCATGAGATTGTGTGAGAATTAAATGAAGAAACATTGTGGTTTGGGCTCAAAGACTTTCTGGATTCAGAGACTGATTGCACAGCGTCCTAGCTGTATCAGTCTGGGCAATCTATTTAATGTCTCTGTGTGCCAGATAATTTATTTGTCAAATAGAAATAATAGAACTATCATTATAGGATTTTTATGAGAAGTAAGCCAGCTAATATACCATTGTGCTAGAATAGGACCTGACATATTATAGGTAGAAATAATTGTTTGCTAAATAAATTAAAGTCGTAGGCATCTACAGGTGTTAATATGTAATAGTGAAAATAATTGCTATCAGTATTACTAATCCCAAGATGTCTACCAACTGGTTTATAAGTGCATATAAGGGAGAATAAGAAGCCTTATAATTTCATTTTAAGCAAACAGTAAATCAGTATTTGATAGGTTCTAAGTGTGCTACTGGTAAACAAAAATTTATAGGTTTTCAGAAATGTTAAGAACAAATCCTAAGAATATATTCTGGCACTTGCCTTTCTCAGGGCCTCCTTTACATCTCTGTTCCTCAGACTGTAGATGAGGGGGTTCAACATGGGGATCAACACTGTGTAGAACAGAGACAGCACTTTGTTCTGGTCAGTTGAGTAGCTGGATTTGGGCATCACATAAATGAAGGTAATCGTTCCATAGTAGAGAGTGACTGCGATGAGGTGAGAGGTGCAGGTGGAGAAGGCCTTGTGTCTCCCTTCAGTGGAGCGCATCTTCAGGATGGTGTTGAGGATATAGACATAAGAGAGAGCAATGACAAATACTGTAACGGCAAGGATAGATCCAGAAGAAATGGAAGTGATAATTTCAATGATGGAGACATCTGAGCAGGAAAGTTTCAACAGAGGAGAGAAATCACAGAAAAAGTGATCTATCTGATTTGGTCCACAGAAAGAGAGAGTCAATAAACAACTACCAAATGTGCAAGCATTGACACACCCACCCAGGTAGGATACCCCAGTCAAGAGAACACAGACTCTGGGGGACATGTGGGTGGAGTAGAGTAGGGGCAAGCAGATGGCCACATAGCGGTCAT
Organism: Cervus elaphus; assembly: GCF_910594005.1. Lineage (NCBI taxonomy): Eukaryota > Metazoa > Chordata > Mammalia > Artiodactyla > Cervidae > Cervus > Cervus elaphus. The sequence goes on from NC_057815.1 coordinate 57,852,561, forward strand.
AGGCCATGGCAGCCAGCAGGAAGCACTCAGCTGTCCCAAACATGACCACAAAACACAGTTGGGCTTCACAGCCAGCAGCAGTGATGGTCACTCCTTGTCTCAGGGATCCTATAAGCATCATAGGTGTGACAGATGTGGCATACCCACTGTCCACAAAAGCCAAATGACTGAGGAAGAGGTACATGGGAGTGTGAAGCTGGGAACAGGTTCTTATTAAAATAATTATGCTGATATTGCCTACTAAGGTGACAGCATAGATTCCTAGGAATACCACAAAAAAGATGACACAAAGTGTAGGATCCTCTGTTAATCCCAAAAGGATGAACTCTGTCACACTGGTGTGGTTTCCAAACTTCATCTCCTCTAGGAATTGTTCCTGTTGAGGGATATTTGAACATTCATTTTAAAAAATGTTTTCATTCTACACATTCTTGGTTTTCTTTGGTTATTCATTACACTTATTTATAAGAATTTCCCCCTCTGCCTCGCTGTAATTATGGTGCTGTACAGGATTCCTTTGTCCCTTTACACAAAAGAAGAATGATTTAACCTCACTCTCTGGGAACACAGTTATATTCTTTTATTCACCTAATGTTTATTCTAAAACCCCTTTCCAAACTTTATTTGTAGAAAGATCTGTCTCCCAAGATCCAGGTCTATAGTTCCAGTTATCTTGGAAGTCTCCAGTTAGAAATCCCACAAATACCTGAACCTCAGCCTCCTCCAGACCAAACTCATCCTTTCATTAGACCATCCTCCCAAGTCCTGTGTTTATGGAATGACACCACAATCCACCCAATCTCTCGTGTCTGAAACATGGAAATCATCCTAACCTTCTTCCTCTCATTGTACCACATCTAATAAAATCCTACTGATACTATCTACAATTTAGCCATCCAATTTATTTATCCATTCCTATATTTCCACTGCTACTGTCCCTACTGTAAGTGAGGCCCTGTTCATTTCTTTCTTTTATTTTATTCATCTGTTTGCCTCTCTGTCTTCATTCTTCTGCCATTATAATTCACAGTACATCTGCCAAAGTGATCTCTTGCCGAAGTAAAAAGTTGATGCCAAAGTGGTCCTTTCAAGTCTTTCATGATTTCTGCAGCCTCTGAAATGAGATGTAACTGCCTTAGCATAGCACAGTGTACACTTTCTGATGTATCCCCTGCATATGACTGCTTCTGTCTCAGAATGTTTCTATCCAGCACTTGCACTAATCTAACCTTCCTGAAGTATTTGGTGTCTCTGTGGTCCATCTATCTTATTTGGCTTTTAATTCTTGCTCTCCCACTTGGATGGTTCCCAGTTCAGTTCAGTTCAGTCGCTCAGTCGTTCCGACTTTTTGCAACCCCATGAATCGCAGCATGCCAGGCCTCCCTGTCCACCACCAACTCCTGGAGTTTACCTAAACTCATGTCCATTAAGTCGGTGATGCCATCCAGCCATCTCATCCTCTGTCATCCCCTTCTCCTCCTGCCCCCAGTCCCTCCCAGCATCAGGGTCTTTTCCAATGAGTCAACTCTTCGCATGAGGTGGCCAAAGTATTGGAGTTTCAGCTTCAGCATCAGTCCTTCCAATGAACACCCAGGACTGATCTCCTTTAGGATAGACTGGTGGGATCTCCTTGCAGTCCAAGGGACTCTCAAAACTCTTCTCCAACACCACAGTTCAAAGACATCAATTCTTTGGCGCTCAGCTTTCTTCACAGTCCAACTCTCACATCCATACATGACTACTGGAAAAACCATAGCCTTGACTAGATGGACCTTTGTTGGCAAAGTAATGTCTCTGCTTTTTAATATACTATCTAGGTTGGTCATAACTTTCCTTCCAAGGAGTAAGGGTCTTTTAATTTCATGGCTACAGTGATTTTTGAGCCCCCCAAAATAAAGTCTGACACTGTTTCCACTGTCTCCCCATCTATTTCCCATGAGGTGATGGGACCAGATGCCATGATCTTAGTTTTCTGAATGTTGAGCTTTAAGCCAACTTTTTTACTCTCTTCTTTCACTCCTCCACTACCTTCATCAAGAGGCTTTTTAGTTCCTCTTCACTTTCTGCCATAAGGGTGGTGTCATCTGCATATCTGAGGTTATTGATATTTCTCTCGGCAATCTTGATTCCAGCTTGTGCTTCTTCCAGCCCAACATTTGTCATGATGTACCTCCCACTAATATTACACCAGATGGCTTCTACTTATTCTTCAACTTCATTTTTCTACAATTTCTACTCTGACATCTAAGGTGTAATCAGATAAATTTCCTTTGTGTTGACATCATGCTTTGAAAATCTTTAGATTGCCACTCTTTGTACTGGGTAATGGAATTTTGTTTTGTTTTTTGCTTGCTTACATTTTATTCTTCCCAGTTAATACATAAACTCCTCAAAATGGTGTGTATTCCTATATCACAAATAACTACTGTTTGGGAGTAATATGTGCTGGAGAAAACTTTTTATGTGAATTTATGCATGATTTGTATAATGCATATGCCACTCTTTCATACAATATTTATAGAGATTCATATTCTATTCTTAATTACTTTTTGAAATGTATCTCCCTATATACCTCTTTGCTACTTTTGTGCTTTTAAGAGTCATGTTAACCTAACCAGCATTTTTCTACTCAGTGTTATTGCTTTTAATTTCCATAGAAAGACAATTTTCTGCTAACATTATTTCAGTTCCTAAGATTTGAAACATTTACCATAAATGATAAATGTAAGTACCAAATATTTTCACAATTCTTAATTTATTAAAAATTCCTTACATTAGAATATGAGCATTTAGTGTTTCCAGTGGTGGGACTTTGACAAAATCAGTGTGAGGTATTATGAACCAACAGCTGAGAACGTACAGCTCATTACAGAATGTGTTATATGTTTTAGATTGATCTTCCTTAAGTGCACTTAAATTACTCTCTAGTGACAAGCAAAGTTACTGCCAGGAGTGTTAATTCTATCATGAAAAATATGTTTTTAGCTTTATGAATTGGTCTCTATGAGTTTAATTGCACAAACCATCTCCTTTCAGTATCAAAACAATGATACTTGAATGCAGCCAGCACGCCTCCACTACCTTCCCTTTTTCAAAACTAACATTCATAGATCAGTTGCCCATTCCACCTGTGGCATACCTTCCAGAGCCCTCGCGGTTCTACTCTCAGCTTCCAAACATTCCCTCACTTGAGGACTGAGCCGAGCACAGAGCAGCATGTGTGCTCTTTGCCTTCTGACTCAAGCAGATTTAAGTGGGGCCAATCCTGCATTCACTGCACACACAGTGAGCTTCAGTCTGTGCTGCCAGCAGTCATGGAGACTGAGATGGAAATTTCAGATCCTCCCAGTGGCCAATTGTTTTCACTTGCATATGACACTTAAATCTCTCTGACTCCCAGTTGTGTTTTTTTTTTTTTAATTCATAAAATGGGAAATTTGTCCCCATATAACATCCTTGCTGTGAGATTAAACAAAATGACAACTGCAAAGTCTTTAAAGGTATTTGGTCATACATCAGAGCTAAGTAACTATCTTTCATTAAGTAAAAATGAAATTTGGATAGATTTTCAATTATTTAAAAATTTTATGAGAAGTATAATGTAAGTTTCCTTTCAACCCATCAGATTTTTCACAAATCCAAAAGAAGTCAGGAAGTATAGGACCTGATGGCTTCTTAGTTCTGGACCATGTCATTCATAATCATATGAATAATATGACAATTGATTCTTGCCTTTCCCTTCCTCTTCACTGACTACCTAGGGAACTTTCTAGAACTCTGTGGCATCTCTGTGGACGCATCTTTGTGGCATTCATGCTTCAGGTTCTGATTCAGGAATTACAACTCTCCCCAATCCCTTCCTCAATGATTGGGTCACATTTGTTGATGATTAGGGGTCATAGGGCTTAGAGCCTCATGCAACCTGAATATCAGATGATTTCTTCCTGGTTTCCTTTTCATAGCTGCACAAGCTTAGCAGTAGCTTTGGCTGCCACAGACCATCCACACTTCTCTGGGGTCTCCTGGGAAATCTGCTTTGGGAACACAGAATGACCATTCTGCAGTACATTTCTTTTTTTTCCCCTTAACTTTTTTTTTTTAAATTAGAGGATAGTTTCTTTACAATGTTGTGTTAGTTTTTTGCATACAACCCGATGAATATACATATGAATATACATATACATATGACCCCTCCCTCTTAACCTTCCTCCCACCGCCTATCCCATCCCAACCCTCTAGGTCATCACAGAGCACCAATCTGTGCTCCCTCTATTATACAATAACTTCCCACTAGCTATCTATTTTACTTAAGGTAGTGTATATGTTTACTTAAGGTAGTGTATACTCTCTCAATTCATCCCACCCTCTCCTTCCCTCCGCCATGTCCACAAATTTCTTTTCCATGTCTCTGTCTCTAGTCACTGCAGTGTAAATCTTGCTAAGGCCACAGTTTTCACAGGAGTCATGAAACAGTTGTTGAGGTTCTTTTATTTTTAATTTCTTATTGAACAAACAAAAATTTAAACTATTTAAATAAAATCTGTGATTACTGCACTCACCTTTTAGAGCCAAAATTACTGTTGCTGAATTCCAAAGAGAATTTTATAAAGCAGATGTTTTCCACTTACTTTTACAAACAGTTGTCCGCTGACTACCTGACAATATTAGCAAGAAATGCTCTCCTCCATTTAAGAACATAGTTACATACATTCTGTGATATGAGCATTTTTTTTTAATGCGTGTTGAGGAAAAGAAAAGGTCTAATAGAATCCCCTAGGACTGTTATTGCTTGCCCCTTTGAGATAAGTTCCTGGGATTGTTCTCCAGAAGTGACTCATGGAGCCAGGTGTCTCATTAAGGTGGCATAAGTGGAAGGTCCAGTTCCTAACAAAAGGTGTATTTCTGAGGGTCCTGATGGAGGCTTTGTCCAGAAACTTGGAGAAAAAACTGTCGAAATATAAATTAGGTGGGAGATGGGGATCAGAGTCAGTGCAACCAGGGTTCTAATTTCCTCTCTGTAGACAAAACAGTTTATTTAATTGAGGACATCAAGTAGTGGGGAAAGTCCTGGAGTAATATGGGTAAGCAGAAAGTAAGCAGAACAAAGCACAGTCCACTGTTATTCAAAGTGTATTAATAATCCTTGGATTGGTGCTGACTGGCAAATTCTTTATTGTCAGTCCAGGACCCAGTAAGAACAGGAGTTGTAGGGAACCGTTTGTACTCTTCATAGCAATTTGGGAAAGTAATTTCAAGTGTGTTGACTCCAGTAATTTTAAAAAATGAGTTTATATTTTGTATTTTAGTTTTTCTTATTTTTTGCAATAGTCCTCCTTTTACTATCTTCCTAAGATGTATTGACACATGGATGCTTAGGAGAGAGTGATCCTTTATTTAAATAGTTTGAGAAACACTAAGCTTGCCTTTTGTATCCAGGAGATCTGGGTCCATAGGGACTCTCAAGAGTCTTCTCCAACACCATAGTTCAAAAGCATCAGTTCTTCGGTCTCAGCTTTCTTTATGGTTAAACCCTCGTATCTGTACATGACTACTGGAAAAACCATAGCTTTGACTATACAGACATTTGTTGGAAAAGTAATGTCTGTGTTTTTCAATATACTGCCTAGGTTTGTCACAGGTTTTCTTCCAAGGAGCAAGCGTCTTTTAATTTCATGGTGCAGTCACTATCTGCAGTGATTTTGGAGCCCAAGAAAATAAAGTCTGTCACTGTTTCCACTGTTTCTGCATCAATATAAGATGAAGCTATGGGACCTCCTGCCCTGATCTTTATTTTTTGATTGTTGAGTTTTAAGTCAGCTTTTTCACTCTTCTCTTTCATCTTCATTAAGAGGCTCTTTAGTTCCTCTTTGCTTTCTGCCATAAGGTTGGTGTCATCTGTATATCTGAGGTTATTCATATTTCTCCTGGCAATCTTGATTCCAGCTTGTGCTTCATTCAGCCTGGCATTTTGCATGATGTACTCTGCATAAGCTAAATAAAAAAGGTGACAATATACAGTCTTGACACACTCCTTTCCCAATTTGAACAGTCTGTTGTTCCATATTTGGTTCTAACTGTTGCTTCTTGACCTGTATACAGGTTTCTCAGGAGGCAGGTAAATGTGGTCTGGTATTCACATCTCTAAGAATTTTCACAGTTTATTGTAACCTACACAATCAAAGGCTTTCATGTAGTCAATGAAGCAGAACTAGATGTTTTTCTGGAATTCTCTTCTTTTCCTTGGTCCACTGGATGCTGGCAATTTGATCTCTGGTTCCTCTGCCTTTTCTAAATCCAGCTGGAACATCTGGAAGTCTCAGTTCATGTACTGTTGAAGCATCACCTGGGGAATTTTGAGCATTACCTTGCTAGCGTGTGAAATGAGAGCAATCGTGCGGTAGTTTGAATATTCTTTGGCATTGCCCTTCTTTGGGGTTGGAATGAAAACTGACCTTTTCCAGTCCTGTGGCCATTGCTGAGTTTTCCAAATTTGTTGGCGTATTGAGAGCAGCACTTCAACAGCATCATCTTTTAGGATTTGAAATAGCTCAGCTGATATTCCAGCACCTCCATTAGCTTTGTTCATAGTGATGATTCCTAAGGCCCACTTGACTTCACACTATAGACTATCTGGTTCTAGGTTAGTGATCACACCACTGTGGTTATCTGGGTCATTAAGATATTTTTTGTATAGTTCTTCTGTGTATTCTTGCCACCTCTTATTAATATCCACTGCTTCTGTTAGGTCCATACCATTTCTTTCCTTTATTGTGCCTGTCTTTGCCTGGAATATTTTCTTGATATCTCTAATTTTCTTGAAGAGATTTCTAGTCTTTCCCATTCTATTGTTTTCCTCTATTCCTTTGCATTGTTTCCTTAGGAAAACTTTGTCTAACGTTGTGTTGTAAGGCTGCAATAAATGTAAGAGTGCAGATACCTCTTCAACTCCTCTTTTCATTTGTTTTTCATATAAAACCCAAAGTGGAATTGCTAAATCATATCCAGTTCTAGTTTTAAACTGCTTTTTATACCAATTTACATTTCAACCAACAGTGTACAAAGATTTCCTTATCTCTGTATTCTTGCCAACACTTGTTATCTTCTTGTAGGTAGGTCAAAAGAAACAGATAGAACTGGATATGGAACAACAGGCTGGTCCCAAAATGGAAAAAGAAGTACATCAAGGCTGTATACCGTCACCCTGCAGATTTAACTTATATGCAGAGTACATCATGAGAAATGCCAGGCTGGATGAAGCACAAACTGGAATCAAGATTGTCAGGAGAAATATCAATAACCTCAAATACACAGATGACACAACCCTTATGGCAGAAAGTGAAGAAGAACTAAAGAGCCTCTTGATGAAAGTGAAAGAAGAAAGTGAAAAAGTTGACTTAAAGCTCGACATTCAGAAAACTAAGATCATGGCATCTGGTCCCATCATTTCATGGCAAATAGATGGGGAAACAGTGACAGACTTTATTTTTTGGGGCTCCAAAGTCACTGCAGATGGTGATTGCAGCCATGAAATTAAGACGCTTACTCTTTGGAAGAAAAGTTATGACCAACCTTCAGTTCAGTTCAGTTCAGTTGCTCAGTCGTATCTGACTCTTTGCGACCCCATGAACTGCAGCACGCCAGGCCTCCCTGTCCATCACCAACTCCTGGAGTCCACCTAAACCCATGTCCATCGAGTTGGTGATGCCATCCAACCATCCCATCCTCTGTCGTCCCTTCTCCTTCTGCCCTCAGTCTTTCCCAGCATCAGGGTCTTTTCCAATGAGTCAGCTCGTTGCGTCAGGTGGCCAAAGTATTGAAGTTTCAGCTTCAAATTAGTCCTTCCAATGAACACCCAGGACTGATCTACTTTAGGAGGAACTGGTTGGATCTCCTTGCAGTCCAAGAGACTCTCAAGAGTCTTCTCCAACATCACAGTTCAAAAACATCAGTTCTTTGGCGCTCGGCTTCCTTTACAGTCCAACTCTCACATCCATACATGACTACTGGAAAAACCATAGCCTTGACTAGACGGACCTTTGTTGGCAAAGTAATGTCTCTGCTTTTTAATATGCTATCTAGGTTGGTCATAACTTTCCTTCCAAGGAGTAAGGGTCTTTTAATTTCATGGCTACAGTGATTTTGGAGCCCAGAAAAATAAAGTCAGCCACTGTTTCCACTGTTTCCCCATCTATTTCCCATGAGGTGATGGGACCAGATGCCATGATCTTAGTTTTCTGAATGTTGAGCTTTAAGCCAACTTTTTCACTCTCCTCTTTCACTTTCATCAAGAGACTCTTTAGTTCCTCTTCACTTTCTGCCATAAGGGTGGTGTCATCTGCATATCTGCTGAGGTTATTGATGTTTCTCCCGGCAATCTTGATTCCAGCTTGAGCTTCATCCAGCCCAGCATTTCTCATGATGTTCTCTGAATATAAGTTAAATAAGCAAGGTGACAATATACAGCCTTGACATACTCCTTTTCCTATTTGGAACCAGTCTGTTGTTCCATGGCCAGTTCTAACTGTTGCTTCCTGAACTGCACACAGATATCTCAAGAGGCAGGTCAGGTGGTCTAGTATTCCCTTCTCTTTCAGAATTTTCCAGTTTATTGTGATCCACACAGTCAAAGGCTTTGGCATAGTCAATAAAGCAGAAATAGATGTTTTTCTAGAACTCTCTTGCTTTTTTGATGATCCAACAGATGTTGGCAATTTGATCTCTGGTTCCTCTGCCTTTTCTAAAACCAGCTTGAACATCTGGAAGTTTACAGTTCACCTATTGATGAAGCCTGGCTTGGAGAATTTTGAGCATTACTTTGCTAGCATGTAAGGTGAGTGCAATTGTGCAGTAGTTTGAACCTTCTTTGGCATTGCCTTTCTTTGGGATTGAAATGAAAACTGACCTTTTCCAGTCCTGTGGCCACTGTTGAGTTTTCCAAATTTGCTGGCATATAGAGTACAGCACTTTCACAGCATCATCTTTCAGGATTTGAAATAGCTCAACTGGAATTCCATCACCTCCACTAACTTTGTTCATAGTAATGCTTCGTAAGGCTCACTTTACTTTGTATTCCAGGATGTCTGGCTCTAGGTGAGTGATCACACCATTATGATTATCTGGGTCGTAAAGATCTTTTTGTTTTGTTCTTCTGTGTATTTTTGCCTCTTTTTAATATCTTCTGCTTCTGTTAGGTCTATACTATTTCTGTCCTTTATTGAGCCCATCTTTGCATGCAATTTTCCCTTGGTATCTCCAATTTTTTTAAGAGATCTCTAGTCTTTCCCATTCTATTATTTTCCTCTGTTTCTTTGCACTGATCACTGGGGAAGGCTTTCTTATCTCTCCTTGCTATTCTTTGGAACTCTGCGTTCAAATGGTATATCTTTTCTTTTCTCCTTTACTTTTCACTTCTCTTCTTTTCACAGCTATTTGTAAGACCTCCTCAGACAGCCATTTTGCTTTTTTGCATTTCTTTTTCTTGGGGATGGTCTTGATTCCTGTCTCCTGTACAGTGTTACAAACCTCCATCCATAGTTCTTCAGGCACTATACCTATTAGATCTAGTCCCTTAAATCTATTTGTGACTTCCACTGTATAGTCATAAGGGATTTGATTTAGATCATACCTGAATGGTCTAGTGGTTTTCTAGACTTTCTTCAATTTCAGTCTCAATTTGGTAATAAAGACTTCATGATCTGAGCCACAGTCAGCTCCTGGTCTTGTTTTTGCTGACTGTATGGACCTTCTCCATCTTTGGCTGCAAAGAATATAATCAGTTGATTCCGGTGTTGGTGACCTGATGATGTCCATGTGTAGAGTCTTCTCTTGTGTTGTTGGAGAAGGGTGTTTGCTATGACCAGTGTGTTCTCTTGGCAAAACTGTATTACCCTTTGTCTTGCTTCATTCTGTACTCCAAGGTCAAATTTGCCTGTTACTCCAGGTGTTTCATGACTTCCTACTTTTGCATTCCAATCCCCTATAATGAAAAAGACATCTTTTTGGGGTGTTAGTTCTAAAAGGTCTTATAGGTCTTCATAGAACCATTCAACTTCAGCTTCTTCAGCATTACTGGTTGGTGCATAGACTTGGATTACTGTGATATTGAATGGTTTGCTTGGAAACAAACAGAGATCATTCTGTCATTTTTGAGAATATCCAAGTACTGCATTTCAGACAATTTTGTTGACTAAATGATAGTTACTCCATCTCTTCTAAGGGATTCCTGCCCACATTGGTAGATATAATGGTCATCTGAGTTAAATTCACCCATTCCAGTCCATTTTAGTTTGCTGATCCCTAGAATGTCGACATTCATTCTCGCCATCTCCTGTTTGACCACTTCCAGTTTGCCTTGATTCATAGACCTAATATTCCAGGTTCCTATGCAATATTGCTCTTTACAGCATTGGACCTTGCTTCTGTCACCAGTCATATCCACAACTGGGTGTTGTTTTTGCTTTGTCTCTGTTCCTTCATTCTTTTTGCAATTATTTCTCCACTGATTTCCAGTAGAATTTGGACACCTACCGACCTGGGGAGTTCATCTTTCAGTGTCCCATCTTTTTGCCTTTTCATACTGTTCATGGGGTTCTCAAGGCAAGAATACTGAAGTGGTTTGCTATTCCCTTCTCCAGTGGACCACATTTTGTTAGAACTCCCCACCAAGACCTGTCCATCTTGGGTGGCCCTACACGACATTGCTTAGTTTCACTGAGTTAGACAGGGCTGTGGTCCATGTGATCAGATTGGCTAGTTATCTGTGGTTGTGGTTTCAGTCTGTCTGACCTCTGACGCCCTCTCTTAGCACCTACTGTCTTGCTGGGCTTTCTCTTACCTTGGATGTGGGGTATCTCTTCATGGCTGCTCCAGCAAAGCACAGCCATTGCTCCTTACCTTGGTAGTGGGGTATCTCCTCTCGGCCCCTCGCTGCTCCAGCTCCACTATGTTGTTGCAAATGGCAGAATTCCATTCCTTTTTTGGGCTTGGTAATATTCCACTGTAGGTATCTATTGTGTGTGTGTGTATCCTTGTTAAACGTCTAACTTTGTTCTTCTAGTCTTTTCCCTGGTTCAGTTACCAGTCTTATTACTAATGGTTCAAACTATTTTTTTCTGGTAAATTATTTATCTCTGTTTCATTAGTTTTTTTTTCCCTTTGTTTGTTTTTTGTTTGGCACAGATTCCTCTGTCTTCTCATTTTGCTTAACTTTCTCTGTCTCTATGAAATTAGGTGCAACAATTCCCTATTCCTGGTCTTGAATGGATGTCCTATTGTGACAGCATCCTTAGGCAGTCCACGTGTACCCAGTGACTTTGGTGGAATAGCTCAATCAGACATGAGCACTTGTCACATCTTCCCCCAGAATTTGTTGGTGGATACCACCATGGTGGGATGTAGGGCTGGAGATGGCAGGGCTAGAATCTAGGCCCAGACATAAGGAGGGTTGTCTCCTACACTCAGTGACTATCACTGCCCTATTGGGGGCAGTGTCAGCTCCCAAGTTGGTTATGGTTGCTGTAGATCAGATGCTGTGCTGGTTTTCAAACCAGCTAAGGAGACTTGCCTTTCCAGTGTTAGAATCCAGGCGTGGGGTGCCCAATATGTGGTTCAGACAGCTCACTCCCAAGGGAGGATGTCCAAGCCCACACAGTCCTCTCTTCTTCTGTGTTCACCACTAGGCGTACAGGTCCAACCCTGATCACTTTCTTTCCTGTCCTACCTGACTTTATGTGGATCTATCTTTGTAACTGTCAACTAAAAAAAGATGCACAACTTGACTGTTGCAAGTTAAGTTTCATTTGAGACAAAATGAAGACTGCAACCTGGGAGGCAGCACCTCAGATAGCTCTGAGAAACTGCTCCAAAGGGGCAGTGGGAGGAAAGTCAATATATAAGGCTTTGGTGAAGACAGAGTTCAATACCATACATAGTTCAGTCAGTAAAGAATCTGCCTGCAATGCAGGAGACCCAGGTTTGATCCCCTGATCAGGAAGATCCCCTGGAGAAGGAAATGGCAATCCAATCCAGTATTCTTGCCTGGAGAATCCCATGGACAAAAGAGCCTGGCAGGCTACAGTCCATAGGGTCAGAAGAGGTGGATGCGACTTAGCGAATAAACCACCAAGCACTCATTTTACAAAAGGTTTTCTGCTAGTCATGAGGATCTGTTGTCACCATGAAGGGATTTAGTGCTTTTCTAGAAGTGAGGAGATATAAGTATTGAGATCATAAAATCTGTTCCTAAAGACATCTAACTATCTAAAGACCGGTCCCACCAGTGTCCCTGGAGCACAGGGTGCCTCACTCCCCCGTGAACTCCCTCAGGGCTTGTTGAAGGTCAAGAGCTGCAGCAGCACAGGGTTCAATCTCTACAGAGGCAGATGGCAAATGCCCTTGTTGTTCAGTTGTTGGCAATGCTCTTGGTGAGTGTCAATTTGTAGTTGACAGAGCCTTGATTGTACAAGAGACTTTCTACTGGTGTCCAGTTTGTTTACAAGGAGTATTGCTCGACATGTGGAGATATTTTTATGTATTTAGGGGAAAGGTGTTCTCAAACTGCTTCTACTCCTCCATCTTGATCTACATTTGTTTGGTCCCTAATTTATATTAATATCTCTAACCCTGATTTCTTCTGTGAGCTAACAGATATCTGTCTTTGGCAATAATAGACATCTTAAATATAATGAGCCCAAAATGGAAATACTCTTTTTTCTCCACCACTCACAAAAATTTAACATCCCATCTTGTGGCAGATTAAATGAAAACATACACAATTTCTCTCAACTTAAGTAGAGATGCAGGCTACTTAATTTCCCTTGATCTGGACTGACTTTCATGGTATGCCATACATGTAGAATATAGAGGGAATAATCTGAAAATGTTGAATCTTGGTGATAAGAAGCTTTGAAGCCTTTGCTTGGGTTTCCTGGAAGATTTCGTCATGGAGCTTTGAGGTTCCATATAAGAAATTTGACTATTCCCATGAAAATCAAGTGAGAGAAACAGAAAGAGGGGACTAGGTAAACCAAACCTTCAAATTCTCCACCATTTGCACCAGGCATGTGAATGAAACCACGTTATTTTCCCAACTAGGCCAGCTGTCATCTAAACATGACCAGCAATCTCAGTAAAGCTGGGAGGCACAGAAGACTCACCACTGGAATCTCACAGCGAAGTTGAATCATGACATCCTAAGATATTGTGAAACTGGTGTTACTTTAAACACTAAGGCTTACACTAGTTTCTTATGCAGTGTTAAACGGCATATCACAACTTAAGGCTTGAAAAAGGTTTTGCTGTAACAGAACCTGAGGTCATATGGCATTGGCTTTGAGACTGCATAGTGGGGTGAAGTAGAAAGACCATGAGGAGACTTTTAGCAATATCTGGAAGGTTCTTATAAGATGTTGAGGGCCTGTAGGATAGTGAGGAAAATATTTTTAAAGGTGGAAGAAAAGACTTTTGCCAGGCAGTGGTGAAATGTTTATCAATATTGTCACCTGGGATGAAATGAATAATATAAAGGATACCTAATATACTCCTGGGTTTTGCTGGGAAGATTTCCAGGAAGAATGTTAAAATTTCTATCTAGTGTCTGATAGATAGCTGCCTAAGCTAATGTATGAGAAGAAATATGTGAATTATGGAAAGGATTTATTTGACTGTTTGATTCTTGAGAAAAAATTCAGAAAAATAATAAGGATGCCATACCTTGCTAGGTTTGAAAATAAGGCTACTTCTCACCCTCCAATACCTTCCAGAGAAAAGTTTCTCAAGATAGGAAATGGCTTCAAATGAAAGGTCAAATCCAGATTAGAGTGGTAATTTTCTTTTTCTTTCTTTTTTTTTTTTAGACTCCTAGTAATTTATTACAAGGAAAAATGTTCCAAGTGAAAAAGGTGTATTTACAGTGGTGTTCACTTTGTTTATTTAAGATAAAAAATTTTTTAATATCAGAAACAAATAAAAAACCCACCAGCAATGGAGACCTTGAGTCAATTACAGTTCATCTACATTATGGAAACTATGAGTCCATAAAATAGTAATTAAGACCTGTATTCATTGATATAGAAAAAAATAAAGGTGTTTCCTAATTAGTTTGCATAGTATAGTCAAATGTTTAATAAATATGTGTGTATTAATATAGTTAAATTTTAAAGAATAAATCAAACATATTAACAGTAGTTCCTTCTAGATAATGAAATGACAGATGATTTTTAATTTATCTCCTATAGATTTTTTGTCTGTATGGTCTAAGGTTTTTCAGAAATATAATCAATAAAAAACTAAGAAAGGTAAGTAATAGTGCAAAGTATTATGTATTAAGTGTCAAATGAATGATATATTTCATGAAGCACAGGCATTATCTTCTGTAGTTTCTGGATTTGAGTGTTAAAATGCAAAAATGGTGATACACTCTCTCAGTTTGGGATTGGTATGCCAATGCAATTAAAAAGGGTTCAAGGAAGTGCCATACTATTCTCCACAGTGGCTGTACCAGTTAAGATTCCCACCAACAGTGTAGGAAGTTTCCCTTTTCCTCCTTAAAAAATTCAAAATAGAACTACCTATCATATGATCCAGCAATCCCACTCCTGGTGATAATTCAGAGAAAGCATAATTCAATGTACATGTACCCCAAGGGGCTTCCCTAGTGGCTCAGATGGTAAAGAACCCACCCACCAATGCAGGAGACCCAGGTTCGATCCCTCAGTCTGGAAGATCCTCTGGAGAAGGAAATGGCAACCTACCCCAGCATTCTTCTCCGGTAAATCCTATGGACGAAGGAACCTGATGGGCCACAGTCCATGGGGTTGCAAAAGAGCTGGACAGGATTTAGCACCTAAACAACATCAACAAACATGCACCCCAAAGTTCACTACAGCACTATCTACCATAGCCAGGACATGCAAGCAGCCTAAATGTCCATCAGCAGAGGAATGCATAAAGAAGATGTGGTGTGGTGTGGTAATATTCCACACAATGGAATATTACCCAACCCTAAAAACAAGTAAGTCTTACAGAGAAAGATAAATATATGATATCACTTATATGTGGAATCTAGAAAAATGGTACAAATGAACTTAGCTATAAAACAGAAATAGAATGACAGAAGTAGAAAACAAATTTATGACTGCCAAGGAGGACAGTGTGGGGGAGGGATAAATTGGGAGATTGGAATTGACATATACATACTACTATATTTAAAATAGATAAGTAATAACGACCTACTGCAGAGCATAGGGAACTCTACTCAGTAATTTTTAATGACCCACATGGGAAAAGAATCTAAAAAAGAGTGGATATATATGTATGTGTAACTGACTCACTTTGCTATACAGCAGAAACTAACACATTATAAATCACCTATACTGCAATAAATTTTTTTTTTTTAATTAGGGCTTCCCTAGCCATCCAGCAGTTAAGAATCCACCTTGCAATGGAAGGGACACCAGTTCAATCCCTGGGCTAGGAAGGTCTCACCTGTTACAGAGCAATTAAACCTGTGTGCCATAGAGCCCATTCTCTGCAACAAGAGAAGCCACTACAATGAGAGGCCCACACACTGCAATGAAGAGTAGCCCCCACTCATCTCAACTAGAGCAACCCCACGTGCAGGAATGAAGACTCGTCACAGTTAAAAAATAAAAATAAATAGACAAATCTTAAAAAAAAAAAGATTTTTTTAAGCTCAAAAGCCAAGAACTTGTCCCAGAACTTTCTCAGAGGTTTTAGAGCAACTCCTCAGACAAGCTGCAGGGAGAACCCAAAAAGAGATGGCTAATCCCCCAAAGGCAGAAAGTGGCTCACCAACCACGGTAAGGAAAAAACTGATTTGCTGGCTTTTCTAACCCAGGGACCCAAGGTTAGGGATGGGAAACAGGCCAGGGGTAGGGGGAGAAATACCCCATTTCTCAGAAGTCTTATTACTGCCAGTTTTTTCACTGTGTACTTTTTCATCTCTCAGCTGGTCTTCTTGCTCATAGCAAAAGGCCAGAGATTGTTCTTGGTGCTTCACAAATGCAGAATTCAACAAAAGGATACTGGTGAACTGTCAAAACCCCAAGAACCCTAGTGGCTTCTTCTTACATGTGTGTCTTTGTTATCCTGGGCACATTCTTCCAGGCCTCAAACTGACAGTAGAGTCGCTGCAGCTCACAGCAGTCAGAGCTACTGGGCATGGAGGCCAGACCTTGCCAGGACTCAGTCTAGGACAGCGGGATGGGCTAGCTGTCCTGGTCATGGGTCCTCCTCACAGTACTGCATTCTGCACTAGGGGAAAGCTTTCTCTCCTAATACTCACTGAGGTGAAAATGACACAATGGCCACTACATGCCATCAAAGGGGCATTTGGGCTGTGCCTAAGTAAGCCCACAGCCAGAGATACAACTTCCTTTGGGAAACTTTCCCATGAGATGGTGTCACAAAGGCTGCCTTGAACTAGCACCCCTTGGAATGAGTTATCTGAAGCATGGATCTTCCCCTCCAGAGGAGACGGGTGGTCAGTTCTTGATTTTCACTCTTCATCTCATCTCTGCTAACATGCTCATATGGTAATTTTCTTTGTTAAAATCTCCGAAAGATTTATGACAACACTGCCCCTTTCAGCTATACAAAATTTAATCTAAAAGCTGTGGTACATATACACCATGGAATATTACTCAGCCATTAAAAAGAATTCATTTGAATCAGTTCTAATGAGATGGATGAAACTGGAGCCCATTATACAGAATGAAATAAGCCAGAAAGATAAAGACCAATACAGAATACTAACACATATATATAGAATTTAGAAAGATGGTAACGATAACCCTATATGCAAAACAGAGACACAGATGTACAGAACAGACTTTTGGACTCTGTGGGAGAAGGCGAGGGTGGGATGTTTCGAGAGAACAGCATCGAAACATGTATATTATCTAGGGGGATACATATCACCAGCCCAGGCTGGATGCATGAGACAAGTGCTCAGGCCTGGTGCACTGGGAAGACCCAGAGGAATTGGGTGGAGAGGGAGGTGGGAGGGGGGATTGGGATGGGGAATACATGTAAATCCATGGCTGATTCATGTCAATGTATGACAAAAACCACTACAATATTGTAAAGTAATTAGTCTCCAACTAATAAAAATAAATGGAAAAAAAATTCAATCTAAGAATCTTGATAGCCTGGGTCATAGACCCTCTCTTTCTAAAATATAAGACTTTTAAAATCTTAAGGGAACTTTCTCATAGCTGCCTCACAAAGCTCCAGAGGGAGAATTATCTTGAAGAGAATTAAGCAGTAGATTTGTTTGACTGAATGAATTATAATTTGATACACTGAAAGCCATCTAAGTTTTTTAAAAACAATTTTCTTGAGATGTAACTCAATACCAGCACTTAACCCATTTAAAGTAAACAGTAGTTTTCAGAATATGCACAGATATATGCAACCATCACCATGATTAATTTTGAAACAGTTTTATCACCTGATAAAGAAATCCTATATCCTTTAGAATTGCCCCACATAACCCTTTTCTTGAATCTGAACAGGCTTTAGTGATTTTTTTTTTTTTACATATAGATGTCTGTGTAAATGATGCCCTGAGTCTCCTGGGGCTGGTTCATAGGAAACATAGCAGCTTTTTACTGTCTTGGGACATTTGCTAGAGTCCTAAGCCACCATGTGAAAAATTCAGCTACTCTGATAGTAAGACCATATGAAGAGACTCTAAGTAAGACTCATGGAGAAGGAGTGACTTTTTAGCCATCCCTCTAAGGTTCCAAGCATCTGAGTGAAGCCACTCTAGATTCTTGAGACATGCCCAGATGCCACCTGAGTATCACCCAGTGACTCTCATTAATGCATGTGGGGCATGTGAAATGCTGAGCCAAACCCAATGATAATTCCTGACTCACAATATAATGTAATATAATAAAATGGCTTTGAGTGACTTGTCAGGCAGCCGTGATAACCACATCATGTTACTTCTGCTAATAAATGACATACCATTCACATTCACCAAATAATCTAAGCCCCCAAATTACAGAGGTTTCTTTAGAAGACTATAGAACATTAGAACTGTCAAAGAGCCATTTAATGGGTTCCCATTCCTTGTAGAGTGAAATTCAAACACTGCTCCACAGCCAGTGAAGCACCTTGTGCTTGAACCCTTTCTGTGTATCTCTCCTCCTTGTTTACCATGGCCTCTTTATTTCTTGAGATTCTCAGAATCTTTGCACAAGCTGTTTTCTGTCTAGCAGCTTTGGTCTTTTTAATATCTCAACATTCTACTCAACTATCACTTCCTCCAGTGGCCTTCCCTGTCATACTATCACTAGGAGTCACCACCCATACCAGCAGAGTTACCTTTTAGAAGTCATATCAACTCAACTGATTTGTATCATCCAGCCACTCATACATTCTGCATTTATAATATTTATTTCCCCCCCCCCCACAAAAATCTAAGCTACATGAAAGTTCTATTACATATTATATATCTGTCAATTTATTAAAATATCTTCAGTGTTTACTTAGTTTCTACAGTATAATCAGGGCTCACAAGTATTTTTGAAATGAATGAATAACTATCCCATATCTACATGTAAAATAACCAAAAGGCCTTGATTAAATGTTCCTCTTGTATTTGGAGGTCACAATGGCAGGGAATTGTCGATGTTTGAGGCCACCTCCTTCTCTTTTCCCCAGAATTACTCGTAAGTATGTCAAGAGATGGGCTTCCCAGGTGGCGCTAGTGGTAAAGAATCTGCCTGCCAATGCAGGAGGGGTAAGAGATGTGAGTTGGATCCCTAGCTTGGGAAGACCCCTGATGAAAGAAATGGCCATCCACTCCAGTATTCTTGACTGGGAAACCCCATGTAGAGGGAAGCCTGGGTCTATAGTCCATGGGGTCACAAAGTGTCAGACATGGCAAAAGCGACTTAGCACACACATGCCAAGAGATATATATAAATCTTAACAGATCTGAAAATTATTGTTTGTCACATAATTCCCAATTAGCAATGCTCATATGGTACCTGAGGTAAAATACAGACACACTGACCACTGAGATATGGGTACAAAATATCCAGAGGGAATCTAGTCTTGTATACAGGACTTGAGAGTTCACATAATTAAAGCTCTGGTCATACTAGTCAGTATGTACTTGGGATTTTTACAGGACAATTACAACTGCTATTTATTAAAAATTCAGTATTCTACTAATAGAAGAGAGACTCAAAAGAGACTCAAAGCAAGTGATAAATCTGACTCCTAGCTCAATTAAACCTGATGCCTAGAAGAGTGAAGCCATATGTTGCTGAGACCACTCCTGTGCTTAGAACCTGACAAGATAAATTGGAAGCCTGTAAACCTGAATAGACTCACCCTGGGGGACCTTTTCATATGTTATGATAATGAACTGAATAATTATTAATGACCAAATGGAATTCTAACAGTGTGCCAGTACCTTCATTCTTTACGGTCATTTGCTATGAGTGGTCCATAGCCACATACCAGGTCTTTGACTGTGACATAATAGAAATAAATCTTTGGCCTCTACCCCCAGTTCCTAACATAGGGCTCTAAAACTCTTGCAGTTTCTTGAATGACAAGGGTGCTAGAAGCATCTTTTGTTCAAATATTTGTTCTTTAAACCTGGTTCCTGACACAGGGCTCCTGAATCCCTTGGAACCTCCTAGGTGATAGGAGTGTTTTTGTTAGAATGAGAAGATTGTCAGTGGGATTGTGTATAGCTTCTGGATGAGGACTGGTCACCAAAAAGATCAAACCATGATTAGAAGCTTGGAACTTTATGTTCACATGTGTTTCTGCAGTGAGGCTGGAGAGGCTGGAGACTTTTTACATAGCCTCCATAAAGCTCCTAAACTATGAGGTGGAGAGCTTCCAATTTAGTCAACAGATTCCCAGGCTAGAAGGATTATACACTCCAAATTATACACTTCAGCTTCCTTGTGATAGAAACTCCTGCCCTGGAGACCCTTCCAGACCTGGTGCAATGTGTCTCTCCATCTGGCTATTAATTTTTCCTTTATAATATCTTTTATGTTAAACTGGTAAATGTAAGCAGATGCTTCAGAGAATTTTATTGAGTCATTCTAACAAACTCTCAAACCTGGAAGAGGCCTGTGGGAATCCTTGACTTGTAGCCAAGGTGGACAGAAATGTGGATACCTTGGGGGCCCATTACTTGCAACTGGTGTCAGAAGGGAGGGCAGAGTTGTGGAACTGAGCCTTAAGCCTGTGAAGTCTGACCGTACCTCCAGGGAGTTAGTGTCAGAATTGAATGAAAGAATAGAATGTCAATTTGATGTCTGGATGTTTAGAACATACCAGTATTCCAGTTGGTTGATATGGGGAAAAAAATACCACAAATTTGGTGTCAGAAGTGTTGTGGTTAGAGAATGTTTTCCTTTATCCATTATTCGATCATTTCACGTGTTTTAATTTATCCTTGTTTCATTTAATTGTTGTATGTTTCCACCTAAAATTTGCCAGAATATGACAGAAAATCTACATTTTAACTTAGCAATGTATTATAAATAACATCCCATTTTGTTTTTTACTATGTCTCCCAAATCCTCACTTGTTTCATTCCATTACACTGAGTCAAGGGCCTTTATAATCGAAGTCTTGCTTTCAGATGCTCTAAAAAGTTGTCTCAGTATTTACACTGAGTTAGGAGTTGCTGAACTCCAGAAAAAAATGAGGGTAGATTATTATGTAAGAAATACATTTACTACAATCTTTGGCAGCACTTCTTAATTAAGTTTTTTTATAAATCTAGATTATGGAACTCTGAATGTTATCACATTAGTTGGAATGCTAATTCAAAGATACCTTTTTGAGTTTCTACAGGCTAAGGAAAACTACATTATGCCAAATGGGATTATTTGTAATATATGCTTAAATATAGTTAGACTTCCAGTCAAATCATGTAACTGTCAGGTCTAGACCTCATTTTTTATAGATGTAAACCAATCCAGTTTTCCCATTCTCATACTTGTTTTTGGAGTCCTCACAATCTAGACTTACTGGGAGTAGAGTGTTTTCAGAAGGTTGATGAAAAGAAACAGCTTAGGATTTCTTATCTTGCTCAAATCCTCTAGATCAGTAACAGTGCTGAAGTCCTTAAACGGATTATGTTTTACAGAGTATATCAAGTGCATGGAATGAGAGGACTTGAATCCAAGTGAATCGGAGACTTGGGTCCATATCTCTCAAACAAACTATTGAATCCCTCTGAGACTTGGTAGTCTCATCTATAAATTGAGGTAATTTTTTAAATAAGCAGCATCATGAGATTGCTGTGAAAATTAAATGAAGAAGCATGGTGGTTTGGACTCAGACTTTCTAGATTCAAAGACTGACTGAAAAACTTCCTAGCTGTAGCATTCTGGGAAATCTACTTAATGTCTCTGTGTATCAGATAATTTATTTATAAAATAGAAATAAGAACTACTAATGTAGGATTTTTACAAGAAATAAGCCAGCTAATATACCAATGTACTTAGAATAGGGCTGGGCATATTATAAGTAGAAATGATTCAAGAAAAAGTTCTAGGCATCTGCAAGTGTTAACATGTAATAGTGAAAGTAATTACTGTCATTATTAGTGATTTCAAGATGTCTCCCAACTGGCTTATAAGTGTATATAAGGGAGAATTAGAAATATTATGACTTAAATTTAAGCAATCAGTTAAGCAGTATTTGATGGGTGGGCTTCTCTGGTGGCTCAGATGGTAAAGAGACTGCCTGCAACGCACAGGACTCCAGTTCAATCCCTGGGTCGGGAAGATCCCCTGGAGAGTGAAATGGCTACCCACTCCAGCGTTCTTGCCTGGAAAATTCCATGGACAGAGGAGTCTGGCAGGCTACAGTTGATGGGGTTGCACAGAGACGGATACAACTGAGTGAATAACACTCACACACACACAGATGTAATGCTGATGAACAAGCATCTGAAATGTTGGGAATGGATCCTAAGAATATATTCTTAGAATTACCTTTCTCAGGGCCTCCTTTACATCTCTGTTCCTCAGACTGTAGATGAGGGGGTTCAACATGGGGATCAACACTGTGTAGAACACAGACACCACTTTGTTCTGATCAATTGAGTAGCTGGATTTGGGCATCACATAAATGAAGGTAATCGTTCCATAGTAGAGAGTGACTGCGGTGAGGTGAGAGGTGCAGGTGGAGAAGGCCTTGTGTCTCCCTTCAGTGGAGCGCATCTTCAGGATGGTGTTGAGGATGCAGATGTAAGAGAGAGCTATGACAGACACCGTGACCACAATGATGGAGCCAGAAGAGATGGAAGGGATAATTTCAATAGTGGAGACATCTGAGCAGGAAAGTTTCAACAGAGGGGAGAAATCACAGAAAAAGTCATTTATGTGATTTGGTCCACAGAAAGACAGAGTCAATAAACAACCAGTAAATGTCCAAGCATTGGCACATCCACCTAGGTAGGATACCCCAGTCAAGAGAACACAGACTCTGGGGGACATGTGGGTGGAGTAGAGTAGGGGCAAGCAGATGGCCACATAGCGGTCATAGGCCATGGCAGCCAGCAGGAAGCACTCAGCTGACCCAAATGTGATCACAGAACAGAGCTGGGCTTCACAGCCAGCAACTGGGAGGGCCAATCTACGTTTCAGGAATCCTATAATCATCATAGGTGTGATGGATGTGGAAAACACGGTGTCTACAAAAGCCAAGTGGCTGAGGAACAGGTACATGGGAGTCTGAAGGTGGGAACAGGTTCTTATTAGAATAATTATGCTGATATTGCCTACTAAGGTGACAACATAGATTCCTAGAAATATTACAAAGAAGATAACACAAAGTGTAGGATCCTCTGTTAATCCCAAAAGGATGAACTCTGTCACACTGGTGTGGTTTCCAACCTCCATCTCCTCTGGGAATTGTTCCTGTTGAGGGAAATTTGAAAATTCATTAAAAAATATTTTTATTCTATACATTCTTATTTTTTCTTGGTTATTCATTACACTTATTCACAATAATTTCTCCCTCTGCCTAGCTGTAAATATGGTGCTGAACAGGATTTTTTTGGTTGGGGGAGGTCTTTTTTTCACCAAAGAAGAATGATTCAATCTCACTTTCTGGGACCTCAATTATATTCTTTTATTTGTCTAGTGTTTATTGTATAATATCTTTCCAACCTTATTTCTAGAACTATCTGTCTCCCAAGATCCAGTTCTGTAAGTTCAGTTATCTTGGAAGTCTCCAGCTAGAAATCCCACAAATACCTTAAACTCAGCCTTCTCCAGACCAAACTCATCTTTCATTAGACCACTCCTGTGTCCTGTGTTTGTGGAATGACTCCACAATCCACCCACTCTCTCATGTCTGAAATATGGAAGTGATCCTAGCCTTCTTCTCATTGTACCACATCTAATAAAATCCTACTGATACTATCTACAATTTAGCTCTCCATTTTATTAATCCACTCCCATATTTACACTGCTAGTTTCCCTAATCATTTTAGGCCCTGTTCATTTTTCTCTTTTATTGTATTCGTCCGTTTGCCTCCCTGTCTTTGTTCTGTGCCTTTATAATTCACAATACATCTGCCAAAGTGATCTCTTATTGAAGTAAAAGGTAATGTCAAAGTGATTCTTTCAAGTCTTTCATGCTTTCTTTAGCCTCCAAGATGAAACCTATCCTCCTTAGCACAGCACAGTGTATACCTTCTGATGTATCCCCTGCATATGACTCTTTGCTTGTCTCTCAGGATGTTTCCATCCAACACTTGCACTGATTCAACCTTCCTGAACACTTCAGAGTCCCCTTAGTGAACTTACCCTCTCTGACCTTTAATCCTTGTGCTCTCACTTGGATGGCCCCCAACTTCCCACCATCATTATCCTAGGTGACTTCTACTCATCCTGCAAGTTCATTTCTCTACCAAATCTGCTCTGACATCTAAGGTGTAATCAGATAAATTTCCTTTGTGTGGACATCATGCTTTGAAGATGTCTAGATTGCCATTCTTTGTACTGGTTTATTGGATTTTGTTTTGTTTGGTTTTTTGCTTGTTTATAGTTTATTCTTCTCAATTAATACATAGTCTCCTCAAAATGGTGTGTATCCCTGCATCACAAATAACTATTGTGTGGGAGTAAAATGTGCTGGAGAGAACACGTTAAATGAATTTAGGCATGATTTGTATAATGAATATGCCAGATGGAATATATGGCCCAACTCCTTAGTACAATATTCATGGAGCTTCATATTCTATCACTAATTACTTTTTGAAACATATATCCCTATACACTTCTTTACCACTTTTGTACTTTTAAGAGTCACATTAACCCAAACATGAAATTTTCTATTTAGTGTTATTGTTTCTAATTTTCAGACAATTTTCTGCTAACGTTATTTTCGATCTTAAGATTTTAAACATTTACCATAAATGATAAATATAAGTATAAAATATATTCACCATTGTTAATTCCTTTCTTTAGAATATGAAAGCCTTTATTGTTTCCAGTGATGGGATTTTGACAGAATGAATAGTTAGGTATTATGAACCAACAGCTAAGAATCTTCAGTTCATTAAACAATGTGTTCTTTTTGATTCATCTTCTGTAAGTGCACTTAGATTACTCTAGTGAGAGGCAAGCTTACTGCCAGGGATGTTGGCTCTATCACGAAAAAGCTGTTTTTAGTTTTTCACTTGATTCTCTATGTGGTTGGCACAAGTCATCTCCTTTCAATATCAAAACACTGATACTTGAATATGGGCTTCCCTGGTAGCTCAGCTGGTAAATTCCCCTGCAATGTAGGAGACCCTGGATCGATTCCCAGAGAACGGATAGGCTACCCACTCCAGTATTCTTGGGCTTCCCTGGTGGCTCAGATAGTAAACACCTTACCTGCAATGCAGGAGACCTGGATTCGATCCTTGGGTTGGGAAGATACCCTGGAGGAT
This sequence comes from Cervus elaphus, assembly GCF_910594005.1. Lineage (NCBI taxonomy): Eukaryota > Metazoa > Chordata > Mammalia > Artiodactyla > Cervidae > Cervus > Cervus elaphus. The sequence goes on from NC_057815.1 coordinate 57,877,519, forward strand.
GGCTTGGCCACCCACTCCAGTATTCTTGCTTGGAGAATCCCCATGGACAGAAGAGCCTGGTGGGCTACAGTCCATGCAGTTGCCAAGAGTCAAAGAGTCAGACACGACTGAGCAACTAAGCAGAGCATGCCTTAATTGCCTCCCCATTTGCAATATTAACATTCACAAATCCTTTTCCCATTCATCCCGTGGTATACTTTTCAGATCCCCCACGGTTCTGCTCTCAGTCTCTGAACATAGTCTCATCTGAGGACTGAGCCAAGCACTGAGCAGCATGTACAGTCTTTGCCTTCTGACCCAAGAAGAGTTAAGGGAGACCAATCCTGCATTCACTGTGCACACAGTGTGAGTTTCAATCTTGCTGACAGCAGTCATGGAGACTGGAGATGGAAGACTCAGATCCTCCCAGTGACCAGATGTTTTAACTTGCACATGATACCTAAATCTCTGACTCCTTGTTGTTTCTTTTAAAAATGGGAATAATTGTCCTTATAACGCAGCTTTGTTGTGAGATTAAGAGAAATGATATCTGAAAAGTACTCAAAGGTGTTTGGTCATATATTAGAGCTAAGTAATTATTTTTCATTAAGTAAAAGTGATGTGTTGGTAGGTTTTCAATTATTTAATTTTTGATGGGAAGTGTAATGATTCATAACTAATTCTTGCCCTTCCTGTCCTCTCTACTGGCTACTTAGGGTTCTTTCTATAAACATCCTGTTGATGCTTCTCCAGCTGGCTCAGGGGTTCTGAAGCTCAAATATCCCTTCCTTCAATGCACTGATCACTTTGATGATAGAGAGAAAGCATAGCCCCCTATGCTCTATGCCTCATCCAACCTGAATATCAGTTGGTTTCTTCTTGATTTCATTATCATAGCTGTAGTAATACAAGCTTATGAGTGACTCTGACTGCTGCAGACCATCCACACTTCTCTGGGGTCTCCTGGGCAGCTTGCTTTGGGTGTTCAGGATGACCATTCTGCAGTGCAAATTTTGCTGAGGCCACAGTTTCAACAGGACTCAAGCACAAAAGTTGTTGTCAGAGTTTATTTTTAATTTCTCATTGAATAATGAGTTTAAGTAAATCCATGTTCATTGTTATTATTGATATTAATATTATTAATAACAATAATATTAATTTAGTAACAATAATAATTTATTATTTATTATTTTATTTATTATTTATTATTAACAATAATATTAATTTATTAACAATAATTTTATTTATTTATTATTTATTATAATTCATTATAATTTATTAACAATAAATTAATTTATTAACAACAATAATAATGTTATTATTAATATCCATGTTATTGTTAAAAATAACAAGTTTAAATAAAATCCATGACTATTGTACTCACCTTTCAGAGCCAGAATTGCTGATACTGATTCCAAAGAGAATGTAATAAAGCAGATGTTTTCCACTACATTTACAAGTAGTTGTGCACTGAATACCTGGCAGTGAAAACCACTGAATCCTCCCCTTCCATCAAGAACATAGTTACATACATTCTGTGAGGATGAGGGTGGGTGTCTGTGTGTGAGCTGGGAGGAAAGTGAAGGCTGTAATAGAATGTTATGGATCCCCTTGGGCATTATTGCTTGCCCCTGTGAGATAAAGTTTCCTAGGTTTGTTCTCCAGAAGGGACTTCTGGTGCTGTGTGTCTCATTAAGGTGGCATAAGTAGAAGGTCCAGTTCCTAGCAAAAGGTATACTTCTGAGGATCCTGATAGAAGCTTTGTCCAGAAACTTGGAGAAAAAACAGTTGAAATAGAAATTTGGTGGGAGATCAGTACAAGAGTCAGTGCCACCAGGGCTCTAATTACATCTCTGTGGACAAAAGTTCCCTTAATTGAGGGCTTCAGGTAGTGGCGAAAGCCATGGAGTAATAAGCGTAAGTACGCAGAAACAAAACACAGTCCAGTATTACTCAAAGTGTAGTGCCTGGACTGGCGCTGGCTGGCAAACTGTCCACCGTCAGTCCAGGACCAAATAACAGCAGGAGTTGTGGGGAATCATTTACATCCTTCATAGCAATTTGAGAAAGTAATTTTGTGTGTTGACTCCAGTAACCTGAAAAATGGGTTTATACATTTATATTTTGGCTTCTCTTACTAAATTGTTTGAATAGACCTCATTTTATTTTCTTCCTAAAAATATTCACCCACGGATGCTTGGGAAAAAGCGATCCTTCATTTAAATAGTTTGAGAAATACTAGGTGTGGTTTTGTAGCCAGGAAACCTACATTCATTTTGAGGTATATAAATTCAATAAAATTGTTTAACTTTTTTGAGACTCAATTTTATGATTACTTTGATTAATAACTTGTACTTTATAGGCTTGTGTGATTTAAAAGAGAAATAAACTGGAAAAGTTACTTGAAGTTATCGGTGTGTCTCAAATATATGACAAATGGAACAAAGTTCCTGGATGTGTTGTCTATGATGGGTCACACTCACCTGAGTTGGGAGGAGCCTGTTACCTTTTGCAAATTATTGTGTTGTGCTTCCCTGGAGGCTTAGATAGTAAAGAATACACCTGCAATGCAGGAGACCTGGGTTTGATCCCTGCGTTGGGAAGATTCCCTGGAGGAGGGCATGGCAACCCACTCCAGTATTCTTGCCTGGAGAATCCCCAGGGACAGAGAGCCTGGTGGGCTACAGACCATGGGATCTCAAAGAGCGGGCACGACCAAGGAACACAGCATAGCACACACATCTTCAGTCCCAGATGCTTCCTCCTTTGAGATTCATGACTTTCCAGCTATGGTACTTTCATGCTGCTCCTCAACCCATGAAGACTATCACCTGCATGACCATTTTCCTCTCCATTTCTGTCTTTGTCATGAGCGAAGGCAACTTCTAACCATTAGAATAGCTTAACTGACCACTTAACCTCAAATTTCCTTTACTTTCTTGACTTCAATAACTTTTATTTATCCACACTCTACTTATGAAAACTTTAATCATGTTCATACTTGAAATCTCATTAATTTGCAGCTCTTATTCCACCACTAAAATAAAAATATGTACTACTATGTTGTCAAAGCTTAATTAGCCAAAGGCCACCAGAAATAACATATAGTTCAACAAAATCAAGTTTGTTGGGTCAGTGTAGCGAGGGAGGGCTCTGCAGAGAAGCGTCACATATCTCTCAACAACAGAAGCTACAGGAGCTTCGAAGGGTTTGATTCTTATTTAAGGATATTGAAGAAGGGCTAGAGGTTCTGGGGTTCAGTTCTGACAGTTTGCTGTTACCAGAGGAGGGACTGGATGCTGTCACATAATGATGACAATTTAGTAGTTGGGTATCTAGAGCAATAGGTAGGAATAACATTTCAGGCTTGGGTACACCATACTAACAAAGCAGTAGTCACTGAAAAATTAGATCATTTTGGTGTTTTTATAGTTGCTGCATAAAGTTGGGAGAAACATTTTCTACTAATTTTGTTGGTAGGTTATTCTGTGTCTCTCCTCTCAGCCTGAAGAATGATGGATTTTTTTTTTTCAATCCTAGAAAGTTTTGTTTTTTCTGGAAAATACTCATTTCTTATCATTTACTAAATTTATTGATATAAAATTGTTCATACTATATATTTTTAACTACCTTAATATCTGCAGAATGAGTAGTTATGCCCTTTTTTGTGTGTTTTATTTGGTTAATTCATATTTTTGCTTTTTCCTTCATTATTCCTATGGTTTTTTCAATTCTATTAATCTTTTCAATGAATAAAATTACAGATTTATTTTACTCTCGATCATTTTTTCTTTCTTTATGCTCTTTCAATTCTTGTATTTGACACAATTATAGTTTCTTTTCAAGTTTCCTGAGATGCAAACTATAATTTTGTTTTCAGCCTTTCCTTGAGACTAGTTTCCAAACCTTTATTTTGAATATAGACCATATTTTTATATTTTTGTTTGTTTTATTATGTGGCAGCAATTTTGAATGATGTCATGGATATTGTGAAGGATAGGTTTTAGAGTGTCTGGATTGTGTTATAATTCTCTCAATAATAGTCATTGTATTAGTGTTCTACCATTTATTTATTTACCTATTCATTTAATAATGAACATTTGAGGATTTTCTAGGTTTTGACAGCTATGAATAAAGTTTCTATAAATATCTCTCTATGAGTCTTGGTGTGGAAATGCATTTTCATTTCTCTTGCATAAATACTTAGGATTATAATTGCTTGGTATAATGGTTAGTGCATATTTATAAGAAACTGCAAAACATTTTTTTCAGAATGGCGGTACCATTTGGCATTCCTTCCAGCACTGTATCAAGTTCTGTTTGCTCTGAGTCCTTCCCAGTACCTGGTATACTCAGGTGAAAAGAAAAGCTATTCTAATATGTGTGTAGCATTTATATCAATAAATTTAGTAAATATGTGTGTAGCATTATTTTAGGTTCTATTTCCCTATTGACTAATTGTGCTTAGCTTCAATTTCAAGTGCTTGTTTGCCATCCATATCTCTTCTTTGGTGAAGTGTCTATTTAAACCTTTTGCTTAATTTTAAAATTTGGATTGTTTGTTCTCTTATCATTGAGTTTTAAGAGCTTTTTATATATTTTAGATGCTAATCCTTTAAGAGACATATGTTTTTAAATATTTTATTCCAATCAGTGGCTTGTTATTTCATTTTTAACAAGGACTTTAGCTGTGATTAAGACTTTAATTATTATGAAATCTAATTTATTTATTTTTGTGGTTCACATGTCATATTTAAGAAAAGTTTACCTTGCTCCAGGTCAATAAAATTTTCTTTACTTTTTTTTCTTAAAATTTTATGATGTTGGCTTACATTTCACTCTAAGATTTCATTTGACTTAATTTTTGCTTTGTGTGTGAAATAAGTATTGAGGGTTTTTTTTTTCCATTTATTTTTATTAGTTGGAGGCTAATTACTTTACAATATTGTAGTGGTTTTTGTCATACACTGACATGAATCAGCCATGGATTTACATGTATTCCCCATCCCGATCCCCCCTCCCACCTCCCTTTCTACCCGATCCCTGTTTTTTTTTTTTTAAAACAAAATATTTTTTTTTAAAACAAAACAGCTATTCAACTGATCCAGCATACTTTGTTGAAAAGATTATATATTCTCCATTAAATTTCATTGTCTTATCTTTTAAGAAGCCAATTAACCATGTAATATGTGTGGGTCTATTTTAGGGACTCTAACCTATTCCATTGATCTATATATTTACCATTTTGACAATATCACATGTCTTGATTATCTCAGCTTTATTGTAAGGCTTGAAATCAGATAATTTATATCCTCTAAATTTGTTTTCCTCCTCCAAATTTGTTTTGACTACTCCAAGTTCATTTATTTTCCTTATAAACTTTTGAATGTTTATCCACTTACACATACACACACACACAAAATACTAAAATTTTTATTCTATTGCATTGAATTTATAGATCATTTTTGGGAGAAGTGACATCTTAATATTTGATGCTATTATAATAATTTAAAATGATTCAATTATTTAATGATTTAAATTATTTAATGATAATAATTTAAAATTGCATTTATTATTATTTGATCTCTCCCTGTGGCTTGCAGGGATCTTAGTTCCCTGACCAGGAACTGAACCTGGGCCATGGCAGTGAAAGCACTGAGACCTAACCACTGGACCATAAGGAAACTCCCTAAAATTTATTTTTAGTTTTCTGTTGCTTAGTGTCACTATACAGTTGATTTTTAAAATATTGACCTTGTATGAAGTGAATTTGTTAAATATAATTATAGTCACTATTTAAAGATTAATTTTTTGAATTCTCTGTGACCATTTGCAAGTGAAAAAAACTTTTTTTTTCTTTCCTTAAAAACTTAGGTCTTTGTTTTTTTTCTTTTTTTCTACTGTGCTGCTGCTGCTGCTGCTGCTAAGTCGCGTCAGTCGTGTCCAACTCTGTGCGACCCCATAGATGGCAGCCCACCAGGCTCCTCTGTCCCTGGGATTCTCCAGGCAAGAATACTAGAGTGGGTTGCCATTGCCTTCTCCAGTTCATGAAAGTGAAAAGTGAAAGTGAAGTCGCTCAGTCATGTCCAACTCTTTGCGACCCCATGGACTGTAGTCTACCAGGCCCCTCCGACCATGGGATTTCCCAGGCAAGAGTACTGGAGTGGGTTGCCATTTCCTTCTCCAAATGCATTTGATAGTTTTCAGTATACAATCTTTCACTATTAAGCACAATATTAGTCAAATGTTTTGCTCAAAAATAAGGACGTGCACTTCAGTCCCCCACCCTCCTTTTTATCATTGTGTTATAGGCAATGACTATCAAATGCATTAAAAGAAATCAAAGCTCTCAGTAAGTGGAGAGGAATATAATCATGAATTTGGTGACTCAACATAATGAAGGTATATCAGTTCTCCCCAAATTAATCTATAGGTTTGATGCAATTCCTATTAAAACAGCAGCTTGAATCTTTATAGTTATAGATAATCTGATTACATAAATTAAATGAAAAGCAAAGGGATAGTTCAATACAATTTTTTAAAAATAGAAGGACATACCTGATTTTAATACTCACTACATATCAATAGTAATCAAGATAAAGTGTTTTTAGTAGGGAGGGGGATTAAAAACAAACATCAATGTAAAGAAGATGTGGTATAAATATACAATAGAATATTACTCAACCATTAAAAAAATAAGGCCATTTGCAGCAACATGGATGGACCTATACAGTGTCCTATACATGAGTGAAGTAAGTCAGACGGAGGAGTAGTAATATCATATGATATCCCTTATATGTGGAATCTAAAAAGAAATGATACAAATGAAATTACACAACAGAAAGATATTCACAGACTGAGAGAATGAACTCCATTGTTCCCAGGGGGTGGGGTTGGGGGTGGGGAGGGATAGTTAAGGAAGTTGAGAAGGTCGGTCATGTATCAGTTCAGTTCAGTTCAGTTCAGTCGCTCAGTCGTGTCCGACTCTTTGCGACCCCATGAATCGCAGCATATCAAGCCTCCCTGTCCATCAGCAACTCCCAGAGCTTACTCAAAGTCATGCCCATCGAGTCGGTGATGCTATCCAGCCATCTCATCCTCTGTCGTCTCCTTCTCCTCCTGCCCCCAATCCCTCCCAGCATCAGGGTCTTTTCCAATGAGTCAAACCTTCGCATGAGGTGGCCAAAGTACTGGAGTTTCAGCTTCAGCATCAGTCCTTCCAATGAACACCCAGGACTGATCTCCTTTAGGATGGACTGGTTGGATCTCCTTGCAGTCCAGGGGACCCTCAAGAGTCTTCTCCAACACCACAGTTCAAAAGCATCAATTTTTCGGTGCTCAGCTTTCTTCACAGTCCAACTCTCACATCCATACATGACCACTGGAAAAACCATAGCCTTGACCAGACGGACCTTTGTTGGCAAAGTAATGTCTCTGCTTTTTAATATGCTATCTAGGTTGGTCAAAACTTTCCTTCCAAGGAGTAAGCGTCTTTTAATTTCATGGCTGCAGTCACCATCCGCAGTGATTTTGGAGCCCAGAAAAATAAAGTCAGCCACTGTCTCCCCATCTATTTGCCATGAAGTGATGGGACAAGATGCCATGATCTTAGTTTTTGGAATGTTGAGCTTTAAGCCAACTTTTTCACTCTCCTCTTTCACTTTCATCAAGAGGCTTCTTAATTCCTTTTCACTTTATGCCATAAGGGTGGTGTCACCTGCGTATCTGAGGTTATTGATATTTCTCCCAGCAATCTTGATTTCAGTTTGTGCTTCTTCCAGCCCAGCGTTTCTCATGATGTACTCTGCATATAAGTTAAATAAGCAGGGTGACAATATACAGCCTTGACGTACTCCTTTTCCTATTTGGAACCAGTCTGTTGTTCCATGTCCAGTTCTAACTGTTGCTTCCTGACCTGCATACAGGTTTCTCAAGAGGCAGGTCAGGTGGTCTGGTATTCCCATCTCTTGAAGAATTTTCCACAGTTTATTGTGATCCACACAGTCAAAAGCTTTGGCACAGTCAATAAAGCAGAAATAGATGATTTTCTGGAACTCTCTTGCTTTTTTGATGATCCAGCAGATGTTGGCAATTTGATCTCTGGTTCCTCTGCCTTTTCTAAAACCAGCTTGAACATCTGGAAGCTCACAGTTCACATATTGATTGCTGAAGCCTGGCTTGGAGAATTTTGAGCCTTACTTTACTAGCGTGTGAGATGAGTGCAATTGTGCAGTAGTTGAAGCACTCTTTGGGATTGCCTCTCTTAGGGATTGGAATGAAAACTGACCTTTTCCAGTCCTGTGGCCACTGCTGAGTTTTCCAAATGTGCTGGCATATTGAGTGCAGCACTTTCACAGCGTCATCTTTCAGGATTTGAAATAGCTCAACTGGAATTCCATCACATCCACTAGCTTTGTTCGTAGTGATGCTTTCTAAGGCCCACTTGACTTCACATTCCAGGATGTCTGGCTCTAGGTGAGTGATCACACCATCATGATTATCTGGGTCGTGAAGATCTTTTTTGTACAGTTCTTCTGTGTATTCTTGCCACCTCTTCTTAATATCTTCTGCTTCTGTTAAGTCCATCCCATTTCTGTCCTTTATCAAACCCATCTTTGCATGAAATGTCCCCTTGATATCTCTAATTTTCTTGAAGAGATCTCTAGTCTTCCCCGTTCTGTTGTTTTCCTCTATTTCTTTGCATTGATCACTGAGGAAGCCTTTCTTATCTCTCCTGGCTATTCTTTGGAGCTCTGTATTCAAATGGGAATATCTTTCCTTTTGTCATTTTCATGTATACACTACTTGATTTAAAATGGATAACCAACGAAAATCTATTGTATAGAACATGGAACTCTGCTCAATGTTATATGTCAGACTGGATAGGAGGAGGACATGGGGGAGAATGGATGCATGTATATCTATGGCTGAGTCCCTTCACTGTTCACCTGAGACTATTGCAACATTGTGGTAATCAGCTATACCCCAATACAACATGTTTTTGGTGTTAAAAAAAAAAAAAGCAATGGAATAGAACAGAAAATTCAGAAATCGGTTCACACAAGTATAGCGAACTAACTTTAAACAAAACTACAAAGACAATTCAATGGAGAAAAGATAGTTTTTCAATAAATAGTGTCTCAATAAATGGAATAATTAGAATTTCATAGGCAAAACCAAACAAACCTCAATCTAAATTTCACATCTTATACAAAAATACACTCAAGATGGACCATGGACCAAAATATGAAATGTAAGATTTTCAGAAGAAAACATAGAGTTACTCATGACCAGTTCTTGACACCAAAAGTCCAATATATATCCAAAAATTGATAAATTGGAAATATAAAAATGCAAGTTAAAGGCATAAATAGATATCACCACACACCCGTTAAATGGTTAAATTTAGAGAAAACTAATACCAGATGTTGGCAAGATTTTGAAGCAATTGGACTCTCAGCATTGCAAATGTGAGTATAAAACAGTACAATCACTTTGACAATAGTTTGAAAATTCTAAAAACAAAAGCATGTCTCCTAGAAATCCCACTCTTAAGTGTTTACCTAAAACAAATGGAAAAAATATATATACACAGAAATAATTCAAATGTTCATATCAACATCATTCACAGTAGTTCCAACTAGAAACAATTCCCACCAACTGGAGAGTAGATTTAGAAAAGTGGCGTATCTATACAGTGACATACTACTTTACAACATAAAGCAAAACTATGGATATATAAATTATTAATGTATTTGTATGTATCAAAATAATTATGATTAGAGAAAGAAATCACGTGCCATAGTGTATATACTGTATACTCCTCATCTTATAAATTTACAGAAAAACTGATTTATATTGTCAGAAAACAAATCACTGGTTATCTCTAATCAGGAGTACAGAAAAAAATATATTGCCATGGAGCAGAAGGACATCGAGATATAACATAAATACTTTTTTGCTTGACTGTGATTGTGTTTTAATGGGTAACTATTTAAATGGATTTGATTATTTTACGGAAGGTTATTATACTTTAGAAAAGGTTTTTTTTAAAAAAAAAACTGAAGCCTACAGTTTAGATATATAGAATCTTTATTGTGTGATGATGTTGTTCTTCATATTGATTAGTGTGTTGGTTACATGGGTGTACACATTTGTCAGAACTCCCCAAACTGTATACCTAGGTTTATACATTTTACTATAGGTAGGTATCCTTCAATGAATGAAGTAACAAAAAATTAAAAATCCCCCTTTTGTCATTTTAATGGGGTATAGGAGGGTTATAAAATTGGATGCTTGTATTTATATCATCTTTACCCAGAAGTCCCTGATCCCATATGAGTTTTAGAATTAATTTTTATGTTCTCAAAAAAAAATCAATTTGGAATTTTATTTAGGATTGCATGAGTGTTAGAGATTAATATAAGTAGCATTGACATCTTTGTTAAGTTTCTTAACCCAGATCATAATATGTCTTATTTTTTTGTGCTGTCTTTTTGATTCTGGCATTGTACTTCTATTGATGCATAGAAAATGATCAATTAGCATCTTAAACCACACATACCTTTCATTTTTTAATGTAATTTACTACTTCATAGACATCAAAACTACAGCTTAGAATTTTTTTCTGCAGCTTAGAATTTTTCCTTTAGATTTTTATTGAAGCTTAGGTCTGTAGATAACAAATCTTTCCAGGGTGGTTTGTCTGAAGATATCTTAATTGTTTCTTTATTTTTAAAAGGTCATTTTATAATTATAAAATTTTTTGTTGAAAGTTTATTTTCCCTTTTACAGCTTTGAATATTTCTTTCCAATAGATTCTGACCCCCATGCCTTTATTTTTTTCCTGATTAGAAATCAGGCATTAATTATATCAGAAAGAAAGAAAGTGAAAATGTTAGTTGCTGTCAGGTCTGATTCTTTGCAACCCTTTGGGCTGTAGCCTGCCAGGTTTCTAAGTCCATGGAATTCTCCAGGCAAGAATACTGGAGTGGGTTGCCATTCCTCTTTCCAGGGCGTCTTCCTGACCCAGGGGTCCAATCCTGAATTGCAGGCAGATTCTTTATCATCTGAGCCACCAGGGAAGCCCATTTATATCAGAGTTCCCTACAGATAATGTGATGTTTTCCTCTTGCTGCTTTCAAGATTCACTTTGGTTTTTAGTACTTTGCTATTATGTTCACAACTATGAGACTAAGTGTGTATTTGAGTATGTATATGTATGTGTCTTATGTGGGATTCACTGTGTTTTGGGATTTTTAGGTTAGTTTTTTTTTTTTTTAAACCAGATTTGAGACATTTCAACCCTTATTCTTAAATTAGTCTATAGCCTTTTTCCCTTTCCTCTTCTCTAAAATTTTTTTCTCCTTAGATACTTGACTATTTTATGTTACTGTAAATTTTAAAAAAATTTTCACTTCTAATTGCTTGTTACTGGTTTTTAGAGAAATACCATCTTGTCTCCATCTTGCTAAAGATCTCTAATCGTGATAATCTATCTGTACTTTCTTATTCTTCACATGAGCAATTGTCTTATATTATACTTCATTTCTTTATTTTCAATCATTATGCCTTTCATTTCTTTTTCTTGCCATAGTGCACCAGGAAGAAAAGAAATGCTGATAATAGGAATCTTCTTCATGTCCCCAGACACAGTGGAAAAGCATTAGAAGTTTCAAACATAAGTCAGTTTTCTCTAGCTCAAGTATTTTTTATTCTATTCCACTTTTGCTAGAATTTTAAAATCATAACTGGATGTTAAAAATCACCAACCTTAATTTTGAATCTGTTTGCTATGATGTTTTTGTCTTTTAGCCAACTAGTGTTTAGAATTTAACTTACTGATTTAAAAATTCTTTTTAAAAATCTTGCTTTGGAGTTCAGTTGCCTCACAGTGTTGTATTAGTTTCTGCTGTATAAAGTGAATCAGCTTTATGTACACATATCTTCCCTCTTTGTCACCACAGAACATTGAGTAGAGTTCCTTGTGCTATATAGTAGATTCCCACTAGTTGTCTATTTTATACATAGTAGTGTATATATGTCAATCCCAATCTCCCAGTTCATCCCAACCCCTCTTTACCCCCTTGGTGTCTATACATTTGCTCTCTACATCTATCTTCATTTCTGCTTTGCAAATAGATTTTTGCAAATCCATTTTTCTAGATTGTACATATATGCATTAATATACAATATTTGTTTTTCTCTTTCTGACATACTTCACTCTGTATGACAGTCTCTGAGGCCATTCACATCTCTGTAAATGGCACAATTTCATTTCTTTTTATGGCTGAATAATATTTCATTGTATATATGTGCCACATCTTCTTTATCCATATCTCTGTTGATGGACATTTAGATTGCTTCCATGTCCCAACTATTGTAAATGGTGCTGGAATGAATATTGAGGATGCATGTATCTTCTCTAATTATGGTTTTCTCTAGGTATATTCCCAGAAGTGGGGTTGCTGGGCCATATGATAGTTCTGTTTATAGTTTTTGTTTGTTTGTTTGTTCATAGTTTTTTAAGGAACCCCCCTATACTTTTCTTCATAGTGGTTTTATCAATTTACATTTCCATCAACAATGTAGGAGGGTTCCCTTTTTTCCACATTCTCTCTAACATTTTTTTTTTTTTTTTGGTAGATTTTCTGATAATGGCTCTTCTGACCAGTGTGAGGTGATATCTCATTGTAGTTTTGATTTACATTTCTCTAATAGTGATGTTGAGCATCTTTTCATGTGCTTGTTAGCCATCTGTATGTCTTCTTTGAAGAAATGTCTTCTTAGATCTTTTTCCCACTTTTTGATTGAGTTGTTTGTTTTTCTGGTATTGAGTTCTGTGAGCTGGTTGTATATTTTGGAAATTAATTCTTTGGCAGTTGTTTCCTTTGCTGTTATTTTATCTCATTCTGTGGGTTGTCTTTTCACCTTGTTTGTAGTTTCCTTTGCTGTGCAAATGCTTTTAAGTTTAATTAGGTCCCACTTGTTTATTTTTGTTTTTGTTTCCATTTCTCCAGGAGGTGGGTCACAGATCTTGCTTTGATTTATGTCATCAAATGTTCTGCCTGTGTTTTGCTCTAAGAGTTTTATAGTTTCTGGTCTTACATTTAGGTCTTTAATCAATTTTGTGTTTATCTTTGTGTATGGCATTAAGAAGTATTCTAATTTCATTCTTTTGCACGTAGCTGTCCAATTTTCCCAACCCCACTTATAGAAGAGGCTGTCTTGGCTCCATTGTATATTCTTGCCTCCTTTGTCAAAAATAAGGTACCTATAGGTGCATGGGTTTATTTATGGGCTCTCTGTCTTGTTCCATTGGTCTATATTTCTGTTTTTGTGCCAGTACCATACTATCTTGATGACTGTAGCTTTGTAGTATAGTCTGAAGTCAGGAAGTTTGATTCCTCCAGCTCCATTCTTCTTTCTCAAGACTGCTTTGGCTATTCAGGGTCTTTTGTGTTTACATATGAATTGTGAAATGTTTTGTTCTCGTTCTGTGAAAAATGTCATTGGTAATTTGATAGTGATCACATTGAATCTGTAGATTGCATTTGGTAGTATAGTCATTTTCACAATATTGATTCTTCCTACCCAGGAACACGAAATATATCTCATCTGTTTATGTCATCTTTGATTTCTTTCATCAGTGTCATAATTTTCCATATACAGGTCTTTTGTCTCCTTAGGTAGGTTTATTCCTAGATATTTTATCTTTTTGTTACAATGGTAAATGAGATTGATTTCTTAATTTCTCTTTCTGATTTTTCATTGTTAGCATATAGGAATGCAAATGATTTCTGTGTATTGACCTTGCATCCTGTGACTTTGCTGAATTCACTGGTCAGCTCTAGTAATTTTCTGATAGTTTATTTTGGGTTTTCTATGTATGATATCATGCCATCTGCACACAGTGAGACTTTTAATTCTTCTTTTCTGATCTGCATTTCTTTTATTTCTTTTTCTTCTCTAATTGCCATAACTAGGACTTCCAAAACTGTTGAATAATAGCGGTGAGAGTGGACACCCTTGTCTTGTTCCTGATCTTAGAGGGAATGTTTTTAGCTTTTCACCATGGAGAATAATTTTGCTGTTGGCTTTTCATACATGGCCTTTACAATGTTGAGGTAAGTTCCTTCTATACCCATTTTTGAAACGTTTTTATCATAAATGGGTGCTGAATTTTGTCGAAGCCTTTTTCTGCATCTATTGAGATGATCATATGGTTTTTATTTTTCAATTTGTTAATATGGTGTATCATGTTGATTGACTTGTGTATAATGAAGAATCCTTGCATCCCTGGAATAAACTGAACTTGATCATGGTGTATGAGCTTTCTAATGTGTTGTTGAATTCTGTTTGCTAGAATTTTGTTGAGGATTTCTGCATCTATGTTAATATTGACCTGTAATTTTTTTTTCATGTTGTCTTTGCCTGGTTTTTGTATCAGGGTGTTTCTGGCCTTCTAGAATGAGTTTGTGAGTGATATTTGCCTGTAATTTTTTTTTCATGTTGTCTTTGCCTGGTTTTTATATCAGGGTGATTCTGGCCTTGTAGAATGAGTTTGTGAGTATTCCTTCCTCTGCAGTTTTTTGAGAGAGTTTCAGAAAAATAGGCATTAGCTCTTCTCTAAATGTTTACTAGAATTCCCCTGTGAAGCCATCTGGCCCTGGGCTTTTGTTTTTTGGGAGATTTTTGATCACTGTTTTGATTTCAGTGTTTGTAATTAGGTTGTTCATAATTTCTATTTCAGCAAGAAAAAAAGGGAGAAAAATCAAATCAACAAAATTAGAAATGAAAAAGGAGAGGTTACAACATACAACAAGAAATACAAAAAAACATAAGATAATATTATGAGCAACTATATGCTAATAAAATGGACAACCTAGAGGAAATGGACATATTCTTAGAAAAGTTCAACATCCTAAGACTGATGCCCATATATCTTAATGATTCTGATTCTGTTGTCTGCTGTGTCCACTGACTCCCATGATATGTGTGATACCTTATTTCCTTGGTGCTGGTCACAATTTTTCAGTGTGTGTTGGTTATCCTGTTTAATATTTAGTAGGAGTAATTGAGGCTTGAGTTGTTCATTTGATTGTTCAGTTCACTCAGAAGTACCACCTGTGCTTGAAAACACCTTATACCCAAGTTGAAGGCATGAGACTCTCTAGATCTCCAGGGCTGCACATAAGTGCAAGACTTGGTCACTGGGTTTCTGCTTATCTTGAGGATTTATGTTAAACTTATCCCTATAATTCTTATCTAGTTGTGCCCTAGGCTTTGATATTTGTTCCACCCATCCCCAAACATCACTGAATGCAAACCCAGGATGGTAACACTTCCTTCTTGCCTGTCAAATTCTCTCATTGCTGAAGCATATGTGAGTGTTAGGTGTACTTCTCTGGATTCTCACAGTCCCTGGTAAAGCAGTTCCTTATACTGTAATCTCTTCTGTGATATTTAAGATATCTTAAGCATCCTATCATTTGTTTTTGTTGTGCTCACCATGGGGTTGATTCAAATTACCAAATCTGTCATAACCCTAAAGGTGAATGTGAGTGGAATATTAGACTCACACAAGTGTACACAGGTAACATCATATACAATAGGCAGTGAGTGTCTTCACCTCAGATGTTATCTTCCCAATGAGGTCAACACTGATACTTCCTGCCTTGGCAGGTTAAGCTCCATTATTCTGTCTGCTTTTTCTTTCTCCATACCACTACCCCCTTCAAATAGTCTGAATCACTAACTTGTTGATTTTATTATTATGCTTTTGCTATGAAATAAATACTATGAGAGAAAAATAAATTAGGTGCTTGTAACTTATATTTCCAGTGGCCTGTGACTGTCTCTGGAATACAAGAGTAACTTAATATGCTTTTTGAATGTATGAAAGAATAAGTGAATGAAGGAGATGATTAATGACCCATGACTCTGTGAGCAAAAATATAGAATTTGTGCCTGAAACATTAAAGAGGGGACAGGAAAGGTCAACAAATGCAGTTGTCATCAGCACATAGAGGTTGACTGAGCATCTCCAGGAAACAGTCACAAATTCAGGGGGAACAATCCAGTTCCTTCCAGCTTCCTGAGAAGGATGTAAGCCTGACCATGAACAAGTCAATCCAAGAAATTGTTCCACACAGTTCCTGAGGAGTTTTTCTGTTGTTCAGTCACCAATTTGTGTCTGACTCTTTGCAACCCCATGGACCACAGCACACCAAGCAGGACCCTACTAATTCCTGGAGAGAAATCACTGTTGAACCTGACAGAATTCACAAATCAGTCAGGGACTTCTGTTCTTCCCTGGGGACCCTCTGTGTGGTGACTGGAGCCAGAGACTAGGAACATAGGCCAGAATTTATGGACCCTTAAAGTCCATGCTCAGCATATACCTGAGAGAACAGGTATATGCTCTGTTCTGCTTCCTTGAAGAACATCTCCAGAAACTTTCAGATTCCACTTTGTCATTTCCTCTCAGAATGTGCACAAGCAAAAAGTGTAGTTATCTCCCTTATAACAGAATAGACTGCATTTGAAAATGAACACAAGCTTAAATGTTTGGAGACACAATAATCCTATGGTAGACTACAATTTTGGAAAAAATATACGAATAACATTTTAAAATGATTTTCAGGAGATGAAATACTTTTATGTGAACCAATTTTTTTCCTTAATTGTAAGTTTAATTTTATTAAAGGAAACTTACTATGGGTCTCTGACTTACAATTAGGTATCTGAAAATCTTCTCCCTACCTTTACTAAAAGACTGCAACCAGGATAATGATGTGTGATGGGTATATTTAAGCCACAAACACTTAATTTCCTCTTTATTATTATATATATGGCATATTATTGTATCAAATCCTATGAAATAACAGACTTCACTGAGAAAGTATTTTTCTGGCAAGCTCTCTTTAGAGCCCCCTTAATCTCATTGTTCCTGAGGCTGTAGATGAGGGGGTTCAACATGGGGATCACCACCATGTAGAACACAGACACCACCTTGTTCTGGTCAGTTGAGTAGCTGGACTTGGGCATCACGTAAATGAACGTGATGGTCCCATAGAACAGAGTGACTGCTGTGAGGTGGGACGTGCAGGTGGAGAAGGCCTTGTGGCGCCCCTCGGTGGAGTGCATCCTGAGGATGGTGATGAGGATGTAGAGGTAGGATACAGCTATGACAGTCACTGTGACCACAATGATGGAGCCGGCCGTAAATGAGGGAACAACTGCAGGGATACTGGTGTCAGAACAGGAGAGTTCAACCAAAGGAGCAAAATCACAGAAAAAATGATTGACTTGATTTGGTCCACAGAAGTGTAAAAAATAGAAGGAAATAATAAAGGAGGAGGCATTGAAAAAACCAACTATGTAAGCCACTATGAGTAACTGGACACAGACTTGTGTGGACATTTTGGTGGAATAAAGCAGTGGGTTGCAGATTGCTATGAAGCGATCATATGCCATGGCAGCCAGAAGGATGCATTCAGTTGACCCGAAGAAAACAGCTGAACCAAGCTGGATGGCACAGCCAGGGTAGGAGATAGTATTTTTCTCCACCAGGAAGTTTACAAGCATATTGGGTGTAACAGAAGATGAATAGCCCACATCAGCAATGGCCAAGTGGCTCAGGAAAAAATACATGGGATGATGGAGCTGAGACGAGATTCTGATAAGAATAATGGTGCTGAGATTCCCACATATGGTCACCAGGTAGATAAAGAGGATGATCATGAAGAGGATGATTCGAAGGACTGGATCATTTGTTAAGCCCAGTAAAATGAACCCTGTCATTGTAGTGTCGTTCCCATGCCCCAGGGAATCCATGAGATAAGGTAGCTGCTACCAAAATGAACCTAGATGAAACAATTTATTATAGAAGTTGTAAATTTGATCATTTCATTTTCTTTAGTACAGATATAGGATGTGATTATAAATAAAGATATTCAAGAATCAGTGCATAGTTACATGCAATTGTGAGACTATCTGTATTTTTAAAATTATTTTCAGCAGAATTACCAGAAAACTTTCTTGAAATAATGGCTTTTACCTTTTGTATCATATTGTGTCCAAAATGCACTTAAAGTAGATTTAAACTCATAGAACAAATGTCATAAATGAGATAAAAAAATCAATAAGTATAATTAAAAAATTAGAAATGTGTAGGGTTTTGTAATAGAGATCTGATTAATAGCTAAATTTTATTATACTCTTACTAAATTATAAGCATCAGTTTAAGCATTTTATATTTATATGCTTATAATTTACTGTGTGCGTGTGTATATATAGTCTATGCTTATAATTTAGTCTGGTATTTAGTATATATGTAGTGTGTGCATTTATAGTTTATTTTTCATAAAATAATATTAATTTTTATTATTTTATAGGTAAGTAAACTGAATCTGAGGAGGTTATATAAGTTGTACAAGATCATATAGCAATTGATAGAATCAAAATATGAAGTCCAAAAAAATCTGACTACCCATTTCCTATAGTAACCATGCAATAAATAATACTGACTAAAAAGTCCAATACACCTGGCAATGAGTACATAATAGATTATCCTTTAAGCCTTCTGGCAGTTATGTATATCTCTTTTATACGTAGTTAGTTATGTATTTCTAGTTATGTATTTCACAATATTTATCCCTTAAAAATTTTTTAAAGGAGAAATAAAAATGTTCTTGATAGTATAACAGAAACCAATTTCAAATTAGGATTGTGGATTTTTTAAATTAAAAAGATTATTAGGAGTTTGAAATATTGATGTAATCACTATGCAAAAAGCATGATTGATATAAGTACATAATTAAAATACATTTATTCAAACAAACCAGATTACTTCCTACTTTAACAATGTTTTCTAATTGGACTTTTATAGAATGAAATATGTTCAACATAATCTATAAATGAATAAAGTGTGGTTCAAAATAAAGAATGATCACCTAGTTAGTGGTCCTCAGTTCTGAAACTGCTGACTTAAATCCTGAGCTTGAAGCTAAAGCAACAGATCCACAAACAAAATAATTCTTTTTATAAAAATAGATATAATATCTTTCAATTTTAAAATCTTCAATTGAAATCTTTAAACACCAGTAAATGCCCAAACATTTCTAGTAGTAAATTTATTAGCATTATGTTGGAGTGCTGAGTTTGAAGAATGTTGAAAGAGCATATGAGTTTTCTTCTTATAGATCAGTGAACAAAGGATCCTTGTTATGGACTATGCTTGAAATTGACTACACATGAAATTGATGGTGGAAACAGCTCCGCAGTTAACATTACCTACTAGTTGCTTGATTAAAACTGCCCTGTTCCCCAACTCTAACTTGTGAATTCAGAGACAACTTTAGGCAGTAGAACGTTCTCAAATGGTAAATGAAAATCAGTACACCTATTAAAAAAAAGAAAAAAAAGAAAATCAGTACACCAGATTCATTAACAAAAGCTAAAATCTTACCTCCTGGAATAAGAATTCATCTTTCTGTAACAAATTATGGTTATTGTGATTATAAAGCTATCTTTAATTTTTGTTTGCCTTTGGGGATAAATCTCTGAAGAATCTAGAGATTCAAATGTGAATTCAAAAGCAACATTGAAATGTCATTATGTTCCATAGTGAATACTGAACAGTTCAATTCACACACCAAAGCAACTAATATTTCAAGAGTCTTTCAATTCTCCAGTGGTCAATTTATTCTTTTGCTTCTATTGAGATGTTTATACATACTTCTATAACCTTCATTTAATAATTTACTAGAAAGTACAATACAATAAATTGTCTTAGAGATTAAATACTTGTTCCAGATTTTCTTTGATATTTCCAATTAAGAAATAGTACTAAATTTCAGGTATAAAAAGATAATTTTAGATTTATCCATCCAATATATGTTTTTTGATAAGTAATCTATATTGATATTTATAAGACATGCTATTAACTACTTTGGGATAATATGTGATAGAATATGATGGAAAGTTGAATTTTAAATTAAAAAAAATTGAACATGTATATTAATTATCATATCAGAAGTAAAAAAGCAAAATCTTTAAAAGTCCTCTAGAGAACTACAAAGTAAAGGGATGACTTCCAGATAAGAAATAGTCTCTCACTGTCAGTAACCTTAAAGCATTCCCTTTCTGAGTAGTACCTTTTGAGTAGATAGATAGTAGTAGAATACAGGTATTTTCAACCCTAATATTCAATCCCAAATCAATTATTTTGCTAATCCTAAATCTGTTATCTCCTGTATCAGCCTCTGAGGCTTCATTTTTGAGGAACTGGGATTTGCCATCAATGAAATGGTAAGAACAATCAAACATTCAGGGCTCACTTTTGCTAAGAACTGTGCTTAACAATTTTCACATATTTAATTCTCATGAGAATTTTATGATGTAGGTACTTTTATTATCCTCATTTGTCAGATGAGAGAACTGAAACTGATGAACGCAAGCAACTTGTACTGGATGATTCTGACTCATATTGATAGTTTCCCACTTTCAGTGCTACTGACTAACAGCTTCACTTTTATGCTCGCTCATTCCTTCTCTGAAACCCAAGACCTTCTAGAAAGGCATTAGCAGTCTGCTCAGTCCAAAAGCAAGTGCATCCCAGATATGGAAGAAGATATGATCCCTGGGGCAACTCCAACCGGTGGAGGCTAGGATTCAGTACATAGACCTTCTTCTCCTGTTCCTTAGATGGTCATTTCTAAAAGAGAATCTCTGAGCTTTGCACACATCCATAGGAAATCAAGCCACTGTTGCCATAGCAGTGACCTTTGTAATACAAGTAGAAGGAGCAAGATCTCAAGGAGAGAATGGAAGTGTCTGATTTTCAAAAATGAATGAAGAGAATCTAAAGTGAGAAACACTTGTTTAATATAAAAAATATTGTATTCCTCTTAATTCCTTTAAAATACATAAAACTTACCAAAGCAAAACAAGTAATATTGTCAAGTGGGGTCTTTATGATTAGAGACATAAGACGTATGTCTGACAAGTATAGCATAAAGGTGGAAGGAGGAAAATCGGCATATAGGATTGCAAGGTCTCCATATTTTGTGTGAATTACTACATTATTGGGACATCCCTGGTGGCTCAGAAGGTAAAGAATCTGCCTGCAATGCAGGAGACTCAGGTCCTAAGTAAACTGAATTTGCTTTACATATATTTGACAACTGAATTTGGCAACATATATTCTTATCCTGAGAATAACCCCTAAGCAGCATAATGCAAGAGGTATGCCAAAATGCCAATGGAAAGATTTAAGTGAGATTTTTATAATTCAAACAACCCAAAAGAAAACAGGAAAGGAGAAGAGAGAAATATCAATACCAGCAATAATACTGATAATGAGCATCTATGAAAAACTTTCAGCTAACATCATTCTTAATGGTAAAAGATTAAATGACTTTCACCTACACTTGGGAAAAGAAATAAGGTTCACCATCACTACTTTTATTCAGCATTATACTGGAGGTCCCAGCTATTTATAAAAAGCAACAAAAAATTTAAAAAGTATATAGTTGAGACAGGAATAAGTGAAACTGCCTCCATTTGTAGATGTCTTCATGCAGAACATTCTAAGAAATCTATAAAACATGTACTATAGCTCATTTAGTAAGATCACAGAATAATATTCATAATATATAAAAGAAATTTTATTTTTGTATACTCCAACAAACAATGGAAAGATTAAAATAATGTACTTCATAAAACATGTTAAAAACCATTGTATTTAGGAATAGTTTTATGGAAAGTTATGCAACACATCTTCACTAAAAGTTATAGAACAGCTGAGAGAAAAATATAAACAGTGGAGTGAGATATACCATGTTCATGGATTGGAAGACACAATATTAGTAAGGTGCCAGTTTTCCAAAACTTGATGCTTGGATTCAATGAATATGGGTCAAAATTCTAGAAGGACAGCTTGTGTAAATAGACAAGCTGATTCTATGTAGGTGTGTGAACTAAACAGATTAGTGAAATTATTGTTATTATTTTTAATGAAGACAGTTTCTCTAAAATAGGACCTTAAACTGTAATTCATATGTGAGTGATTTACTGAGGAATGACCTCAGAAGAAAACTGTAAGGAGAGGGAGAGGCAGGACAGGCATGGGGATAAGCTGGATAAAGATGTGGGTTCTACTGAAATGTAGTTTCAGTTTGAAACCCTAGGGAGCACTGAACCATGAATGATACAACAGTTGCCCTACCATGTGACAACAGGGTGTTTTTTTCATTGTTGCTTTTAAATACTGTATCATTAAGTTGTTGGCTATGGGGCACCGTGGGAATGAGGGCATGCACTTTCAGATATTTCTAATCCTTTATATTCTTTTCAGCAACCAGTAAATCTCAAAAGAATATATTAGCAGCTAAGTCTCAAAGAAGTTGAAATGTTCACTGGCCTGGTAAGGGAGATTGGGGAAAGACACAAAACTTTCTGCCTAGCTTCAGAAAAATCCCAATTTATTGCTATGTGGAGCTACCTGGGTTGCAACACTATATCTGCTAGCTTTGAGGTTCTGTGTCCAGTGGAGGTTATCCAAAGTGTCTCTCCGCATAGAACTCATACTTAAGGACTGCAATTTCTCTCTTTGTTTTTATGCATCATTCAAGCAAGGGGCTTCATAGATGGGGTAGCATTTATGCTGAACCTTAAAAGGAGTGGGCAAGTTTGGATTCAAATCAGGAGAAGGAATTTTTTTCTTTGACAGAACAGAGTACAAAATAAGGAAAGAGCAGATATTAAGCAGAAGATAGCATGTTCACTGGTTTGCATCAAGTGTTGTATTGTTATTGGAGATAAGACTTAGTAGCACATTAGGTAGAAGGTAGTACAGATGATGAAGACCTTAAAGGCCAAGCTGATGGGAGAGGCAATTAGGAGTCATTTATATATTTTATGAATGCCAGTACAGTAACTGGGAATTTATATGAAATGGAATTTTCCTTCACAGCCAGGTCTTTTATAGAATAGTTGCTTCTGAGAGAGAAATCATAGTGTTTATGCTGTGTGTTAATCTTATATTTTGTTGTTGTTCAGTCTCTAAATCATGCCTGACTCTTCGTGACCCTATGGACTATAGCACACCAGGCTTACCTGTTCCTCACTATCTCTCAGAGCTTGCTCAAACTCATATCCGTTGAGTTGGTGATGCCATCCAACCATCTCATCTGCTATTGCCCCCTTCTCTTCCTGCCCTCAATATTTCTCAGCATCAGGGTCTTTTCCAACAAGTCTGCTCTTCACATCAGGTGGCCAAAGTATTGGAGCTTCAGCTTCAGCATCAGTCCTTCCTATGAATATTCAGGGTTGGTTTCCTTTAGGATTGATTGGTTTGATCTCCTTGCTGTCCAGGAGACTCTCTAGAGTCTTCTCCAGCACAATTCAAAAGCATAATTTCTTCGGCACTCAGCCTTCTGAGTCCAACTCTCATCGTACATGACAACTGGAAAAACAGTTTTGACTATACAGACTTTGTCAGCAAAGTGATGTCTCTGCTTTTTAATACACTGTTTAGTTTTGTCACAGCTTTTCTTCCAAGGAGCAAGTGTCTTTTAATTTCATGGCTGCAATCACCTTCTGCAGTGGTTTTGGAGCCCAAGAAAATAGTCTGTCACTGTTCCCATTTTTTTCCCCATCTCTTTGCCATGAAGTGATGGAACCAGATGCCATGACCTTTGCTTTTTGAATGTTGAGGTTCAAACCAGCTTTTTTACTCTCCTCTTTCACTTTCATCAAGAGGTTCTTTAGTTCTTCTTCATTTTCTACCATAAGGGTGGTGTCATCTGCATATCTGAAGTTATTGATATTTCTCCCGGCAATCTTGATTCCAGCTTGTGCTTCATCCAGCCCAGCATTTCACTCAGTGTACTCTGCATATAAGTTAAATTAGCAGGGTGACAGTATACAGACTTTACGTATTCCTTTCCCAATTTTGAATGAGTCTGTTTTTCCAGGTCCGGTTCTAACTATTGCTTCTTGACCTGCATACGAGCTTCTCAGGAGGTAGGTAAGGTGATTTGGTGTTTCCGTCCCTTTAAGCATTTTCTACAGTTTAATGTGATCCACGTAAAAATCTTCTTTTCACTAATCTTCTTCTGAATCATTCTCTAGGTAATAGCTTCTCATGGCATGCCATTCCAGTTGACCTCTGTATAGGACAGTGGAGTTTTTAGGGACTTGGCAAATTTTCAGAATTATAAAAGAAATTATATTGTGCAGTAAGTAAAATATGCCTGAGGGGATCATCTAAATCCCTAGGTTTATTTTTAGCAACTTGTTTCCATCACTTTGTTCTTCAGAATTGTAAATATAAACATCATTACACTTATGTAGATCAGGATTTTAAAACATTTTTGAGGACATCACATTGGGATCCACAGAGCCTAAGACTCCTGGTATCTAAAACAGTAGTCTAAGATAATGGTCTCCTGTGGCCAGAGGACTCTCATTAAAATCTGTATGGTACTGAGTTCCATCCTTAAGGAATGGAGAAGACACTACCTTTTATGTTAAGGAGACAAATTTCAGAGGGACTCATCACAGGCATTCAAAAGGAAAAATTGCTTTAAAAATTATCCCTGAGATATGAAATATTTGAAATCACAGAAAGTATTGCAGAAAGCCACATCTGAGATATGATACTGTAAGTTCTTCCTCTAGCTTACTACTTCATGAATTTAAGAGACTAGAAAGTGTTTTTCCTTCTGCAGAACACGGACATTATAGGATTTTTTCCTCTTTACAGTGATTATTTTATATCTTCTAATAATCAAGTACCAGTAGATATTAATAGCCTGTTGGAAAATATTAAAATATGAGCATAGACAATATAGGAAGTAAGAATGTTGAAAGTTCCCTACGCCTGGTAGAGCTGGAACCCAGGAAACAGTACTGGGGAAGCTTTGAAGAATTTCATAGTTCTGATTAGGACACTGAATTCAAAGCAAATCCAGATTAATAAAGAGAGTAGTGCTTGGGAAAAACAAACAGAAGGGATGAAAATATGTTACAGATTTCCTTCTCTCCAGTTCCTGCCAGGGCAATTGGGAAAAATGAACATAGTATCATACTGACATAATCTTCTATCATTACTGTACTAGAATTGTATGGGAAAAAGCCAATAATTTGAAAAGAAACATACAAGTCAAAAGTTCTCAACAATAACTAGTGAGAAAGAATATATAGAGGACTTGTACCCTCATATGCCAGAGATTTCTCTTCTTGGAGAGGCCTGCTAAGAACTTGTGGTAGGTATGTGTAGAGATGTACGATTTTGACAAAGCTACCCTAGAGAGTTCAATATGCCCCTTAATAGATGACCACTGTTGTAGTTCAAGTGTGATTTGATTCTATAGAAAGTGGGATAGTACCTAATATGAGAAAATGCTAGTCTCATTCTCTTAGACTCTAAGCAACCACTGTTGGCATTTTCAGAAGTTTGTTGGGTTTTTTTCACAATCTTTATTTCAATTAAGAGACTGTGTAGAAAACTTCTACACATGCATTCACACTGCTAGGTGACAAGATTCTTAAAACTTTTCTGGGAGCAGCCAATAACTTTAGTATGTGTGCTCACAAAATACATTTTATTTAGACATTTAAAAATAGATTATAGAGGAATTAGTAAATGAGCAATATAATAATAATGAATGGCTTTCTGGAGAGGATGAAATTTCATTTTTTCCAATAGTAACTGAAATTACTTTACTCAAAAACCTACATTCACTAGATTTTAAACTGGTCTCTGCCTGTCTTAGTGTAGGAGGAAGGAGGAAAATAAAACAAAATTTCATCTTAATAAAATAACATGTGAATCTAGTAGAAATGACTAATACAGCCAGGAGTTTTAGGTAGGCTTTCTGTGGGAAAGTGCCATTGGAACTGTATTTTCAAGAGTGTTAGCCCTCTATCAGGCAGGAAAGTTCAGGAAGGATATTGCAGATTAGAGAAAATAATGTGTGCAAGTTAGAAGCTTTGAAGGACAAATGATGTTTGGGAAATGGGAATGTTCCCCATCTAGGGCAACGGGAGATGCGGCTGGACAGCTAATACCTTGAATGCCATGCTAGGGCACTTGCAATGAGGGTAGGCCTTATAATCAAGTAGCCACGTAAATGGGTCTCCAGATAGTCACTGCCTTGCTGTGTAAATATTATACATGTACACTTACCAGCTGTATTGCCTTTGGCAAACTAACTCTCTAAGCTATCCTTTCTTCACCAGAAATACAGTCATATTAATAGCATTTATCTATTAGGATAGCCAAGAGGATGTATGAGATAGCATCACCAACTCAATGGACATGAATTTAAATAAACTCTAGGAGATAGTGGAGGCCAGAGGAGCCTGGTGTGCTGCAGTCCACTGGGTTGCAAAGAGTCAGACATGACTTAGCGACTGAACAACAGCAATAACTGAAGCATGCGGTGAAGTTTAGAAGTTATTAGAATTATCTAGTTTGTAAGAAAAGGATATATGAAACATGTTGAAAATGAGGAGATATATAGTATTATCATATATTTGATAGGGAAAATGTGGTAGGTGCTGAAGGATAGATCTAGAAGATGGAAAAAGTAGAGACTGTGGCAAAAAAAAAAAAAAAAGAAACACATGCATGATGGAATAGAAAGAAGACATTTTTTAGTTAGGATCCTGGAATCTGGAAAATGTGGATAAAAAGAGAAGATGAGGAAACAAAGTAATTCAAGTTAGGGCCTGAAAACTGAGTAAAAGTCTGATAGAAGTAAAATAGGGGAGGAGAAACTGAGGCAAAGGGGACATCATGTGCAAAAGTGCAGCAGCAATATGGATCACGATGTGCTTGGAAAATAGAGGGCACCATGGTCTGGTTTGAGTGTAGGGTAGGCAGAGGGATGCAGCAGAAACTGGGCCAGTAGCAGTGCCTAGGGATCCATTTGTGATGATCATCAAATAGCATGTTGGGGTATTTGGATTTCCTTCTATAAGGAACGTGCATCTATTCACTGCTTTTGACACTATTAATGATATATTCTGTATTTGGAAATCTAACAACAAGTCACAATGTGGTAAATAAAATGAAAACACAGGGAAATTGTGACAAATAGCCAAATAAGGGAGCACCATATACACTCTGTGTGATAGGTCCAGGAAAATAGCAGGAGTAATTTTAAAAAAAGATGATAAAGATGTTGGCAAACAAATCATCTGGAATTATGAAAATGGAGAAGGATGAAAAAATGGAATCTGATGGTAGCTCTCTGATGTCAGTAACTAACACAAATAGGAAGTACGGGAGGGAACTCTGACATGTGTGGGAAATGTGACCAATTCTGGTCTGAAAATCTTACATTCAACACTGAGAACATTTTGGCCTGAAAACGTGCCAAAGGAAATTGGAGCTTTCTATATGATAGAAGTCAGAATTGGAGAGTCATACAAGGTAAGTGATAGCTAAAGCAATAAGAATTGAAAAAGTTTCCTTTAGAGGTGAATAGACAAAAACCTTCAGAGGAGAGTGGAGTAGTCACAAAGACAAGCCATTTGGGTCTAGGAAGATTGCTTGGGTAGATGAGTTTCCCACCTTAGAGTCCTTGAAGTGGTTGTGAATCATGCGGTTAATGCTCTCTCCCCTAATCTTTACCTGCTGGTTGCTTATTGCCATTCTGTTCTCCATTTAAGCATGGTACCTCCTCAGAGAGGGTGTCCCAGATTCCACATATCAAAATAGCCATTCACTCTTACATCATAGATATCCTATGTGTCTGGTTACATTTTGTGTTTCCCATGTATAACATTGTCTAGCCCATTGTATTCATTTAGTCAATATCTATTGAGCAAATGCATGACTTCCATAATCACTTAACCACTCTATAATTCACTTTATCTTTTATAAAATCAGAATGAAAAATTCCAAACACAGAGATTTGTGAGGACTACATGAAGTAGCTTTCTCTCTGTCTCATGTCTGACACATTATGGGTAATAGGTGGGTGCTGGTCACCTAGCCTGACCCCTCTTGTATTCTATCCCCATAACTACAGTGCAAAAAGAAAATGGTAACTCTTCAAATGGCAATATATGTGTTTGTCCTACAGAAAAATTTCTAGCGAGTGTTTCTCTATTTCTCTTGTACCCTCCTTTTTCCATCACTGTTTCCATACTATTTTTCTTCCCCATTCCCTTTAACAATGACTGAAGTTAAAATCAAAATTCTATAGAGAGTTTTCATGTCACATTTCTGCCCTTACCTCTTATGAGATCAAATGTTTAATGAAAAATTGATATAGAAATACGATTTGCCAAATTGATCTGAAGAATTTGAGTTTATTCCATTCAGGTCTGCACTTCCAAGCAGACCACATAACAAGTACATCTGCTAGAAAATGTCCTGGAGGTTTTGCTAAAAGAGTCAAAATTTATTAGAACATTATTACCAGAATACGCCACTCTAAATG
Source organism: Cervus elaphus (assembly GCF_910594005.1). Classification (NCBI taxonomy): domain Eukaryota; kingdom Metazoa; phylum Chordata; class Mammalia; order Artiodactyla; family Cervidae; genus Cervus; species Cervus elaphus. The sequence goes on from NC_057815.1 coordinate 57,905,961, forward strand.
AGACAGTGCCTCCAAAATCATTTTGACTCCAAGACAGTCCATTAATATTATGTTGGGCATCAGGAAAAGAACTTCAACGAGAATTAAGTTTGAAAATTATTGTGTATTAAGAATTAATGATATTATATATCTCCCAAATGTTACTGTGGTTAGAAATTCAGCAGAAGTTACAACAAGCTAAATACATTTGTGTGGTCAGATCATTGTCACATTATCACTTTTAGTGCACTGATGAAAAGATTCTTTGAAGGGAAAGTCAGAATTCTTTTGGATAATTTCACTCATCTTCCTAATTCTTTAAAAGTTTAATAATTATATTAAGTGATTTCAATGATTGGATTATTTTATTCATTCAGCCAATAGTTTATGAAGCACCTGTGAGTACCAGGTTAACATTATATCTCAAGAAGCATTGAATACAATCAATAAATCCTGTGGATGAGAACAAAGAAATTTTATTCATATTTTCCTCTTACATGCAGATATAGTTTGGAAAAGAGAGATTAGAATGGCTTTGTGATTATAATCCAAGAAGATATTTGGGCTCACTCTATGTCATTAATACAGAGCCCCATACTAGAATCATTCTCACTACTTTCTGAACTTGACTTCAGTCAACCGCCTTTAGAAGCACTTTCTCAGGCTCTCTCATGAAGAGGTGCCTTGAAGTTCAGGTTCCCTTGATTACCAGTCTAGGTGACGTCAGTCCATAAGGACAGTTTATACTCATCTCAGAGTCTTCATTTCAATAACCCTCTACCTTTGAAAGAGAGTTGCTATGTGCACCAGGAGGATGGACAATCACACCACAGTGAGCACATTCCTTCTGTTGGGATTTTCCAGTTTCCTGGACCTGCAAGATCTCCTCTTTGTGATGGTTTTCTTCTCCCACGTGACCATTCTAGCTGCAAATGTGTCCATAATGGTGGCCGTCAAGCTCAATCACAGCCTTCACATCCCCATGTACTTTTTCCTCTGTGGCCTCTCCTTTTCAGAAACCTGTACCACTGTGGTAATCATCCCCCGCATGTTGGTGGACTTGCTATCAGACAGTAAGTCCATTTCGATTCCTGAGTGTGCTACACAGATGTTTTTCTTCTTTGGCTTGTCAGGCAATAACTGCTTCATCATGGCTGCCATGTCCTACGACCGTTACACCGCTATTCACAACCCACTGCACTACTCCATCCTCATGACCCCTAAGATCTGTTTTCAGTTAATGATGGCTGCTTGGTTGGTAGGGTTCCTGGTTTCTGTGTGCATCGTCACCATTGTGTTCAACTTGTCTTTTTGTGACTCCAACACCATCCAGCACTTCTTTTGCGACATCTCGCCTGTTGTCCACCTTGCTTGTGACTATACTCTGTCTTATGAAATAGCTATTTTTGTGCTCTCTGCCTTTGTATTGGTGGGCAGCTTTATTTTAATAATGATTTCCTATGTCTTCATTGGGTCCATAGTTATGAAGATGCCTTCTGCCAAGGGGAGGTATAAGGCCTTCTCAACTTGCTCCTCCCACCTCACTGTGGTGTGCATACACTATGGATTTGCTGGCTTTGTCTATTTGAGGCCCAAGAACAGTGACTCATTCCGTGAAGATATGCTGATGGCTGTGACATATACAGTGCTGACACCTCTGCTTAATCCCATTGTTTACAGTCTAAGAAACAAAGAAATGCAGATTGCCTTAAGAATGACAGTAAATAGTGCAAATAGGTTCATCCTTCAGATGGTAAATAAAAGAACCCTGAACATTTAAAAATTACAGACTGATGGAAAATAAAAATGGAAAAATTGATGCCAAAAACTCAGTCTCTGTGCACTGGTTCCAAAACAAATCTTGGAGAAGAGTTTTGGGTGAAGTAGAAAAGAATAGCTTTATTACTTTGCCAGGTAAAAGGGGACATAGTGGACTCATGGCCTCAAAACTGTGTGTCCCAACCAAGGGTGATTTTATAAGGAGTTTTATGGCAATGTTTCAAGGGTGAGGTTGGAATTAAAGTGTGAGATTTAAAGAATTAAATTGGAATTAAAGGTGAGATCGGAATTAAACTGTGTGCAGGGCTTGCATTCCTTTAATCTGGCCTCATTTGGTCTCCCATTGAGCTTCTGTGGTTCTCAAGGTTATCAAACTGTGACCTTCTTTCTGGAAAAAATATGTTATCAAGTAGTTAACATTTTCCATTTGTTGGAGATTTTAGTTCTACAGAAGAGCTCAAAAATATTGTTATGTGTATCCCTTGAGCTGGTACTAGGATTCTCCCAAGGCTGCACTTTTGTTTCTTGACTTCTCCTCTCTTGCTTTTTATCTCCTCCTTTTCCTGATTAGCAACTGTTTGAACCTGCCATTTGGAACTCAGGTAAGGTCCTGGAGGCTGAAACCTATTCCCAACAAAGAAGAAACAGGGGACACAGAAAGGTTTCTGTGCCTGGGGGCCCCACAGGGTCCTGCTTGGTTTCAAAATCAGAGTGCTTCCAACAAAATAATCACTTTGTGTACAAAGCATTTAACATTTATAGAATTAACTTATATGCCCTGGTACCACTATTATTCTAATATAAAGGGGATACCATTTTAAAATATTTTTTAATTTTTACTTTATCATTTTATTTCATTTTACAGTAGGTCCTTATTGGTTATCTATTCCAAATATAGCACTAGATACCTGTAAATCCCAAATTCCCAATCCATCCCTATCCTCCACCTTCCCCCTCTGGCAACCACAAGTTTGTTCTCCAAGTCTGTGAGTCTGCTTCTGCCTTGTAAATAAATTCATTTGTATCTCCTTTTTTTTTTTTTTTTTAATTCCACACATTTTAAAAATGTTTTAAAATACATGTATGTGTGCATCTATGTATGTATGTGTCTGTGTGTATATATATATGTAGTAAATGATTCAAAACATGTTTGGAACATAGTATTTTCGAAATAATAGTTGGATGAATCTTTCTGTTTATGGATTATAGTTTTAGTGTCAATTCCCAGAAAATTTTGACAAGTCCCATATTTTAACATTTTCTCCTTTTTTAAAAAGGTTTACAATTTATAGTTCTACGTTATACATTGAAGTCCAAGATCTACTTTGAGTAAATGCTTGTGTAAGGTGTGGCATTTAGGCTTGAGGTGGCTCCCCCATCTATGGTGGTCCGCTTACTCCAGAACCGTTTTTGAAAAGATTTCCTTCTTTCATTGGACTGCTTCTGTACCTTAAAAAAAAAAAAAAAAGTTTGGCATACTTATGTAGGTCTTTTTCTAGATTTTTTGTTTAGCTTCATTTGATCAATGTATCTTTTCGTCCACCAGTACCACAGCATTCTGATGACTTCAACTGTATAAGTCTTAAGAGCAAGTAGAGCCATCTTCTACTTTTTTCTTTTCTTTCAAAAATCCTACATATATTCTAAGACCTTTCTTCTTTAGTCATGTAAGCATTCAGTGCCGTATATTTCCCCCTCAGCACTACTTTAACTTAATCTCACGTGTTTTGATATGCTCCCTTTTAATTTTCATTCTATTTATTTTTAATTGTTAGAGTTCCATGTCTTCTTTTTATTATTTGCTTCCTATTTAGGGAACTTGCTTTTGCCATGATTTAAAGGTGGATTTGTTGGGAAAAATTTCTTTTAGTTTTCCTTCATCTGAAGTGTCTTTGTTTCACCTTCATTTCTGAAGACTGTTTCTGCCAGATGTAGAATTTACATTTGCCTATTCTTTGGTTTTAGTACTTGAAAAATATTATGGATTTTTAAAATAATAAGTAATGATACTTCCTCCATCAGTGCTTTTAAGATTTTTCTTTCTTTTAATTTTCAGAACTTTACTTATGTGTGTTGTGGTATGGATTTCTCTGGGTTTATCCTGTTTGAGTTTGGTCAACTTCCTACACCTGTAGCTCTATATCTTTCATCAAATTTGGAAAGTTTTCAGACTTCATTTCTTTCAGTATTTACTCAGTACCCCCTTTCTCCTTTCCTGTAGAACTCCCAAAATAGCTTGTTATTTTCCCACAAATCCACGTAGATCTGAACTTTTTCCCCAATCTATTTTCCTTTTGTTTAGATCAGTTATTTATATTTATCTTTGTTAAAGTTTATTGATTCTATCATCTGTCATCTCCACTAGACTATTGAGATCATCCATCAAGTTTTATTTTTTAACTTCAGTGTTTGTATTTTTAGTTATGTCATTTTCACATTATTATTTTTTGACTTTTGCTTCTTTGCTGAAATTTTCTATTTTTTAAATTTGTGTCAGGGAAATTAATGGCTGCTTGTTGAAACATTTGTTTGAAGGCTGTTTTAAATCATTAACAGATGATTTCTAGATTCTTTTCATCTTGATGTGGGCATACACTGTTTAATCTCACTGAAGTTTTTACTTTTCTAGTTCTTGGTATGATAAGTGATTTTTGATTATGCTGTAGGTTTTTTTTGGAGGAAGTCTCCTGTTGTGTTGTTGCTACAACACCAGGTGGGTGTGTATGTGTTTCTTCAGTTTCCTGCTGGGCACTCCTGACACAGCTCTGGCAAAAATGGTGTGCTGACTCCCACTGCCTACTTGTAGATGAGTGAGATGCAAGTTCAGCTTTCCCCACTGCACTGCTGTCTCCCTCCCAGTGAAACTGTGACACCAACTTGTAGTTATTTCAGTCAAAAATTATATTGAGTTATTGTATTACACAGAACATCATAAGCCATTAGAAATGTAAATGACAAGCATCCAATGTATCCGCCCTCATAGAATTTATCTGATAGCAGACCAGTGATAATAAAATCAACAAGTTATTGATTCAGACTATTTGAAGGGGACAGTGTCATGAAGAAAGAAAAGAAGGCAGAGCAAAGAAGCTTGACATGCCAGGGCAGGAAGTGTCAGTGCAGGCCTCATTGGGAAGATAACATCTGAGCCAGGATGGAGGAGGTGAGGATATCACCAGTTGTATATGGTGTTACCTGTGTATATTTGTGCAAATCTAATCTGATGAACTATGGATGGAGGTTCGTGACATTGTACAGGAGACAGGGATCAAGACCATCCCCATGGAAAAGAAATGCAAGAAGGCAAAATGGTTGTCTGAGGAGGCCTTACAAATAGCTGTGAAATGAAGAGAGCGAAAAGCAAAGGAGAAAAGGATAGATATTCCCATTTGAATGCAGAGTTCCAAAGAATAGCAAGGAGAGATAAGAAAGTCTTCCTCAGCAATCAATGCAAAGAAATAGAGGAAAACAATAGAATGGGAAAGACTAGAGATCTCCTCAAGAAAATTAGAGATATCAAGGGAACATTTCATGCAAAAATGGGCTCAATAAAGGAAAGAAATGATATGGACCTAACAGAAGCAGAAGATATTAAGAAGAGGCAAGAACACACAGAAGAACTGTACAAAAAAGATCTTCACAACCCAGATAATCACAGTGGTGTGATCACTCACCTAGAGCCAGACATCCTGGAATGTGAAGTCAAGTGGGCCTTAGAAAGCATCACTACGAACAAAGCTAGTGGAGGTGATGGAATTCCAGTTGAACTATTTCAAATCCTGAAAGATGACGCTGTGAAAGTGCTGCACTCAATATGCCAGCAAATTTGGAAAACTCAGCAGTGGCCACAGGACTGGAAAAGGTCAGTTTTCATTCCAATCCCTAAGAAAGGCAATCCCAAAGAATGCTCAAACTACTGCACAATTGCACTCATCTCATACCCTAGCAAAGTAATGCTCAAAATTCTCCAAGCCAGGCTTCATCAATACGTGAACTGAGAACTTCCAGATGTTCTAGCTGGTTTTAGAAAACACAGAGGAACCAGAAATCAAATTGCCAACATCTGCTGGATCATCGAAAAAGCAAGAAATTTCCAGAAAAACATCTATTTCTGCTTTATTGACTGTGCCAAAGCCTTTGACTGTGTGGATCACAATAAACTGTGGAAAATTCTGAAAGAGATGGGAATACCAGACCACCTGACCTGCCTCTTGAGAAACCTGTATGCAGGTCAGGAAGCAACAGTTAGAACTGGACATGGAACAACAGACTGGTTCCCAATAGGAAAAGGAGTACGTCAAGGCTGTATATTGTCACCCTGCTTATTTAACTTACATGCAGAGTACATCATGAGAAACACTGGGCTGGAAGAAGCACAAGCTGGAATCAAGATTGCTGGGAGAAATATCAATAACCTCAGATATGCAGGTGACACCACCCTTATGGCAGAAAGTGAAGAGGAACTAAAAAGCCTCTTGATGAAAGTGAAAGAGGAGAGTGAAAAAGTTGGCTTAAAAGCTTAACATTCAGAAAACTAAGATTATGGCATCTGGTCCTGTCACCTCATGGGAAATAGATGGGGAGACAGTGGAAACAGTGTCAGACTTTATTTTCTTGGGCTCCAAAATCACTGTGGATGGTGACTGCAGCCATGAAATTAAAAGACGCTTACTCCTTGGAAGGAAAGTTATGACCAACCTAGATAGCATATTAAAAAGCAGAGACATTACTTTGCCAACAAAGGTCCATCTAGTCAAGGCTATGGTTTTTCCAGTGGTCATGTATGGATGTGAGAATTGAACTGTGAAGAAAGCTGAGCACCGAAAAATTGATGCTTTTGAACTGTGGTGTTGGAGAAGACTCTTGAGAGTCCCTTGGACAGAAAGGAGATCCCACCAGTCCATCCTAAAGGAGATCAGTCCTGGGTGTTCATTGGAAGGACTGATGCTGAAGCTGAAATTCCAGTACTTTGGCCACCTGATGCAAAGAGTTGACTCATTGGAAAAGACCCAGATTCTGGGAGGGATTGGGGGCAGGAGGAGAAGGGGACGACAGAGGATGAGATGGCTGGATGGCATCACCGACTCCATGGGCATGAGTTTGAGTAAACTCCGGGAGTTTGTGATGGACAGGAAGGCCTGGTGTGCTGCGATTCATGGGGTCGCAAAGAGTCAGACACGACTGAGCGACTGAACTGAACTGAATCTTCCACTCACAGGCATATAATTTACCTTTACCTTTGAGATTTCTGTTCCAATTATGGCAGGTTTAGTAATTGGAATCAATCATATAGTAAGCACAACTAAAACAAATGTTAAGATGTTTAAGATCTCTGAAGTATAGGTTACAGGCTAATAAGGAACTGCTTCCTCAGGAACTGTGAGAACCCAGAGAAGTAAACCTAACACTCACATATGCTTCAGCAATTAGAGAATTTGACAGGCCAGAAGGAAGTCTTATCAACCCAGGTTTGCATTTAGTGATGTCTTGGGAGGGGAGGGATATACTTCGAGGCCTAGGACACAACCAGATGAGAATTCTGAAGAATAAATTTTACATATACCCTTCTGCTGCTGCTAAGTCGCTTCAGTCGCGTCCGACTCTGTGTGACCCCATAGATGGAAGCCCACCAGGCTCCCCCATCCCTGGGATTCTCCAGGCAAGAACACTGAAGTGGGTTGCCATTTCCTTCCCCAATGCATGAAAGTGAAAAGTGAAAGGGAAGTTGCTCAATCGTGTCCGACTCTTAGCGACCACATGGACAACAGCCTACCAGGCTCCTCCATCCATGGGATTTTCCAGGCAAGAGGACTGGAGTGGGGTGCCATTGCCTTCTCACACATATACCTTTAGGATAAGAGAAATATTCAGTGACCAAGTCTTGCACAGATCTCTCATATCCCTGGAGATCTAGAGTCTCAAGCCTTGAACTTGAATATAATATGGTCAAGGACAGGTAGTGCCTCTTGGTGAACTGAATAAACAAACAACTCAAGCCTCTTATTCCTACTGAACAATAAATATGATAACAAGTACATACTGAAAAATAATGAACAGCACCAAGGAAGTAGCTAAATTCCAAACATACGGTGGGAGTCAGTGGAGACAACAGTAACAGAATCATGAAGATTTAAGATATGGGAATCAATAGACACAGACTAGTATTATTTTATTTAAAAAGATAAAATACAATTTGAAAACATATATAATCACATAAAACCAAAAATGATGACTCTGTAATATGCAAGAGAACAACACGGAACTTCAAAAGTGAAAAATTTGCCATGCCACTGTGTGTACCAGGCATTCATTTCTCTTTGGTGAGTGTAATCTTCACAGTTCTTCACTGTGACTCCCAAGAGACATCACTGGCAGAAGATCCATCCTACCTGGCGAGCCTCATGATCATAACTGGGATCATATATTTATAATGCTGCCAGATACAGTTTCAGAGTCCCTGAAAGCATTATTTCAAGTTATCAGAATCACTGCACTCTGAAAAGCCTAAAAAATATATTCCGTATATTGTCCTCTCAGTCCATGTTCATCTTACAATTAAAGAATCATTTTTTTCTACAGTGTTATATGTAACACAGCTGACATTTCATTTTTGTCAGGATTTAGGGGAAATAGAAAGTTCATAGTGATTAACTTGAAACCATGAAGCCACAGTCACAATCAAGTATTTCAATTTCAATTATCTCCCAATGATTTCGTCTGCTCCTTTGGAATCCATATTTCTCTGTGCCTTTGGCCACAGACAACTACTGATATGCTTTTTGACAATACAGATTAGTTTCCTTTTCCTGTAAATTTAGAAAATACAAATCATATTATATATACATTGTTGTGAATGACTTCTCTCAGCATAATTATTTTAAGATTCATTATGATGAGTATCACCATTGTATTTCTTTTTATTGGCAAGTAGTATTTCACCGTATAGATGTACCACTTATTTTAATCCCATCACCAGTTGGTGGGAATTGTTTCCAGTTCTCAGCTATTGTAAATGAGACTGCTATGAACATCTGAGTTATTTCTGTGTGAATATGTTTTCTGGTTTGTCTTAGGTAAATATTTAGGAGTGAGATTGCTGGAGATAGGGTGTTTATCTTTAAATTTTTTCAAACCATTTTCTGAAGTGACTGTATTATTTTACACTCCCATTTGTGATGTTAAGAGCCCCAATTGCTTCAGTGTATTGCCAACATTTAGTATTATTAGTCCTCTTTAAATGTACCATTTAATGGGTGTGTAGTGCTATTTGCTTATGCTGTTGATTTGAATTTTGATATAGATCCAATTTCTCAATCTTTTAATATATGCATTGTGCATTTCATGTTATCTAAGAACATTTTGCCTAACACTATTCATGAACAGTTCTTCTGTGTTTTTTTCTAAAACTCTAACACTTTACATTTTGATCTATGCTCCATTTTGAGTGTATTTTTGTATAAGATGTGAGGTTTAGGTTGAAGTTTGCTTAGTTTGTCTGTTTTCGTCCATGAAAGTCCAATTATTCCAACACCATTTATTGAAAAGACTGTCCTTTTCCCCTTGATTGCTTTTGTACATTTGTTTAAAATCAGTTGGTTGTACTTGTGTGGACCTAATTCTGAATTTTACTCTCTTTTGTTAATCCATGAATTCACCACCTCCTATCCCCACACTAGTACTACACTGTCTTGATTATTATTGATAAGTAGCGAGTGTAAATTCAGGCTGTGTCATTCTTTCTAAAAATAATTATATTGGGCTATTCCTTTGCTCTTTATTTAAATTTTAAGATCAGATTGTCTAACTATAAAGAATCATGCTGGATATTTTGATAGTGATTGCATTAAATCTATGGATCAATTAGGAAAGAAATGACATCTTTGTCATGTTGAGTTATCAAATTTGAGTCATCAAATTCATAAGTATTGTATTTCTCTCTATTCATTGAGAACTTTTTTGATTTCTTTCATTAGCATTTTATAGTTTTCAGCATACAATCTTTTGCTATTAAGTGCAATGTAAGTTGAATGCTTTGCTCCAAAGATCAGGAACAAAATTAGGACACGTACTCCCATTCCTCATGCCTTCATTTTAAACATTGTATTTTAGATACTGGCTAGAACAATAAAAAATTAAAATGGACCAAAGACCTAAAATTTTTCAGGAGCAGAAAACCCACCAGCCTTCATTTGCAAGTGATTGTAGAAATATTAAAAAAAGCAATTTTTTATAAGTGACTAAATTAATTTAGCTTAACAGAGTCACAGCATACAAGGTCAGTATATGAAAATCAACAGTATCATGGACAACAAGCTGCTGAAAGTAAAAAATAAAATTTAAAAATTAGCACCATTTATAACAATGCTAAATGTTAAGATGTCAATTCTCCCCTAAAGTTATCATAGATTGAATGCAAAAGCAATAAAAAGTTTAGTTTTGCTTTTTAGAAATTCACAAGCATTATAAAATTCATAAGGAAAAAATGGACCTGAATAAGTTTAAGAAAATTTGGAAAAGGAAAACAGATTTGCACATTTCACATTACCTAATTTCAAGCCTTATAATAAAGCTGCAGTAATCAAGACGTGCAGTATTACTATAAGGATAAGCATATAGATAAATGGAATAGAATAGAGTTCCTAAAATAGATTCATACATTTTACCTGGTTAATTGGCTTCTTAAAAGATAATGGAGGTTAATGGAGAAAAGTATAAACTTTTCAACAAAGTGTGTGTGAATAAGTGAACATTCATTAAATAAGCAAATACCCAGAAGACCTCAATACTTATTTCACACATAAAACAAAATTTTAATGAGATCTTAGAGTGAAATGTAAACCAACATTATAAAATTTCAAAGAAAAAAAAACAAAGAAAATTTTATTGACGTGAAAGTCACTCAGTCGTGTCTGACTCTGCAACCCCACGGACTATAGAGTCCATAGAATTCTCCAGGCCAGAATACTGGAGGGGGCAGCCTTTCCCTTCTCCAGGGGATCTTCCCAACCCAGGGATTGAACCCAGTTCTCCCACATCACATGCGGATTCTTTATCAGCTGAGCCACAAGGGAAGCACAAGAATACTGGAATGGGTAGCCTATCCCTTCTCCAGTGGATCTTCCTGATCCAGGAATTGAACCAGGAGAGGGTAAAATTTTGTTAACTATGACAATAACTGCACGAACTACAATAATAATAGTAAACTAGATTTCATAAAAGTTAAAGCCTTAATTTCAAATGACATTGTTTAAAAAAATGAAATGACAAAGTAGAGATTATAACAAAATCTTTGCAAAACACTGAAGGATTTGTATCTAAAATATTGGAGAAGTAAAAATGGCAACCCACTCCAGTATTCTTGCCTGGAAAATTTCATGGACAGAGGAGTCTGGCAGGTTATAGTCCATGGAGTTGCAAAGAGTTAGACATGACTGAGTGTGCCCACACACATACATCTAAAATATATGGAGTTCTCATAACTCAATTAGAGAGCAAGCAATCCAATTTTTTAAAATAGATAAAAGATTTGAAGAGATATTTCATCAAAGAAATATGAATGGCAAGAGAGCACTTGAAAATGATGGTGAACAAAATAAGTCACTGGGGAAAAGCAAATTAGAAGAATTAATACTACACACACATTAGAATGACTTTTTAAATTAATTTTTAATTAGAGGATAATTATAATGTTGCTTTGGTTTCTGCCATATATTAACATGAATTAGCTATAGCTAATATAGGGGGCATATGTATGTCCCCTCCCTTTTGAGCCTCCCTCCTACCTCCCACCCTTTACTACCCCTTTAGGTTGTTACAGAGTCTTAGTTTGGGTTCCGTGAGTCATATAGCAAATATTCACTGGCTCTCTATTTTACATATGCTCCCATGCTACTCTCTCCATTCATCTACCTTCTCCTGCCTGTGTCCATAAGTCTGTTTTCTATGTCTATGTCTCCACTGCAGCCCTGCAAATAGGTTCATCAGTATCATCTTTCTAGATTCCATATATGTGTTAATAAACAATTTTTGTTTTTCTCTTTCCAACTTACTTCACTCTGAATAATAGGCTGTAGGTTCATCCACCTCATTAGAACCGACTCAAATGTGTTCGCAGCCTATTGTACAGAGTGAAGTAAGTCGAAAAGAGAAAAGCAGATATCCTATATTAACACATATATATGGAATCTAGAAAGAAGGTACTGATGAACCTATTTGCAGGGTTGCAATGGAGATGCAGATATAGAAAACACATTTATGGACACAGGTAGGAGAGGGTGAGATGAATGGAGAGAGTAGCACGGAAGCATATACACTACCATATGTAAAATAGATAGCCCATTGTATATATGTCCCACAACTTCTTTATCCATTCATCCTTCAGTGAACATCTGGGTTGCTTCTATGTCCTACCTATTGTAAATAGTGCCACAACGAACACTGGGGTACATGTGTCTTTTTCAATTTTGGGTTCCTCAGGGTATATGCCTAGCAGTGATATTGCTGGGTCATATGGTAATTTTACTCCTAGTTTTTAAAGGAATCTCCATACAGTCTTCCATAGAGGCTGCATCAATTTACATTCCTACCAGCAGTGTCAGCAAGCACAGTTACCCAGACACCCCACGCTGGTTCTTCAGCAAAACAGAAACTCAATGCACACTAGCAGACAGACTGCCCAAAGCTGTATCAAACCCACAGACACCCTAAAGCTACTACTGGACATGACACTGCCCACTGGAGAGACAAGATCCAGCTCCACTGACCAGAATACAGGCACAAGTCCTCCCAGGCAGGAAACCTTCACAGGGCACTGGTCCAACCCCACCTACGGGGAACAGACTTTACACTTAAGAACCACCACCTTGAAACTTTCTTTCTCTCTCTCTCTTTTCTAATCACACGTTTTATTTCCCTTACGTACTTCTACCTCTACGTTGGCTTTCTGCAGTGCTGTGGATTTTTCTCTTTAAAAAAATTTTTTTTTCTTTTGATTTTTTGTTTTTGTTCTATTTGCTTTTCTTATTGTTCCTTTCCTAGTGTAATCATTCTTTAATATGTAGAATGACTTTTTAAAAAAGTACTGACAATAGCAAGTGCTGGAAAAGATGCAGGGCAAAGAGAACTGAAATGCAATGCTGAAGAAAGGCAAAATGTTATTACCATTAAAAATTTTTTTTCAATTCTTATAAACATACACCAACCATACTGCCCAGAAATTTCAATCCTGGGTATTTATTCAAGAGAAATGAAAACACACAAAGACCTGTATGGAGATCTTTTAGAAGCTTTATTCTTAATTGTCAAAATCTAGAAATTTCTCAAATGTCCATCGTTAAAAGGCCATGTTAAAAAAAATAAAGGTGGTACATTCATGCAATGGCTGTGTTTGAGAGGACCATAACGCAATCCAGACTCTCTATAACCTAGCCTTCACAGTTCCCATGACATCATTCAAAATTACCAGCAAAACAAAGGGGAGAATTGAGGTCCTTATTTAAGATAAAGGGTTAGAAAACAACCTCAAGGAAAGGCTGAAAATAAAAGGAAAACTTTCATCACAGGAAGCTTCAAAAGAAACAACAAATAAATATGAAAAAAAATATAAAAAATGAAAGAATATAAATCAAAGAAATAGAATATATGTTCCATAGAGAGAATAAATCTATATTTCACTCTCCAAAAATATTAATAAAGTTGAAAAACCCATAGGAATATTAATCAAGAAAAAGGCAAAAATATCCACTATCCAAAAAAGACAAGCAAGGAGGCATAACCTCACATTCTGCAGATATTTAAATAGTTAAAATGGATATTATGAACAATTTTTTGTGATCAAATTATGAACAATTTTTCATGTTCAAATCAAGATGGTGGAGTAGAAGGACATGTGCTTATCTTCTCTATGAGAATTCCAAAATTACAACTCACTGCTGAACAACCGTTGACAGGAGAATGTTGGATCCCACCAAAATAAAATACCCCATGTCCAAGGTCAAAGGAGAAGCCCCAGAAAGAAAGTAGGAGGGGCAAAATTGCATTTAGAATCAAATCCCATTCCCACCAGAGATGCTCGGAGGGCTCAAACAAAATATTGTGCACAGCATGAGACCGCATAGAGACTGAGTCAGACCTGCCTTTGAGTGTTTTAGTGTCTCCTGTGGAGGTGTGGGTCAGCTGCAGGGGCAGGGGCTCAGGTGCAACAGACCTGGGTATGGCATAAGCCCTCTTGGAGGAGGTTGCCATTAACCTCACCATAGAGTCCCCAGAACTTACACAGGACTAGGGAAACAGACTCTTGGAGGGCACAAACAAAACCTTGTGCACACCAGGACCTAGGAGAAAGGAGCAGTGACCCCACAAGAGACTGACCCAGACTTGCCTGTGAGTGTCCAGGAGGTGGGAGTCTGCAGTGGTCTGCTGCAGGATCAGGGGCATTGAGTGCGGCAGTGTGAGCATGGGACCTTTTGAAGGAGGTCACCATTATCTTCATTACCTCCACCATAGTTTGGTCTCAGGTCAAACAACAGGGAGCGAACACAGCCCCGTCCATCAACAGAAAATTGGATTAAACATTTACTGAGCATGGCCCTGCCCATCAGAACAGGACCCAGTTTCCTCCACAATCAGTCTCTTCAATCAGGAAGCTTCCATAAGCCTCTTATCTTTACCCCTCAGAGGGCAGACAGAATGAAAACCACAGTCACATAAAACTAATCAAACTGATCACATGGACCACAGCCTTGTGGTCCATGCAACTATGAGCCATGCCATGTAGGGCAACCCAAGATGGACAGGTCTTGGTGGAGAGTTCTGACAAAACATGGTCCACTGGAGAGGGGAATGGCAAACCACTTCAGTATTCATGCCTTGAGAACCCCATGAACAGTATGAAAGGCAAAAAGATAGGATACTGAAAGATGAACTCCCTAGGTCAGTAGGTGCTAAATATGCTACTGGAGAAGAGTGGAGAAATAACTCCAGAAAGAATGAAGAGATGGAGTCAAAGCAAAAACAACTGCCAGTTGTGGATGTAACTGGTAATGGAAGTAAAGTCTGATATTGTAAAGAGCAATATTGCATAAGCACCTGGAATGTTAGGTCCATGAACCAAGGTAAATTAGAAGTGGTCACAGAGGAGATGGCAAGAGTGAACATTGACATTTTAGGAATCAGTGAACTAACATGGACTGGAATGGGTGAATTTAACTCAGATGACCATTATATCTACTACTATGGGGAAGAATCCCTTAGAAGAAATGGAATACCCCTCACAGTCAACAAAAGAGCCCTAAATGCAGTACTTGGGTGCAGTCTCAAAAACAACATAATGATCTCTGTTCATTTCCAAGGCAAAGCATTCAATATCAAAGTAATCCAAGTCTATGCCCAGCCATTAATGCTGAAGATGCTGAAGTTGAATGGTTCTATGAAGACCTACAGGACCTTCTAAACTAACACCTAAAAAGATGTCCTTTTCATCATAGGGGACTGGAATCCAAAAGTAGGAGGTCAAGATATACCTGGAGTAACGGGCAAATTTGGTCTTGGGGCACAAAATGAACCAGGGAAAATGCTAACAGTGTTTTGCAAGAGAACACACTGGTCATCGCAAGCACCCTCTCTCAAACAACACAAGAGAAGACTCCACATATGGACATCACCAGATGGTCACTACCAAAATCAGATTGATTATATTCTTTGCAGACAAAGATGGAGATGCTCCATACAGTCAGCAAAAACAAGACCAGGAACTGACTGTGGCTCAGATCATGAACTCCTTATTGCCAAATTCAGACTTAAATTGAAGAAAGTAGGGGAAACCACTAGACCATTCAGGTATGACCTAATACAAATCCCTTACGATTATACAGTGGAAGGGACAAATAGATGCAAGGGATTAGATCTGATAGAGTGTCTGAAGAACTATGGATGGAGGCTCATGACATTGTACAGGAGACAGGGATCAAGACCATCCCCAAGAAAAAGAAATGCAAAAAGGCAAAATGATTGTCTGAGGAGGCCTTACAAATAGCTGAGAAAAGAAAAGACATGAAAGGCAAAGGAGAAAAGGAAAGATATACCCATATGAATGCAGAGTTCCAAAGAATAGCAAGGAGAGATAAGAAAGCCTTCCTCAGTGATCAGTACAAAGAAATAGAGGAAAACAATAGGATGGGAAAGACTAGAGATCTCTTCAAGAGAACTAGAGATACCAAGGGAACATTTCATGCAAAGATGGGCTCTATAAAGGACAGAAATAATATGGACCTAACAGAAGCAGGTGATATTAAGAGATGGCAAGAATACACAGGAGAACTATACAAAAAAGATCTTCATGACCGAGATAACCATGATGGTGTGATCACTTACCTAGAGCCAGACATCCTGGAATGTAAAGTCAAGTGGGCCTTAGGAAACATCACTATGAACAAAACTAGTGGACGTGATGGAATTCTAGTTACTATTTCAAATCCTAAAAGATGATCCTGTGAAAGTGCTACACTCAATATGCCAGAAAATTTGGAAAACTCAGCAGTGGCCACAGAAGTGGAAAATATCAGATTTCATTCCAATCCCAAAGAAAGGCGATGCCAAAGAACGTTCAAACTATGGCACAGTTGCACTCATCTCACACAGTAGCAAAGTAATTCTCAAAATTCTCCAAGCCAGGCTTCAACAGTATGTGAACTGTGAACTTCCAGATGTTCAAGCTGGATTTAGAAAAGGCAGAGAAAACCAGAGATCAAATTGCCAACATCTGTTGGATCATCAAAAAAGCAAGAGAATTCCAGAAAAACATCTATTTCTGCTTTATTGACTATGCCAAAGCTTTTGACTGTGTGGATGACAACAAACTGTGGGAAATTCTTCAAGAGATGGGGATACCAGACCACCCTATCTGCCTCCTGGGAAATCTGTATGCAGGTCAAGAAGCAACAGTTAGAACTAGACATGGAACAACAGACTGGTTCCAAATCAGGAAAGGAGTATGTCAAAGCTGTATATTGCCACCCTGCTTATTTAACTTATATGCAGAGTACATCATGTGAAATGCCAGTCTGGATGAAGCACAACCTGGAATCAAGACTACTGGGAGAAATATCAGTAACCTCAGATATGTAGATGACACCATCCTTATGGCAGAAAGTGAAGAACTAAAGAGCCTCTTGATGAAAGTGAAAGAGGAGAGTGAAAAACCTGGCTTAAAGCTCAACATTCAGAAAACTAAGATCGTGGCATCTGGTCCCATCACTTCATGGCAAATGGATGGGGAAACAATGGAAATAGTGAGAGACTTTATTTTTGGGGCTCCAAAATCACTGTAGATGGTGATTGCAGCCATAAAATTAAAAGATGCTAGCTCCTTGGAAGAAAAGCTATGACCAACCTAGACAGCATACTAAAAAGCAGAGATATTTCTTTGCCAACAAAGGTCCATCTGGTCAAAGCTATGGTTTTTCTAGTAGTCATGTATGGATGTGACAGTTTGGCCATAAAGAAGGCTGAGGGCCAAAGAACTGATGCTTTCGAATTGTGGTGCTGGAGAAAACTGTCAGTCCTAAAGGAAATCAACCCTGAATGTTCACTGGAAGGACTGATGCTGAAGCTGAAGCTTCAATACTTTGGGCAACTGATGTGAAGAGTTGATTCATTGGAAAAGACCTTGATGCTGGGAAAGATTGAAGGCAAAAGGAGAAGAGGGTGACATAGCATCATGGACTCAGTGGACATGCATTTGACCAAACTCTGGGAGACAGTGAAAGACAGGGAAGCCTGGCGTGCTGCAGTACATAGGGTCACAAAGGGTCAGACATGACTTAGTTACTGAGCAACAGCACTACCAGAGTCAATACACTTGAATTTACTTTCTCAAATTGGTATAAAAAGTACCCTTCAACTCCTGTCTTTCTTGGGTCCTGGACTGATAATAAACAGCTTGCCCAACCAGCCCAGGGACTATACTTTGAGTAACAATAGACTGTGCTGTGCTTCTGCTTACTTACTCATAGTACTCCAGGGCTCTTTCCTCACCACCTCATGCCCTCAACTCAACAGTCTACAGAGATAAAATTAGAACCTTGGAGGTACTGACTCTTATTGCAGCTCCCACCAGCTTTCTATTCAGCAGGGTTTTTTTTTTGTCCAAGTCTCTGCACAAGGTTTCCATCTGGGTCCTCAGATCCTTTTGTTACACCTGGACCTACTATTTATGTCACCTTAATGACACATGTGGTTCCACAAGTCATTTCTGGAGAACAAATCAAAGAACCTTTTCCTCAAAGGGGCAAACAATAACAGTCCTAGGGGATTTTTCATATTCTATGAGAGCCCTTCTTTTCCTCCCAACACACACACATGTAAAGACACCCAGCTTCATCCTCATAGCATCTTCATAACAAGGAAACATAAATATGCTCCTTAAACAAGGGGAGCTGTCAATGGTTTTCATTGTCAGATATTCAGTGCACAACTACTATAAAAATAAATAGAAAACATTTACTTTATAAAGTTCTCTTTAGAATTCAGCAACATCACTTCTGATTCTGAAAGGTGAGTACTGTAGTCATGGCTTTTGTTTAAATAAATTTTTGTTTGTTAAATGAGAAATTAAAGATAAACTTTCACCAGCATTACCTCTTGACTCCTGCAGAAACGATGACCTTAGAAAGATTTACACTGCGGAATGGTCAGTCTGTGCACCCAAACCAGGCTGCCCAGGAGTCCCCAGAGTGCAGTGTGGACTGCACAGCCATAGCCACTGCTGGGCTTGTGTAACTGAAACTATGACAAGGAAATCAAGAAGAAATCACCTGATGTTCACATTGTATGAGACTTAAAGACTTATGCCCTCTGTTCATCATCAAAACAATGCATGCAATGAGGGAAAGGATTGGGGAGAGTCAGAATCTCTGACTCAAGTGAGCAAGCATGAATGTAATGCTAAAATTAAGAGCTCTAGAAACATCCCTAGGTAGCCAATGGAATGGAAGGGAAGGGGGAGAATTAGCTTCATATTACGCGTATGACTGTGAATGATAGAGCCCCAAACAGAGAAGGCATCATATAATGTACTTCTGACTTCTTTTGGATCTGTGAAAATCTCCTGACATGTGTTGAAAGAAAAATTATATTATGATTCTTATCAAAAAATTTGCTTAATCAAAAATAGTTCCTTAGCTCTGATGCATAACCAAACCCTTTTGAGTACTTTGCAGATATCATTTCTTTTAATTTCACAACAAAGTTGCATTACTGGGACAATTATTTCCATTAAAAAAACAAACAAAAAAAACTGGGAGTCCAAGAGATTTAAGTGTCAAGTGTAAGTTAAAACAGCTGACCACTGGGAGGCTAGGGATCTAAGTTTTTTTGTTCCCAGTCTCCATGACTACTGTCAGCACACTTTTGAAGCTCGCACTGCGCACAGTAAATTTAGGGTTGGCCCCATGAACTCTGCTTGAGTCAGAAGGCGGAGCACAAATCCTACTTAGGGCTTTGCCTCATTCCTTAGACCAGAGTATGTTCAGAGGGTGACAAGGAGAATTGCGAGGGATCTGAAAAGCACGCCACAGGGCATAGTGAAGGATCTATGGATGCTTCATTTTCCAAAAGGAGCATGCTGGCTGTGTTCAAACATTTCAATGTTTTGATATAGAAAGGAGATTGTTTATACTGTTAAAGTCATGGGGGATTAAATGATGAGATTATAAATATATTTTTCACAATAGAGCTAACACTTGTGGCGATAAGCTTTCCTGTCATAGAGTAATTTAGATGCACTTAATGAAGACTATTCAAAACACATTCTTTAATGAGCTGTAGGTTCTCAACCATTGATTCATTGTATTTCACAATTCATTCTGTCAAAGAACTAAGTCCCACTATTGTAAAGACTAAATGCTTTCTCATTCTAAAGTAAGATATTTAAAATTTTTAAGATAAGACATTCAAAGATATTTTGGTGCATATATTATGATTTGTGT
The DNA here is from genome assembly GCF_910594005.1 of Cervus elaphus. Lineage (NCBI taxonomy): Eukaryota > Metazoa > Chordata > Mammalia > Artiodactyla > Cervidae > Cervus > Cervus elaphus. The sequence continues at coordinate 57,925,703 of NC_057815.1, forward strand.
CAAATATTTCAAACCTTAAGAACTGAAATAATGTCATTAACAGAAAATTGTCTTTCTTTGAAAATTAGAACCAAAAATAGTGGAAAATTTCAGTGTCATGTTAGCGTGACTATTAAAAGCAAGACACATACATAGAAAGACACATTTAGAAAAGTGATTAGAAATAGGTTATAAAGCTCCATGAATACCATATTAAACAGTTTGAAATATAGTATATCCAGTATTTAAGTTATGAATAGTAGTTGGGAAATCAAGAAATATATTATTGATAATGCTAAGTAAAAATGTAAATTGCTGTTGTTTAGTCGGTAGGTCATGTCTGACTCTTTCACAGCCCCATGGATTGAAACCCACCAGGCTCCTCTGTCCATGGGATTTCCCAGGCAAGACTATTGAAGTGGATTGCCATTTCCTTATCCAGGGATCTTCCCAACTCAGGGACTGAACTCATGCCTCCTACATTGGCAGGTGGATTCTTTACCACTGAACCACCAGAGAAACCCCAAAATGTAAACTATAAAATGTAATATATAATATGATTACAAATATGTAAATACTACTGGCAAATGCTACAAAATTAAATCAAAATGGATTGTGAGGCACAGTTAGAATTAAGGATTTGTAGGTGAGTCTTTCTACAGTTAGCTAATTGTATTAAAAAATTAAAAGAAAATGAAAGCAAAAAAATTTATAAAACTAGAAATTACCAAAAGAGATTGATACTTTGCTGAAGAAAAGATGTGCATAAATGAAATGTTCAGATCACTAAAATGAATTTCAAGTAACTTTTAAAATTTTGTAATACTTTAAATATATACTGTTTCCCATTCTGATAAATATAACTTTCTTTTCCAACTTTCACTGAATCTTTAGTATGCCCTGAAACTATTGCCTTGGATTGCAGTATTTATCCATCTTCCCTTTTAATTTATCATTAACTCCTCTTTCTCAGGACTGCTTTAAGACATAGGAACTTAGCCTTTGTCACAATATAACAGCAAAACATGAACAGGATACTAAGCTCTTAAATGAAAATGCAGCCAAATACTCAACAAAACAGTGAACACAATTTAGGACATTGGTTTATTACAAATCATGGGGATGCACTTATCTTAAGAGACAGTGTATATTTCCTTTGAATTATGGATTAAGAAAAATGTCTAGGAATGGGGTTATTTTTAAAATTTTATCATAGTTTGTAATGCTGTCCTCCCAATTCTATATCTAATTTGTAAGATTACTAATTCTGATAGTAAAAAATTTGTAAACAGTTACATGTCCAAATTTAGTGGATGATTAATTAAATTAAGGTCTAGTTACTTAATGCACTATCATCTCAAAAATTATGTTTGAGGAATAATAATGTGATCAGATTTTATATTGAAATGCTAAGTAAAAATAGCAGTATTAAACTTTTATCTACAATGTTATAAAAGCTCAATTAAAATGCATCCAAAGGGGAAAATGCCTGGAAATAAATTACCAAATTTATAATAATTAACTTGTGTGACAGTAGCTATATTTGAAAGCTCCATTTCTTTGGAATTTTCAAGTTTTTTTCACCTACAATGTTACATAATTTTTGTTTAGAAACACACGAGCCATTACTTGACTTACACCATTATTACAGACTTTCAGTGTACAAGCAATATATTCACTGTTATCTCTATAAGACCTTATCCACAAGACCTGGTTTCTCTGGACGGGGAAACTTTATTCTTCTCTGGTGTCCTAGAGCACATTCACTATACTAATCATACATTCATTTATTTAACAAGTCTTTCTTCAGGACATTTTGTTCCCAAGCACTAGTTACTTGTGATACTGAGATAAAATACACACTGTTGATGAGGAGAATGTGTATAAACTGGGGATAGTGAAATTTGAACATGCAAACAAAAACAAAAGTCACAATCTAGTATAAATAATGGCAACTGTTTACATTTCAGGGTCTCAACTAAAGTAGGGAGACTAGCAGTGAAATTGTGAAGATGAGTAAATAAAATTGGGGACTAAATTGTAGATAGAATCAATAGGATTTTATTAGATGTGGTAAAAAGAGAGACAGAATGAAAGATTGGGTAGATTGTGGTGTCATTCTACAGACATAAAACATAGGAAAAGTGGTCCAAGGAAGGATGAGTTTGGTTTGGAGGAGGCTGAGTTTCAGGTATTAATTGGATTTCCAACTGGAGACTTCTAAAGAACAACTGAAACTATAGATCTGGAATTTGGGAGAGAGATCCTTGTAGAAGTCAAGGTTGGAGAGGTGTTTTAAAATAATTAATAAAAAAAAAAAAGAACATAATTGAGATCCTGGAAAGTGAGGTTGAACCCTTTTCCTTTTATGCAAAGAGGAAACACACACACACACGCAAATCCTGTAAAGACTATATTTACAGGCAGCGCAGAAGAGGAAATCACTGTGAATGAGTCAGTGGAATAAGCAAACAAAATTGATAATGTGTAGAATGAGTGCATAAAAAAATGAATATTCACATTTCCCTCAACAGGAACAATTCCCAGAGGACATGGAAGTTGGAAACCACACCAGCGTGACGAAGTTCATCCTTTTGGGGTTAACAGAGGATCCTACACTTTGTGTCATCTTCTTTGTGCTATTTCTAGGCATATATGTTGTCATTTTAGCGGGCAATATCACCATAATTATTTTAATAGCAAGTTGTTCCCAACTTCACTCCCCTATGTACTTTTTCCTTGGCCATTTGGCTTTTGTTGACATCGGTTGTTCTACATCTGTCACACCTGTGATGATTATAGGATTTCTTAGACATAGACTAGCCCTCCCAGTTGCTGTCTGTGAAGCCCAGCTCTGTTCTGGGGTCACATTTGGGACAGCTGAGTGCTTCCTGCTGGCTGTCATGGCCTATGATCGTTATGTGGCCATCTGCTTGCCTCTTTTCTATTCCACCCGTATGTCCCCCAGAGTCTGTGTCCTCTTGGTGGGAGTTTCCTATGTGGGTGGGTGTGTCAATGCTTGGACATTTGGTAGTTGTTTATTGACTCTGTCTTTCTGTGGACCAAATCAGGTAGACCACTTTTTCTGTGATTTCTCCCCTCTGTTGAAACTTTCCTGCTCAGATGTCTCCACTATTGAAATTATCCCTTCCATCTCCTCTGGATCTATCCTTGCATTAACAGTGTCTGTCATAGCTCTCTCTTACATCTGCATCCTCAACACCATCCTGAAGATGCGCTCCACTGAAGGGAGACACAAGGCCTTCTCCACCTGCACTTCTCACCTCACCGCAGTCACTCTCTACTATGGAACGATTACCTTCATTTATGTGATGCCCAAATCCAGCTACTCAACTGAACAGAACAGAGTGGTGTCTGTGTTCTATACAGTGGTGATCCCCATGTTGAACCCCCTCATCTACAGTCTGAGGAACAGAGATGTAAAGGAGGCCCTGAGAAAGGCAATGGCCAGAATATACTCTTAGGATCCATTCTTAACATTGCAGGTGACCTATAAAAATTTTTGTTTACCAATATCACACTTAGGACCTACCAAATATAGCTTAACTGATTGTTTCAGTTAAAGTCATACTTCTTCTCTCACTTTTATATATTTGTACACCAAATGGGAGATGCCTTGAAGTCAACAACGACAGCAATATTTATCACTGTTTTTAACACCCGTAGATGCCTTTGCACCTTTAATTTTTGTAGCAAACAATAATAACTTGCACTTTATATGTGCCAACCCTGTTCTAAGCATATTATGTATATTAGCTGGTTTGTTCCTCATAAAAATCATATGAAGTAGTAGTTACTACTTTTATTTTACAAATGAATCATGTACAGAGTAGAATGCCCCAAGTCATGCAGCTAGGAAGTTATGGGACTAGTCTTTGATTGTAGAAAGTCTGGGTCCAAACCCACAATGCTTTGCATTTGATTTTCATAGCAATCTCATGATGCTGGTATTATAAATACTTCAGTTTACAGATGAGAATGTTGAGTGTTAGAGAGATCCAATAGTTTGTTCTGGAGACATATGGATTTGAGTCCTCCATGCACTTGAACTACACTATAAGCCACAATCAGTCCAAAGACTTGAGCACTGTTACTGATCTAGAAGACTTGAGCAAGGTAATCAAGCCTAAGCTGTTACTTTGCATCCAAATTCGTTTTCCTTTTCCAATATACTTTGACAACTCCAAGTCCATTTCTTTTCCAATTAAATTTTATAATGTTTATCAATTTCTGTAAATAAATTAACATTTTTATTGCCTGTGCAATGAATCTATAGATCATTTTAAGGGAGAAATGACATCTTAACATTTGATGTTATTGTAAACAACACTAATTTTGAATTTTATTTTATTTTTTTTTTCAGTTGACAACAATAAATATAATTTCCCCTCTTCAAAACAAACAAAAAGGATTTATAAAGGAAAAAAAGGATTAATTTACTTGGAGTTTATCAGCCCACTATTTTTAGTGTGCTTTGAAATAATTAAAAAGCTTGAAATTATATTCAATGAATACTGGCCCATAGTTACATTTTTTTTTTTAAACCTGTCTTAAATACATACATCATGGCTTTCTATTGAAATCCTTAAATCTATAGGGATCTGTAGTAGGTAAGACTGTATTAAACATTTTTTTCCTCATTAACAATTTCATTAAGTTAAAAAAAATCTGACATTTCCCTTAAATGTTAAGTTGAAGCCTGATCTATGCTGCTGTGTCCTGTAAAATGAACCTAATTTTCAAAGTGAATAGGAACGCCTGAGTGGCCATTTAGAATGCGGCATTTTCCTTCCCTCATGATTCCTGCTGGGTCCTCTTCGCTGAGGCTTTTCCCTGAGTCATATATTTAATTTACCTTAATTTTTAACTTTTTTAGTCCTACTAGACTGTTGATTTTTGTATATTGACCTTTTAAATACTGCTGCTTTGTTAAATATTTAAAATTTTTTCTACAGTCATTTGCAAATGAAGACTTACTTCTTCCCTTAAATCTTTTAGGTCTTTTTGCAATTTTATTATTTACTTTATTTTTGTTGGAATATAATTGGCATATAAGGCCATATAGTCTAGGTGTGCAATGTGTTGATTTACTGCATTTACATATTGCAATATGATTTCTACCCGAGCATAGCTAAAACCTCTATCACCTCACATAATTATCATTTATTTTCTGTGGTGAGAAAACCTAAGATCTAGAGTCTTAGCAACTTTGAAGCTTGTAATGCAGAACTGTTAACAATCAATATTGTACTGTGCATTAGCTCTGCAGAACTTAGTACTATCTACCTGTTCTAATTTGTGTCTTTGAACAACATATCTCCAGTTACCCTGTTTCCTAGCCTTTGGTTATCACCATTCTAGTCTGTTTTTATCAGTTTGGCTTTTTTAGATTCCACATATAAGTGATAGCATAGTCTGTATGAGTGCATGCCTATTCAGTTGCTCAGTTGTGTCCGGCTCTTTGTGATCCCATGGACTGTGGCCCACCAGGCTCCTCTGTCCATGGAATTTTCCAGGCAAGAATACTAGAGTGGGTTGTCCCCTGAGGAATTGGATGGGGAGGGAGGTGGGAGGGGGGTTCAGGATGGGGGACACATGTACACCCATGGCTGATTCATTTCAATGTATGGCAAAAATCACTACAATATTGTAAAACTATTAGCCTCCAGTTAAATAAAATTTTTAAGAGAAAGAAAAAAAAAGAATGTTAGAGAGGGTTGTCATTTCCTACTCTAGAGGATCTTCCCCACCCAGGGATCAGACTCACATTTTCTGCAACTTGCATATTGGCAAGTGGATTCTTTACCACTGTGCCACCTGGGAAGTCATAGTCTGTATAGTTTTGTTCTTTTCCTGTCTGACTTATTTCACTTAGCATAATGCCCTCAAGTTGTATTCATGTTGTTACAAATGGCAGGATTTTCTTCTTTCTCAAGGCTGAATGATACTCCATTGTGGTATATAGATTTATCACAACTTCTTTATCCATTCATCTGTTGACTGGCACTTTGTTTTCATATCTTATCTACTGTAGAATAATATTGCAATAAGAATGGGAATGTAGGTATTTCTTTGAAGTTCTGTTTTTCTCTCCTTTAGATATGTATAACCAGAGGTAGAATTAATGGATTACATAGTAGTTCTATTATTGATTTTTTGAAAAATCGCCATACTTTTGTCCATAGTGGCTAAACTGGTTTACATTGCCACAACAGTGTACAAATATTTCCTTATCTCTATATTCCTACAACACTTATTATCTCTTATCTTCTTGACAGCCACCCTAACAGATGTGAGATAATATCTCTTTGTGGGTTTGATCTCATTTCACTTTCCCATTTGTCATGGGGAGGACTTGGGATTTTCAGTTTTTAAAATTAATTTATTAATTGGAGTTTAGTTGATTTAGAGTATTATATTCATTTGAGGCATTCAGTATTTTTATAACACATAACTCCAGTTAAAGTTATTGCAAAACAATGGCTATATTTCTCTGTTCAGTACAATATATTCTTGATGCTTATTCATTTTATACATAGTAGTTTGTGTCTCTTAATTCCATACCCCTATCTCTCCACTCCTCCCTTCCATGGACGGTAGCTCACCAGGCTCCTCTGTCCATGAAATTCTCCCGGCAAAAATACTGGAGTGGGTAGCCATTCCCTTTCCAGGGGTTCTTCCTGAGCCAGGGATCAAACCTGGGTCTTCTGTATTGCAGGCAGATTCTTTACCATCTGAGCCACCAGGGAAGCCTGTACATTATATTATTATTGCTTACTCATTTTATACATAATGGTGTGTGTCTCTTTCCATACCCCTCTCTCTCCACTCCTCCATCCCTTCTCCCCACTGATAACCACCAGTTCATTATCTATATCTGTGTGTTCCTGTTTTGCTATATACTTTCACTTGATTTGTTTCACATATAAGTGATAACATAAAGTATAGGTCTTTCTCTATTTGACTTATTTCACTAAATATAATATTCTCTCTGTCCATCTACATTGCTGCAAGTGGCAAAATTTCATTCCTTTTTATGGATGAGTAATATTCTGATGTGTATACCTATCCCACATCTTCTTTTTTCATTTTTTCATGAGAACTTAGGTTGCTTCCATATCTTTGCTATTGTAAATAATGCTTCTATGAACATTGGTGTGTCTGTATCTTTTCAAAGCAGTATTTTTGTTTTCCTTGTATATACACTCAGCAGTGGAATTACTAGATCATATTGTATTTCTATTTTTAGGTTTTTCAGGAAACTCCATACTGTTTTCCACATAAATCTTGAGAGAAAAATTCAGTGCCATCTGTGCATGCCATACATGCAACAATTTTTTTTTTAAAAAAGATTCTTTAATTGTAAAATGCATCTGGACTGGGAGGACAATAAATGAAACATATTCATTATGCTTTTATGCTTCTCTGAGTGGAGTGAGTCTGATAACTTGACACAGTGCATGTAGGGACCCTGAAACTATATCTGGAAGCATTATGAGATTTAATGGTCCTAATTATGATCATGAGGCTTTTCAAGGAAGATGGCTCCTCTGCCAGGGCTCTCTTGGAATCTTCTGTGAACACCTGTGAGGATTATGCTCACCAGAGAGAAACACCTGGTATATATGCTGGCATGGTGAATTTTTCACTTATAGTATTCCATGTGGTTGTTTTGTATAATGCTAAGTCATTACTTTTGGTTCTGTGATTATATGTTTTCAAATAGTCTTTTATCTTTTTAAATAAAATAATATTATAATATGTGTCTATCAGTTCTCTTGTCTTAACACTTAATGGTTCTGCTTCTGTTGTTGGCTGTTTCCACTGGCTCCTACTATAAGTTTGGTATCTTGTTTCCTTTATGCTGGTCATTATGTTTCAATGTGCACTGGTTACTGTGTTTTAGTGTTTGATTGAAATAATTGAGGCTCAAATTGTTTGTTTGCTTATTCTATTCACCCTGAGGTACCACCTGTCCTTGATCACTTATATCCAAGTTCAAGGCTTGAGGCTTTCTAGATCTCCAGAAATCTGAGAGATCTGTGTAAAACCTGGTCTCTGAGCATTTCAGTTCATCCTGAGGATATATAGGAGGTTGTAATCATAATTCTCATCTGGTTTTGTCCTAGGCATTGATGTATGTTCCCCCCATCCCCAAACATCATTAAATGCAAACCTGGATTGGTTTGCACTTCCTTCTGACCTGTCAAACTCTTCAACTGCTAAAGCATATGTGAGTGTTAGGTTTACTTCTCTGGGTTCTCACAGTTCCTGGGGAAGCAATTCCTTCTTATCCTGTAATTCTACTGTGATATTTAAGATATCTTAAACATCCTATCCTTTGTTTTGGTTATGCTCATCATGGGATTGATTCAAATTACTGACCCTGCCATAATTGGAACAGAAGCCCCCAAAGTAAATTATATGCATGTGAGTGGATGATTAGACTTGCACAAATGTACACAGGTAACACTATAAAACAGGCAGTGAATGTCCTCAACCTTGCTCAGATATTATCTTCCCAATGAGGTCTGCACTGACACTTCGTGCCCTGGCATGTTAAGCTCCATTACTATGTCTGCTTTCTCTTTCTCCACAGCACAGACTTCAAATAGTCTGAATCACTAACTTGTTAGTTTTATTGTCTCTCATGCTATGAGATACATTCTATTAGGGCAAATATATTAGATGCTTGTCACTTATATTTCCAATAGCCCATGACTATCTCTGGAATAGAAGAATAATTCAGAATAATTTTTGAATGTATGGAAGAATAAATAACTGAAAGAGATGACAAATGCCCCATGAGTCTGTTAGCAAATATATAGAATCTGTGTCTAAAACATAAAAGAAGAGACAGGAAAGGTCAATAAATGCAGTTGTTGTCAGCATATCAGTTCTGTTCAGTTCAGTTGCTCAGTTGTGTCTGACTCTTTGTGACCCCATGGACTGCAGCATACCAGGCTTCCCTATCCATCACCAACTCCTAGAGCTTGCTCAAACTCATGTCCATTGGTTGGTGATGCCATCCAACCATCTCATCCTCTGCCATCTCCTTCTCCTCCTGCCTTCAATCTTTCCCAGCATCAGGGTCTTTTCCAATGAGTCAGTTCTTCGCATCAGGTGGCCAAAGTATTGGAGCTTCAGCATGAGTCCTTTCAATGAATATTAAGGACTGATTTCCTTTAGAATTGACTAGTTTGGTCTCCTTGCAGTCCAAGGGACTCTTGAGTCTTCTCCAACACAATTCAAAAGCATCAGTTCTTTGGTGCTCAAGTTTCTTTATGGTCCAACTCTCTATACATGACTACTGGAGAAACCATAGCTTTGACTAGGGAAAAACAAACATAGCTTTGTCAGTAATGTCTCTGCTTTTTAATACCCTGTCTAGGTTTGTCATAGCTTTTCTTCAAAGGAGCAAGCGTCTTTTAATTTCGTGGTGCAGTCACCATCTGCAGTGATTTTGGAGCCCAACAAAATAAAGTCTCTCACTGTTTGCATTGTTTCCTCATCTATTTGCCATGAAGTGATGGGACCGGATGCCATGATCTTAGTTTTTTGAATGTTGAGTTTTAAGCCAACTTTTTCACTCTCTTTCACTTTCATCAAGAGGCTCATTCAAGAGCATATGGAGGTCAATTAAACCTCTCCGAGGGTGTCCATTGGAAGGACTGATGCTGAAGCTGAAACTCCAATACTTTGGCCACCTCATGTGAAGAGTTGACTCATTGGAAAAGACCCTGATGCTGGGAGGGATTGGGGGCAGGAGGAGAAGGGGACGACAGAGGATGAGATGGCTGGATGGCATCACCAACTCGATGGGCATGAGTTTGAGTAAACTCCGGGAGTTGGTGATGGACAGGGAGGCCTGGCGTGCTGCGATTCATGGGGTCGCAAAGAGTCGGACACTACTGACTGAACTGAACTGAACTGAACTGACGGGACAGTTACAAAATCAAGGGAGAGACAATCTAGTTCCTTCCCACTTACTGAGTAGGATGTAAACCTAGCAATGAAAAAGTCACTCCAACAGTTTGTTCCACTCAGTCCTTGAAGAGTTTAGAGACCCTACTTATTCCCAGAAAGAAGTCATCTTTGAACCTGACTGAATTCACAAGTCAGTCAGGGACTTCTCATGTCCTTCCTTGGGGACCTTCTATATGGTGACTGGAGCCAGAGACTAGGAACATAGGCCAGAATTTATAGATCCATAAAGTCCATCCTTATCATATAAGCTTCCCATGAGAACATCTCCAAAAGCTTTCTGACTCCGCTTTGTCATTTCCTCTCAGAATGTACACACGCAAAAGTATACTGATCTCACTCATTACAGAATAAACTGCAGTTGCAAATGGACACAGGCTTAAAGGTTTGGAGGTACAACTTTGGAAAAATTATATGGATAACATTTTAAAACTATTTTCAGAAGATGAAGTATTTTTTCATGGGACTGATGTGTTTTTTGTAATTAAAATTTGATTTTATTTCACTAAAGGTAACTCACTATAGGTCCCTGACTTAAAATTAGATATCTGAAAATTTATTCCCTACCTTTACTGAAAAACTGCTCCCTGGCTAATGACATGGAATGGACATATTTAAACCACAGACACTCAATTTCCTCTTCTTATTATCTTCATGGCATATTATCATATCAAATCCTATAAAATAACAGGCTTCCATGCATGGCTGATTCATATCAATGTATGACAAAACCCACTGGAAAAAAAAAAAAAAAACAAGTCAAAAAAAAAAACTATAGTCCACCTAGAGGGATGGGATGGGGGAGGGGGAAGCTTCAGAGGCTTGGGATATATGTAGACATGTCTGATATATGATGTACAGCCGAACTTAACATTGTAAAGCAATTATACTCCAATAAAAAAAATACTTTAAAAAAAAAAAATAACAGGCTTCACTAAGAAAGTATTTTTCTGCCAAGCTCTCTTAGAGCCCCCTTAATCTCATTGTTCCTGAGGCTGTAGATGAGGGGGTTCAACATGGGGATCACCACTATATAGAACACAGACACCACCTTGTTCTGGTCAGTTGAGTAGCTGGACTTGGGCATCACGTAAATGAACGTGATGGTCCCATAGAACAGAGTGACTGCTGTGAGGTGGGACGTGCAGGTGGAGAAGGCCTTGTGGCGCCCCTCGGGGGAGTGCATCCTGAGGATGGTGATGAGGATGTAGAGGTAGGATACAGCTATGACAGTCACTGTGATCACAATGATGGAGCCGGATGTAAATGAGGGGACAACTGCAGGGATACTGATGTCAGAACAGGAGAGTTCAACCAAAGGAGCAAAATCACAGAAAAAATGATTGACTCGATTTGGTCCACAGAAGTGTAAAGAATAGAAGCAAATAGTAAAAGAGGAAGCATTGAGAAAACCACCAGTGTAAGACATTATGAGTAACTGAATACCGACTCGTGTGGACATTTTGGTGGAATAAAGCAGTGGATCGCAGATTGCTATGAAGCGATCATATGCCATGGCAGCCAGAAGGAAGCACTCAGTTGACCCAAAGAAAACAGCTGAACCCAGCTGGATGGCACATCCAGGATAGGAGATGGTATTTCTTTCCACTAGGAAGTTTGCAAGCATATTGGGTGTAACAGAAGATGAATAGCCCACGTCAACAATGGCTAAGTGGCTCAGGAAAAAATACATAGGATTATGGAGCTGAGATGAGATTCTGATAAGAAGATTTGTGCCGAGATTCCCACATATGGTCATCAGGTAGATAAAGAGGATGATTATGAAGAGGATGAATCGAAGGACTGGATCATTTGTTAAACCCAATAAAATGAACTCTGTCTCTGCAGTGTGGTTCCTATGCATCAGGGAATACATCAGGTAATGTAGCTGCTACAAAAATGAACCTGTGATGGAACAATGCATTAAAGAAGCTATAAATTTGATTATTTCATTTTCTATTAATATAATATATGGAAATTGATTACAAATAAAGATATTCAAGAATCAAAGCATATTTACATGCAATCATGAGTCTACTTTATTTTTAAAATTGTTTTTAGCAGAAGTTCCTAAAAGCTTCCTTTAAATAATGGCTTTTACCTTTTGTATTATATTTTTCCAAAAATGTACTTAAAGTAAACTTTGAGTCAAAGAACAAATAATATATGATAGATGGAAATAGCAAAACAGATCGGTGAGTGTTACATAAAATAGGAAAAAAATGTGTAAGGTTTTATAATAAAGACGAGTAATTTAAAAGCTAACAATTATTACATGCTTACTAAAGTGTAAGATAGGGTTAAATTTTTTATATTTATATGTTTATCATTTATCATATATAGCCTATGCTTATATTTTAGTCTATATTTATAGAGTAATTAGTGTATATACATATTTAGTGTGTGATATAGTCTGTTATTGTTTGTTGTTTAGTCACTATGTAGTATTCAACTCTTTGAGGCCCCATGGACCATAGCCTGCCAGGCTCCTCTGTACATGGGATTTCCAGGACAAGAATACTGGAGTGGGTAACCATTTCCTTCTCCAGAGGATCTTCCCGACCTAGGGATAGAACTCACATCTCTAGTATCTCTTGCAGATGGATTCTGAGCCACCTGGGAAGCCCAATATATAGTCTATGTTTTCACAAAATGTTATTAATGAGTTTCATTATTTTATGAGAAAATTGAGTCTGAGAAGGCTCTATAAGTTGCACTATGTTGTTTAATAGGTAAAGTCAGAATATGAAGTCCAGGAATGCCTGACTACCCGTTCCTTTAGTTGTTGTTGCTTAGTCAGTAAGTCATGTCCAACTCTTTGTGACCCCATGGATTGCAGCATGCCAGGCTTCCTTGCCCTTCACTATCTCCTGGAGTTTGCTCAAACTCCTGTTCAATGAGTTGGTAATGCTATCCAACCATCTCATCCTCTGTTGCCCCCATCTCCTCCTGCCCTCAATCTTTCCCAGCATCAGGAACCTTTCCAACGAGTCAGCTCGTCACGTCAGGTGGCCAAGATATTGGAGTTTCAGCTTCAGTATCAGTCCTTCTAATCAATATTCAGAGCTGATTTCTTTTAGGATTGACTGGTTTGATTTCTTTGCTGTCCAAGGGACTCTCAAGAGTCTTCTCCAGCACCACAATTCAAAGGCATCACTTTTTTGGCACTCAGTCTTCTTTATGGTCCAGCTCTCACATCTGTACATGAGTATTGGAAAAACCATACCTCTGACTGTACAGACCTTTGTTGGCAAAGTGATGTTTTTGCTTTTTAATATGCTGTCTAGGTTTATCATTGCTTTTCTTTCAAGGAATAAGAGTCTTAATTTCCTGGCTGTAGTCACCATCTGCAGTGATTCATTTAGTAACTATGCAGTAAATAATTACTGATCATAAAGTCCAATACACCCGACAATGAGTGGGCAACAGATTATCCTTTAAGCCTTTTGGCAGTTATTTGTAAAAGAGATACCTAGTTAGTTATATATTTTATGATATCTATCACTTAAAATTTTTTGAAAGGAGAAATAAAAGTGTTCTTGACACTGTAACAGAAACAAATTTCAAATTTGAATAAAGTTACTACTGTAAATTTATTGGGTATTTTTAAATTAAAAATAATATTGTTTTAACAACTAGCTTGAAGTTTCAATGTAATCACTATGCAAAAATCATGATTGCTATTTAGCACATAATTTATTCAGATATATTTATTCAAACAGATCAAATCACTTCCTCTATAACAGTATTTGGACTTTTGTAGAAAGAAATATTATTTTCAACATAATATGAAGATAAATAAAGTGTTTGAAAACTTGAGAATTATCACCCAGATAATGATCCTCATGTCCAAATTTTCTGACTTGTATCTTGAATGAAAGACCCTTCATCTTACCCACGATGTGAAAATCTTGAGACTAAAGCATCAGAGATATTCATAGTATCTTTCCAAATTTAAACCTTAAATTTAAGTCTTTAAACATGAATAAATGCTCAAACATCTCTGGTAATAAATATATTAGCATTATGTTGGAGTGCTGAATTTGGTGAATGTTGAAAGACCATATCACTTTGCATCTTATGGATTGATAAACAAGGGATCCTTGTCTTGGACTATGCCTGTTAATTCACATAAAATTGATGGTGGAAACAGCAATTCAGCCAAAGTTTCTTGCCGTTAATAATTGCTTGATTATATCTGCCCTGTTCTTCAACCAAACTTGTGAGTATATTAATATTAATAACCAAGGAGTAGAATAGTCTCATGGAGAAGAAAATGGCAACCCACTCCAGTATTGTTGTCTGGAGAATCCCATGGACACAGAAGCCTGGTTGGCTATAGTCCACAGGGTCGCAGAGTCAGACATGACCATAGTGACTTAGCACACAAGCAGAATGTTCTCAAATGATTAATGAAAATAAATATATCAGATTCATTAACAAAAGCCAAAATCTTACCTCTTAGAATAAGAGCTCTTTCATTTGTAACAAATCATAGTTGTGGTTATAAAGCTGTCTTTAATTTTTGCTTGCCTTTGGGGATAAATCTCTGGAGATTCTAGAGATTAAAATGTGAATTTAAAAGCATGTGGAACATCATTATGTTCTATAACGGATATTGAACATCTCAATTCACACACAAAGAGAGCTAATCTTTTAAGCGTTGTCAATTCTCAAGTGGTTAATTTATTCTTTTGCTTCTGTTTAGGTGATTATACACTTTTCTATAGCCTTCTATCAGAAAGTATAACAGCTTTTCCTAGAGATAATATTGGTTTCAAGTTTTCTTTGACATTTCTGATTAAGAAATACTTGATACTAAACTTGAGGTTTAAAAAAAAAAGATTTATCCATTCAATATGTGCTTTTTCCCCAAAAAATATTGATTTATTTATTGGCTGTGCTGGGTCTCACTGTTGCAGGCTTTTCTCTAGTTGTGGCTAGTGGGAGCTACTGTCTAGTTGTGGTGTACAGGCCTCATTGCAGTGGCTTCTCTTATTGCAGAGCATGGGCTCTAGGGTGGGCAGGCTTCAGTAGTTGCAGAATATAGGCTCAATAGTTGTGGCTCCCAGGCTCTAGTGCACAGGCTCAGTGGTTGTGGCACATGGGCTTAGTTGTTCTGCTGCATGTGGGAGCTTTCAGGATCAGGGATCAAAACTGTGTCTCCTGCATTGACAGGCAGATTCTTCAGCACTGAGTCACCAGGGAAGCCCTCAATATGTGTTTTTGGTAAGTATTTTGTGTATCTATAAGATATGCTATTAACTACTTTGGGGGAATATGTGGTGCAGTTGATATAAAGTTGAATTTAAAATAGTCAAGTGGGCCTTGGGAAGCATCGCTATGAACAAAGCTAGTGGTGATGATGGAATTCCAGCTGAGCTATTTCAAATCCTAAAGATGGTGTTGTTAAAGTGCTGCACTCAATATGTCAGCAAATTTGGAAAACTCAGCAATGGCCACAAGATTGGAAAAGGTCAGATTTCACTCCAACTGCAAAGAAGGGCGATGCCAAAGAATGTTCAAACTACCGCACAATTGCACTCATCTCACACGCTAGCAAAGTAATGCTCAAAATTCTCCAACTGAGGCTTCAACAGTACATAAACTGAGAACTTCCAGGTATTCAAGCTGGATTTAGAAAAGGCAGAGGTACCAGAGATCAAATTACCAACATCTGTTGCATCATAGAAAAAGCAAGAGAAGTCCAAAAAAACATCTCCTTCTGCTTCACTGACTACGCCAAAGCCTTTGGCTGTGTGGATCACAACAAACTGTGGAAAATTCTGAAAGATGTGGAAATACCAGACCACCTTACCTGCCTCCTGCAAAACCTGTATGCAGGTCAAGAAGCAACAGTTAGAACCAGACATGGAATAATGGACTGTTTCCAAATTGGGAAAGGAGTGTGTCAAGGCTATATATTGTCAGCCTGTTCATTTATCTTATATGGAGAGTATATCATGTGAAATACTGGGCTGGATGAATCACAAGCTGAAATCAGGATTGCTGGAGAAATATCAATAACCTCAGATATGCAGATGACACCACTGTTATGGCAGAATACGAAGAGGAATTAAAGAGCCTCTTGATGAAAGTGAAAGAAGAGAGTGAAAAAACTGGCTTAAAACTCAACATTCAAAAAACTAAGGTCATGCCATCTGGTCCCATAGCTTCACGGCAAATAGATGGGGAAGCAAAGGAAACAGTGACAGGCTCTATTTTCTTGGGCTCCAAAATCACTGCAGATGGTGACTGCAGTCATGAAATTAAAAGACGCTTACTCCTTAGGAGAAAAACTGTGGCAAACCTAGAAGGCTACAAGGGGCTTCCCTTGTAGCTGAGCTGGTAAAAAATCCATCTGTAATGCAGGAGACCCAGTTTGATTCCTGGATCGGGAAGATCCCCTGGAGAAGAGGCAGGCTACCCACTCCAGTATTCTTGGGCTCCTCAGGTGACTCAGTCAGTAAAGAATCTGCCTGCAATGTGAGAGACCTGGGTTAAATCCCTGGGTTGGGAAGGTGCCCTGAAGGAGAGCATGGCAATCCACTCCAGTATTCTTACCTGGAGAATCCCCATGGAAAGCGGAGCCTGGCGGGCTACATGTAGTCCATAGGATCATAAAGAGTCAGACATGACTGAGTGACTAAGCACAGTACAGACAGCACATTAAAAAGCAGAGACATTACTTTGTTGACAAAGGTCCATATAGTCAAAGCTATGGTTTTTCCAGTGGTCATGTACGGATGTGAGAGTTGGACCTCCAATCCATAAAGAAAGCTGAGCACCAAAGAATTGATGCTTTTGAACTGTGGCATTGGAAAAGACTCTTGAGAGTCCCTTGGACTGCAAGGAGATCAAGCCAGTCAATCCTAAATGAAATCAATCCTGAAATATTCATTGGAGGGACTGATGCTGAGGCTGAAGCTCTGGCCACCTGATGTGAAGTGCTGACTCAATGGAAAAGACCCTGATGCTGGGAAAGATAGAAGGCAAGAGTAGAAGGGGATGACAGAGAATGAGATGGTTGAGTGGCATCACTGACTCAGTGGACGTGAGTTTGATCAAGCTCTGGGAGATGGTGAAGGACAGGGAAGCCTGGCATGCTGCAGTCCATGAGGTTGCACAGTTGGACACGACTGAGTGACTGAACAACAACAATCATATGAAGACTAAGAAAGTAAGAGCCTTGAAAATCATGAAGAGAACTACAAAGTAAAAATGGGTAAATTTCAGATAAGCACCTATGTGCACCTTATTTTTGACAAACGAGGCAAAAATATACAATGGAAAAAAAGATAGTCTCTTCAATAAGTGGTGCTGGGAAACCTGGACAGATACTGTAAAGGAATGAAATTAGAATTCTTCCTAACAACATATACAAAGATAAACTCAAAATGGGTTAGAGAGCTAAATGTAAGACCAGAAACTGGAAAACTCTTAGAGAAAAACATAGCAAAACTCAATATGACATAAATCACACAAGATTCTCTATGACCCACCTCCTAGAGTAATGGAGAGAAAAAACAAAAATAAACAGGTGGGACCTAATTAAACTTAAAAGCTTTTGCACAACAAAGGAGACTACAAACAAGGTAAAATGCAGCCCTCAGAATGGGAGAAAATAATAGCAAATGAAACAACTGACAAAGGGTTAATTTCCAAAATATACAAGCAGTACATGCAACTCAATACCAGGAAAACACACCATGCAATCAAAAAGTGGGCAGAAGACCTAAACAGACACTTCTCCAAAGAAGACATACAGATGGCTAATAAACACATGAAAAGAAGCTCAACATCACTCATTATTAGAGAAATAGAAATCAAAACTACAGTGAAATGTCATCACACACCAGTCAGAGTGGCCATCATCAAGAAATCTACAAACAGTAAATGCTACAGAGGGTGTGGAGAAAAGGAAACCCTGTTGTACTGTTGGTAAATTGATACAGCCACTATAGAAGACTGTATGGAGATTCCTTAAAAAACTAGAAATAAAACTACCATATCACTCAACAATCCCACTGCTGGGCATATACCCTGAGGAAACCACAATGGAAAAAAAACACATGTACCTCAGTGTTCATTGCAGCACTATTTACAATAGCCAAGACATGGAAGCAATCTAGATGTCCATTGACAGACTAATAGATAAAGAAGTTGTGGTACGTATATACAATGAAATATTACTCAGCCATAAAAAAAAAAATTTGAGTCCTGGTGAGGTGGAGGAACCGAGAGTGAAGTCAGAAAGAGAACAACAAATATTGTATATTAATGCATTTATATGGAATCTGGAAAAATGGTACTGATGAACCTATTTGCAGGGCAGGAATAGAGACACAAACATAGAGAACAGACTGTGGACACAGCAGGGGAAGAAGAGGGTGGGATGAATTGAAAGAGTAGCATGGAAACATATACACTACCATATATAAAAATGGATAGCCAGTGGGAATTTGCTATGTGACACAGGGAGCTCAAATCCAGTGTTCTGTGACAACCTAGAGGGTTGGGATATGGTGGGAAGCGGGAAGGAGGTTCAAGAGGGAGGGAACATATGTATAACTATGGCTGATTTATGTTGATGTATAGAAGAAACCAATACAAACTTTTATAGCAATTATCTTCCAATTAAAAGTAAATAAATTTTTAAAAGCTGATCAACAAATACCTGGAGCCAGGGGCAAAGGGAAGCAAGGACTGCACACAGACATAAGAAATCTTTATAAGGTCATGAAAGTGTTCTAGCTTTCAAAACTAGTTATTGAAATGAATAGCATAGAATATTACTATCAAATAATTTTTTTCTATTCCGGGACAATTTCATGATCCATTTAGAATATTTCTGCATCCAAGAATATGGGTTTTATGGCCAAAGAAGTAATTCTCACTCTGACCCATATTTACATATGCTAGATCTCTGCTTTCTCTTTCTACATGTTCACTATTGATCTTTCTCGCTCTGCTCCTTTTTAGAAGCTAGTATAGGATGTTTAAAAGATTTGAGGTTAATTGGTGACTACTCTGCTTGAAAGGGTTATAGAATTATTCTTTCCTATTTTAATTTTTTGGCATATTTGCTTAATGCTAGGCCACAGTTTTTTCTCTTTCTGCCTTGGAGATGAAGGACAATAAATTCCATGAGGGCAGACATCTTTGATTGATTGTTACTTGTATTTCCTTTAGTCTAGGACAATGCCTGAAATATGAGGCAGTCGATATAAATTTTGAATCAAAGAATGGATGAGACAATTAATGCTCTACATTAGTATCCCTAGAAAGATTGTTAATAGTATAAAGAAAATGTAACATGCAAATGCTTTTTCAAATTTGAGGAGTAGGGGGTGGTGTTATCTGTAACTTTGCTTTCAAGCAGGAAATGACGCTGTGATTCCTATTACCATTTCTGTAGCTGACTTATGCTGCATTTGAAAGTATAGTAGATGAGATAATAGGAAAGATAGACTGATGATTCAGGGTAGAGAGACACAGAGCAGCAGCATCAAGCAGTCCCATCTGTCTTTGGCAGACTGTATTGTAGGCATCCATAGAAAATCAATAGGATGAACTTAGAATTCACTAACTGTCCTCTGAATAGATGCATGAGAAAAAAATAATCAGTCTCTAGTAATCAGAGCTATTTAGGGGGAAGCAGAAGTCCCAGCACTAGAAGGTGAAAGTGCAATAAGATCTAGAGACAGAAATTCAGTCTGTATGACTAGATGACTGTCAATGATGTTGAAGGGTTATAACTATAATAGTTCCTCAGCGAGGAGGACTCTGAGTCAACAATCAGAAACTGATGTTGTTACCTGTAAAATTTTTTTTATTTCAAGTGTGCTTATTTAAGTATATATAGTCCTCATTCCTGTGTATGCTTTGAGACTTGTCTTATCACAAATTCTCCAAGAGCTGGACCTTAAACTGCAATTCGTATGTGAGTGATTTAGTGAGGAATGATCTTAGGGAAAAACTGTAAGGAGAGAGAGAAGCAGGACAGCCATGAGGAGAAGCCAGACAAACATGTAGGTTCTCCTGAAATGTAGCTTTAGTCTGAAACCACCAGGAGAAGTGGAGCATGAACGGCATTGCAGAGTTCCCCTACCATGTGACAATAGGGTGTTTTTGTCCATTATTTTTTAGTACCGTATCATTAAGTTGTTGGCTATGGGATGTCCTGGGAATGTATACTCCCAGACATTTGCAGTCAGTTACATTCCTTTTATTAAAGAGTGGTTCTTGAAAGAATACATTAGCAGCTGGGTCTCAAGTTGATGAAATGTTCACTGGTCTGATAAGGGAGATGAGGAAAGGCACAAATTATCTACCCAAGAAACCCCAATTTATTTTCTGTACAATTACCTAACTGATACACCACATCTGCTAGCCTTGAGGTTCTATGTCCATATGTAGTATTTAATTAAGGACTTCTTGGATGAGATAGGATTTATGCTGAACATTTAAAAAATGGGGAAGAGTTTGGATGAGTTAAGTCAGAAGGAATTTTCAGACAGATAGAATAATGTATAGAATGAAGAAGGTGTAGCTATTAATCAGAAGGTAGTGTTTTGACTGGTTTACATCAAGTGTTGAGGTTCTGAAAGCAGATGTTAGAGAAAAGACATGGTAGCATGTTAGGTAGAAGGTAGTATAGGTGGTGGATGACTCTGAAAGACATACATTTTCATATCTTTACCATAATATGAAACACAGTCACAAGATTTATTTTTAATTAATTGTTTCCCATTACTTCAGTTGTTATTCAGAATTATAAGTGCTACCATCACCAAAACTTTCCTATGGTAGGTCAGGATTTAAAACCATTTTTGAGAACATTGCATTGGGTGTTAGATTCACAGAAAGACTTCTGGTATCTAAAGCAGTAGTCTCAAGATAATGGTCTCCTGTGGCCAGAGGACTCTCATTAAAATCTTTATGGTACTGAGCTCCATCTTTAAGGAATGGGGAAGACACACCTTTTACGTTAAGGAGACTAATGTCAGAGGGACTCATCATAGGCATTCAAACAGAAAAATTGCTTTAAAATTTATTCCTGAATTATGAGATGTATGAAATCACAGGAAGTAGTGCAGAAAGCCACACCTGAGTTGTAAGACTCTAATACAGACTGTTCTTCCTCCAGCTTAATACCTTATGAATTTAAGAGACTAGAAAGTGAGTTTTTAAAATTTTATTGTAGTTGATTTGCAATATTGTGCTAATTTCTGCTGTATAGCAAAGTGATTCAGTTCTACATATACATACTCTTTTCCATTATGGTTTATCCTAGGATATTGAATATAATTCCCTGTGCTGTACAGTAGGACCTTGTTGTTTACGTATTCTGTATATACTAGTTTGCATCTGCTAATCTCAAACCATCAGTTCTTTCCTCCTCCAGATCCTTCCCCCTTGACAACTACAAATTTGTTCTCTATGTCTGTGAGTTTGTTTCTGTTCCATAGATATATTCATTTGCATCATATTTTAGATTCCACAAGTGAGTGATATCATATGGTGTTTGTCTCTCTCTCTCTGACTTACTTTGCTTAGTGGTGTGATAATCTCTAGGTTCATCCATGTTGCTGCAAATGGCATTATTTCATTCTTTTTTATGGCTCAGTTATATTTCATTGTGTGTGTGTGTATACACATCTTCTTTATCCATTCATCTGTTAGTGGACATTTAGGTTATTTCCATGTTTTGGCTATTGTAAATAGTTCTGCTATGAATATAAGCATGCAAGTATCTTTTCATGTTATAGTTCTGTCTGGGTATATGCCCAGGAGTGGGATTGCTGGATCACATGACAACTCTATTTTTAGTTTTTGAGGAACCTCCATACTATTTTCCATAGTAGCAGCACCAATTTACATTCCCACCAACACTGAAGGAGGGTACCCTTTTCTCCACAACCTCTCCAGTATTTGTTATTTATAGACTTTTTAATGATAGCCATTCTGACTGGTGTGAGGTGGTACCTCATTATAGTCTTGATTTTCATTTCTTTATTAATTAGTAATGGTGAGCATATTTTCATGTATCTATTGGTCATCTGTATTTCTTCTTTGGAGAAATGTCTATTTATGTCTTCTACCCATTTTTAATTAGTTTTTTATTTTTTGTTATTGACATGTATTAGCTCTTTGTATATTTTGGAAACTAAGCCTTTGTCGATTATATCATTTGCAAATATTTTCTCCCATTCTAGGGGTTGTCTTTTCATTTTGCCTATGGTTCCCTTTGCCATGCAAAAGTTTTTGAATTTAACTAGGTCCCATTTGTTTATTTTTGCTTTTATAGTTATTGCATTGGGAGACTGACCTAAGAAAACATTGGTATGATTTATGAGACTAGAAAATGATTTTTCTTCTGTAGAATGTGGGAATTTTAGTTTTATTCCTCTATACAAAGTAATATTCTATCTTCTAATGATCACATACCTGTAGATGTAAATAACATGTTGGGAAATATTAAAGAAAATACAAGCACAGATAATCTAGGAATTAAAATTTTCCTATTCTTGGTAGAGCTGGAACCCAGAAAACAGTATTGGGAAAGCTTTGAGAACTTCAAACAGAGACTAGGATGGCAAACTTAGGGCAGAAGCCATCACAGTAAAGAGAGAAATGCTTGCAAAAAAAACAAAGGGCTGAAAAGATGGCATAGGCATCCTGTCTCCAGTGCCTGCAAGGGTGATCAAGAAGAATTCAGAAAATGTCATCCTGACATCATCTTCCATCGTTACTGTACTATTAGAATAGTATTTTTTTAAAGACAGGAACTTCACATCAAAATGCATGAAAATTGTCATACAAGTCAAAAGTTCTCAACCAAAATTAATGAGAAAAACTATGCAGAGTACGTGTACCCTCGTATGCTGGAGATTTCCCTTTTGGGAGAGATCTGCCAAGAACTTGTTGCTCGCATAGATAGAGATGTACTATTTTTTTGACACAGCTCCCCTAGAGAGTCTAATATGCCTCTTAATAGGTGATCACTCTTGTAGTTCAAGTGTGATTTGATTTCTACAGTAAATTGTCTAACATGAGAATATGCTAGTCTCATCCTCTTAGACTCTTATCTGCTGGCATTTTCAGACGTTTGTTGAATTTTTCACCATCCTTATTTCAATTAGAGTACTTAAAAAACTTTCATACAGCATTCACATTGCTAGGTGACAAGATTCTTAAAACCTATTTAGAGAGCAGCCAATTACTTTAGTATAAATACAATAAACTTTAAATAAACCAAAAATAAATTATGGAGGAATTAGTAAATGCCCCCAAATAATAAACATGAGAGGCTTTCTGGTGAAGAAGGAATTCCATTTTTTCCTACAGTGACTGAAATAACCTTACTCAAAAGCCTACATTCACTAAACTTAGGCTGCATAATGGGGGATGCAAAATTTTGAAACGGGTCTCCACCTGTCTAATATATGAGTTAAACTTTAAAAAAGGAAACAGAAGAAGGAGCAGAAGGAGAAGAAGAAAGGCAGGAGAACCCTGTCTCAATAAAATGGAATGTGACTTTGGGAGAAATCACTAACCAAGTTAGGGAATTTAGGTAGACTTCTGTGGGAAGCATTCCAAAGTTTTTCCTTTTTTAGGGTGAGGAGGGGTTAGGGTTAGTAGGAAAGTGCCACTTAATGATTCACTAGAAATGGTAGACTTTTAGCTGACAAAAAAGGAAGGGCATTGCAGATGAGAGAAAATAATTCGTGGAAAGTAGAAACTATGAAGGATGCATGATGTTTGGGAAATGGGGAATGTTCCCAATATATGAGAGATTGGTGTTACTGAACTTGGGTCTCCTAGTCTGCCAGCAGCAAAGCCAACCTACTGACACCAGGTGAAGAAAAGTATGGTGTTGATTGCAAAGTGCCCAGTGCGGGGTCAAGGAATAAGAATGGGCAGCTCATGCTCAAAAGATCTGAACTGAGTTTTTTCCAGGAAGGCTCTTTGAAGACAAGGCAAGGGAGAGGATCATAGAGTGTGTGATCAGCTTGTGTACAACCTTCTGATTGGAGGTGGTGAGGTAATAAGGTGATGTTTAATCAGCCTTCTGATTCCAACCTACCTGTGTCTATGTGCTGCTTCTTAGTATGCAGTTAACTTCTTCCCTCTGGTGGAAGCTTTAGTATTTGCAAAACAACTCAAGGATGAAGCTCAGAATAATATCTGTAGCTCCTGAGGAGGAACTAAAAGTCCTTGACTCTGCTAAACTATTATTATTTTGTCCTCCTTGACTCTTTTGTTTCTGCATTTTCTTACTTGTCTGATTAAATTTGCTCTTTGAAAAATAGCACTTATCTCTTAGGATAGCCATGAGGATATATGAGATGGTATAATTGAGGCATGCAATGAGTTTTAGAAGCTATTAGAATTATCTAGTGTATAAGCAAAGGCTAGCTAAAGCATGTTGAAAATGAAAAGATGTAGCTTGATTGTAAATTTGATATAGAAAAAGTGGTAAGATGTGAAGGACAGGTCTGGAAGAGGCAGTGGCAAAAATCCAAATACATGACAGAATAGAATGCAAGAGACAATTTAGTTAGAATTCTGAAATCTAGAAAATGTGGGTGACAAGAGAGGATGAGGAATCAAGTCATTCAAGCTAGGGCCTGAAAACTGAGTAAAAGTCTAATAGAGTAAGAGGAGGGGCTACAGAGGAAACACCACTTGCAAAGGCACAGCTGCATGAAGGATCACCATGTGTTTGGAGAAAGAGGGTTATTGTCTGTGGTGGAAACAGAGCCAGGAGCAATGTCTAGGGATCTGTTTGTGATGAGCATCAAATATCCTGTTGGGGTGCTTGAATTTCCTCCCACAAGTAGTGTGTAGCTATTCACTGTTTTTGACATAATCAGTGACTTAGTATATCCTGTATTCAGAAATTAAACATCTGATATAACAAGGATTTTTTTTTATTTTATCATAAACATTTAGGATATTGTATTATGAGACTCTGGATCATATTCAATCCTTTTTAGGAGGAAGTCCCCCTGTTAAGGTGTCACTGCAACTACTAGGGGTGTGTGTGTGGGTTCAGCTTCCTGCTGAGCACTACTGACACAGCTCTGGCAAAAATGGAGTGCTGGCTTCCCCTGCCTCCTTGCGTCTGAGTGAGGTGAAGGCTCAGCTCCTCCCACTGCCCTGCTGTCTTTTCCTCAGGAGTGATCTGATGCTGACTATCTAAGTAAGGCCAGCAGCTTGTTGAGCCCTATTGACCCCAGGGAAGTGGAGAGCTGGTTCACACTGCTTTGTAGTTGCAGCAGGATAGAAGCCCATCCCCTCACTGGGTTCCCACTTACAAGTAGGATTGGATATAGGTGAGCAGAGGACCATTAGCCCCACCTCACACTCCCTCCCTAAGTCTCATTGCTGCCAAATGACAGGGGAGGCTCATTTCTCCCCTGTGCCCCACTGACCATGCCCTGGCAAGGAATCAGACAGTGGGTAGGATAAAGGCGAGTTCCCTTCTTGGCCCCCCCAACACTGAGGGTAGGGAGGCAGGTATGATTTTTCCATCAGTGTTTATCTAGAGTGGGCACATATTACCAGAAAGTTTTCTGTTCTCTTAAGACCACTCTTCTCCTTGTTCTCTAACTAAAAGGAATAGGATTTTCTTGGAGCTTCTTTCGTCTGTGTCTCTTGGCAGTTTGGGGAGGCAGCGCCCTCTCCAGGGTATACAGAAGCAATACGGGAAACACGGGGACTCAAACCGTGTTGTTCCTCAAGTCTCAAAGTCCTAGAGTCTTCCTTCTTCTTTGTCCTTTTTAGAGTCTCCCTATGCTTGTTTGTTGAGTTGCATCCAGGAAATTTTTAGCAATAAGAGGGAGGACCTAAGGGGAATAGAGCTTCGTCTTCAACGGAACCAGAAGTCTATGCCTTCAAACATTTATCAATATTTATCCACTTTCTGGGACTTTCCTAACAGTCTAGTGGTTAAGACTCTATGCTTCCAGTGCAGAGAGCATGTGTTCAATCCCTGGGCAGGGGACTAAGGTCCCACATGCTGCATGGTGCAGCCATATATACCTTCTTATTTTGTGTCAAATTTGGTCTAATACTAGTTAGCTTAACATATCCAGCTACAGAAGTTTGCACACTTACTTTGAACAGAGAGTTGGCTAGAATGAAATGTGTCAGAGTCAAATGAGAGTCCTCTAATGGTGAAATATTCTCAAAGAGCCCCTCATTCTGCCCCTCCAGAGAGAGTATATACTTTAAGAGAAATCAGATTAATAAGAGGATATTCATGACCTTGGGCTTTTGCTTAATCTTTATATGCATCAGTAACATCTTCTGTAAAGTACACACTGGGGAAAAAAGTTTGCTATTCTGAAGATTAATTGGGTCAATGCTTGTAAATCACTGGGAGCAGTAACTGGAAGGTAGTAAATAGTCTCATACTGTTAGTTCCTTTGCTAATACTCTTGCCACTGCTACTATTGCTAACATTTGACTTCTACATTTTCTAACGCTCCTACCATAGGGAGACATCATTCAGCAGAGGTTAGCTACAAAAATTTCACTAAACTAGCCTGGAATTCTAGTTGCCAAAATGAGTTGTCAAGGCAGTGACAGGATTGTGGTGAGCAAGGGGTTGTGTAAAAACCTGTCAGAGTTTTAACTGGATCAGACACAAGCATTCAGTCACTTGAATCAGGCTGACATTCAACAGATTAAAAGGCAACATAGCCAGTGGTTGCAAAAGCTTTATTCAACCATCTGTTCATTTTTATTTTTTCATTTGGAATGTGCATTTATGTTTGCTATGTTCCAAGAATAGTGTGGAAATTAGATGCATGGGGAAAGGAGAAAGGCATTGGAATGTCTATGTACAACTTCCAATATTTGGGAGATAAGATATACTTAATCTATAACTGCAAGTGCACTGAGCATTCTGAAGAAAATATGCAGGTTTATATGGGGAGATAATAGGTGTACTTATTTGGTCTGAAGTCTCAAGATTTCCAAAAAGGATGAGAAAAACCACTTAGGCTGGTACCTATGGTTTAAGTGGGTATTACTCTGATGAGGGGAAAAAATTCTCTCAAGTAGAGTTACTGCATACGAGAGGGTTCTGAGGCAGAAAAGAATATGGACTTGCTTAAAGACTTAAAAGACCAATTTATTTATTTCTAGGGTTTGAGTGTTTGAGGAGTGAGAGAAGAGTAATAAGAAAGAAAAATAAAATGGGCCACATTCAAGTTTTTTTTTTTTTGCCTTTAGTAGATAGATGATAGATAGGTAGATAGATAAAAATGATTTATTTTAAAGAGTTAGCTTACATGATTGTGGGAACTGTCAATTCCAGAATCAACAGGCAGTCCAACAGACTGGAAATTCTGGTAAGAGTTGAAGGCATAGTCTTGAAGCCAAAGGCAGACTGAAAACAGAATCCCTCTTTTCCAAGAGAGCTCAGTTTTTTCCCTCTTAAGGCCTTCAACTGATTAAACAAGGGACATCCACATAATGGAGGATAATCTACTTTACTCAAGTCTACTGATATAAATATTAACCATATATACAAATGCCTTCATGGCAACATCTGGACTGGTGTTTGACCAAACAACTGGTCACTCAAATTAACATATAAAATTAGCTATCTCAGGAGTATTATTGTAAAATATATAAATTGATTGCTGGAAATAGAACTGCTGACAGTGAAAGTAAAGAGAAATAGAAAAATCTAGGACTCAGAATATAAAGACTGGACAGTTAAATGTAGGTGTTTGAAGGTGAAAAAAAGAAATCAATTCAGGTTTCTGAATCAATCAATATGTTGATTGAATGATGGTGCTCCTTATTGAGGTATGGAACATTGGAGGGGAGCAAGTTGGAGGTATAAGGATATAATTAGTTTAATTTCAGATAATTTGTGCTTGAGAGTCAACAAACAAAAATATTTCTCTCTGAAGCATTAAATAGAAGACAGGGAAAGAGAAATAAATATGGTAGTCATCAGTATATACAGATAAATTTCACAGGGGAAACATAGTCTAATTCGCTCAAGCTTTCTTAGTAGGATGTGCATCTGACTATGAACACTCCCTAGGAATTAAAGAGTTTGCCTACTTACTCCCTAGGAATCCAGAAGCCCTGCTTATCTTATACAGAGAAGTCACCTGTTTTGACCTGAAGAATTCACAGTTGGTTTGGACAGGGGCATCTCATCCTATTCTTTAATGGGTCCTCTATAACTAAGCTGGCACCAGAGATCAAGAACACAGACCAGAATTTATGGGTCCAAAAATCCCACTGCTAGGAGACAAACTTCTTGCAAGGAGAAAGTCTCCAGCAGTTTTACTGTCTGGTTCTACTTGGTCATCTCCCCACAGAATGTATTTAGTAATAACTGAAATTATCATGCTTATTTCAGGGTAAGCTGCTGTTGAAGATGGACACAGTCTGAAAGGTTTGAAAGTACAAAACCCCTAACTTACAGCAGAGAATGCCTTTTGAAAAGGTGTAAATACAATTTTGAAAGAATTTTTAGCAGATCAAGTGTTTTTTACATAGGAACAAATATGTTTGTTATGATAACTTCAATTTTGCTTTATTAAAGATAACTTACTATTAGCCTCTGGTTAATAATTTGGTTCCAGAAAATCCACCGTCTACCTTCACCAAGAAGCTCCACATTGGCTAATTACATATGGACCATTATATTTAGAGTACAACTACTCAATTTCTTTTTATTATTATATTTATGGTATTTTATTATATCAAGTCCTACAAAACAACAGACTTCACTAAGAAAATATTTTTCTGGCAAGCTCTCTCTTCAGAGCCCCCTTAATCTCATTGTTCCTGAGGCTGTAGATGAGGGGGTTCAACATGGGGATCACCACCATGTAGAACACAGACACCACCTTGTTCTGGTCAGTTGAGTAGCTGGACTTGGGCATCACGTAAATGAACGTGATGGTCCCATAGAACAGAGTGACTGCTGTGAGGTGGGACGTGCAGGTGGAGAAGGCCTTGTGGCGCCCCTCGGTGGAGTGCATCCTGAGGATGGTGATGAGGATGTAGATGTAGGATACAGCTATGACAATCACTGTGACCACGATGATGGAGCCAGATGTAAATGAGGGGACAACTGCAGGGATACTGATGTCAGAACAGGAGAGTTCAACCAAAGGAGCAAAATCACAGTAAAAATGATTGACTCGATGTGGTCCACAGAAGTGTAAAAGATAGAAGGAAATAATAAAGGAGGAGGCATTGAAAAAACCACCTATGTAAGCCACTATGAGTAACTGGACACAGACTTGTGTGGACATTTTGGTGGAATAAAGCAGTGGGCTGCAGATTGCTATGAAACGATCATATGCCATGGCAGCCAGAAGGATGCATTCAGTTGACCCGAAGAAAACAGCTGAACCCAGCTGGATGGCACAGCCAGGGTAGGAGATAGTATTTTTCTCCACCAGGAAGTTTACAAGCAAATTGGGTGTAACAGAAGATGAATAGCCCACGTCAACAATGGCTAAGTGGCTCAGGAGAAAATACATAGGATGATGGAGCTGAGATGAGATTCTGATAAGAATATTTGTGCCGAGATTCCCACATATGGTCACCAGGTAGATAAAGAGGATGATCATGAAGAGGATGATTCGAAGGACTGGATCATTTGTTAAGCCCAGTAAAATGAACCCTGTCATTTTAGTATCATTCCTCTGCCCCAGGGAATCCATGAGATAAGGTAGCTGCTACCAAAATGAACCTATGATGATACACTGCATTAAGAAATTGTAAGTTCAATGATTCTGTTTTCATGAATACATATAGAAGTTATTATAAGCACATAAATTATTCAAGCTAAGCTTGGATTTTTTAACTTTAGATTCTACACTTTATACATGTGTGTCTTCTATATTTTAAAAATTGTTTTTAGCAAAGGCACTAAAAAAAACCTGCTTCAGATAATGTAGATTCTTTCCCTCTATATTATATATTGATAAAATGTACTTAAAGAGACTTTAAAGCTAAAGATTTAAAAAATTAAGATTTATGAGAAGAGCAAAAAGGAATGATCAGTATAACAAAGATTAAAATGTACAAAGACACATAGGATTATGTTAAGGGGACTCAATAGCTAATACTTATGAAATGCTTAATAAATGATGGGCACAATATTAAGAGTTTTATATATTAAGTTCTATTTTTAATTTCCATGAAATAATATTAAGTACTCTTATTTTTAGAAGAAGAAACTGACTTTGATAATGCTAAGAAACTTACCTAAGTTTATACAGCAAGTGGCAGAATCAAGATGTGGAGCTTAGGTAGTTTGAAACCAGTACATTCCTTTAGAAACTACACTCTAAATGAAATTAAACAACACTTAAGATGAAGTCATATCTCTTGGATAAGAATGGATAACAAATTACCTTTCCACTTTCTGACAGCTAACATATAAACAAGGTGCCTGGTTAGTCACAATGTTTGCATTTTCTATCAAAAAAACAAGACCATGTTTTTGAAAGGAGAAATACAATAGAAGAAATAGAAATTTCAAATTGAAGTTATGGACGAGATCTTTGTTGTGCTCAGTCACTCAGCCATGTCCAACTCTTTGCAGCCCCGTAGACTGTAGCCCACCAGGTTCCTTTGCCCACGGAGTACTGTGAAACAAAATGATGTTAGTTTCAACACGATATACAGCCGAATACAATTACAGCCTGAAAAGAAGTTTACCCAGCTTCATTGTGAGTGGCCAGGTTGAAAATCATCTCCAGATTTTCTGGATTCATATTGTTGATATTGTCCAAAGTCTCTGGTTGCCTGTCAGTTAAAGTCTACAGAGCAATAAACAAAGGAAGTCTTTCCACAAGATAGTTACAAACAGTAAATCTGCAAAGCATCTCAAAGCTAGTGAATCTATTAGTTTAATGACTGAATGTCAAGTGTAGATAGTGTCAAAAGACCATGTGAGCTTCTGATCTTATGGGTGGAAAATGATGAATCCTAGTACCTTGAATTATACCTGTTTATATGCACTAGACTGTAGAAACTTTGGTTAATTCAGCTAATGTTAATTGCTAGCTGAGTGCTGGATTACCTCTGCCCAAGCTTGTGAGTACAGATACAACTTTAGGGTAAAATATTCTCAAACGGTAAATGAAACTCAGTACAACAGATCACTTCACAAAGCAAATCCTTACCTCTTGAGATAAGAATTTGTTCATTTATAGCAATAAATTCAGAGTCATTGTTATATAGCAGCCATCCTATCTTTTATTATTGCTTGTCTTTAGGGATAAGTCTCTGAAGATTTCAGAGATTCACATGTGAATTCAAAAGCACCAGAGGTCATTATTACATTCTCAAGTGAGTATGAAACAATTTATTTCAAATAAAAACAAGTAATCTTTAAGGTTTCTGTCAATTCTGAACTAATCATTTCTTTTTATCAGATTTTTGTGCACTTTCAACTGGTAGTTATTGAAAGTACAAATAATGAATTATCTTAAAGCTAAATATTGATTATAAGTTTACTTTGCTGTTTAAGGTCAAGTAATACTAAACATCAAATATTAAGTAGTAACCTTAGCCTGGGGCAAGTACACAGGAAGGTCAGTCTTATGAGTAGGGTGTAGGTGAGGCAGACATTGATCCAACAGAGGATGTACAGAGAACAAGATAACAGCTATCTTCAGTACCCTGACCATACATGGAGTGAGGTTGTATCTCATTATGGTTTTACTTTGCATTTTCCTGATGATTAATGATATTAAGCACCTTTTCATAATGCTGTTGGCTATTTGTATATCTTCTGTGGAGAAATGCCTATTCATTCCTTTAATGACCTTTTAATCAAGTTATTTAATTTTATTTTTCTACTGTTTATGTGCTTAGTTGCTCAGTCATGTCTGACTTTTTGTGACCCCATGGACTATAGCCCGCCAGGTTCCTCTGTCCATGAGGATTCTCCAGGCAAGAATACTGTAGTGGGTTGCCATGCCCTTCTCCAGGGATTCTTCCCAATCCAGGGATCAAACCCAGGTCTCCCACATTACAGGCAGATTCCTTACCAACTGAGCCATCAGGGAAGTCCACTGATTTATGATTTCCTTATATGTTTGGTACATTATCAGATATATGGTTAGCAAGTATTTCTCCCACTCTATAGGTTGCCTTTTCATTTTATTGATTGATAATGTGATACACTATATTAATAGAATGCAGGATAAAAATTGTATCATCTCAATAGATGCAGAAAAAGCATTCAATGAAATTCAACATCCTTTCATGATCTAAAACTCTCAACAAATTATGTACGGAGGCAACGTACCTCAACATAATAAAAGGTTACACGTGACAAGCCCACAGCTAAAATCATACTCACCAGTGAAAAACTGAAAGTTTTTCCTCTAACATCGGAAAAAAGTCAAGGATGCCTATTCATACCAATCCCATTCAACTTATAATCCTTTAAGTTCTATCAAGAGAAATTAGACAAAATTTAAAACATAAATTAAAAGGCATCCAAATTGAAAAAGGAAATGTAAAATTGTCTCTATTTTCGGGTGGCATGACCTTATATGTGGAAAATACTAGAGACCCCACAAAAAATTTATTAGAATTAATAAATTAATTTAGTAAAGTTTCAGGATATAAAATCAACATACAAAAATCAGCTGTCTTCCATGCCTCATAGACACTAGTGGTCTTGTCTTCGCTTGTCCTTCCTTCCATGTGAAAGTGGTCCTTCCCTTTAGCCATCAGCTGTTGAGTACTAATTAGTTATATAGAGACATCAGGAGAGCTTGGCTGAGATTGGTGGCTGGTTTCTGATGACTATGTGACAGTTTTGTCAATTTTATTGTTCCGTTTTGGAGAGCGAACCAATAAATACCACCAAATATGAAAAAAAAAAAATCAGTTGCCTTTGTATATACTGGGGGAAAAAAGCAACCTGTGAAGCCTTACAAAACAACAGGGCATACTGTATGATTCCATTTGTATGAAATTCTAGAACCTGCAAAACTAAGCCTGGGTGAAAAAAAATCATCAGAATAATGAATACCTCTATATGGGGGATCTCTGACTAACTGAGAGGGGTATGGGGAAATTTCCTGGGCTAATGTAGTGTTCTATATGATGAGAGGTGTTTGAGTTACACAGATTAATGTATTCACCAATATATATTGATTATATACTTAAGATTAGCATATTTCACTTTATGTAAACTTCTGTAAAATTGCATAAAACATAACTTGTAAAAAGTATTGAACTCTAGTTATTGAAATGAGTAAAACAGTACTTATGAGGAAATGTACTGATACCTGTAATTTCCTTTGACATGTGTTATAAAATCAGATGAACTAATAGATGGATAAAGTACAAGAAGATGAGACAAACCAAAGACAATAAAATATTAATGGATGGCATAATGTGTTTTCCAAAATAAAGATAGCAGTAATTCCAGTTTGAGATGCCCTTCCAGAACTTTGTCACTGTCCCATCAAGAGTTGGAATCTATTTAAATGTCCTAAAACTACATAGTACCTCAAAGATATCTGAATGAAAAGAGTGCAGTGCAAGTGGAATAGAGAATAAAAGGTGGTATGGCGTCTACTTGGCTCTCATGAAATGCTCACCTACAGAATCCATTACCATGCACATGCAGAAAGGCTGAATCCACATTTAAGATCTCAGACAACAGCCAGCATAAGCAGCCAGATCTGATAATGATCAACATAGCCAATGTTTCTATTATCCCTGTTGAGCCATGTCTACATGAATTTAGTTAAGTCCACTAAGTTTTGTGGTATGCTTATTACCGAGTTCAAGCTCACTATGCTCACTGCATGACAGGCCAATAAGTCTGTATGACATGTCAATAAAGAGACAAGGTGTTGAGGCAAGGAATGTGACTTTATTTGGTAAGCTGGCTGACCAAGAAGATGGCAGACTAATGTCTCAAAATAACCATCTTGTTGGGGAGTGGTCTAGATGTCAGGTTTTTCTCAAAATAACCATCTTGTAGGGGGTCTAGAGCCAGAGAGAGTAGGAAGAGTTGAGAAAGTAAAGTAAAAAGGCCATTATCTTGCAAATATCTCCTGGAATAGCCAATCTTAGGGAGGGGATGTATTAATCTCTTTATTCTTTTAATCTAGTCAAAGCTATGATTTTCCAGTAGTCATGTATGGATGTGAGAGTTGGACTATAAGGCTGAGTGCTGCAGAATTCATGCTTTTGAACTGTGGTGCTGGAGAGGACTCTTGAGAGTCCCTTGGACTGCAAGGAGATCCAACCAGTCCATCCTAAAGGAAATCAGTCCTGAATATTCATTGGAAGGACTGATCCTGAACCTGAAATTCCAATACTTTGGCCACCTGATGCAAAGAACTGACTCATTTGAAAAGACCCTGATGCTAGGAAAGATTGAAGATGGGAGGAGAAGAGGACGACAGAGGATGAGATGGTTGGATGGCATCACCGACTCAATGGACATGAGTTTGAGCAAGCTCCGGGAGTTGGTGATGGACAGGGAGGCCTGGTGTGTTGCAGTCCATGGTGTCGCAAAGAGTCGGAAGCGACTAAGCAACTGAACTGAACTGAACTGATTCTTATAGCCATTCACAGGTGGGCAGGGTCAGATTATCTCCCTGTGAGCCAAACAACAAAAGCACTTTTAGTTTAACAATCACGCAAAGAGGATCTTGCTGTGACTTATGTTAAAGAATGTACTGCCTATGTTTTTCTCTAATGCTCAGCCGTTAAAAAAAAGGAACAAATCTGAGTCATTTCTAGTGAGGTGGATGAACCTAGAACCTGTTTTATAGAGTGAAGTAAGTCAGAAAGAGAAAAACAAGTATTCCATATTAACACATGTATATGGAATCTACAAAAATAGAACTGATGAGCCTATTTGCTGGGAAGGAATGGAGAGGCAACTATAGAGAACAGTCTTATGGACCCAGTGGGGGAAGGAGAGAGTGGGACGAATGGAGAAAGTAGCATAAACCTATATATACTACATGTGTAAAATAGATAGCTGGTGATATGTTACTGCATAACACAGGGAGTCCAGCCAGGCGTTCTGTGATGACTTAGAGGAGTGGAGTAGCAGGAGGGGAAAGAGGCTCAAGAGGGAGATAATTATGGCTAATTTGCGTTGTTGTATGGCAGAAACCATCACAACACTTTAAAGAAATTTTCCTCCAATTAAAAAAATTTTTTTAATTATAATTAAAAATCAATCAGGTGGAAGAGCAGGATTCCCTGAAGTAGACCATTATGTATGATTATAGTAACAAAAACAGCAAAAAACAAAGGTCAAAGTCAGTGAGACAGATCCATCATGGGGTCAGAATTGGCTCTTCCCTGCGACATTTTCTTCTACAACAGTAGGTACTACAAACTCTCTAGGTAGTGCATATACAGATATAGAGGTATAATTGTTTCAGAATGACTTTATGTCTTCAAAATTTCATGAAGTACTGGAAAAAATTTTGAGTGGCACTGCAGTAAATGGAGATTTCAATTACAATGGAGTTTCCTCTTCAGCAAGGCCTTCTATAGAAGATTTACTTCATGAGAATGCTGTCATCAGAATCATTCTATGTGTTCTTTTTCTTTTCCGTCTTTCTTCTAACTGATTCTCTAGGCAGTGCCCTATATGATTGGCCTCTCCCTAGCCTTGTATATAGGACAGAATACCTGTGGGACTTGGTATTAAGTAGGACTTTTTCAAAAAATATGATATAATCATCCACATTCCAAAATATATTTGAAGAAGTTGAATTTCGATTACTTTATTTTTTTTCAAACAAATAAGAACAAACTTTATTGAATAATCAAGATGCTACCTCAGAATAAAAACAATGTTTTGTGAATGTCACAATGAGTTCTGGGTCCACAGAGAACAATCTTCCTGGTATTTAATGGAAAGGAAGAAACTCCCAAGTAGTGTCAAGGGGCAATGGTCTCAGGTGACCATAGAATTTTTATTAGAATGTGTGTGAAACTTAGCTCCAGCCATGAGGAATAGAGAAGACTCCACAGTATTATTATAAGACACTTTGTAATTTCAGGTATAGACTTAATGCATCACAGACATTCAAAGGGCAAAGTGGCCTAAAAATTTACCCCAAATGACATTAGAAAAAAATCTGTAGACAAATGTGAATGAGCCGTGACTTCCTCATCCAACTTAATGTTTTCTTCTTTCTAACAGATTGGCAGTGATTCCTCTTTGGCATTGAGGTAGGATTTTATTTTATATTTTTATTTTCCATAAACATTGTGCTCGATCCACTAATAATAAACAAGTAGATGTATGTGTTAATAGAAGATACTGAAAATAATAAGAGTCAAATTGGACTAGAGATAAATACTGCTATTCTGCTATTCCACATGGACAACACCAATGAGAGAAGGTTAGAAAGCTGCAAACTGAAAACAAATTGCAAACCTCAGACCAAAGTGAAGTGTGTGGAGAAAGACTGACTTCACACAGCTAAATCACCAGAGGAGTAGGTACCACATTACAAGGCTGCGTGTGAATAGGTCAGTATTGCTGACCTGCATGTGATGTTTTTTAATAAATGAACTAGCAGGAACTGGGTACTTATCATCTGATAGGTCTATATGCACAACATTGTCACTGTGCAAGGAGGTATGTATAAGGACATTTACAGAGGAGAGAAATGTTCATTAGGGATTTTGAACTATGCACTTTTGTAAGTAATAGAAGCAGAGGTTGTATTTGATCACAGGCCTTTCTAACTCTCCTCTATCAACTATCCATTTACAAAAACACACTCCTGTATAATTCTAGATCTAATCTCAAGGCTAATTAAGTGATTTCATTCTATCAATACAGTTAAACAGAAAAGAGTAAAGAAAAACATGAATAAAATCCCTATGTCATTTCCATTATTTAATTGTAAATTTTACTGTAAACCATTGGCAATTGAATTTTTTGTGTTTTCCTCCCCCATCTCCATTTTTCCTTTGACTACTCAGTGTGGCCATTTGGTTTCATAATTAAGTAGTTGTGATTTATGTAACACAACAAGCATTCCTTTGGTGGGTCTAATATATAGGCTCATTGAAAGAAGTAAGGAAATAAATTTTCATCCATCTACAAAAGTCATTTATAACTAGAAAAAGCATAAGCATCGTGAAACTTGAATTGTGTAAATTTTGTTAAATTTGCTATCAACACTCATATCTATTACTCAGTAAAGCATACTCCTTGATCTTCTCATTTAAAATATTGGTATCTTTCCTGAAAATTATAGAAAAATTGACTCAAAGTTGATTTTCATTTTAGTTGAGTTGGAAGAAAGTTAAATGCATTTTTCTAAAGACTTGGTGGTAAATATTTACTGTTTCTCCAGCTTTAAATGCTACCCCATGAACAGAAATTAAGTGGAACTGCCAGAAAATTCCTCTTGTTCAGCCTGGAAGGGAATGACGAGTGACATAGTGGTTCCAGTAGCCCCTACGCTGGCCATGGTTTTGATGTAACTCTTGGGATTTATATTGGTTTACAGGGCCCGTTGTCCAGGATTTTGATGTGGTGATGAAACAAGAGAGTCTGAAAGGTGACTTAAGAAAGAACCTTAAAATTTCTGCAAGTCTCACTGCAATCTCAAAGAAATTAGGCTTACTAAATCTGCTAGATCTCTCTGCAAGGATGGGTAATGGCCAAACTGGGAAATTGGTTTTTCAGGTAAATAAATCGATTATGTCCCCTTTAGTCGATAGAAGTGGTCTAGCCCAAGGAGGATGAATTTATAACAAAATGCTGGGCCAGAAAAGAACTCTCTCAAATTCTGTCCCTTGGAGAGTGACCAGAAGTAATCGGAATATTGTCATATTGATATGTTTTCAATCACTAGCTCCCTTGAGTGTTATTAGAAAAATAGGTTTTATGAGTATAAATGGGAAAAGGAAGTAACAGAGTCACAGTGGTAGTTTATGAAACCGTAGACATGGCAACTTTTTTCTAGTTTTTTTTTTTTTTTCTCTTCTTGGGAAAACCTAACAGAAACTTGGGATGGATGTGAGTGAGGTCATATAACTTTCAAGAAGGCTCCTTTAGTGATTCTGATACACTCCCTACTATAGGAGCATGCGTGTGTGTGTGCTAAGTTGCTTCAGTTGTGTCAGACTCTGCGACCTAATGGACTGTGGCCCACCAGGCTCCTCTGTCCATGGGATTCTCCAGGCAAGAAAACTGGAGTGGGTTGCCATGCCCTCCTCCAGGGGATCTTCCCGACCCAGGAATCAAACCTGCTACTCTATGTCTCCGGCATTGGCAGGTGGGTTCTTTACCACTAATGCCACCAGGAGCAGTTATGGCAACTGTGTCTTATTTGATGCCACAGAAAGTGAAGTATATTGTCCAGGTCAGAAAGCAATAATCCATTTTGCTTTCTCCCAAGCAAACCATTCCTAGAATTTAGAGGGATTTGGGGGGATGGGGCCAAGGTAGAATATGAAATACACTTTATTCATTAACGGGCATGTATTAAATAGTTTTGTATGCACTTTTTTTAATTTGCTGAGTCTTGCATTTATTTATTTTAACTAATTTTATTTCTAGTTCCCTATTATTTTGCTTGTCTTTTTAAAAATTAAACTATAGTTTATTTACAATATTGAGTTAGTTTCAGGCGTACAGCTTCAGATTCTTTCCCATTATGGGTTACTGCAAGATATTGAATATAATTCTCTGTGCTATACAGTAGGTCTTTGTGTTTATCTATTTTTATGTATAATAGTGTGTATCTGTTAATCCCAAACTCCTAATTTATTCCTCCCTTTTTGGTTACCATAAGTTTGTTTTCTGTGCCTATATCTGTGAGTCTATTTCTTTTTTGTAAATAGTTCATCTGTGTCTTTTAAAAAATTCTACCTGTAAGTGGTATCATATGATATTCATCTCTTTTTTTGGACATGCTTCATTTATGGCTGCACTGGGTCTTTGCTGCTGTACGCAGGATTTCTCTAGTTGTGGAGAGTGGAGCTACCCTCTAGTTGTGGTTTCTCAATGCAGTGGCTTCTCCTGTAGAGCCCAGGGCTCCGTAGTTGTGATTGCTGGCTCCAGGGTGCATGGCTTCAGTAGCTGTGGCACAGGGGCTCATGAGTTGTGGTTCACAAGCCCTCAAGTGTGCAGGCTTAAGTAGTCGTGGTACATGGGCTCAGCAGTTGCAGTGCACAAGCTCTAGCGCACAGGCTCAGTAGTTGTGGCACGTGGGCTTAGTTGCTCTGAGGCACGTGGAATCTTCCCTGCCCAGGGATCAAACCCGTGCTTCCTGTATTGGCAGGTGATTCTTGTTCATTGCATCATCAAGGAAGTCCTCTATCTTTCTCTTTCTCACTTACTTCACTTAGCACATAATATTCTGAAGGTCCATCCACGTTGCTGTGAATGACATTATTTCATTCTTTTTTATGACTGAATAGTATTCCATTGTGTGTGTGTGTGTGTGTGTGTGTGTATACATATACCACATTTTCTTTATCCATTCATCTGTTCATGGACGTTTAGGTTGCTTCCATATCTTGGCTATTGTAAATGGTGCTGCTATGAACACTGGGATGCGTATGTCTTTTCAAATTAGCATTTTTGTTTTTTTGGAGTATATACCTAGGAGTGGAGTTGTTGGGTCATATGGCAGTTCTATTTTTAGTTTTTTGAGAAACTTCTATACGTTTTCCACATGGTTGCACCAATTTATATTTAAGGATGTGACATTTAAGCTGAGTTTGGAACAAAGACTGTGGTTTAAGAATCGCAGAGGGAGAACATTGCAATTAGAGAAACAATGTGTATCTGTGTATACAGTAGGAGCCACCAAGGGGCACTCCATGCTTGGGGGACAATGGGATGCTTTTCACATAGAGGAATTTAGTGGCAGAAGATGAGATGGACAGGTAAACCTTGAATGCCATGTGAGGACACTGGCATTTGCAGGAACACTTTTTAACCTACTAGTTAAGAAAATCTACACCCAAGTAACTCTGTCTGGGAATAAACACCACCTCCTCCTTTAGCAAACTTTATCACCTTCACAGTTAACTCTCTAGACTATAGTTCCCTTATCTCAAGCATGGACACAATACTACTATTTATCCTGTAAGGTATTTAAGAGGTTATGTGAGAGAGGTGTTCTGGGTACATTAGAAAATGTTAGTCACTCAATCACGCCTGACTCTTTGTGACCCCATGGACTGTAGCCTGCCTGGAATTCTCCAGGTGTACCAGGGTGGGTGTGGGTGTGTTAGTCACTCAGTCGCTCTTTGCAACCCCATGGACGATAGCTCACCAGTCTCCTCTGTCCATGGAATTCTCCAGGCAGAAATACTGGAGTGGGTTGCCATTCCCTTCTCCAGGGGATCTTCCAGACCTAGGGGCTGAACCCAGGTTTTCTGCATTGCAGGCAGTTTCTTTACCGTCTGAGTCACCAGGGAAGCCCCTCTGGATACATTGGCTATCTAGATATTTTTTAAGCATGTCAGGCTCATTCTCACCATGGGATCCTTGCAGTAGCTGTTTCCTGCATGTATCATGTTTTGCCCCTAGATCTTATATGGAGCATGCTTACCACATTCTAATCACAAAATATCAGTTCCACAGAAAGGGCTTTCCTGACTCTATAGTCCAATGTAGCCACCCAGTCCCTCACTTCCATATCACTTTCCTTTAATTCTCTTCATGGCATTTTTCTCTATCTGAGATAGGAAAGGTCATATGTGTCTTATCCTATATTATATTTCCCATACAAAGAATTGACTAATACATTGTATACAATAACTAAATATTTTTGAAATCAATGTGTTGAACTTTAGATAGTCAATTAAGCAACCCATACCTTGGTTTCAATTTTTGTAACATCAGGATTGAAATACTGCCACACATAATTGTTGGGAGAAATCTAATGAGAAAAACACACAGAATTTTTTCCAGTGTATTTGAAAAATGAGTAAATACTGGTTACCTACATCATTGCCTTGTATATTTTTTGCCCAGTAATTCAGTACTTAAACAACACACAAACTTTGCAGATAATGGTATATTTTCTGTTTTCTTCAAGCTTTGTGGATCCTGCAAAAATACTTTCCAGTGTGTTTCTACCAGTCTGTCTCCAATCTACAACTCCACACCGATGTCTTCTCACTGTTTTTCTTTCATTCCCTAACAACAGTGCCTGAAACCAAGCTCCGTATTATTTGGAACATCTGTATGTTACTTTCATGCTGTCATCTCAAACACAGAGTAGATATTTTAACAACTGATGGAAACAACCTGAGGTAGTTGAGTTCTTACAAGAGCTATGCTGCAAAGAAGCCCTGTCCACCAGTATACCAGTTAGCTTTATGCTGGAAGTTTTCCTGAAAGCTCAAGAATTGATCAGAACATCATGAACCAGATGAGCCGTCCAGGATTAGAATAGTCTCCATAACCATTTTGCCTCCATGATCTGCCTGAATGACAGACAATTATTGAACACCTCTGCTTCAGCTCATAGTTATGTACAGAAAATTAGTATACATTTCAAACTGGCGTTAAGTCTGAAAGTCCACTCATTCTTAAGTCCATTCACTGACATAATGGTCAGCCAAGCAGCCACTGCCTCCTGTGGAGCACCTCTAAGGACAGAATTGTTTCCCAAGAGTGTTTGGAAGCTATTCAAAAGTTTTTCCTTACATCTCTTTAATATTGATTCAGTCAACATTGTTAAGTACTTCTCTATGCCAAGTTATGATTAGACCACACACAAAACATTTTATATCCTTTACTCCTCATACTCTTGTAAGTGAGAAAATAAACATTTTCCATATTTCTCTCATTCCTGAAGATTCTGATTGTAGAAGCTGGAAAGAGGTGAGAAATTAGGGAGCTCCTAGAATGTATATTTGGGCCTACTCTATGGAATTTATATATACTCCCCTATGAGAATCTTTTTTGTCATCACTCTGAGTCCTGATGTAGAATTAAGCCAACTACATTTAACTTCCTTTCCTCAGGCTTTTTTGTTAAGAGTTGTCTCGTCAGTGTCTATGATTAAAGGCATCAGCACATCAGTACTTTCAGCAGACTTATCAGAGTCTTAGCCCCAAGAACCTCTATACCTTTGGAGGAGAGTTGCTACATACACCAAGAGAATGGGCAATCATTTTACAGTGAGCACATTCCTTCTGTGGGGATTTTCCAGTTTCTCAGACCTGCAGGATCTCCTTTTTCTGATGATTTTCTTCTCCCATGTGACCATCCTAGCTGCAAACACATCCGTAATGGTGGCTGTCAAGCTCAGTCACAACCTTCACACTCCCATGTACTTTTTCCTCTGTGGCCTCTCCTTTTCAGAAACCTGTACCACTGTGGTAATCATCCCTCGCATGTTGGTGGACTTGCTATCAGACAGTAAGTCCATTTCTATTCCTGAGTGTGCCACACAGATGTTTTTCTTCTTTGGCTTAGGAACCAACAACTGCTTCATCTTGGCCGCCATGTCCTATGACCGTTACACTGCTATTCACAACCCACTGCACTACTCCATCCTTATGACCCATAAGATCTGCTTTCAACTGATGATGGCTTCTTGCATTACTGGGGTTGTGGTGTCACTGTGCATTGTCCTCATAGTATTCAACTTGTCTTTTTGTGACTCTAGCATCATCCAACATTTTTTTTGTGACATTACACCTGTAGTCTCCCTTGCCTGTGATTACACCATTTTTCAGAAAATGGTTCTTCTTGCCTTCACTGTCTTTGTGTTGGTGGGCAGCTTTATTTTAATTATGATTTCCTATGTCTTCATTGGGTCCATAGTTATGAAGATGCCTTCTGCTAAGGGGAGGTATAAGGCCTTCTCAACTTGCTCCTCCCACCTCATTGTGGTATGCATACACTATGGATTTGCTGGCTTTGTCTATTTGAGGCCCAAGAACAGTGACTCTTTCCATGAAGATATGCTGATGGCTGTGACATATACAGTGCTGACACCTCTGCTTAATCCCATTGTTTACAGTCTAAAAAACAAAGCAATGCAAATAGCCCTAAAGAAAGTACTAGACAATATATGTAGGTTTTCCCCTTAGATAGTAAATAAAAGAGCCCTGAACACTTCTAAAAATTTTATAGTGCAAGCGTTGATAAATAAAAGTAGAGAAAGTGAAGTTCTTTTTGTTCAGTCGATAAGTTGTGTCTAATTCTTTGTGACTCCATGGACTGTGGCACACCAGGATCCTCTGTCCTCACTGTCTCCCAGAGTTGGTTCAAATTCATGTCTATTGAGTCGATAATGCTGTCTAACCATCTCATCCTCTGCCGCCCTCTTCTCCTTTCACCTTCAGTTGGAGTACTTCCAATGCAAATCATCACTTTGTTATACAGAGCAATTAAAATGTATTCTAATGACTAATATGCTCTGGTCTTACTCCTTTTCTGCCATAAAACTAGACGTAGTTTTAAAATATTTTTAAACAAAATATTTAAAATTTTTATTACATACATACATACATATACATATATATGCATGTGTGTGCATATATGTGTGTGCTTAGTCGCTCAGTTGGTCTGACTTGGAAAGGTTGTTGCTGAATGAAAAGACGCCGGGATTCTTGGCCTCCGGAGAAGAATTCAATCCGGGGCCAGAGACGAGGCTGGATCACTCAGAGCCTTTATGTAATAAAGTTTTATTAAAGTATAAAGGAGATAGAGAAAGCTTCTGACATAGGCATCAGAAGGGGGCAGAAAGAGTAAACCCCGGCTAGTCTTCAGTTGGGTGTTATATAGTCACTAGCAGTCTGTTAATGAAAGAAAGGAGTGTCTTAAAACTCAGAATGGCACCAGGCCCCTCACCCATAAGATGCATTTTGGGATAATCTTGGCACCAGACGACTCATCCCAGGCCATAAAATGATTGACTTGAATCTTGTAGAAGAGCAGAGTACCAAACAAATAGTTTCGTTTACATAGATTAGGGGAACAATATCTGAGTATAACATACTGGTTTGTTAAGTAGGTTCTGAGCCATTAGGTGGAACCGACTTGAAGACAGAGTCTGGGGTAAATGCATAGTACATTAGCATAGCTTAAGACAAACATTTCCATAAGAAAAATGCATTGGTTAACTCAAGGTTTGAGAATAGTTAACTTCAGGTGAAACCAGGTGTCATTATGGCAACACAGTATTTTAAGAGAAACCTCCTTTTACATTTGTATAGAGAAGGAAAAAAATATCACTAGTTTGTTTCCTCCTGCCCCTTAAGAGAGATAAAAATGTCTGACACTTGCAGCCTATTTCCTCCATTTGGAGACCCCTGGCCTTCCTGCCTGTTACCCTCTCAACTCTTTACAAAACCATGGACTGTAGCCCACCAGGCTCCTCTGTCCATGGGATTCTCTAGGCAAGAATAATGGAGTGGGTAGTCATTCCATTCTCCAAGGTATCTTCCTGGTCCGGGGGTCAAAGCCAGATCTTCTGCAATGCAGGTGAAGTCTTTATCATCTGAGCCATCATAGAAGCCCAGATATATGCATATACACAAGCACATATGTATGTAGTAAGTGTATCAAAATGTTTTAGAATATTGTATTTTCTTTTTTTATTCAGGTGTAGATGATTTGGGAATACTGTATTTTTCATAATTTTGGTTTCTTTGGAGAAGGAAGAAAATTATATTAAAAAGGATAAGAGAGAATGAAAGAGGGGGAGAGAGAGAGCAAGAGAGAAAGAGAGGAAAGAGAAAGATCAGTAATTTACATAATCAAAAAAAGAAAAAAAAACAAGCACAAAAATTTAGTGTTGAAATGAGTGAAAGATCACAATACAGAGAAATTTTAAAACACTTTAATACCCCAAAAGGGAGAAGATATATGTATATGTAGGCTGATTCATCACCTGTACAGTAGAAACTAACACAAATTTGTAAAACAACTGTACTTCAATAAAAATGAAAAGTTTGAAGTACAGTCACTTCACAATATTGTTAGTTTCCACTGGATAGCAAAGTAAAACAG
Source organism: Cervus elaphus (assembly GCF_910594005.1). Lineage (NCBI taxonomy): Eukaryota > Metazoa > Chordata > Mammalia > Artiodactyla > Cervidae > Cervus > Cervus elaphus. Next base: position 57,970,698 of record NC_057815.1, read on the forward strand.
CTATACATATACAAATATCTCCCTTTCTTTTAGATTTCTTTCCCATTTAGGTCACCACAGAGCACCAAGTACAGTAGGTTCTCATTGGTTACCTATTTTCTATGTATCAGTAGTATATATATGTCAGTCCCAGTCTCCCAATTCACCCCATCAGCTTTTCCCCCTTGGTATCCATACATTTGTTCTCTCTGTCTGTCTATTTCTGTTTTGTAGATAAGATTGTCTATACCAATTTTTTTTTCTAGATTCTACATATGTGTGTTAATGTACGATATTTGTTTTTCTTTTTCTGACTTACTTCAACTCTGTATGGCAGTCTCTACTGCTGCTCACTTCAGTCGTGTCTGACTCTGTGCCACCCCATCCCTGGGATTCTCCAGGCTAGAACACTGGAGTGGGTTGCCATTTCCTTCTCCAATGCATAAAAATGAAAAGTGAAAGTGAAGTTGCTCAGTCACGTCTGACTCTTCCCGACCACATGGACTGCAGCCTACCAGGCTCCTCCATCCATGGGATTTTCCAGGCAAGAGTACTTGAGTGGGGTGCCATTGTCTTCTCCGATGACAGTCTCTAGGTCTATCCGTGTCCTTACCAATGACCCAATTTTGTTCCTTTTTATAACTAATATTCTATTATGTATGTATACCACATCTTCTTTTTTATTCCTCTGTTGTTGGATATTCAGATTGCTTCCATGTCTTGGCTACTGTAAATCGTGCTGTAATGAACATCGGGGTGCATGTGTCCTTTTGTATTATGGTTTTCTCTGGGTATATGCCCAGAGAAAATTAATTTTAAAAAACTAAAAAATAAAAGGAAAAAAAAGAAAGAAAACATTTGTTTAACTCTATTCAAAGAAATAAGGAAACTAGGTGAGAATGGATGAATTTTTGAAAAAATAAAGTGATGAAAGTTACTTCAAAACTAATATGCACTTTTAGCATGTCAAATTCCAGGAATAATACAGATACCTGTCAAAGAGCTATTCTTTTCAACCCCAACAAAGGAGTATGCTAGATGATATCATAATGGACTTCCACAAGTCCTCAAAAAACAAATAATAGAAATGCTGAGTTAGAGCATAGACAAAGATAAATAGCTTTGAATTTACGCAAACCATAGGGGTGGAAGGTGCTGTAAATAATTGAATCTGAGGCCACTTGTAATAAGGGAGAGGCTAAAGGGAGGGCTAGGCATCTGAGGCCAGATTGTCTAATAGCACATCCATATGCTGAGTGACATTCCCAATGTTGTAGCTGGACTGAGGGACTGAGATGGGAGAAAGAATCAAGGGGCTGGTGGCAAAGTCCTTAATAAATAAGAAGAAACTGGGTGGTTAAGAAAGGACTGTGAGGAAAAACTTGTGTATTGTTTCATTGCTGGATAGTATTGGTGTCAATAAGTGAAACATTATGTCATGAAGATTGCTGGTAAATGATTTAGCAATGTGGTGAGGGGCTAGGAGAATGTCAACATTGTGTGCAGGTGTCTGTAGAATTGGGAAGTGAGCAACTTCTCTTCAGTAGAGCTAAGAAGTCCCCTCCTTGGATAGCTAGATTTGGTTTAGATGGAGAGGTAGATCATGTACTTTCTGAGAAGTTTATAGGTGAAATAGAAAGAAGATTTCAGAATCAAAGTTAAACTTATAGGAGAAAGCTTAGCAAGGAAAGAGAATTTTGAAGAGACAAAGCAGGAGTTGTGTATGAGTGAGTACTGGTGAAAAGAGCTCCCAATGGCTTACAGTTGGGATTCACATCACAGTTTCATTGATTGTAGGTGGTGTCAGAGACTATTGGGTCTGTTGTTCTCATTCTTTGCTCAACATTGAATTAAAGTTTGGCTAGAGGTTCTCTGACCAGCCATTTCACAAACTTCATCATTCCATTTTCACAAATCTCCCTGCTAGTGTGAAAAATCTCTAACTCCTCATATAATTATCTAAACTTTTTATTTCATTAATTATTTTAAGTCCCCAAATTTTGACCAAATTGAATTTATCCCTGGGGTGCAAGTTTGGTTTAACATATGAAAAATCAATATAATATATCACAGAAACAGAATGAAAGCTAAAATCACATGATCAGATCAATAGATATGGCATATACACACAATGAAATGTTATTCAGTCATTAAAAAAATAAGGAAATGTTGCCACTTGTGACAACATGGATGTATCTGGAGACAAAGGAAGTTAAATTCATAGTAGTACAGAATAGAATAGAATACCCTCCCAGGGTTGGGGAGGTAGGGGGAATGGGAAGATGTTGGTCAAAGGGTACAAAGTTACGGTCATGGAACATGAATAAATTCTAGAGATTGAATGTACAGTATTATAACTATAGTTCACAACACTGTATTTTATACTGGAAATTTTCTAAGAGTCAGTTTACTCTTATCACACCTAAAAAAGATAAGGAGATGTGAGGAGAAGAATATGTTCAGTTCAGTTCAGTCGCTCAGTTGTGTCCAACTTTGCGATCCCATGGATCATGGCATGCCTGGCTTCCTTGTCCATCACCAACTCCCAGAGCTTACTCAAACTCATGTCCATCAAGTTGTTAGCTTGGTTGTATTTAGCAATTCACTATGTATATGTATGTCAAGACATCAGGCTTAACAGTTTAAACATATACAATTTTTATTTTAAAAGTCTTAAAATTGTTTTAGAGGTGAAAAAGAACATGGCAACTAGCACTTTATATCATACCATTTGAATGGAAACCATTGTGTTTTTAAGAAACATTTCTTTGATTATTGTGATACATAACATACTCAACTTTTGTTTCCTCAGTTCATGAGCTAGTGCTAGGAATAAAAGAAACACTAAATAAATAATTCATTGATTAGAATTAATGTTTAACCAACAGATACTTGTTAAATGCTTGCTCTGTACCAGACACTGTACTTTGAGTTAAGGATAATTAATTCAACCTCCCACATTACTACTTTTACCCACCCACCAGTTTCTGCAACTGCATTTCCAACTCTCAGTGACCAGTTAATTCCTTTCTTCCCTTCATGTCTCAGTTTAAATGTCATTTCACCAGTAAAGCTTTTCTTGAGCCTCACAAATAAATGCATTTGCCAAATGATGTTATGTAAAGTAGAGACAGAGAAAAAAGATACAACCTGGAGCTTTTGGTAGTGAGGTAGGGTGTACACAGAACTTTGAGGTCAAAGATGCCTGATACTTGTGAGGCCAAGATACTGGAGAGGACAAGGAAAAACAAAAATTACAGGGCAGTGAGCCTGAAATCCTATGTATAATTTCTCATTATGGAATTTGACTACTTAAAAGTTGCACATGGGTTGGTGAGATATCAAACACCAAGTGGAAATCAGCTTATGAGAGCTTGAAGATCTTAGCAGAGATTTGGGCATTTTGCAGCATTGGTTTGATAGAGTTTGGTAGATAGGCTGTTTAAGGTAGAGGGGACCCATCAGTTCAGTTCAGTCACTCAGTTGTATCTGACTCTTTGTGACCCCATGAATTGCAGCAAGCCAGGCCTCCCTGTCCATCACCAACTCCCAGAGTTTACTTAAACCCATGTCCATTGAGTCGGTGATGCCATCCAACCATCTCATCCTCTGTTGTCCCCTTCTCCTCCTGCCCCCAATCCCTCCAGGATCAGGGTCTTTTCCAATGAGTCAACTCTTCACATGAGGTGGCCAAAGTATTGGAGTTTCAGCTTTAGCATCAGTCCTTCCAGTGAACACCCAGGACTGATCTCCTTTAGGATGGACTGGCTGGATCTCCTTGCAGTCCATGGGACCTTCAAGAGTCTTCTCCAACACCATAGTTCAAAAGCATCAATTTTTCGGCGCTCAGCTTTCTTCACAGTCCAACTCTCACATCCATACATGACCACTGGAAAAACCATAGCCTTGACCAGATGGACCTTTGTTGGCAAAGTAATGTATCTGCTTTTTAATATGCTATCTAGGTTGGTCATAACTTTCCTTCCAAGGAGTAAGGGTTTTTTAATTTCATGGCTGCAATCACCATCTGCAGCCATTTGGGAGCCCAAAGAATTAAAGTCTGTCAGTTTCCACTGTCTCCCCATCTATTTCCCATGAAGTGATGGGACCAGATGCCATGATCTTAGTTTTCTGAATGTTAAGCTTTAAGCCAACTTTTTCACCCTCTTCTTTCAATTTCATCAAGAGGCTTTTTAGTTCATCTTCACTTTCTGCCATAAGGTTGATGTCATCAGCATATCTGAGGTTATTGATATTACTCTCGGCAATCTTGATTCCAGCTTGTGCTTCTTCCAGCCCAGCGTTTCTCATGATGTACTCTGCATATATGTTAAATAAGCAGGGTGACAATATACAGCCTTGATGTACTCCTTTTCCTATTGGGAACCAGTCTGTTGTTCCCCATAGCACTGTATAATTTTGGAAGTCCTGAAATACTACACCTTAGGAGTAATTGCTACATCCTAGGAACAAGGTCAAACCAGAGTTAGATCATCCCCAGCAAAGCACAACACCCAACCTACATTGTAAACACCACCAGTTTCTATTAAGATGCACCTTTAGGAATTATACTGTACATGGAGACATCAGTCCTTTATTTATTTGAATGACCCATTTGGGCATTATTTCTTCATTTCCTGAAAGGGATCAATCTAGTGCTTTATTTTCCTGCCAAAATAAAATTGAATACATTATGGAAGAAGATTAGCTCATCTAGAACCTCTAAAGTGTTTTGTTTTTTTCTTCTTTTTAAAAAAACTTATCTAACTGCCATATGACCCAGCAATCCCACTCCTGGGCATACACACCGAGGAAACCAGATCTGAAGGAGACACGTGCACCCCAATGTTCATCGTGGCACTGTTTATAATAGCCAGGACATGGAAGCAACCTAGATGCCCATCAGCAGACAAATGGATAAGGAAGCTGTGGTACATATACACAATGGAATATTACTCAGCCATTAAAAAGAATTCATTTGAATCAGTTCTAATGAGATGGATGAAACTGGAGTCCATTATACAGAGTGAAGTAAGCCATAAAAAAACCCACCAATACAGTATACTAATGCATATATATGGAATTTAAAAAGATGGTAATGATAACCCTATATGCAAAACAGAAAGAGACACAGATGTACAGAACAGACTTTTGGACTCTGTGGGAGAAGGCGAGGGTGGGATGTTCTGAGAGAATAGCATTGAAACAAGTACACTATCAAGGGTGAAACAGATCACCAGCCCAGGTTGGATGCATGAGACAAGTGCTCAGGGCTGGTGCACTGGGAAGACCCAGAGGGGTCAGATGGGAAGGGAGGTGGGAGGGGGTATTGGGATGGGGAACACATGTGGGTCCATGGCTGATTCGTGTCTGTGTGGCAAGGACCACTGCAATATTGTAAAGTAATTAGCCTCCAACTAATAAAAATAAATGAAAAAAATAAAAGAAAAAAATAAAAAATAAAGGGCTGGTTAGGAAAAAAAAATTAAAAACTTATCTATTTTTAACTGAAGGATAATTGCTTTACAATATTGTGTTGGTTTCTGCAAAACATCAGCATGAATCAGCCATAGGTATACCTATGTTCTCTCCCTTTTGAACCTACCCCCCATCTCCCTCCCCATCCTAACCCTCTAGGTTGTTACAGAGCCTCAGTTTGAGTTCTCTGAGACATATAGCAAATTCCCATTGGCTATCTATTTTTACGTATGGCTATGTATACGTTTACATGTTATTCTCACCATACATCCCACCCTCTCCTTCCTCCCTCCTCCACCATGCCCATAAATCTGTTCTCTATGTCTGTGTCTCCATTATTGCCCTGCAAGTAGGTTCATCAGTACCATCTTATCAGTACCATCTTTATAGACAAGTCATAGAGGATCTTCTGTGATTTATGTCATAGACTGTTATGCCTATGTTTTTCTTTAAGAGTTTTATAATTTTGGGTCTTAAATTTAGATCTTTAATCCATTTAGGGTTTATCTTTGTGTATGGTGTTAAGTAGAAATGGAGTCCTTCAGAGAAGAACTGCAGTTCCTTAGAAGAAATGGAGTAGCCATCATACTCAACAAAGAGTCCGAAATGCAGTACTTGGATGCAATCTCAAAAATGACAGAATGATCTCTGTTCATTTCCAAGGCAAACAATTCAACATCATGGTAATCCAAGTCTATGCCCCAACCAGTAATGCTGAAGAAGCTGAAGTTGAATGGTTCTATGAAGACCTATAAGACCTTCTAGAACTAACACCCCCAAAAGATGTCCTTGTCATTATAGAGGACTGGAATGCAAAAGTAGGAACTCAAGAAACACCTGGAGTAACAGGAAAATTTGGCCTTGGAGTACGGAATGAAACAGGGTAAAGGCTAATAAGGTTTTGCCAAGAGAACGGACGGGTCATGGCAAACACCCACTTCCAACATCACAAGATATGACTCTACACATAGACATTACCAGATGTCAATACCAAAATCAGATTGATTATATTCTTTGCAGCCAAAGATGGAGAAGATCTATACAGTCAGCAAAAACAAGACTTGGAGCTGACTGTGTCTCAGATCATGAATTCCTTATTGCCAAATTGAGACTTATTTGAAGAAAGTTGGGAAAACCACGAGACCATTCAGGTATGACCTAAATCAAATCCCTTACAGTTATACAGTAGAAATGAGACATAGATTTAAGGGACTAGATCTGATAGAGTGCCTGATGAACTATGGATGGAGGTTTGTGACATTGTACAGGAGACAGGGGTCAAGACCATCCCCAAGAAAAAGAAATGCAAAAAAGCAAAATGGCTGTCTGAGGAGGCCTTACAAATAGCTGTGAAAAGAAGAGAACCAAAATGCAAAGGAGAAAAGAAAAGATACACCCATTTGAATCGCCCATTTGAATGCAGAGTTCCAAAGAATAGGAAGGAGAGATAATAAAGCCTTCCTTAGTGATCAGTGCAAAGAAATAGAGGAAAACAATAGAATGGGAAAGACTAGAGATCTCCTCAAGAAAATTAGAGATACCAAGGGAACATTTCATGCAAAGATGGGCTCAATAAAGGACAGAAATGGTATGGACCAAACAGAAGCATAAGATATTAAGAAGAGGTGGCAAGAATACACAGAACTATACAAAAAAGATCTTCATGACCCAGATAATCATGATGGTGTGATCACTCACCTAGAGCCAGAGATCCTGGAATACAAAATCAAGTGGGCCTTAGGAAGCTTCACTACAAACAAAGCTAGTGGAGGTGATGGAATTCCAGTTGAGCTATTTCAAATCCTGAAAGATGATGCTGTGAAAGTACTGCACTCAATATGCCAGCAAATTTGGAGAACTCAGCAGTGGCCACAAGGACCAGAAAAGATCAGTTTTCATTCCAATCCCTAAGAAAGGAAATGCCAAAGAATGTTCAAACTACCGCACAATTGCACTCAGCTCACACACTAGTAAAGTAATACTCAAAATTCTCCAAGCCAGGCTTCAACAGTACATGAACCATGAACTTCCAGGTGTTCAAGCTGGTTTTAGAAAAGGCAAAGGAACCAGAGATCAAATTGCCAACGTCCATTGGATCATCGAAAAAGCAAGAGTTCCAAAAAAACATCTGTTTCTGCCTTATTGACTATGCCAAAGACTTTGACTGTGTGGATCATGACAAACTCTGGAAAATTCTTCAAGAGATGGGAATACCATACCACCTTGAGAAATGGCTCCTGAGAAATCTATGTGCAGGTCAGGAAGCAACAATTAGAACTGGACATGGACCAACAGACTGGTTCCAAATTGGGAAACGAGTATGTCAAGGCTGTGTATTGTCACCCTGCTTGTTTAACTTATATGCAGAGTACATCATGTGAAACGCTGGACTGGATGAAACACATGCTGGAATCAAGATTGCCGGGAGAAATATCAATAACCTCAGTTATGCAGATGACATCACCCTTATGGCAGAAAGTGAAGAATTAAAGAGCATCTTGATGAAAGTGAAAGAGCAGAGTGAAAAAGTTGGCTTACATCTCAACAAAGAAAACTAAGATCATAGCATCTGGTCCCATCACTTCATGGCAAATAGATGGAGAAACAGTGGAAACAGAGAGTTTATTTTGGGGGGCTCCAAAATCACTGCAGATGGTGACTGTGGCCATGAAATTGAAAGATGCCTGCACCTTGGAAGAAAAGTTATGACCAACATAGACAGCATATTAAAAAGCAGAGACATTACTTTGCTAACAAAGGTCCATCTAGTCAAAGCTATGGTTTTTCCAGTGGCCATGTAGGGATGTGAGAGTTGGACTATAAAGAAAACTGTTCACTGAAAAGCTGATGCTTTTGAACTGTGGTGTTGGAGCAGACTCTTGAGAGTCCCTTGGACTGCAAGGAGATCCAACCAGTCCATCCTAAAGGAAATCAGTCCTGAATATTCATTGGAAGGACTGATGCTGAAGCTCCAATACTTTGGCCACCTGATGCAAAGAACTGACTCATTAGAAAAGACCCTGACGCTGGGAAAGATTGAAGGTGGGAAGAGAAGGTTGGATGACATCACTGACTTGATGGACATGAGTTTGAGTAAACTCTGGAAGTTGTGATGAACAGGGAAGCATGGAGAGTTGCAGTCCATGGGGTCACAGAGTCGGACACAACTGAGCAACTGAACTGACTAAGCAACAGAAACATATTGTCTCACAATTCTGGAAGCTAGAAGTCCAAGATGACTATGTCAGCAGAGTTGATTTCTTCCAAGCACTGGGGGATCTGCTCTATGCTTCATGCTTAGCTTCTGGTGGTTTGCTGGCAATCTCTGAAGTTTCTTAACTTGTAGAAGCATACCCATATTTCTGCCTTTATCGCCACATGATGTTCTTTCTGTTTGTTGTCTGTGTCCAAATTGTTCTTTTAAAAAGGATACCAATCATATTGGATTAGAAGCCCAGCCTGCTCCAATATGACTTTGTCTTAATTACATCTGAAAGAACCCTGTTTCCAGTCAAGGTTATATTCTGAGGTACTGGTGGCTAGAATTCAACATATGAATTTTGGAGGGACACAGTTCAACCCATAACCATCTCAGCCCTCCATCTTCACCCTTTCTCTTGAGACGGAGCCTGGCTTTAGTGTTCTTGGCTGCTCTTGGTCACGCCATAAGCTGGTGGGTAAAGGCCTAAACTCATTGGGGAGATCTGTTTCCATTACTGCCAGTGACAGAGAAGGAAAGAGGGTCAAATTCTGGGAATCAGGGCCCAAAAATATATGTGTTCACACATATGTACCCCATTCCCTAATATAACTCTTTCATCCATACAGGTAATATTTTGCTCTCCCATATATCTTCTCTTTTTGTCATTTCCTTAGCTGATTTAGAATTGAGGAGGAGAAGATGAGAATCAATGTATATCCTCTCCAATAAAGACTGGAGCAGTGCCACATCTCACTCCCTACATCTGGATGACTGCAGGGTTTGAATTCCCTTAGAGTAGAAAAATGAAGGAAGCAATCTCTGCATGGGCTTATCAAAATCTATCAGGAAGTGTTTAAGGGTCTACCCAAAGAGACTTAGATAGGAAGAGGTCAATGTGTGATGCGTAGAAGGAAAGAAATGGAGGGGGAGCTGGCCATTTTGATGGGTATGCAGTGAGGATCACCCCAAATTTGTTGGAGTACTAAAATTCAGAAAGATTTGTCATTTATTGAGGAAGGAACAGAGGAGAAGAAACAGTTTTGGGAAGAAGTCAGTGAGGGAACACTGAGTTTGAGAGTCTTGGAGAATAGGCCAGTGAAGAAGTTCATTGATCCTCCAAGGAAGGTTGTGTTTGGAAATAGGGACACTGTCACACAGAATTTGTATGACATTACTAATATGCTATAAATAAAATATATTAGCTAAAATATTAATCATAAGTCATCGTGAAAGGAGTATAGGAGGAAGGGAATTGGTTCAGAGGCAGCTGCCATAACCAAACTAGATCATAAGCACTTTTGAAAAAGGCAATGGAAGTAGTGACAATGGACAACTCCTTAAGTAATGGTACACAATAGGTGGCAGATATTCTTTGCCTAAACCATGATTTCATATCTCCTAGGCCACCTCATGAGAAGAGTTGACTCATTGGAAAAGACCCTGATGCAGGGAGGGATTGGGGGCAGGAGGAGAAGGGGACGACAAAGGATGAGATGGCTGGATGGCATCACCGACTGGATGGGCATGAGTTTGAGTAAACTCCGGGAGTTTGTGATGGACAGGGAAGCCTGGCGTGCTGCGATTCATGGGGTTTGCAAAGAGTCAGACACGACTGAGCGACTGAACTAAACTGAACTGAACTGATCTATCAACTGTTGTTAAAAGAAAAGTCCCAACAACCCAGTATCCCACTCCATAGAAATGTCAATGTCCAAAATCTTACTCTAGTAGCCATCTGCTAAGACTAGCTGTGAGAGGAGTCAGCTGAAATTTATACAGAATTTCTTCTGTGCTATCTGGGTTAGATTTCTTAATTGTCAAACAGAGGATTCATGATCTTTGCTCTGGCTCAAGTAAAGTAAAAATAAACAAAAGCTTTTCTGAGACACTAACATCAATGTTTCCAAAAGTTGAATTATTCCTTTACCAAGGCAGAGCAGTACCTTTAAGGGTGTACCCTGAACTGATGAGTTGTCAACATTATTGTCTATTATATGCTGTTGATGAGAAGTTTCTTTCCTGAATGTTATTTTACAAGATGGTATATAATTAAATTTGATCGTTGAGGCATCTCTCCATTTAAATAGGATTCTGTAAATGGCAAGTGGGATTTTAAATAGAAATTATTTTTCAAAGGTGTTCTCAACTTGAAGAATCCATATTTAGTTTTAACCAAACAGACACCCATTTTAGTGATACACTTAACTTTATACATGGAAACATTGGTCTTTTATATTTACTGAAGCTTATCACTATAAAAGCAATAAAGTTAGTGATGTATGTAGGTGTATGTATGTTAGTCACTCAGTCGTGAGAAATATCAATCAAAATATCCAGCAAAAAATCCCCCAAATGAATAGTTTGTTATCTATAGACTTATATCTGATTTAATTCAGAAAAACCAGTGTATTCTAGCCACTAGTTTTCTCATAGCCTCTTTCACCTCCTTGTTCCTCAGACTGTAGATGAGTGGGTTCAACATGGGGACCACCACCGTGTAGATTACAGATGCCACTTTGACCTGATCAGCTGAGTAGCTCGACTTGGGCATCACATAAACAAATAAAACTGTCCCATAAAACAAAGTGACTGCAGTGAGGTGGGAGGTGCAGGTCGAAAAGGCCTTCTTCCTCCCCTCAGTGGAGCGCATCTTCAGGATTGAGTGGAGGATGTAGCTGTAGGACACAATTATGGTAAACAGTGTGCTTATGAGGACTGATGCTGATGAAATGGCTGGGGATATCTCAGCAATATAAACATGGCCACAAGAAAGCTTCAAGAGTGGGAAGAGGTCACAGAAAAAATGATTGATTTTATTTGGTCCACAGAAGGAGAGATTCATCAAACAGCCAGTAAATGATGAAGCATTCATGCAACCACCCAAGTAGGAGGCCCCCAACAGGAGGAAGCAGACCACTGGGGACATCTGGGTGGAGTAGAGCAGGGGAGAACAAATGGCCACATAGCGATCATAGGCCATGGTGGCCAGCAAGAAGCACTCTGTAGTCCCAAAGGCAACATCAGAGGCAAGCTGGACTATACAACCAGTGATTGGGATGGCAGTTCTCTCTTTTAAGAAACTCATCAGCATGATTGGTGTAACTGATGTGGAATACCCAATGTCCACAAAGGCCAAATGGCTAAGGAAAAGGTACATAGGCATGTGAAGCTGTGGGCTACTTCGGATTAAGATGATTATGCTGATGTTTCCCACTATGGTAACTACATAAACTCCTAGAAAAATCACAAAGAAGATGGCACATAGTGTCACATTATCCGTTAATCCCAAAATAATGAACTCTGTCACTGTTGTACGGTTTGCAGCCTCCATCTATTCATTTAACAGTGCCTATTGAAATCAGAACCAGAGGAGATTAAATTAACTGGAATGACCTCACATTTTATATGCATACCTAAGCATAACCTAAATATAATCTTATACATATTTCAAATGGTAAACTTGCCTTATTTACAGAATACTTTGTGCACATAAGCTTTCTTTTCAGTTTCCATGAAAATATTAAAATTGAAGCCCCAGTTACCTTAGGAGTCAGCTATTTTATTCCTATGTGTATACCAAGGAATAAGTCTTACCTGTGTGCAAGGGAGATATGCAAAGGAATGTTTATAGCAATATTGATTGCAATAACATGAACTGTAAATAACATGAATGTTCATAGAAAGAGCAGCTCTTGATATTCCAGCCCCATCCCAAATATGCCTCTAGTCAGTAATCTCTGTCTTAATAAATGCTATCTCCATTTATCCAACTGATCAGGCCAAAAAATGTGATGTTAACTTTGACATCTCTTTCTTCCTTGATCTTTTTCCTGGAATAAAAAAAAAAAATATTTGATAGCAAGAGCTAAAAGGTGTCCATGTTCAAGATGAAAAATGGAAGTAGAACTTTTACTGTTGTGAGCAAAACCTCCTGGATGTTTTTCAAAATCTTCCAGGGCTTAACTTCTATACCATACCTTTTTATACTTATGGGATTGTATGAAGCAATACGAAGAGTCTAGATATTTTTATGGGCAAGGATTAAATGCAAGAAAACTGGAAGATTTGGGAACTTGGGTTAGTTATGTTTTGGTTTCTTCAGTTCTATTAAGCAACTACAAAGAAGCAGGGGCATAAAATGAGGATGAGAGGAATGGGTAGTTAGGGAGGCAGAGACAAAGTGAAGAAAGCTAGGAAACTGGACTGAAAGATTAGCACTTCATAATATTGCTCCCTTACTTCAAAACAGATCACACAACTCAAGGGCAGGTGAGAATGTACTAAATCCCTTCAGTCATTTCCGTGACTCCTCTAATTTAATGATAAACATATTCTTATTAATAATTTGTTTTTTAAAGAACCTCTATCTTAAGGATTAAGAAAACATATAAGCTATGATAAACCTAGACAGTGTATTAAAAAGCAGAGACATAAATTTGCTGACAAAGGTCCATATAGTCAAAGCTATGGTTTTTCCAGTAGTCATCTATGGGTGTGAGAGTTGGACCATAAAGAAGGCTGAGAGCCAAAGAATGGATGCTTTCAAACTGTGGTGCTGGAGAAGACTGAGAGTCCCTTGGACTGAAAGGAGATCAAACCAGTCAATCTTAAAGTAAATCAACCCTGAATATTCATTGGAAGGACTGATGCTGAAGCTCCAGCTTCAATATTTTGCCCACCTGATGTAAAGAGCTGGCTCATTGGAAAAGACCATGATGCTGGGAAAGATTGAAGGCAGGAGGAGAAGGGCGTAACAGAGGATGAGATGGTTGGATGGCAGCACCAACTTAATGGACTTGAGTTTGAGCAAATTCTGGGAGATAGTGAAGGACAGGGAAACCTGGCATGCTGTGGTCCATAGGGTCGCAAAGAGTCAGACTACTTAACAATTGAACAAAAATAAGAAAACATATATACATACAATCAGCAACCACACACATTTTACTCAGTCTTACGTGTGGATCATGACAATGGCATCCTACAGTAAGAGTAGTACCAAGATTATGTACACGTGAAGTGTTGATTGCTCAGTTGTGTCTGACTCTGCCACTCCATTAACTATAGCCCGCCAGGCTCCTCTGTCCATGGAATTTTCTAGACAAGAATACTGGAGTGGGTAGCCATTCCCTTCTCCAGGGGATCTTCCCAATCCAGGAGGCAAATCTGGGTCTCCCACATTGCAGGCAGATTCTTGACTGTCTGAACTGCCAGGGAAGGATTATGTAAATGAATGATCAAATTCTGGCCATTTAAGTAGACAAACACCTAAACCTGAAATGAATTGTATATGTTTAAAGAAAATAGATGTATGAAAGACACAAAAGTTTTGAAAGTTAAATATGAGTGCCAGTGTGGAAGGCACAGTGACATGCAGAACACCATGGACTCTGGAGCCATGCAGGCCTAGGATTAGTTTCTAGCTCTTCCTCTATCTATTAAATCATAGGCAAGTTATAAGAAATGTTTGCTCTTCTGTTTCCTTACCTGTGAAAATGAGAAAATAATACATACCTCATGAGATTCTTAGGTTAAACCACATGATATTGGTGATTACACATAGCACTGTTTATACAACAAATGAATGCTCAGTTACTAATAATTGGCCTGAAATAAATAACTTGTAATTTCTGATACATAGAAGAGAATCAAATATTTCTGTGTTCTTACAAAAGAACAAGTACGCACTAGTGATATATCCACCACAACACTAGTGTTCAAGGATTTGTTGCTGTATAGCAAGGATATTTAAGTGAGGTTGGTGTCATTTGGGATAAGGCCCAAATCATCTATGTCACCTGTAATTACTAATTAATTATTTGTTTTGGAAATCTACTTTGAGAATCCATTGGGATAGAGAAATTATAGGTATACATCTACTGGGACAGAGAAATAATGTGTAAACATAATTACATAAAAATGTATGAATAAAATATTTTCTCAATAACTTCAGGTTCTATTTATTTTTTGGTTAAATGGAAAAAATGAAAATTTTTATTTCATTAAATTGAAAAACATAACATTTTACTATCCTTGAAGTTGATTATTAGATCAACATGACTAATAATGTTGTGACAATTTGTGGTTCTGAAATGCAGCTATATTCAGTGGTCCAGGTTTTCATATCACCTGTATTTAGAGATAATTTGGGTTTGTTAGTACAATATAGTTTACAAACATACATCTAATGGAATTGAAGTATTGTTATCAACATAAAAAGTGACACACATTTTTATTTTATTTTTTCCCCACTATTTTTATTAGTTGGAGGCTAATTACTTTACAATATTGTAGTGGTTTTTGCCATACATTGACATGAATCTGCCATGATTTACATGTGTTCCCCATCCTGAACCCCCCTCCCACCTCTCTCCCCATCCCATCCCATCCCTCTGGGTCATCCCAGTGCACCAGCCCCGAGCACTTGTCTCATGCATCCAACCTGGACTGGCGATCTGTTTCACACTTGATAATATACATGTTTCAATGCTGTTCTCTCAGATCATCCCACCCTCGCCTTCTCCCATAGAGTCCAAAAGTCTGTTCTATACATCTGTGTCTCTTTTTCTGTCTTGCATATAGGGGTATTGTTACCATCTTTCTAAATTCCATATATATGCATTAGTATACTGATTGGTGTTTTTCTTTCTGGCTTACTTCACTCTGTATAATGGGCTCCAGTTTCATCCATCTCATTAGAACTGATTCAAACAAATTCTTTTTAATGGCTGAGTAATATTCCATTGTGTATATGTACCACAGCTTTCTTATCCATTCATTTGCTGATGGGCATCTAGGTTGCTTCCATGTCCTGGCTATTATAAACAGTGCTGTGATGAACATTGGGGTACACATATCTCTTTCAGATCTGGTTTCCTCAGTGTGTATGCCCAGGAGTGGGATTGCTGGGTCATATGGCAGTTCTATTTCCAGTTTCTTAAGGAATCTCCACACTGTTTTCCGTAGTGGCTGTACTAGTTTGCATTCCCACCAACAGTGTAAGAGGGTTCCCTTTTCTCCACACCCTCTCCAGCTTTTATTGCTTGTAGACTTTTGGATAGCAGCCATTCTGACTGGCGGTGACACACATTTTTAAAAATCGTATGAGCTTTCCATATGTATCATAGGTTTATACTAGGGCACTTGAGATACACACCAGGCTTATTGGCAGTAGACATTGCTGCTGCTGCTGCTAAGTCGCTTCAGTCATGTTCGAGTCTTTGTGACCCCACAGACAGCAGCCTACCAGGCTCCTCTGTCCTTGGGATTCTTCAG
The DNA here is from genome assembly GCF_910594005.1 of Cervus elaphus. Classification (NCBI taxonomy): domain Eukaryota; kingdom Metazoa; phylum Chordata; class Mammalia; order Artiodactyla; family Cervidae; genus Cervus; species Cervus elaphus. The sequence continues at coordinate 57,986,629 of NC_057815.1, forward strand.
GCATGAATACTGGAATGGGTTGTGATTTCCTTTTCCAATGCATTCATGCATACTGAGTTGCTTCAGTTGTGTCCGACTCTGTGCAACCCTATGGCAGTAGACATTGCTCACATGCAAAGTCTTCTCTCTCCCCATTGACCTACCAATACGTGTGCTTTCTAATAGAACAATGAAGTTCACACTAACATTTTTCTCATCACTCTGACACATTTTCTTATCACAGCTGCCACATTGACTAGCAGGTTGTCCGGTATACATGGCCACAGTTGATTCTAGTTGTGTTCTTAGATCATGGCCATATAGCTGAACATTCTCTAGCTTGAAGATCAGGTTCCTTTGACTTTGGGCTTAAAGGAACCTATAGATCAATAACCTTCAGAACAAAGGTAATCCTGATAATCCACACAAGGAGGCTCTACTCCACCTCTACTCCAACAAGTTGAGAAATGGACATACTGCAAGGTTCCATCTGTCTTAGAAAGACATACCTCCATTAGGCATTAAGAAAGCCCAACTGTGGCTGAAAAGAGATACAAAAACCTTCTGGATGACATCTGGAAGAATTAAATTCCCTTCACCCCTGCCCTTCTCCTAATATTTTGTTCATATCACTTGATTAATATCCATTATAGTTTAAAACCTTACTCTGTCCCTAAAGTGACAATGCAATGTCTATGGCTAATTATTTTTGTATCCCTCTTTAATGATGCAGTGTTGGGGATATTGTTGTTCTTGTTCAGTCACTCAGTCATGTCCTGCTCTTTGCAACCCCATGGACTGCAGCACACCAGGCTTCCATGTCCTTCACCATCTCCTGGAGTTTGCTCAAACTCATGTCCATTGAGTTGGTGATGCCATCCAACCATCTCATCCTCTGTCATCCCCTTCTCCTTCTGCCTTTAATCTTTCCCAGCATCAGAGTATTTTCCAATGAGTCAGCTGTTCACACCAGGTGGCCAAAGTACTGGAGCTTCAGCTTTAGCTTAAGCCCTTTCAGTGAATATTCAGGGTTGATTTGTTTTAGGATTGACTGGTTTGATCTCCTTGCTGACCAACTGAATCTCAAGAATCTTCTCCAGCACCAGAGTTCAAAGGCACCAATTCCTTAGCATTCAGCCTTTTTATTGTCTAGCTCTCACATCTGTATATGACTACTGGAAAAACCATAAATTTGATGATATGGACCTTTGTTGGAGTAATGTGTCTTTTTTTTAATGCTGTCTAGGTTGGTCATAGCTTTTTTTCCAAGGAGCATCTTTTAATTTCATGGCTGCAGTCATCATCTGCAGTGATTCTGGAGCCCAAGAAAATAAAATCTGTCACTGTTTCCATTGTTTCGCCATCTATTTGCCATGTGGTGATGGAACTGGATGCCATGATCTTAGTTTTTTGAATGTTGAGTTTTAAGCCAGTTTTTTCACTCTCCTCTTTCACCCTCATCAAGAGACTTTTTAATTCCACTTTCCTTTCTGCCATAATGGTGGTGTCATCTGCATATCTGAGGTTATTGATATTTCTCCCGGCAATCTTGATTCCAGCTAGTGATTCATCTAGCCTGACATTTCACATGATGTACTCTGCATATAAGTTAAATAAGCAGGGTGACAATATACAGCCTTGACATACTCCTTTCCCAATTTTGAATCAGCCTGTTGTTCCGTGTCCAGTTCTAACTGTTGCCTCTCAGCCTGCATAGATTTCTCAGGAGGCAGATATGGTAGTCTGGTAGTCCAATCTCTTGAAGAATTTTCCACAGTTTGCTGTGATCTACTGGGTGTTCATTGGAAGGACTGATGCTGAAGCTGAAACTCCAATACTTTGGCCACCTCATGCAGAGTTGACTCATTGGAAAAGACCCTGATGCTGGGAGGGACTGGGGGCAGGAGGAGAAGGGGATGACAGAGGATGAGATGGCTGAATGGCATCACTGACTCGATGGACAGGAGTTTGAGCAAACTCTGGGAGTTGGTGATGGACAGTGAGGCCTGGCGTGCTGCAGTTCCTGGGGTTGCAAAGAGTCGGACACGACTGAGCGAATGAACTGAACACAGTCAAAGGTTTTCGCATAGTCAATGAAACAGAAGTAGATGTTTTTCTGGAATTCTCTAGCTTTTTCGATGACCCAGTGGATGTTGGCAATTTGATCTCTGGTTTCTCTGCCTTTTCTAAAGCCAGTTTGAACATCTGGAAGTTCTCAGTTCACATACTGTTGAAGTCTGGCTTGGAGAATTTTGAGCATTACTTTGCTAGGAAGTGAAATGAGTGCAATTGTTCAGTAGTTTGAACATTCTTTGGCATTGAACTTCTTTGGGATTGGAATGAAAACTGACCTTTTCCAGCCCTATGGCCATTGTTGAGTTTTCCAAATTTGCTGGCATATTGAGTGCAGCACTTTCACAACATCATCTTTTAGGATTTGAAATAGCTCAACCAGTGTTTCATCACCTCCACTAGCTTTGTTCATAGTGAAGCTTCCTAAGGCCCACTTCACTTTGCATTCCAGGACGTCTGGCTCTAGGTGAGTGATCTCACCATCATGGTTATCTGGGTCATGAAGATATTTTTTGTATAGTCCTTCTGTGTATTCTTATCACCTCTTCTTAATGTCTTCTGCTTCTGTTAGGTCCATACCATTTCTGTCCTTTATTGTGCCCATCTTTGCATGAAATATTCCTTGATATCTCTAATTTTCTTGAAGAGATCTCTATTCTCACCCATTCTGTTGTTTTCCTCTATTTCTTTGCATTGATCACTGAGGAAAGCTTTCTTGTCTCTCCTTGCTATTTTCTGGAATCTGCATTCAGATGGCTATATCGTTCCTTTTTCCCTTTGCCTTCTCTTCTTTTTTCAGCTATTGTTAAGGCCTCCTCAGACAACCATTTTGCCTTTTTGCATTTCTTTTTCTTGGGAATGGTTTTGATCACCACTTCCTATACAAAGTTATGAACCTCTGTTCATAGGCCTTTAGGCACTCTGGCTATCAGATCTAATCCCTTGAATCTATTTGTCACTTTCACTGCATAATCATAAGGGATTTGATTTAGGTCATACCTGAATGGTCTAGTGGTTTTCCCTACATTCTTCAATTTAAGACTGAACTTGGCAATAAGGAGTTCATGATCTGAGCTACAGTCAGCTCCTGGTCTTTTTTCTGACAGTATAGAGCTTCTCCATCTTTGCTGCAAAGAATATATTCAATCTGATTTCAGTATTGACCATCTGGTGATGTCCATGTGTGTCTCTTGTGTTGTTGGAAGAGGGTGTTTGCTATGACCAGTGTGTTCTCTTGGCAAACTTTGCTAGGCTTTGTCCTGCTTCATTTTTTACTCCAAGGCCAAACTTGCCTGTTACTCCAGATATCTCTTCACTTCCTACTTTTGCATTCTAGTCCCCTATGATGAAAAGGACATCTTTTTGGATGTTAGTCTAGAAGGTCTTGTGGGTCTTCATATAACCATTCAACTTCAACTTCTTCAACATTGGTGATTGGGCCATAGACTTGGATCACTATGATATGGAATAGTTTGCCTTGGAAACAAACAGAGATCATTCTGTTGTTTTTGAGATTGCACCTAAGTACTGCATTTCAGACTCTTGTTGACTGTGAGGGCTACTCCATTCCTGTCCAGTTTAGTTCATTGATTGCTACAATGTCAATGTTCACTCTGGCCGTCTCCTGTTTGACCACTTCCAATTTACCTTGATTCATGGACCTAATACTCCAGGTTCCTATGCATTGTTGTTCTTTACAGCATCAGACTTTACTTTTACCACCAGACCCATTCCCAACTGGGCATATTTCTGCTTTGTCTCAGCCTCTTCTTTCCTTCTGCAGCTATTTTTCTCCTCTTTTCCTGTAGCATATTGGACACGTACTGACCTGGAAACATCATCTTTCAGTGTCATATCTTTTTGTCCTTTCATACTGTTCAGCAGCATGCTTAAGTGGTTTGCCATTCCCTTCTCCAGTGGAGCACATTTTGTCAGAACTCTCCATCATGACCTGTCCATTTTGGGTGGCTCTACATGGCATGGCTCATAGTTTCATTGAGTTAGGCAAGGTTGTGGTCCATGTGATCAGTTTGGTTAGTTTTCTGTGATTGTGGTTTTCATTGTGTCTTCCCTCTGATGGATTAGAATAAGAGGTTTGTGCAAACTTCCTGATGGGAGGAACTGGCTGTGGGGAAAACTGGGTCTTGTTCTGGTGGGCAAGGCCATTCTCACTAAGTCTTTAATCCAATTTTCTGCTGATGGGTGGGGCTGTGTTCCCTGCCTGTAGATTGGCCTGAGGCCAAACTTTGGTAGGGGAATTGGTGGTAATGGTGACCTACTCAAAAAGGACTTATGCCAGCAGGCCGGGCCTCCCAAGACTGGTGTAGTCAGTGCCCCTGACCCTGCGGCAGGCCACTGTTGACTCATGCCTCCGCCACAGACTCCCAAGCACACACAGGCAAGTCTGGCTCAGTCTCTTGTGGGGTCACTGCTCCTTTCTCCTGGGTCCTGGTGCACACAAGGTTTTGTGTCCTCCAAGAGTCTGTGTTTCTCCAGTCCAGTAGAAGTTCTGTAATCAATCCTGCTGACCATCAAAGTCAAATTCCCTGGCTATACTCAGTTCCTTTACCAGATTCCCAGATTGGGAAGACTCTTGTGTGGCCTAGAACTTTAGCAGCAGTGTGAGAACTTCTTTGGTATGATTGTTCTTCAGTTTGTCAGTCGCCCACCCAGCGGCTCTATGGTAGAACTAATGGCCACCTCCTTTAAAAGGACTTATGCTACACACTACATCTCCCAGGACTGCTATTGCTGGAGCCTCTGTCTCTGCAGCAGGCTATTGCTCAGTCATGCCTCTGCAGGAGACCCTAAAACACTCAAAAGCAGGTCTGGTTCAGTCTCTTTAGGGGTCACTGCTCCTTTCCCTTGACCCTGATGTGCACATGGTTTTGTTTGTACCCTCCAAGGATCTCTGGTGGCTATGAGGTTTCATTTTAAACCCCCCTCCTACCATCTTGCTGCAGCTTCTTCTTTGCCCTTGGTCATGGGGTATCTTTTTTTGGTGGGTTTCAACATTCTCCTGTCAATAGTTGTTCAGCAGTTCATTGCAATTTTGGAGTTCTCCCAGGAGAAGATGAGTGTGTATCCTTCTACTCCACCATCTTGGATTTGATTTGGGAATATAGGTGGCAGTATATAGATATTTATTAATTTAGTGTTCAACAATTTTTTTAAAAAGTCTTTCTGTGCATCATACACTGTGCTATGACCTAAAGATAAATACTCCCACATCTCTATCTTTAGCCAACTACAAACCATTTTATAATTGTATCCATCACTCAACCCCTTCCAGTGAAAGACTAACTTCTAGTCACCTTAGATCTCAGGTTTAAATAAATTTATTTCACTACTGAAACCTCTCCTGATACCTTAGACTAAGTCATATTCTCCTGGCAAGAAATTTCATAGATTTCTGAAATATGTTTTGCACTTGCACACTTTTAATTATATAGGTACTGGAGTGAATAATTGCACAATGTCTTTTTTACCTACTGTCCTACAACTTCCATGAGGAAGGGGTCCTATCTACCTTGGTCAACACTTTAGTTTTAGAATATTACACAGTACATGGTATATAGCAGTACTAAATGAATGAATGAATGAGTGAATAAATAATCTATTTTTAAGGTTCATTTTATAGTGATAAGAACAGTTAGCATGAGACTTATTCTCTTAATAGGTTTTAAAGTATACAGTATAATATTGTACAGGTACAATATTTTACAGTGGATCTCTACAACTTACTCATGTTGCTTAACTGAAACTTTATGTCTATTGGTTTATGTCTCCTCATTTCACTTGAACCTCAGCCCCTGAGAACCATCCTTCCATCTTGTTGCAGCTTCTGTGAACTTGACTCCTTTAGAAACCTTATAAATTAGAATCATGCAGTCCCGTCCTATGACTGGCTTATTTCACTTAGCATAATGTTCTCCAGGTTCATCTATGTTATCACATACTACAGAATGTCTTTCTTTTTAACACAATAATATTCCATTATTATTCCATGTCTATTATTATTCCATGTCTACCAAAATTTCTTTATCTATTTCTCTGTTGATGGATATTCACATTGCTTCCATATTTTTGGCTGCTGTTAATAGTGCCCAGTGAACACGAGAGTGCTAATATCTCTTTGAGATACGGATTTCAGTTTTGTTTTAGGTAAAAATCTAGAGGTGGGATTAGTAGATTATATGGTAGTTCTATTTTTAATTATTTGAGGGACCTTCCCACTGTTTACCATACCAACTGCATCATTTTTCATTTCCCACAAAATTGCACAAGAGTTTCCTCCTCCTCCATATCCTTGCCGATACTTCTTGTCTTGGTTTTGTTTTACTTTGTAACAGCTATCCTGATATTTGTGAGATGATATCTCATTCTGGTTTTGATTTGTATTTATTTGATGATTAGTGACCTTTTCATATACCTGGTAGCTACCTCTATGTATTCTTTGGAGAAGTCTACTCAAGTCTTTAGCCCATTTTTAAATTGAGTTATTAGTTTTTATGCTGTAGAGTTGTAATAATTCCTTACATATTTTGGAAATCAACTCCTTACCAGATGTATAGTTTGCAGATGCTTTCTCCTATTCTATAGTTGGCTTTTCACTCTGTTATTTCCATGCTGTGCAGAAGCTTTTTGGTTTGATGCAGTCTCATGTGTCCATTTTTATTTTTATTGCCTGTGCTTTCCATTTGGTATTAAAGAAATCACTGCCAAAGCCAATGACATGAATCTTTTTTCCCCTATGTTTTCTTCTAGGGGTTTTATTCTTACAGTTTTAGGTCTTACATTTAAGTCTTTAACCCATTTTGAGTTGATTCTTTTGTATAGACCAATACAATTGTCAATTGTCTTACACTGGATGTGTGCACTGTAGTGTATATATTACATTTTCTTTATCCATTTATGTTGATGGACACTTTAGGTTATTTCTATATCTTGGATATGGTGAATAAGGCTGCAGTAGCATGGGAACACATGTATCTCCTTTGAGATAATGTTTTCACTTCCTTCAGATATATATCCAGAAGTGGTATTGTTGAATCATATGATAATTCTGTTTTAACTTTCTATTTATTCTTGATTCAATCTTAATAGTTGTTTGCTTCTAGGATTTATGCATGTTTCTAGGTTATCCAATTTGTTCGCACACATTTATATAATCCCTTATGATATTTTTTATTTCGGAGGCATCATTTAATGTTTCTTCTTTCACTTATGATTTTATTTATTGAGCCCTCTCTTTTCCTTAGTCTAGCTATAGATTTGTCTATTTGGCTTATTTTTTAAAATTCAAACTTAACTTTATAGATTTTTAAAATTATTTTTCTATTTTCTATTTGATTTGTTTCTGGTGTAATCTTTACTATTTCCTTCCTTCTGCTAATGCTGGGTTTTTTTCTCTTTTTCTAGCCCCTTGAGATATAAAATTCAGTTCTTTATTTTAAATTTTTTTCCTTTTAAATATAGACATTTATCACTATAAACTTCCCTTTTGGTACTACATTAGCTGCATATCATATGTTTTATTAGTTGCATTTCCCTCTTCATTTATCTCAAGATTTTTATACATTTTCCTTTGATATTCTCTGACTCAGTGCTTGCTCAAGAGTGTGTTATTTAGCTTCCAAGTATTTGTGAGTTTTTTCCTTTTCTCGATGTCATTGATTTCAAGTTTCATTCCATTGTGGTTGGAAAAGATACTTATATATAGCTAGTACAATTTCAGTTTTTTTTAATTTTGTTAAGAACTATTTTGTGGTCTCATAAGTGGTCAGTCCTGAAGTGTGTGCTTGAGAAGAATGTGTTTCCTTCTGCCATTGGGTGAAAAGTCCTGTGTATGTCTGTTAGGCTCACTTGGTCTGTTTTGTTGATTGGTTTAGTTGCTAAGTCATGTCTGACTCTTTGGACCCCTTGGACTGTTGCCTGCCAGGCTCCTCTGTCCATGGGATTTCCCAGCCAAGAATATTGGAGTGGGTTGTCATTTCCTTCTCCAGGGGATCTTCCTGACCCAGGGATGAACCCAGGTCTCCTGAATTGCAAGAGGTCTCCTGAATTGTAGGTGGATTCTTTACTGACTGAGCCACCAAGGAAGCCCCTCTTTGGTCTATAATGTTCAAATCTGTTATTTCTTTACTAATTTTCTGTCCAGGTGTTCTATCCATTATCTATTGAAACTGGAGTATTTAAAAATACTATGATTGTATTGTCAATTTATCCTTTCAGGTTTATCAATATTTGTTTCATTTAGGTGTTTTGATATTGAGTGCATAAAAAGTGAAAGAGTTAGTTGCTTAGTCATGTCTGGCTCTTTGTGACCCCATGGACTATAGCCTGCCAGTCTCCTCTGTCCTTGGAATTCTCCACACAAGCATACTGCAGTGGGTAGCCATTCCTTTCTCCAGGGGATCTTCCTGACCCAGGGATCAAACCTGGGTCTCCCGCATTGCAGGCAGACTCTTTTACCACCTGAGCCACCAGGGAAGCCCCTGTTGAGTGCAAATATATTTACAGTTGTTATATTTTCCTGTTGAATTTATCTTTTTATCACTGTGTAATGACCTTCTTTGTTTCTAGAGACAAAAGTCTTTTTAAAGTCTTCTTTGATGTTAGCAGAGCCACTAAAGTGAATTTCTTGATTTTTTACATGGTATATTGCAGAAAAGGTGGAAAACTGTTATCAAAGTGTCTTTCTCAAGGCTTCTCAAGAATTTAAATAAAAAACTTTAAATTACACAAACCCAAAGAAATAAAGAAGAAAGTAGTAAAAGTTAAATATAAATTATGAAATAGAAAATTAATGTACAGTGCAAAAAAGCATGAATCAAAATTTTATCCTTTGAAAATGCTGATAAAATTGATAAAACACTAGCAAGATTTATTAATAATATATATAGAAAATACAATATTGAAATGAAAACAGAACATTACATATCTTATGGAATATAAAAATAAAACATAATTTTGAAATATAAAGAAATTGGAAAATTATTTTGAAGAATATGTTATCAAAAATGACAAAGAAATAAATTGAGGAACTAGATATTTCTTTATTCATTAATGAAAATGAGTCTTATAGTAAAAATTTTTCTATAGAAATGGAAAGCCCAAATGGCTTCACCATTGATGTCTTACAAATATTATAGGTATAAATATCACTGATCCTATAAAAAGTTCTTCTGAGAAAAGACAACAAAGAAACCCTTTCCAAATCATTTTTATATTTTGATATCTCCACTTATAAATTTCACTTCAAGAATGGAAAATGATATGCCAATTTCTCTCATGAAAAGAGATGCAAACATCCTAAACCAAATATTAGGATATCAAAGCCAATGATAATAAGATGAATAAAAGTTCAACCAAAGTTGTGCTTATTTCAGCAATTCTAGATTGCTTTAATATTCATAAGTCAAAGTGGTACTTTCATATCTGAATTAGAACGTACAAGGATATGAAAAACATTTGATCATATGGTAACAAGAAAAACCTCGAAGAAATGAAGATCATATTTATGTATTTGATGAACTAGGAGCAGAGGATTCAAGAAAGCCTTGATGAAATTACATCCATATAGGTGAGCAAATTTCACACCTAAGGACAAGTGCATAGTCTCATCTGCCTTACAGAGACACTTTGAAGGGAAGAAAAGGCATTAGCCAATTCTTGATGACAGTATAAATTGTTTGGACAAATAGAAATTTAGAAGAAACCCAAATGTAAAAATGGTAACAGAAGCAGTGTCAATAAACACCTTCTTGAGACATATTACAAAGAGGGATGGCAGGTATATTCTATGTCTGCATCAGCCGAGGGTCTTAATCTATAATTTTATGCTCGGAAAATGCCAACTAGCTTGCTAAAAGAAAGCTCCACTATGCCTTAACCCTCATTCCTGCCCATTAGTCCCCAGTAGTTTTTCCTAATATTCAAAGGCTTGTCTGCAAAGGTTCAAGCCAAACTTTGCAAAACAAGCTTTGCGAACCAACCTTTGAGAAGTAGGAAAAACTTAAGGGAACTCTCAAAGGCTAAACCTTCAGGATTTCTTTATTATCTGATTGAGTCTTCTGGTGATGAAAGTGTAGAACAAATTCTTTTGGTCTGGCTTAGATTAGATGGGAATGAAGCTTTTCAAGACTTTCAGCATCACTATTCCCAAAGAAAATGATAACCCTGTATAAAAGAAACCAAGTCTTCCATAGAAAGTAACCTGCACTGTCAACACCACCATCAGTTGCATTCCTAGTTGAGTACATGATGTCTTTTGAGATGTTAATTTATAAGATGACTTTTTAAACTGTATAATTTAACAGAAGAAAAAGGAACATCCTCTAATCAGACTCTATAAATAATGAACAGAGAAGAGAAGAAGTAAAAACATATTCTCTAGATATCCTCATCCTGAAATATACACATTTCATTTGAACCTAGCTGATTTTCATGAAAATGCTGTACTCTGTGACTCTAGAAAATTATAAGTAAAGTTGGCATTAATCAGTGTTTGGGCATTTTATGTTTAAGATAGGTTTTCACATAAAATGATAAGACTAATGGACAACATAAATACTTATCACATATGTTTTTTAATATTTATTTATTTATTTGGCTGGGTCTTAATTGCAGCACACGGGATCTTTGATCTTAATTGCAGCATGCAGTGTCATTAGTTGGCGGCATGCAGGATCTTTGGTTGCAGCATGTGAACTCTAAGATGCAGCATGTGGGGTCATTCCCTAACCAGGTCCTCCTGCATTGGGAGTGTAGAGTCTTAGCCACTGAATCACCATGGAAGACCCCATCAAAAGTTCTTGAAATTATTTTTTTGCCATTTCTGGATTCATGTTGCATTTGTTTCAAAATGACTGATGCATTCTAGTCATCAGTTTTCTCATGGCCTCTTTCACCTCTTTGTTCCTCAGACTGTAGATCAGAGGGTTCAACATGGGGATCACCACTGTGTAGAAGACAGATACCACTTTAATATGGTCAGGTGAGTAGCTTGACTTTGGTATGACATAAACAAATGTGACTGTCCCATAAAACAAAGTGACTGCTGTGAGGTGGGAAGTGCAAGTAGAGAAGGCCTTGGACCTTCCCTCTGTAGAGTGCATCTTCAGGATTGAGTGGAGGATGTATAGATATGAAACAATTATGGTAAACAGTGTGATTACAATGATTGACCCAGCTGAGATGGCAGGAGATATTTCAGCAACATAAACATGGGAACAAGAGAGCTTCACTAGTGGTGGGAGGTCACAGAAGAAATGGTTGATTTTATTTGGTCCACAGAAAGTCAGGCTCAGTAAACATCCAATAAATGACGAAGCATTCACACATCCTCCCAGGTAGGAAGCAATCAGTAAGATGATGCAGACCCTGGGAGACATGTGTGTAGAGTATAGAAGTGGGGAACAGATGGCCACGTAGCGATCATAGGCCATGGCAGCCAACAGGAAGCACTCAGCTGTTCCAAAGATAACATCAGATCCAAGCTGAGCTATACAGCCAGCAACTGGGATGGTAGTTCTTACTTCTAGGAAGCTCACAATCATAATAGGTGTGACTGATGAGGAGTAACCAATGTCCACAAAGGCCAGATGGCTGAGGAATAGATACATTGGGGTGTGAAGTTGAGGGCTTCTCTGAATTAATGTGATTATGCTGAGATTGCCCAATATGGTAGCAACATAGATTCCTAGAAAAACCACAAAGAAGACGGAGCAAAGTGTAGGATGCTCTGTTAACCCCAAAAGAATGAATTCTGTTACCATTGTGTGGTTTCCAATCTCCATCTTACTTGGAATGATGCCTTTTGAAATGAAAACCAGTGGATATTAAATTAAATGGAATGATCTCATAATTTATGTAATTACTTTGCCAGCCAACCTATCAAAAAAATCAGAACATTGATCTCAATTTAGCCTAATGCTTATACTTTACAAAATATTCCCAAATGTATTTACATTATGCATGATTTGAGAATATTGATGTACATTATCTTAAGTCCAAAGATACTCACAAAAGATCAATGGCTCAGATCGGAACACAGTGAGCACTCACATTTGGATCATTTGATCAAAGCAATGATGTTTGGAAATTTGATGAGAACCAGAGGTGAAACACAATCACTTTGCTAGTATTTAACAATATCCATATTTTTATTACAATTATAATATAACTAATGTAATATTGTTTAAACAATATCTGTTTCTTGGTCACATTGGCCACTCTCAGCCCACTCACAGGTGAGACTATGAACAGTACATGCCAATACATGATGAAAGGAAATGCCCTGTTTCTCTTCTGAATCAAGAAGAAACTCTATACAGTCAGCAAAAACAAGACTGGGAGCTGACTGTGGCTCAGATCATGAACTCCTTATTGTCAAATTCAGACTTAAACTGAAGATAGTAGGGAAAACCACTAGACCATTCAGGTATGACCTAAATCAAATCCCTTATGATTATATAGTGGAAGGGAGAAATAGATTTAAGGGACTAGATCTAATAGACAAAGTGCCTGATGAACTATGGATAGAGGTTCATAACATTGTACAGGAGACAAGGGTCAAGACCATCGCCATGGAAAAGAAATGCAAAAAAGGAAAATGGCTGTCTGAGGAGGCCTTACAAATAGCTATGAAAAGAAGAGAAGCGAAACGCAAATAAGAAAAGGAAAGATATTCCCATTTGAATGTAGAATTCCAAAGGATAGCAAGGAGAGATAAGAAAGCCTTCCTCAGCGATCAATGCAAAGAAATAGAGGAAAACAACAGAATGGGAAATATTCTCAAGAAAATTAGAAATACCAAGGGAACATTTCATGCAAAGATGAGCTCGATAAAGGACACAAATGGTATGGACCTAACAGAAGCAGAAGATATTAAGAAGAGGTGGCAAGAATACACAGAAGAACTGTACAAAAAAGATCTTCACTACCCAGATAATCACAATGGTGTGATCACTCAGCTAAAGCTAGACATCCTGGAATGTGAAGTCAAGTGGGCCTTAGAAAACATCACTACAAAGCTAATGGAGATGATGGAATGCCAGTTGAGCTATTTCAAATCCTGAAAGATGATGCTATGAAAGTGCTGCACTCAATATGCCAGCAAATTTGGAAAACTCAGCAGTGGCCACAGGACTGGAAAAGGCCAGTTTTCATTCCAATCCCTAAGAAAGGCAATGCCAAAGAATGCTCAAACTACCGCATAATTGCACTCATCTCACATGCTAGTAAAGTAATGCTCAAAATATTCTAAGCCAGGCTTCAGCAATACGTGAACTGTGAACCTCCAGATGTTCAAGCTGGTTTTAGAAAACACAGAGGAACCAGAAATCAAATTGCCAACATCCACTGAATCATAGAAAAAGCAAGAGAGTTCTAGAAAAACATCTATTTCAGCTTTATTGACTGTGCTGAAGCCTTTGACTCTGTGGATCACAATAACTGGAAAATTCTGAAAGAGATGGACATACCAGACCACCTGACCTGCCTCTTGAGAAACCTGTATGCAGGTCAGGAAGCAACAGTTAGAACTGGCCATGGAAAAACAGACTGGTTCCAAATAGGAAAAGGAGTATGTCAAGGCTGTATCTTGTCACCCTGCTTATTTAACTTGTATGCAGAGTACATCATGAGAAACGCTGGGCTGAAAGAAGCACAAGCTGGAATCAAGATTGCTGGGAGAAATATCAATAACCTCAGATATGCAGGTGACACCACCCTTATGGCAGAAAGTGAAGAGGAACTAAAAAGCCTCTTGATGAAAGTGAAAGAGGAGAGTGAAAAAGTTGGCTTAAAGCTCAACACTCAGAAAACTAACATCATGGTATCTGGTCCCATCACTTTATAGGAAATAGATGGGGAAACAGTGTCTGACTGGATTTTTGGGGGCTCCAAAATCACTGCAGATGGTGACTGCAGCCATGAAATTAAGACGCTTACTCCTTGGAAGGAAAGTTATGACCAACCTAGGCAGCATATTAAAAAGCAGAGACATTACTTTGCCAACAAAGGTCCATCTGGTCAAGGCTATGGTTTTTCCAGTGGTCATGTATGGATGTGAGAGTTGGACTGTGAAGAAAGCTGAGTTCCAAAGAATTGATGCTTTTGAACTGTGGTGTTGGAGAAGACTCTTGAGAGCCCCTTGGATGGCAAGGAGATCCAACCAGTCCATCCTAAAGGAGATAAGTCCTGGTTGTTCATTTGAAGAACTGATGCTGAAGCTGAAACTCCAATACTTTGGCCACCTCATGAGAAGAGTTGACTCATTGGAAAAGACCCTGATGCTGGGAGGGACTGGGGGCAGGATGAGAGGAGATGACAGAGGATGAGATGGCTGGATGGCATCACCGACTGTCTGGACACGAGTTTGAGTCAGCTCCAGGAGTTGATGATGGACAGGGAGGCCTGGCGTGCTGTGATTCATGGGGTCACAAAGAGTCGGACGCAACTGAGCGACTGAACTGAATTGAACTGAAGTGCTATGCAGAGAATTAAAATATGGTGATTTGATAATGAATTTTTGGCTTATTTTAAATTGGTCAAGGGACTTCCCAGGTTGTCCAGTGGCTGAGAATCCACCTTCCAATTCAGGGGACTCCAGTTCCATCTCTGGTTGGGGAACTAAGATCCTATATGTTGCAGGGCAACTAAGCTCAAACGCCACAACGACTGAGCCCGCACACCTCAACTAAAGAGCCCCGTGCCACAGCAAAGAGCCCATACACTGCAACAAAAGATCACACACCACAAATAAGACCTGATTTGGTCAAAAGTAAATAAATAATAAAAATAAAATAACAGGAGAAACCTCTGTGTAGAGGGAACATTTAAAGTAAAGCATAAATGAGACAAATGAAGATGAAGTTTGAACATTCTAAGTGCAATGGGAACAATAAAAAGTTTTAAACAGGAAGTCATACTCTAATTTACTTAATAATAAGATAATTCCATCAAATCTAGGGGGGCTAAACTGTAGAGGAGTAGAGAATTAGCAGAAAACCTTGCTAGAATGTTTTATCAATAGTAATACAAGTGCAGTATAATGCTGGCTTGGGTGCCAGTAACAAGGAATGAGAACAGTGGGCAGATTAGGGAAATATTTGATGTGTTAAAGAGTAATTTGTTGTTGGGTCAAGAGAAATGTGAAGACAATGCCAATATAAGAATTTTTTAAAAAGAGAAGAAGCTCAATTAAGCTGCAGCTACCTATAGTTTTGAGGTTGTTCCAGCATCCCAGTAAGAAACAAGCCAGACCACTTGAAAAAGCAAATACAAAACAATGAAAAAAATCAGCAAGTACTATTAAATATCAAATAGTACTTCAGAAGCACTGCTATCAAATACCAAAACCTGCTACTTGGGGGACAAGAAATGTCATCAATTTTGAAAGGAACAGAGTTGACCATGTGTAGACTCCTGAATTGCCAATTGGAACATTTGCTACTTTAAAAAAAAAAACACCTCAACATTGAAATCTTTCATTAAATACACAGATAAATAACTACCAGTACTTTATTTTTACCTAATTCTTAGTCAGCTATGAAAACCTCATACTCTATGAAGCGATGATTAAAATCAATGCATTTGATCAAATATTTATATAAATTAACTTCATAATAATAATGTAAGAATGCTTTATCTCTCGGAGAAGGCAATGGCACCCCATTCCAGTACTCTTGCCTGGAAAATCCCATGGACGGAGGAGCCTGGTGGGCTGCAGTCCATGGGGTCGCTAAGAGTCGGAAACGACTGAGCGACTTCACTTTCACTTTTCACTTTCCTGCATTGGAGAAGGAAATGGCAACCCACTCCAGTGTTCTTGCCTGGAGAATCCCAGGGACGGGGGAGCCTGGTGGACTGCCGTCTATGGGGTCGCACAGAGTCTGACACGACTGAAGCGACTTAGCAGCAGCAGCTATATCTCTGGGCTTCCCTTATGGCTCAATGGGTAAAGAATCCACCTGTAATGTAGGAGACACAGGGGACTCAGGTTTGATCCCTGGGTCTGGAAGATCCCCTAGAGTAGGCAAAAGCAACCCACCCCAGTATTATTGCTTGGACAGAGGAGCCTGGCAGGTTAGTCTGACAGGTCACAAAGAGTTGGACGTGAATGAGTGACTAAGGACACAGGCTAAACCTCTGGTTTCATTAATTAGTCTCAGGATTGTGTCAGGGGCCCAAAAGACACAAATCTAGAATAAATCTTATATTTGTGTAAGAAAATATGTACATGAAAAACTCAGATGAATTCAAAATATGATATGAATGCTGGTATGATATAGAAAGCATGACATACAGGGCTGCAATGAAAAGAGAAGATTTCACAGCCAAAAGATCTAGGGATAAAATCCAAGTCTGCCACTTACTAACTAGGTGATCTTGTAAAAGTTACAAAATCTTTCTAAGATGCAATTTCCTTATTTTAAAAATTGAGATAATAATAATACTTACTTCACATGGTACCGTGTTAAACGGTATATGTTAGCACACCTAGCAATGGATGACAATGAATGAATAATCCATAAATGAGAATCACATCAAGTAAGCAAATATAAGCTTCCACTGCAAGTGCAAAAGGACATTTATAAATCAACAACAATGAATGAATGTTACCTGCTTGTCTAGTATTATGATGGAGACAGACTCCAGGGATCACTTGTGTATAGCAGGGCTTATTTTTGCAGGATTTAGGACCATTAGAGTACAAGAAAAACCATAAATGTCTCAGCATCAGACATACACAGGTTTGTTAACATCCTTTGAAAATCCAATGGGAGAAAATCTAATGAGATTGAGAAAATTAGATGTGTTTTCATGTTCCTACGTGATTATGCTTGCTAAGATATTTATTAAGGTCTCAAGGGCTTCATTTATTCTCTTCATTATTTACATACATATTATAACTACAAGGATCTAATTAGGTTTCAAACTTGATTTGGACCAATATAATTAACATAGGATATGCTGTGATCATCTGTGACATTTCTGAGAAGCAATCGTGACAAGGTACCTAGAACTATTTTCTTGAACTCTGTCCTGTGGTTCCTGTTTAGGTACACCTGGGAAACTGCAGGAAGAGTCAGATGCTTTCCTCTGTGTCAAAATGACCCACAATTTAATTCAGACTTGGCATTTCCCACTTATCATAGTGTTTCCTCAAATCCTGAATTCTTGAGATAGATATCAAATTATCAAAGATATTTATTCCCCATAGTAAAAAGGAAGCAGACCCATAAAGAAGAAACTAGTGATTACCAGTGGAGAGAGGGAAGCAGAGAGGGGCAATACATGGGTCAAGGAATAATAAAGGTAAAAACTATTAGGTATAAAATAAGCTACAAGGATATATTGCACAACACAGGGAATATAGCCAATATTTTATAACTGTAAATGGAATATAACCTTTAAAAATGTGAATTACTATATTATACCCCTGTATATGATATTGTGCAGAAACTATACTTCAATTAAAAAAAAATACTTCTTTCTTTCCCTGCCCATATTCATGTCCATCCCAATCTTCCTTTTCTGGATAAGCCAAGAATCTCTTCCTTGTTTCTGACTTCCATGTGGCCTATTGTTAGTTATTATTTGTAGTGCTTTGAAATTACTTTTCTTTACTAAAGAAAAATTTTAGACAGTTCCATGTGAGTGTGTATCAATTGCCTTCATTCTTTGTAATGATTCACAATATTCCAGAGTATCTAATGAGTATTTTTTTTTAACAATGCACCTGTTAGTGCTTCACTGAAAATGAAAGTGAAAATCTTAGTCGCTCAGTCGTGTCTGACCCCATGGACTGTGGCCCATCAGGCTCCTCTGTCCATGGGACACTCTAGGCAAGAGTAATGAAGTGGGTTGCAGTTCCCTTCTCCAGGGCATCTTCCCAACCCAAGGATTGAAACCAAGACTCCAACACTGCAGGCAATTCTTTACCATCTGAGCCACCACTACCAGTAGTTCTCTTGGATGTACTCAATTCAGCTCAGCTCAGTCGCGTCAGACTCTTTGCAATCCCATGGACTGAGGCACACCAGGTTTCCCGGTCTATCCGAAACTCCTAGAGCTTATTCAAATTCACGTCCATTGAGTCAGTGATGCCATCCAACCATCTCATCCTCTGTCATCCCCTTCTCCCACCTTCAATATTTCCCAGCATCAGGGTCTTTTCCATTGAGTCAGTTCTTTGCATCAGGTGGCCAAAGTATTGGAGTTTCAGCTTCAGCATCAGTCCTTGCAATGAATATTCGGGACTTTAGGATTGACTGGTTGGATCTCCTTGCAGTCCAAGGGATTCTCAGTTCAAATCACAGTTTGAACACCAACACCACAGTTCAAAAGCATCAATTCTTTGGCGCTCAGCTTTCTTTATAGTCCAACTCTTACATCCATACATGACTACTGGAAAAACCATAGGTTTGACTAAATGGACTTCTGTTGGCAAAGTAATATCTCTGCTTTTTAATATGCTGTCTAGGTTGGTCATCGCTTTTCTTCCAAGGTACAAGTGTCTTTTAATTTCATGGCTGCAGTCACCATCTGCAGTGATTTTGGAGCCTCCCCCCAAATATAAAGTCTCTCACTGTTTGCATTGTTTCCTCATCTATTTGCCATGAAGTGATGGGACCAGAGGCCATGACTTAGTTTTCTGAATGTTGAGTTTTAAGCCAACTTATTCGTTCTCCTCTTTCACTTTCATCAAGAGGTTTTTTAGTTCTTCTTTGGTTCCTGCCAACTGCATATCTGAGGTTATTGATATTTCTCCCGGCAATCTTGATTCTAGCTTGTGCTTCCTCCAGCCCAGCATTTCTCATGATGTACTCTGCATATAAGTTAAATAAACAGGTGACAATATACAACCTTGACATATTTCTTTCCTGATTTGGAACCAGTCTGGTGTTCCATGTCCGGTTCTAACTGTTGCTTCCTGACCTGCATACAGATTTCTCAGGATGCACGTCAGGTGGTCTGGTATTCCCATCTCTTTCAGAATTTTCCAGTTTGTTGTGATCTACACAGTCAAAGACTTTGGTGTAGTCAATAAAGCAAAAGTAGATGTTTTTCTGGAACTCTCTTGCTTTTTCGATGATCCAATGGATGTTGGCAATTTGATCTCTGGTTCCTCTGCCTTTTCTAACTCCAGTTTGAACATCTGGAAGTTCACAGTTCACGTATTGCTGAAGCCTGGCTTGGAGAATTTTGAGCATTACTTTGCTAGCATGTGAGATGAGTGCAATTATGTGGTAGTTTGAACATTCTTTGGTATTGGCTTTCTTTGGAATTGGAGTGAAAACTCACCTTTTCCAGTCCCGTGGCCACTGCTGAGTTTTTCAAATTTGCTGGTATATTGAGCGTAGCACTTTCATAGCATCGTCTTTTATGATTTGAAATAGCTCAACTGGAATTCCATCATCTCCACTAGCTTTGTTCATAGTGATGCTTCCTAAGGCCCACTTGACCTCACATTCCAGGATGTCTGGTTCTAGGTGAGTGATCACACCATCGTGATTATCTGGGTCATGAAGATCTTTTTTGTACAGTTCTTCTGTGTGTTCTTGACACCTCTTCTTAATATCTTCTGCTTCTGTCCATACCATTTCTGTCCTTTATTGTGCCCGTCTTTGCATGAAATGTTCCTTGGTATCTCTAATTTTCTTGAAGAGTTGCTAGTCTTTCCTCTATTTCTTTGTTTTTCTATTGTTTTCCTCTGTTTCTTTGCACTGATCACTGAGGAAGGCTTTCTTATCTCTCCTTGCTATTTTTGGAACTCTGCATTCAGATGGGTATATCTTTCCTTTTCTCCTTTGCCTTT
Source organism: Cervus elaphus (assembly GCF_910594005.1). Lineage (NCBI taxonomy): Eukaryota > Metazoa > Chordata > Mammalia > Artiodactyla > Cervidae > Cervus > Cervus elaphus. Next base: position 58,006,508 of record NC_057815.1, read on the forward strand.
CACTTCTCTTGTTTTCACAGCTATTTGTAAGGCCTCCTCAGACAACCATTTTGCCTTTTTGCATTTCTTTTTCTTGGGGATGGTCTTGATCACTGCCTCTTGTACCATGTCACAAACTTCCACCTATAGTTCTTCAGGCACTCTGTCAGATCTATCCCTTGAATCTATTTGTCAATTCCACCATATAATCATAAGGGATTTGATTTAGGTCATACCTGAATGGTCCAGTGGATTTCCCTACTTTCTTCAATTTAAGTCTCAATTTGGCAGTAAGGAGTTCATGATTTGAGCCACAGTCAGCTCCTGGTCTTGTTTTTGCTGACTGTATAGATCTTCTTCATCTTTGGCTGCAAAGAAAATAATCAATTTGATTTCAGTATTGACCATCTGGTGATGTCCATGAGTAGAGTCTTCTCTTGTGCCAGAGGCTCCTGGACACTCACAGGCAAGGCTGGGTCAGTCTCTTGTGGGGTCACTGCTCCCTTCTCCTGGGTCCTAGTGTGCACAAGCTTTTGTTTGTGCCCTCCAAGAGTCTGTTTCCCCACTTGTGTGTAAGTTCTGATGGCTCTATGGTGGGGTTAATGGCAACCTCCTCCAAGAGGGCTTATGCCATACCCAGGTCTGCTGCACCCAGAGCTCCTGCCCCTGCAGTTGTCCACTGCTGACCTGTACCTCCACAGGAGATACTCAAATGCAGTTCTGACTCGGTCTCTGTGGGGTCTCTGGGTCCTGGTGCACAAGGTTTGTTTGAGCATTCTGAGTGTCTCAGGCAGGTATGGGGTTTGTTTCTAAACACAATTTTGCCCCTCCTACCTGGATGTATTCTAAGACGTAGAATTACTGGGTCAAAAGGTTTATACAGTTTAAATTCCAATAGATACTGCCAGATTAAACTTTTAAAAAATTGTATCATTTGAGAATAATGTTTTACATTAATAATCTATTAGATTAAACTTTTTAGTTGTTTGATCTACTAAGTTCTAAAAGTCTTGCATTATGACTGTCGATTTTTCAGTGTTTCATATTCTTATCAGATTTTGCTTTAAATATTTAGACACTGTATTATCAGGTATATAAATGTTTAACACTACTCTAACTTCCATGCAAATTGCACCTTTTGTTTTTATAAACCCTTTAAAAATATCTGTGTTGGTTTGTTTTTCATCTGCAGTATCTGAGCATATACATTCCTTCACTTCTTAATTAACCATTAGTATCATCAAATTTGTCTATGATACAGGATTTATGCGTCCTATTTCTGTTCTTTCACATCTCAAATTTTAACGCTTTGTTTACATTGTCTACCAATGTCTGGAATTATTTTGTTTGTATAATTTTGTTTGCTCATTCCATCTTCTTGTGTTTTTGTGTCTCCTTAGTTTCTCTCTCTCTCTTCATCCAGAAATATATGGCTTGTGAGAAATAAAAATGTTGGCGTGTTTCCATGATATGAAAATGTCTTTAGATTCCCTCTTGCTTGAATCATATAGTTTTAAAATATAGAATTTTGTATAGATAGGAATTCCCCACCTCACAACTTAGAGTTGCTTCCTATCTTCTTGCCTCCTACATTGCTGATGAAAAGTCTGATATCAATATTTTGTCCTTCTGGAGACAGACATTGCTACTTTTGGAAACTTTCAGGGTGTTTTCTATTTTTAATCACACAGTTTTGAAGATAGCACTTCTGTGTCACTCCTCATACTTGGTACTGAAGGAGATCTTTCTCACTGCAGACTCTTGTCTGGCAGCACTGAAATGTTTTCTTTAGTTACATCATTATGTATTACTTCTCATCTCTCACTTCTCCATTTTCACTCTGTCTTCTGTGACTCCCAGTAGATAAATGTTGAAGCTTCTTGATCTGTCTTCCACAGCTTTTACCTTTTCTTTTATTCTTCACCTCTTTGACCTTTTGTGCTACATCTTGGGAATATTCTTCAGTATAGTTTTTCATCTCACTAATAGAGTCCTCCCTCCCTATGTCCATTTTGTTTAACTCATCTGTTGAGGGTTTGTTTGTTTTTTTTACTTCAACAATAAACTTCTCCAACATCTCAAGTTGTTTTTATGCATGTAATATATTCTTATTTTCCTCTGAGTATATTAATTATACTTATTTTAAAGTCTTCATTCTAGTTACTTTATTAACTCCTTCCCTTAGGCATTGGATCTTCTGATGATTACATTTAGTGTTTTCTTTCATAGCACTGGGTTTTGTTTTATTTTTTTCTTGATGATTAACTCTTTCTTGTTATTTGGTCAACTTTATGTTTTCAATTATCTATTAGCATTTATGTGGATGCCATAAACATTTACCGAAGCTACCTCAGTGCCTCTGAGACAAGAGGTACTATCAGATAGGAAGTCCAAGGGGCTGGACTTCTGAATTTTTTCATGTTTTTATTCTCTCTGGATGCTGCCAGATGCTTGGAATGCTACCTTTGCTACTTGGACCCAAATAATCCTTTGCTTCTCCCTCCCAGGGGAAAAGACTGAAACAGATTCCTGTTTGAAGTAAGTTAAGAGTGAAACAGATTAAAATGCCTAATTTTTCTATTGGGATATCTCAGAAAATGACCTATTTATTGTCCAGTAGATTTCTTCTTCTCACCTTTGCTACTGCCTCCAAAGCTCTATCACTCTAGAACTTTTTCAGTAGTTTTCTCCTTCAACTTTGCTTCAACTCAGTTTCATCTTCTTTTTATCTTTCTAGGAATACTAGTAATTTGGACCCATTAAATATCCTTTTCTGGCTTTCTAGAATTGCTGTTAGTTCACTTATTTCACATACATTTCTTATCATGAATTTGGATCAGAAACAAGAAGTTACAATATGCTCTCGGGTTGTCACTTTAATCCAATCTCTAGGTGAGAGTCATGGACTCTGTCTCTATAGATGTCTTGTTAATACCTGTTGGACAGGAGAAAGCACACTTGACCCTGAAGGTAAGTGAAAAAGGGAGATTGTGAGACAAATTGTAAGATAATTAAGGGCAAGCAGAGAATGCAATGAGAGCAATCAAAAACAATGAGGCTATTAATTCAAAACATCCAATCTAAAAAGGAAGAGATGATTTGGAAATAAAAGGTGTTAATGGAGAGAAACTGTAAAAAGGAAGATGTGCTTCCCTCTCTTCACACTGTGAGTTTTAAAATACAAATAAGAGGATTCCAGGGAGGAGAGAGGTTTAATTATGTCCATGAATTTCAGGATAATTGGGGAAAGGAAGAGTGGGACGGGTGTTCCTAGAAGTAGTAGACATAGGGGATGTATAGCAGAGAAACAAACTTGGGCAAAAGTGAGGAAGTCAGAAGTATGAGAAGAAAAGGGGAAATGGCATATGGATTTGCCCAAGGCAAGGCTGCAAAGCAAAATTTCACACACTGGAAAGAAGAAGGTAGAGGAAAGGAACTTGGACAGAGATTGTGTTTGCAAGTAGAAAAGACACAACTAGCTCCAAAATTCAAGATGAAGACTTTATGCATTATGCTTCTAACTCAGAGAGCTTTCTCCTAGGTACTAGTGTTTATGAACACCAAACTTTGGTGGTGCAATAGAGGAAGAGGATCAAGAAATATGGAGGTTAGTGAGAAAGCCAGAGAAAGAGTAGTTTAGAATAATAAAAAAAAAATTCTCCCAAGCATAAAATGAGAAAGGAGATTGTATTCTTTTCCATAGAAATCTGGTTAAAGAGAGAAATTGTGCAAATGCATCTTTATTTTGTGCAAATTTGGAGACAAGTGATTAATGAAAGCCAAAAAAAGAAATAAAAAGTAAGAAAGAAGAGAGAGAAAGAAAGAAAAGAAAGTGAGAGAGGGAGGAAGGAAGGAAAATAGAAAGGAGACCAGGTAAATCCTCCTGGTCTACCAGAGAAAAACAGAAAAGGTACCTAAGGAAACTTTCATGGACTTGGTTGACATAATAGTATGATTACAGTATGAGGACCAGGAATCAAAAGACATGAATTGAAATCAACACTTCAGCATTTACTAATTGTCTAACCTTGGGAAAGTCTAGGAAAGTCTATTTGAATCTTATATTCCATATTTGTAAAATATGGATAAAACCAGATTGGAATTTTCTTGATTATCTAGTGGGATAATATGCTACAAGGATTATTTAGATTGTACTATGTTACATTACTTCACAATGATATTAGAAATATTAGTTGATCATCTTTAGAGGATGCCAGAAAATGACTCATTATTCTTCAAAATGACTGATAAAGAAAAAGAAACAAGTATTTCTCTTAACTTTCCTATATCCAATATTCTGTGAAGTACTTAGATAGTTGATGAAAAAAAAATCTTTACAAAATAGTTCTGGTTGAGAAACACAGAAGAAATAATAAAATTAGAACATCATCATTTTATAACCATTAATTAAACAGTGGATCTAGGCAATCATTATCAAGGGCTATTTAAAAATCATTAAATGAAAAAATATGAGGAACTTTATACTGAATGAGTCTGAACCCAGACTAATTTTAAAGTCATAGAAAGGACAACCAGACATTATGTGCCTCATGATATGATGCAATAGGAAGTATACAACCTTACTATAAAATTTCTTGCCAAAAAAATCTAACCTCAATCTGATTAAGACTCTATCTGGATGTGCCTATCAGTTCATGGGTCACACAGAGGTCATAGGAACACATTAGAGGACATAGTTATGTAATCAGTGAAACACATAATGTAGAAAATTCTAGAGGACTAAATAGCCAATTTCTTCAACAAAAATAATTGTATGAACAAGAGAAAAGGAAGTTATAGCTTTAAAAGACATGATATACAACTAAATGAAATGAGTAGAGCTTTTTTAAATTTTAATAACACAATTGTAAAAAAAAATTGTAAGACAATTGGGGAAATTCAAACAACAAATTTTTAAAACAACATTTACTTATTTATTTATGGCTGCACTGGGTCTTCATTGCTGTGCACAGGCTTTCTCTAGTTGCAGCAAGCAGGGACTACGTTGTAGTATCTGGTCTTCTCATTGCATTGGCTTCTCTACTTTCAGAGCATGGGCTCTAGACTGTGGGCTCAGCAGTTGTTACACACAGGCTTAGTTGCTCCACAACATGTGGGATCTTCCCAGACCAGGGATCAAACCCGTGTCCCTTGCATTGACAGTGGATTCTTAACCACTGGACCACAGGGAAGTCCCTCAAACACCAGATATTTGATATTAAAGAATTATCAGCTTGGGGGTTATTAATGATATTGGTTTCCCAGGGTCTCAGTGGTAAAGAATCTGCTCATCAATGCAGGAGACGCGGGTTTGATCCCTGGGCTGTAAAGATCTCCTGGAGGAAGAAATGGCAACTCACTCCAGTATTCTTGCCTGGAAATTTCCATGGACAGAGGAGCCTGGTGGACTACAGTCCATGATGTCACAAAGAGCTGGACACAACTGAGTAATGAAACCACCACCACCAGTGCTATTGTGATCATGTTTTTATGAGTCCTTATAAGGTGTATACTGAATTGTTTGTAGATGAAATAAAATAATTCCTGGGATTTGTTTCAAATTAAGATTGTAGATAGAAATGCTTAAGACACACCAAAATGCTTCTAGTACTCATCAATGAATTTGGTAAAATTGCACAATACAAAATTAATATATAGAAATCTGTTGCAGTTCTATATGATAACTATGAACTATTAGAGAAATTAAGAAAATAATCCCATTAACCACTGCATCAAGAAGAATAAAATAACTTGGAATAAATCTCTGTGGAATTTAAAGACCTATACTCCAAAAACAATAGTACACTGACAAAAAAACTGAAGACAATACAAACATATGGAAGATATACCTTGTTCATATGTTAGAAGAATTAATATTTTAAAATGATCATACTACCCAAAGCAATATATAGATTGAATTTAATCCCTATAAAAATGCCAGTGACATTTGAAAAGACCCTGATGCTGGAAAAGAGAGAAGGCAGGAGGAGAAGGGGACACAGAGGATGAGATGGTTGGATGGCATCACCGACTCAATGGACATGAGTTTGAGTAAACTCCAGGAGTTGGTAATGGACAGGGAGGCCTGGCGAGCTGCAGTCCATGGGGTTGCAAAGGGTCGGACATGACTGAGCGACTGAACTGAGCTGAACTGAACTGAGAACAAATAATTCTAAAATTTGTATGGAAACAAAAAGACCCCAAGCAGAGAAAACAATCTTGAGAAAGAAGAACTGAGGTAGAGATATAAATGCTCCTTGATTTCAAACTGTACACAGTCTACAGTCATCAAAATAGTATGATATTGGCACAAAAGCAGGCACATAGATTGACAGAACAGTATAAACAGTTCAGAAACAAACCCACTCACTTATGGTCATTTAATCTACAACAAAGGAGGCAAGACAATACAATGAGGAAGAGATAGTCTCTTCAATAAATGATGCTGGAAAAACTGGATAGTTGCATATGAGAGAATTAAAATATTCTCTCACACTATATACAAAAGTAAACTCAGATGGACTAAAGAACTAAATGAAGACTGAAAACCATAAAGTTAATAGAAGAAAAGATAGGCAGAACACTCTTTGACATAAATTATAGCATTTTTTTTTTTTTGGATCTATCTCCTAAGGCAAAGGAAACAAAAGTAAAATTAAACAAAGGGGACCTAAGTAAACTGAAAAGCTTTTGCACAGCAAAGGAAACCATCAACAAAATTAAAAGACAACCTACTGAATGGTGGAAAATATATGACTGATAGGAGTTAATATCCAAAATATGTAAGCAGCTGATACAGCTCAACATCAAAAAAAAAAAAAAAAAAAAAAAACTAACTAAAAAATGAGCAGAAGACCTGGGTAAACATTTTTCCAAATGTATCCAGGTTACCTACAGGCACATGAAAAGATGTTCAACTTTGCTACTCATCAGATAAATGCAAATCAAGCCCTCACATCTGTCAGAATGGATATAGTCAAAAAGACCACACTTAACAAGTTGTGGCAAGGATGTGGAGAAAGTAAGCCTTTGTACACTGTTGGAGGGAATGTAAATTGGTGCAGCCAATTTACAGTGGAAACAGTTTGGAGGTTTCTTTAAAAACTAAAAATAGAACTACTCTATGATCCAGCAGTTCCACTCCTGGGTATATATGCGAAGAAAATGAAAATTCTAACTCACAAAGGTACATGAATCCCAGTGTTCACAGCAGCAGTATTTACAACAGCCAAGATATGGAAGCAATCTAAGTGTTCATCAATAGGTGAATAGATAAAGAAGAAATGGTGTATATATATACCATGAAATATTACTCAGCCATAAAAAAAGTAAATTTTGCCATTTGCAACAATATGAGTGGACTTAGAGGATATTATGCTTAGTGAAATAAGCCAGAGAAAGACAAATACTGTGTGTTATCACTTATATGTGGAATCTAAAAAATAAAACAAATGAAAATAACAAAATAGAAACAGACCCGCAGATATGAAAAATAAACTAGTGGTTACTAGTGGGGAAAGGGAAAATAGAAGGGGCATGATAGGGAATTTAGGGGTACAGCTACTATGCATAAAATAAATAAACTAGAAGGATATACTGTGCAGCACAAGTAATATAACCCATATTGTATAGTAACTTTAGATGGAGTATAATCTGTAAAAATTTTGAATCACATTGTTGTACATCTGAAACTAATATAGTGAGTCAACTATACTTCAAAATATATATATAAGATTATAGAGTTGTAAAAGATATAAAATGGGCCAAATATAAGTTATTGTTGAAGAAGAGTGATAGGTACATGGAGGTTTATTACACTATTCTCTCTTCTTTTAAACAGATTTCTTTTTCATTTATTTTTATTAGTTGCAGACTATTTACTTTACAATATTTTAGTGGTTTTTGCCATACATTGACATGAATCAGCCATGGATTTACATGTGTTCCCCATCCTGAACCCCCCTCCCACCTCCCTCCACATCCCATTCCTCTGGGTCATCCCAGTGCACCAGCCCTGAGCACTTGTCTCATGCATCCAACCTGGACTGGCGATCTGTTTCACACTTGATAACATATGTGTTTCAATGCTATTCTCTCAGATAATCCCACCCTCACCTTCTCCCATAGGGTCCAAAAGTCTGTTCTATACATCTGTGTCTCTTTTTCTGTCTTGCATATAGGGTTATTGTTACCATCTTTCTAAATTCCATATATATGTGTTAGTATACTGTATTTGTGAATTTACCACCATAAAAAGTTAAAAGGATAAACAACCAAGTAGAATTATGAGCAAGGGATATAAAACTACAATAATTGGAAAAATAAATACTAATTACCACTAGTGACTTACGGTACTGGTTATATCTTTGCATGTAATGAGAAGGTTGATACATCAGCTCTACAATGTATTAGGTACCTAGACTTCTATCTTTCCACTCAGTGATCTTTACCTTGCTTTGGGGCCATAAAATGACTGCTCCAGCTTTGACTATTTTGTTCATTTTTCAGGAAGGAGGAAGGGGGAAAATCCCCAAAAGATTTATGTCAGCTGAGTCCATCTAAACTTTTTTAGAGTATCCCTTGAGTCCTAAATCAACAACAAAAAAAAAACCTCAGTAACAAGGCCTGTCCATATACAGAGGAAGCTGGAAAATGTCATTTGTTTTGTGTTTAAATTAGGCACTTTGAAGAACCCAACAAAATCAGGGTTCTGTTACCAAGAAAAAAGGGGTGAGTATACATTGGATATATAACCAGAAAATTTCACCCTATAATTTCAGATTAGTCATTACTATTGTTACTTTATGCTTGGTTATCTTTATATATATTTTACCACTTTTTTTCTTTATTCATCATGGCCTCTTACATCCCTCTCCTTCCTTCTGGACTTAGTTTCTTCTGATGTACTTTCTTCACTTATTAGCTCTCTTATCAATGATTGCTGATATTAAATCCTCTTAAGTGTTTTTTTTTTCCCCAAAAAAATCTTTACTTTACTCTTAATCTGAGTTGGGCATAAAACTCTAGGTTAATAATCATTTTCCTTAGCTCTTTGAAAATATTATGTTTTTTACTGTTTGTGGATAAAGCCTCAAATGATGTTCGAGTGCCCTTCTTTTCATAAGGAAGTCTTGACTCTTCCCTAAATTTGCAGTTCTCACAAATTTTAGGTTTCAAAATGTCTTTTTTTGCATGTGTATTAGTTGTCTGTGTTATATTTTTATAGACTTATTTTGTAGATGGGTGTAAGTTGCCACATGAAAGAGACTTCTAGTTTGACATTGCTGTTTTGGGCAGGTAATTTGTAAGAGTTGATAGAAAAATTTTCATATTGCTATGTGGTCATATAGGGCATTGGCCAATCCACAGGTACCTCTTACACAGTGACTGCACCCCAAAAACTCAGCCAAGGAAAAGGAAGGCAGATATAATCAGAGCTGCCTCCCTGTGCCACATCATCTACCAGGTGTAGAAACCAAGGTAATTTAACTTTGCCTTCCACAAATACAAAAAATGGTAAAAGAATGCAGTTCACAAATACCTCAATGAATAGTATCCTAAATTGACTTCCTGAGTGTGCTACCAAATTATCTCTCCTCTAACACATGGCTATAACCATCCTTTTACATTTGGAAAACAAGAGAAAGACAGATGTTTCAGGTTGATAGGTTATTTGCAAGCATGTAGGAGAGTCTATCATTGCAAATGAGGACAACTTTGATATTCAATCCTCTTGTAGAACATGGTAACCAGTCCCAAGAAGCAAGTACTGTTTGCAAATGGAAGCCTTAAGTCACCAACCTCTTGGCTTACCAGATAAACTCTGGGGGAAGCAATGAGTGTAAAGGGATGTGGGTGTAAAGACACATGTACTATTGCTTGATCAAGACTATGCTACTGTGGTTGACTCCCCACATCTTTCAAAGATCTTTGCAAGAAACCACATTCAGAAACGTTTGGACATGGTTGAATGCCTCCTGTCTTGGTTAATGAGTAACCTTCTTTTAAGTTGGTATATTTCTGTTCTCACAAGGCTTTCTATTTTGGTTCTCTTCAGTCTCTCTAAAATTTCAGGGGAAAATTCTGAGTTTCAAAATGCATATAAGCAAGAAGAAGCTCATTTTACTATTTGGAATAATCTTTTTGGAACAGAGTGAATCTGCAACTCTCTCTCTCCCCAAAGGTAAGTTCTCGGAAGTCTATCACTATCTTTGAAGAAATAACCTTTGCTGGCAGTGGGTATCACAGTTTCACTCCATATTCCTTTGGGAAAACAGGAGAAGCAAATATATTCTGGAGATCTAATTAGATTTCATGTAATTAATTTGGACTTCTGTCCTGCAGTCATCATATTAAACTGAACAGAAAATTTATGGAATATAAAATACAACGTGGATAGGTTGCACTGATCTGGAAAAAACTGGAATTATTCATTTATTTGAACACATTCCACAATCCCAACTCCTTTAATGGAACAAATTAGAGAAATCAGCATAAATTTGGAAGCATTTGTAATCTTTTAAAAAATTATACTGCTTTTTACTGTAGTTTGATCTTCCCTGGTGGCTCAGTTGGTAAAGAATCCACCTGCAATGCGGGAGACCTGGGTTCAATCCCTGGGTTGGGAAGATCCCTTGGAGAAGGGAAAGGCTACACACTCCAGTATTCTGGCCTGGAGAATTCCATGGACTATATAGTCCATGGGGTAACAAAGAGTCGGGCACGACTGAGCAACTTCACTTACTGTAGTTTACTGTATACAGTATACTGCTATAAATAGTAGATGTGAAGCCTGTTTACTGCAGTATATTTTGCATATAAATGATTTTTTTTTTCTTCAAGTAACATAAGCTGAGAACAGTTCTTGGCAATCTTCTTCATAGTCAGATTTGTACCTCAAGAATCATATTTTCTATCTTTCCTTCAACGAGTTCAGGAAATACTAAATTTTGTGTATACAAAGGTATTTATGATTCAGTTAACTGAAACAGCTAGAAAATAAGCTTCTGATTCAGTGTTATGCCTGCTCTGGATTCAGAATCAAAAGACAGTGTTACATCTGTGCTTTGTAATTAATTAACTGTGCATCTCTTTGATTCTTCATTTTCCCATCTGTAATGTGGGGATAATAGTGCTTGATTTATAGGCAGAGTATGGAAATGAAATGAGAAGCTATTTGAAAAAGTTTTGTATATTTTAACATATTGATCTAAATAGCTATGCTTTTACAGATATTTTCTCAAGAAAAGTCATTTGTCCATCCTTCCAACTTTTCTAAGTGTCTACTGTATGCTAGGAATGTGCTAAACCTTGGAAATACAGAGATGAATAAAACAGACTTTTTTCCCTCAAATAGTTCATGGTAAAGGAGGGATCCAGGCAAAGAATTTTCTATCCCACTATTTCTTGGTGAAAACTATAAAAAGGGAGAGGAAAGGGTTTTATATGGGAGAGACACTTAACACAGTTTGAGGAAATCAAGGAAGACGTCTCAATTGAAGTGATCTCCAAGCTGAAGAATAGGGATTAGAGGATTCAGCTAGGTAAAGAAGTGGGGCAATTATGAGGCAGAGCATTCTAGGCCTTCCTAGAGAACATGTAGAAAAGAATGACCTGCAGTAAGGACAGAAGATGGATCTTCCCTGATTACCAAGCAGGATGATAAGTACATGGAGGTTCATTTATACTGTACTCTCTACTTTTGTAGAGATTTTAAGTTTTCCATCACAAAAAGGTAAAAGCATAAGCAACCAAGTAGAAATATGAGAAAAGGATACAAAACTTCAATACATGGAAAAATAAACACTAGTTACTAGTAAATAAATTTGAAAAATTTGATGTCACTGATAATTAGGCAAACTAAAAATTAACAATGTGTTTTAAGCATTTTAACCTAGCCCATCTCTTAGCTGAGGAGTCCAAAATAAAGCAAAAAAAAAAAAAAAAATGCAGAACAAACATTGAGGGTAACTAAGTAAATGTAGCTTTTTCAAGGATAAAATTTTTTCCATAAAAAGGAAAGAGTTCTTTTTCCCATTACCTAGCAACCCTTCTATCCTAACACCATTCTGATATGTGAATTAGGACCCTGTCTCCTTTCTAGTCCACTATCATTAAACAATCTGTTACTTTCCACTTGTAGAGAGAATTAAATCTAATATTTGACTGTGCCAGGCACTACTGACCATGATCAGAGACTTCATCTCCTGGGTCAAACAGAGGAAAAGATGCTAACACAAATACAGTCAAAGGTAGACTACAGGGGCTTCTCTAGTGGCTCAGTGGTAAAGAATCTACCTGCAAATACAGGAGACATGGATTTGATCCCTGATCCAGGAAGATCCCACGTGCCACAACTACTGAGCCTCTGCTCTAGGCTCTGGAAGACATAACCACTGAGCCCACGTGCCCCAACTACTGAAGCCCGCATGCCCTGGAGCCCGTGCTCCACAAGAGAAGCCACTGCAGTGAGAAGTCTGTGCACTGCAACCAGAGATAGTGTGCCCCTGCTTGTCACAACTAGAGAAAAGCCCACAGAGCGACAAAGACCCAGCACAGCCAAAGAAATATGTAAATAAATCAATAAAATTACTTTTTTTTTTCAAGTTTAAGGCAAATTATAGTATCACCCATTCAACCAATTAATTGAGCAACGTCTGGGCATCAGTCTAGTGAGTTTGAAAGAATAGCCACAATGGAATGTAATAAATGACATAGAAGCACAGAGCGCTCTGAGGAGCCTCTAAGGGGCCAGATGGCTTAGAATCAAAAGGGGACTGTATTTGTGCTAACCCAGTGGAGATCTACCTCTGAGGCCCTAAATCTTCATATCAGAAAAGTAGATCTTCATGATATGCAGGTTCTATGTGAAAAAGCTGAACAATTGCTTATACTGCAAATCACAGTAAATCCCACAATTAATTTAAAGCCATTTTGTACTATTTCTACATGCTCTATGCCTTACAGTATTTCTTGCTCAGAAGAGTTTCCTGTATACCTCAGAACTAAGAGCTATCTAATCTCTAAATGCTTGTCTTTCCCTCCCCAGTTCCTACTTGTGGGCAGAGTCCAGTGAAGCCACAACCTTTGAACTACCTGAACATTTTCAGTCGCATCGTTGGGGGAAGGCAAGTGGCAAAGGGTTCCTACCCTTGGCAGGTAAGTCTCAGGAAACCTTCTCTGGTGGGATTATGAGCTGCCTCAAGATTGGATCTCTCAGGATCCCATGCTACTCATCTGTATGCTCCACTCTGCTTAGTTCATCACCAGAGATCTCATGAGGGTGTACAAGGACCCAAGACCCTCCTGATGTTCATGAGTTGACTTCTAGAAAAGATGTGTTCAGAATAGTCACAAGCACTATTGGCTCACTCCAAAATTTAGAAATGCCATCCCAAACTTTCAGTCCCTAAGACAAAAATCCCACTTCAAATTTGTAATTTAAAAAATAATTTTCTGATTCAATAAACATATTTAAAATATATCAATCTTGTTATAGTAAGGGTGATGAGTGAAGTCAACGGTGTCATATCCATGGGTCTACTTTATGTTTGGGATGTAATGTTCATACCTATACCATAGGGCCCTTCAGGGAACAATCAAGAGTTTATAGTATATAGTTAGTCTCCTTAGTATGCAGTTAGTGTCCTAAGAATTCTGTGTCAATGTAATTTCCTGGTCCTTCTGTGCCTATAGAAACGAGTTTGTGCATCTGCCCCTAGACTATGGTTTTCTCATTTATCGTCTTTGAAAGTCTCCTAATTTTCTTTACCCTGGGACCCATCTTGTCTCTTCATTTTGTAAGTAGAGTGATAGTTTTATATTTTCACTTCTCTTGAGTCAAATTAACTTTTAGATCAGTGGATATTTAGCAATGATTGGTTGATTGAATTTTTGTTCAGTGGGTTGATGGAATGGCTGAATCATTGTTATTTGATTAACTGATGAATTATTTGGTTGAAGAATTGGTTTATCAGTTTCTTACTTGGTCAATTAGTTGGCCAGTCAATTTAGAAGTTCACATTTAAATCATAGTCAGGGATGATTCACTGACTTTTACTTACTTGTGCTTTATTCTATTCTTAGCCTTTTCTCTGTATTATTTTTTTTAATTGCTCATAGGAAAATTTTTTATCAACAAGGAGACAATTCTAAAAAATTGCTTTTTTCTAATTTCAACAATGGAAGTAAAAGTATTTATTGTACCCTCTAAGTCATGTTGGAGTCAAGCCAAGTATCATGAGCAGGATAAGACATGATAGAAAATAAACTGTAGAGATAGATTTAAAAATAAGATTGAAAAAGTTGTAATGGTTAAATAGTTAAAGACTGTTAAGAAAGTAGTAAATCCAAACTATTTCTCTAGGATGCCTAGAGGAATTGGAACAGACTTTGGAAGACTCCCTTATTCCTCACCTTGTCTTTATCTCAAACTTTTTCATCTAGTCTATGCTATATCTTATGTTTCTTTCTCTCTCTCTCTCTCTCTCTTCATTCACAGATATCATTCATATTGTTAGAGTAACATACTGGCTGAGCATTATCATATAAATAAATACCCACAATTTTTGTAACCAGCTTGCTAAAGCCTCAAGTTAACTACCTCTCTTGTGGACCAGGGGTGGGAATATTCTGAGACCAGCTTTGCTCTTCTTTGTGAAATATAGTGTGATTGGTCTACCACTTCACAGTTCAGATTTCTGATATTTATGAGTAAGATATCTGGGTCTCTTTTTCAGAATATGTTCAGTCTCCAGGTTTGGGGGGATCCCAGGGCATTAACTTGCTCCCATTTAAGGTCTTTGCAACTCAGGTGTCTCTGAAACGAAGGCAGAAGCATGTCTGTGGTGGGACCATCATCTCCCCACAGTGGGTGATCACAGCTGCTCACTGCGTTGCAAACAGGTAAGGAAAGTCCAGCCAATTGATAAAGGTCAAATTACCTTTCTTCTTCCTGGGAATCAGCAGCAATAACTCTATTAAAATATGGGATGGTGCAATGTATGCTTTAGGGGAAGATATGCTGGTTGCATAATATAAATAGGGCTCAAAGACATTGTCACGGGTGCTAAACTTGATAGAAAACATGCATTCCTTATAGGAGTGAATACTTTGATATTTAAAGTGATTGGATTAATAAAGAATAATATCCAAGTGAGAAAAAAAAAGCATCACAAAGATAGATTTGTGAAAGTTCTCCCCTTGTTTTCTTAAATTCCAATGAAAAAATCATCCCGCTCATTATGCATCTTAATGAATGAATAAAAGAAAATGAAAGAAGGCCAATAAAACATGAAGAAGGCTTCTGTGTCTTCCTTCCTATTGACCCTGGCTCTCTGAACTTTAACAATTTCCATCTTTTATCCATTTTCTTGTGTGCTCCAAATGTTCTATTGCTGCTAATGTTCTTGATACGCATAAAGCAGCAGTCAAGATCATGTGCCCCTATTTTCCCACTTTCATTTCATGTCTGCAAACATCTTCTGGATATTTCCTTAAGGCTGTACACTAATAGCTACCAGAGATACAAAGATGACTCAGAGGTGAATCCTGCCCTCTGAGAGTTGATAGTTTAAAGAAGAGTCAACTGATAATTTCACTGCAGTGTGGCATGTGGTTAGGCTAGAGAGATGCTTTGCATTGGGTTTGGTAGCTAATATAGCCAAGAGCCAGGGAAGTATACCAAGAGAAAATGATGCCTTTTCCAATGTTGTATTAAATCATCTCTTCTGGATCCCCAGAGATCCCCTTCTAGATCCCAAAGGTCTTAATCCACCTCAATGCATGCTATCAAGTTCCTTTCAGATAACTTTGCAGTAGGTAGAAGTAGTATAGCTCTTCAGTCTTTCCCATGTCGTTAGATCTCTAAAATACAAACACGAAGGAAGTAGGGGAAGATCCTCTCTTCCCATTGCTGTAATCAGTCCCAAAGCTCTGTGTATGCATACTCTGGGATATCAGAGTTGTGATGCTATTATGTCTTTCATGGTATGCATTATGTATTAGATCTCTGACATTAAAGCAGCCTACTTGATGGGAATCACCAAATACTCCCAAAGGAGATCAGTGATATTGAAACCAAGTCAACCATCCAGGGTAGCTTTAGATCTCTGAATTATAGTATATACACAAATTGGACACTTAACAAATAACATTGCAAAGTATTCAGTTTATCTTATTATTAGTTCCACATGAGGCCACTTTCACTAATCCCCCACTCACACTGGGAACCTCTATATTTGGAATCATTCTTACTTTCTCTGTTCAATAGCTGCACATGTGCATTCTCCATCCATCTC
This sequence comes from Cervus elaphus, assembly GCF_910594005.1. Lineage (NCBI taxonomy): Eukaryota > Metazoa > Chordata > Mammalia > Artiodactyla > Cervidae > Cervus > Cervus elaphus. Next base: position 58,022,785 of record NC_057815.1, read on the forward strand.
ATTTTGAAGAGGTCAGTTTGCCAACCATTACAACTCTACTCAGCTTCAATGAAATCCATCCCTTTTACTCTTTCCTCCTCATAGACATACTGTATCAACTTTCAATGTTACTGCTGGTGAATATGACTTGAGATATGTGGAGCCAGGAGAGCAAACCCTCACCATTGAAACCATCATCATACACCCACACTTCTCTACCAAGAAACCAATGGATTATGATATCGCTCTTTTGAAGATGGCTGGAGCTTTCCATTTTGGTAAACATTTGAAGTTTACTCTGAATTGTCCACCCCATGTTCTCCAGAACTCCTGTTCCATAGCACAGTTCCTAAAGTATAAATTATGTAGCATGTGCCCAAGATCTCTGGATCATGGACTTTGAGACAGAAATTCGAGGTGGGGTTCCCCTACGTGAAACTCATTTTGCTTGTGACTTTAGAGATACAATTAAGTGGAGTCAGGAAAGGGTCTTTCTTTGTTTGACAAGAGACCCCTAGAGGTGCCAGAGACATCACAAGGCCTTTGGGGAGCCACCTAGATGCCCGTTGGTGAGTGGCTTGTGGTGTCTCTCCTCCATGAATGAAATGAGCCCTGCCTTGCTCTTTTTCTTCAGATCAGTTTGTGGGGCCCATGTGTCTTCCAGAACCAGGGGAACAATTTAAGCCTGGATTTATTTGTACAACCGCAGGCTGGGGCCGCTTGAATGAAAGTAAGAACTTCCATGCTCTGCTCTTAATCTGATATCAGAACTTTCTGGTAGGTAATAAGAAAACAGAATTTTTAATCTATTTGTAAAATGCAGTGTGTAAACATTTTTAAAAATAGAGAATGCCACGTTGTACTTTCAAATCTTTCCAAGAAACACAAGCCTGAAGGGGGCATCTTCAATGCAGGGAGGAGAAAGAGCTCCTTGCTGGGGTTCTCGTGTCTGTGTTTTCTAGATGGTGTTGCTCCGCAAGTCTTGCAGGAAGTGAACCTGCCCATTTTGACCCAGGATGAGTGTATTACAGCTCTGTTGACCCTAGAGAAACCCATCAGTGGGCAGACCTTTCTCTGCACAGGCTTCCCAGATGGAGGTCGCGATGCATGTCAGGTAGGTGGGAGTGGTCAGGCTGACAGGTCCCAGACAGAGCTTCCCTCAGCTTTGTCATCAGATGAGAGAGGCTGAAATAAGGCTATAGGAAAGACTAGACTCTGGGAAGAAGGATCAGGAGTGAGAAGGGAGGTCAAGTCAAAATAAAGGGACAGTTTCCTTCACTGTTCCCCTGAAATTATCACATCATTTTTAATCAGTGACCTGGGTTTGATCCCTGGGTTGGGAAGAGTCCCTGGAGAAGGGAAAGGCTACCCACTCCAGTGTTCTGGCCTGGAGAATTCCATGGAGTGTATAGTCCATGGGGTCCAAAGAGTTGGACACGACTGAGTGACTTTCACTTTCATACCTCAATACAAGATAAAAAGTTCAAAATAAGAAAAAAAAGAAAAAGCCCCTTGTTTAAAATATCAAAAGTATTCATAATTATTAGTGACACATCATAATGATATTTTCAATGTGTATATGTTATTAAATACCTAGTTTCTAAACTTTTTGATGACTGTCAGTGATATCTCTTGGTTATTTACTACCAATAAATAACTGATTAGAAAAGACCAAAAAAATTAAAGGGACAGTTTAAACAACCTGTTTTTAGCAAGGACTGTGATTTCAAAGGAGGTCTTGTGCTCTTTCCAAAAGACCAAACATTGAAGACAATGCCAACAATGAACTCAGAGTTCTCCAGCCTGAAGGATAGGTGGCTCCTTCCTACTTAGAGATTTCTGGTTTGTGTATAATGGGAGCTTTTCTTTCTCTCCATCCCTCCTGCTGACCAAGAACTAAGGTCAATATGACTACTGGACAAGACTTCTCTGAGTCTGTAGGATGAGACAGGAGAAGGAGACAATCTGATGTCTGATGAAAGCCCCAGATGGGGAAGAAGGAGGTGGATTTGGTGGATTCCAGTGGTATTTCACGACTGAGCGACTTCACTTTCACTTTTCACTTTCATACATTGGAGAAGGAAATGGCAACCCACTCCAGTGTTCTTGCCTGGAGAATCCCAGGGACAGGGGAGCCTGGTGGGCTGCTGTCTATGGGGTCGCACAGAGTCGGACACGACTGACGTGACTTAGCAGCAGCAGCAGTGGTATTTCAGGAATGAATGTGAATTGTACTTGCCTGTTCTCTTAGGTCCTTGAGTCCAAAGTATCAGAAGCGAAGAAATTCACTGGTCAATTCATTGATCCTTGTCTAGCATCTTTGAGGGGCATAGACACTGACAATGATGGTAACAGAGATCTTTTCTCCCTACAGGGAGACTCGGGAGGTTCCCTCATGTGCCGGAATAAGAAAGGGACTTGGACTCTGGCTGGTGTGACTTCCTGGGGTTTGGGCTGTGGTCGAGGCTGGAAAAACAATCTGCAAAAAGACGATCAAGGATCCCCTGGGATCTTCACAGATCTTACTAAAGTGCTTTCTTGGATCCACAAACACATCCAAATTGGTAATCAAGCCAAAACATAAGGTCAAGAAGCTAGGGAAAAAGAGAACATCAGCAGAATCTAGGCAAGTCAAGACCATTGAGACAGACTCTGCTTTCATCTTAGTGTCTCACATAAGGATTGTGGTATTTACTGAGTCTAAAAATAGGACAAACTGTGATTTGCACAGCACAGAACTATTCAATGAAACATGAATACATCCATTCTAGACTTTGTCAAATTTGCATTTAATTAAAACTGTCTCAGCTGGTGATATGTTTACACCACTTACTTCTCACTTACTGTGCTAGCAAGATTCAGCAAGCTATAGCATGGGTCAGTGGTTATCAACCAGGGGGAATTTTGCCCCTTCAGGTGACAGGGACTGGAGACATTTTTTGTTGTCACAACAGGAGAGAAAAGAACCACTGGCATGAAGCGGGTAGGGGGCCATGGATGCTGCTAAGCATCCTACAATGCACAAGACAGCACCCCCACTCCCACTCAGCAAAGAAGGATTCAGCCCCAAATGTTAGTAATGCTGTGGCTGAGAAGGCCTGACATAGAGCCAGGTATTGTAAATCTGAAAAGGCCAAGATCTATATACATCCTTCTACTAGACTGACCAATGAGTTAATTGAAACTTCATTTTGTGCCTCCAAATCCAACTTAACTGGTGGTTTCCAACCTCAATAGGACTTCTGTTTCTTCCCAAAGGGGTTGATTTAAACTAGTTCAGGGAAAACTTGTGACTGTGTTCAAGTATATGGAACACTGGCAGGTATTTCAGTCCTCAGCTCAAGTTGTAGATATCTCAGCAACTCTTTTATGGTTGTGGGTATGTTATTTCCATCTCCAGCCTCTCTTTTCACGAAAAATTGGAAGGGTAGCCCAGACGACCTCTTCTTGCTTTGTGTAATCTCCAAGCCAATGAACCCACTTAATAAACAGAGTGAATCATCTTCTTAAAACACAAAGGCCCCTTTGCTGCTTTGTCAATTTATCCCTTCTGTTCTTTCCACAGATTATATTTTCATTAGTTGCAAACTGACTTAAAAACCTCTGCACTTTTGGGCCAGGGAGATGCTAACTTCTTGAAATATTGTTCAAGATGCCACAAACCTTGAATCCCATGTTTCTTTTTCTTTCCCAGGGAAGCAGAGAAAGAGCTCCAGAGGTGGGTATTTTTCATCTTCTGCTCTTCTGGGAGCATGAATTAATCTCTACTATTTCTGAATATCGGTTCCCTTTATAATCAAAAGTCTTCCTCTGCAAGAATTCTCCATACTCACTATGTATAAAAACATCACTTGGAGCACTTGGTCATTCATCCCCAGCCAGTGAGGGCACACCCTCACCAGCAGGAGCTCCACATTCCCTCCCAGTTCACTTCTTGTCAATCCAGAGCTCCAGCTCAATTCAACAAACAGTTGTCAAATTCTCAGTTTGGATCTCAGACATGAGGGAGGAGGTGAAGTGGTGCAGATGTGGTCAGGTTTCTGAGCTCAGCTTGTTGAGAAAGCACAGGGAACCCACCCCAGGGTTACATTGCAAGTCTGCAGTGAATTCACTCTGTGATTTTGGGCAAGCTCCTTTCCACCTCTGAACCTGAGTCTCCTTATCCAAAAAGGAAGCAGTTTGGACCAGATGGTCTCAAAGACATCTTTAGCTCAGCAGTTCTGTGAGTCTGTGGAACTAACTCCAAAGAGCAAAGTGGGAAAAGAGTACCCTGAAAGCTCAGTGGAGAGAATGGCTGCTTCTAGCTGGAAAAAAAAAAAAAAAGACAAAAAGACAAGGGAGGCTTTGGAGCACAAACATCTTTTAACCTGAACCTTAGAGAACAAAGGATGGATAGAATTTTGTCAGGTGAGGATGGGATACAAGTAAAGAAAAATAGTCCAGCTCAAGGAATTATTCTTATCAGAAGATGGATACTAAAAGACGAAGATAGGAAAATTTAGGGTGTAATAGAGACCCAGCGAGTCAAAGCAGCTAACGTATAGGCTATGTGAGGGGTTTTATGGGAAAGAAGATTAAACATATAACTTGAGACCAAATTATGGAAACTTTGAACACCAGTCAAAAAAATTTAGACTTTATTGAGTAATAGGAGTTGACCAACTAGATAAATAGATTAGAGCTATACTGAAGTGCTGTAAGAACTGTATATAGGGAATAAACTGGAGGAGAAATAATGCATAGTGGAATTATGAGATTATGCATTAGTTCAAAACATAAGAAAATAAGGCTTGATTTAGGGCAATGGCCAGAGAATGAAAAGGAGGGCATAGAAATAGGATGAACTAGGACTGGATAGTCACTAAAGTTAAGGGTGGTGAGAAAAAAAGAGTGGAGGATGACACCAAATCTCTGAGCATGAAAAGCTAAGAATAGAACACAAAAAGTATTCAAATCAGAAGTGGAAGCAGTTTTGCAGACACAAAAGAATTCCATTTGCAGCATGTTAAGTTTAAGGTGAAGAGACCTAGGAGATGGTTGAAAATCAGAAGTTCAAGTAGAGATAATAATTAAAACTGAGAGTGTGAATGAGGTCAGAAGGCTCATGTAGAGAGAAATGAAAACTGAGAATAGAACCTAGGAAATACCTGCATCTGTAGAGTGGATTTATGCGGTCAGAGAAAGAGGAGTAAAGGAGAAGAAATCATAGAATCTCAAAGTTAAGCAAGATCTACAAGGAACAAAAAAGAATAAAGCATCACAGAAACCAAGACAGGAAAAGATTTCATAGAGAAAGGAAGGGTGCATGAAGAAGAGTCGAGAGGTCCCAGTGTCTGCGTGCATTTTGGAGGGAGAAGGCTGCTGTGGCTAGTCATCACTGTTAATCCTAATTCTCATGGCTTTCCCTCCCAGCCACATGCAGTGAGCAGGATCGCGTGGTCAGAGCATCAGAGGGGGAGCTGCACTTCCCAGAAAGCCCCTTCCTATATTATGAGAGCAAGCAGTGAGTAGCCCCTGCTGCCACCTCTGCCCCAACTCCCACCTCCAGTTTTTTCTTTTTTTTTAACTTGTTTTATATCAGAATATCTCAGAGAAGGCAATGGCACCCCACTCCAGTACTCCTGCCTGGAAAATCCCATGGACGGAGGAACCTGGTGAGCTGCAGTCCATGGGGTCGCTAAGAGTGGGACATGACTGAGAGACTTCACTTTCACTTTTCACTTTCCTGCATTGGAGAAGGAAATGGCAACCCACTCCAGTGTTCTTGCCTGGAGAATCCCAGGGACAGGGGAGCCTGGTAGGTGGCTGTCTATGGGGTCGCACAAAGTCGGACACGACTGAAGCGACTTAGCAGCAGCAGCATATCGGAATACAGCCGATTACTAATGTCGTGATCATTTCATGTGGACAGCAAAGGGACTCAGCCATGTGTATACATGTATCCATTCTCCCCCAAACTCCCTTCTCATCTAGGCTGCCACATAACATTGAACAGAGTTCCCTGTGCTTATACGGTAAGACCTTGTTTGTTATTCATTTTAAACATAGCAGTGTGTACATGTCCATCCCAAACTCCCTAACTATCCCTCTCCTCCATTCTCCCCCCACCACCCAGCAACCATAAGTTTGTTCTCTAAGTCTGTGAATCTGTTTTGTAAATAAGTTCATTCGTATCATTTCTTTTTAGATTCCACAAAATGGATGTCATACAATATTCTTCTTCTCTGACTCCACTCAGTATGACAGTCTCTGGGTCCATCCATGTTGCTGCCAATGGCATTATTTCATTCTTTTCGATGGCTGAGTAATATTCCATCATAAATATGTACCATATCTTCTTTATCCATTCCTTTGTCCCACTTCCAGTTTGACTCTGCCCCACTCATTGGACAGTGACAGCCACTTTCTATCTGACAATAACACCCTCTCAATGTGTCTACCTGCAGACAGTGTGCCTGGACCCTGTTGGCACCAGAGGGAATGCACGTGCTCCTCAGTTTTTCCCACTTTGATGCAGAGTCTTGTGACCATAATTACCTGTCAATATATTCTTTAGAAGACACACTTATTGGTGAGTGGATTTTCACACTGTCAAATGGACACTAGTGCTAGGAAGACTTAACGGGGCCTGGTTATGATATGTCTAGCCCCAAGGCATTTATAAACAGCACACTTCCTGTCTCTACTGTTGAGACTTTGAATTGATGGTGGAAAGGAACGAAATCTGAGCCTGTGTGAGGACTGGAAGGCCCCAGTGCATTTCACTTACTACCTTTGCTTCCCATGGAACCAGGCTTCCTAGACTCATCTGCCAGACCTGGAGCCCATTGGGAGTAAAATGCAGACCTACAGTTGTGCCTTTCAGGGCCTGTTGGGCAGAATCCTGCTCTCTTGAACATGAAAATAACCTTTACCTGCCTCATCTGGCTCAGAAGGAAGACAGCAACAGATAACCATAAGTAGGAGACAAAAGTTACTTATGTAAAAAACAGAAATGGAGGTGCATTCCTGTGGTTCTAAACTGGAGATGATATGACCTGTCCCCACTTCCCCCAGGAGACCTTTAACAATGTCTCAGGAGCAAATTTTGGCTGTCACAACTAGAGAGAATGTTGCAAAACACTTTTGCAGCCAGGGATGCTGCAAAACATCCTACAATGTGCAGAATAGCCTGAACACACAGAACGTTCCAGTTCAGAACATCAGTAGTGCCAAGGTTGAGAAGCCCTGGTTCCCTGCACTATCATGAATGTTCAGGTCCCTGTAAGTCTTTTAACGGGTGCTGTTTTCTAGGCTCTGAGCAAAGACTCTTCTTTCTTATGTTGCAGCGAAATTCTGTGGAGAGAGACTGGCTTCATCAGTTCTTATTGGCTCCAATGCTATAAGGCTGAGCTTCATCTCTGATAACACAGATTATGCCGTTGGGTTCAATCTCACCTATAAATCTCTTAAACCAAACTACCTTCCTGGTAAAACTGTTTACTCTTATCATACACTGTGCTGACCTTTTGCAGAAGTTGAGGCCCCATAGGAATTAGATGAGGGGTAGGGAGACCACCCAAGGCCCCCTGAGCTCCACAGCAAAGAAGAGCCCAAAGTCAGCGAGACAGGGGGTTCAGGGGCTCCTCGTGCAGTCTTGCAAATGCATGCTTGTTGCCCACCCACATGAGCCAAGAGAGCTTGATGACTTCTCCAGAACCAGTGCACAGACCTCCCCCTTCTTGATGGCTCTGCCTGAAGAGTCAGTTCAGGCATCTCTCGTGGGGGACACAAGGGTGAGAACAAAGAGGTCCCCTCTGTCCATGGTGATGCCGCTGCTTGGACCTTCTCCTTTGTATTGCAGATTCTGGCTGTGACTCCTTAACGATCCTGTTTGAAGAAGGCCTCATACAGAGTCTTCACTATCCTGAAGACTACAGCGACATGGCCAGCTGCAACTGGGTCTTTCAAGCCCCCAAACATTACCTAGTTAAGGTACCCTTATTTGGCTGTGAATCTCCACAGAATCGCTCCCATGGACACCATGAGGGTAGAGGTTTTTACCTGATGCATTTGCTGCTGGATCCCTTGTACCTAGAACCTAGCACCTGGCACACAAATCTCTTAAATACTTGATATCAGACCGGCGTATTCTGTCCTGCAACTACCCGCACTTACCACTAGATGGCAACTGTGCGCTTTCAGTTCAGTTCAGTTGCTCAGTCGTGTCCGACTCTGTGACCCCAGAAACTGCAGCACAGCTGCTTCCCTGTCCATCACCAACTCCCGGAGCTGACTCAGACTCCTATCCAGACAGTCGGTGACGCCATCCAATCATCTCGTCCTCTGTCACCCCCTTCTCCTCCTGCCTTCAATCTTTCCCATCATCAGGGGCTTTCCAAATGAGTCAGTTCTTCGTATCAGGTGACCAGAGTATTGAAGTTTCAGCTTCAGCATCAGTCCTTCCAAAGAATATTCAGGACTGATTTCCGTTAGAATTGACTAGTTGGATCTCCCTGCAGTCCAAGGGACCCTCAAGAGTCTTCTCCAGCACCACAGTTCAAAAACACTTCTTCGGCGCTCAACTTTCTTTATAGTCCAACTCTCACATCCATACATGACCACTGGAAAAACCATAGCTTTGACTAGATGGACCTTTGTTGGCAAAGTTATGTCTCCCCTTTTTAATATGCTATCTAGGTTGGTCATAGCTTTTCTTCCAAGGAGCAAGTGTCTTTCAATTTCATGGCTGCAGTCACCATCTGCAGTGATTTTGGAGCCCAAAACAAATAGTTTCTCACTGTTTCCATTGTTTCCCCATCTATTTGCCATGAAGTGATGGGACCAGATGCCATGATCTTAGTTTTCTGAATGTTGAGCTTTAAGCCAACTTTTTCACTCTCCTCTTTCACTTTCATCAAGAGGCTCTTTAGTTCTTCACTTTCTGCCATAAGCATGGTATCATCTGCATATCTGAGGTTACTGATATTTCTTGTGACAATCTTGATTCCAGCGTGTGCTTCATGCAGCCCAGCATTTCTCATGATATACTTTGCAAAAAGTTAAATAAGCAGGGTGACAATATACAGCGTTGATGTACTCCTTTCCCAATATGGAACCGGTCTGGTATTCCATGTCCAGTTCTAACTGTTGCTTCTTGACCTGCATACAGATTTCTCAGGAGGCAGGTCAAATGGTCTGGTATTGCCATCTCTTCAAGAAATTTTCAGTTTGTTGTGATCCACACAGTCAAAGGCTTTGGCATATTCAATAAAGCAGAAATAGATGTTTTTCTGGAATGCTCTTGCTTTTTTGATGAGCCAACAGATGTTGGCAATTTGATCTCTGGTTCCTTTGCCTTTTCTAATTCCAGCTTGAACATCTGGAAGTTCATGGTTCATGTACTGTTGAAGCCTGGCTTGGAGAATTTGAGCATTAGTTTGCTAGCATGTGAGATGAGTGCAATTGTGTGGTAGTTTGAACATTCTTTGGCATTGCCTTTCTTTGGGATTGAAATGAAAACTGACCTTTTCCAGTCCTGTGGCCACTGCTGAGTTTTCCAAATTTTCCTGGCTTATTGAGTGCAGCACTTTCACAGCATCATCTTTTAGATTTGAAATAGCTCAACTGGAATTCCATCACCTCCACTAGCTTTGTTCGTAGTGATGCTTCCTAAGGCCCACTTGACTTCATATTCCAGGATGCCTGGCTCTAGGTGAGTGATCACACCATTGTGGTTATCTGGGTCATAAAGATCTATTTTGTATAGTTCTTCTGTGTATTCTTGCCACCTCTTCTTAATACCTTCTGCTTCTGTTAGGCCCATACCATTTCTGTTCTTTATTGTGCCTATCTTTGCGTGAAATGTTCCCTTGGTATCTCTAATATTCTTGAAGAGATGTCTAGTCTTTCCCATTCTATTGTTTACCTCTATTTCCTTGTATTGATCACTGAGAAAGGCTTTCTTATCTCTCTTTGCTATTCTTTGGAACTCTGCATTCAAATGGGTATATCTTTCCTTTTCTCCTTTGCTTTTCACTTCTCTTCTTTTCACAGCTATTTGTAAGGCCTCCTCAGACAACCATTTTGCCTTTTTCCTTTTCTTTTTCTTGAGGATGGACTTGATCTCTGTCTCCTGTACAATGTCACGAACCTCCATCCATAGTTCTTCAGGCACTCTATCAGATATAATCCCTTGAATCTATTTGTCACGTCCACTGTATAATCATAAGGGGTTTGATTTAGGTCATACCTGAATGGTCTAATGGTTTTCCCCACTTTCTTCAATTTAAATCTGAATTTTGCAATAAGGAGTTCACGATCTGAGCCACAGTCAGCTCCTGGTCTTGTTTTTGCTGACTATATAGAGTTTCTCCATCTTTGGCTGCAAAAATATAATCAATCTGATTTCGGTGTTGACCATCTGGTGATTTCCATGTGTAGAGTCTTCCCTTGCATTTTTGGAAGAGGGTGTTTGCTGTGACCAGTGTGTTCTCTTGGCAAAACCCTGTTAGCCTTTGCCCTGCTCCATTTTGTACTCCAAGGCCAAATTTACCTGTTACTCCAGGTATCTCTTGACTTCCTACTTTTGCATGCCAGTCCCCTATAATGAGAAGGGCATCTTTTTTGGGTGTTAGTTCTAGAAGGTCTTGTAGGTCTTCATAGAACCATTCAACTTGCAGCTTCTTCAGCATTACTTGTTGGAGCATAGACTTGGATTATTGTGATATTGAATGGTTTGCCTTGGAAACGAACAGAGATCATTCTTTGATTTTTGAGATCAGAGGCAACTGTGTTCTTTACTTTTTGCCACTTTGTCCAACTGTGCGCTTTACTTTTTGTCGTTTTTGAGTTGCAGAGGCAACTGTGCACTTTACTTTTTGTTGAAAAGCTGCCTTTACCTATATACCAGGTTAACTTGTTCCATCCATGTCTAGTCCTTTCAAGAAATAAGCATTTCTTCCTTATTAATTAAACTGTTACCAAAACACATTGTGGGACGTAGATAACAAAAGTGCAGTGCAGAACAGTTTCAGGGACTAGCATAACGTGCAGCAGGAGGAGTGATAGAAGGCAAGGCTGAGATCAAAGTATGGAGGGCTTTAAATGTCAGGATACAGAATACATAGAGCCTTCGACTGCGGTGTTTTGGTCATCTGTTTGTATGCTTGTTCACTTCACACTAGTGTGCTGTCGGCTGACATGCCTTCAGGTAGATGGTACTGCAGTCAGGGTAAGGTTGGAATTAAGCATTTATTTAGAACATTTTCTCTTTCATTATTGAAAGCAAGAAAGTATATGAAGGAGACAAAGCAGATTATAAAACAATGGGGAAGGAGCAAGGGTGAACGAGATCTCAAAGTTCTCGTATATTTGAGGCCAAAAAAAAAGATCTGACCTAGGAGAAGAGCCAAATTGGTGCAGTGTTATGACAGTCCAGAGAAGAGAGCTTTTAAAACAAAAACAAACAAAAAGTTATGGCCAACAGCTTGAATTTCCCACCCAAAGTTAGAATTTGAAGAGAAGGAGGACTCCTCCCTTCTTTGGCTTGCCTTCCTCTCCCTCCCTCCCTCCACCATCTCTCCTCTTGATAGATTTTAATCTCCTTCCCTGTTTTCTCTCTCCCTTCCACAGAGAAACCATTGTACAGCTCTGAAACCTTTTGTTCTTTTCAAACATGCTTTTAAATGTTAGCAAAGTAAAAAGACAGAACTTTTTTAAAAATAAGGAAGACTGAGCACCTGTTATCCAGTCCCCACCTCAACCCCTCATAAAGAAGGTAGAATAATTGAGATGGACAATTGAAAGGAGATGGAGGTGGTGGCATCTGAAAGGTCAAGTGAGATCAGATGTCAGAGGTAGAACAAGATCACACAGGTTTTAAATGTGAGAAGACACAGAGGGAGTAAGGCAAATGTAGCTGTTTTCGTCCTAAAAGTTCCTGAAACCCAAGCAGAGTCAGGCAGACAGTTCAAAACGAAGTGGGATTAAGGGAAGCTATGTAGAAGGATTAAGGGAAGTATGTAGGGCTTCCCTCGTAGTTCAGTTGGTAAAGAATCTGCCTACAATGCAAGAGACCCAGGTTCGATCCCTGGGTTGGGAAGATCCCCTGGAGAAGGGCATGGCAACCCACTCCAGTATTTTTGCCTGGGGAATTCCATGGACAGAGGAGCCTGGCGGGCTAGAGTCAATGAGATCGCAAAAGTCAGACATGACTTAGTGACTAAACCACCACCACCATATAGTGATAGAGGAGAAAAGATTAAGTATGAGCATATTTCCAAAAAGAGGAAGAAGACAAAATTTAGTTGAAAGTCTAAACATGGAAGAGCTAGAAGTGATTCAAAAACACCTGTGCAACCAATTACACTGAGTGCTGTGCATCGGTGAAAAGATGCACTCACGTCGGCCAGCAGCAGCATCTCCCTGCAGGGCCCGTTTGAGACAGTCATTTGTAAGTTGGTAGGACAGGTCATGACTATGTGCAGACCATCTGACTCAAAGAGAAAAAAGTTATTATTCATCATGAGTTTTATTGCTCTGCCTGTTCTGTTCACCAACTTTGAACATTTTAAATTCGAAATTTTAAATATTACATTACACAAAATAGGTTTGTTCTTATTGTTCAGTTGCTAAGTCATGTCCAACTTTTTGCCGCCCCATGGACTGCAGCACAGCAGGCTTCCCTGTCCTTCACAATCTCCTGGAGTTTGCTCAGCCTCATGTTCATTGAGTCAGTGATGCTATCTAACCATCTCAGCCTCTGCAACCCCCTCACTTTTAGAAATATTTTGAATTTTCTCTAAGTTATTTTTTATAGGGATTATAGATCCCCTGTGTGGGAAATTTCTGGTTTAAAAAAGATTTATGTAATTTTCCTCCTTTTTTAAAACCTCTTTGCATAAGACAGAATGGTCAGAGTAACTGAAAGTATCTGTTTTCAGAAAGAATTCCAGGAAGGATTTAAGAAATGTTTGAATGAATCCTATTTCTGACTTGTCTCCTTGACCCCATGTCTTGTTACCATGAATCATCATTTGGCTCCACTTCTGTCCCAGACATACAGGCCTCCGTGTCTTTTGCTAAGTGTTTAGGATCCATTGAATCCCCATCACCTGCATGTATAAAATCTAGACTGCTACCTCATCATTTCTATCTCCCACTGCTCCTTTCTTTAAACTCAGTTGGTTAGGGATATCAGATTGCTTGAACATAGTTCTTTGAAGTTTCTTTGCTCTTCTAAGGAGGCAACTGGGGAACTCAAATATTTGTGTGTTTTCCCACCTTTATATTTGGCTCATAATCAGGTGCTTACATGTTTCGAGAGGTTTGGGAGCCTGTGGTTTAGCATCTTTTCCTAAGTAATATAACTCATTCACAAATGCCCCGTTACCTTTCTCATCTTGCTCCAGAGCAAGCTGAACAATTGAAATTCTTCTGCTTAATCAAAATTAGTTAATGTATTCATATTGTCAACTCTGGATGTAACATGGAGCCTTCTCAGCTTTCATTTCAGGACCTAAAAATAGAAGAAAATGGAGACTGCACTTCCGACTATGTGAGCGTACATGGGGACGTAGAAAGGAAGAAAGAAATAGGTTTGTGCAGGGGCAGTGTATCAATCCAGAGGGGTGGGATGGGGTGGGGAGATGGGAGGGAGGTTCAAACAGGAGGGGACATATGCATACCTGTGGCTGATTCATGTTGAGGTTCAACATAAAACAACAAAATTCTGTAAAGCAATTATCCTTCAATTAAAAAATAAATAAATTTTAAAAAACAAACAAAGAAATAGGTTTGCGTTCCCTGGGAGCCTCGGCTTCCCTAGCTTGCATCTGGGTCTGGTCCTTCTTGGGAATCCTCTTAGGAAACAAAAGGGATGTGGCTCAGTGTTCCTTTCCCTACATCTCCATCCTCCCCTGTGCTCTCATCACCTCTCCTCCTTCTCCCCAGTTGTGGGGGGAGGCGTGGAGCGAGGGTGGGGAGAGCTTCAGGGAAAATCAAAGAGCCATTTGATTAGAAAATGTGGAAGGCCCACAGAGACTAGGGGTCAGAGGGGAAAGTGCCATTGAAATCAGTTCAATGGCTGGAATCAGTTCTCTTAGTGGCATTCCCAGTGGGAGTATTTGGGAGATAAACAGAATTGAAATGTTAGCAGGGTTAAATATGTAGTACAAAGAAGCAGTCTGCCTTTTCCATTTTGAAAATGAATTGTGACATCCACCGGAAAAGTTTCTTTCTTAACAGTTACCTGAAGGACAATCTTTTTGCTTCTATCCACTGCCATGTCTATGTGCTGGGCCCTGGATCCTGTGGTGCTTGGGCTGGGCTTGAACCAGCTCGCCTCTGTGGCTTTGCTGTCCCCACCCCCATGGTGAGCATCACCGGGGTAATGTCCATCAGCTTCCAGTCCAATGAAAACACAACCTTCAGAGGCTTCCAGGCTACAGTTTCCTTCATTCATGAAACAGGTAAGAGGACTGAGGTACCAACTCTGAGTCTCATCCTCCTGATGTGGTAAATAGAGCAACTTTTAGAGCTCAGCATTGGTACAGTCAACTCTCTATTCACTGACTCTGTGAACCCTGAACCACGGCTCCTGGGGTAATGCGGGGCTAGGTTCCTATCAGCCTCTGGTTTTATGTGTATTTCTGTTTCAGGTCACCTTATTTAATATACATTGTTGACTCATTAACACTGAACTCACTCACAGCCAATACCACTGTAACTTGTGCCTGAACAAAGTTTATCCATCACATAGGGCACAACCCAGCCTTTTTGTACTTAGGAACACTAGATGGCACTGAAGCACTATGTTTAGGGCCATTTCAACCACCAAAAAAAGCACAAAAATGCAGAGACGTGGACTAGAGACTATCACAGAGTGAAGTAAGTCAGAAAGAGAAAAACAAATATCAAATATTAATGCATATAAGTGGAATCTAGAGAATGGTACAGATGATCTCATTTGCAAAGAAGAAATAGCGACACAGATGGAGAAAACAAGTGTATGAATACCAAGAGGGAAAGGGGGATGGGGTAGGATGAATTGGGAGATTGGGACTGACATGTACACACTGTTGACACATGTATAAAATAGATAACTGAGAACCTACTTCAGAGCACAGGGACCTCTACTCAATGCTCTGTGATGGCCTAAATGGAAAGGAAATCCAAAAGAGAAGGAATATATATGTGTTCAGCTCAGTTCAGTCGCTCAGCCGTGTCCACCTCTTTGTGACCCCATGAACTGCAGCACGCCAGGCCTCCCTGTCCATCACCAACTCCTGGAGTTGACTCAAACTCATGTGCATCGAGTCAGTGATACCATCCAACCATCTCATCCTCTGTCATCCCTTTCTCTTTCTTCCTGTCTTCAATCTTTCCCAGCATCAGGGTCTTTTCAAATGGGTCAGCTCTTCACATCAGGTGGTCGAAGTATTGGCGTTTCAGCTTCAGCATCAGTCCTTCCAATGAACATTCAGGACTGATCTTTAGGATAGACTGGTTGGATCTCCTTGCAGTCCAAGGGACTCTCAAGCCTTCTCCAACATCACAGTTCAAAAGCATCAATTCCTTGGTGCTGAGCTTTCTCAATAGTCTGACTCTCACATATACGTGTATGTATATATATTATAGACAGACAGATACAGATAGCTGATCATTTTGCTGTACAGCAGAAGCTAGTAAAACATTGTAAAGCAACTATAATGCAATAAAAATTCATTTAAAAATAAGTAAGACATTTTTAAAAAGTAATTAAGGTGATAAAAACAGCAGCATGCCTGAAAATTAAAAAATAAAAGTACAAAAATACAAAAAGCAGGACAAAACAGAAAGTGGTGCTAGCAGACCAATGCAAGGCCACTTGTTTACAGTGTGAGAGCTGAAACAGACAGCAGAGTGTGGCCGAGACCTCAGCCAGGACACGTGCTTCAAGTGACTCAAATTTTTCATGCTCTGCACATGTCCATGAATGACTGTGAAAGTACCAGGAGGACTGGTTTTGAATTAACAAATAAATGTCAGCAAGTAGGTGAATTTGAAAATTCGAAATCCACAAAGAATGAAGATCAACTGTATGTCTGAATGTTGGAGTTCCCTTACTAGATGTGTGATCTAAGTGTCCTCTAAGATTTATCCTCCTCAGTCTTATTATGGGAGAATAATAAACGCATGGTAAGAACGCAGTAAGGATTAAGTCAGATGAGATCTAGTTGGCCAGGAGCCAGGGTGTGTGACACATGAGGGAGGCTCAGAGACATGAAGTATTGTCACCAACCCCTGGTCCCTAGACACCAGAAGATTCAGCTTCCTTCCGCGCTCTCTCACCCATGAGCACTCCGTCCAAACCCTGGAAAGCTAGTTATTGGTTTCTCGAGTTGGTCATTCTTTTTAAGTGATAAATAGCTGCTTATGGCAAACCCAGGTTATAGTTAAAACACCCCACTTTACAGTTCAAATACGCATAGAATCCACCTGACGAGATGCCTCAGAATTCTAACAATGATAATTTTCTGATAAATCCTAAACACTGACCTTGTTTGCATGATCTGAGCAATTGTATTATGCTTATACCCAGATTTTAACATCTCTGGATTAGAGAATGAATCCGTGTTTCTGGAGACATGGAATGCACCACCTGAAGAATCCAAGGATTCTGGTAAGCTGCTTTGGAGAACATGACCATGAGAAGCACATATAGTGTATTAGTCCAGGGTTCAACCAAGAACCCCCAAAAGATAATATTGGAGTTCTAATGTCCAGTACCTAAGGACAAGTTTTGTGACCTTATTTGGAGACAGTGTGTTTACAGAGGCAATCAAGTTAAAATGATATCATTAGTATTGGCCCTAATCCAATATGACTGATGTCCTTATAAAAGGGAGAATTTAGAGAGAGAGACCTGCGCATATGGAGAACACCAAGTGGACATGAAGGCAGAGACTGGAGTGATCCATCTTTTACAAACCAAAGGATGCCGAAGACGGCCAGCAAAACACCAGAAGCTAGAGGAGAGGCCCTCATTATCATCTTCATCCTCAGAAGGACTCAACCTTCCCAACGCCTTCATCTCAGACCTCTAGGCTCCAGAACTGTGACGCAATAAATTTTTGTCTAAGTCACCCTGTCTGCGATATTTTATTATGGTAGATCTAGCAAGCTAATTCTCCAGGAACTGGCTTACAGGATTTGGGGGCTGACTAAGCAAGGCTATCTATAAGGCACACAGGCAGAAAGGGAAGATCATAGGACTCTGGAATTTCACAGATGTGGGCTGAGGCCATTCTCCACAAGCTGAGTTTCTTCTCTCTTCTGGGGAGGCTTCTGTGTTAAGGCCTTTCCAACTAATGATATCAGGCCCACTCAGACAATCCAAGACAGTATTCCTTACCTAAAGTCAACTGATTAGGGACTTTAATTACATCTGCAAAATCCTTTCATAGCAACATCTAGACTAATGTTTTATTGAATAACTGGAGGCTGTAGCCTGGCCAAGTTGCCACATCAAAAAAGCCATCACATAGAGCTAGATGGGATGTGGTCAATGTTCCTTTGCTCAAAGCAGCACTGAAATACTTTCAGTCACAGAATCAAATTCCCAATTCAAGTGATTCATTCAGTAGGGTTGGGTAAATCGTTTGCCAGATCTGATCTGACTTACAAGGTCCATCCGCTGGAAACAATGTGAGTGAACTGCTACGTCTGTATGCGGGTGAGCTTGGAGAAGCTGGACTTTCTCCTTTCCTTGTTTCCTCTGTAACAGGTCCCTGTGGGAAACGCGGTGAGGGGGCAGTAGAGGCTGAGGGTAAGGGAACTTTCAGATTGTCGTTCTGATATTTTGTCAAAAGAAAAATCACCTTATTTTTAACTAAACATTTTTTAATGTTATAAATTATCTGACAGATGGAACACAGAAAAGCAGAGTGTGGTGGACGAGTATTCCTTTTAATGAGGAGGGGTAGAAGCAGTCTGAATTTTCTGGGTTTTGTTTTTTGTGGGGTTTTTGTTGTTGTTTTTGGCTTCTTGGATGGCATGAGTCATAGAAACCCCGGGTGGAACCTCTTTGTGGTGTGTCTGCAGTGGTTCCTGCTCTTGGCCACCAGGAGGAGATATATTCAACAAAGTCTTCTCAGCCTGAACTACACAGGCTATCTGCCAAAGAATCTCATTACTACTCTCGGCTAGATTTTATTCATCATTTTATTCCCAGCACCTATCACAGGGCCCAGGACACAGGAAATGCCAAATAAATATTTGATGAATAAAAGTAAATAATCCACAAGTAGCTCCAGGAAGGGAGGCTTTCCTGGTTCCCTCTCACTGAACTCCCACCTACTTTTGGGGGTTTCTTCCCTTATAAAAATACACAAAAACTTACAAAGGATAAGATAAAGAGTTTACATGTGTCCTGTTTTAAATAGCACACCTAAACTGGATTGCATAAGTCATCCAATAAGCTATTTTGTCTTTCACTTTTTTTTTTTGAAAATTTTCAAATCTTCAGAACAGATGGAAGAATAATACAATGAACTCCTGTATATATCCCTCAACTGTTGACATTCTGTCACGTTGTCTTGATACCATGTCCTGATTTGGTGTCCTCTTTGGGTAAATCTCTGTACCAGAGCCCAGGGCGTGGGGGAGATGGGGACAGAGAACTACATAGGTACGAACCTAGATATCTTAAAGGGATTTATATCCTAATAATGAAAGTAACATGTACAGAGAGAGAGGGCATGTGTGCTCATTCATATCCGACTCTTTGCAACCCCATGGACTGTCGTCCACCAGGTTCCTCTGTCCACGGAATTTTCCAGCAAGCACACTGGACTGGGTTGCCATTTCCTACGCCAGGGAATAGAATAGACTTATGTAAAACTAAAAGCATTCAAAACTAATAGATGGTGTTAGATGTCAGGATAGTAGTTATGCTTTGGAGGCATAGTAATTGGACTGGACTCCTGAAGTGTCTATAGAGATTCTAATAGTCTAAATCTTGATCTGGGTTCCAGGTATACTTCTTAGAAATTCATTTGAAGTGTTTTTATTTCTTGAGTATTTTTCTGTGTGGATGTTACTTTAATAAAGTTGACAAAGTGACAGAAAGTGAAGTTGCTCAGTCGTGTCCAACTCTTTGCAGCCCCATGGACAGTAGCCTACCAGGCTCCTCCATCTATGGGATTTTCCAGGCAAGAGTACTGGAGTGGGTTGCCATAAAGATGACAACAAATGGAGAAATGTGCACCAAAAACCACAATGCAAGAAAATCATGAATACCAGAAAATACAATAAATTAACTTCTGAGATGATTAGGACACTGCTGTTTGACTGGGGCTGTTTGATGAAGAAAAATAGGATGTCAACTTTATTTCATACACTGCAGGGAACACTTGGATAGTTGTAATCAGGCAAGTGAGGTAATCAAAACAAGCACTCTTCGATGGTTAATTTGGGAGTGAGAGGACAGGGAAAGATTAACCCCAGGGAGAGTAGTCCAGGTGAGCAATGCTGAAGATCCAAGCCCAAAGACAAAAGATAGATTCAAGATATATTGTGAATATAGGATCTAAATTGTTTGGAGACTCGAAAAGTGGTACCAAAAAAAAGTCAAGGGTGATCTTGATATTTAACTCTTGGGTAAAACATTTCTAGTTATATATGTTATATATATGTGTGTGTGTGTGTGTGTGTGTGTGTGTATGTGTGTGTGTTTATGTGTATATATATATATATATATATAATTTCTGGAATTCAATAAGCATTTCTCATTATTTCCGGGTATCATTAGAGTTCCCAGTCCAAGGGAGATGCTCAGACCTGGACTTGATGGTGAGGAGGCTTCGTGGGTAGCTAAGTTGTGTCTTGTTGGCCCCCTCCCAGGTGGGCTTTGCAGAGCCACTCTCTCTCCCCCTTTCCAGGTCTCTTCCCAGACAGATTGTGGGAGGCAGGAGGCCATGGTCAGTTCTTGGCCATAGCAGGTCAGTGTGCAGATTGCCACCAAGCATTGCTGGGAAGACCAGGAAGTCACCTTTGCTCATTGCTTCACCAATACATAAGTACACCTGGGGAAAGGGGCATCGTGGAAGCTCGTGGTTTAACTTGACTGATCATTAATTTTTCAGCTACCATCTCTGACATCCACTAGGGTCTGCTGCTGCTTCCCCATCCACCACCATCACAGGCAATCTGCTTCCCCAGCAGAACTTGAGTTCCCGAGTGCTTGGGAAATGTCTGCCCCTTCACACTATTTCACACTAAAATATGCTTCTAGTATATTTTAATTAAACAGGAGGCTGGTTGTTGGACAGAGACATATTTTATTATATCTCTCTTCCTAAGATCTTTAAATCAAAACTGAATATTGAAAAAAAAATGAATATTGAATTTTGTGAAATATTTTTAGCATCTATTGTAATGACTAAGTGATTCTCTCCTTTGACTTATTAGTATATTAAATCTATGTTAATAGATTTCCTAAGGGCTTCCCTGGTAACTCAGATGGTAAAGAGCTGTCCTGCAAAGCAGGAGACTTGGGTTCGATCCCTGGATCGAGAAGTTCTCCTGGAGAAGGAAATGGCAACCCACTCCAGTATTCTTGCCTGGAGAATCCCATGGATGGAGGAGCCTGGCAGACTTAACATTCCTATGGTTCTGAATCCCACTTGGACATGATACGTTCATCTTTCAATGTATTGCTGGGCTCTGTTACTAATGTTTCATTCAGATTTTTGCATCAACATTCATAATTGAAATTGACTCACAGTGGAGGTTCTCAAAATGTGGTCTGGAGACGGATGGGGATCTCCAAGATCCTTTTAGGGGGTCTGCAAGGTCAAAATGCTTTTCATAGTAATTGCTGTTCAGTTGCTAAGTTGTGTCCAACTCTTTGCCACCCTATAAACTGCAGCATGCCAGGCTTCCCTGTAATTCACTATCTCCCGGAGTTTGCTCAAACTTTTGTCCACTGAGTCGGTAACACCATCCAACCATCTCATCCTCACCCTCTTCTCCTGCCCTCAGTGTTTCCCAGCATTCCCTGGGGGCTCGCTCAGATGGTAAATAACCTGCCTGCAATGCAGGAGACCCATGTTCAATCTCTGGGTTGGGAAGATCCCCTGGAGAAGGGAATGGCTACCCACTCCAGTATTTTTGCCTGGCAGGCTACAGTCCATGACTTCACAGTCAGACATGACTGAGGGACTAACACTTTCATAGTAATACTAACACATATTATCCTCTTTCACTCCCACTTTCTCAGGGATGTGTCATAGAGTTTTCCAGAGACAACATAACGTGTGATATCTCAACAGACTGCATGTAAAAAGCAGATAGGAAATTCCATCTGTCTTCTGTTTAGCCAGACATTAAACAGTTTTGGAGAAATGGGAAACAATGCCAGTTTAATGTAAATTTTTTTTTTGTTTTAGAAGATTTGGTTATTTGAATACATGTTATTTGTTTGGGCTTCCCTGGTGGCTCAGAGGTTAAAGCGTCTGCCTGCAATGCGGGAGACCCAGGTTCGATCCCTGAGTTGGGAAGATCCCCTGGAGAAGGAAATGGCACCCCACTCCAGTACTCTTGCCTGGAGAATCCCATGGAGGGAGGAGCCTGGTAGGCTACAGTCCATGGGGTTGAAAGAGTCGGACATGACTAAGCAACTTCACTTTCACTTAATAGTTCTAATTGTGGTTATCTTAAAAATGCATAATCTAAAAAATTTCTGCTTTATTCTAGCATGTTAACTATTGATAAATATTACTTCCATAAACAAAAGCTCTTTAGGAATTTCAGTGATATTTTTCAAAGTGTAAAGATGACCTGCGACCAAAAAGTTTGAGAACCACTGGCTATAGTTTTCTATCATCTGCCTTTGTCAGACTTTGGTATCATCATTCTTCATGAAAAGAACTGGAGAACACACCTTTAATTTAACTGAGGTATAATTGACATGTAACATATTAGTTTCAGGTATACAATATAATGGTTTGATATTTGTATTTTTGCAAAATGATCACTGCAGTAAGTATAGTCAACTTCCACCACCCGGCATAGTTACAGTTGTTTTCCCTTGTGATGAAAACTGTTAAGATCTACTCTTTTAGCAAGTTTCTCTTAGAGCTTTCCCACTTGCTCTATGCTTTGCAAAAACTTACAACTGGAGAATAATAAATAATGATGTCATCTGATTAAATATACTAGCCATCTACTCCTTGAAGACGTAACAGTAACTTTCTCAATTTCCTTCCTTGTTACTAGTTTTCAGGTTTAAAATTTTCACCTTCACTCAATTTTGATCATTTATCATCTCCTAGTAACAGCTATTGGAGAAGGCAATGGCACCCCACTCCAGTACTCTTGCTTGGAAAATCCCATGGACGGAGGAGCCTGGTAGGCTGCAGTCCATGGGGTCACACAGAGTCGGACACGACTGAAGCGACTTAGCAGCAGCAGCAGCAGTAACAGCTATATAACACTCAGATTTTCCTACTAATTGCTTTGTGTTGTACAAAATATTTCCCCATAATATTGTAATATTTGTAATTTGTATTACAAATTGTAATTGTAATACAAATTGTATTACAAACTTGTAATATTTTCTACTTTCCCAATTTTGGTTATTTTCAAAACCTTTTTGAAAAAATTAGACTAGCCTAGTATCTTGTCACTTTATAGAAACTTTATTTTTATTTCAGAAACCTATTGGTAATGAACCTATTCCCTCTGGCTGCACCCTCTTGAGTCTCTCCAGCTGACCCCCACAGGCCGGCTAACCAGGGCCTTGAGACCGTGGCTCTGAGTTATTTCCTGCAGATGATGGGCATGCATAGCTATAACCCATTAGAATGAAGCTGCAAGTCTTGATTATGCTCCTATTAGAGCTCTTAACTCATCAAGTGATGTCAAACAGACTGCTTCATGTTCCTGAGCCCTAGGATCATCTATGTACATAGAAAAGAGAGCAATCTCTAGAGCCTCATTGGGCTTCTGGAAGTACTGGCTGCTGCCTTTATTGCAGTGGTCAAGATGGTGGCCTTGCTTTCCCTCTGATTCTAGGGCTCCTTGGAGAGCCACCCCCTAACCCCAGATTTTTTTAATCTGTATATATTTATTTCACTGTGCTGGGTCTTAGTTGTGGCACATGAACTCAGCTGTGGCACATGAGATCTAGTTCCTTGACCAGGGAGTAAACCCGGGCCCCCTGCATTGGGAGCATGGTTTCTGAGCCACTGAACCACCAGGGAAGTCCCCTAACCCCATACTTTCTTAATGAGGCCATATCTGTGATTTTTTTATTATTTTAATTGGAGGATAATTAGTTTACAATACTGTGATGGTTTTTTCCATGCATCAACATGAGTCAGCCACGGGTATACTTGTGTCCCCCCAATCTGAACCCCCTCCCACCTCCTCTCCACCCTATCCCTCTGGGTTGTCCCAGAGCATTGGCTTTGGGTGCCCTGCTTCATGTATCGAACTTGCACTGGCCATCTATTTTACATAAAAATATTGGAATGCTTCACAAATTTGTGTGTCCGCCTTGCACAGAAGCCAAGCTAATCTTCTCTGTATCGTTCCACTTTTAGCATATGTGCTGCAGAAGCAAGCCCCATATCTGTGATTTCTTTCCTTCTCACTTTCTAGTTACCTGGGTGGTGAAAGCAAGCATCCATGATTTGGCCAATGGCTCCCCTCAGGTAAGAGACCTTGGAGCCTCCCTTCTCTCCAGCTGCCTGGCCACCAGCATCATTGTGACTGCCGCAGCCACACAGATCATGGGCCTCCCACAGCATTGACCAGAGGTTGGTCATTCATAGGTGTTTCTGGCACAGAGTACAGGATTTGGGCTGAGTCTTCCTTCTCTTTATAAAGAGAGAAACAGGATTTAAGAGCCAATTCCAAGTTTGTCAATTGTGTCTAGCTTCACAGTCAAGGCCTTCTTCCTCTCTTGGGAACCCTCTACTGCCCACAGGCCAGATTTCCCTTGTTTCCTGCCCCGTAAGACTGTAGAACAAGCTACAGTCATTTAGGAATCCCTCACTGACACCCTTTTCTGCCTGGAGCCATGCGGGCACTTACAAGGGGCAGTCTGACCCCATCTCACAGAGTGACCAGGTACCCTCACTTCATGCCGTTCCTCTTCAGGGGGAATTCAAGCACCCAAGCTCCATGAGCCTCCCTTCTTCCATGGGTTTATTTAACACTCCTTTTTGTCTTATTAGAAAAGGTCTGTCACATAATTTGCAAGCTACCCTGCCTCCTGCAGCACCCCTGTGGACTACGACTTGGCACCACCGCAGCTGGTAGACTTGCCTCACTTGAATCACCACCTTCTTCCAGCCTGACTGCCTGTGAGAGGCGATGGGCAGCTGCTTCCAGGGCGGGGCACGGCCACAGGTTGGGGGCCTCATCCAGGTCTGCGACTGGCCTCACACGAGTGTCCCGGGAACCTCCCATCCCCAGCACCCTTCACAGACTCCTGACTTGCACACCTGCTCTCAGCGTTTCTCACACTTCCCCTGACGTGTGAACAGGTGAGGACCCTTACCCTGTGTTCACGAAAAGAAACAGGCTTATAAAGGTGAAGTGACAGAGTCAGACAGCTGCTGAGACAGAGCCTGCACCCTCAGCTCAAGCCCAGCCATCCTGGCACGGCCCCGCTTTGGGACTAATTCCACACTCTCTGGCATGGTGCCACCCTTCCCACCCCACAATCGATCCCTTGTTCATTCATTATTTCCTTGGTCGTGTGCAAGTCTTCATTGAGCGCCATCCTTTTGCCAGACTCTCAGTTAGGCTCTGGGAATGCAAAAGCAAATAAAACAACCTGTAATTTCTAGCATAGGGTTTACGAAGGGTGTGCAACTGTCCTCAGTACAAGGTGATAACCGCTGTGACATATGTGAGAACTGTGTTCAGAGGGAACAAAGAGAAGGGAGTGACTTCCTAGAGCTATCAGGGAAGGCTTAACTATGATTAGACACTTATGCTGGGTCTTAAAAGAATCAGAAGATATTTGGGGAAACAGAAGGGAAGGCTTTCCATTCAGAGGGATTGGCATGAACAAGGGATCAGAAAGGCTACACAGAGGGATCAGGGCAAAGGGGCAGTCCTATGAATCTGGTGCTTTGACAGGGGGAATTGAGTGGAGATTACCTTAAATTACAGCCTGAGTTCGGTTGTAAAGGGTCTTATGTTGGCGCTAACAATGTTAGACTCTATCTTGTAGTCAAGAGATGGGAACTATTGCCCTTCTAGCACAGGAGGAAAAAAAGACCTGTACTAAAGAAAAACTGCTCTGACAGTAGAGAAGATGCATAGATGTAAAAACCCAAATAAAATATGCTGAGGAATACAAGGGTGACAAAAAGGAAAAAGTGGTTTCAAAAAACATTGTGTCCACAGATTCAATAAGATTTGATGACCAATAATGCTTAAAATGGAGGAAAGAAAAAGTCACACACACTCAAATAACTTCCAGGTACCTGACTCAAGTGATTGTGTAGATAAAAGCTAAGCGTAATAGTTTTCTACTACTAGTGCCACCCAGGAAGCTCAAACCATAATAACAGTTGGCATTTATTCCTTACTCTGGGCCAGACCCTTTATGTGCATATAATCCTCTCAGTAAACCTGAGAAATTGGTACTATTCTTAACCCTAATTTTACAGATGAAGAGACCGAAGCCCAGTGATCAATTTCTTTGCTCCAGTAAGTGGCCTAATAGGGATTCCAAGTCCGGACTGTCTGAAGTCAGAACTTGGTGCTCCTAACCACTATACTATACTGCCTATGCATGTACTCTTGGCCCAAAAAAGAAATATCATAGCAGAAGCAGATGTGGGGAGGGTGTGAGGGGTACAGATGAATTAAGTATATATCAGGTAACTTTAGAGATACTTGTGAGATGTCCAGCTACAGATGTCTAGGGATTAGGAAAACAGCCACGGGTTATGTGATTTGAGAGGCCGCAGATATGGATGAGGGTGAGGGTTGCAGTCTTGAAAAGGCTATTTTCAGAGGAAAAGGAGCAAAGGGAGAGAGGAGAAGCTGAGGAAAGTCTGAAGGAGTGAGCAGAAGGGGGGGGGAGAAGCAGGACAGAGCATGGAAGCTGGGGAGAGAGCTTAGGTTTCAAGAAGGATGGTCAATAATGTAAAATGCTGGACAAAACCTAGTCCTCTAAGAATGGGGAAAGAGGTCTTTTGATCTGGCCATTAGCAGCTTGTGGGTGATCTCAGTAAGTCAAGATTCCACGGTCTGATGGCTCAAGAAGGAGAATAAACAGGAGCTGACAAAGAAGCCACAAGAGAGATAGACTTCCCTTTCAGAAGAATGGTCTCCAAGTACAGTGGCTAGTCTCTGGGCTGCTGATGCTCCTGGCTTCTGGATTCATGGATGTGGACTAGTACACTAGCATGATCCTAATAGCCACTTTTTTCTTAGCCTTAATCTTTGAAGGGACTGTATTAAAATCATGTAGTAGGCCCTCTTTCTTATTCTCACAGCCATCACCTCTTATAAATGTTGGGTAATATAATTTTCTTTGACAGCTTGCCAAGAAACATCACACACCTTTTAATTCACACAGTAGAATCCTCTTTCCCTTTGTCTTTACAAATAAAATGCCCAAATATCCACTAAAAATATATTCTACCATTTTTTTCTAGACATTAATTGATCTTAACAAATAGATTTCTTGCCTTCAAGGTGAAGAGAAGTCCAACAAGTTACTGCAGCTTGGCATCATCATCCTTGCCTCTGAAGCCTGCCAGGGTTTGCGCGTCCCTCTCTCCACGGATGCTGTGGAGAGGGCTGTGGCTGGCTTCCCTTCTCAGGAGGCAAGGATTCCTGCTGGTATGCTCCCCACCCACCATCTCTCTCCTCTCTCTCAATGCTCATGGGGGACTGGGGGGCTGGCAGCCTGTGGGAAAGATTCTGGTTGTCACCTGGTGGCTTGGTAAGGGGGCCTCTGGTGTAGTTGCTGGAACAATGTGAGGTTAGAATCTTCAGGATGCTCAGGGACCCTCTGTAGACAGTTTTAAGGATCTTCTTTTGAGAAGCACTTATTTTGGATTTTCAGAAGCATCCCACTCCAGATAGGAAATAAGGAAAAGGATCTTCCTTTTATATTTTCAGGGTTTCAGTTTCCTTTCCAGAATCAGATCACTACTGATTGCAGCATAGAGTAGGGCAGGCAACTCTATGGCATCAAAAGATCTATTTCATCCTATTTGGAGAGGTAGACTATTGTCAATAAACCATGCATTCATTATTCCTCCTCAATGCTCACCAGATTTATTATTAACATACATAAAATTTGTATGTTAATAATTGAGGTTTCCCAGGTGGTGCAGTGGTAAAAGAATCTACCTTCCAATGCAGGAGATACAAGAGATGCAGGTTCTATCCCTGGGTCAGCTTACTGGAGCTGGGAGCAGGGAGGGCGGGATGGGGAGTTATTGTTTAAAAATTATATAGTTTCAGTTTTGCAAGATGAAAAAAAGTTATGGAGAAGGATGGTGATGTTGGTTGCACAATAATAATGTATTTAATACCACTGAACTATACACTTGAAATGGTTAGGATGGTAAGTTTTATGTTATGTGTATTTTACTACATTTTTTTAATTGGAAAAAAAAGAACGGAAGACACCATGATGTTCTCAGAATTGACCCCTTAAAATGATTAAGTTTTTGTCATCTCCTCAGACTTTTTATACCTGGATCATTCTCCCTCAATATAAATTCTTTCTCAGGAATCTCTTTAGCCCTAAGCAAATAGACGTCTGCTAATTCCATCCCATCGCTGTTCAAACATCCCTGGAAGAGTCTGAAACCACTTGGACTCAAGCTGAAACCCATTCCTACATAAGAAAATTAACTATGTCCTATAGGTACTCCATACACCATAATTACTGGGGTTAATTTTTGTGTTACACATAAGATTCTGGGCACAAGATCAAAAAATAAGAAGAAAGAAGCAAGAAAAAAAGCTCTTAATGCCTGTTGAAGCTTGATTTAAGAGCCAATGAAAGAAATGTTGCTGTTTCAGGGAGAGTGTCTGGCTTCTCAAACAAAATCCCGGAGGTGCCCAACGAGTCCAGGTCCTCAGCCCTGTCAGACCAGAAACTCAACTGTGTCAAAATTTTCTCAGTGAGGAGGCTCCTGGAAACAAGTCCCAGGATCAATGGAAGGATATATAAACACAAAGGTGGGTGTTTTAATGCAGGGCTGGGGCAGTTCACTTCTAGTGAATGGAATATATAATATGGGACATGTACATCCACTCTTCCTAACTTCTGCTGCCAAACTTTTTTGAAGGACAACAGGGACCAGGCGTCACCCTCAGGGGCAGCCCCGTCACCCTCCCAATAAGCAGAACGCTCTGATGCCAAGCAGGGTAGCAAACCCCAGAGCTGAGCCCTGCTCTCTGACTTCCCTTCTCTCAGGCCCCATGAATACTGTCTCATGTTAACAGCCTGTCTTCAGGACAGAGTGTAATACAATGACTCAGAGCATAGATTTCTTAACCATAGACACATCGTGGTGCTACGCACAATATACTGCACCCTAAACAATGTGATCAGGTTCAGGTATTCCCTAATATCCACAATCTGTTTATAAACAGTGTCCTGGATTGTAGTGAGACTAGCCCAGTGCCTGCAGATAGTAGACATTCAGAGATGGTTAATAAAGTGCGACCTGTTACAGAAAGCTAGCCTTGCTCATTATGCATCAATTCAGGTCCTCCTTGGGAGTTCTAGGGCCACAAGAGTTTGCCCCTGTAGACAAACAACACACATAGTAGGCATTCTAGTTTTCTTAGAATAATATTTGCTTTGAACAATATACATTAACAAAAGTGGAATAGGGAAGATTTGAACTACTGTTACACAACTGTATTGTTCTCAGGTGTTTGCATCCGGAAAACCCATTCCAACAAGACTGTGATTCCAAATTGTTTTGAATGAAATCAAATTGACTTGAAACAAGATTATGAACATGACAATGTAGTTGAAATAATAAGTTTGCTCAAAAATAAGTATTTTGAACCACTGCTGTTTATAATAATTTTGATACACTCTGAAGTATTTTATATATCTTTTCACATCTTGAAAAAGTTTTGGTCTTTTTTTCATAACTTAAGGGGTGGGGGAGGCTGACTTGCTTTTATGCCACTAATTCCTGCCCAGCTCATAATATAAATATCCAGAATAAGAACTCTAAAATGATGTATTGCAAGGATCTAGTAGGGCTTTTATTTTTTATGAGATATGGGTGCTCTTTAGGCTCTTCTTAGATTTCTCTCTTCATTTAATCAACAAACATTTGTAAGTGGCTCTATCTGCATCAGGTATCTAGTTATAAGGGATACTTCAGTGAGCAAAATGGACAAAAATCTAGTGGAGATGGGGAGGCAGATAATAAAGAAGTAAAAAAATATATATAGCAGTTGGTAATAAATTATAGAGTGAAATAAATCAGGGATAAGTGATAGTGAATGCCAAATAGAAGGATGTTTGCAATTTAAAAAAATCTATGGTCCAGGGAAAACTGATAAGGAGACATCTGAGAAAAGACCTGAAGGTGGTAAGGGTGACGGCTAGGCCGATATCTGGAGACTAAAGCATTCTAGCCACAGAGAATGGCAAGTGCTAAAGACCTGAGTGGGAGCATGTCTGAGACATACAGAAACCCACCAGAAGGTCAGTATGCCAGGAGAGGCATGAACACAGGGAAATCAGAGAAGCTGGGTGGAAAGACAGCTTGTGTGGGACCTTCTGGGCTAGTGTAAAGACATTGGGTTTTCCTCCAGGTGAAAAGACATCAAGTGGAGAAGCAGGACCTCAACCCATTTAAACAAGTTCACTCTTGCTCCTGTGTTGAAACTAGACTGCTGGGAGAAGGCATGGGACAAAGCAAGGAGATCAGTTGGGAGACTATTGCAATGACCAGGGTAAAAAACTGACATCTGAGTGGAAGCAGTGGACGTGGGTGAGAAGTAGATAGACATTGAACTAAGAGCCGACATGACTTCCAGGGAGATTGAATTAAGATATGAAAAGAGATGTAAAAAATGACCCCAGTGGTTTTGGCCTGAGCAACTGGAAGTACAATGCTGCCATTTCCTGAAATGAGATGTTTTGAACAATGTACACTAACCAACATGGCAAAGAAAGAATCTGAACTATTTACATATGACTATATTGATCTCAGGTATTCTCCTCCTGAGATGACTTCCTTAGATGGCTATAAGGCACAGGATTCTGGGGGAGGATTGTGACTTTGTATCTGATCACATTAAGTCTGAATTGCCTATTGCCATTCAAGAGGAGATATCAAGTGGACAGTTGAATATATGAACATGGAGTTCAGGGGAAAAGAGCCAACCTACATATGTAGAATAAGCATATTGTTGATATTTAAACTGTCACAGGACAAGATTGCCAAGGAAGCTGAGATTTGAGTTCTGGAGCACTTCGATGTTTACAGCAGGTAGAAAAGAGAAGGAATTGATGGAGAACTGATCATTAGGTTTTACACCACTGGCATGTTGAAATCTCAACAATGGTGGAGAGAGTGAAAGCTTTTTTGGAGCAGACTCAAGAGAGAATTGGATAGACAGATTTTAAGATGACATGTACAGGTAACTCCTTCAAGAAATTTTATTGTAAAAAAGAAAAAAAGAAGAAATTTTATTGTAACTGGAAACTCAGAAATGGAATAGCATCTCAATGTAGGTATGGAAGTCAAGAGAAGGTTTTATGACTTTTTAAAAAATTTATTTATTTATTTTTGGCTATATTGGGTCTTTTTTGATGGCTATGGGTTTTCTCTAGTTTCAGAGAGTGGGAGCTACTCTTTGCTGGGGTGCACAGGGTTCTCGTTGCATGGCTTCTTTTGTTGCTGAGCATGGGCTCTAGGCATGGGCTTCAGCAATTGCAGCATGCAAACACAGTATTTGTAGCTTGAGGGCTCTAGAGTTGTATCCCCTGCATTGGCAGGTGGATTCTCAACCAATAGACCACCAATTTTTTTAATATGAGAAAAATTACAGAACACATATACTCTGCCAGGAATTGTCAAGCAGAGAGAAGGAACCAACATTTAAAGGAAAAGATGGAAGAATTGCTGGGGCAATGTTCCTTAGAAGATCAGAGGGGAAGAGAACTTAGCTGGGAACATGGCAGGTGAAACACAGTAACAGGAGAGAAGGCAGAGAAAAAAGATGCCTTTCTACGTTTCTATACCATCTGAGTTCTCTTCCACAATGGAAGAAACTTACACTTGCTCTTAATCACACTGCAGGCTCTGAAAGACTGAAATCTCAGTACAAATTACCCAATTACAGTCCTTTCTCCAAAAGCATCATTTGACATTTCTGGGCTTCAGTTTGGCAGCTGAAAAATGGAAGGTTTCTTAAAATTTGAAGTCAGGAATTGAGTTTAAATTTGTATGGCTCACGAACAAAATGCTTTTTATGCATTGACTGTATCATAGGTTGCTGTGGTATAGGGGAAAGACCTACAATCAGGAACATGGCCTTGTGTCTTAGCTTTGTGACTTTGCACAAGACATGGAATCTCTTGGAGGTTCTTTTTTCCAAACTAAAGTGGTCGTAAAAGGATCACAATAATTTCAGAGGGATATCTTCCACTCTGGGAAATGCTTTGTAAACCCTACAGTTCCATGAGAAAGCATGTTTTATCATGATTCTCAGAGTGGAAGCTTTAGCCTGGTTTCTTCCATCTTCCCTTGTTATTGCTTTCAAAAAAAGAAAAAAAAACAGAAATTGCTGATTGTATTCAACTAGGAGACAGGAATGCCTTCTTTCATATCTATCTTTGGTACATTTCCCCCTTCTCCCTTGCTGGAGACCAGCCTTTCTCCTAATATAGGTCTGAGGCTCCCAGCCCAGGCAGGCAGCCACACCTGTCTGTGCAGGTGGAACTCCACCCCTGGAAGCCGCATTTGCTGTCCTAGTTACTCCCGATTGTCTCCACAGCCCAAGCTGTGAAGTCACAATCAAACACTACCTTCTGGAGGCTCTGCCCCAGCCCCGCCACAACAGATGCTATTGGGAAGAGTTGAAGCAACTGCTATAAACATTGGGGGGAAATTGACTAGCATCATTGGTGAAGGCCTGCCCACAGAGCTCCTCAGGGAGGATTCCTCTGGGTGTGGGAGGACAATGGGAGCAGGACGCCTCAAGCCTCCTTTTATGAAATGTTTTTATTTTCTCTCTCTCTATATATATATATTTTACTGAAGTATAGTTGATATACAATGTTGTGCTAATCTCTGTTGTATAGCAAAGTGATTCAGTTTTACATATATGCATCCATTCTTTTTTTATATTATTTTCCATTATGGTTTATCATAGGATATTGAATATAGTTTTCTGTGCTATATAGTAAGACTTTGTTGTTTATCCATCTTATGTATAAAAGCTTACATCTGCTAATCCCAACCTCCCACTCCATCCTACCCTCCAACCCCCTCCCCCTTGGCAACCACATATCTTTTCTCTAAGTCCGTGATTGTTTCTATTTCATGACACTGTCTCAAGCTATGCTTTTGATTCCTCCCAAAGATACTGTTTTTGGCAAATTCTGGTCACTCCCAGGGTCTCAAGCCTTTTGCCTTTATAAAGCCTTATCCCATCAGGTCTGTGTCAGCCCCAAATTGCCAGGAGCTTGCCAAATTTTTCATGACACATTTCTGTTCTACAAGTCCACGTTGAAACATTCCAGAAAGCAAAGCATTACCATTGCTTTATATCCATGTGAAGTGCCCAGTGTGGAACTCTGATCAGGTAGCATAAATATTGTTGCTGTTTGGTTGTTCAGTCATGTCCAACTCTTTGGCGACTCCATGGACTATAGCCCACCAGACTCCTCTGTCCATGGGATTTCCCAGGCAAGAATGCTGGAGTGGGTTGCCATTCCCTTTGCCAGGGGATCCTCCCCACCCAGTGATCAAACCCAGGCCTCCTGTTTGGCAGGTGGATTCTCTACCACAGTTCCACCAGCTGTAAGGCAGTATTAGGCAGGATTGGGATGCGGTACATTTGGGTGACTCTTACTGAGCCTACCACAATTTAAGCTTAAAATGGCCAGAGTTGCTCATTTGTTCAAAGGATAAAATAGAAATAAATCATTTTTAAAGTTAAAAGCTAATGAAAAGCCCACAACAAGCTGGTGATTTAAGAAGCACATACTCCAAACATCAACTGAGAGCACCAGTTTACCCCAGGGGATTCTCAGCAGTGAGAGAGCCTCAGTACTGTTATATAGGCTCAAATAGTGACAACAGATGTTCATTCTTTCTTTTTTTTTTTCAGCAAACACTTGCTGAGGGGCTTCTCTTTGCTGGGATCTCTTACTAAGCTGGGGATGTGGGGAGTGAGACATGTGCTCATGGTCTATTTCAGGAAATGAATAGAAGATGAACCAAAATCTGGCCGCACACGAGCATCTCAGAGACACGTATAAAGTGTGTAGAAGAGCTGAGGAGATAGGGAAATCATCACCCTCTTGAAATTACTGGGAGCCCAGATAAATGCCTGCCTTTGTGGCTCAGACAGTAAAGAATTTGCCTGCAATGTAGGAGACCCAGGTTCAATCCCTGGGTCTGGAAGATCCCCTAGAGAAGGGAATAGCTACCAACTCGAGTATTCTTGCCTGGAGAGGAGCTTGGCAGGCTGTAGTCCATAGGGTTGCAAAGAGTCAGACATGACTGAGTGACTAACACTTTCACTTTCATCCTGCCCCGAGATTAAGGAAAGCAAGATGTGCCATCTGCCCCTCTAGTCACACAGAGGGACCATGCTATACAGGGAACATGAGAAGAGAGAATAGAGGGTAAAGGCAAAATACTAAGAAAGCCATAGAACAAAGTGAGGCATCTTTAGATTCCAAAGTCAATAAAGACTTTTAATTGAATCAAAGGGAAAAAATGAAGTTCATTCATTCATTCATGCAATAAATCCTAGGCACTGTTCTAGACCGAGGAGTTAAAGCAGACAAAGTAAATCCTGTCCTCATGGAGCTTATATCCTGGCAGGAAGAGAAAGACAGTAGGCTAGTAGGTAAGATATGTAGTTTATCATCTGGTGATACATCTTACACAGACAAATTAAGCAAGCAAGGCATACAGAGTACTTTTGGGAAGGATTGGTTCTTTCTTCAGTATTTCTGGAGCATCTACCATGAATTGTACTTATAAGTATCTACTCTGTGTCAGTGTGCTAAATGCTATGGGGCAGAGATGAATGCATTTACTCCTTTGTTAAATATTTATTAAATGTTATCTATGTGACAGTCACTGTGCTAAGCCATGGGGACACAAAATCTCTGCCATAGTGGGATTTCCAGACTAATGTGAGAGTCAGACATTTAACAATTAAATACTCAGAAATAGCAGCTACAAACCAAATAACAGCTATGAATAGAATGTAATATGTATGTCTCCTTAAATTGGGGCATTAGAACAGGCATCTCTAAGGAAGTAATATTTGAACTGAGACCCAAATAAGAGTAAAAGATATTATAAACAGTTGTTATAAACTATTGAAATTAGAGAACTATGGCATTGTCACAGGAGATGGGCAACTAGATCAATGTAAGAGGACAGGGAGGCCGGAACCGAACTCATATGTAACAACTAATACATGATGGTGATGGCATTGCAGGTTAGTGATCAGGTGTGAGCAATACAATAAATGTTACCAAGACAATGCATAATCCATACAGAAAAAATTAAACTGGATCCCTACTTCACATCGTACACAGACATCAATTCTGAGTGACTGAAAAACCTAAAAGGAAAAAACTTTAAGTCTTGCCAGAGAAAATATAGAATATCTTGACCTTGGGTAGGAATAGATAAGTCACAAAAAGCACTAACCATAAAGGGAAAAGACGGAAGATTGATACATTTGACCACATTATGATCACAAACTTCTATCCAAAGATGGAGGGAGAAAGAAAAAAACACTATGGAAGAAAAGAAGGATGAGTAGTTGCCGACCAGGAGGAAACGTTTGTAACTGATATAATTGGCAAAGAAGCAATCTCTAAAATATATATGACCCCTAAAAATCAGTGAGAAAAAGACAACTCAATACAAAGATGGGCAAAAGTCATAAGCAGGCATTTTTTTTTCAAAGAAAGAAACTCCATGAGGAAAAAAAAAAACTTAAGATGTTCAACCTCCTTAGTAATTAGGTAACGAAATTAGCTCATAAACCATCATTTTACGATTAATAGATTGCCAGAAGTAACAATGATACGCTGGCATGTGCAAGTGTTGGGGTGGGGGGCTTCCATTATGCACGTGCCTGTGGTGGTGTGTGGGGCTGGGAGTGGAGTCCATTTCTTGGCTTCTCTGTCTTACTCAGGCCCAGGAGGCAGGGATTTACCCTTGCCACAGGCGATGGGAGAATTGATGGGGGAAGGGATCACCAAGGTTCTGAAATTTGCTGTGAAGTCCCCCCAAAGCTATCTATGCCTGCCATTCTGCACCCTCTTTGGGCTTGTGTTGGGTACCTATCATCTTTCCCAACAGAGAATGAATGAATGCTTTGTCCTCTTTAACTCAGTCACCGCCCCCCTGCCCACCCACCCCGGCGCCCCGCAAACATCTGGTCAAGGACTAGGCTCAGAGTAGGAGCTCACTATGAATGTCTGCTCTATATATTTCTGTGCTCTCTGAATTGGAGTGGATTCCCATTTCTTTGACCAGCAGAGCCTTCCTCCAGCCTTGCCACAGGTGTAAACAAGCAAGCAGAGGAAGTTCTCCACCAGAGCTGCTCAGAGTGCTGGGCGAGAGGACCAGGATGCGGAGGCAGCCACGTAATAAACAAGGGATGTTAAACTCGGAGCGAGGCAGCCCCCAGCTCCCAGCGCGGGCCTCAGCTCCGCCCTGGAAGCCCCTGGATTGGGGTCCTGGGGACAGGGCTGGAGCAGAGCCGGAATCCCACGAGAAAGAAGCTTCGGAACCCTGGTCCTCAGGGTGGGGGCGACGGAGGGGCCCACCGCCCGTCCTGGGTGCCCGTTTCCCGGCCTAGCTCCAGCCGCCGGGGTGCTCCCCGCCTCCCAGACAGCGCCCCTTCGACATGTTCGGCTGCTGGTTCCGGGTGGGTTCCCAGCACTGGGGGCCTGGCGGGAAGCGGCCAGAGAGGCCAGGGCGGGAGCCGGGCAGAGTCCGCCGGATCCCGCAGATCTTGACCGGCCTGGGGCGGTGTCACCCCGCCGGCCAGGGAGGGGCTGGCACTGGGCGGGGCGGAGCCTGAGAAGGCCCAGCGTGGGGCGGGGATCTCCCGGCGTGAGAGGACGGCCGGGAGGACCTTTCCCAAACCCACCCGGGCCGGCGGGCGTCTCGCTGGAGGGGTGGCCGGGTGGGGGGGCGGATGCGGAAGCCCCGCGGAATCCCTGGCAGGTGAGTGCCAAGGCCTCACTGGCCTGCCTCGAGGGATGTGGGTGTATCCCGGGTGCTAAGGTAATGCAGTATCCCAAATCGGCTGGGGCCCTCGCTTGGTGGCAGGGAGAATGCCTTTCCCACTCGGGTTTGAGTAGATGAGTATAAGGCACAAGCTTGAATCAGTGGCCAAAGAATGGAGAAGAGGGAACTGAGTTCACAGACCAACTCCTTGCCCAGCGGGCAGTATGTATTTAAAGAGTAGCAATGATAAAATGCGTTAGTCTATGGGGAAGGGGCGGGGCTTTTTATGAGGGAGTGGGGTGCTACCCCCTTTTTATCCATTTTTGGTCCTTAATGTCTGGTCCTGGCTACCAATGCTGTGCTGTGCTTAGTCGCTCAGTCATGTCCAACTCTTTGCAACCCCATGGACTATAGTCCACTAGGCTCCTCTGTCCACGGGGATTCTCCAGGCAAGAATACTGGAGAGGGTTGCCATGCCCTCCTCCAGGGGAACTTCCCAACCCAGGGATCAAACCCAGTCTCCTGCACTGCAGGCAGATTCTTTACTCTCTGAGCCACCAGGGAAGCCCAAGAATACTGGAGTGGGTAGCCTATCCCTTCTCCAGGGGATCTTCCCGGCCCAGGAATCAAACAGTGGTCTCCTGCATTGCAGGTGGATTCTTTACAAGCTGAGCTACCAGGAAAGCCCAGCTACTAATCCGTGTGTCATTTAACATGCTCATATAGTAAAATGAGGACTCAGGGCCTGTTGGAGGTCAGATTCATTGCCGTCGTGGTCTCAACTGGTTCCATCTGTTTTTTTCTTTTTTCCTTTTGTGTGTGCATATAACTTCATCTCTGAACCCTTCAACTTAAAGATTTATGTCCACTCCTGCTAAGGGTGGGTGGGGTGGGAGTTGGCAGGTTGCGAGCAAGGACACTCTTGCTAAAAGTGGGAGTTGGTGGATTCTATGCAAAGACCTGGAGCAGCTCTGATACTCACCCCACCCCTACCTCTGCCTTAGCAGGAGGAGGGAGGAGGGGAGGGGAGCCCTACACCTCTTAGATGTCAACAGCTAATCCCCCCTCTTTAGCTCTGTCCCTGAGGATTGAGGCCTTCATTCCAAATCGTGTATTAGAAGCACCCCCTCCACCACAGGGGAGAGACTTCCAGAGCTTGCACCCTTGAGTGTAGCCAAATAGAGACAGATGGGCTTGAAAGGTCTGGTGACATTAGCACTCCTGGGCCATCTGGCTGGGAGCTTAAAACCTCCCAGCTAGTCTGAGCTGCAGCGGGCCCCCCCCCCACACCCCAGGTCCACCTGCCTTCCGTTGTGGTACCTTCACTTCTGCCTAGTCTCTTTCAGGCTCAGTCCAGCTTCACACATGCCTTTGGTGTAGAGAGGGTTCCACTGTGCCTGAGGGCTGTCCTGCCCAGGGCAGGCAGGACCTGAGGGGCCGGCTCACATTGTCCGGTAGGACCCGTCCCTGCTCTTTGCTGTCACTGTTATTGGGCTCACTGTGCTCCTGCTTGCCCTGAAGAGCAAGAACGTGGTGAAGAGTCGTCACATCACCTTACAGAACTCTGATACCAAGTACCCTCTGCCTTTGATTGAGAAAGAGGTGATGGGCAGACCTCCCCCTCTGCTGTCAGGGGTTGGGGTGGGTGATGTGAGAGGAAGATGAGGTGGGGGGGCATGTGGTGGCTGGGGAGGCCAGGGCAGTGGGGTGGGCATTCGTGGCCTCTGGTTTGCTCCCCAGAGCATCACATGTCTATGTATGTGTGTGGAGAGCTCCTTTCCCAGGCATCTGAGCTGCCCAGCAAGACTTCCAGAAAGCTGACAGAGCCTGTCTCTACTTTATCAGCAAATCAGCCACAATACTCGGAGGTTTCGCTTTGGACTGCCCTCCCTGGACCATGCTTTAGGGCTTCCTGTAGGTGAGTGGGGTCTTGTCATCACCAGGACCTGGGTGTTGCGGGCACTCTGCTCCTGTCAGAAACTCGGCTGAGGTGCAGAGGTTACCCTGCTACCTTTATTGAGCCACATAAGCTCAGAGAGGTGGGGAGATAGGCTGGGGGACAGTCCATTCCCTTTCTCATTGTTCCATTTGGGCTGACGCAAAACTGATACTGTAATGAAAAGAAGTGACTCTATAGTCAGAATGTCTAAGATCCCATTGTCAGCTCCTTGCTGGGCAACTGTAGGCAAGTCCCTCACCTCTCTGAGCCTTTGTCTATAAAATGGGGTTTCCCAGGCCTGTCTGCTACTGGTGGTATTGTGAGAAGTGACGGATGGATGTGAAATTCAAACTGTGAAGTACTGTGCACTTGGGAGGGATGGGAGGAATTGATGTTCCCCTACTGTAGGGAGAAAGGCCCTGAATGTTTGGAGAGGCAGAAGGAAATTGGTGTCCCCCCCCTCACCCCAGTACATGGATTCTCGGCAGGGGCTTCAAATCCATGCACAGAAAGAGGCACCCATTGTGGGTAGGAGCCTGCACAGTCCTAGAGTTCTGCGTTAATACCGTTTCTAATCTGTACCACCAGGCTTCCCAGGTGGCACAGCGGTAAAGAAGCCACCTGCCAATGCAGGAGATGCAGGTTTGATCCCTGGGTCAGGAAGATCCCTTGGAGTAGGAAATGGCAACCCACTCCAGCATTCTTGCCTGGAAAATTCCATGGACAGAGGAGCTTGGCGGGCTACAGTCCATAGGGTCACACGGAATCAGACATGACCGAGCAAACAATCTGTACCACCATCAGATGGCTGAGTCAGCCTTAGTCTCTGCTAGGCCCAGAGCCTGAAACTTTGTACAGACTGCTAGTGCTGTTTGCCTTCCTGGTGGAGATCCTCATCCAGAGCCTGCTTGTCCTGTGTGCAGGGGACAGAACCTTGATGTCACCTCTTCAAGTGAGGAAATGACCCTCCAGGCAGCCCGCCTGGCCCCTGGGCCTCCTTGCTGCTTCCTTTCTTCTCCAGCCCTGAGAGCTGAGTGTCAGCTTGCTTTCCAGCCCTCTGCCTGGCCTCTGAGGCCAGTCCTATTGGCAAGAATGAGAATCTTTGAGAAGTAGAATTTCTTAGAAACTGTCATGACCCACTCTCCTCAGTCCTGGTGTGGGTAGTGCACAGTTAGTGGAAAAAGTAGTTTAGAGGCTTCTGGGAGAGTCGGCTGTGAAGACTCAGGGAGTCTTCATGCTTCCCAGCTCTGCTGAAATGAAGCTGGTTAGAGATGGGGGCTCGGGACCAGCTGTGCGGACCCATTTTCTTTGAGGTTTCTGCCACGCCAGGCCCAGGTTGTCTGCATCTGAAAGAGCCTTTCTGAGGTTTCCAGCATCAAATGAGTTCTCAGCAGGAAGCTGCTGCAGGTGTTTATTCCTGGGTATCCCTGGTGTCCAACCAGGCCACAGCCAGAGACACTGAGCCTGTACTTTTTAAAATGTTATCAAAGTAAAATTGATTTACAATGTTCTGTTAATTTCAAAGTGACACGGTTTTATATATAGAGATATAGATATCTTCTTCATGTTCTTTCCCATGATGATTTATCACAGGATATTAAATATAGTTTGCTGTGCTATACAGTAAGACCTTTTTGTTTGTCCATCCTAAGCCTGTTCTTTCTTAACCCACAGTCAGGCCTCAGGGCCCCTCCATCCTTTCCGTCCTTCCCCCTGGATTTCTGCTTCTGTCTGCATATGCTGTCCATCTGTCCTGTGCGCACACAGCTTCTCCTCCCTCAGATACTCTGGCTCAGAACTTCCCCTTGCCTTTGCCTCTTGCCATCTCTTGATTGCAGCTTTTGC
Source organism: Cervus elaphus (assembly GCF_910594005.1). Taxonomy (NCBI): domain Eukaryota; kingdom Metazoa; phylum Chordata; class Mammalia; order Artiodactyla; family Cervidae; genus Cervus; species Cervus elaphus. The sequence continues at coordinate 58,062,973 of NC_057815.1, forward strand.
CCTCACCACTAATTGCCTTAGTCACTTAAGTCTCCCAGGTTGGATCCAACAGAAACCTGAGTGGCCCAGCTCATCATGTGATGCAGGATCCATAGGATTCTGGCCACTGTGGTCTGCTCATGTCTACCCTGGAGAGGCAAGCTTCACTCTGCCCTTCAGCAGAGCCATGGGCCAGGGAGACACAGTGCTTCTGTTGGAACTCATGGTCTATGGATATCTAAATCCTGAGGCTTCACATACCTGTGAGTCCAGGCCTGCTCCATCCTAGGCAGCAGGATACAGAGGAGGGGGCTGTGATCCATTCATAGACCCCAGTGATACATCCAGTTTAGAAAGAAGTGACTTTATGAAGGAAGCATGTTTTGCTTTAAAACAGAAACACTTTTCTATAATTTTTAATACTCAGTCTCCAACTTTAGTTAGCACTTCCTGCTCCACAGAGTACCTGGGCACAGTAAGCCCACAACAACAGTAGGTTTCTGGTAACTGAAACTCACAACTACACTATGACGGAGTCAGGGCAGGTATATGGGGTGAAGTGACTTGTTCAGCGTTGCATATGTGGTGATAAGGGCAGGCCTAGGATCCAGGCATCCTGGACTTGGACTCCTTCCCTTCTTGGTCCTCCTCCCATGCACCCCGCCACACTATGCACCCCCCACCGCCCCACCCCTCGAAGCTCAATCCTTTAGAGCAGGAGTCCCCAGGCATGATCAGGCACTGGTCCATGGCCGGTTAGGACCCAGACTGCACAGCAGGAGGTGAGTGGTAGGTCAGTGAGTGGAGCTTTGTCTGTATTTACAGCTGCTCCCCATCGCTCACATTATTGCCTGAGCTTTGCCTCCTGTCAGATCAGCAGTGGCATTAGATTCCCATAGGAGCCCCAGTCCTAACCCTAAAGTCAAGGTGGAATAGCCTGAGATTGCCACTAAATGGAAATAAAGTGCACAATAAATGTAACGTGCTTGAATCATCCACAAACCACTCTGCTGCCCCGGTCTGTGGAAAATCTGTCTTCCACAAAACCGGCCCCTGGTGCCAAAAACGTTGGGGACTCCTGCTTTAGAGAAATCCTTGGTCCTGCTTAGGCTGGCCCTGCTCAGTCTTAACATTTGGTGTCTTTTCTGTAGGTAACTATGTTCATCTCTTGGCCAAAATTGACGGTGTTGTGGTGGTCAGGGCTTACACGCCTGTGTCCAGTGATGATGACCTAGGCTTTGTGGACTTAATCATCAAGGTAAAGGATGCCTGCCGCGTCCAGCTGCCTCACTGTCACAAGCCTGTTCAGGGTAGTGGGTGGAGAAGGGGAGCATGCCCTGGACAGGGCTTCCTGGCAGTGTCATTTAACAGTGAAGCTGTTGTCCTAGTGAAGTCTTCAGGGGTTGCTGAGAGCAACCGTGAGCACAGTGGATTTGTTCCTCACAGTTTCTGGGAGCAAATATATTCCTAAGTTGTATGTGGCTGCAGTCTCGGGTCTAAAGATGTGAAAACTGTGCTGCTTTATTTTTCAGATCTACTTCAAAAATGTACATCCTAATCACCCAGAAGGGGGGAAAATGACTCAGTACTTGGAGAACATGAAAATTGGGGACACCATCCTTTTTCAAGGGCCATCTGGGTGCCTGTTCTATCATGGGTCAGGTACTGGGAGCTTCACACTAGGCCTCCAGCTGGGAGGAATATCCCCACTCTTGGTACATCATTCTAGAAAACTCCTAAGATTTGAGTCACATGGACTTGTCCTTGAAGTCTTCATACATTCATAAACATACCCACTTTATGAGATTATAAGGTTCATGAAGGTAAGGGGGTGATTTGGTATTTCCTCATCACTGTATCTCCAGCACAATGCCTGATACACAAAAGGCACTTGGCTATTGCTGAAAAATGGATAACGGGTTGATGAATGGAAGGAATGCACACTCATCCATTTACTCACACACTCATCACTTACTCATTCACTAGCATGGGTGAGAGTGCTGTATGAGGCTCCATGTTAACTTCAGCGTATGCCTTCCTCCTTCCTCAGGAGAAAAGATACAATTATTCCCTAAGAATGCCCCAGCTGTATTCCCACTTTGGGCCCTGGTGGACCAGGGCTGGCTGAGGGGACCCAAGATGATGTTTGTGCACGTCAAGAGTTGTAGACATCAGAAGTACCCTCTTGTGATTTCAGGGAAGTTTGTATTCAAACCATACAAAACGAGTGAGCCTGAAACTAAACTGGTGCATCACCTGGGAATGATTGCTGGGGGCACAGGTAAGAGGCTACTGGGGGCTTCATCCACAGGGTGAACCCTGAGACCTTTCTCACTTTGGAGTCATGGTCCGGAAGAGGTGATGTAAGAGATTCTTCCCCTGGCTGTTTGAAATGGGGATGCAAAGTCAATGACAGTTTTTGACTCTGACCCTGGATGCCCTGCTCCCCTTAACCAACATGGTGGCTACACCAAGAGCCCCTGGAGCTTCTAAGGTGAGTTTGGCGGGGGGGGCAGGCTGAGCCGGCCCACACATGAGCTCCCAAAGGCTCCTGGATCCTGTTCAAGCCTGATGTTCCCCAGCCCTTGAAAAGGAATGCCTGAAAGATGATAGCAATCATGTAATGTGAACCACTATATGCCAGGCACCATAATGGGCATTTGAAAGAAAGACTCACATTTACTTGTCATTGGTTCTGTTTTACAAATGGGGACACTACAAAGCTCAGACAGTGAGGGAGCTGGACGTAAAATGCAGTCCAGTTTCAAAGCCGATGCTGCCATGTGAAAATGAGAAGGGCTTTTGATGGACTGTTGCTTTAGAAGAGAAAACCAAAATGAAGGGTAGTTCTGCACTTTGAGTTCTGGGCACAGAAGTGGGAAAAGTAATCGAGATCAAGGAAACCTGTGAAGCTGCTGCAGAGCAGGGACTGTGAGCCTCAGAGGGGAGGGAAAGCCAGCCTGCCTGCTAACTGTGTTCCAGGGATCACGCCCATGCTGCAGCTCATCCGCTGCATCACCAGGAAGCCCAGTGACAAGACCGTGATGTCCCTCATCTTCGCCAACCAGGTCAGTTCTGCTGCGTCAGCCCTGAGCAGGAAAATAATGTCCCACTGTTTGCGGCCCCTCCGCACTCACCGAGCTCATGCTGCTCTGTGCCTGCGGCTGTGGAAGGGCTTACAAGCAGGGCCGCTAGCAGCCAGAGAAACTGAATCTAGGCCTGTTTTTCCATTTTTTTTGTTTGTTTTTTTAATTCTGTCTCCCCAACCAACCATAAGCACTAAGCTTTCCTTCTTTAATACATAGTTCTGTGCTTTTCCCCAATATAAAATCATAGATGCCTTTAGTGGAAATTTCAGGAAATAGAGAAGCATTTAAATAATTTACTTCATTTTTTTGTCTCTGTCCTATACGTGCTGTATAGTCACAATTATAGTTTTTCATTTTCTTCCACTCAACATTACCTCACAGGCATTTTCTTCTCATTATTACTCTTTGTAAATATTTTTATCAGTCTGTATCAAGTTGTACCATCATTTAGTAAATCTCCTTCTCCAGACTATTCTCAGTTTTCACAGTTATAAATGATACAGTGATGAATAACTGTGCCTAGGCTTGATCACAGTTAGATTATTTTCTTATACAGAATCCTAGACTTGAAATTGTTAGGACAAGGATTGTGACGAGTTTTAAGGTCCAGGACTCGTGTGCAGCAAACCTCTGAGCCTGCAACATATCTTTTGGCCTTGCTCACTTTCCCCAGTGGAGGTTGCAGCTTCTGTCTTCCTCTGCTGTAGTTCTCCAGTGCTGTAGATTACATATAGTGTCATATATCACTGCCTTAGCCCCTCGCATTCCCTGTAGGAAATCCTGGGTCATTCGAGTTTGCCTTGCCTGGCACTCAGGGTGGATGCAGGAGCTGGGCCGGATGCCCAGTGCTCAGACACAGCCTTCCCGGTGGAGGGCGGTCACCCACCGCTTCCCCACCGCTTCCCTCCACCAGAGGGTGTTTGTTGTGCCAGAGCCTCAGCAGAACTTGTTGCCCCAGAGTCTGCAGGTAGCACTCAAGCTAGAACTGGATGACTAGCGCGGGAACGTGCGGACCCACGTGCTCAGTGTGGGGAACAAGGAGGATGCCCTGGAGGAGCATGGCTCATGCTGCTTTTTTTTTTTTTTCCCTAGACAGAGGAGGATATCTTGATGAGAAGAGAGCTTGAAGAAGTTGCCAGAACTCATCCAACGCGGTTCGGCCTGTGGTACACGCTGGACAGGCCTCCTGCTGGTATGGGCCCGTTTGTCCCCACCATGGGTCAGCTCCAGCCTTGGACCCAGCCAGGAACTGTCCCTGGGTTGGTTGGTTGCTTGTGAGCTAGGTGGCTGAGGCCATGGGCTATGTCCCTACTGGGAAATGCAGGAATTTGAGGGAGAGACGATTTGGGCTGCCTTGTTTGTAAGGGCAGGAGAGGGTAGGTGTCCAGCGTCTCAGTGGCTCTCCACACACTGCTCTGTGACATCAGAGGGATCCCTGGGTCACGTTAAACACCCACTCCACACAGCATCCCACAGAGTCAGCACTCACTGCATCCAGTACGGCCACTTACCCCTTCACCTGGCACCGGTCACCTCACCTAGGACAGCAGTCCTCACAAGCTGAACCGCAGACAGCGGCTGCAGCCCCAGCCAGCACCCGGTCACCGCAGTGCACGCCGCACCCCAGAGCCCGCACACTGCTGGCTGGCTGCCTCTCCCACACAGCAGTTATGCCTGCCTTGTCATAGAGCTCACTGGCCAGCAGAGGGCGCCACCCAGCTGGGCCGGCCCCCAGACACCACAGCGCCCTCTGCCGGGCACAGTTCCCTCTCTCTGCCTGGATTCACACACGGGTGCATTGGGTTCAGTGCTTACAGCCGGCAGACACCAGCCAGGGACTCCGAATCCCAGCAGTGAGCCTGGGATCTGGGGTAAATACTTAAGAGGGCTGCTTGGACCCACCCACATCCTCTACTCTCAGGTTTCTGCAGAAAACAGTAGCACAGATGTCTAAGCTTTGGCCAACAAAGCTCCCAGGCTTAAGGGAGGGAGGGTAGGAGGCCTGGGGTCAAGGATGCAAACAGCTTTTTTATGCTTAACCTCAGACTGGAAGTACAGCTCAGGCTTCATTACCAAGGACATGATCAAGGAGCACCTCCCTCCCCCTGGGAAGTCCACGCTCATCCTGGTGTGTGGCCCACCACCCCTGATCCAGACAGCCGCGCACCCTAACCTGAAGAAACTGGGTTATACCAAGGACATGATTTTCACCTACTAAAGCCTCTCTTGCTCTTTCCAAATTTGCCTGGTCGTGTTCATGGTTCACAGTGAGCTCAGCTTCACCACGTTAAACTGGGAAGTATCCAAAGACCCCTGTCATGTACCCTCGAGTACGCTGGCACCCCTCTCTTTTGGTGTGGGCCTAAGAAAAAGGTTCTAGAAGCAGGAGGTAAAGGGGCTTCTGGGGCTTCCTTGCCTGGTGAGGTTTGAAGGGACTCCCTTTCAGTATCTTTTCCCATAGTTTAGTGAGATAAAATTCAGTGCAAGGCAGATAGCCCATGAGTGTGTGTCTGAGGGTGACCCGCTAGACAGGTAGAAGGCCTTGGCTTGCTCCACATGTGAACTGACATCTTGTGTGCTTGGGAGGTCAGAACTGTCAAAGATGCTGGGGCAGAACTCCAGGAGAATCCAAGTGGGGTCACGTCAACGTCTGATAATTTCTCTTGACCCCCTTCTTTCTAGAGTGTGGTTTCTAAGGTCAGACCAATTGGAGTGCTCAGGCACTCTCCATGTGCACTCTTCCTTCTCTTGTAGGAGACTCTTGAAATGCGAATGGTGTTAAAAATACACATCAGGGCAGTAGTCAAGGTGGGCCCCAGGAATCCTAGGTTCCTTGTACTTGGCACAACAAAGGGAGGTAAGAGGTGTGTCTTTGTTAGCATCCTCTAAATGCCAAGTCCTATTCTGGAGTGGTGGGTGGGTTAGGGGTGGTCATTACAAATCCCTGTATATTAACTTTGTATCCTGCAACTTTACTGAATTCATTGGTGACCCCCAGTAACTTTCTGGTCATGCCTTTAGTACTTTCTATATATAGTCATCTGCAATAGTGACAGTTTTACTTCTTTTTCAGTTTGGATCCCTTTTATTTCCTTTTTCTTTGATTGCTGCAGCTGGGACTTCCAAAACAGTTGGATAAAAGAGGTGAGAATGGATCTCTTTGTTTTGTTCCTGATCTTAGAGGGAATGCTGTCAGCTTTTCACTGTTGAGTATGATGTTAGCTGTACCTAGCCATGAAAAGCTATGTATAGCCTTTATTATGTTGATGTATATTCCTTCTATGCCCACTTTCTGGAGAATTTTTATCAAATGGAGGTTCAATTTTATCAAAAGCTTTTTGTGCATATATTGAGATGATCCTGTGGTTTTTATTCTTCAGTTTGTGAATGTGGTGTATCACACTGATTGATTTGTAGATATTGAAAAAAATCTCTGCAGCCCTTGAATAGTTCCCACTTGATCATGATGTACAATCCTTTTAATGTATTGTTGGAGTAGGTTTGCTAGTATTTTGTTGAGGACTTTTGCATCTATGCTTATCAGTGATAACTGTTTTTAAATTTCTTTTTTGTGGTAATTTTGTCTGATTTTTGTTATTAGGATAATGGTTGCCTCATAGGAAGAGTTCAGATGGTGTTCCTTTCTCTCCAATTTTTTTTGAATAGTTTCAGAAGGGTAAGTGTTATCTCTTCTCTAATGTTTCATGTGTGAAGCCATCTGGTCCTTGACTTTTTGTTTGTTGGGGGAGATTTAAAATTACTGATTCAAATTTCAGTCCTGGTAATTGGTCTGTTCATATTTTCTTTATTCCTGGTTCAGTCTTGAGAGATTGTACCTTTCTTTGTTCATTCCTTCCAGACTGTCCATTTTGTTGGCACATAGTTGCTTGAAGAAGCCACTTATAATCCTTCACATTTTTTCATTTCTGATTTTACTGATTTAGGCCTCTCCCTTTTTTTTCTTGATGAGCCTTGGAAAAGGTTTAGCGATTTTTGAAACTAAAAGAACCACTTTTAGTTTCATTGATATTTTCTATGTTTTTGTAGTCTCTATTTATTTCTGCTCTGATCTTTATGATTTCTTTCCTTCTGCTAACTTTGTGTTTTGTTCATTCTTCTTTCTTTAATTGCTTTAGGTGTAAGGTTAGGTTGTTTGAGAACTTTTCTTGTTTCCTGAGGTAAGCTGTATCACTATAAACTTCCCTCTTAAAACTGCTTTTGCTGCATCTCATAGGTTTTGGAACATTGTGTTGTCACATTTGTCTCTAGCTATTTATTTCCTCTTTGATTTCTTCAGTGTTCCATTGGTTGCTTGTCTCTTTTAACAGTCTTTAAGTCTATTTCATCTGTAAGTATTGCTACTCCAGCTTTCTTTTGATTTCTATTTGCATGAAATGTCTTTTCCCCTCCCCTCGCTTTCAGTCTGTGTCCATAGATTTGAAAAGAAGCTCTTGTAGGCAGCAAATACATGGATCATCTTTTTGTGTCCATTCAGCCAGCCTGTGTCTTTTCTTTAGACCATTTACACTTAATCAATATATATTTTCTTACTACCATTGTGTTGTTTTGGATTTGTTTTTGAAGGTCTTTTTTTTCCCCTTCTTTTGTTCTCTTGTGACTTGATGACTATCTTAAGTGTTACGTTCAGAGTCCTTTGTGTGTATTTATATTATAGATCTTTGGTTTGCAGTTACCTCAAGGTTTTTGTACAGCAGTCTGTATGATTAAATTCCTGATCTCTTTCAACTGCATTTTAAATGCCCTGCATTTGTACTTTCCCCACCCTCACAATTGCTCTTCTTGATATTTTGCATCTAGTTGTTTGATATATCCCATAACTGCTTATTGCGGATAGAGATGACTTTACTATTTTTGTTTTTTATCGTCCCTACTAGCTTTGCGGGAGGCTGATTTCATACCTTTACTGTATGTTTGCCTTTACTGGTGAGTTTTTCATTCCATGATTTTATTTACACTGGCAGCCTTTTCTTTTTCCACCAGAGACGTTCCTTTAACATTTGTTGTAAAGCTAGTTTGGTGATGAATTCTTTTAGCTTTTGCTTGTCTTTAAAGCTTTTGACTTCTCCTTCAAATCTGAATGACAGCCTTGGAGAGTAGAGTATTCTTGGTTGTGTTTTTCCATTTCACACTTTAAATATATCGTGCCACTCCTTTCTGACCTGCAGAGTTTCTGCTGAAAAATTAGCTAATAGTTTAATGGGAGTTCCCTTCTTTAATGTTATTTGCTGCTTTTAGTATTTAATTTTTGTCATTTTGATTACAATGTTGGTATGTTTCTCTTTGGGGCTCTCTGCATTTCCTGGACTTGGGTGACTATTTCTTTTCGCAGGTTAGGGAGGTTTTCAGCTATTATCTCTTCAAATATTTTCTCGAGCCCTCTCTCCTCTTTTTGGGACTCCAGTAATGCAAATATTAGTGTGCTTGATGTTCTCCCAGAGTTCTCTTAAACTCACCTCATTTCTTTTCATTCTTTTCTCTTTTTTCCTTTTCAGCAGTGGTGGTTTCCTCTGCCACCTCATTTTGTCTGAATTACTATTTGTATGTAAGTGGTAGGTTAGTGACATTTCTTGACCTTGGAGAGTGGCCTTGTGTAGGAAGCATCCTAGCAGTATATTCCTCTCCTTACCCAAGCTGTATGTTCTAGGATTCCCCCTGAGAGGGCAGCATGGGTCTTTATGTTGTGGTAACCCAAGGAGGCCCAGGGCTAGTGCTGGCTCACTGGTGGGCAGAATCAGGGTCACAAAGACTCTGGGGCTGTTGCCCACCTGCTGACTGATGAAACCAGTTCCTGGCAGGCACAGCTAGTTCCTGAAGTCTGGCCAAGGACCCTAGAGCTTGAGATCATTGGTTCCTAACACAGTTGGGCATGGAACCTGGGGTGTCATGAAAGGTTGTGTTGGCCTATTAGTGTTCAGGGCCCACCTGGTCCCAGGGTACAGTCTGGCCTGCGTTGGGGAATTGTTTTTTTGCTTTACCAGCCAGGTCTTAGCCCTCCGGTGCGTTGGGCTATGTTGAGGGGTGAACCCAGAGGCACTTGTGGGCTCTTTAGTCTTTAGACAAGGCGCCTGTCTGCTGATGGGTGAGGCTGTGTCCCCACCCAGTTGCTTGGCCTGAGGTGGCCCAGTGCTGTTGCCTGTAGGCCGCGGGGCAGGGTGTGGTCCTTGAGCTACTAAGCCAAGCTGTCAGCTGCCACCATCAACCATGTTCAGGCTGCCCGGGTATGGCTGCCACTAGTGTCTCTGTCCCCAGGGTGAGCCACACCCACCTGCTTCCTCTCCAGGAGACTCTCCAAGGCCAGCAGGTAGGTCTGGCCCAGGCTCTTAACAAATTCCTTCTTTTGCTCTGTGTCCTGGTGTACATGGAGTTTTGTATGCGCCTTTCAGAATGAACTTCCCTGGTGGCTCAGATGGTAAAGTGTCTGCCTACAATGCGGGAGACCTGGGTTCAATCCCTGGGTCGGGAAGATCTCCTGGAGAAGGGAATGGCAACCCCCTCCAGTACTCTTGCCTGGAAAATCCCATGGGCGGAGAAGCCTGGTAGGCTATAATCCATAGCATCGCAAAGAGTAGGACTGAGTAACTTAACTTTAAGAATGGAGTCTCTATTTGCCCCAAGCTTGTGGGGCTTCTGCAGTTAAGCCCCACCGGCTTCAGAAACAACTGCTCTGGAGAGCTCATCTGACCAGAGCCCTGGGCTTGGCAGCCTGACGTGGGGCTCAGAACGCTTGCTCTTGTGGGAGAATCTAATATAAGTTTTCCCTAGTCTGTGGTCACTTACCCTGGGGAGGTGGTATGGGATTTGATTGTATCCTTGTATCCAAGTCCATCCTTCCCACCTGTTTCGTTGTGGTTCCTTCTTTATGTCATTAACAGGAGAAGATTTCTACAGTCTTTTTTTTTATCGATGGTTGTTCTGCAGATAGTTGTGATTTTGGTGTGCTCGTGAAAGCAGGTGAGTTCTGGGTCTTGTTACTCTTCCATCTTGGCTGCTCTCCCCCATGCTGAGCCAGAACTCATGTGTGGATTTTGTCCTCCAAGTTACAGATGTGGCAATTTAGACATGAAGCTGTTGTCCCTAGATCATTCAGCCAGTAGGTGGCAGAGCTGGGCTTCAAACTTGAGTTTAACTCCAACTTGTTTGCTTTTTGCAAAAACTGGCATAGTAGCAGCATTGTTTGAACTTGGTGTCACTGGATTTCTTAACCACGTGTATATGTGGATAGCGGGGCAGAGTGAAGGGATACAGGAGATAGAGGAAGACAGCGCGAGAGAATTCTCTGAAGTACACTGGTGCAGTACCCACAGGTGGCGTAACACAGGTCAGCCTCTCAGCGGGCCAGTGGGGGCTGGGGGAGATGGTGGCAGCTCAGCCTTCATCCGTCCACCTGTTGAGTTCATCCTCAGAGAAAGACACAGTGATGGGCACTGCACGATGAGTAAGGTAGGTCCTCCCTCCAGATGTTTCTTTTAAACACACATCATGCCATGCCTGTCCCCTGCTTTAAACATCTCACTGCTTTCAGTAGGCCCTCCCTGGACACCGTGTATCTCCAAGGTCAATTCCGGGAGGCTGGCTTACCAAGCCTTTCTTGATCTGGGCTCCAGCTGACCTCACCAGATCCTTGCTTCCTTGGGCCTCCTTCTCTGACCCAATTCTCTGGCCCAGTGGTCCTCAACTAGAAGGGAGCTATTGGCATCTAGAGGGAGAGACCAAGAATGCTGCTGAACATCCTAGAGCACACGGGATGGCCCCAGCACAGTGACTTACCAGCCCCGAATGACAGCAATGCAGTCAAGAAGCTCTCCTCTTGTCATACCAACTTCAGGTACTTCCTTGGACGTGCTGGGATGGTTCAGGTCCATCTGCCTGGAGTGCCTTTCCCCTCTGGCATACTTGACTCTGATTCATCTTTCAAAATTCAAGTATCACCTCTTCCTTGGAGCCTTTTCAGTCCCCCTCCCCAGCCCTGCGTTAACAATGACAATTTGCTCTTTGGGGCTGTAGACACTTCTATTGGAGTATCTGTAACATTCAGCACACGCTCCTGTCTGAAACAGACCTGTACTCCCACACCAGACCATCCACACCCCCAGGCAAAGACCTTGACATTCATCCCTGTATCCCCAGTGCTCCTTGGCCCAGAATGGAAGGTATTTAGCCTGCACATATGAGGGAATGAGAAGATGGGGAAAGGTCTTACTCTTGTCTGTACAGGAACCTGTCCATACAGGTGCTCAGTGAGTTTGTGTTGAGCATGGGTGGAGAAAGGTTACACACTATTTCAAGGAGAGCCAGGAAGTGCTCAGGTCAGACAGCACCATGGGATGGAGACCTCCAACCCTCAGTGAAAGCTTCCTGAAAGAGGCTCGGGCTGACCTGAACCTCAGCAGACAGGATCCAGCCTTGTGACAGGGAGTAGGAGAAGAATGCATTCTGGTGAGGGAAAGGTAGGAACAAAGCCTAGAGCATGGGTTCATGAATGCTGAAGATTCAGAGAGGTCTTGGGTGCTAAGGCTTTTGAATGATAATCTGTGGTGGTTGTGGAACTGAGTTCTTAGCAGCATAAAAACAGTGCTTTGGGAAGTTCCCTCCAGGGATGGTGTAGAGAACACCCAGAGGGGACCATCTGGAAAGGAAGGGTGAGGGACCCCCCTGAGGAAGTTAGAGAGATGAGGCCAGAGCTAGAGGCGCTAGAGGGAGGAGTTAGGGCCATTGCTCAGGGGGAAGGATGATTGTGTGGCCGCTGAGCAGGTGCCTTTCCCTGAGGTAGGACATACCTGAGATGTCTTGCAGTGGAAAGGGCCTTCCACTCGAGGGAGCTGTTTGATCAGATAAATTGCCTCTGAGGCTGACAAGGGAAAGGCCGCAGAGATGTCTGCTCAGATGCTGGGAGGCCCCACAGCCCTGAGCACCTGAGACGCCACTGCAGAAAATGGCAGCCTTGTTGAGGGAGTCCATCACTCCTTCCCTGCTGGCGCTCCAGCCAGATTCCTGGGAACGGAAATGCACTACAAGCTTCCATACGGAAGCAGCCCGGGAGGAGGCTTCCTACCACTTCAGCCAGCTCAGAACATTCAGAATTTTTTTTTTCCAGCAAAGCTTTTGTGACTCATAGCCCTTCCCCCCTTTGGTGTAAGAGTCCCCAGCTGTCTCTAGGGATGGCGTGAGTCATTGAGTGTGTGTGGGCTTCTCACTGCCCTCCCTGCAAAAGCACTCTACAGTCCACTTATAAAAGTACAAAAGGTACAGAAGCTGTGGTGGAGAGCACAGCACAGTTGAAAACCTGTGGGCCACCTCGTGGACATCCGTTCCACAGCCTCGCATTGTCCTGTCAGCACCCACGTCGGAGATGCCCTGGGGCCCAGTCTGGGCTCTGTGGGTGGCCATGGGCCAGCTTCCCATCGAAGCAGACTTGGGACCCACACACGTGCCTCTCTGGGCTGCCAGCCATGAAGAGAGTCATCTCCAGTCCTCAGATCTGGGAGTGGCCAGGTGGGAGTCGGTCAGCAGCTGGTCCTGGCTCAGCATCGTCTGAAAGGACACGGCCAAAGGCCCCGCTTAACAGCGTTCAACAGGTCACGGCTGCCCTGCGGCTGCTCCATGGGGAGCAGCAGGGTCCTGGGTTGGCCCTGACACCAACGCCCTGTAAGTTCATGGTGTCCCAGGGACGCCAACACTATCAACAGTAGATTGCTCCTACCTTTAAAGGTGCTAGTTCATGGCCACCAAAGGTCTATTGGAAGTGAGAAAGGCAAGGCTGGGTGGGTTCATTTCAGTGTGCGAGCCAAGAAAAAACAAATTGACAAAAGTGATTCTGTTTGGACTCAGGGAGAGCCGCCCCTGCCCCAGTCTTGTCTTGCCTTGGGTTCAGCCTTTATAATCTGCTCAGTAAACCAGCAAAGGCCTCAGCGAGGTGGACGCTGTGGCCGGTGGGCTTATGCTGGGGCAGTCCAGAATGGACAGGCCCCGGGAGGCACTGGGCCTCACCAACGTGATTCTATTCTCTGACTAGCCTTTTTCTGCCAGCTCTGGTCTGCCTGCTGGCCTGGCAAGGAGGATATTATCAGCCCTGCTTGACAGACAGTGACTTGCCCAAGGTCGCAGACAGGGACAGTCAGTCTCTCTCCAGAGTGGCTCCTCTCCCCTGGGTCTGAGCTGCTTCAGATGGTACAGTTTGTCCCAGCTGGACCTGCCAGGATGGACTCGTGCCTGTGATGTCCATAAAGTCAGAGGCATGACAGGAAATGTGTGTCTCATGGGCAGAGAGGGCAGAGCCCTGTCCATCAGGCCAGGGGTGAGGCCTGGGCTGACGAGGCAGGTGACCCAGAACTGCTGAGTATCTTGGTCTCCTCACCAGCCCCAGGCCTGGACAGAGGGCCTGAGACCGAGGACATTTGAGCTGGTTTCGGCTCAAGACTGGCAGCAGGCCAGTGGAGAAGGCCTCTGGGCTGGCTCAGCTCCGGCACCAGCCCCCAGTCCCGTCTGCTCTCCCCTATCAGAGGCGCTGGTGCTACAGGCTCTGGATTAGACAGGAGGGCTAAGCCAGCCCCACACCAAACTCCCCGGGCCTCCCCAGCATGGGTCCTACTATAGAGAGAAGGTCAGAGTCCTACCGTGAGGCGGTGAATGTCTTGGGAGAGGAGCCCTATCTGCGTCACGGTGCCTTCCGAAGGTGCCATCTGTAAAACGGGCAGTGGCCTGGTCAGCGCTTGTGGACTGAGCTTGGGATTCGCAGAGGTGGCTTGTGAGTCCTATCCAGTCTGGGCCTGCTCCCCAGGAGAGTGGGCAAGGAGTGGGCCAGGCCCTGGGGAGCGACACATGGGTGAAGCACACACTGCTTGTCCCTGGGGAAAGGCAGAGCTTCCACTGCCCCACGCCGTCACATACACTCCTGTGTCCCCACTTCAGTGCCAGCTCTGAGGGGACACAGGAGCAGGGCACAGATGGGCCCATTCAGGGCAACCCTTCAGCACAGGTGCAGCATTCCAGCTATTCCCAGGAGCAGGGAGAGGTGGGGAGGAGGCCTTTCTGATGCTGAACACACTGACAGTCTTTGGCCCCAGCAGGACCTCAGACACTGATGCCCCGGTGTAGGCATAGCCAGGTATCCTCATCCCAGGAACCTCCCCGCCTGCTCAGCCAATGCCAGTCCGCTTCTCCTCCCGTAAACCTTTGTGGACGTTGTAGATTTGCCCTTTGAGGGCACTGCATATAACCCATCATTTTACAGGTGGGAAAACTGGGCCCCCACCCAGAGATACAGGACTTGCTTGAGGCCGCACAGAGAGTTAGTGACATCACAGTCCCATGCAGGGTTTGAAAGCAGGCACATGCGGAGAAGTCTCCCACCAGGACACTATAAGAAAGGAACAAGGGGTAAAGCCTGCCCTGACTGCAGCTTTAAACTGCCGTGCCCAGCTGTCAGCCCCGGGGAGCACCTCTCATCAGCGGTCCCGGCCCTGGGATCAAACAGCAGCCGTGCTAATAACTTGCAAGCTGGTGCCCACATTCCTTGCTAACTGGACTTCAAAGGAGGCCAGGAGGCCATGGCCTCAGGCTGCTGGTACTTTGCCTAGCCTCCATCTGGGACAGAACCAGCGTTCAAACTGGGCTCATGAGGCCTGCTGCGGCCACCAGTTACGATGCTGCTGTCGGGATTCTGCAGACAAGGCCCAGGGGACCCAGTGGAGCCAAAAGCTGCACTGCGCCCAACTGGGATTTCAGGAGCAGGAGCCCAGACTGGCAGGTGCATCCCTCCTTGGCCACACCAGGCCCAGCTGGAAGACCCACTTTCGGTCAGTCAGCCTCTAAATCAGGAGGACAGGTCTGTTCCAGCTCCGCCAATATACAGCAACCCCTACACAGGCCCAGGGAGGGCAGTCACAGTGGAACTCACACAACACATGCAAGAACAGAGGCCTGCCAGCAAGGCAGGCTGGCTTCCCCCCGCCAGAATGGAAACCAGCTTCAGGGTCTGCACGACAGCAGAATGTGAGACGCAAAATGCCTCTGGGCTTCCCACTGGGTGGTGCACCCTAAAGTGAGGCCACAGGCTCCTCCAAAGGATGGTGGGGGGGGCGGTGACTCCTTGCCCCATCCCCCTTTCCCAGGACATGCGCAAATCGCAGCCCAGCTCAGCAGTGGGGGCTCTCGAGCAGCACTCCAGCTGTCAATGTGCCCACCTCACTCCCCTGGACATGCTTAGAGATATGCTGTGCTGCTCGCTTTCTACATAAATACGGGCTTTATTACCGAAAGAGACCACCTCTGAATGAAGTCACGACAGTTCCATTGTCCCCACAGCAGAAGGTCCTGCTCTGTCCCTGCAGCCAAAACTCTGGCCACAGGCCCAAGGCACTTGGGACTGCCCTCCACCGGGGAGCAGCTGAGGGGCCTGAGAGCTGAGCCCCTCAGGGTTGACTGCGGTCTCAGGACCTGTGTCCAAGCTCAGGTGTGGCCACCAATGCTGTAGGTGGACATTCGGACTTACCAAAAATGTACAAGCATCCTAAAGTGTCCTTGCTCCTGAGTCCCCAAGTCTGGCCCCTTAGCAAAGATGCAGCTCCATACCTGGCCACCCGCAGGGTTCGGAGAAAGACGCCCAGGGGTGCGCAATGGCTGGAATGTTCTCTGCGGGTCATGCGCATACACGGGGGTGAGGTGAGTTACATGGTGACACACGCGGAGTTACTGTGAGCTCTCGGGACGCACAGACAGCACAGGTGACAAAGGCCTCAGCTGATCGGTCCCACCTGGTCCAACCCGTCCAGCTCAGGGGCATCAAGTGTGCTGAGGCCCCGGGTGCCGCTGTAGGCCCTGTGACCATCACCAACACTGTTGCTGGGCTCCATTGGGCAAATGTAGTCCGTCGATTCATCAAACTTCTTTTTTCTTATGTTTCCAAAATGTGAAAATCCCAGCTTCCTTGGCTAAAATACAGCAGATGCAAGATGATGAGAAAGAGATGACTGAGCTGGTATGCAGCTACCCTGACAATACATTTTAGGGCAGGTCTGTGAGGGAAGGAATAAAGCAAACTGCTTCTAGAAAAACTCTCTTCACAAAAATAGCACTCCTGGAAGCAACTGGCCTGCTGGGGAAGGGCCAACAGATCAACTGTCCCGAGCAAGCAGAGCTGCTCCTCCAAGGCTCCGTACCCAAAACTCTTGCCCTGTGATGTTGACATTCCCTGGGAGGACTCGGGACTCCCTGAAGATGCTGCAGTCTGTAGAGGCCAAGCTCACAGGACTTGGCACCACATGGGGAGCACTCCCCGCCTTCTCACAGCACCTAGGGCAGCCACAGAGAGCCCTTGCTGCCTGCTCCAGCACCGGAGCTGTGCTGAGTGGGCAGGACAGCTCAGGCAGGGAGGGGGTGTGAGATTCAGAGCCCCAGTGAGTGGTGCTGGTGCTTAGATGACCTCGGGACCTCTGATAGCTGTGTGCTGGCCACCCCCAGGGCTGGCTGCCCACGGGGCCACTTGTTGAGTTGGTAAGACAGCTCTGACTGGCACAGGGCAGCCACACTCAGGAACTTGTCTGCTTTGCAAAACGAGTCAAGGGGGCATCAGGAAAGAGGACCGGATGCTGCCTGCACATCATTTCTGTGTAAAGAAACCTGCATACCCTTGGACTCAAGAGTGGCCAGGAACTGGCCTAACAAAGAGTAACATAAAATCAAACCAAAGGTAGAAGCCAAAGCAGAAGTCACGAGAGCCTCCTCGTCCAGGCAGCCCACTTGGGTTTGGCACCAGGTCCTGGCTTATCTGCTGCCCAAGTTAAGGGCCAGAAGGCAGGTCCCTGTGGCCACCCCAGAAAGGGCCTGGCAACTCACCCGGACTTTGGCTGTGGTGGTCAGTGGTGTGTAAGCAGGTGAGGTCATTCTCTCTCGCTTCTCCTGCTCAGCCTCAGGGCCGATCAAGGCGTTGAATTTGGTGGTCAGGTGACGTCTGAGGAGCGTTTTTTGTGGTGGGATGTTGAGAAGCATGGCCAGGGTGTCCCCTGTGAAGCGTGGCTCTAGAATCTAAGAAGAAATCAGACCAGTCAGCCAGTGGTGACCACCAGTGGTTCCAGGTGACGGCATTGAGAACAGGCTCCCGTCGACCCGGGTACCTCCAGGGCACTCGTCCTGTGTCCCCACCCCCTGGCTCCCCGGCACGGGGCCCGACTCTGTGACTGTGCCCTCTTAGCCAAGGCTGTCTCCCTTCTCATCCCTTGTCATCCAGGGTCCACTCTGGATGACATCCAAGCCACCCCCTCCTCATTTCTCTGCCAGCTTTGCCTCTTGAGAGCTCTGAGTGCTGAGACGGATCGTCCCGTGACGAGCAGGAGGTGACATCTAGGTGCCCTCTCCCTCCCCAGCCCTGTGTTCCTCTAGCAGCAGATGGAGCTGCCTGTTAATGGGCAGTTTTCATGCAGACCCCTTGTCCTGGACTCCTCTGAGCCTGTAGCTGGGAAAGTCTTTCCAGAGCCCATCTTATTTCCCTGAAGCCCATTAAGTCTCAGCCACAAGGGGTCAAATTCTACTTTGAGATTTCAGTTTATGCAAGGAGTTCAGATGAAGTATCAACTTTCTTACTGGGAGGCATGTCTAGCCCTTAGACGTCAGTTCCTGAATACCCCAGGAGCACCGAGGCAAGTAGACCAGCTCAAAGAGCCACTCACAATGAGCCCTCCATGGACGCCACTCCCACGAAGGTTGGGCGCGTATTCCGCCAGGTCCACGGACCGCAACCACTCCATCACCCTGTGGTTGGACCACTGCACAACTTCTGAAGGAGAGAGGTTACTCTGTGAGAGGGAGAAGGAGAGTGGAGTAGTTAGGCCTACAGGTCCTACCAGGCTCCTCTGTGGAGCCAGCCCCTGTGAATCAGTCAGCCCTAGATGCCTCACCCAGGCCAACCCTCATGCCTACTGACCCAGGCCTCCATGCCAGCTTCCTGAGAGCCTGCCTAGTTTCCAAGAAATTAATCTCTCACTCAAGGTGCAGGATCTTCTACTCAGATATCTAATTCCAGAATCCCGTTACTCCCTGACTCTCTGGTTACTTCGAGACTAACACATGAAGGCATGGAGTTATTCATTCAGTGATTCAGAAACACTTTAAAAGAGGACTACCGATTATGAGCTGAGTGTTTTATAGAATAAAGGTCTCACTGGCGTGGCCAAATGTTTTAGGAGAATACAGATTAAGATACTTACACCTAAGTGCCCTCAAGTGGCATCTGGGTGCCCAGCCCTGTGCCTGACATATAGAAGGCATTCAAAACATGCTCTGTTGAACAGGGAGAAAAGAGGGGATGGAGAGTACGGACAGCAGTTTTCAATTCTCTGGGAAGCTGGGTAGTACTCTTAAAGCAGGGTTAGACTTGTTCCCAGAACACAGGAGGCACGGTATTACCAACAATCTTGTAGAAGAACTCTGAGGTTCACGGAAGATAATCAGGGGATTCCCCAGGATGCGGGTTGCTGTGTTTACCTCTACTATTTCTTCTCTAGCAAAACCTGCTCATGGATTCCCTGTGAATCTGGAGGTCAGTTAATGTTCTACCTACCCAGAGATTCTGAAATACCTAGTTTCCTCATAGGCTCTTTTCCACTCCTCTGCATACTTTGACATCATCTTTCCATTTTGTCTCACCCTCTCCCCTCTCTCTCCTTTGCTCCACTTCCTCATCCCCTTTAATCATCATAATGTCTTTAAAAGACTTGCTGCCACTGCCCTCCGGCCCATAGCATGTATCTTCCCCCAGGGAGCTGGACGTTGGAGGTAACAGTGGCTGCGATGGGACAGAGTTCAGGCCACAGGCATGTTGGGGCACCATGAAGCCCTAGCAAAGGGAAGAATCCACAGCGTGGTCCCAAACGCAGCCACTTAGTGATGATAATGTCCTGGTTTTCTAACGCCCTATCTTACAGGTGTCCTGGCTCAGGGCTACCTGGACAGGTAGCGCCCTGCCCTTACCTCATCAGCCGGCCGCCGGTGCAGGCAGTGAGGATTGAACTTGTTGACGTGCAGCACGTGAATGGCACATTTGATGCTGAGATGATGTAGTTGGCTGGTGACTTTTAGGAAGAGTAGATCATTCTGGAAGAACAAAGTTTTGGTGCATGAACCAGAGCTTCTGAAGTGACAAACACCCCATGAGGAGCCTTTCCAGACCATACAAAACAACACGGACACGGCAACAGTTCTCCCTGGCACAACAGTTCATGCTTTGCTACTTGGGGCATCTTATGTGACAAATGACACTGTTTTAAGACCCTAAGGATATGCCAGAGGTGGTGGAATCAAGTGTAAAGTAACCTCCATGGGGACACCTGCGTTGAGCTGGGTGCTCACGGGGACGACCGAAACACTGGGGGAAAGGTCCTCACCACTGTCAGGTACTGCAGCATCCGCCCGTCGACTCTGGATTCATGAAACTGGTCTTTGTATTGGGGTAAGCCAATATCATCAAGCCAACCTACAGAAATGGGGAAGTGAGACTTGTGAAAATGGGAGACTGTGGATGCAAAAAAACATAAAAAGAAAGCAGCAGCAAATTATCATTCAAGTTCCAGCTGTGTTTCCCCTAAAGTTTAGTAATCTGCCTGCCTGTCCCAAGGAGACAGCCGCCTTTGACGCACACATTCCCAGGGAGCTGCCAGAAACACACATCTGCCTGTCCTTACGTGTTACCCAGATGTGGTCCAGCAGTGCAGACTTCTCCTCCTGCTTGGTGTTGATGGCTTTCACTGCTAAAACCAGCTTTTTCCTGTGAAGAGGGTGCTTAATTCCTAGCTCCTGAAAGTGAAAGATGGAGACAGATGTGAAATCTCGTCAGGCAGCCCAGCTCTCAGAGGCTCCTGTGTCTGGGTGGAGATTCTCCAATGGGTGGAGCAGACCTCTGCCCACCGCCCTGGGATCAACCCACAGTAACAGAATCTTGGCCTCCTTTGCCCATCTTCCTACGTGTGGGCATGTTGTCGGGGTGGTGGGTGGGAAGGAATGGGGGGAATTCATTTTCCCATGCATTGGTTTGGGGAGAAGTAGGAGCCTCCTCGCCCAGGGCTCAGCCCGTACCTTTTCCATGTCCTGAGGGGTAGCTGTCAGTAATGTGTGGCCAGAAGTCACCCATTGCCTCGCAAAGATGACATACTGAGCCAGGCCGAAGTCCTCCAGCCACGTGCACACACGCTCTGTGCTCCACTGGGCAAAGGGGGCATTGGCGTCACTGGAAGCAGAAAATGACCCTGTTAAGCACGAGGGCCTGGGCTCCATCTGAACAAATAGGGCCTCACGAAAATGGACTAGGTGTAAACAAACACCCCCATGATGGGATCCAGCTGAACCACAACATACTCATTTAAGACAGACTCTTGAGTTTCCTGGGATAACACCTGGTGGGAATCTCAGATCTGCAGCTGCTGAGGGCTTGGGGCAGTTACACGCACCTCAGGAAGCTGTGCTCAAGAGCTTCACTGATGGCGCAGTGGTAAAGAATCTGCCTGCCAATGCAGGGGACAGAGGAGATATGGGTTTGATCTCTATGTTGGGAAGATCCCCTGGAATAGGAAATGACAACCCATTCCAGTATTTTTACCTGGAAGATCCCATGGACAGAGGAGCCTGGAGGGCTACAGTCCATGGTGTCACAAAGAGGGGGACATGACTGAGGGATTTAACACACACATACACAGGAAGCTGTGCTCACACGAACACGCAGTCCACATACCTACACACTTGAACCAAAGCCAAGAGTCACAGCCCCATTAGGATTTAGATCCACACCTGAACCATGTTTTACACAGTGTTTAATATCATTTTTACGAAAATGCTTAGAAAACTAGGGAAAGACTATCAGCACGCAAACATTAAAAGAAAAACAAAAAACTCTGATTATCAACAGTTAAAATCTTATTTACTAATGAAATACTAGGGCATTCACATTAAAGTCAATAAAAAGACTTTTTTATCACGCTAGTAACACTGGTTAGAGTTGCAGTGAGTATAAGAAGAGATAAATAAAAAGCAAAAATATAGCTATTAGAAAGGTAGAAATAAAACCACTCTTCAGAAATGACATGATTGTCTACCTAGGAAACCCAAGAGAACTCAGTAAGGTGGCTAGTTATAAAATACACATACTCCTAATATTTACATGACATATGTAGTTTTCTATATACCAATGCACAGACACTAATATTTTTGTTACAATAATTTTAAATCCCACTGATAGCAACCAAAATTATAAAATGTCTAAGAGCTGCCTTTATGAGAATTGAGTGGGTCCTTGTGTGTGGGGATGGGGGAGGTGGTAACTATGACACTCAACTGAGCAATATAAAAAGGACATGAATAAATGAAGAGCTAGATCATGTTCCTAGACAGGAAGCCTGGGTTTTACAAAGCCATCAATTCTTAAAGACATCAATTTTTCATTTAAAGTCTGAATATAATGGCACACTCAAATTCCAGTTGAGTTGTGGGGGGTACCGGGGAGGTTGACAAAGCAACCTCATATCCATTTTTTTAAAATAAAGGAGGATTCATGGAATATAGAAGACTGGCTATTCCAAAAGATTGCTTCTAAGATAGTACTTCTAAAGTGCTGGTTAAAAAACAATTCTTTTTTTAATGCCTGAATGAGGCATTTAAAAATTCCTTGAAAGTGAGAGAATTTCTTAAGAGAGTCAGGATGACCAGAAAGCACCATGTGAGAACAAGCAGGAGATGATGTGCACCTTAGAGCAGGTGCTGGTCGCTCAGCCTGGAGCCTGGGTTTTTAATGGATCATGAATAAGCGCAGATCTAGGTTTTCTGAGACCTGGACCTTATAAAAGTTAGGGCAGGACCTCTTTAAGAATTGAATGCAGATGGAATATGTGAATACACAATTTGAATACAAAATTAGGAACAAAATCCGTATTTAGAATAAAAAAAAAATCACAGAAGTTACAAATCTAACTAAAATGGAAAAATATCATGGAACCCTGAAAAATAAAGTTTTTATTAATTCCAAATACACTTCTATGGTGCTTTACCTTCATATTTGGTATTTTCTGCATGCTTCATATGTCAACAACTCAATAACATAGCTGTCCTTCTGTATCTGCTAGGGGATTGGTTCCAGGATCCTGTAGACACCAAAATCCAGGGATGCTCAAGCCCTTGAGATAAAATGGCATAGTTCACTCAGCCCTCTGTATTTGTGAGTTCTGCATCCATGGGTTCAACCAGTAGAAATCTGATCTGTGGTTATTTGAATCTGTGGGTGGGGCAGGGCTGTATTTTCTGTGAGAAGCTTAATTCCACCTTCCTTCTAGCACAATGGACCAATATTTGTTATTTTGATAGTTTTAAAAAAAAAAAACTTTCAGCTTCACAATTTAAAAATGGTATTGTTAAATCCAATTTTAGAATCATTAAATTTAGGAAAACTATCAAGTGTCCTTTAGATATGACCTATAAAATTCCACAGCATTCAAGCTTTCTGGTGTTTATCTTAAATATTTTTTGAATTGACATTTATTTAATGTTCTTGTTGCTGTTGCATATTAGGCAACATCATCTTGGTCAAAGTAAGTATATCATGTAAAATCATCAAGAAATCTTCATCTTTTGCCAATGTGTTCATATGATTCACTTTACTGAATAACAATCAAGGAACCTATTCACTACTTTGAGTACATCATGCAAAATGTGCGGCTGGATAAAACACAAGCTGGAATCAAGATTGCTGGGAGAAATAACAACTTCAGATAGGCAGATGATACCACACTAATGGCAGAAAGCAAGGAGGAACTAAAGAGCCTCTTGATGAAAGTGAAAGAGGAAAGTGAAAAAGCTGGCTTCAAACTCAACACCAAAAAACTGCAAATCATGGCATCGGGTCCCATCACTTTATGGCAAATAGATGGGGAAACAATGGAAACAGTGACAGACTTTATTTTCTTGATCTCCAAAATCACTGCCGACAATGACTGTAGCCATGAAATTAAAAGACACTTGCTCCTAGAAGAAAAGCTGACCAACCTAGACAGCGTATTAAAAAACAGAGACATCACTTTGCTGACAAAGGTCCGTCTAGTCAAAGCTATGGTTTTTTCAGTAGTCATGTACGGATGTGAGAGTTAGACCATAAAGAAGGCTGAGTGCCAAAGAATTGATTCTTTCAAACTCTGGTGCTGGAGAAGACTCTTGAGAGTTCCTTAGCAGGGAGATCAAAGCGGTCAATCCTAAAGGAAATCAACCCTGATTATTCATTGGAAGGACTTATGCTGATGCTGAAGCTCCAATACCTGGGCCACCTGATGCGAAGAGCTGACTCACTGGAAAAGACCCTGATGCTCAGAAAGACTGAAGGCAAGAGAAGGGGGTGACAGAGGTTGAACTGGTTGGATGGCGTCACTGACTCAATGGACATGAGTTTGAGCAAACTCAGGGAGACAGTAAAGGATAGGGAAGCCTGGCGTACTGCAGTTCATGGAGTTGCAAAGAGTGAGACATGGCTTAGCAACTGAGCAACAACAACAAAATTCACTATTTTCGTTTGGAATTTATCTGTTGCTCTTGGTGAATTATTGCATTTGGTTTGATCTGGGATTTTTTGTGTATATATTTTTCTTAACATCTGAATAGTTTCTTTTAATTTCAGTGCTTACTTTATCACTTTTATTTCACATTCTATTAGCTCTTAAGTTTAGTTTCTAAGTTTCTGGGAATTGGGAAGAAACAAATGTTCTACATATCAGAGAGACATTTTAGTTCTGAGGTGAAATAAGTGTTTTTGAGACAGTAATTTGAATACCTCTGTCCTGTAGACCTTTTCAAAACATCCTAGAGCTCTGACATGCTCCTCTACCCTTCATCATCTTCCCATTTCTCGCTTTGTGAATGGTCTCTGCTCTCCTAAGCCTGTGGCATTCCCACAGTAGCAAACCCAACCTTCCCACCTCCTGGGGTTCTGTCAGTGCCAGGGTCTCCCCTACTCTTGTCCAGGGCTGAACATGGTGTTAAGTTATTTAGAGATGACAGAAAAGTACCTTTCATATACAGCCAAACCACTTATTTTACTGACATGTTCCAAAACATCTTTCCGAATTGCAGTTAAAATGATGTAAGTGCAATTTATCCAACAGGCCATTCCCATAGTAGACGGAGAACACAGGGCGCACTTATCATTGTATGTATTTCATTAGTCCTTTTCTGAAAAGAGAGGACTTCTGTTTTGAATAAGCACCAAGAGAACCAAATCTCCTGTTTAGGATTTTGCAAATCTGATGATTGGAAAGACTTTCCACAGACTAGCTTCTGGTTTTGTATATTTCAAATGTTCTTTCTTTTCCCACTACCCCATACTTTTGAAACCAAATGCCAGAGGACAAGTTCATTTTGGAATGAGATCTGGGACTTTGAGTTTCTGTGTCAGAGTGCTGGGCACACTGGCACGTTGGAAGCCATTTTTATAGTAGGACAGCTAATTAATGAAACCTTAGTAAACTAAACATGAAGTGACTGCAAACCACATAAACGTAATTCCACCAAACCCAAACTTAATGGATTCCCAACTCAACTTCCCCTAAATCAGATCCCAAGAATGCCCATGGCTATTCCACTGTCATCTGATATTAGTCTAAGCGTAGACCAAGAGAAAGTTGGAATAGTCAGCAGTCTCAAAACTGTTTGTGTTTGAAATGTCTTACTTATGAAAAAATTTCAAAACACACGGCTTTGTCAGTACATTGGGTAGACCCTCTCTGGACTGTGGAAGGGGCCCAGACAAGTAAATGACCTTGGGACAAAGGCAGTGAAAGGGGGTCTGAGGCAGGGAAGCACTCTGATCAGAGACTCCTCGTAAGCTAGAGTCACTAAGGCAATACACTCTGTAGACGAACTCAGAAAACCCCTCCAGCGATGGGGGCCAAACATGTGGCTTTAAAGTCTGCCTGACTTAAACATTTACACCCTACTTTTTCTTGGGGGAAAAAACCTGTCACCACACACCAAAATAAATCTCCAAATAGATGACTTTTGAAGTTTTTAAAAATTACTTTTGAAAAATTCATTGTTTAAAACCAGTTTAGAAAAAAAATCATTGAAAAATTTTAAAACAAAATAATGAAAGACATCACAAAGGAAAAGTTGGTAACTTATTGTACACAAACCTAAAAATTTCATATATCAAAGTAAAGTCTGCAACAAACCTGAAAAATCATCTATCACAATTTTTAGATGTGGCTTAATATCTTACTATACTGTATAGAGAACAACTAGAAATTAAATAACTAATTAAAAAATATTCATAACTAAATAAAAATGGGCAGAAATGCTCACAATTCACAGAAGAAATAAGCATGTAAACAAAATTAACAATAAGAATGTAATTTGGGGACGCCTATAAAACTGGAAGTTTAAACAAAGAAAAGCTGCAAATAGTTAATGCTGACAGGGTTGTAGGTTACAAGCTCTCACTGTCCAGCAGTGCTGTGTGTGCGTGTGTGAGGCACTCAGTCATGTCTGGCTCTGCGGCCACTCAGGCTCCTCTGTCCACTGGAACGTAAATCAGCAAAACAGGAAAAAATTTAAACATGGATTATTCTATAACCTGAGCGTTCCTATGAAATGTCATTATCAAATATTATATTAGCAAACAACTGTTCCACCGGAAAAAAAAGAAAGGATGAGGGCTGGAGACTTTCAGTAACAATGAACTTTTGCCTAAAGGAATATTGGTGACAATATTTTTTAAAGGCTATACCTAAATGTCTATAAACTATAAATGCCAGAGAGTATTAGCATATAATTATATCACATTTCTGTTTAAGAGTAATAAAGGCCTTTCTTTCCCACCAGCAAGCTCATTTTTGTTAGCATAAGCACAGCTGTGATAAACATACAGTCTCATCAGGCCTTCATTCCCATTCTCCTTGTCATCCATTGTTACTATTAACAAAGCACAAAGACATCCAAACAAAGCAACTCTGTGGTTGGAACTGCAGTTCTGCCTTTGGCAGAGAAAGTTCCCCACACTGGCCTCCCCACACCAAAGTGACTTGGCAGACGGTGAATGGGCCCCTTAACCACGCAGTCCTGCTCTAAGGAAAAACGCCTAAGGGTCTTAGAGAAGTTCTTACACCCAACCAATGATCCCCTCTTCAAGAATAAATTCAAAGGACAGCCAGAAGTGGAACAAAATTTCATCATTCAAGCTTATGGTGGCTTTATTATTTCATCCCAGAACCACTGATGTCTAAGGTCAGAAGACTGCCAAGTAGACTAGAATACTCATGGAATACATGGAAACGCTTCCTGTGGCTCATTTTCTAATGGCTCTGAATTGGTCTCTGCCTTCTCAGACCATATCCTTAGATTCTCTAGCCTCTAAAAACTAACATTTGCTGAGCATTTACATTTCTGACTAGAAAGGTAAACACAGATCCACGACCCTCGCAGAGCAGGACCAGGAGGGCTACGCATGCTCGGGTTTTCTCTGCAAGACATCCGGAGGGTGGGTCTGGGGACACTCACCAAAGGTCCCGACGGTGTACATGGGAGAGCCTGGCAAGGCCTGGGAACCTGAGGGGGCTGGGTGGGGAAGCAGGGTACGTCCACACGTGCTCCCTTCCGCAGGGTTGCAGGTCTGAGAACAGCATGCCACACCAGGGGAACATCCCTCTCCCTTCACTAAGGTCTAGACTGTTGTAACTAGAATTAGTATGCAAGCTGTGCACATCTTAGTCATTACGTGCACTTGGCACTTGGCAATCTCAGGGGGATGAAAATTAAGAGGGTTAAACCTTACATTTTGGAATTCCCTGATGGTACAGAGGATGAGAATCCATCTGCCAATGCCGGGAACACAGGTTTGATCCCTAGTCTGGGAAGATCCCACAGGCCACGGAGCAACTGTGCTCATGCGCCACAACTACTGAAGCCTGTGTACCCTAAAGTCCACACGCCACAACTACTGCACGTGCTGCAACTACTGAAGCCCGTGTGCCTAGAGCCTGTGCTCAGCAAACAAGAGAAGCCACCACGAGAGGCCTGGGCACTGCAGTGAAGAGTAGTCCCTCACTCATTCCAATTAGAGAAAGCCCACGTGCAGCAATGAAGACCCAGCGCAGCCAAAAACAAAAAAAAATTCTTACTTTTTACTGTTTGGCTAAATTTAAAATGTCACAGTCCAATCTTGAGAAAGGGGCCCCCAGAGCCTGTTCATGACTGAGAAACTCAGACTTTAGTAGGAGATATTCCATGGGAGATGATATACTGAGGGGATCATCTGACGGGAGCAGAGGTCGTGGAAAAGGGTTTCCCTAAGACACAGGACTAAAGGTTCACCTGGGCAGGTCGGA
The DNA here is from genome assembly GCF_910594005.1 of Cervus elaphus. Lineage (NCBI taxonomy): Eukaryota > Metazoa > Chordata > Mammalia > Artiodactyla > Cervidae > Cervus > Cervus elaphus. Next base: position 58,090,400 of record NC_057815.1, read on the forward strand.
AGGGAGAGGCTCTTCTCCGAGCAGGGAGACTTGGGGAAAGCGGGGGGATAAAGCTGGTGGCGAGAGGGTGTCCACCAGGGCGATCTCTGGAAAAGTTTTTTTGTTGTTGTTTTTAATGCTTTTTTTATTTGGGTGTGATGGGAACAGCTGTGAAAAAACTTCCCATTCTGATCCCTTTATAAGTCCTTCCAAGCTGCCCCAGTAGGAAGGTTCGGTACCGTGTGTCATGAGGGATCAGGGCCTATCTGCCTGCTGCCTCTCACCCTTTGGCAGGTCTGTGTGAAAGGAGGGGCTGCCCCAGAGGCAGGCCGTGCTCTCTTTCCACCAGGCTCCCTGGGGAAGGGGACCCTTGAATATGGCCAGCTGACGCCACGGTTAAATGTGTAGGAGCTCACGTGAGCCTCCTAAGAACTTTCACAAGCACTTGTTTTTGACCCCACACTTCATAGATCAGGAGACTGAGGTTTACTCGTGGGGCCGGAGTGCTGCCTCCCACCCCACACCCTGGCTGTAGGCAGCCCCTGCCTTTGCCTCAGTGCACCTAGAAATAAGCATGAGCAATGTCCACACGTGTCAGAGGGATAGGCCAAGAAGCTCTGGGCTAGGGGCTCCTGCCTTCCATCTCTGGAGGCTCTGGGGCATCCAGCCCCCATTCCCACTCCATCTTGGGTAGGATTTTATTTTATTTTTTTTTTGGGGGGGGGGGTAGGATTTTAAATGGTTCTTTGCAGATGGACTGGAGGGAGCCTTACCTTTTCTGAGCCTTGGGATCTCTGGTCCTGGACAGTCTTGGTCCTGCAGTTGCCCGGAGCCCACCTCGTCGAAACTCAGCCACCCCTGGGGCATCGGTGTTGAAGTTTCCTGACTGAGTCCTTCGGATCCTGTGTGGACAGGAATCCATGGAGGCCGTCAGAGGGCAGGCTGGAAGCCTGAGGTCAGTGCACTCCCCCTACACAGGGCCTCACAAGCCACACCCAGGGCTCTGCTTGGCCCTGCTTCCCAGTGCCTCCCCTGAGGGCCAGCATCAAGACCCAGCCTCAATTCTAACCCTGCCTCTGGGATGGGGCCCCTCGCCCTGGGGGGTCAAAGTGAGGGTTGCTGCCTGGGAGGAGGCCCCAGTTTCTGCCTTATTTTGCAGACTGGGTCAGCAAGGCCAGCAAAGACTCAGCACTGTATCTTCAAGGATCGCTTAAGACACAGACTGAGCCCTGAGGAGGAAGAAATTGGTCTCAGCCATGCATCTCCCCAAAGCACATGAGGCATAAGCTGCAGAGGATGTTCTCAGGGTCTGTGGGATGGACTGATGCCTAAAATGAATGACATGTAAGGCAACTGGTTATACTTAAGGGGTGCCTTTCATAGTTCTCCTTCTCTGGGCCTTAAAAAATAACTCAAAGTCTTCTCTCTACATGTAACCACTGTGTACTTACTGCTGTTCCAACATCTAATTAAACCGGGGGGTTGTGGAGACACTTTGCTCAGCCAAGAATATTAATTCTAAACAATGTAATTAATGATCATCACCACCAACTTACTTTCCCCAGAACTTCTTGATGCCTCTGGGGCTCCGTTTACCATCTGATGTCAGGGGAGATTGGGGGCTGGACTCGGTGCCCGATGACAGGGATGAGTCATTGGCCACGGCAGTGTCGTCCCAGCCACTTTCTGTGTCTCCTGAGATTGAAAGAATAAAATGACAAGTGAATGACAAGAAGGAACCTGACCTCTGCAAACCTTCTCCCCGAGACTGGGCCATTCCCTCAGTGGGAGTCGGAAAGAGTCTGCCCAGCCCTGCTTTCAGGGCAGAACTTTACAGCAAGATGTCAGAGACCAGTAGGGGCCCAGGCACACTCCAGGTTTTCTCTCTGGGGAGTTGGTGAGCTTAAGACTTCAAATCTGGGTGAGCAAATGTCTTCAAATGGGGCCCAGTACTTGCAGGATAACTCCAGCAAGGAGCTTCCTCTCTCTCCCCCCAGGGAGACGCGGGAGTGCAGGCAGCAGGGGAACCTGGCTGAATGTTTGGGAAAGGGAGGGTGTCCCGGGAGGCAAGCAAGGGCGTCTCACTCTCCACCTCACCTGGAAGGGTACAGTACCTAATACGGGGGCACTGACACTCCGGCCACGGTCTCCAGCCAACCAAGAAGCAGAGAAGCCACATGAAGAAGCAAGAGAGGCCAAAGTCCAGCCCAACAGAGTTATAGGGAAGCAAAGAAATAAACAAGAGTCATCGAGCAAGAGGGAAAAACTCAAACAGAAAGAAAAATAATCCCACAAGGAAGGGTGGGGGTGAAGGGTGACTGAGCCTGATCTGCAGGGTCACTGCTGTGAGAGGGGACCAAATGCTCCAGGTGCCACTTCCTGGCAGGTAAGGCATCCACACATGGAGGGAGAGGGGCAGCTGTGGGGGCCAGATATGCCAGGCCGCCCACTGATCTTGTGCACACGTCAGAGCTCACTCAAATCAGACTACAATGATCCAAAGATGCAGGAAAGTCCACAGCCTGAGTGTCACTAGAACACATTCATTCAAGGGCTTATCTGGACTTTCTGCAGCCAAAGGCAGTACTGGCCAAGGGCAGAAGCCTGTACATTGGCTGGCTCGGGAACAGCCAGGGATGAGGAGTCAGGGGTGGGGAAAGCTCTGTCAGGACCAGAATGCTCCCTTCTAGGCCCCCCTGATCTGCTGCTGCTATTGGAGAAATACAGCCTGTTGTGCAAAGACCTCCATCAGATCCTAAGCACCAAAAGGCTACTGGTGGACTGGCATCCTTGCCCACTGACCACTGACTCCACTTCTCTAAGGAAATGCTCTTCCTTGGAAGAGCACGTAATATCACCCTACTGGTAAGAGGGAGGCTGCAGAGAGGAAGGCAGAGACAGGAAAGAGATCAGGAGGACAGAGGAGGAATGGGGAGGGTCAGGGAGGGTGGAGTGTGGTGTCTAGCAGGGAGGGAAAGAGGAAAAATAGGAAGATCAGGAAGGAGTCAAGAGAGGAGGAACAGAGGAGAAGAGAAAATGGGGGTAGAATAATTACAGGTGGAAAGAAGGTGGGGTACACACCCTGATTCTCTGGGGTCTGGGGTGTTTCTGGAAGGCAATAGTGAGCCCAGAAAGACAGCCATCATCTCCGGACATGGGATCACCCTGAGGTATGACTAGTCCCATCCACCCACCCCCACTGCTCTCCAATTGTGGGCTGTGGTTGGGAGGGTGCAGGGACCTCGTGCAACAATGGAAGTGCCAAGGCCGAGGCACCAGAAGCCACCAGCCTGGGGTCTGGACACTCACTCAGCCTCAGCGGGCTGCTCCCTGCAGGATCCACTGGGGAGGCGGTAGATGGAGACTTCACAGCCTCTCCATTGGGCGTGGCTCCTGGAAGCTTCCCAGGTAACGTGGGGTACTTGTGCTCCGCCAGGAAAGGGCCATCCTAAGGGAAGAAAAGGGAGGGAGACGTTGAATTAGCTGTCACTCTCCACCTCAAGCCCAGTTAGGAAATCTCTGGATGCAGGAACAACTCCCTGTTCTCCAAGAACCATTTGTAAACTGAGGCCAACTCAAAGACCCCTCAAAGGTAATTTAGTCCAGGCCAGGCAATAGGACCAGAGCTCCAAGAAAGAAAGAAACTTGCCCAAAGCCGTATAGCGAGATGGGGACAGAGTCAAGCTTGAATTGAGGGCTGACGGAAGCCATGTCTGAACAGGAGGCTAAGCCTTTGCCATCTGGCCTTGTGGTTAGAGGTTAAGGAATCAACAGCCAAGAATTACCCTTCAAGCTCTCTGGGCATACAAGCCAGAATTCCAATAAATGTTATACCTATTGCTTCACCTTAGTAGATAATATTATCTATTGATCGTATTTATATATCACAATAGTTACTCTGAAAGATAGCAGGGTAAGGTGAAGTGAGAAGGTAAGCACAAAATCAGGGGAGGTGTCCATAGAAAGCGGGTCAGAGGGCCACCTGCCAGCACGGAATTCCCTGGGAACTTGGGATGACAGTCTGCAAGAGGTTCAGCCCCAGGGCAGTGGGCCCTGTACTCGGACTCTGGCCATGGAAAGGGTCCCAAAAAGAAAAGTTGATTTCGAGATGAAGAAGAATTGCACTTAAAAAAAAGAATTGCGCTTAAAAAAAAGAATTGCACTTATTTGGTCAAGAAGGATTTAACGGGCCCTAAACCCACAAACCTGAGGGAAACACAGTAGTAAATTCACTTGAGTGAAAAGAAAAGAGAAATTAAAGCACTGTTACCAAGGGAATCAACTGTGGATAACTTGATGAGACGCAGAAGTAGAAAAGAAGAAAGATAAAACCAATTTCAAAAAGAACAAGTCAGAAGAGTACTGGGAGACTTCAGTGACTGCGATCTTTCATTTAGTTAAAAGCCAAGTGCCCAGTAAATTTCTGAATTCAGTTTCCTTATAAAGGCATGCCTTAGAAATTGTTTGAAATTCAATTTAGTCATTGAAAACTGAATACTAATCCTATATAAATCAGCTCAGGAGAGAGATGAGAATAATGGGCTAACTTTTCAAGGGATTCTGAAGGAACTGGCTGGTAAAGAAGTAACTGGAACTTGAAGAGATGGAGACCACACAGTCTTTAAGTTCATGATGACCCATGAGGGACAGATTGGACCTGTTAAGACTTGTGGTCAACAGCAACAGTTTCCAAATACCAGCCCCCCACACAGGCTGGTTCATAATCACCTGGGACACTTGTAAATATAAAAGCCCAGGTCCCACCGCACCCATGAATCAGACCCCCTGGGAGTGCACCCTGGGAGTCTGTGTTTTTAACACGCATCTCAGATTACTCTGACATACAGTCAGACCCGGGAACCACTGACTGTGGGGAAGGCGGCATTCACAAATTTTCGAGAACTGAAGGGCATGACTCCAAGTTCCATATTATACAGGAGATATGGGAGTGGGGAAGGGTTCAGAAACAGGCATCCGGTCATATCCTCATACACACTCCTCTAAGACAGGGCAGAGACAGTCAAGGCTATACCCATGTGGGCTGCCCTAGGAGCATGCTGAAGAGCTGAGACTTACAGAGGGCAGAACCTTGTGTAAGATGGCTTCAAAGGCAGCTCAGGCACGTGAAAAAGACAGTAAAAGGACCAAGGGCACCAGAAAGGGCTCTCAGCTCTCTCAGCCAAGAAGAGATGCTGGGAAGGAAGGACTCAGTGCTGGAGAAGGTGATGCAACATTAGGACACAACACAGGGGAAACTGAAATGCCCGAAGCCACTCCTGCATCGCAGTCTGAGAAGAATGACCCTGGTTAGGCAGGTGGAAATCCCAGGCAAGGCGTAGCAGACGGCCGATGACCCTGCTGCCCTGAAAGAGCACAGACGCAGAGCACTTGAGCAGGAGAGCCTAGGCTGGGAGTCAGACCAACTCTGGCCAAGTTCTTTCTCTTTAGCCCCCCAGAACCTCAATTTTATTGTTTCTAAACAGAGAACAACAATTCCTGCCCCTGGCCTAGCACACAAGGACACAGAGGCACAGAGAATATCACACACCCGAGGTCTACAGTGACAGCAGTAATGGCAAGATCAGTCCTTGGAGCGAGGAAGGCAGGGGGCAGACCCCATCTACATGGGGGCTAGTGTGGTCCAGGAATGACATAGAGGACTCACTGCTTGCTCCAAGGATATAGAATAGGACCTTTAAGGGTCTATGAGCCGTGCACAGGGGAAGATGACAACTGAGAGAGGGCCTGAAGGACTCCAATTCCAGAGCTGTCAGGAGCAGGGGAGACTGACTCATTGCATGGACTCCACAGGGAGAGCCCATCAGTGGAGGCACACTCAAGGGAAGTCCAGACATGCATCTAACAGGGCTGGAGAAGAATACAGAGGGTGTCTTACAATGTCATGAGCTCTTAGTCAGAAAGCAAAGGCCAGACACCCCTGTGCGGGGACACTGCAGAAGGATCCATGCCCCTGCGCTGAGTGAGCCCTTGGGTGTTTTAACCATGACTTATCACTACAGAAAGGACGAGAGCTGTCTCACTCCTCTGCTTGTGTGCTGAGATCATAACTTCCTCCCCAGAGATCAGAACAACTCTGCCTTAAAGATGGATTTCTCAGAGCCTATAAGACGGGGAAGATAAGAAGTCCTATTGCACAGATAAGGGAGATGAAAGCGCAGGATCCAGCTGACGGCACGGAAGAAGAAAGCAGGAGAGGAAGTCTCATCTTTCCTTTCACCCCTTACAGGTAACATATTTTAAGGTTACTAAAGCTGTAACTTGCTAAATGAAAAGACTAGCAATGTGAAATGTGAAAGACTTGTATCTCTATAGTTGAACTTGATTTCCCTTAAACTTGTTTCATTTTTAAAAACAGAATTTTTTTCCTTGGGCAATATTTCCCCATTCCTGTATAACTTTGTGTGACACTGATACTTACTCAAGAGAGCCCATGGTACCTAGTGTTTTTCACTTCTCTAGTGTTAGAATATCTTTTTGTTTTTGTTGAAGATGCAAATGAAGTATGTATATGCATAACCTGTTGAATTCACTTTTGTGCCATTTTTGTGAATATAGTAATTGGTACAACTTTTTGCATGTGTCGGAACTGATTTTACACAACAGGTGATGGAGGATGTGCCAGATGGAAACCCAAGAGATTCCACACAAAGCTCTGTGTGTAGAGCTGTGTATAGAAAGAGTGGTTTATGGTCTTGGGCTTCTAGAATATCACACTTAAATCTTCACTCAGTTTGCCATCAGTAAGTGTCTACCTTTGTGACTGACATCTGCGACTTTCAGGGGCCTTGTTCACTTATGATATGTTGCCCAGCAATCTACTTAATGTTAAACCGTGGGTAGAACATCCATTGATAATTTTATGAAACTGCAAGTCATATAATCTATAAATTTTTTAAACATATAAAAATTTTACTTTCACAGTCAACTTCAGGATTTTAGAATAAAATTCTGTGAGTTTTCACACTCAAAAAGAAAAAAAGACTAGCAAACAGCGCAGCCTCATACAGACAACAGGGACATGCAGTTAATGTATAATACCTTGGGTTCTACCACTGGGGAGGGCTGGTTCCCACCGACACACTATGGGATGGCAAGGAGGATTTCAGTTATGTGGAGAGAAAGAGACCTGCATTAGTCATGGCAGCAACTCAGGGCCACCTGCTGGCCTGAATCTGCAAGGTTCACCCCTCCCTCCCTCCCCATCTCTATGTCAGATCAATACAATCTGTGGAGGGAACACAGGTCACTGTCCAAGCGCATGGACAGACATCCCAGGCAGCTGCTGCAATCTGACCGGAGGGAGCCTGAGGCATGTGATGGGAACAAAGCCGCTGCGGGCTCCTGCCTTCCTGGTTTCACACTGTATATCACCAGGGAGACGGGCCCACTGCTGGACCCCAAGGGATCTATGCAGTAAGGTCACTAGGATGCTCTACAGGGCAGCACCCCTGTGTGTCCAATGACCTCATTGCCCAAGAATCTGTGATCCTCCTCTCCAGCACAGGGGCACCCATGTGGTCAAGGGCTAGCCCCATATAAGGAGCCACAAAGCCCGCCTCATGTCTTTCTAGACTCTTTAAGAAGCTTCCTCTCCAATCTTCTACTTTATTCCATAACCCACTTCCAGGGTCATCTCCTTTATCCACATTATATCCTCATTCAAAACCTCTGCAACACTCCAAGTGCCCTGAGGAAATAGGGCCAGGATTTAAGAACTCTGGCTCCTCTGACTCCTGCCTCCGACCTTACCTCCTCCTGCCCCCCAAACCATTTCCCCAAACCTGCTCACACCCATCTCAGCATCTTTTCTCATCAACTCCAGGCAGCGTGTTCTGACTCACCCTGCCTCTAGGATGCCTTGGGCCATAGCTGACCTGTTTTCTCTAAATGTTCATGTAATTCCTGCCTCCTCAGCAACTTGATAAAAGCCTCCATGAGGTAGGGACAGCGCCTGACCTGTGTGTCCCAGCACTGTGCTGACCTCAAAGAAATAACTCAGTCATCTTTATGGGTAGACTGATGGACTGACCTTGTCCACAGATTCACTTCTCAAGTCTTCGAGACTACAGGAGAGTTTTTTCTGAGCCCTGGAAAAACACAAAAGAAAATAAAAAAGGAAACAGTTACTGGAGAAGGAGGAACGTAGTATCATTCGTGCAGAGGACATTTCAACATTTAACTGGTATTCTATCTTGGGCTCAGAGTCAAGGTCAGGAAAAACTCAACACCCTCTCATCATAACCGGTACACATAAGATGAGACTGGCCCACTTTGGGGATGGCCTAGTCTGACAATGTGTTTGTGATGCATGAGAGCATCACTGAAATCCAAATCAAAAATCCTTGGCAGTCCTCAAAAAAACAAGAATACACAGTTCAGTGGCATCAATGGGTGCTGGCTGTTGTGTGGTCATAAGAGAAGGCCAATGTCTGTGGAGTCAAAAGAGAGGAAAAGGGGCCAATACTGCCTTGTCTGTGAATGTGAGAGTAATCTGGGGGTGGGGGGGGAGGCGGAAGGAGTGGAGATGAGCACGTCGGCCACAGCTCCAAAGCTTTACCCACTGGGATCCTCTGTCCCTCTGCTCCAACTCTGTGAGAACTGAGCAGTCTGCTCAGAGGAATCGGCTTTCTCAGGCACTATTTTGCAGAGAAGGGAACCAATTGGATAGAGAAGTGGCAACACCACCCATAGTCACAAGGGTTACCTGTGACAAGTCTCCTTGGCAGTAATATTTCTCAGTTCATATGAATAAATCAGCATCGGTTGGTATATTAGTCTCTTATGAGTCTAGTCAGTGTGAGTCACTCAATGTTGACTTCATTCTGAGTGAACTCATCAACCAAATTTCTTATTCTGCAAAATTAAGAATTGGCCAGTTGCCATCCTTGACATGACTGCTTTCCTCTGAGGCTAACAGCTCAGGAACAATGGCTTTATGGAAAATGGTGGGTTCTGAGCACCTAGGCTCTGGGGACTCAGCGCCCTTCTGGGCAAACTCCTGCCACTTGGCTGAAAGACAGCCTGCCCTTGGCTGTGGAGCTCCACATCCCGGCTCCTTGGAAACGTGTTCTGAAGAGCTGACCTCGTCAACTAGGAGTGGTTCATTTTCGGGGCCATCAGTCAGGAGGCAGTTGGTGACCACATAGGCCAGCCCACAATAAGCTCATTGCTGTGTGAAGCTTCCTCAGAGCAACTGGCCCAACCTCCCTGTGAGGAGAAAAGGCCCTCCCTGGAGAGAGAGTGGATTATTGTCACAGGGCTGGACTCCCTCTGAGAGCGGGAGGGACATTCCAGAGGGGCTGGCGGGAATGACAGGCACACCGCACGGGGAGCTCTCCGCTCTGAGGAGCCCCCGGAGGGCTCAGAGAAGGTGCAGCCCCCTCCTCCCCGAGGCCCCAAGCCCTGGCCAGGTCTCCGCTCAGTGACAAGAACCCGGACCCTCGGCCTGTGGGGAGGGAAGCCCTTCTGCAGACAGGGGAGGTGGGCGTGGTTCGTGACTGCGCCGCCATTTTGGCCCCGTCGTGGCCGCTGCTGGGGCCTGGAGTGCTGCCCTGACCGTGGGAGGGCAGGTGGGCCCAGGACGTGGCGACTGTGATCACTGCCTTGTCTGGAGCCCCGAGAGGGGCCTGAGAGCACAGCAGCTCCACAGAAACGCTTGGGCCTCCTACCTGGTTTCCAGTGATTTCTGCGGTAGTGGGGGAGGCCCCGCCGTGGGAGAGCTGCCTCTTGGAGACACCTGCATGGGAACCAGAAGAGTCACTGGAAAGAACAGTTACTGCCTGGAGACCGGCCACCATCCTTTCCCCTTGTTTGGACAATTCCTCCTGGGGAGGTACATCTCCTGCTCTGGGTATAGCCACAGGGACTACAATACTGGTGCCTTGCTTTTTTAAGATGCCAACAAGAAAGCTATATTGAAAGCCATGGCCAACTTGCCTGTCCTTCTAGAGCCCAAGCTCACATCCTTGCAGTAGAGTCCTGACAAGTTAGTCCTGACACCCGAATCTCTGTGCCCTGCCCTTCTGAGCTTGGCTCGGAGCCTTTCCTTCATTCAGCAAGCCACTGCGCACCCTTTCAATAGCATTCCTTCGTGTAACTTAGCTGGAGTGGATTTCTGCTTGTAATGAGCAATACTGTAATTCATACAGTCAATCAACAAACAGGAGCAGCATCTACTGCCTGCCAGGCCATCAGGGAGGTGGGTAAGTCAATTAGGATAAAAGATCAATGCAACACCTCCTATAATATATTAAGAATACGGGAACAGAAGGGACCCTTCTATTGGTGGGAAGGTCAGGGAGTCTTCAGAGGGGAGAAACTTAAGCTGAATCTTGAGAGATGAGAATGGGCTTAGCAAGAAAGTCAGAAAAGCAAAGGTATCACAGGTGGAATGAACATGAGCTAATGGTGGTAGAGAAGGATGCAATTTAATGTCTTCACTGACTCTAAGGGCTGTCTTTCTTTAGAGCCCAGTATCTTTTTGAGCTACATAGAAAGAACCCTGGCATCATAGTACATAGTGTTGTTAAAAGCCTGAGCTTTTGGGTTCAAGTCCAAGTTCTGCTGCCTACCTGCTATGTGACCTAGAACAGATTACTTACCCTCTCTGATCCTCGGCTGCAGCACAATAAAAGAGGAACCCCCAGTTGGGTGTCATGAGGCATAAATGAGGTGAGTCACGTACAGTGCTAATCACAGGGGTGACTCAGGGGTACTGAATATCAGTTACTGCCATTATTGCCAGCAATCTGGGGTGCTCGCTCTGACTACCTAACTGGGCCACCAGGTGACACATTTGCCCCTCCCTTAATTAAAAGGGTTGAGCTGGACTAAGACCCTCCTCAGTGTGACTGTTCTGGAGTTTTAAGAACTTTCAAAATTCTGGGCTGAAGTCCCTCCTCCATCTGAGATCTGTAACTACAAGTTTATTTGCCCAGTGTTATCTAGACTATGTCCAGAGATGGCCATAGAACTGGACCAAATTTTAAACAAGAAAAAAGGAAATCTGTATGCTGGCTTCAGGGAAGAGAGGTTGTCTGTGAAACAGGAATGTATCACTCCAAAATTTCATTATCCCTCCAAATGTGCAAGATGCATTCATTCATTAAATATTTGTTGAATCCTACTGGGTATTGGGCATCACTGCAGATCCTGGAGAGACAGTGGTAAATACAAATAACCCTTTGGTCTATGCTCATATTCCAGAGAGTAAAGGCAAAAATAAACAAAGAAACCAATTGAAAAAGAAAAGTTGGGACTGGTGGCTCAGTGGTAAAGAATCCGCCTGCCAATGCAGGAGACACGTGTTCTATCCCTGGTCTGGGAAGATTTCACATGCCACGGAGCAACAAAGTCCATGCACCACAACTACTGAAGTTCATGCGCTCTAGAGCCTGTGCTCTGAGACAAGAGAAGCCCATACACCACAACTAGAGAGTAGCCCACACTTGCTGCAACTAGAGAAAAGCCCTCACAGCAACGAAGTTTAGAAAAGAGAAAAGAAAATTCCTGTCCTCAGAAGTCTAGTATCCACTATGCTGTTCTCTCCAACAGGAACACAGGCCTGTGCCCTGGCTCCTCCCACCCTCAGTGTCTCCCCAAAGACTCTGGGGTGACTCCACTGATTCAATTTTTTTACGTGTCAAGATTTATACCTGGCAAGTTCCTAATTAGATCCTCCCCCAGGTTCAGGGCAAGCTCCCAGGGCCTGCCGAAATCCCACGTCATTAATGGAAACACAGTACCTCTGATTTAAACAGGTCTTCGGGGCCTTTATTTGCAGCGTTCCAGTTCCTGAAACCTCCCTCCAGTTCCTCCTCATTGATTGAGAGAGTTCTTTCTGAAGGCCCTGGAAGCATTAATGCAGATCATTACCACCACATGGCTTGTTTAAAAACCTATAATTGTACCACAAAATTCAAACACTGTCTCTCCTTCATTAAGAGGGACAAAGAAAAACATTAAGGGACCTTAAAAGTGTGATTCAGAATATTCATTGGAGCATCTGAGCAAGGGCTTCCAGGAGGCCTTTCAAGGTCAAAGCTCATGCTGGGGGACCAAAAGAAGTCCCCACCCCCCAATTATTCCTCTCCAATCTTCTCATTCCTTGGCCACAGGCACTCAGGCCCTGACCTGTCCCGAGATCCAAAAGGATTAGAGGAAATTAGCCTGTGACATGTGTGCAGGGCTGGCAGTGGCCCTGGGTGACAACCCGTCAGCCACAACCCAAACTAGGGGTTGGCTTTTCCCCAAGAGGCAGCAGCAGCTGAGCGTGAATGAGAGGTTCCTGAGCACCCTCAGCAGCCTCTCCCGTGAAACAGCTGCTTCCTCGGGATCAGTAACGGGAGCCTGGGTCAACCGCGTGACCGACAAGGCAGGCAGTCGGGCATACGCCCCAGGGGGCCCACACAACACGGATGCTGCCTGAGTGCTGCATTCAGTCTGGGCAGCAACTATGAAACACAAACAACTCTCCCTGCCCTGTGACTTCCTATGGGAACCCAAGTACCCAGAAACTCAAAGAAGGCTCCCCAAGTGTCCTGGCAACGGCTAGGGATGCTTTTAGATTCTCCAGGAGGTGGACAGGCTCTAAATCCCAGTGAGGGTACTAAATTGCCTTCGGATCCAGGTTTGAGCGCACTCACTGCCTCTAAGAAGTATGCCAGGGAGATGCATAGATATCCTGAGGGTGGGGATTCCCAATGGTTCAAGTTGGTGGCTTTCTTTTCTTGATGATCTGGAAGTTTAGTGCCTGGAAGTTCTCAACTGTCTGCCACTTGACAAAATTTCTGGAAATCAAGAGCTGCCAATTTCCCACCACCCAGGGCAGTCTAACCAGCTCCATCTTCCTTCAGAGCATTTTTCCAAATGAAGATGAAGACTCTTCTGGCAGGACTGTCCGGCATTTAACACAGTAGAGATGGAGTATCTTGGGGAGAGGATGGCAAGCTCCCCGCTGCTCTTACCTTGGGCTGCCATCACGATCTCATTCACCCTTCGGTACTGGTTTAACAGCCCCGTAAGCTCCTCTATCCGACGGTCCTGTCACAGGGCAAGACAGATTTCCAAGTAAACAACAACGCTGGCACCTGAGGTGATTTGATTTGGGGCCCAGGCTATGTTCTGGGCACAAGGAAAGGAAAAGCTATGTGGAACCTCTAGAACACTTCGAAGGGAAACAGAGTGTCCAGGCCCTGGGTTCTCAGCGGTCTGCCTCCTCGGCCACCGTAAGCACTCCTGCTCTCCCTGAAGGCTATGAGTCCAGTCTCTACTTATAAAACAATCCCTGTTTGACACAGCCTTCGAATGGCTCAAACATTTCCTGAAGCAGGAATCTGTCTCCCTACCCTCCTGATGTAGCCATTGAAATCTGCCTCCTGGTCCAAGCATTGTCCTCTAGTTGTTTGTTTAGTCGCTCAGTCATGTCTGACTCTTTGCGACCCAATGGACTGTAGCCCCGCCAGGCTCCTTCTGTCCATGGGATTTCCCAGGCAAGAATACTGGAGTCGGTTGCCATTTCCTTCTCCAGCATATCTTTCCAACTCAGGGACTGAACCCGTGTCTCCTGCTTGGAAGGTGGATTCTTTACCACTGAGCCACATGGGAAGCTCATTGTCCTCTGGAGCTACATGCAAAAAAAAAAAAAAAAAGACTAAAATAAAGCTGTCGTATTTATCTCAATACCTTAGGAGTCTGAGATTCCTTACATAACAGAGGAAATTCCCGGAGGGAATCAATGCTTCCCCAGCAAAGGCTGGGGACTTGGGATGACACACAAATTTCAGAGGTAGATAAACTTGGGTATGACCTTGGCTCTGCTATCTGCTGTTACCTGACCTTGGGCAACACTACTCAAGCACTTTGAGTCTCGATTTCCTGGTCTGTAAAATGCAGGGCTGTGATCCCTAGAGCTGACTTTTGTGCCAGATAGGTACTCTGGCACAGAGTATGGAGGTGGCTATGTTATGATTGTGCAGGGATTCAACATGAAGAACAAACAAGGCTGATGGGTCTCTCGCCAGTTTTATGAAGGGTCTACCACCAGATCATGAACATGGGGGATTGGTGGGTGGCTCTCAAGTTTTGTTAGGAGTCTGAGCAACAGCTATGACATAAGCAATTACCTCAGTGTATTTTTCCCCCCAAACCAGCCTTAACAGACATGGCTTTATTCTGCCTTTGAGAGATTCCATTTAGGCAAAACTCCCAGGCATCAAAGTCAAAAGCAGGTAACTGAGCCGAGTTTCTAGGAAGCAGAGGCGGATCTCCTGACACTTCCCTGAGTCAGTGTCCTGATGGGCATAGTCCTGCCCAAAGTATCAGAGACCAGAAGGGACCAAAGAGAACCAGGAAAGTCATCAGGGAAAGGACAGGGCCGCTCAGTGGCATCTTACCTTATCTTCATTGGCAACAAGCAAAGTTTCCATCCCCATTTTCAGACGTTGAATTTCTTGGTCTAAAAGAATTTAAATGTAGGAAGAATTATTTATATAAAATGCAGACAACTAGTTCTACCTGCTAAGATGCTACAACTTTCTGTGTGAATAAATTATACATCACTCCTTACTTCTTCAAAGAGCCCATGATGGTGTCTGGCACACAGTCTCATTAAATATTTGTTGGATAATTGAACAAATTAACCTGGTATTTTGTCTTCTCTTTATAGACATTTCTTTGTAGGGGGTGGGGGGACAAAACGTCATTTACTCAAGGGTGTTGTAGAAGAACCCCCAAACTTTTTACAACTGATATCCCAGAAGAAAATTGACATTTATCCTTTATAACTTGAGTAAGCATGGACTTGGGCTGCTAACTAGTTTCAGAGAGAATCAAGAATCACACAGTCCCATGGATTATACCAGAGGAGAATTTAAAACAAGAAGAGTCTCCAGCCAAATGGAGACAGGGAAAGAATGATTATGTAAAAAGAGCCAAGTACTTGGCTCAGTTAGGAAAGGCATAGTCAGAGTTGACTAACAATGTTTAAATGGATCTATAAATACATTGAAACAAACTCTACAGTCAAGGAAAACAATCTTAGTTCATCGTAAACCTACAGAATTTCCCTATGTGCCCAGGGGTCCTTGTCAGTCTGTGGTAGATGACAGTGGCCTTCCCCCACTCTGGACCCAACAGAGACTCTCTGGAATTCTTCACAAACTATCTGGAGAGCCAGGTCAAAGGACAAAGACTAAAGGGCCTGGGAGTCATTCCGCCAAATAGGTGGAGGTCTAGGAATTAGCACATAGTTTTTCCAAAACAAAGCCCAATACCCATCCCAAATTGGCTTTTACAGAGAATAGGTATGTCTACGTAAGTAAAGTTCAGGAGACAAGGGAACAAAAGTATGAATGGGCACCCCATCTCTCTGGATGCTTGCTATAGCCAACAAGAGCAGGAAGAATGGATTGACAGACTCTGTGTAAACAGATGTAGGGATTCATTTTTCAGAGGAAGGTATAGAGTGCTGCTTGGTGTCTTAGGCTCTTGGTGGTTTGTGGAGGGGAGGGTGGTAAGCTCCAGATGAAGAATGCAAATCTTGATGCTTTGGGCAGGGCCTAACCGGACAAGGCCCTAAAGATCAGCTCCGGGAGGTACCCCAGGCAGGGCCTGGAAAGTGTGATCTGTGGGGAGGCATAGGGTGCAGGGGGAAGCCTGCCTGACCTGCAGTCATGGCCTGGGGAGCTCTCTATCCAAGTTTAGCATCTATCCAAGTCTAGAGTGTCTTAGTGGTCTGCATGCTCCACATTAGACCATGGGAGATAGATGACCCTCAATGGCCGGTGAAGACACTGAGAAAGGCTGGTGGAGGGATGAGCATGTGGGTCACTGTTTCCTTCTCCAGCCTCAGCCACTGTTTCCAGGGCTGCATGGCTCCCCACCCCAGCCAGGGATCCAAGCTGAGGCGTGCTGAGGAGACTCGGTAGTGGAGCCAGTTCACAGGGCCACATGATCTCCTCCAGCAACACTCAGCAGCCTGAGGGCAAGAGGAGAAGCTGGAAGGTGTGTGATTATTTTGTATGCAAGGCAAATAGCTGCAAATATCAAATACACATTAATAAGAATATTTGAGGATCCAGCCTCTATTTTTAATCAGCAAGACTTGAACTCCTTAGGGACCATTCACTATCTTTTCATTTATTCAAAAAATATTCCTTGGCAGCTATGGACTGAATGCTGTGTGAGGCTCTGTGGATATGCTCTCAGGTAAGACAGTCACAGTCCCTGCCACCAAGGAAGGACAACAGTCAAAGGGACTTTGCAAAACACAACACTGGTTATAATAAGTGCTATGAAAGAAACAACAGGAATACTGAGCCTGAGAAAAGTAGGGGCACCTCGTTGAGGTGGGATGGCCAGGATAGGTCTTTCCGAGAGGTAACACTTAAGTTGAGATCCAAAGGATGAGAAATGACGGGCTTTACAGGCCCGTGTGTGCACACACGAACACATACACATGTACATGCACACCGCGTGCCTCCTCACACAGTTGTTCACATACCCAGAGACTCACAAGCCCACTTATAAGAGAGAACCCAGGCCAAGGGGCGACTGCACTGTCACCGACCAGCCAGTTACCTTTCTCTGCGTGGTCACTGTGCAGAGCTGCTGACCTGGAGAGCTGGCTGTGCAGACGCTCAATTTCTGCATCCTTCAGGGCCACCTGCTCTTGCAGCTGGGCTACCTCAGCCTGGAAGAGAAAAAGGCATCCGACCAGCTCAGAGGGACCACCAGATCATGACAAAGCATTTCCAGTCAGAAATCCAGGGCCCGCAGGTCCTAGGACCCGTTAAGAAGTTAACAGGTCAGAGCAAAGTAGCCAGAGGCAAGTAGTGAGAGGTGTTCACAGCCCTCCCCACAAGGTGGCGCTCTGGGGAATGACGTGCTCTTCCTGGCCATTCTGGACACTGGCCCTCCCCTCCCCTCTCCACCTCCCTCCTAGCTGCTCTTTCTCCTGCTTCCTCCTCCCTGACTGGACTGGACTCTTTCCCTCCCCTGCCTTCTGTAATCCACACACCACTGAGGCCCGAGGAGGTGTGTGTGTGTGAAATCGGAAGGCTGCCCTTGGTCCAAAGATGAATACTCTCTTTCTGGACATAGTCTCTCTTCCTCCCAAGATACTCCTGGGACAGCATGTATGTACACCACTGTAACAAGTACGTGCATCTTTCATTTTTCCACCCCTTACAGGAAATACAGTGGAAAGCAAATCACCATGAGTAGATAATGAGTAAGCCGAGAGTTCCCTGCCTCAAACTCTGCTACCCTGAATGCACAGCCACTGCCTCAGCCCAACCTCAGGCACCGATGCTCCTTTCCTCAAATGTAATTACATACAAGCACTCAGGTATGCTGAGTGGACATACTTGTGTAAATCAAGCATGTGAGTACAACACAGGTGCTAACACACATTCATGTAGGCAGCTGCACTGGGTAGTACCCAAATGTCTACCGAGTACAGCAGATTAAATTTCACACATAATAGGAGGTGAGGTTGTTCCAGGGGCTTCCCAGGTGGCTCAATGGGTAAAGAATCTGCCTGCAATGCAGGAGACGCAGGCAGACACGGGTTCAATCCCCAGGTCAGGGAGATCCCCTGGAGGAAGACATGGCAACCCACTCCAATAATCTTGCCTGGAGAATCCCATGGACAGAGGAGTCTAGCAGTCTGTAGTCCACAAAGAGTCGAATACAACCAAGCATGCAGGCACACACGAGGTTGTCCCTGCCTTTCATGCTCATGAGAAGATCAGAACTGGGTGGGTCCCATCCTAAGAGGTACACTGGCTTTGGAGTCAAACAAACTTGGATTCTCTCATTTCCTAGTTGGGTAAGTGGTTTAGCTTTTCTGAGTCTTGGTTCATCTACAAAGCCAGGAGAATAGCTTTTAGCTCATGGGCTGTAGTGAGGAGTAAATATGATAATAGTTACAAACAACTTAGCCTCATGCTCGGTAGACAGTAAGTCCTCAGTCAGTGCTATCTATTGCTGTTCTCATCCTATTCCTTCCCTTATGGATAGCTAGTTAGTTTGCTGAACATCAAGCCAGACTAAGAGAGAGGGTGAGAACTGACTCCCAGCCAGACAACAGCACACATACTTCTCCCTGAGCACCCCTCCCCCATGTAGCCCAATGGTGTCCCACCTTAATTCTGCAAAGTTATGGTATGGACTTGTCCTTTCATGAGGTCATCTTTGAGCATCTCAAGTAACCAAATGATCACTGGCCTGTTGGTGGATCTTCCACCAAACATTCCTGTGTTCAGTTTCAGGACACATGGACGGAGTGTCTGCTTTCCATTGACTCCATGCTCATTGCATTCTTATATCAACCCTCACTCAGTCCTCACAGGAAACCAAGGGATGAAGAACTATCCCTGTACATCACTGGGGAGAAAGCAGGAGCAGTGAAGGATTCGACTGAGTATAGACAGATGAGGGCTGCTCTTATGGGGCTAGGGCACCCACAGCCTACCTCCAAGGGTCTGGACAAACCTTCCTTAATGTCCCCTAATTGGGACTGTGTAAAAACAAAGAGGTGGCAAGGAGTGGGTTTCCTTACCCGAAGTCCCTACAGAGCACTGTCCCTCTGCTTGGCTTCCACCCACAGAGTACGGACAGCCAAGGCCAGATGTGCCAAACGGTTTGTGGAGACTTGCAGTCAGGGGGCAGCTTCTCACAGCTAACTCAGGGCCTTGGAGCCCATGGGCTTATAATTAATGGTGACAGTAGCTTCAGAAAACACTAGCATTGTGTGCATGGGTGCTAAGTCGCTCCAGTGGTGTACGACTGTGCGACTCTATGGACTGCAGCCCACCAGGCTCCTCTGTCCATGGGATTCTCCTGGCAAGAATACTGGAGTGGGTTGCCCTGCCCTCCTCCAGGGGATCTTCCTGACCCAGGGATTGAACCTGCATCTCTTATGTCTCTCTTGCATTGGCAGGTGGGTTTTTTTAATCACAAGCGCCACCTGGGAAACCCCTTAGCCCTGGGACTCTATCCAAATTCATCTCATTTCTATAGTGAAAAATGAAAGTATTAGCTCAGTCATGTCCAACTCTTTGTGACCCCATGGACTGTAGCCTACCAGGTTCCTCTGTCCATGGAGTTCTCCAGTAGAATACCGGAGTGAGTAGCCATTCTCTCCCTTCTCCAGGGGATCTTCCTGAACCAGGGGTCTCCTGCATTGCAGGCAGATTCTTTACTGTCTCATTTCTATAAGGGTCAGACTAATCTTGGAAGATAGTCTCTTTTCTTGCACCTTCTACACCCATTTCTACCCTTCTTCGCAGATAGGGTGAAAGCTAGTTTCTGCTAGGAATCCACATGCCTGATTCTTGTCTGCAGGCCCCACAGTGGACACCAGTGATGTCCAGGGGCCTATCTATCAAGGCAGAGCCAAGGCTCTTCTCTCTGAGGCCTGCGTCTGGGTGAGGTCATTTATTTACAACTCTACAGACCAACTGACTGGGTGCCCCTTCCTGTATGCCAATTTTCACAGAATAGGCAAGAAATGACAGGTGCTCTCTTATGCTTAGAGAGGTATCTGTTCCAAAGCTGGGAAGTCTACAACAGCACAGAGGCCCTGCATCTGACCATCAGAAAAATTATGGTACTTCCATGGCCACTGAGACTGGAGCTGTGTGGCAAGAGATTTGGGACAAAGTCATGCAGACTGGTGCCAAGCAGAGACGGGGGGCTCCATCTCCCTTAATTAAACCCAGGGACCAGGCCCTATAGCCACTGCACTGCTACATTTATGGACCAAGAAGCTTTGCACAGAAAACTAAAGAACTTTAACAAACAAGACAGGTTTCAATTGCAGGGAATTAGGATGACAGAATGACACAGACCTAGATCAAAATCTCACCTTGGCCACTCTGAGCCTCAGTTTCCTCAGCAGAAAAATGAAGATAATAAATCAACAGACCTCACTGGGTTACTTTATGGCCCAAATGAGAAAACGTGTGCAAAGGGCTTGACACATCCTGGCACAAAGAGGGGTTCCAGACCTGGTGGTTATTAAATAACCCATAGTATCTCAAAGGTCTATGTGCCAAGGCAGAGCGTTTTGGTGATTTAAGAGCTACTTGGTTTTAGAATAGAAGGCGGGGTGTATAACTTCAAAGGTTTCACCAAGACAAGACTTGCTTGAGTGGATCATGGTGATAGAAGGTTCTGAGATGTTAGAGAAACGATGCTCCTAGAACTGTGGACTGGGACTCATAGAGCATACAAGGGACACTTAGATAAAGACAGAGCAGTAAGTGAACAAGCAGATTGTCCAGCGCTGCTGCTGAATAGCTATAAGATCTGGGGAAAGTTACCTAACTACTCTGTGCCTCAGTTTCCTCATCAAGAAAGTAGTCAAGAAAATTATTTACACTTATACATACATCAACATGATATTCAGAGTTTTTTTTTTAACAGTATGGTATAAAATTATGAATAAATTATCAACACCAAAAATTAACAGAGAGACCTCCCCCCCCAAAAAAAAAAACAGAAATGCCTGGAAGGAAATATTAATAGTGGTTAACTCCTGGGTGGTATACGAGTGATTTTTACTCCTTTAAATTTTTGTGATTTAAAACTTATCTCTAATGATTATTGTTCTTATAATCATTTAAAGTTATAGGAAAATAAAGTATAAACTAGATGTGGAAAAAAAAAAATTCTAAGATGAAAATGGGCTTCCCTGATAGCTCAGTTGGTAAAGAATCCTCCTGCAATGTAGGAGACCCCAGTTCGATTCCTGGGTTGGGAAAATCTGCTGGAGAAGGGATAGTCTACCCACTCCAGTATTCTTGGATTTCCCTTGTGGCTCAGCTGGTAAGGAATATGCCTGCAGTGCAGGAGACCTGGGTTCAATCCCTAGCTTGGGAAGGTCCCTGGAGAAGGGAAAGGCTACCCACTCCAGTATTCTGGCCTGGAGAATTCCATGGACTATATAGCCCATGTGGTCTCTAAGAGTCAGACAGGACTGAGTGACTTTCACTTAGCAGTAAAATGAAAGTGCCTACGGGACTACCTGGTGACACCTGTGGGTGGCGCTGCAGAGCTCTTGGTGGAAAGGCAGGCGTGTGTGTGCACCCTAGGTAGCCCAGGCCACTTCCTCAGGCAGGAAAGCTGCTTCAGGGTTTTAAGGCTTCCTTACCTCAACCCCAGATGTCCTTCCTCTGCCCCCAAAGAAGTCTAACTCTGTATTTTAATGTGAAATTTCCTACTGCTTAAGTGCAAGCTAATTCAAAGCTTTAAAATACAATGTTCTGGCCAAAACAATAAATGTGTGGGTTGGATCCGTTTCAACTAGTAGAGAAAATGAAGGAAGAAACAAAAGAGGGAAGAATAACACTTATTTTGCAAAAATAATATATCACTGGTATCCTTTAAACAGCAAGTTCCTCAGTTCAATAGAAATATGGTTTGGTTAAAAAAAAAGACAAGTACATATTTTTAGGAATTGCTAAAAATAAAACATGCCTCTTTTTAGTAACTGATTACTAGAGGGACTGCTAAATTTAAAATAATGCAACCAAGATAATGTTGGCATTCATCTGCCCTAAAACTCATCACTCATAGCGCCTCAGCATGGGGGTTGCCGTGGGACACAGAGACTTTGTGACTTCAGCAACTCATAACCTCGGGGGCTTTCTCCAGGGGAAGAGCCCTCCTGGATTAGATCCATCTGCTTACACAATCTGCACTGTTGCCTGTGCATACAGTGGGGTCAATTCACATTTCTCAAGCTAAGGCTACTGCACACCCCAGGCTCAGACACAGACCCTCCCCACTGGGCTCAAAGCCTCTCCATAAACAGCAGGACTGCCTCTTACCTTGGTGGCCTTTAGTTTCCATTCATACTGATTCCGTTCATTTTCCAACTCTTCCACCTTGATTTTGAGGTGCCGGAGCTCCTGCAGTAACTCCTAGACGAGTGAGGAAGACAGAGTTCTGATGGTTAAAGAACAGGGTGTTGCCAGGATCTACAACCCTGTATAAGCACATGCACAGAGGACGAAGCCAAGGCAGGAGCCACCGCGTCAGACTCTGCACTGTGGCTGGCTCCGATCTTTAAAGGTGGCTGGTCCTTATTTCAGGAAGAGCTGTGTGCCCATTACAAAACAGAGGCCTGGAGTTTCAGACATAAGGAAGAGAAAACTTTTTCTTTTAGAACCTGTTCCCCTCCACCTTTCTAACATCTGCATTCCCTGTAGGGGGCGCCCAAACCATGCACACATGTGTATAGGACAGGAGAGGTAGGGTTTGGGAGCAAGAGAAACAGACATGCAAAAAAAAAAAAAAAAGCCGAGCCAGCCTCGGAGGAGGCGGGGTGGTCGAGGAACCTAAAGGGAGGTCAGGGAGGAAGTGAAGTGACAAGCCAGGAGGACAGAAATCAAACACTGCAAGGACAAATGCTAAAGTGTGAAATGTAAAGGCTGGCCTGGGTGTTCTAGTTCTGGGTGTTCTAGAGGAGGGAGTTGGCTTGAAGAAAGGAGGAAGAGGGGAGGCATCTAGGGAGCGGGCAGAGAGGAAGCATGAAGGCAGACAGCCTGTTGGGCTGGAGCAGAGGATGGGCAGCTTCAGTGGGAAATGAGGCCAGGAGATAAGGTGGGGCCTTACTGTAAAGGCTGTTGGATGAGAATATAAAGACTTCTGAAGCCATTCTTTAGATCATATTATAGGAAGCCACTGAAGGTTGCTGACTGGGAAGGTGACATTTAAACAACTTGCTGATGGTGGAGCTGGAAATCAGGCCTGTTATCTTCTGAGCCCAGGGCCCCTGCTTTCTACAGTACCCCTTCAGTAAAGACACCACTGAGCACCCTTGTCCCAAACCTAGGGTCCTTTAACAGACAAATGGTCCTGTTGACTGGTTTCGTTCAGAAAAATTAGCATAAAAGTGATTATTTTCATAGACTTTCTGAACTCCAGACTCATGTAACTTTCCACTTAACATCTCCACATGGATGGCATCTGGGCCTCTTCCAACTGTCATGGCCCAAGTGGAACTCTCAGTTCCCCCTTTTAGATATCCCTGTCTCACTAAATGGCATCTCCATCTTGCGTCAGAAACTCAGGATCCCTCCTTGGCATCTCTTTGGTCTTTCCTCCACATACGTAATCTACAGAGCCTTGTAAATTCTACCTTCAAGGAAATTGCCTCAGTCTCTTGTTTATCTTCAACTCTACCGTGGCTACTCTGATCCAGCAGTCAGTGCTGACAGCCTGGACAGTCTCTCTGCTGGCTGGTCCTCTGTTGTCTTGCCCTTCTTGAATCCACTGGCCCCATGGCATCCAGGGGAACAATATGATTGAAGCACAAATCTGATCCTGGCCTTCCCTGCTCTTCAAAGGTCATGAACTTTAACCCATGACCAATACAGCCTGGCCTGACCCTGCACCCTGCCTGCCTCTTGTATCACTCTCTCCCCCCAGTTATACTCCAACCACGCCCGTACTTTTTAGTTCCATCTGACCTGGGCCCTCACACCTGCAGCTCCCTCAGGTTAATCCTGTCAGGTTAATCCCTGCCCATCCTTCAGGCTGCTTTGAGCAAAGCTATCCCAACCTCCACACTTACTCAGATCTCCCTTCTATACTCTTGTGGTGTCTGTATCATCTTTTACATCATTTGCAATTAAACATTTACCGGTGTGACTGCTAATGGCTAGTTCTCCTCCTATATCGTGAACTCTGTGAGCTTTGCTAACCTCTGGCACATAGTCAAGTATGCATTATTTCTTGATGAATGAACACATGCAACTCAAGCCATCTTTTAACTGACCTGGAGCTCTTTACATTCTGAGATAAGCCACCAGAAAGTGACATCGCTTCCACTTGAACTTTGTAGGATGTTTACTAAGATTTTTTTTTATAACTGAGGTGAACATTTGTTGCTGCCCTTAAAAAAAAAACAGTCTTTCAAGCTAAGATTATTGCCTCCTTGATCTGCAACATTAGAATTTAAGGCCTGTTGTGACTTGTAGCAGATTCAAGATCATTTTCTGAGTCTAACTGTGCTTGAGGGGGACGCCAGGCCTGCTGATGGCAGAACCCAAAGTGTGCGGGTTACTGCTGAGGAGTGGCCATCATGGGGACAGAGAGCAGGACCATCTCCCAGGCTTGGTGACCTCTTGGGCCCAGTCTCTTCCTTTTCAGCTATTTGTTGCCCATCATGAGCTATAAACACTGGTGCCCACTCTCATTTCTCTCACCAGTCTTTCTGGGGTGACCCGCTCTCCATGGGGTCAGCACCTTGTCAGAGCTCCTCTTTCCAAATCTGCACCTCATCTTGACCCTCGTTTTGTTCCCCACCGAGCCCTGCCCCCTCACACCCAAGTCAGAGTAGAGATTTTCAACACGTCCCATAGTTGGATATAACATCACGGCAACTTCCGACAGACATGGCTACCGTGACCGTGAGCTTCCCAGTCCTCTTCAGTAGGGGGCCTTGGAGGCACAGGCTCATGGCTGTGCAGCTGCCATCACAAAACGCTGGTGACACCAGTGCGAGGGGTCAAGTCCAGAGTCCCAGTCAGATGCACTCCACAGGCCCAGAGGCGGTGAGAACCCTCAACGTGATCATGTGGGGGAATTTCCCCCAGAAACTGAGATGATGACAGTTGTCAAATACATGGAAACTTGTGTTCTATTTTCTCACTGGGGA
The DNA here is from genome assembly GCF_910594005.1 of Cervus elaphus. Lineage (NCBI taxonomy): Eukaryota > Metazoa > Chordata > Mammalia > Artiodactyla > Cervidae > Cervus > Cervus elaphus. The sequence continues at coordinate 58,115,070 of NC_057815.1, forward strand.
TAAATCCCTTTAAATATAAACTTGAAAGGATTCTTTCATGATGCTATTTTTTTCTTAAATTAAAAAAAAAGAAATCACATGAGACGAAGCTTCATTTAATCTCCCAGCCCAGGAGGAAGAGCTGGTGTCTGAGTCAGACCTGGGAAGGGAGCTCTTGAAGCTTCCCTTGATACCAATGCCCCATCATTTGGGGCACCTGACACACCTCATTCCCAGCCCCGAGGGAAATGAGTGCAGTCACCCGTCAGAGGGCTGGCCTCTCCTGCTCAGACCCTGCTGGGGGAGGGTCACAGAGCTCGGCTCATGTCCCCCAAGGGGGAGTCCCAAGCTCTGCCCAGAAGTGACTGCAGATCCATGTTAAGCTAGAGCACACGGTTCTGGTTAGGAGATACCCCGGTCCCTCCGCCATGAGACGCCCCACACACACATGCTCCCATATACTTAAGTGTGGTGCCTACAGGTGACCCCTCCCCGTGGGCACAGTTCTGGCCGCAGGGCTGGGGCCGGGCCGCACCGTCGCCGGCCGCCACCTCCTCAGGGTAGTCCCTACTGAGAGAGAGGCGCTCTTGCATCTGCCTGTGGATGTCCAGCTGCAGCCTACACATCTGCTCCTGCAGCTCACTGATCACATTCAGAACCGACTGTAGGAAGGAAGAGAGAGGAGAAAAAAGCACTCAGGGTCAGTCTGCACTCACACACGGGAACTCCCTGGGAAAGCAGAACAGAAGGACGGAAGTGTGCAGCGGGGCACCCGGGGGTCACTGTCCACGACCACCTGCTCTCTTCACAGGAACAAAAAGATGCGGTGTTTTCCCTCACCTGCCCCATCAGCAGGCCTGTCTTGCAATTTGAAACCGCCCCCCCCCCACCGGCAGTGCCTTCGTGCCATACCGGGGGCCATCATTACATGTCTGCGTCCGAGATGCAGAGTCCAGCAATGGCAGAGATGGGCGTACATATGGACACATCCCGTCTACACACACCAACGCCCTCCCCAAACATACCAACACCTGAGTACCAGGGACATACAGCACACAACACGTTCACGGGTCCCCAACCCTAAGCACTCCATCACACCCAACACCACACCTGACTCCTCTGAAGCCTCAAGAACAGTTTGGCCATTTATGTCAACTTCGGAAAAATACTGCAACTTTTAGAATTCATACCTACTTAGTTCTGAATCTCTTGGACTAGCAGCTCCACTAGGCTTTCCTGTATTGTATCTACTCCACAGACATCTAGTGGCATTCTTCAGGGACCCAAGGCCATAGTAAGCAGTGGCACTAATGGGCGAGTGAAGAGAAACAAATAAAAATCACAAATGGTTGTAAGTGCTATGCCAGGAAGATGGCGGGGCTTTCGGAGAGTGGTGAGGGACTAATTCTGCCTGGGTCAGGTCAGAGATGGGACGAGTCTCAGTGATGTCAAGTAGGCACATTCTAGACCCCTCACCTGGGTGGAGGTAAAGGAGACGAGGAGTCAGGGACTGGGTGATATGGTGGATGATGGTACTGCTCACATCAACAAGATACCCAAGAGGCTGGGGAAGACTGTGGGCAGAGTGAAGGAGATGGCTGGCAATAGATCTAAACAGAGCCTAGGGTGGTCAGGGTGGCAGCCAATTACAGTGTTTAGCCCCTCTCTGCCCACCTTTACTGACATTCTAAGCACTGTGCTGAGGAGTCTGCCCCCTGGTACCTGCCCAGGCATGCAAAGTTTTCCATCCCCAATAGAAACTGTGTTTTCTTTAAAAAGAAAAGCTCCTCCCCCCAACCTTGTTGGGTCCAGGTGGCAGGTTGGGGCTGAGAGGACACTGGGCTAGGGTCCTACGCCAGCCGCTCCACTTGAACTCGGGGAGCTGCACTGCAGGCATGGCTGTTGTAAGCGGGCCCCTGGCCTCCCAGCCACTCTGCCCTGGAGCTAGCTCACCTAAATCAGCCTGAGATGGCCCCACACCGTCTTCACCCAGAATCAGCGTCAGAAGGTGGGCCGCCCTGGCTCAGCTGACTTTGGTAAACACCTTGAATGGTGCCTGGCACACAGGGGCCTTTGATAAATGGGAGCTCACTTTCCCCCAATGCTTATCCTTTTGCCACCAAGTACTTGACCCATAAAGAATGAAGGAGAGAAACTGGGAGAGCAATCAAAAACATCTCAAGGGCACGGGACACAGTGAAGGCCCACGAGACATCGATGGCTGACAATAAAAGCCCAGGCTTTTGTTGCTTTTGTTGTATGCTTCCCATACTGGCCACTCTTCCAGAACCCTTAGTCTCTCCTAGTCACTGGCCCCGCAGGTCTTCAGACCTGTTCTTCTCTCTCTCATGTAAATTTCAAGAACTTTGCTGTCCTCATTCTTATCTTGTTCCCTTCATTGGTATCTCTCAAGTGAGGGGTCTAGACCCACTGACCCTGGTTTTTATCACCTCATCCCTACCTCGTCTCCAGGCAAATGAGCTGGAGCTCTGTCTCCACCACACAAGGGGTCAGTGCCCACCACCTAGTCAGATCCACACACGTGTTCTCTGTCCTCAAGCTACATGGCTCCCTCTTTCTACTCCTTACCTTCAGCAACTCAGAACTACTCAGGTTCTTCTGGCCTCTCTTTTACTCTTTTTCTGCCAACTTATCCATCACTCCAGCCTGTGTGGGTCTTCATGAATCCCAATGTCCACTGACCCACTTAGTTTTTCTTTGGCTTCCTGTCATCACAACTTCAAGGCCTTCTATTTCAGCATCCAAATTATGGACTAAAAATGCTCACCAGGCAGGAGGACTAAGGGCAGATGACATGACCCTTTACAAAAAAATCTTCCTAGTAGGAATCTTAAGGCACTATTTATTATCATTTGGGTACCAATAAGATGCTTGCTCCTTGGAAGAAAAGTTATGACTAACCTTGACAGCTTATCAAAAAGCAGAGACATTACTTTGCCAACAAAGGTCCATCTAGTCAAAGCTATGGTTTCTCCAGTAGTCATGTATGGATGTGAGAGTTGGACTATAAAGAAAGCTGAGCACCGAAGAATTGATGCTTTTGAACTGTGGTGTTGGAGAAGACTCTTGAGAGTCCCTTGGACTGCAAGGAGATCCAACCAGTCCATTCTAAAGGAAATCAGTCCTGAATCCTCATTGGAAGGACTGATGCTGAAGCTGAAGCTCCAATACTTTGGCCACCTGATGCGAAGAACTGACTCATTTGAAAAGACCCCGATGCTGGGAAAGATTGAAAGTGGGAGAAGGGGACAACAGAGAATGAGATGGTTGGATGGCATCACTGACTCAATGGACATGAGTTTGAGTAAACTCCGGGAGCTGGTGATGGACAGGGAGGTCTGGCGTGCTGCAGTCCATGGGGTCGCAAAGAGTCGGACACGACTGAGCGACTGAACTGAACTGATGCCTATTTTGGCATTCATCCTAAATTCCTATATCTTATCCACAAGACTATCCCAGGCAGTGTTTCCACATGTGATGCCTCACTAAAGTGGGGATTTCCCAGGCCTAAAGCTGCAAGATGCACTCCTGGCCAAACCAGTGAGGCCCAACAGACATGACTCACTCCTAACAGACACAGACCCCCTACTTTGTCTTCTAGCTTCTCACAAACCATCACAGGGCTGACTTCAAACTCAACAGACTGAATTTTGTAGAACCCTTCTTTCTTTGCCATTTTGAAAAAAGAGAAGGAGGAGAAAATGGTTACTTCCAGTTTTTCAGCAACTCACTGATTTCTCAGATTCCTTAAAATTCACTCACAGCAAGCACCTGAGCACCTGTGAGAAACATCAGCGGAACCAAGCCCATTCTTTCTTTGACCTTCTCACTGAGCATGTAACTTTAAAGGGAAATGTTCCTATTGCCCTCGTCACTGTCCCTTTGAGTGGGGTTTGCCCTTCCTGATAACTGTTCATACAGGTGCACTTTTATTTGTCCTTTCAACCTTTTGTGCAAGCCCCTTTGAAAACTAGTTTCTCTCAAGGTATCTCTAAGCTTCTCCTTTTTATTGGTATTATTTGTGAGGTTACACAGTCAGAAATAATTATATTTCTAAGTAGTTCAATATTTTTGAGTCATCTTTTCTTTGTCTGAACTTTCAAAGGTAAGCTTTACCAAAGTCTACAGTGCATGGCAGTCTGTGGTAAGCTTCCCCTCCTCCACTGTCACGAATTCTCAAAATAACAATGGCCACTCGCTCCCAAGATCCTCTTCACTGCTACTTCATAAACTAGTTTCTAGCTTTGCTTTAGCATTAGAGCCAGAGTGGGAGTTTTCCTGGTTTATCTACATTCAGGGCAGAAACTAAAAACAAGAGGGGTAGGGAAGAAAACAAAAACAAAAAGCAGCCTTTCAATACTTAGGTGTTTAGCTGGAGGAATCTTTTGAAAGTAAAAGTGTGAGTCGCTCAGTCGTGTCCAACTCTTTGAAACCCTATGGACTGTAGCCCCCCAGGCTCCTCTGTTCATGAGATTTCCCAAGCAAGAATGCTGGAGTGGGTTGATTCCTTTCTCCAGGGAATCTTCCCAACCTAGAGACTGAATGTGGTTGTCCTGCATTGCAGGCAGATTCTTCACTGTCTGAGCCACTAGGGAAGCCTGGAGCGGTCTTTTAGGAACACTCCAAATTGCCGCTCCCTCCCATCCCTGTCCCTTGTCTGCCCCCATCAGTCTGGCGATCTGTATTAGGAGTGCATCTATTTTCCTCCTCTGCTTCCTGTAACCATGAGGTGCACCACAGCGATTCTGGAACGCTCTCCTCTAAACCCTATCCATGTAGCAGTGCTGTTCTCCAGTGTGTCATCCTCAGGCCTGCCACTTCAATGTACTTTAAAATCCTTTATTTTCAGAGCTGGCCCATTTCCTCTCTCAACAGCTCTGTCTCTCTCCCATACAGCGGAGCCTTTTGCAGCAGTGTTTCCATTCTTGGGCCTCGTGTCATGAAGGTGACATTTATGGGGTTCTAATCACTACTCTGTAATCTCAGCTCATTTTGTTTATTACTCCTGCTTTGTTAACCATCAAATTTCTTTTTTTTAAATGGTACTTTTCTGTGTGAAACTACTGGGCAGTTCCCATAATCAGTCTTTCTCATCCTATCTTACCTGTTAAACTTGTTCACAGTTTTACTTAGTTGTTTTTCTCCCTCTTACTTCATGCTCAGTTTAGTACCATTCTGGCACTCAGAAACATCAGGGTGGGAATACCACCTCCACACCTGTCAAAAGGTCAAATGCATGTACCCTTTGACCCTTCAATTTCACTTCAATATCTTCACACATTTACAAATTTATTCACAACAGCATTACTTATAAGAGCAAACACTTGGAAACAAATGTCCACCCAAAGAGAGAAATGGCTAAATAAATGAGGGTTCAGTTCAGTTCAGTCGCTCAGCCATGTCCAACTATTTGCGACCCCAGGAATCACACCAAGCCAGGCCTCCCTGTCCATCACCAACTCCCGGAGTTTACTCAGACTCATGTCCATCGAGTCGGTGTTGCCATCCAGCCATCTCATCCTCTGTCGTCCCTTTCTCCTCCTGTCCCCATAAATGAGGGTAGAGAGTGAAATAATACATAAACATAAATATGAATGAGGAAAAACAAATTTTTAATGTGCTTGATATGAAACGAACTCTGCTTATTAAAAAAGAGAAAGATCTAGAGTAATGTGTACCCGTGTAAAAATGAGGAAAATAATTCATCCACCTAAATTTGCTCATCCATACATAGGATAACTCTGAAGGACATGAAACAAACTGACAACATGGGTTCCTGACTGCTGGCCAGGGAACAGCCATGGAGAAGAGATTTTGCTGTGTATACCTTTCTGAACTCTGAATTTCTGAATTGTTGGAATATATTTCCCATACAAATAAAAATGAGTAAATAAAATAAAATACATAAAATAAAAACAAGAATAGTAAAACTCTCCTAAGTCAGGCTAGCGCCTCTCGGAGCAAACACAATCATCCCAGCCTTTGCTCTGTACTCCATCATTCTGATTGCCCCAGTTCAGAAATCAAAATCCTTCCTTTCCAAGGTCCCACCCATAGGAAGAAAGCAAGCATGACAACAGCATCTGTGCTACAAGATATTCCATTTTCTGCCAGGAAATCCTAGAGACTATTTCTGGTTCTCGTTGTGATATTCCTGATCCATCGGGCTGACTCCATTTCCAGCACATGCCGGGTCCCTGGTCCCCTTTGGAAGGCTGCTCTGGTACCACACGCAGAGGGGGATGCAGCTGCAGGCCTCCCTGCATACCCAGTGCTGGAAGCCAGATGCTCTTCTCCAAGGAAGATCCCTCCAAGGGCCATGACTTTAATAGGTGCGCCACCCAGAGGTTTTCCTTTGTCTCTGGATCGCTTTCTTTCATGTCCCATCCTCCTATTTGTGGTATTACTTTTCACATTGGTCACTTTTCCTATCATCCTACCTTTCAGGCATAAACCTAACAGGCCCAAACGTGGGTCTCCTGGGATGACCCAGAACCATTGCAAAAGGCTCAGAAGAAAAGGTACAGTAAACAGGAAACCCAGTATACACCCACGTCTCATAAGGGTCACCAGCGACTCCTGAGCGAGCTGGCTATCAGAATTGTATTCGTTTAACAGGAAACCTATACCTCAAAGTCCTCGGGTTTATATATGAATATTCTTAATCACTTCCATACTGACTATAGGGCAGCAGGATACTGGCTTAGGATAAACCCTGAGCTACACAGAGAAAGTTTGTTCAGATCTGGCTACCTCAAAAGAAAAAGAAAAAAAAAAGTCTTGCCTCTTTCAAACTACAAGCAATCAGGCCTTAGGCTAAGTACATTCACTAGAAAAATAGCAGCAGCATAGGATGAGAAGCAACATTCCCTTTAATCATGCTACTACACCCTCAGTGACCTGAGCTGGCCAAACATCTCACACAAAATAAACACCTTCACGCACAGGACAATAGTGCAGCTTAAGCAGCCCTCTGCATGGCTCTGAGCCTCAGAAGCTCCAGATAGTTACAGACAGTAGTGTTGGGTCTGAACATACCAGCAAAGATCCTGTTCAATTATAAGAATGAGAAAGTTGTTTCAGGTCAGGGGGCTGTTCACTGAATATCACAAGTTTCAACGGCCTGAAAAATTCCTCCACGTGGAAACCTAATGCTTGTACTAGCTGCTGGGAAGGGCTGTTATCTGGTAGGATTGAGGCCAGGAGCTTAGGGCTTATGGTGCCCCATACATGAACAGCCTAATGGAAAACAAAAACAAAATCTCAGACTGAAAAATAATCCTTCAGAAAAGAAAAAATAGAGCAAACAGTAAAATGACTGCATTACTGGTACTTGGCCCAGAAGTGGGGGCTCCCCTTCCTTATCCAGAAAGGAGCTGAACTGATCCAGCTCATTGCTAACCCAGCATTCTACTGCCATGAACTGACTCTAAGGCTCACGCACACACACCCATACATGGGCCCACACCCACTACAGTGATTGGTTCAGAACAAAACACTTGAGCCAAACTAGCCCAATGAGATGCAATCCTGGGGAACCTTTGAAAGAGAGAATCTTTCCCTCTCTGCAGAGGCCGCTAGGCTACTAGGATCTAAGGCTATCCTTGGCCACCTTCATCACACATGGGAGAGCCTTCCTAAGAATAAGGCTGGCGCATGCATGCTCATTCGTGTCCGACTCTTTGTGACACCATGGACGGTAGCCTGCCAGGCTCCTCTGTCCACAGAATTTTCTAGGCAAGAATACTGGAGCAGGTTGCCATTTCCTTCTCCAGGGGATCTTCCTAACCCAGGGATCTAACCCACATCTCTTACGCCTCATGCATTGGCAGGTGGATTCTTTACCACTGAGCCATCTGGGAAACCAAGAACAAGGATTGAAACAGAACTAAATGAGACACTAAACCTGATTTCTAACGACATGGTGAAGCCAACTGGATCTAGTGTGATCAGCTTCTAAAATCGTAGACTGTTCCAGTTGTGTGACATAATAGTCCTCCCTCTCTTTCCCTTCCTTCTTTCCATGGTTTTGAGTTGTCTCTATGATTTTAAGTCTTCCGCCCCCAAGCCTGAATGTATATCCACATGTGACTACATGTCTTGAAATATTGGTAAAAACTCTAAATCTGGAGAAAATCCAGTTGCTTCTCTCTGAACATTTAAGAAGTATAGTCTATTCAATTGACACTTCACACAGATAAGCTTTCAGTCTGTGTGAACTTTGCAGTAGGTCAATAATATAGCTAGGTCTACATTTCCATTTCTAGCATGCTCAATAACACAATCAGTGAGTAACTAATGAAAGCTTGCTATCCAGCTCTATGCTAAGGACTATACATATACATGATCTCCTTCCTTCCTCAGAACAACTGAGCAAATAGTAAGTATTACTAATCTCCATTTTATAGAAGAAGAAACAGAGGTTGGGGGGGGTTCAATTACTTTTCTAAGATCACAGATGCTTTTGAACTGTGGTGTTGGAGAAGACTCTTGAGAGTCCCTTGGACTGCAAGGAGATCCAACCAGTCCATCCTAAAGGAGATCAGTCCTGGGTGTTCATTGGAAGGACTGATGTTGAAGTTGAAACTCCAATACTTTGGCCACCTCATGCGAAGAGTTGACTCATTGGAAAAGACCCTGATGCTGGGAGGGATTGGGGGCAGGAGGAGAAGGGGACGACAGAGGATGAGATGGCTGGATGGCATCATCGACTCAATGGACATGAGTTTGGGTGGACTCCGGGAGTTGGTGATGGACAGGGGGGCCTGGCGTGCTGCAGTTCATGGGGTCGCAAAGAGTCAGACACAATAGAGCAACTCAACTGAACTGAAGCTCACAGAGCTACTGAGTAGCTGAGCTTGGATTACAGCCAAGAGATCTGATTCAAGAGCGTGCACTCTTAATCACCAGAATATAGTGTTCTCAGCTTAATGGAGATAAATTTTCTTTTGGCAATTATACTTCTTACTAATGAGCATGTTCTCAAAAGCAACACAAGGAACATGCCCCACATATTAGCAGTGTCTCCATTACCAGTGTTTACCCACTAAACACAAAAGTGCCAGGTTTCAGAGGACGATGATGTTGATACTTAATTGAAAGGAACAACATCCACCTTTAGATTTTAGATATGCCTGAATGGAAGCAAGGATGTCAGATCATACAATAGAGACTTAACTTTTGTTATTTTTTTTTTTTCTGATTTCATAACACAGTTACCCATTTTACAGGTAAAGAAATGGAAGTTCAGAAAGATTAAGTAGTTAACTTGCTGAAATTCAAAGAGTTATTAATCAGTTAGGTCAGTTAATTGAGCCAAGGCATTTCCAAACCTAAAGGCTACTCTTCTAGTCACATCTCAGAATGCACAGTATACAAATAGTAGAGACACACAGAAGGTGGCTACATTAAGTTAAAGCAGACTGTTCTGAGCTCTAAGCCTAAACCTTGTTCAAAACATTTATCCAAAAAAAAAAAAAAAAGTATCTGGCATGCTCCAGTCAATGGCGTATGAAGCCTGAGAAAACAAAACCAAAACAAGTCACAGGAAAACATTCTCTAAGAGAAAGCCTGTGTATAGGCTCACCCACAGGAACCATCAGGAGAAAAGAAACACAAAATCTAGGGGTTGCAACCAGGTCACTAAAATGCATATTAAAGAATGTCTCCAGACTCCATGAACAATGACAGTGGCCATCCCAGCACATGATCATCTCTCACAGAAGACCTCTCGTGTCCCTCTGAGTCTTGTCTGATCCTTTCCATCCTTGCCAGCAGCCTGAGGGAGGATAAAGCCTAGGGCCAAAACAGGGTGGTTTGGGCACTACTGAAATCTGCAGCCACAGCAAAACCCGATAACTAGGTATTAACAGATCACTGAGTCTCTGATGCAAAGATGTTTCTGGCACTCAGTGGCTGTCAGGCTTGGGGTTGACCAGATGGCCTAAGGCCACGTTAGGATAGCTTCCTCTGATCTGAGCTTAGGATAGTATGGGTCCTCCCCAGAATGTGGTTTATCACACTCACCTCTGCTTTTTTCTGCTTTTCCTCCTGCTCTTTCTGTTCCTTCTCCATGCCCACCAGCTTGAGCTTCAGCTCAGACACTTCGGTCATCAGATTGAGCTTCTGGGTCTCAAGAGATGTACGACTTAGTAGCTCCTGCAGGCAAAAACAGATTTCAGAATTGTAAACCTCCATGGCAATAGGAACAACTGTAACTCCATTCATAGCACATAAGGCAGTCTCTACATTGTACACTGAAACCGTTACTTGTGAGCCACACTTCTATCTGGGACAGGCCTGGGTTGATGCTGGGTCACTCAGGGATTGCACAGTCCCTGATGCTATCCTCTGTGCTCTGAGTCAATGTGAGCTACATTTCTCAAAAAAACACATTTGTCCATAGAAACCATTGTTCATTATTTCCAGGTTAGAGAAAAATAGATGGGTCGGCTCAGAGAACAAAATTTCTCCATGTCTATTTGTAAAGCAAAGGCAGCAGAGTCTCTGCACCAAAATAAACAAACAAACAAAAAACAAGCTAATGCTAATAATATATATTTCAAAACCAAAGTCTCCATATCATCTCCTGGGCTTAGTTCAATATTCAGCCCAGTCTTTCACACATCTCACTGTAAGACCTCACTGCAATGAACCTAGAAGGGAGCTAGGACATGAAGAAGATATCTGGTGATTATTTCCTGAATGGTTACAGTAGAATCTTCTGTGATATGTATCTTTCCTAGTAGTCCTGCCAAGCCTAAAATAGTAGCAGACAACAACCTGCCATTAATGCATGCACTTATTAAGCATAAATAAGATGAAAAACAAAGGTGATAGGTGAAACACCTGCTCAGCATTACTAGGAACTATGAAGGATCTCAAAAGACCCAGAGGGATGGGATGGGGAGGGAGGTGGGAGGGGGGGTTTAGGATGGGGAACACATGTACACCCATGGCTGATTCATGTCATTGAATAGCAAAAACCACTACAATATTGTAAAGTAATTAGCCTCCAACTAATAAAAATAATTGGGTGGAGGAGGGGGGGAAGCCAGGCGGACTTCCCACAGTCCAGGGGTAACATTCCTCCATGGGCAAAAACGCAATGTTCCATGAGATCCCAAATCCTGCCACCTGACAGACACTGGACACACAAGTCCTAGCAAGGAGACTATGATATGGCCCTCAGAGGCCCTAGGAAGGTAACCACCAAAGTGAGCAGATGGAAAGGACATCCTGCCATGGTCTGAACTTTCTGTGTCATCTTAAGCAACCCAGCCCTAGTACAAGAATGGTGATGTCAACAATCTGACCCTACAGTCACAATTTCATGTGTTCTGAACGGTTTTCACCTCATAAAACCAAACCACATGAGACACAGATTTTAACTTGGACAAGACGATTTCCTAGGCCAAAGGCCGTCAGTATCACTGAAAGCCAGGCTACAAACCACCCATTTGCTAACCTGAGGGAGTAAGTATCTAGAACCCAAAGAATTCAGCAAAATGAGCTTTGCACTGGGCTGAGGAGCCCAGCTCCTCCTGAGACAGTCAGATATGAAGCTGGCTTACAGGGCAAAGGTGGCGCTGCTTGGTCATAAGGAGTTAGCCAGATAAGGGAGCCCAGTGTTGACAGCAGGGTGGGTGGACACACATTCACTGAGTACCTCCTCTGTGCTCAACACTGCTGGGTGCTTTACATACATTGTCTCAATAAACCCCCACCCAGGGACTCAGCAGTCAACATTATCATCCCTATTTCAAGATGAAGAAACAGGCCCAAGATTTACTGGTCCTTTCATCTACTTGAGGCAGTTTGCAAATAGACAATTCAAGTTAAAAAATAAACTGTAAAAATTAAAGCAGGTAAGGAAAAAAGATGAAGCCAGAGTGATTTTTGGCATAAAACTCAGACCCTAAAGTTCTATTCTTTTTTGATGATCAATATTATCTATATTGATGCTTTTGAACTGTGGTGTTGGAGAAGATTCTTGAGAGTCCCTTGGACTGCAAGGAGATCTAACCAGTCCATCCTAAAGGAGATCAGTCCTGGGTGTTCATTGGAAGGACTGATGTTGAAGTTGAAACTCCAATATTTTGGCCACCTGATGCGAAGAGCTGACTCATTTGAAAAGACCCTGATGCTGGGAAAGATTGAGGGCAGGAAGAGAAGGGGATGACAGAGGATGAGATGGTTGGATGGCATCACCAACTTGACGGACATGAGTTTGAGTAAACTCCAGGAGTTGGTGATGGACAGGGAGGCCTAGTGTGCTGCAGTCCATGGGGTCTCAGAGAGTCGGACACGACTGAGCGACTGAACTGAAAGTTCTCGTCACAGCTAGAGATTGAGTACAATGTGTGCAAATTTCCCAGCCAGGAGTGCAAAAGGAAAAAGGGATGATTCTAGAACTCTAGGTCCATAGGATAATAACAATTGCTTTGGAGTGCTGAGAACTGAGAAAATTTTCTTCCATGACACTTCAGTCATTTGTTCAACTATCAGATGCCAAGGCCTAGGGATAGGAGAGTTAAAAACACAGCTCCTGTGGAGTGCTTGAGTCTTTTAAGATGGTATTTATGCAGTTGTCTATTGACTAGCGGTCAAGATATAAGACAATATCTTGACCTAGATATTGACCCAATATACAATATCTTGACCCAATCCTACCAAGACAGGCAGGATTCAAAAAAGCTTCAGAAAGCATCTCTCTTGAAGATAAGAATCTACTCTGCTTCCTTTATTGCCAGAATCCCTCTGGCTGTTTTAACTGCCAGGTTGTAACTGGTCATACCAATGTTAAAGTTGACAAAGACAATGTTCAAATTGGTTGCATTCAAGCTCCAATAGCATTCCAATTGGTCATGCCAGGGTTCTGATTGGTCATACTAACCTTCCGAGTGGACGTTTCAATTAGACAGACCAAAGTCTTAAGTAGAAACCTAGGGTTGCTTAATTTCACATGGTCTACTGTTAGTAAAACTTCTACATACTCTCTCATAGCTTGCATCTATTAACATGTGCTTCTCCCTTTCATTATCATCACCCCAGTCTTGGTCATTAAAATTGAGAAGTACCATCCTAGTCGCTGAACTCAAAATCAGCCTTCGCCAGCCTTATCCCAGCCCAGCTCCACCTCCTCATCTCCAGGCCCGGCACGGCCTCCAGCCATTGTTATGTACTACGACCTCTATCCTAGTTGTGTGTGTGCTTAGTCACTCAGCCATGTACAACTCTTTGCAACCTCATGGACTGTATCCCACCAGGCTCCTCTGTCCATGGGATTCTCCAGGCAAGAATACTGGAGTGGGTCTTCATTCCTTTCTCCTAAGGATCTTCCCAACCCAGGGACTGAACCTGGGTCTCCTGCATTGCAGGCAGATTCTTTACCATCTAAACTACTACCTGACCCTCATCTTGATCCAGAATGTATGTTTGCTCTGAAATTCTCCCCTCTAGCCACAATCCTCTGACCTTTCAACTAGTGCTTTTACTTATTCAAAACATCTTTAATTTCGACTTCTGTGGCTACTAGTTACTTAATAACTCCCTATTTTCCTAGTTTATCAACTTCCTTCATGCAGTGTTTGCCTCCATAGCCACCGTATACCTTAAGGCTTATCATTTCCATTGTACCATTTCTGCACCAGAAAATTCTCCCCCCAACTCATTCCTGCCCCTAGGTCTGAAGTGTGTTTGCTTCACCAGTGTGCCCAGTCTGTGCCAAACCTCAAAGACTTTTGCCTATGTTTCCACTCCCCATGGCCTGAGAACTGCTGGTAAAAGTCACTTAATGATGCCAATTTGTTTCCACGCAAATTTACTCTATCTAATTACAGCTGATCTTCCAACACTGCCTGGCAAAACTTGTATTCATCTCTGGCTGGTTTCTTTCAGAGATTGTTCCAAATCTTTTCCATTCTCTTTGAGCTCTAAACCCCACCCTATTCCCCCTCTTCTCCTCAAATAACCTCTCCTCATATTTACTGAAAAGATTTTTAAAGATCATCTGATCAGTCATTGAACTTACATCCTTTTGTTTCAAAGTTTCCTGGAATCATCCCTCATTTCTCTCTCTTGAATCAGGTCCCAGAGAAAGCAAGCCCACACCTCCTTTCTGAGGCTAAGCTGACACGACTGAACGCAACTGTCAGAACGTCTGTGAGGTTCTACCATCTTAAGAATTGTTCCAGAGTTTGACAGAAAATAACAACAAAATTCTGTAAAGCAATTATCTTTCAATTAAAAAATAAATTAATTTTTTTTAAAAAAAGAAAAGAACTGCTCCCAAGCCCAGTAAGTTTCCAGGTTGCACATTAAAAGCATATGTTAAAAGACACATTGATTCCAGAGTTTTCTTCTGAACTGCCCCACCTGACCCACCTTCCTGTGGCTGAACAGTCCTCCATGCCATCCTCACTCAGCTTGAACGAAGACTCAGGTTACTTCCTGGTTAATCAGTAGCGCTGGGCTTTGTTCTGAGTCCTAGTCCTGTTTCTCCCTCTAGCCGGTAGAGCAGAGTGAAGCCTGCTCACAGGGACCTGGGCCCTCCCTCACCTCTGCACTGCCTTAGAGGAAGTTCCCACCAAGTCTGCACTCCTCTAGGGTAGGGCCATTAATCATCCAATCTGACAGGCATTTAATCTCTTCCTCACCATCAGCTTCCATCCCTCAGGCTATAAACATGATCAAATTTCTGACATTTGAAAGAACCTTCCCTCCTGACCTCCTTCCCCTCCAGTGACCACCATCAGCTCCCTAGTGCTTGGACTGGGCAGGCATACTCTGTGTGTGGTGCGAGTGCGAACACTGGCTCTCTCTCTCTCTCCACTCCCTTCTTCCCCTTACAGCCAAGCCGTGAACAGAATAATCTACTCTTGCTGCCTCTTCCTCATCTTCCTGTTACTTCTCAATAAAACGTCTGCATGCCTGCAACTCAGCTTCTGCCTTCAGCGGGCAGAATACAGAAACCGTCCTGGCTCCGGGGACCAATGCCCGCACTTTCACTTCTCAGCTCTCAACTCACTGACTCACCCTGAATCCTCCCATCAGTGTAGCCCCATCCTCCCTTTCCATTTCTCTGACCTTTCTTTTTTTCTTTTTCCTGTCACTTGCTAGCTTCTTTTATCCTGGTTACCCTTTAAGAATAACATTCTTGGATCCTGAGCACCCATCCCCAAGACTGGAGTGATTTCTGGATCCAGCCTATTTGTCTAGAAGGTTTGGCACCTCCTCGGACCCACGGGAGGATCCTGCTGGGATCTATCCCAATCACACAGCTACTATAATGGGCGGGGGTGGGGCAGTATGAGCAGGCAGGGGGCTGGAGATGAGAGGCAGCGGTTTCATAACGTCTGCTCTCCTGATTGTTTCAAGGCTGCCTGTATAAATGAGAGAAGGCAGGGGATAAACAGAGGGTGGTATGAGACGAGGGTGGTTTGTGTTTCTTACTACGAAGGGCCATGAAACTGGATAATGAAACTTTAGGAAGAAAACCAATGAACAAAATTATCACCCACCCCCCTCACTTCACCACGACCAGTAATCTCTTCCAGAAGGGCAAATACATCTCCTTTCTTGGAGATGAAAAAAAAAGCTTCCCTCTCAGAGCAAACCGTCATTTCCTTTTTCCAAAGCTCAGAGTCTGAGTGGGGCTGATAAAAAGAGCTTGCCTTTCAACTAGGCTCTCCTTAAAGGGCCACATCTTGAAGCAATTACCTCCATCTTTAAGTGTGGAACCTGACCCAGTGAGTTACTGGCCAATGATGGAGGGCTGTAGCCAGACTGGCAACCTGAAACCAGAATGGTCTTTACAGGCCAAGGAAAGACTTGAAAGGAAAAATGTCTCCCTTTGCCCTTTGAGGTAAGAGGCCAAGGCCCTGCTGGGAAGTCTCTTTCAGGGAGAGGGGCTCATAGTCAAGCTGGATTTGACTCAGTCCCTACTAACTAAATCATCTCTCTGAACCTCAGTCCCTTTACTTTATCTGTAAAAAGGGGTAAAGCACCTATTTCACGCTGTGGTCTGGAGATTCAACAGCAAATGAGATAAACCTGAGGAAAACAGTTATCTGCCTCATGAATCTCCCACAGGGAGTTTTAGGGAATAACTGGCAAATCCCTGTTTTCTTCACTCATGACACAAGTGCCCTGTCTCCCTGGACAGATTTGTGTTCCCACAGGAGGATGTGCATAGCTCTGTTTAATGTCCTTTCTGAGGCAGAAATACTTTCCTCAAGGTGCTCTTTAGGAATTTATGAACTGGGTGCTGACGACGCTTTGCTGTGTTCACACATCTGGGCACACTGGTCCCTCACTCGACTCAGGGGCTGGAGCTGAGCCTGGGTCCCGCACTTTCCGGGACATTATGCGATGGTCCAGTTTTTACAAAACTGGAAGAACTGTACTACAGCTCTAAGAGGTGGGCAGAGCAGAGTCCACACTGTCATCCTCTTTCTCTATAAATAAGAACATAGGTTCACTGACTTATCCAGATCAATCTCAAGTGTTAAATCTGAAGAAAGTCATGTCTGCAGACTCCAAATCCCCTCCATTTGTCATTCTCTACCCCTCACCTTCCCTGGTGGCTCAGAGGGTAGAGAATCTGCCTGCAATGCAGGATACCTGGGTTCGATTCCTGGGTTAAATTTCATTTAAATTAGTTGCATGGTAATCCACTCCAGTATTCTTGCCTAGAGAATCCCCATAGACATGGGAGCCTGGTGGGCTACATGGGGTCGCATGGGGTCACAAAGAGTCGGACATGACTGAGTGACTAAGCATAGCACATACCTCACCTAAAAGGCAGCCAAGTCTACGGCCATACCACTCTGAACGCGCCCGATCTCGTCTAAGAGGCAGCCAACACAAATGAAGTTACCTGATGCCTGGAGCGCCAGGCCAGGTAGGAGGACTGAAATAGAGCCAGAGGTCCTTCCCAGTTTCCCCAAAGCTGGACTGTGTCTTCCAAGGAGCTCTGTAGCCTTTCCTCCTCCCACCTCGGATTCCTTATCCTTTCTTCTTCTTGGCACTAAACGTGGCTTCTGTTCTTGACACTGATTACATCTGCTGACGGCCGGTCTCTGCAAAGTACTCCCTTTGGCTACCAGCTCTGTATTCAAGCTCTTCTCCACTGAAATCATCACCCTCTGGAGGCGGGTCAGCAATCAGAGGCAGAGGAACCTCCCAGAGAACCCAGGGAGGCCGCTCTAGAAAAAGCCACCAGGGACGTCATGACCTGCTTAAGGAACCAAGGGGCAAATCTCAGCCCTGTGGGCTCCATACTCAGACCAGTGAAAATAGTTTCAGGCTGTGGCCCTTTGAAAACCCACTTGTACATTTCCTGGGAAATGTCTCTTCCTAATGGGGAAGGTTCCCTGGGGAATCTAGACATGCTCAGTGAGTCAGAGACCTTACCAGAGTAGGTGTTATCACAGGCAGTCCCAAGGGGTACTCATGGATGCTCTGTTCCCACCCTATGTTCTGCAACAGACTACAGATAAGCCCTCAAACGTATCCATAATCTATGTGTATCTCACGTGGCCCTGTCTCTGTGCTGATTCTGTTTGGTCCTGGTTCACTTGTCTATCCCCATAGGTCTTCATGCTCTCCCTTTCTGGAGACCAGATGGGTAAGTGTGTAGAAGAAAACAGATGAGAGCTAAGAGATCAGTAGTCATGAACAGATGTGAGAGTTGGACCATAAAGGAGGTTTAGCGCTAAAGAATTGATATTTTCAATTTGTGGTACTGGAGAGAGCCCCTGGACAGCAAGGAGATCAAACTAGTCCATCTTAAAGGAAATCAACCCTGAATATTCACTGGAAGGACTGATGCTGAAGCTGAAGCTCCAATACTTTGTCCACCTGATGGGAAGAGCTGACTCATTGGAAAAGACCCTGATGCTGGGAGGGATTGAGGGCAGGAGAAGGAGGGGATAACAGAGGATGAGATGGTTGGATGGCATCAGTGACTCAATGGACATGAGTCTGAGCAAACTCTGGGAGATAATGAAGGACAGGGAAGCCAGGAGTGCTGCAGTTCATGGGGTTGTAAGGAACTGGACACAACTTAGTGACTGAACAAAACAAAGAGATCAGCACTTAGGAGAGGGGGCAGGCCAAGCCAGGCTGAGGGGTCCTGGGCTCACAAGTCGGGTGTGGAACTAACCTCCTCCCTCTTGGGCTCCTGGAGGGAGGCTGACATTGGTCAGGGGAACAGCTGTGGGGAGAGACAGCACAGTGGGGTTTGGAGCCCATGGATGCACAGGGTTTGGGTTACGTGGTTGAGTATGGGTTTCCTTAAGTCTACCCTGTCTCAACAGTGGTCTTCCAGCTGGCCCAAGGGGCCAAGTCTGGAATCAAGGTTGAAGATCAGAGGTCCATGGGCCAGGTTTAGCCTGAAGGTAAATATTGTGTGGTTCAAACTTTTTTTCTTTTTCCCATTTAAATTAGTTGCCAATTTTTTTTTTTTTAACACATTATTGGGGATTTTTACAGGCACTAATACCTGTTGCAGCTGATTTGTTATGTTAGTGAATATTGAAACACTCCAGGCTTTATACATTCAGGTAATAACATTCAGGTAACAAAAGACATATTAATATGTCTCTGGTCAGTAAGATGTTAAAACAGAAAGACCAATCTTTAAATCCTTATATGTATAGTCCCAGCTTCTTGTGAAAACTGGAATATCTAGCAACACTGGGCATCCATGGGCGGTCAGCTGCCTCTTCAAACAGGATGTGTTCAAAGGGCAGGGCTGCTAGGAACTCGTTCCCAAGGGAAGCAGTGTCCATGTGCAGTCAGCAGGCCCCATGCTCCTTCAGAGCTCCTGGGCCTTTAACAGGAGGCCAAGTTGGCTCAGGCAAGAATAGTCTTGAGGGCTGGCAGAAAAAGGTAATTGTTTGCATCCATTATCTGCCTCAAGGACATGAGTCATGCCTGCTTCTACCATGAGCCCGGGGCCCAGGATATCACAGTCAGATCAGGCAAGTCTCTGCCTGTCCCCAGTTAAGAGGACACTTATGTACACACTTGAAGCTATAGATGGCATTACCTCAGCACTGTGGTGCAAGAATTAAGCGTCTTTTCAAACAGCATCAAGCAGATTTCAGAGAAGCGTTAGCACGTGCAGAACATTCAACGTGGGACTTAGAGCTGGCAACCCAACCATCTCCAGTTCAGGCACCACCAAGCCCAGCAAACACATGAGTGGGCGTGATGCCTCAGAGGCCCCGTAAGAACTTAACTCAGGATCCTCCAGGAGAGGAGTGCAATAGCACACTGCTTTCATTTTACCCTTGAAGGGCTGAGAGAACATGGTCAAAGTTATGGGCATAAAAATAACTTGGTTAAGTTCAGGAAGATCTTTCAACCCCAGAGGGAGCAAATAAGAGCTACTACCCTCTAAAACCTACCAAGCCAAGATACCCACTTATGGTACATGCAAACCACATGACTGCTACCTCACCTACAGCACACAAGAAAGGAGATTTAGAATAAAAACACGATGAAAAGGGTAGTTGAGCCTACGACTTTTAAAAAGTCTAAAAGTTGAACTTCTCTGGTTGTCCAATGGATAAAAATCTGCCTGCCAATGCAGGGGACAAGGGTTTGATCCTTGGTCTGGGAAGATTTCACATGCCACAGGGCAACTAAGCCCGTGGGCCACAACTACTGAGTCTGCATCCTAGAGGCTGTGGTGCACAACAAGAGAAGCCACCACAGTGAGAAGCCTGGGCACCACAGCTAGTGAGGAGCCTCTGTTCGCTGCACCCAGAGAAAGCCCTGTGCACCAATGAAGACCCAGCACAGCCAAAAACTTAAAAAAAAAAAAACAATAATTGTTTTAAAAAGTCTAAAATCCAGTCTATGGGATAATGCTTAGGAGGACAAGGCAACCTCCCCAAGGTGGGGCTGGGAGCCAAAATCGAACTCCTTAGTACACAGACTCAATAAGGAAGCAGAAACATTGTCACTAGAGGGGTGTCGGGGGGCCCTGGAAGAGCAGAAGGGCGGTGGTCAGAGAGCTCAGGTACCACAATGGACCATTTTCTGACCTCCGATTATGTGGTTGGTTACTCACCAGGCATGACTTTCCTGAAACATTAACCTTCTGCCATTTTTCTGACACGTTCCCTTCCACATGCAAGTTTTCCTGGTCTACATCTGTCTAGGTTCTTTTTTTTTTTTTTAAAACAGCATTCCGTCATCTTCCTCCCTGGTCCCCATCCCAGAACTGTACCTTCTGCCTTCTTGAAAATATAATCTAGTGGGTTGTCCTATGCACTTCTGTGAAAATGCTTTTCTGCTATTTGAGATTTTTCCACCAGGCTATTTTTTTTCTCCTGAGTCTTCAAAAGGAAGATTCAACTTTTAAAAATGAAAAGAACTCCTATTGTCATTCAGATTTCCAGGGAATATGATGAGCAAGAGAAATGGCACTGAATTTAAACAGAAAATCAAATGAAGCCAAGAACATGGTAACTTATTAATCAGCAGTGAAAGGATGAACTACAAACAGTTTCAGAGCTGTTGGAACTAGTTTCTACAAAGACATTTGCATAAAAATACTGATTTTTTTTTAAAGTTCCTAAAATGCACTCAAAGCTAAGAAATACCTGGGAAGTAAGACACTTATCCTGAGACCAGAGGTTATATTCAAAGCCTGTGTTCATTACTATTCTGTAGAGAAATAATTTGAATTTTATGCTGACCAGTTTAAAAAAAAAAAAGTTATAACTTGGGGGAAAGGATTATAAGCAGTCTTCTAATTGAACACACTCATTTTAAAAGAAGGACTTTCGCCCGAGACTAGAGTCACATCTCGACAGCTTTTGTCCTGGTGTGCTAGAGTCCTCGGATAGAACCTGCTGGTCTTGATTCACTGGCGAGGGCAATCAGTGCCTCCGTGAGTGCCCAGATCAGAAACATGCCTTCCCTGGCTGCTAGATGGAGTAGATTGACAGGAATCTTTCTTTATACTCTTGGTGACTGCCGTGGTGCATTATAAACCCTTTTCTCTGTTCTTCTAGGGTTACTACAAAGTTCTGGGGAAAGGAAAGCTCCCAAAGCAGCCTGTCATCGTGAAGGCAAAATTCTTCAGCAGAAGAGCTGAGGAGAAATTAAGGGTGTAGGTGGGGCTTGTGTCCTGGTGGCTTGAAGCCACATACTGCGAAATTCATTAAATGTTAAGTGCTTTTCAAAAAAAATAAATAAATAAAAAAAATAAAAGAAGGACTTTCATTCTTTAAATAACTAGTGAGCACATTTTATGTGCCAGGTACTATACCAAGAGCTACAAAGTATACACACATAAACTTCAGTAATGGTTTATTTTTCAAAATAACTGCAATGCAAAAATGATGCACGTTAAGGAAACCTATTAACTAGATATATCACATTAGTTCATAAAATACAATTTCTAATTAGCGTCTCAACAGATTCTGAAAACACCTGACAAAAATTCAACACCTCTTCCTAAAAACTGCTGCTCATTATTTACAATGGGGTCAGATTGTTCAGGAAGTCAATTCACTATAATATTTTTACAAAAAAAAAAATCTTTAAGTGATAGTAAAGACAACAACAGTAACATTTAAACTGGAAAAAAAAACACTCCCTCTATGATGTAAAGCATAGAAAATCTGAGGACTAAATCATATCTCTGGTGCAAATATGTTTTTGTATATCATATGTACACACAGCAAAAAGGACCCACGAGAAACAAGAAGACATTTAAGAGATAAAAGGTAAAAGAGCAGCTAATTTTTTTTCATTTTGATATATATTAAACTATATTAAAATATTATTTATGTTATAATGTGATCAATTTTATCAAAGAAAGGCACACAGAGCAAGTAGGGGAAGAGTGAGGGTGGGAAAGAGGCACAAAATAAGCCTAACTGACTTTCGAAAACCCCAGATGCCACTTATAGGACAAAGGCGATAGCCAGAACCATGGGCTACTTGGTCATGAGGAGTTAGCCAACGTGTGTCCCATGTGGTTGGCATGATAAGATGAGGGGGAATAGTGAGAGCTCCTCACTGAACCAGGCCTGGAGAAAGCGCCTTGGGAATCTGTGGAACCAGCCCGACAGGTTATTCCTCTCAGGCCTGCCCTTCCCCGCCCTCCCCCTCTGGTTTCACCTGCTGTGTAAACACCGCAAGCTGGGCGTCCAACCGTCCCTGCAGGCAGGACCGGCAAGGAAGCAGGGAGCTCCTTAACCTGGACCCAGAAAGGGGCTCACCCACACGGCTGCAGGACCCAAGGCCCTGGGCCTCACCCGCCCGTACCTGTTGAAGCATCTCTTCGGCAGCATTGAGTTTCACCTGGTGCCCTTCCAGACACACTTCCAGGTCCCGAATCTTCTCTCCCTGGGCTTCCACTTGGTCTGTGAGGACACTCACCTGTCCCAAGAGATAAAGCACAGGTTGAGGATCAGGACTGGCTCCCCACACACCACTGACCCTGGATGCGAGAAGAAGGGCTATTCTTTTTGGCGGGTGGCAGGTGGTGGAAATGTCCTAGATGAAGGAAACCCAGGTTATTTTCTTACCTGGCCAGGAAGTCTCAGCCACCACCCTGACAAGGTCAGTCACATTTCCGACTCTTGACAGACTCAGGGGGAAAACACCCAGCGGCCACAAGAGTGGCCTCCCGGCTGGACTCTGGCTCTCTATGCCTCCACAGGGCTCCCTCGGCTGGCTTGCCAGGGCTTCTGCCACCTCACGTGGAAGCACAATCCAAACTTCTGTGCAGACGAGCCAATGACCTTCCCCCTCTCATCAGGGTGTGAGGACCGCTCACCTATCAGGCGAGGGTTCTGAAGCAATTAAGGAATGTGGGACGTAAAGGGCATGTATTAGCACTGACAACACTTGGCTGCAGAGAGGGTTTGTGCTTCACAGGCCAAAACATGACTCTAAGTCATAAATATATACAAGCCACACTGCGTAGACAGTGGCAGGAAAACAACTGTCTTTCTGAAGAACAGTGAGACTGTCTATTGGAATTGTTAGTTCATAAAAATCCATTTACAATAAGTCATTTAAACTGTTCCCGAAATACAGACTGAGAGGATTTTCATAGCCTTCTCTATCAGCAAACAGCCTCAGGACCCTTTTTCCTTGTTTGTTATTAAAAGGTGACTCAGAGCAGAAAGAGGAAGAAAGCGCATGAGAAACCTCTGCCAAAATAAAGAAATCAAGTACTGGTAAACTGAGATCTTCTACAGCCTTCTTGTTTTTAACCAATGGTTGACTCATCGCTATTTACATATACATGATGGTAAATTATTTCTCAGTCTGTAAAGGAAAGATAGCTGGAGCACGAGCCTTAGTGTGAATTCCTTTATGAGTGTTTAAACAAACTTTATGAATTATCTCCCTTTTACAGAGGAACTAATCTTAATGAATACGACTGCTTTAAGCCTTTCATTTTTATGTTCCTAAGTGATTAATGAATCATTGAAACATATTCCTGGAGCTGATGCATGGTGTGCTAATATTTCGATTATAATCCCCAAACGGGCACCTTATCCTTGCTGCCTAACATGATCAGCAGTCTGGGCCCTTCCAACTACTTACTCTACTTCCAAAAGAGTAGCATTCCAGGGGTGGCCTTTGCTCCTTGGGTCCCAGAGTTTCTGTTTGGGAAGGATATGCTGTGATTAATCTTACTGTGAAGACTGATACCTAGAGAGTCTGTACCCAACTGTGGTGTCATGCACTGGGGTACCCAGAAGAATAATGCATGGTCTCTGGCCTCCTATAGCTTATAGCCCAGCTACTCATACAACTCAGGATACACAGGGCTACGAATACTCTGAACATGAATACTCAGTCAAAGTTATGAATGGAGGAGAGGTGTAGAAAATTGGGACGAAATATGTAAAGATTCTAAATGTGACCTTTATTCAAGAAAAATATTTTTTGAGCCCCTACTACATGCTAGGAATAATTTTAGAAACTGAGGGGATACAAAAGTAGAAGAAGAAGAAGAAAAAAAAGATGACAATCTTTGCATTCAGAAGTTACATTCTAATGAAGATATATTAATAAAAGATTTTGGTTTTATTTGCTTTTAATTCTGGAAGCAACAAATTTTGCCCTGTCTGATTCCCCTTGTTCTTCTGCAGGTAAACCCAGGAGAATATTCTGGAGCAAGGGCTCCAATGAGTTGGGTCTGGCTGAGCTGCGTTGTGAATTAAGCAAGGCTCTCCCATGCTGGGGGTCATGTCCATATGCCATGGAGCCTCTAGAGACAGTTGTGAGCACGTAAGAGCAACTCTGACAGCCTGTCTACAAGCTCCTGGAGGAATAGAAACCACTACAATGGCCAGAAGGAACCTGACGCCCTACAGTCCGTGGGGTCACAAAGAGTTGGACACGACTTAGGGACTGAACAACAGCAACGATCCACTTCTGACTTTTCTTGTAAGCAGCTTCCCGACTATGCTAGGATTATTTTAATAAGGATTATTCAAGAATTTGGGATTTTAAAACTATCAAAGAGAGTACTTCTGTATTAAACTGTAGTCCCCTAAATTGCTGTGGTTGTTTAGTTGCTAAGTCATGTCTGACTCTTTTGTAACCCCATGAACTGTAGCCTGCCAGGCTCCTTCTGGTCATGGGATTTCCCAGGCAAGAATACTGAATTGGACTACCATTTCCTTCTCTAGGTCCTCTAAATAGGAATGTCTTAATTCAGCCAGGAAGGTTCCTGCTTCAATAGCTTGCAATTTCATACTGTTTGTAGCAAAATTCTAAATTGGACACATTCATTAGTCATGTCATTGGGATGGAGGTTAAAATTACACACCCCTCAAAACATCTGCACTCTACTGCTCTATATAATCTGGCCCCTGCTACCTCTCTGAAGGCAGTTCCCAGGCTTCTTCATGGTCACCAGCTCCAGCCACACAGGCCCTTCCTGTTCTTCCCACACACCAAGATCACTCCCACCTCAGAGTGTGCGCTGGATGGACCACCTCCTCTGCCTGGAATGTGCTTCTCCCAGTCTCCATGGGGCTCCCTCCCCAGTTCCTTAGGTCTCCTCCTATCAGGGAGGTCTTCCCTGACTACACAGTCCTTATCCTGCCTTATTTTCTTCCATAGTATTTATCATCGCCAGAAACATTTTATGATGTTTATTGTACATACACACACACACATGCATGGAAGCTTGAGAACAAGGACTTTGTCTATACTCTTCACAGCTACCTCCCCAGCACCTAAAACCAGTGTCTACTGAGCTGTGGGCATGCAAACATTTTTTAATAAATAAATCAATGAAGTAAAGAAAAACAATCCTAGGATGCAAAATTGTGTAGTTGTATATTTGGCCTGAGCTTAATTTTTTAAAATAGGGGCAGGACAGGAGAAGTAAAAAGATTGGAAGAAAGGGGCAACGTGTTAAATTCTTTTTGACGTCCCAAAGTTTCTAAAATAATCATATATTCTATCAATACTTCTATTCATAAAATAAAGTGAAATGAATAAAGAAATAAGGTAAAATAGAAGGGGAAAAGTCAAACATACTGTAGCCTCTAAACACTAGTGCTAACTTTAGTGCTGTAAGCTAAGGCCCGTAGTCTAGGGAGGGGCCCAGAATCCTACACCTGCCTCCTCCCTTCTGTTCCACTATCAGTCTTAACCACCACCCTTGAAGTTCTTTTTTAGGAGCTGGGATTAAGATATTAGTCTTAATATTCTCCAAATCATCAGTCACAGTGACTGATGCGTAAACAGCACGCAGCTTTTCAGAATGCGAAGCAAGTTTTCAGACCCAAAACTATCTTTGACTCTTTGCTTCTGAAAAGTTTTGGAGTTCCTTTCTTCAAAGTAAAGAATCCACTTGCAATGCGGGAAACCTGGGTTCTATCCTTGGGTTGGGAAGATCCCCTGGAGAAGGGAAAGGCTACCCACTCCAGTATTCTGGCCTGGAGAATTCCATGGACTATAGTCCATAGGGTCGCAAAGAGTTGGGCCTGACTGAGCAAATTTCACTTTCACTTTTCTTCAAAGTAAGAGCATCACCAAAGGCTTATTAACCCATGTTAACAGCTCCAAGGGATTTGGCCTCAAAGTGATCAGTTTGGATCCAACTCCAGAAGAACTGAGGCTGATCCTGTGAGCATCCATCCTGGGGCTTTTAAAGAAGCTTTGTTTTCCTAGTGACATGAGGACACATCTTATCTCCTTTGCAAGATTCCTGGAGGACAGGGCCCCATTTAATCAGCCTGGTCACAGAGCTTCCAGTGCATAGAGGGAAGTACTCTCATAGTCTGTGATAAATAAATGAATCCATTCACAGCCTCCCAAAGCCAACTATGTCCCCAGTTACTTTCTGCTTTGTTTCAGAAAAAGTCTTTTGAGAAACATACACTCTGGGAACAGGAGAAACCCCGCAGAAAAAAACCCTTAGTACTTCCCTCCCACTTAAAGCAGCTACAGAGTTGGAGGTAACAGAACAAAGTGATTCCCACCAGAAAGGACTCACCTGTAATATGAGGGACTCCTTATCTCCTTCTAGACGTGCTAAGCGTTCCTGGTATGTTTCATTACCGGCAGCACTGTGGTGATTTACCTGGGACTAAAGGGAAAAGGGAAAAAACACACACTTAAAAAACTGGCAAAACATCTTACCAAGTTCCAGATGAAGTATGCAACTGGTGAGGACAGTTTCACTGATTATCTATGCAAACAACCCACCTCAACAGGAAGCCACAAGATGTCGAAACCACTTCAAGGAGGACCAGACCAGATGCCAGTGATAGGTGTGCCATGAAAGTTGGCAAAACCACCCCCTGGATGACCTCACCTTTGGCTAGAAAGGCTCTCATGGAACTCCAGACCCGGCGGTGCTTGACGTGACTGGGCGTGTTGGGTCTGGTTTGGTTGGAGGCACAGCCTGCCAGCTGCACCAACAGCAATAAGGGTCCACCTCTTTGAGGAGACCAGGGAGCTGATACCATCCACCAAGGAACCCTGTGGGAACAACCCCGGCACAGACATCGTCTCCTGACTCTCCTGCCAAGGTTCTCCAAAGCCGAGGCACACTTTACTGCGTGGAGGCCCATCCTGAACATTGCAGAGAGCATGAAGGATGAGGGATGTCAACTGCAAGGCTCTTCATCTACTCACATGTTCCCTTCCGGGAGTGGACAATCTCACCCCTCAATAAGGGCTGTGACAGTCAAGGTGGACATGGAGTTGCTGCAGTGCTAGAGCTGAGAGGAGTAAGCCAAGATGAAACAGCTTGAGAAGAACCCAAATGACTGCCAGAGGATCTCCGGGGCCAAGCAGAAGGAAAACACAGGAAATACAAGGAAGCCAGAAACCATGGAAATCAGAGGTGAGGAAGGTTTGACACAGCAGAGGAGAGGCAAATCTTATAAAATATCTTGAGCTAGAGACAGGAGCTGCAGTCACTTTCTGGGTGTGTCTGCCCTGGTAGTAGGCAGGGAGGAGGGAGGTAGCTGCTAATGGAACTGAACAGGACCAGCATCTCCCACACACCCTTCCCTCCACAGTGAGTTTAAGGCCCAAATCAGAACCACATTCCAATCATCAGAATGGGCTGTCCAATCCTTTTTCATTAAGAAAAGACATCACCTTCCTTCCCTTGTCCTGCCCCTTCCCCAGTGCACTGCCTAGGTGAGGGCAGGTGGCGGAGCCAGGCCTGGCTCTAAAAAAGAAACAGGGACCAAGAATTCTTTATTCAAGCCTTGGGGTGTCACTTTTGAGAGAAGTACCAGCTGTTTGTTGAAGGTGCAGTGGGAGGGTGAGCCCAGGGGCCATTTCCCAGGGCGGCTGTGCCAGACACAGGCCAGACAGACAGGACACCCCTGCCATTCCCCTGCCTCTTCCTCCAGCCCCTCTCCAGTCTTCGTCTTGTTCATTGTTATGGACGCTCTTTCATATCATAAACAAAGGGCCTTGACAATCACCAAAGGCTTCTCTGTGTTGAGAGCAGTTTATTATTATTCCATTAATCAATATTCCAGTCATCACAAAGGCAAACACTGACTAGTATCCAAAGATATAATTATAACCAACCTTTTCTCAGAACCTAACGAGAGAGGAAAATAGTTTTTTAACAGCAGGTCAATTGCTTCTCTGTCCAAGAACTCACATGATGGTGATTTTGAGAGGAGAGAGAAAAAGGAAAGGACCCAGGCATCCAAGTGAAGCTGTGCATGCCCAAACCCAGTGCCAAAGTCAGCACGTGCACAGGGCCACCCAGCACTGGCAGCTGCCACTTGCCCCACAGGAGGTGAAGGGAAGGCTCCTTCCACAAGACTCCAATAAACTACCTTACCACCCGGGCCTCTGTCAGATGGAGTGGTGGGTTCATGCAGTAAAAGATCTACCCACACAATCACCCAGAGAAGCAGCTAGTTGACAAAAAAAAAAAAAGAAGTTGACATCGTAAGTTCAGTTAATACACAAACTGCATGTCATAGAATCATAGAAGTAGATTTTAAAAAAAAGATATGAATCCATTCTAGCAGTCAATGGAAAAAGGGAAGCACAACTGAGTTAAAAGATGCACAGATTCATATGATAAATTCCAGGTGACTCTAGGAGAAGCACAACTCTTCCTAAGGAAGGGAGAAACTTCCCTTCTTTTCATAGAGAGACTCTGTGTAGTGGGATAAACAACATTCATGGTGATAGCCTCACAGTAAACAGAGCCAGCAGAACTCACTGCTCTTGTACAATGCTCTCAAACAGGTCAAAGGTTAGTCAATTCATGGGCCAGAGATCGAAGCAATTCCATGGAGACTAATACAACGTGGTCCAAGCACTGTGCTCTAGACACAAAGCAGGCAGTAAGGCAGAGATCACCATGTGCCAGGCACCGTTGAGACCACTTTACATATACTAATTCATTTAATCCTTCCCACAACTCTGCTAAAAGGGTGCTATTTTTATTCTAATTTTACACTGAAAGAAACTGCAGCACAAAGTGTATGGACAAGGCACAAATGGATTATTTGTCTAAGTTGTGTGTGTGTGTGTGTGTGTGTGTGTGTGAGTCGCTCAGTCGTATCGGACTCTGCAACCCCATGGTTGCCCGCCAGACTCCTTTGTCCATGGGATTCTCCAGGCAAGAATACTGGAGTGGGTTGCCATTTCCTTCTCCAATTATGCTTCATAATATTAACAAATACTTTTGTTTATAATTCAAACTTTTGTATATACATGTGTTGTTTTCATATATTGTCTAAGTTACTATATATTAAATTAGTAAGCTCTCTGTTATAGCTTAATAGAGGAGCAGATCGGTATAAATTTTGTTTCATACATTGGGATAAGAAAGTTCACTTAAAGTATAATATTTAAAAATGCTCTATGAACCTAAATATTCATTAATAGAGGAAAGGATTTTAAAAAAAAAACTATGGTTCACCAATATCATGTACAACTTGTAGCATCTTAACATATGAGGCAAGTATTTACGAACCATCCTACAAATAAAAGACATACTGCATAGTGAAAGCAGCAAGATTAAAAGAATCATACAGTGTGATACTGAAAAAATACTATCCAGGGACTTCCCTGGTGGTCCAGTGGCTGAAAC
Organism: Cervus elaphus; assembly: GCF_910594005.1. NCBI lineage: Eukaryota > Metazoa > Chordata > Mammalia > Artiodactyla > Cervidae > Cervus > Cervus elaphus. Next base: position 58,144,657 of record NC_057815.1, read on the forward strand.
TCTGTGCTTCCAATGCAGGGGGCCCAGGTTCGATCTCTGGGCAGGGAATTAGAACCCACCTGCTGCAACTACGACCAGGAGCAGCCAAATAAAATAAATAATAAAGAAAAATTACTGTCCAGTTCCATAAGTATTGATAAATGTATGAAAACAAATCAAGTGTCTGGAAGGTTACAGAACAACCCTTAACAGTGCTCTCTTCTGGGACAATTTCTGGGCTATGAATAGCTGGGACTGGGAGGTTTGGTCAAGATTGGTTTTTACTTTAACCACAATATTTGAGCTTTTTACAAAAATATATTTACTCGAGTAATTAAAATATATTTCAAAGGCTAGAAGCAGTGTTTGAGAAACTAGAAGAGTAGTTCTAGGAACTTTTTTCCTCCCCTACAGACTTGAGTGGCTTCCCAGGTGGCACAGTGGTAAAGAACCCACCTGCCAATGCAGGAGACCTAAGAACCACCAGTTCAATCCCTGGGTCAGGAAGATCTCCTGAAGGAGGAAATGGCAACCCACTCCACTATTCTTGCCTGGAGAATCCCATGGTCAGAGGAGCCCATAGGGTCTTAGAGTTGGACTCGACTGAAGCGACTGAGCGCACACACAGCAGACTTGAGGGGCATGTCCTCTGCCGGCAGTCTGCACGTGCAACTGCTGCTCGTGGCAGAAAGGTCCCTCCCTCAACCCAAGTCACCATTCTAGAGGAACAGAGCATATTCCTCTCAAAGAGTGTGCAAAAGTCACTGCTCTTCTCCAGCAAGTTTTTTAAATGTATTAAACAGCAGTGAGACAATGTCCCAGACAAAAGTCTGCTGTATTATCATCCTTTGCTTTTGGTGAAGTTCAGAGTCCTGTGTTTTCTCTTCTACACAAGGTTGACAGCTCTCAGGAAAACTGCACACAAGCCTTAACCGGGCATAGACCAGGATAAAATACCACTTCTACTTGAAGAACCTGGAAAGCATCAGAAAACAGGGCCAAGAAGATTATTTTAGAATCACCTTGTTGAATGCCAACATTCATTAGCCAAAGGTGTGGATTTGAGCTTTAGTGAATAAAATGCATTGTCTTCCAATAATTGAGCAATAAGTTCAGTCACTTGTTGGCATCATTCTTGGATTATAAAATGTCAGTATCATCAGGGCATTAAAAAGCCAGATGGTTATGAAAATTATTGAAAAACAAAAAGACAGAGTTGGAACACAACTCTGCTTTGCCCCACTTTAAGAAGAGCTTGCTTTGTCAGAGGGTACACCTGCTTCCTTAATTCTAACAGTGGCATTGCGGTAGAAGGTTTGGATCAATACTGAGATCATCAACTGATCCCTGAGTGATTCCAAGGTTTGGGAGTCTCTGAAAAGTCTGGTCCACATTCTCTATTAGGTAAATCAGTGGTGGAGTGTTTGCCCAGCTCTCCATGCATGAAGTCAGAAAGAGAGAACCATGTCAACATTTCACTGAGAAGGAGAAAGTCACACTCCATTCTGAAGGAATCTAATAGAAAATGCTAAGTTTGTATTCCTCCCCACCTGGGACAGCAAGTGATCTAAAGAGAGTTCTGTACAGTTCTACTCTATTAAGGATGCTCATCCCACTGATGAATATATATATATTTTTAAAAAGAGGTCATTTTTCAACTCATTGTTAGTCCCTAGGCTGGATCTATACAATGAAATTCTGATGTACTAAGGTGTAATACACATATATTTGATCAAATTTTCTCCTCTTCTCTTTTGATGGTTATTTCTACAAATGTGACAGAGGGGAAAACTGAATCTTCTCATCCAAACTTTCTATGATCAGAGCTATTCTTAAAACTACAATTCATGTTAGTTACCTGATATAATATTTTGTGGGACCAAGAGATATCGTGAAGGCAAGGGATCTGTGTACACTATGGAAGTGAAGAGGCAACTACAGATTGCCACTGCCACGTGCTCTTGCATCTCTTACTGAGGGATGACAGTGAAGTATATACCCTCTCTTATATCACAGAAATGAATCAGCACCGGGTGTTCTTGTGTGTATATTGTCAATAACACAGAAACTTTAGCCAAGACTATTGAAGCCAAGCCACCTTTGCTTCTATCAAAGCTTTGCTATCAAGAAGCTGGGCAAAGTCTTGGATAAAGGAATCCATCCTGTAAAACCCATATCTCTTCAAGGGAAATATAAAACACAACTCAGAAATACCACATCCAGGTCTTCCCCAGATGATCGACATCACTAACAGAGAAATGCAAATCAAAATTATGATGAGGACTTCCCTACTGCTTCAGTGGTTAAGAATCTTCCTGCCAATGCAGGGGACATGGATTCCATTCCTGGTCTGGGAAGATCCCACATACCATGGGGCAACTAAACTCGTGTGCCACAACTACTGAGTCCCCATGCCCTCCACAAGTTAAATTGCTGCAATGAGAAGTCCATACACTAGAGAGTAACTAGAGATAGCCCTTGCTCACCATAACTACAGAAAACCTGGGCACAGCAACAAAGACCCAGCATAGACTTAATTAAATAAATAAAATTTAAAAAGAAAAAACAATGAGGTACCACCTTACACTGGTCAGAATGAGCATCACCAAAAAGTCTACAAATAATAAATGCTGGAGAGGGTGTGGAGAAAAAGAAATCTGCCTATACTGCTGATAGGAGTGTAAACTGCTGCAGCCACTATGAAAAACAGTATGGAGGTTCCTTAAAATATTAAAAATGGAGTTACCACATGATCCAGAAATCCCACTGCTGGGCATTTATCTGGAGAAAACTTTAATTCAAAAAGATATATGTACACCTAGCCAGGACATAGAGATGACCTAAATGTCCATCAACAGATGAACAGATAGGAAGATGTGACATATTCTTATAATGGAGTCTTACTCAGCCATAAAAAGATTGAAATAATGCCATTTGCAGCAACATGGATGGACATAGAGATTATCATGTTAAGTTAAGCAAGTCAAAGACAAATAGCATGTAATATCACTTACTTATGGATCTAAAATATACAAACGAACTTATTTATAAAGCATAAACAGACTCACTCTGGCCACCTGATGTGAAGAGCCAACTCACTGGAAAAGACCCTGATGCTGGGAAAGATTGAGGGCAGGAGGAGAAGGGGGTGACAGAGGATGAGATGGTTGGATGGCATCACCGACTCAAAGTACATGAGTTTGAGCAAGCTCTGGGAGGCAATGAAGGACAGGGAAGCCTGGCATGGCTGCAGTTCATGGGGTTGAAAAGAGTTGGACATGACAGTGACTGAACAACAACAAACCGACTCACAAACATAGAAGCAAACTTATGGTCACCAAAGGGGAAGGGGGCAGGGAGGGGATAAATTAGGAACTGGGGATTAACATACACACACGAGTGTACATAAAACCGATAAACAGCAAGATCCTACTGTATAGCACAGGGAACTATGTTCAAAATCTTGTAATAACCTATAAAAGAACCTGAAAAAGAATATCTGTATCTATATAACTGAATCACTTTGCTGTATAACAGAAACACATTATAAAATCAACTATACTTCAATTTAAAAAATAAAAGTATTTCCCAGGCCTTGAGAGTGACATTGATGAGTCCTCGGGAACAGTGACAATACAGCGTCTTGACTCCACAGGCTGTGGCTCTCTTTCTAGAAGACCCAACATACTATTGATGCTGGGACTGGGCAGGCCTAATGTACAGCTCCAGCAGTCTACAGCCTATAGTGGGGTTATGTTCTAAGCCATCTCTGAATGAAGAGACAGACTTCACAATGAGGGAGCAGGCATGCAGGGTGATCTATGGTTGGGGGTCATGGAGTTGAGCATGCTAGCTAATCAGCCTCAGTCATTAGGAGAGAAGTGGGAGGGTGGAGAGAGGACTGTATGGGCCCAGGACACATAGGACTGACCACCAAGATTCCAGCATGAACAGAGTCTCTATAGAAAGGGCATTTGGGGCTACACAAAGCTTAATCTGAGTCCTGCCTCCTACCTCTTCCATGGGTCAGTGAATAAGGGGTTTACCCTTAGTTAAGTTCCTCACACACCAAGAGCTGGATGTTAGCAGACTTGAGAAATAACGGGTTTTCCATATCTTGGGGGTATTTCATTTTTATTAGGGGTGAGTTATCAGAGGATATTTAAGATGCCCCCCCAAACCTGCATCATTAGTTGTACAAAACAAAAACAAAACCCTCAGTTTCCCTCTTGCTTTCTTGCTGAGAGAAAGCAACAGGCTGGGATCATTACCTTTGCTGTAACTATTTGGCACAAGTGAGGGTTACCATCTTCTTGGAGATTTTCTCACCCCTCCCAGCCTCTGATGCGAAGCTTGGATGGTTGAATCCTTCCTCTGAATTTTTAAACTGAGGAACAGAAAATGGTAGCAGTTGTGCTAGAAGGTTCTGAGGTTGTCAGTGGCCATGCCTTCTGAGGTTGCCAGTGGAGGAAGTTGGTTTGTGACAGGAGTCAGCTAGGAAGCCAGCATTCATGGAAACACAAATGAAAGCCAAGAAAGAGATTGGTGGCATTCTCACCCTGGTTCTTGCTGTCCAAAGACAATGATATAACCCTGCGCTTCCTGTTGGTCCCCTGTTGGCCTGTAGTGGCTCAAACCAAGTTTCAGTTACAGGCAACCAAAGTCCTGGCTAAAGCATTTGTCTCAGATGGTGACCAGTCCAGTAAGTGAAATTTACTCCTGTGGAAACACACTCACTAGAAAGCATTCCTGCTACTTGGATACAGTACTGAGTTACAAAGGGATCCTGCCTACTGTTTCCTGAATTGCTTGAACTGGCAATTGTTAAGGAAGAATTGTCAGTTCGGAGCCAACTATAGCTAAAACCAGGATTATCATCAAGGGCTAACAGGGATCTGCTCTGTGGCACAGGGCGTGTCTGTGTGGGATGCATGGGGAGGAAAGAGGCACCCACTCTCCTTCATGTGTGAGACAGGTGACTTTACGTCCACTACCTGTTTGCCTCCATTCCTACCTCTCCAGTAGAGCAAGAAGGTTAAGAAGGGAATAATACAAGATGCATTAGGCCCATGGGCATCAACTAGATGTGTGTGGAGGAGAGATAAAACAAAGAAAAATAGGTTAAACACAACAAAAATGAACAGGAATCTAAAGTAGGGCTAAAAGACATAGGGTGGATGGGAAATGAATAAATGAAGGGCAGTAAGAACACAAAAACAGGGACTTTCTTGGTGGCCCAGTGGCTAAGAATCAGCCTTCCAATGCAGGGGACATGGGTTCGATCCCTGGTCGGGAAACTAAGATCCCACGTGCTGTGGAGCGACTATTAAGCCTGAATACTGCAGAACCCATGTGTCACAACTAGAAAAGCCCACGCACCACCACAAAGACCCAGCACAGCCAAAAAAAAAAAAAAAAAAAAAACACACAATACCTAACAACATGTTTAAGAAGTTATGTTGAAAGAATAACCTGCCCTACATAGCTGTACAAATGCCAGGTCTGAGCTACAGCTTCCCTGCTCCCACCCTTTGCTCATCTGGACTTCAAGGCAGGGGAGTCCCTGGGGAGATTGTTGGGACGGGGCTTCCCTATTCATGTACAGAATTCCGACAGCCTCCTCCTCCAAAAGGCAGGACCTCCTGTGCAGAATGGCAGCTGGGAATAATCAGGAGGCGGGGCTGCACTAACCATGCCCAAGCTCAGGTAGGTCACCTCATCTCAAGCTTAAATAGAGGAAGTCATACCTCACAGAGGGACAGAGAGGGTCAGTTAGGTCATTAAACACAAAGACGTGTGGGAATAAATGTGCAGTGCTCTTTTGAGCAAGATGCTCTAATGCTTCCTCTGTGTAATATAAACAGTTTTTGAATGATCGTGGAAACATGGAACTCATTTAAATGGCTTTGTTTAAGCTAAAAGACCAAAACGTAGTTAGACACAGCTCATCCCTTGCACTGATGACTTTAATTAACTCATTCTTTTTGTGCAAGAGAATAAAAAAAGGGCAACATTTCCCATAGACACCTATGAAGTATCTAAAGATCTGAACAAACAACCCAAGGGAACAATAACCCAAATGCTTTGGGGCTGGAAAGAAACAAAGTGCCTAAGGAACAACATAGAACCCACTGTTAGCTAAGAGCTCTGGAATCACGCCTGTGGTGCCAACAGCTGAGAACCTGTTCTTTCCATTGTCCCTGAAAACGTGCCCACGTTCAGAGTCATATCTACATGGCCACAGTCTTTCTTTTCTATGAGCATCCTACTACCGTAAGTCCTCGGTGCTACATACATGCTTACGATCACCACAAAGAGAATTTCAATAGCTAATAATGACCGATCATAAAGACCTAAATTTTTTTTCTGTTCCAATCTGAAACTCAGGTCAATTAGTTAAACATGAGTTTTCCAGCTGAACCCCCAGCCAAGCCCCTGGCAGCTTCCTCAGAGTCATCACCCTCTGACTCTAGTGGCCAGTCAGATTCCCCAATGCTTGCTCACTCTTGGCCTGGTCCCTCCATTGTACTGAGTAGCTTGGCCAAGGGATGGCCATATTAGGTCTCTGCAGAGTTCTGGAGGGGGAGAGTGCCACAGATGCAGGCCATGAGGAATCCCCAGGAGTCTGACTCTTTCACAGGCTGGCTGGCCTCTGCCGGGAGGGTGTGCCTTCCTCCTGTGCTCTGGTACATTCTCAGGGGTGTTGAGTGAGGGCAGTTCTGCAGCATTCCTTTGGGGGCATGTCCTAGGGGACCTCCTGTCAGCATGGCTCCTCACTGAATATGAGGAAAGAGCTGGTTCCAGAAGAGTCAGGTGGGGTGGAGGAGAGGTCGCATGGGGGTATCATTTGGTATGCAGGCATGGAGTGTGGGAAAAGCCTAAAGCAGTCAGCTCGCCAGTGAGACAGCTCCAGTCATGTTTCCAGGCTGCCTAGTCAAGGGGATCATATCAAATCCAGAAAACCATCTCAAGGGAGCCATGGCTGCCAGGCCCAGGGAGATGTCAAAGTCACTAAGGCTATACTTCAAGCTTAGGACCACCACTCACATATCAAGCTTTTTAGAAACTTGGAAAGTGTAGACCTTAAAAAATAAGGGTGAGGGGGCTTCCCTTGTCCAGTGGATAATAATCTGCCTTGCAACACATGGGACATTGGTTCAATCCTTGGTCTGGGCACCCAAGAGCCTGTGCTCTGCAACAAGAGAAGCCACCGCAATGAGAAGCCCACATACCTCAACTGGAGAGTAGCTCTCACTCACCTCAACTAGAGAGAGCCCATGTGTGCAGCAACGAAGACCCAGTGCAGCGAAAAATAAATTAAAAAGTAATAAAATTACACATTAAAAAGGGGGGAACCAAAAAATTTAAAAATAAAAACTAGATAAAAGCTACAATTCCTATTACATGGTTCAGGTGTAACAGGCAAGGAAGCCAAATGGAATGAGTGCAGGCAGGTGCTTGTAAAAAGGAAAACCTCTCCTCAATATTTTGGTTAAGGAGTTTAAGGGCCTTCTGGGAGTTATTATAAAACCACTTTTTCTAGATAAGGAACAGCTAAGCCAATCCACTATCTTTGGCACAGAGCTTCTTTGAAATGCAGTGTGAACAGAGCACAATCAAATCCTTAGCTACCAGGAGTCCAACAAGAGATCTTATCCTGACTTTGACCTCCTTATGCCCTTGGTTGCAATTTTGTAAGAGGTTACTGAGGGTTGCTGGTGGGGTCGTCACTATCAAATATTTCACCATTAGGGAAGAGCAAAGCAAAATTCACAAACAGCAAATTAAATACGGGGTCAACCAATGTTTATGCAATCATGTTTCATTCATTTATCTATTCAGTGACTCAAATATTCCTGAACACTTATGAGGTGCCACGCTCTGTGCTAGGCAGTCCCTGCCTTGAAAAAGCTCTGTAGTTGTACAGTTAGATGTGATAAGCCAGCAGCAGGGGCACAGGGGATGGACGAAATGATGATACCTTCAAGGGAGTGAAGAGACTTTATAGTGGAGTCCTCACTTGAAAGACTGTCTTGAAAACAATGAAGGAATTCCCCCAGGAGAAGAAAGAACAGCACCTTTGGAGAGAGTCTTCCTGATACAGCTAGGCTATTCATGAAACCATGCCAATCGCCACCCTTCAGCTACTCTGGTCTCCCAGAACTAACACAGAAAACAAAGGATGTCTTGAAGACTATCTGTAAGCTTTCCAATCAAGGAGCTGGTGTGATGTGCATGAAGGCTTGTAACTGATCATCCTGGAAAGTAGAATCAGAAGAGAGAGGAATGCATTTGATTAACCAAGATCTTGTTCCAAAATAGCAGCCTTGCATGAGCTTAGTCTCTGCTAATTCTCTTGATCACATGGCTGGATGCATAAGGAACCTACAGCACTTGACTGTAGAAGTGGTATTTATAAGTGTGCTGGTGTCTTGCAAAGGGGTTATATTAAAACCAGAAGCAGAATAAAAACAGGAGCCTCTTTGGGTAGCGCTCTTTCCTCATCTTGCCAACTCTAAACCTAATTCATGATTATTAAAAATACCTGTCAGAGACGGGCAGCATCAGGTGTCAGGGTTGGGGATAGCAGGGGCACTGTGACTTTTAATGATTCACTTGGAATCATTAGAAGTAAACTGCCTGATGTTTCTTGGCCCTTCAGATAGAAGGTTCAGACAATCCAAGAATCAAACAGGCATGAAAGATCCATAGGTGGAAAATATGGGAGTAGGTAAAGGCCAAAGTAAGGGGCTGATCCTTTGGTCAAAAGAATTTTGTTAGCCCTACAAGATGCCCAAATGGGAATGAATTCTGGGGAAAATGAATGAGAAATGTTGCTTGGGAACTAGAGGTGATAAGAACATTACAGAAGGACTTTGAAAGCTTTCTTAGGGACAAAGCCAGTGTGAGGTGGGTTTGGGGGTAAGTAACCAGGAAGGAGTGCAGATGGTGAGTTTTTAGCCTGCTTTCGATTTCAAGATTCCCGATGATGAAAGGAACGTAAGTCCTATAAGGCAGCAGAGAGAGAAGAACATAGTCAGAGAGTTTTGTTTTTCTCTAAGAATTACAGAGGCATTTTCTGCCAAGGACAAGGGACAAGTAGGCAGGGTAGAGTAAATAAACAGAAGAAACAATCAGAGAATAAGAGGATGTGGAACAGCTTTGGGTCAGGAGGACAGGATACTGGGATAGCCTTGGCAGAGAGAGGGGACTCTTGATCTGTGAAATCAGAGGAAGCTAATAAATAATGGTTGTGAACACTTACATTTTGTGGTGAAGGGGAAGGAAGATGAGACACTCATCTATGTGGCTAATTTCTTAGTAGGTGGTGACATCAAGTGAGAGGGGGTCAAGGTAGGGGACTGATGGGAAAGTATGAAAGAGCTGATACAGGGGTGAGGTGGACGGAGAATGCAGGAAGGAGCCAAGTGACACCCCCCACCCAGCCACCACGTGCTGTTGCCAGCTCACAGAACTGCCAGTGGCTGCACTGCTCTGGAGAACCTGCAAGCTACTCAGCAAATGACGCTGGTATGATGCCACTTTACACCCAGCTGGGAAGAGGCATGAGGGCCTCTTCAAACGGCTGGTACACAGGAGTCACAGGCGCTGGTGGTCAGAGATGGCAGAATTTGAGCTCCTAAATTATATTGGGGAATATAATGGGTGGGTACGCTGGGTGCATTGGCTAAAAATGGGATGTACCCTTGGGAAACTGGGGACAGCTAGAACAGGGGACATGCCTTTCCCTGGAGGAAGGCATGGCAATCCACTCCAGTAGTCTTGCCTGGAGAATCCCCATGGACAGAGGAACCTGGAGGGCTATAGTCCATGGGGTTACAAAGAGTTGGACCGACTGAAGGACTAAGCAAGCACAGGAGAACCTTTGGGTAGCCACACCCACTGTCACCCTCCTTCTGGTCTGAAAATATCTCTCTGTCCAGAATCAAGGCTGGGCACATGACTCTGGAATAACCAGAAGCTGTCAGTGGTGGCCAAGGTGATCATCATCGTAATACCTATGAAGCATTTTCTAAGCACTTTACAGACATTGAACTACTTATCCATATTTTACAAACAAGAGAGCTGAATATTAGGGAGATTAATCAATTGTCCAAGGTCACACAGAGCTGAGATATGAATCCAAGGAGTTGGACACAGGGATCTGTGCTCTTAGCCAGTAGGAGCAGCTGTCACAGAAGCCGCTACTTCAACTTCACTGCAGTCTGACTTGAGAGCAAGACAAGTCAACGTCTGGAGCCAGGATGTCTTCCCAGCTCTTCTGGCCCAAGTGGCCAGGCTACTGGATCAACCATTTGAGCACCAGATGACACAGAAAAAAGTCTTACATTAACGGTCTGACCTCATTCCACATTCTACTACAGAATCCAAGCCAATTGCATGGAGGAGTCATGGTGACTCCATTTTTGACTCTTTTTTTTGGGAGGGGGGGCGGTGGTGGACAGGGTTGTGACTTTAGTTTGGAATTCAGTTTCAACAGATTTCTAGAAGCCAGCAGCAGTGTGAAGATGCTGACAAGTGCTGGGGTTTCCGTTCCTGGGAAAAAGCTCCTGCTCAGGGGGCAGTGGGTGAACCCCACAGGCCCTGCCTGTAGCTATTTTAAGAGGCTCTTTCAGGACTATGTGGGTTAGAGCCACTGATCTCAAAGCAGGGCAGGTGTGAACTGTTTGCGAGTCACTCAGGAACCAGACAGCTGAACAGCGGAGGCCCTCTGGATGCTCGTGGCAGATTACCTTATCACAGGGCTCTGCCTGTTGGGGAAGGAGCTGGAGGCCCAGCCCTGGTCAGCCTTCTCTCAGTAGCCATAGCCAAGCTGGCCAGAGCAGTAGACACCAGGGCCTCCGGCTACTCACAGTGGGCCAGGTCCCAGCTGTATCCCATAGGGCTTTGGTTTGAGACTTTGACCTACAATATGGAAAGGGGCCCTAAGTGGAAGGGATGATGGCCTAAGATGCACTCCGAGGAGAGAAGCAAACATCCCATCTGCTCAAGATCTCCCTTCCCGGTTATGGCCAGTAGCAGTTAACTTTTATTGAATGTTCCCTTGTGCATGGTACTCTGCTAAAGCTTTTGACATGCATTATCTTACTTGATCCTCATAAAACCTGTATGTGGCAGGCACTTTTATCTTCCTTATTTTATAGATGGAGAAATCCAAGATTTGAGGTAATCTGCCTAAAATCACACAGCAAAGCCAAGAGCCCAACCTAGGCTTTACTGCAAACTGCATGTTCTTAACTAAAACAATATGCAGTATCCCATCCCCTAAAGGCCACAAGACAATGTCTCTTTTCTCACAAATGCTTTCCTCTATCTCAGTGCATTCTTGGCCGTAAACATCTCCCTTATAGCTTCCAAATTGAAAGACTGTCTTGCTCTGAGGCATTACCCTCTTGGACTGGTACAAGAGCAAGTGTTCCTAAGCTCCTACCAGGTCACACCTCATCCAGGTACCTATTCTGCTGCAACCACCCCCTCTGCATGGGAACATGAAAGAGAGAGCGTGTTTCCACCTTCAAAAACCTGGGCTAAGGACTTCCCTGATGGCACAGTGAATAGAAAATCCACCGGCCAATGCAGGGGATGCAGGTTCAATCCCTGGTCTGGGAAGATTCCACGTGCCACAACTACTGATGCCTGCATGCCTAGAGCCTGTGCTCCACGAGAGAAGCCACCACAATGAGAAGCCCGAGAACCACAAGAAGAGTAGCCCCTACTCACTGCAACTAGAGAAAGCCCACGCAACAACAACAACAAAAAAGCAATGAAGACCCAGAGCAGCCAAATGGGAAAAGAAAACAAAACCTGGGCTAAGAGAAACCTGCTCTCTAAGCCACTGAGACTTAAGAAAGCACGTGAGAAGCGGTGGGTGAGCCAGGCAAGTGGAAAGTACTAGAGACTGGAGTCCACCAGGTGCAGAACAGGGATGAGGTCAGCAAAGGACAGAGAAGGCAGGGAGTGCACTTGGGAGCTCGTGAGAGCAGATATAAAAGGTGAAAGTGAAAGGTAAGTTGAGGCCGGGTTAAAAAAGTGTCTTAAAGCCCACCAGGCAGAAAACTGAGCTTTCTCATTCAGACTAAGGGCAAGTCCTAGGCTTATAATCGGGGTCACAGGATAGAGGGGAATTTGTTTTTTGTTGTTTTTTTTTTTAAAGGGGATTTTAAAAAGAAGAATCTGACAGTAGTGTTTCAGGTAGAAAATAGGAAAGATATCAATTATACTGCCTATGACATATCTAATATTTTGTGTGGTTTTTTTTTTTTTTAATGCTCCTTAAAACTAGAAGAAAAATATGTTTTGCTATGAGTCACCTATGGGGGAGGGCCTGAAGTCTCCTCACCTAGCGCTTCCCTTCCTTCCATGGGAGCCAGAGCTGCCAACCTGGGCCTCAGGACAGAAAGGGCCTTCTTACATTGCTTCACATGCAGGATTCATTTCTCTGCAGACAGAACTTCTGCACAAGGTACAACATCTATCCTAGCAGCTGGGACATGGCGTGATCCCAAGCACATCATAGCTGGAAGAACTCCTGGTTAAAGAACTTCAGTTGGATACAGGACAATAAAGACGAAGTGATGGGAAGGGCACCTCTTATCTCCTCCAAAACCTCTTCAATGAGGTTTTTACAGTTCTTAAGACAATGATGTGAATCTTTGCCAAAACGTCTGGTCACCTCAGCACACTCTTTGGTGGCTACAATGACCCCATTCCTAAGCTGGACAGGGGCTGAGCACAAACAGGATTCCTGCTGGGTTCTAAACCCATAATTTTCTACATACTTGGTCGAAGAAATGAGGGTAGAGAACTGGACTGAGAGACAGAGAACAGGGTTGAAGATCAGGCTGCACCACTAATAGCTATGAGGTTCTTAGCCTCTTGGGCTTTTTTAAATGAGGGGTTTGTACTAGTTGATCCCAACAAACCCTTGAGCTAATTTGGTTCATTTGCCTCACTTTTCGCAGCACAGCTTACCATACACCACATCATAGCTAGAGTAATTTTCTTAAAATACAAATTAGATCCCTCAACGTATCTCATGCCACTTCCAAGCAGCAAGTCTCCCATTATACAAACCATGACCCCACAACCCTGCCTGCCGTCCTCCCCGTCCTGTGTGCTCCGGGACCCGCCCACGTCTCCCCTCCATCATTGAGTTCAGACGTGTGTTCTTTACCCTGTTTTTCACTGGACTCACTCCAACTTCTCCTTCACTTTTCAATGAAATGTTACTTCCACAAAGAGGGTCCTGACCACTCCTTCTCAATCAGTAACAGTCCTTTGGGATGGCCACTTAACAGTCCCTCTTCTTGGCTGTATCTATCAACTTGTAAATTTCAGGCTTATTTCCTGGGGACTGTTTAACTGACTGCCATCCCCCAAGCACTGTATGGAAGATCCACAAGAGCAGAGACTGGTTCTACTTTTTTGCTCACGATTGGACACCCAGTACAGAACTGGGTAAGTATTTGCTGAGTGAGAGGTGCACAGGATGCCCACAGACGCCAGCAGGCCTAGCGTTGGGGTGTGGGGGTCAGGCACTTTGTGTCCCTTCTGTTCTTCTACAATGTCAGATCTCTTATCTGTCAGCTGCTTTTGCCATTCCTGCTTCTGGAAACATCCTGCCTCCATGTGAAAATTAATGGATACCCCTCTTTGCCAGTTTAGTTGTTGTTTAGTCGCTAAGTTGTGCCCGACACTTTTGCGGCCCTATGGACTGTAGCCCACATCAGGCTCCTCTATCCATGTGGTCTCCAGGCAAGGATACTGGAGTGGGCTGCCATTGCCAGTTCAGAGATGGTGACAAAAAAAGCAAGAGCATGGTTTCTGTGAACGTGGATGCGACTCCAGCCCCCAGTATTCACCCAGTCGCTCACCCCACACACTCAAGCTCACCCCCTAAAGAGTAGACAGGAGCAACTTGAAACCCAAACCCTTGGCCTGTGGAAAACATGCAGAACTCCCGAGGGCCTCCCCCGGAAACGCGGCAGCTCTTTCAGCTGACAGCTGACTAATCTCCATGCCGGATAACTTCCGAGCAGGGGAGAAGCCCGATAACTTGTGAACCCTGTGCGGTTGAAAGGCAGCGGCTTCCTCTCCGAGTCCTCACACCAAAAAGCGGTGGATGCCTTTCTCGGGTCACGGTGTTTGGACCCTCCAACTGTTCAAGTGCCAGAGTCAAAAATAAGGAACTTTCCTCACTTCATTGTTGCCTTTCTGCACAGAGGCTCATTCACTAGAATGTCAGAGGAGAAACAAAGACAGCTGACTCTTTTCTCCCCTAGTGTCTATAATTAGATTCTCATGGAGAACTTGGCGGCAACAGGGCTTCGCTGGACAAACACCTCCCCCCTCAATACACACGCGCACACGCGCACACACACACAGTGTCTCTCTCCTCACTCATCTCGACGGAGACCCACACAAAGCAGTCAGTCACTTACCCGCTTCAGCCACGCGAAATGCTTGTAAACATCAATGTCCCCATCCATGCTGGGCACCCATGTCAGCAGTTAGATTCCTTGGTTGAAAAAGCCCTCTTTCTGGCCAGATACCAAACTCTCTCCTCTTTCTTGCCTCTGCCCCCTCCCCCTCAGGAACGTCAAGCCGTGTTCAGATTTCCCCACGTCCCTGGCCTGCGTCCTTCAGCCTTGCCCTGAGAGGTTTCAGAGACACAGCAGCTCAGACCAGACTGTGCTGCTCCCGTATCCGCCCCCACAGACGCGCACAGGCACCAGCTCTGGGACGCAGAGCCTGCAGAGTGAGGGAACCTAGCAAAAGGTGGGGGAGAAAGACAGACTTGGACAAGAGTTGTAAACACACACACACACACACACACACACACACACACACGGGAACATTCTTTTTGGTGATAATACCAGAGGCTGCCAGAGGGAAACAGTCCTGAAGAAAATTCCTCGTCTGGCTTCCCCCTTCTGGAGTGGCTGGAACTCATTAGGGAGAGACCCCGGTTTCCTGTCTCTGCTCCATTCTGCATTTACCCAGAGGCTCCCAGCTGCTCTTGGTTTATCTGGGACTGGGGAGAGGACTAAAAATAAGCGCAGCTCTTGGAGGACTGCTGGTTCCCACACACAGCCTGACCCCCACCCAGCAGCCCACGCCTACCCCTTTTCCTCCAGGCCGGCGTCGGACTGTGCCCTGAGGGAAGTTGATCGTTTCCAAAAAAGAACAGATTCAGAACCAGCTCCAGTTTGGCTTCTTGGCCCAGCTGGGGGTTTGCCAACCTGGGCGCTGGCGGCACCATCCCGTGTTGCCGCCTTGGAGAGCTGCAGCCAGCCATCGCTCCGGGGCTCCCTGGGGCCGCATTCTGCACGGGGACAGGTGGGAAAGAGCAAGTCCCAGGCCTGCCTCGCTGGCGGTCCCCACCCCAGACGTGTGTCCGTGAGGTCTAGGGAGCGCTCCGGGTAGGAGCCCTGGGAAGGCAGTATCCTGAAGAAACGGGAGCTGGGCCTGCCTTCCTACTAGCAGGTCCCATGCTGGCTTTCCAGGGTGGTCTCCCCAGCGCTCCCCACATGCTGCCCCCCTCCTCTTCACATTCCCACCTCCTTCAAGAGCTCTCTTAAAAACAGCTTTTCTCCCTTGCCCAGCCCGCAACGTGTGGCTGTTGGCTCTGACTGGTTATGAAAGCGGTCTTTGATGTGGGTGCAAGGGGAACTGTGGTTACATGCAAGGGATCTGAGCTCCACTGCTGTAAATGACTTGCAGACACATATCTTGTGACTGCGTGGGCCTCCCCGGTGCACCTTGGGGGTCAGCAGGGAGTTTCCTGGAGCTCCCAGACTAAACAGAAGGCATGCCGCTTATCACGGTACCTTCGCTGTCCACAACCCAGAAGCAGGGCCTGAGGACAAAGCAGAAAACAAGCACAGTCCCCCGCAGGCTGGCCCCGTCCGCAGAGAACACAGAGGCGGCAGGAGGAGGGCTCTGGCCAGCAGCTGGCACGAGGGGGAGGAGTAGATTCCTGGAGACACACCCAGATCAGAGGCCAGAAAGAAAAAGCAGGCTCAGCGGCCCATGCCCTGAGCTCTCGAGCCTGCTTCTGGCCTCTGGCCCAGTTACAGAGTGCAGTGCGGGCCCTACTTGCCGAGGTCCCCTGACCTGGACTAGGGCAGGATGTGCTAGTCAAGATCCCTAAGGTTGCAGGGGTAGCTAGACCTTTTTTTTCTTTTTTTCTGTCTAAAAACCTGGAAAAGTCTTCATTTGGTCAATACACATTTGCCCAGCATCCAAACCAACTGAAACCAACTTCCTGCTCTGGGCAAATGAAGAATTTCCACATGGCATGTATTAAAGGTATTTCTGGGGCGCTGGGGAGGAAGAAGCAAAGTTAATTTGAGGATCTGTACAGGGAAAGGCCTGTACATCCTTGGAGAAAGACTGGTATCCTTTGGAAGGTTCCAGTGTGAGAGGAGAAAAGAGGGGACTGGGCAGCAACGTAGCTGCCTCCCACTGCCCGTGGGGGCTGGCTCCCTGGTACCCAAGCCCCTCCCCACATCACTGCCGGCCCTGTGGTACTCAACCACACCTGTTCCCACTTCAGACAGGAGGACACGTGTCTGAGCTCTGATTCACAGCCAGCACAGTTTCTACACCTAGCACAATTCTTAGCACACAGTAACAACTTCAATGATCTTTGAATGAAAGAATGAAGCTCAAATGGTTAAACTGGCAAGATAAGCCTGAAACTACTTGGAGGGAATGAGTTTCCCAGAGGTAAAGACGCTTGACTCAGAGAGGAGAGATAGGGTCAACTTCATCTATTAGCTCAACTCAGGTGTGATGAACTGGAGGTTGGGGGGGTGGGAAAGGGGGAGAAAGGGGAAAGAGAAGAGGGAGGGGAGGAGGAAGGGAAGGGGAGGGAGGGGAAGAGAGGAATGGAAGGGGACAGGGAGAAGGGGAGGGAAGGAGGGAATGGGAGGAGAGGAGCCGGACAGGAGGCAGGAGGAAAAGAGAGAGGAGAGGAGGGTGGAAAGGAGGAGGGAGGAAATCCAGATAAACTGCAGCTAAATTCTTGACATATTTTTATGGTACCCTCATGTAGCAATTCTTACCTCAGTTCTTTTTTTTCCTTTGAAACCCTAAATTTTATATTGTAATCAACTCAATCCACAAATAGCACTCAAAAGGCTTAGGATCAAACCCATAGCTGCACCCCCTCACTCAGAAGGCCACCCAGCCAGGGGCTCCTCACAGTGAGTCACAGAGGAGCTTTGGGGGATCAGACAGGCCCTTGACTATGTCCATAAAATGTATACAAAGCACTAGGAGTATGTATAAATCACTATTTCTCTGAAATAGTTTTCATCAGATCATCAAAATGATCCATGACTCCCCAAAGATTGAAAGCCTGGGTTTTATCCCACCTAAGTAGTTACTTGGAAAGGATTAGGCTGCTCTTATTAAGCAGGGTGGGGGTGGTCCCACTTCTACTGTACTGCTGTGAGGCAGAGCCTCAGGGGCTCCCTGGATCCATCACTGGAGAGAGAAGTCTTCAGGGGCCACACAGGATACACCAATAAGATTCATTACAGTGACCCTATAGCCCTCAGAGCCTTCGCAAAAGCAACTCAAGGTCAGTGAGACTCAACTCATTACTGTCTGGAACATGAAGCAGCCAGCTGAGGGCAAAGAGCAGGCACCTGATCATTTGCGGGAGTGAAAACACACCTACGAGGTCAGAGCTGTCAGGGAACTCATCCCAGGGTCCAGTGGGGAGACCTCAGGAGAGCTGCTTATCTGGCTGGAATCCCATGTATGCTGGAATGACTGTGGATGGAGTTCTGAGATCTGCTCCTCCTGCTGGTGGCCAGGAATCAGGCACAACTATGGACCGAGAATGGTCACGAGCTAGTCAGCTGACCTCTCGCCTGCATCCTGAGCTCCAGCTCAGGGCTGAGCCTTGGCCTCTGGGCCATGGTGATAGGTGCCAAGACACCCTGATACGTCAGACACAGGCTTATGTCCTTCGACAGGCACGCTGCACCGTGAGCCTACCTCTGGGGAGAGGAAGGGACGGCCTGAGGACACCGGTCCTCTGGGCTGCAAGGTCCTGCTTGTGCAACAGCATCCTGGCCCCACAGCCCAGGTGCCCACAGTGTCCAGGCATGAAGACCCATCTCCAAAACGGGTAACAGAAGGGGTGGCACACTCTGCCTGTAGAGGGCCAGATGGCAAACGTTTCAGGCTTTGCGGGCCATCTGGTTTGTTACAGTCGACTCTCATTTACAGCACAAAAGCTGCCACAGCTAACGTGGAAGCCAGTGAGGGTGGCTGTGTTCCAGTGACAATTTTTTTGTGTGTGTGAACAGTAAGATTTAAATTTTACATCATTTTCACATCACAAATTAGTCTTCTTGTGATTTCTCATCAATCACTGGAAATCACAAAAAATCATGCTTGGCTTTCAGGGAATAACAGATAGGCAGCAGGCCAAATACAGACCCTAGATTGCTGACCCCCGGGTGAGGATGATGTCTGTCTGTCTCTCTCTCTCTCTATAATGAATCTCTAGGGACAGAGGGCACTCTTGTAAAAATGCAGATTCAGGCCCAGCAGGTCGGGAATCGGGCCCGAGACTGGGCATGGCTAACAGTCTCCCCAGTGATGCTCATCCTGCCAGTCTTAATGACCGTATTTGAGGAGTAACAGGAAACTATTTTCAGAAGTTTCTTGGAGCACAGGCTACTGAGCAGTTTGCCTAAAGTACAACTCCTCCTGAGCCTTCCTACCTGCCTGAAAGGGAAGGACACCCGGCGCCGTGGCTGTGGCATGCCCTCTTTGCAAGCAGAGGGTGGGCGGGTGTCTACATGCTCAGACCTCAGGTCATGCTAACCCGGCAACATCGCCCACCACGTCCCCTGGGCCTGGAGCAGGAAATTGAGTGGGGAAGGATTTATTTGCTCTTCCACCAGTGTTTGCACATTCTTGCTCATTTATAAACATTGGTTCTTAGGGACTGAACTAGTCTCAAGTCAGGTCTGAAAGAGTCCAGATCTCCAGAATTTTAGTAAGGTACAATTACTTGGAAGAAGGCAAAAAAAAGAAAAAAGAAAAAAAAATTCCCAAATTCAGGAAAATTAAAACTGCTAAGTTTGTAATGGCTGAAGGCCCCCAGTCTGGGGTGTTATGCCAGGAAAAAAAAATATTTTCAAAGTCCCCAAGGTACAGGAAAACTCTCTAGGACAGGGCCTGAAAAACACAGGTCAGGAAATGGGAAATGGAGAGCCATCCTAAGTAATAGCGCGCCAGTAAAAGGCACTGGGATTAAAGGTGTCTGGAGAGAGCGTCTTAGCTTTGATAATGGAAGGTCAGGTCTGTGCTCCCAGGACCAGCAGACAGCCCTCTGGTCTCCTCCCCCAAGGAGAAGGAGGGGAGCACACGCAGTGGAGGCATCCCAGGCCCACCCTTGGTCCACTGGATTCCAAGGAAAATAATTCTTTTTGCCAGCTGACTCAGGTACACTGTCCAGCAGCTTCATTAATGAGAGGAGCTTATGTCCTCTTTCAACGTGGCTGGCGGGGGATGGGGGGAAACAGGCAGCTATTTTCTCACAGAAAGCGGGTTCCTTGAGCTTTAGACTTTCCAGCATTTGTCCCTGACTCCCACCTAGTGGCTTTTTCCAGTACTGCACAGAGACAAAGGCCCTCCTCCAACCAGCACACCAGGCCAGCGTGAGTCCATTGGGAGAGAAAAGTCTGAGCTCTCAGGTTCACACCTATGGAGGGACACACACTGGAAACTAACTCACAACGCCTTCTTTTTTTTTTTTTTTAATGAAAAATAATTCACCAAATTTCCCCTTTTCTAACATCCAGAAAGCCAACATCTTCCTATAAAACTTCTGCCTGTAACTTTCAAAATGAACATGTTTGCCATACAAATACCCCATCCATCTCTTACTCCAAGCCCTGGGTGGAGGACAGAGATACAGAGAATTGCAGGGCATGAGAAACTCAAGTTGACAGCTTATAATTCATAAAACAGCTTCTCCCCACCTTTTTTTTTTTTTTTCTAAACTCCTCTGGCTTTTCAATATGGTGAACAGATTTGCTCTCCTCTGGCCAGAATGAAAGACTGCAGGCCGACTCTGGCAGAAACGCAGGGCCTTTGTTTGAGGAGCTGCCATCTGTGACAAGGTGGCTGTGTGGATGGGGGTCGGGGGGTGGCCGTGTGCCCTCCTGGGCCTGGTCTATTTCCTTGTTTCTGGAGAGACTGGTTAAGAAGGTAACTGAGGGCACATGATGAATATCTGATATATGGACTGACAGAGCTGAGACCCAAGATGGGGTTCACTTCTCCAGACCAGCTGGGCAGGCTCAGAGGAGGCTCCCCAGTCAGGGCATCCCATTTCACCGCTCCAGAGATGACGGCCTCGGCTGAGCCCTGACATGGAGCAGCTATACCAAGAGAGGCTCCCTAACCTGCCTCTACTTTGCAAACTTAAAGGTCCAGACGGAGGGACTTCTCTGGTGGTCCAGGGGCTCCACATTCCCAATGCAGGGGGCCCAGGGTTCAATCCCTGGTCAGGGAACTAGATCCTGCATGCTGAAACTAAGACCCGGCACAGCTAAATAAATAAATATATTTTTAACAAAAGTCCAGACTGAGGAAGGCAGGGACTGATGGCTACCAGGGGGCTGCTCTAAAGCCCTTAACCTGCAGGACTGGAATGCGTGGCCAGATCCTACAGAGAGATTGTCAAACCAGCTATTGTTTCCAGTAGGGAAACTGAGTCCCAGAAGAGGGAAACGAGGTTCACCCACATCCATAGAGCTGGCCTTTTGGCTCATCACTCCCTCCCACACTGCCTCATCTGGTCCATTCCCTTCCACCTGAACACGCCGAGCAGGAAAACTGCAGCCTGGCCAAGGAGAGCCTGGGTTCCCCTGGGGGGCCAGGCTTGCTCCATGAACCCTACTTCCAGAAAGGAGCACAGAATACAGTCCTTCTGGAGGGTCTCTGCCAAGCTCTCCCCTTACCCACCCTCCCCTCTGCTGCTTCTGGGTTTACTTGTGTTTCCTCAGACTTTAGCCCCTAAAACCTTGGGTCTTCACCAAAAATCCCGTAGACCCACATCTGAACTGATTAAACAATGGGACAGTCTGGTGCCTTGTGGATGAAGAATGTGTGTACCCAGCTATTAGAGAAGCCCCCAGAGATGCTCCATCTGGAGACTCTGCTGGCTCTGGTATCGCTTGGGCAGCTCCCAGGAACCAGGCTCACTGGGTCTAATCACCCCTCCCTTTCTCACTCAGTTCAGTTCAGTCGCTCAGTCACATCTGACTCTTTGCAACCCCATGGACTGCAGCACACAGGCTTCCCTGTCCACCACCAACTCCCAGAGTTTGCTCAAACTCATGGACATTGGGTTGGTGATGCCATCTAACCATTTCATCCTCTGTCGTCCCCTTCTCCTCCTGCCTTCAATCTTTCATAGCATCAGGGTCTTATTGGTTGGCTTCTCACTAGTTGGCCGTTTCCAGACCCTTACGGGCTCCACTCTCCCTGAGGGCTTCACCCCCAGGTCACCACAAGCTTATCTGCAGGGAGGGAAAAGAGGCGGCCCCTTTTTGGAACTTGGCTCCATTCCCATTAAAGCAGAGATGCTGCAGCCTTCTGGCATGGGCCTCAGCTTCATCTCCTGCAGGTCCTGACCCTGAGCTTGGCCTGGTCTGCCAGCCATGAAAGAGGGGCTCAATCTTATACTGCCAAAGGGTGGCCTCATTGATGCTACTCTGCAGGCTAGGCTCCGTGAAGCCTGCCTGCCTTGGACTTCAGGAACCTTTCCCGTACAAAAGCCCCGTCCAAAGCTCCCTGGTGTGCCACCAACTTTGAGGATAAGCCCAGAGTTCAGACTCAGATACTAAAACTGTGCCCCACAGAGTTTACAGAAGCTAATAATAGAAATTCTTGAATTTGTCTTATAGAACAACAGATAAGGGAATAGCTTGTTAAAACTCTTTTGCTTATAAACTGCCCTCATTGATTAAGCTCACTTGGTTTCTTTCTTTCCTTCCATTTCCCTCCCTTTAATATCTTTCCAGCTTCATGCAGCCCAGCTGTTTTCCAATTACTTGGAATCATTACCTGACCAGCATGAGCTGGGCAGGGGCTGGTTGGCACCACCCTAAAGCTGACTCTGTGCAGATGTCTGAACAAATGACCTTTTCACGTCAGAGGATTGGAAAACTCCACCCTCAGATGATGCTAAGGGTCTCCATCTCCAATATGTGGAAACATGAACCCAAACACACCTGCACAGAACATGGATTTCCTCACAGTCACCTCTCCCCTAAGACCACCCTCAGTTCAGTTCAGTCCAGTCACTCAGTCGTGTCTGACTCTTTGCGACCCCATGAATCGCAGCCCGCCAGGCCTCCCTGTCCATCACCAACTCCCGGAGTTTACTCAAAGTCATGCCCATCGAGTCGGTGATGCCATCCAGCCATCTCATTCTCTGTCATCCCCTTCTCCTCCTGCCCCCAATCTCTCCCAGCATCAGGGTCTTTTCCAATGAGTCAACTTTTTGCATGAGGTGGCCAAAGTACTGGAGTTTCAGCTTCAGCATCAGTCCTTCCAGGGAACACCCAGGACTGATCTCCTTTAGGATGGACTGGTTGGATCTCCTTGCAGTCCAAGGGACTCTCAAGAGTCTTCTCCAACACCACAGTTCAAAAGCATCAATTTTTTGGCTCTCAGCTTTCTTCACAGTCCAACTCTCACATCCATACATGACCACTGGAAAAACCATAGCCTTGACCAGACGGACCTTTGTTGGCAAAGTAATGTCTCTGCTTTTTAATATGCTATCTAGGTTGGTCATAACTTTCCTTCCAAGGAGTAAGCGTCTTTTAATTTCATGGCTGCAGTCACCATCTGCAGTGATTTTGGAGCCCCAAAAAATAAAGTCTGACACTGTTTCCACTGTCTCCATATCTATTTCCCATGAGGTGATGGGACCAGATGCCATGATCTTAGTTTTCTGAATGTTAAGCTTTAAGCCACCTTTTTCACTCTCCTCTTTCACTTTCATCAAGAGGCTTTTTAGTTCCTCTTCACTTTCTGCCATAAGAGTGGTGTCATCTGCATATCTGAGGTTATTGATATTTCTCCCAGCAATCTTGATTCCAGCTTGTGCTTCTTCCATCCCAGCGTTTCTCATGATGTACTCTGCATATAAGTTAAATAAGTAGGGTGACAATATACAGCCTTGATGTACTCCTTTTCCTATTTGGAACCAGTCTGTTGTTCCAGGTCCAGTTCTAACTGTTGCTTCCTGACCTGCATACAGGTTTCTCAAGAGGCAGGTCAGGTGATCTGGTATTCCCATCTCTTTCAGAATTTTCCACAGTTTATTGTGATCCACACAGTCAAAGGCTTTGGCATAGTCAATAAAGCAGAAATAGATGTTTTTCTGGAACTCTCTTGCTTTTACGATAATCCTGCGGATGTTGGCAATTTGATCTCTGGTTCCTCTGCCTTTTCTAAAACCAGCTTGAACATCTGGAAGTTCACGGTTCATGTACTGCTAAAGCCTGGCTGGGAGAATTTTGAGCGTTACTTTACTAGCGTGTGAGATGAGTACAATTGTGCGGTAGTTTGAGCATTCTTTTGGATTGCCTTTCCTAGGGATTGGAATGAAAACTGACCTTTTCCAGTCCTGTGGCCACTGCTGAGTTTTCCAAATTTGCTGGCATATTGAGTGCAGCACTTTCACAGCATCATCTTTCAGGACTTGAAATAGCTCAACTGGAATTCCATCACATCCACTGTCTTTGTTTGTAGTCATGCTTTCTAAGGCCCACTTGACTTCACATTCCACCCTGCTTATCCCATAAATACTCCAACTCCCTCACCTTCAGTGAGGTAGATCTGAGACATATTCTCCTGTCTTCTCACTTGGCTACCTTGAGAATAAACTCTTTCTTGGCTGTAAACTATGGTACCTCAGTGTTTGACTTGCTGTGTGTCAGACAAACAAATCTGGTTGGGTAACAGTACTGTTCCTTTCCCAGGTGGCTCAGTGGTCAAGAATCCACCTGCCAATGCAGGAGATGCAAGAGATACAGGTTCAACCCCTGGGTCAGCAAGATCTTCTGGAGGAGGAAATGGCAACCCACTCCAGTATTCTTGCCCGGAGAATTTTATGGACAGAGGAATCCATGTGGTCACAAAAAGTCAGACACGACTGAGCATGCACTTCTCCTAGAACAAGGGAATCCAGACCCTTTGTTCCCTTTATCACTGAAGCCCCCGAGGGTGTCTCCAGCATAGAGAGCCCCCCACCACACCCTTCCAGACCTAAAGCCTACTCTTCATCATTCTATTGGTTGCCCAGAAAGGGAGGATCCTATTTTAGGCCCCAAAGCTTTGGAGATATGCTCACAATCCAGTACCCCTGAATTCTGGGCAGTTCTGTTCCACTTGTATCTTTACCACAAGTCTGGTCTGTTTATAACTATTTCCACGCCAAGGACCCTTGCTGCTGATGGCCACTCTGTGCCCACCTCTGCCAGCACTCAGCAGAGGAGGAACCAGCCCCACTGTAAAGAAACACAGCTGCGCTCTTGGGCTTGGATCTAGGTTGCGTTAACATGGCTAAACGCACCAAGAAGGTCGGAATTGTGGGCAAATACGGGACCCGTTATGGTGCCTCCCTCAGGAAAATGGTGAAGAAAATTGAA
Source organism: Cervus elaphus (assembly GCF_910594005.1). NCBI lineage: Eukaryota > Metazoa > Chordata > Mammalia > Artiodactyla > Cervidae > Cervus > Cervus elaphus. Next base: position 58,169,358 of record NC_057815.1, read on the forward strand.
ATCAGCCAGCACGCCAAGTATATCTGCTCCTTCTTATACACCATGGAATATTACTCAGCCATTAAAAAGAATTCATTTGAATCAGTTCTAATGAGATGGATGAAACTGGAGCCCATTATACAGAGTGAAGTAAGCCAGAAAGATAAAGACCAATACAGTATACTAATGCATATATATGGAATTTAAAAAGATGGTAACGGTAACCCTATATGCAAAACAGAAAAAGAGACACAGATATACAGAACAGACTTTTGGACTCTGTGGGAGAAGGCGAGGGTGGGATGTTTTGAGAGAACAGCATCGAAACATGTATATTATCTATGGTGAAACAGATCGCCAGCCCAGATTGGATGCATGAGACAAGTGCTCGGGCCTGGTGCACTGGGAAGACCCAGAGGGATCGGGTAGAGAGGGAGGTGGGAGGGGGGATTGGGATGGGGAATACATGTAAATCCATGGCTGATTCATGTCAATGTATGACAAAAACCACTGTAATACTGTGGAGTAATTAGCCTTCAACTAATAAAAAAAAAAAAAAAGAAAAGAAACACAGCTGCCCACACACAGTCTTTCTGACCACAGTGCACTAGGACCAGAGCTCCCTCACCACTTAAGATGTAAGGGCAGGGGCCCAGGACTAGCCTGCTGTTTGCTGTAAGCACCAACCACACCCCTGCGTCCACCATGGCCCCTTCAGCAGCCCCTGTTTCTGTGCACTGCAGTCGCCATCATCTGAGTCTGAAGATCCCCGTTGCAGCTACTGATGAACAGAAGACGGCGATTCCTACCACATGATCCTCTTCCCTCTCACCACAGCTAATTATTGGCCCTGGGGTGGACACTTGACCCAAAAGCAGCTAATCCATAGCTGAGCGTAAGTGAAAATGTCTTTAATTTCTATTTCTTTTGCATTTAACATTTCTTCATATACTTGGAGGACTTAGTCCAAAAATTCTGAATTAGGTCAAAGAGATTCTCTCCTTCAGGGGTTAACACACACAGAAAACATGAACTTGTCAGTCAACAAGACGACTAACATCAAACCTAAAGGATGTGTGGCAGTCACTGTGAGCTATCTTCCTAAGGGCCATTCGTTTCCCCCACTTTTTGGTTCCTTGCTGACAGAGGTTCCCCTCCACTGTGATGAGAGTGCCAGCCTCCCTTGCAGCTAGGGTATGCACATGCAAACAAATCCTGACCACTGGGACCATATGGGAAGCTGCTGGGAGGTTTCAGATAGACGTTTTCCTCCCTAGTTTATAAGAAGAGGACATGTTCTACCTCTAGACACAACTGTATCTGTGTGAAGGGAGGCTGCCCAGAACTGCAAGTAGCCTTCTTGCAACTTGCCCTACTTCTTAGGGCAGCAGTACCCCAACATTTTTAGCACCAGGGACCAATTTCATGGAAGACAATTTTTCCATGGGTGTGGGTGGGGTGAACGGTTTCAGAATGATTCAAGCTCATTACCTTTATGTGCCCTTTATTTCTAACCTAATGCTGCTGCTGATCTGACAGGAAGTACTGGTCTACAGCCTGGAGGTTGGGGACCCCTGTGTTAGGGGACATCCCTGAGGAAATACCAACCCCTGAGGATGGGGAGGGAGAAAGATACGAAAAGTCAGTGTCTTTGAGGTCATCCCAGAGCCACTGATTTAACCCTGGGGCCACCCATCCCCTGGACATATATTAGTTATATATAACTAATACATGTATTATTACTTATATGTTCATTACATATATATTAGTTATATGTTAGTAACATAACATATAACGTTAGTGACATATAAACCTCCTTACTGTTTGTATTTTATTGAGAAAGAATCCCTACTGAAAGATGTCATGAGGCAGGGCTGGGTCATGCTAGGCCAGATTATGACAAGTGAGGTTTATGATGAAAGAGAACAGTGCAAACATCTAAGGGATGCACAGATACCATGAATGAGAAATGAGAAGGCACAAGCTTGGCTTCAAGCTATCTTATTAGTTCCAATTCTGAGTCACATGTGTTTTTGTGTGTTTTTTTTTTTGGTGGGGTGGGTAATAATTCACGTGAGTCTCTGTGGTTTAAGGCAGTGTTTTACAAACTTTAAAGTGAATATGAATCACCTGGAAATGGTTCAGTGGATTGGGGAGGGGAGAGGCAAAGTCTAACTTTTTTTTTCTTTAAGACAAGCTATCAGGGGATGCCAAAGCTGCTGGTCCATAGACTACAATTTGAACAGCAATACATTCTAATTAAAAGTACCAATCGAGACTTCCCTGGTGGTCCAGTGGTTAAGAATCTGCCCACCAATGCAGGCGACAAGGGTTTGATCCCTGGTCTGGGAAGATTCCATATGCCACAGGGCAGCTAAGCCCGTGCCCCACAACTACCGAGCCCAGCTCCACAAAAAGAGAAGCCACCACAATGAGAAGACCACGCATGGCAACTAGAGAGTAGCCCCCCTCACCACTACTAGAAAAAGCCCACACACAGCAACAAAGACCCAGTGCAGCCAAAAATAAATAAATAAAATTTTTAAATAAATAAATAAAAGTACCAAGCTAAGGCAATCTAAAATTAATCTAAAGAGGAGCTGTGGGTTTGTTCACTGCCTTGAATTCTATTTCCATACAGATAAGACCTGCTATGGACTGTGTGTGTACCAGATTGTAAAATGACTTTAAATCTGGGAAAACGAAAATACACACAGGTGGTCTCTGTCCAGAATCAAAACCTTAACAACCAACCCTGGTATCTTGGAATGTTTATATGAACTTTTGACCTCCCCCCTCAAAATACACCACTCATAGGTTGCTGATGGCCATAATTACACCAGAAGATTTATGAATGCAACAACTTTTAGAAACATCTATCCCAAGGCAAGCATTTCCCCAACTGTTGTAAACAGCCACCAAAACAGATCTGCAAATCTGAACGCAAGCTGTTTTCTGGAATGGATCTTGCAAAACCAACCACCACCATGACTGCTTTTAGATCCAAAATAGCTTTTAAGGATCTCTTTTGGTAAATTATAAAAGTTAGATCCTTATTTCATACCACACACTAAAAAGACTGCAGATGAATACAAATCAAACTATAAACCTACTGGAGACAGTATACAGGTGAATATTATTTGATCTGAGGTCAGGTAGGGCCTTTCTAGAAAGAAAAGAATCTCAAACAGGAAAGACTGATAAAATTACAATTCTTTTATAATTTTAAAAAAAAAAAAACCTCACCAAAAACAACATTTAAAAACAAAAGTGAGGAAAAGGAACACCACAAAGCAAAGAGCTAGTAAAAAGTCATTAAATATAAGAAAAGCACTAAAACCCAAATAGGGTCAGGGAGGCAAGAATATAGATGCTAACAGATCAGACTACAGCAGGCACAGCCAAGACACTCAAAATAATCACTGGGTTGTGTATGTGAAGAAAATATTAAAACTATTTTCTTAACCAGTCTTTTAAAAAGGATCTTCTATCTGGGACTATGTTTTATAACTTACATACATTAGGACAATTCTCCATACATGAATATGTATATTTGGAGAATGAATTTTTTTTCATATTGGGGTATGAGATCAAAAGTTTGGAAACCATACAGAAGAATAAATATTAATAAGCTTATTTTAAAATTCAGCCTTTCTACTAAACAAAGAAATGGAAAGATAAAATGAAACTCTTTTTCCTCTGAAATTAGCTGTTTTTTCAATCTTAGTGCTTGTTGTTGATCAGGATGTACCTCAAGCCCTGCCAAAGATAATAGAAATGGGCAAAATCTTTCTGAAAAGCGGTCTGGAAAAAATGTGTCACAAGGCTTAAAGATATTAATACCTTTGATCAGAGTTTGCCAGACTTAGCAAACTGCACGAAACACACTTATTAAAAAATATTGTTTATCTAAAATTCTAACTTAACAGAACATCCTGCATTTTATCTGTTAAGCCTGCTTTAACTATAATTCTACGTTCACGAGTCCATCTGAAGAACATATTTAGAGATAAATATTTCTAGACAAAGTCTCTACAGCAATGCCACGCTATTAGTGAAAGATTAAAAAATATCTCAATTCAATATTAGAGGAGTGGCTACATAAATTCTGGCACATCTGTGCAAGGTAAATATACACAGTCACTGCACATTATGTATTGGTAGTCTGTCTTTATCCTGCTTCATGCAGACATTCACAAGTTTTGCTGAAGAAATGTTCAGTGTTTCCTGCCCTGCACTGGCTAGAAATGGTACATATTATACAATACATGTGCACCGTCTCACCTTTCTAAAGTTTAATAAGCTCTGAGTTCTAAAATGCATCTAGACCCAAGGATTCCAGGCTGATGAATTATGAACCTATATCATTTTCTTGAGGCTTCATAAAAATTTTCTGTGAACACTGCAGCCTGAGTCAGCACTAGCAGGACTGGAAGGAGGGACAGATGTCCATGCCAGGCGTAAAGTGAGCTAGAGAGTCGCAGCCGCACAAAGAGGTGAGCAGAAGATGGTCAGACACGACAGGGCAGAAGCCAGGACCAGCAGCATAAAGCAAACACAGTAACAGGCAGAGAGGGCCTCTCTAGGCAGGCAAAGGGGATCCTCTGCTGGGGAAAAAGAGGACTAACCTACCTAAGCCATTCCCCGGCAATTTCCAACCTAGTTAAAAGAGCACGTGGAGGGCTTCCCCAGTAGTCTAGTGCACGGGTTTGATCCCTGGTCTGGGAAGATCCCATGTACCACAGGGCAACTAAGCCCGTGAGCCACAACTACTGAGCCCTTACTCTAGAACCTTCGAGACCAAAGTATTGATCCCACACGCTCTGGAGCCCGTGCTCCATAAGAGAAACCACTGCCATGAGAAGCCCCCACACACAACTGGAGAGTAGCCCTAGCCCCCACCACCACAACTAGAGAAAGCCCGCACGCAGCAACACGGCCAAAAATAAAGAAGCAAATAAATAAATAAAAAGTGCCTGTGGAGAAGCAGGTGGGGACTTCTATCATCAGTCTGAGAGGACCACCAAGAACCACCTGCATGTGAGGGAGGGATAAGAAGCTGGTCTGCAAACCAGAACTATAACAGGCCCACCCAAGACCCCCCAAGACCCCCCCAGGAGCCTTCACCTTCCTCTGTGGGCAATCTCGGTTGCTGCTGTAACAAATTACCACAAACTTAGTGACTTGCAATGACACAGATTCATTATCTTACCATTCTGGAGGTCAGAAGTCTGAAATGGTTCTTACTGGGCTAAAATCAAGCTGTGGGTAAGACTGCTTTCCTTTCTGGAGGAGAGGCCAGTTTTCCAGCTCCTGGTGGCTGCCTGTATTCCCTGGTTCTTGGCCCTTCCACCTTCAAAGCCAGCAGCAGTTGGGGGGTGGGGGGGTGAGTCCTTCACCCATCCCATCACTCCAATGCTGACTCTTCTGCCTCCCCTTCCTCTTACAAGGACACCAGTGATTACACTGGGCCCACCTGGATAACTCAGGCCACTCTGCCCACTTTAAATTCAGCTGATTAGCAACCTTAATTCCACCTGATTCCTTCCCTTCCACCATGTATGGAAACTTATTCCCAGGTTCTGGCAATCAGGATGTAAACATCTTCAGAAGATCATTATTCTCCCTACCACACTGGCATGGGCATGTTACAGAACCCTGGGTTGACAGCCTATGTAATGAAAATATTGAACAACACATATCATGACAAAGAATTCATCAGTGTTCAGAGGGAAGCATGAGGATGTGACTATCGACAGACTCCTAAAGAGGAGGAGCTAGGCACCTCAGATAAACCTGATGGCATTCCACAGACTCCATGACTATGCTCCCCCACCCAGGCCATGGGCCTACTCACCGAGGTCTCCTTGAACCACTCCTTTATGTAGGCAGCTGTGGGGCCCGGGATCTGGCTCAGGAGGGCTGCCCTCTCCTGAGGATGCTCCAGCATCTCCAAGGCCAGCCTCAAGTCCTCGACGAGATGGAGCACCGGGAAGGGGTTCATGTAGGAGGCTGGGGAGGCCGGTCCGGGCTCACAGGTACCATCGCTAATATCTGCCCCTGTTTTAGTTCCTGGAACGAGAGAGGTAGGAACCTGGGTGAGAATGGTGGATGCCATGGGCAAGGAACTGGTAAAGAGCAAAGTTAATGAAAGGGGAAGGGAGAGGGACCGATCAGAAGACTACATGACCACTTCTGCCTTGCAGAATCACTCACAAAGTGAACTTTGCAGGAATAATCTTCATCCTGGGTTGGGCATGAGAGAGGAGATGACTGTGCCCATTGTGAGTGGCTGGGGGAAGCTCACATGCTCAGACAAGCAGGAGGGCACAGCCAGACCTCACCTGCGACCAAGTGCTTGTGTGCTAAAATGGTGAGACGCCAGTCCCAGCTGTGAGATGAATAAAAGTGTCTTCTTTGAATTTAAAGTGGTAAACTGTATGCACAGAGAGCCGCATATCCTTGTGTGCGCATTCCACCCCCCTCACCCCAAGGTGGATCCTCACTCTGGGTTGGTCTAGTGACTTGCTCCGATCAACAGGATGCAGAGGAAGTGATGCTGTTTGGGATCTGGTGAGGAGAAGTGAATCAAAATCTTTCTAGATCTTCCCAGTTGGGTGATTCTATATCCTCTGATACACTCACATCTTTGACTTGTATTTAACACTGTGTGTATCCATATTTCATCTCCCTTCATGGACTGTGAAGTCTCTGAGGGCAGAGCCCCTGTCATCATTGGCTGACACAGTTATGCCCCCTGCCCAGTAGACTGTGAGGGGGAACTGGCTGGACGTCTGTACACACACTTGGATGAATAGCTAAGAGGAAGAAGGCCTGGATTTCCACGGAGATCTGGGATACTGGGTCAGCTTTTTCTAAATTGGTATGTCCCAAATAGGACTGTGTTTGCCTTTCAAAACCCCACCATTAAAAAAGAAGAAGAAAAAAAAAGTCTTCTTTGCATAGATGGTGATATATTTTCTAAACCAAAACTGGGGCAACAGAGTCTAACAAAGGATTTCTGTGCTTTCATCAGTTAAGAAACATTTTAGAAAATATGGTTCATGGTGGAATTTCCAGGGCATTTGAATTGTTTATAAAGCCAACAGAATAAAATATTTGAAATCAGGACTCTTGCTGGAAAATGTGGGCTGTAGGGCCACCACATCCACGGTTACACTGCAAGCCTGTCGTCTAATTCCAGGTTCCTCTACTCTTTTCAAAGCCAACTTCCTACTTGCCATGGCAGTCTTTGGAATGAGAAATCCACACAGAAGGAAACAATTACTTTTAGATTGCTGGTTTGCTTTCTGAAAGTGCAGGTTAGAGGGAATTATGGATCACAATCCACAAACAAGTCCGTGGCTCTGGGGAGCTAGGAGACGGCCTTGTTACCCCACTCTGATGTGTGCTCAGCACTTTCTGGCTTCTACAAATCCAATTAAGAGTTGCCTAGGAAAGGTCACAGTCAAAAACTTCAGGAAAGAAAATGGACAGAAGTAGAGCAAGACCCCCAGTCTCTAAACAAATGCTAAGTCATGCCTCTCCATCCTGAACACACTCCAACACACACACACATTTACAAATGTAGGATAAGTCAGGCCAGAATTATGTGGGAAGGCTGAGATTTTCATTCACTTTCTATCAGTGAGGCCTTGGACAAGTCCCTCCCATTCTGTGGGCCACTCCCTGCCCCCAAAGCCTTGGGATTTTTTCTTACCATTCAAATATTGTATGTGTGTGTAAAGGTGTATGAATGCATGTGTATCTGTGTCCATTTTTGCATGTAATGTGTACATACATAAAAGACTTTAATTTCTATTTCTTTATAATTTACATCAATACACAGGCTCAGAAAATGGTCCAAAATGGTGAAACTCCTTAGACCTAGCACCAGCAAAGGTAACAATTACCCAGAAGACTCAATTCCACATGCCACACAGATTCTCTACAGCCAACTGACTGCTATGGAAAAACTACAATCACAGAGGGAAACACAAAAACAGGACTATCAGACGCAACAAATAAGAAAATGCATACCGGCAGGTCCCCCCGAGCCCGGGCGCGAGGAGCCGCCGGCCGGAGGCCGGGTCGGGGGGATGTGGAGCCGGCGCTGCGTCCGCCGCGGGTCCAGGCCGAGGGCGAGCGAGGGCGGGCGCCGGGCCGCTCGGCCGCCCTCCCCGCCTCGCGCCGTAGCGCAGTCCCAAGATGGCGGCCACCATGAAGAAGGCGGCTGCAGAAGATGTCAATGTCACTTTTGAAGATCAACAAAAGATAAACAAATTTGCACGGAATACAAGTAGAATCACAGAGCTGAAGGAAGAAATAGAAGTAAAAAAGAAACAACTACAAAACTTAGAAGATGCCTGTGAGGACATCATGCTTGCAGATGATGACTGCTTAATGATACCTTATCAGATCGGCGATGTTTTCATTAGTCATTCTCAAGAAGAAACACAAGAAATGTTAGAAGAAGCCAAGAAAAATTTGCAAGAAGAAATTGACGCCTTAGAATCCAGAGTGGAATCAATTCAGCGGGTGTTAGCAGATTTGAAAGTTCAGTTATATGCAAAATTTGGGAGTAACATAAACCTTGAAGCTGATGAAAGTTAAACATTTTATAAATTTTTTTTAATTTGTTTAATAAACTTGGAATATTGTTTAAAATGATAATTTCCCTTCTTCAAATGAAATGGAAAGCAAAACTTTTTTTAAATTTTTCATTTATTTAATGGAAACTTGCCTATTTTCACGTCTTGCTTATTTATTTTATATTTTTAAAAGAAGACAGTATTCATCTATGTATTTTGCATAACAATTATATCAAGTGTAGGGGCTTTATGTCATGTTATTAAAATCAGTTAAGCAATAAAAAAAAAAAAAAAAAAGAAAATGCATACCCTCATACCTGGGTTTAACAAATACAGAAGTGACAATAACAGAAGGCAAGATGTTGATCCCTAAAATCCCTCTCAGAAAACAGCAGCTCACCTAATAGAGTTTCTCTTTGGGGGCAATCTCTCAATTACTTTATCTTGAACAATAAAGCATTCTTTGGAGAAGACAGATTAACACAAAGGGCTTCAGTTTTATATACATACTGAAATCCTCTACAGATGCCAGAGTCTCGCCTCCAGGGCTCCAGTTTGATTGGTCTGAGGCTGATCTGGGATAACAAAAAGCTCCCCAGGTGACTCCAGTGTGCAGTTTAAGTGGAAACCATTGACTAGCAAATCAAATTAATCAATGCCAAGTTTTGATATTGAGAGAGGACACCCCTGAGAATTTTTATCTGAAGGACATTAAAACCAAAATTTAATACAGATTCAGTAATTGTTAGGGGGAGATGAAACAACCTACAATGCAAGTATAGGATTTTATTGAAAGCCTTTCAATGGTCATGTTCAAAAGCAACTAAGTATGTGTAGCAGTTATTAGGATTATTCAGAAATGTTTTGGATCTCTACGTAAGCTCATACTGGGACAACACTTCTGCCTCTTGAAGCTACTCACAGCCACATGACTTCCTCTGACCAATAAACATGAAAAGTGACATTGTCACTTCTAGAAGAAGGTCTTTAGGAACCAGAACACAATTCCTTTTATCTCTTTCACTTGCTCCGGCCTCTGGCAATGGTGGGAACTGAATCTACCCATGTTCCAAAGAGATGATGACATAGACCAGAGCCCTAAGCAGACCCGGGGCAGTGGGGGAAATTGTGGTATAAGCTGTTTCAAAGCAATTGATCTTGTGGGACTGTTTGTTACTGCAGCATGATGACTAGCCTGTCTTCATTTACATGATATATGTTATACAATTCAGAAATACATATATACAAACAAGGTAAACTTTTTAAAAATGATCTTCATCATACAAATGGGGTTCTTCGACATAAGATGAAATAACTGATGAGAGCCTTGTATGTGAATTTTCAAAGTGCTGTGTTTACAACCACTTAAAAGTAAAAATATGGACTCTCAAACTCTGCACGTGAAAAGCATGATGCATGTTGGTAGCTCCAGCACTACCTGGGAGTGTGGTGCAAATGCAGACTCTCAGGCCCCACCTCTACATTTTATCGACAGCCCCAAGTGCTCTTCAACTGCTCTGGGATGCTATATTTTTATTCAGAAACTAGCTCTTATAATGATAGAAATAGTTACGTTCGGATAAAGGTAAAGTGCTTGAATAAAAGTATTATTTAAAATGTGTTGGTGAGACAAAACATTCACAATTGTTTACAAATTAGTGCCTATAAATAAATACACATGTGATTAAATCAATATTATGAGTACTTGTCTATTTTGGAATATATTTGGACATATGTTTTACCTAAAGGAAAGTAAAAAATGAAGATACAGAAACTTTAATGAAAGGACAAGAAAGCATGAGGAGAGAACAGGAAAATTTGAAAAAGAACCAACTGGAAACCAAAACACAAAGAATACAGTTACTCAGGTTAGAAAATTAAGTGCATAGGTTAAACAACAGATAAGAGAATTACTGGAGTGGAAGGTGGAAGAAGCTATTGAAGCAGAGGCAACAGTGAAAAAGAAAATGGTTATGGATTTGTCACCAATAAAATTTTCATTCAGGCTTCCCTGGTGGCTCAGTGGTAGTGAATGTGCCTGTGAACGCAGGAGACACAGGTTCCATCCCTGATCCAAGACGACCCCAACAGTCTGCGGAGCAACTAAGCCACAAAAATTGAGCCTGTGCTCTAGAGCCTAGGAGCTACAACTACTAAGCCCACATGCTGCAATTATTATTATTTTTTTTTAGTGACACATTTGTCTCCACACATGGTTACCTTTTTATTTACGTGGTGAAAATTTTGAAGATCTGCTTTCTTAGCAACTTTCAAATATACAATACAGTATTGTAAACTATAGTCACCATGCATACATTAAATCTCCAGGACTTATTCATCTTATAACTGCAAATTTGTACCCTTTGGCCAATATCGACCCATTTCTCCCAACACCCCCTGGCTTCCAACAATCAACTTTCTGTTTCTATAGTTCAGCTCTTCTAGGTTCTACATATAAATGAGGTCATTTGTCTTTCTCTGTATGACTTATTTCACTTTGCATAGTGCTCTCGGGATCCATACAATATATTGTCACAAATGGCAGGATTTCCTTCTTTTTATGGCTAAATAATATTCCATTGTGATACACACACACATATATGTGTATATGTATATATATTATTTTTCTTTTTTTCTTTATCCATTCATTGAAGGACCCTTAGGTTGTTTCCATATCTTAGCTATGATGAGTAATGCTGTAAAGAATATGGGGGTGTAGATATCTCTTAGAGACAGTGATTTCATTTCCTTCAGACATATGCCTAGAAGTAGAATTGCTGGATCACATGGTAGTTCTATTTTGAATTCTTTTGAGAAACCTCCATACTGTTTTCCACAGTGGCTGCACCAATTTACATTTTCACCAGTAGTTCTCACTAATTCTCTTTTCTTCACATCCTCACCAATGCTTCTATCTTGTCTTTTTTATTATAACCATTCTAACAGGTGTGAGGTGATATCTCATTGGATTTGCATTTTCTGATGATTGGTGTTAAACACGTTTTATTTCTGGGCTCATGATTCTTTTCCTTTGGTCTTTGTGTCTATTTTTATGCTAGTCCCATGTGGTTTGGATACTATTTATCATTGTTTAGTTGCTAGTTATATCTGATTCTTTTTGTGACCCTGTGGTCTGTAGCCTGCCAGGCTCCTCTGTCCATGGGATTTCCCAGGCAAGAATATAGGAGTGGGTTGCCATTTCCTTCTCCACATGCTGCAATTATTGAAGCGCCTGAGAGCCTGTGCTCTGCCACGAGAGAAGCCACCACAATGAGAAGCCCATGCAGCATAATTAGAGAAAAGCCTTCGCAGCAAGAAAGACCCAGAATAGCCCCCCACCCAAAAAAACAAAACAAAAAACTTCAGTCTTCTCAGTTTAAAGACACACATTGAGTCCCCGAAGGGATACATTAAAACAAATCCTCGCAACAACACAGTGAAACTGAAGAACAAAGATAAAAGAAATTTAAAAGCAACCAGAGATAAAAGATATTCTACAATTAGACTGTCAAAGACTTCTCATCAGCAATAAGTCCCGATGACCACAAAATATCTTCAGGTAGGTACCAACGTATAATCTGTACAAGATATACTACTACTCAAGATTTAAGAATAAAATGAGGACATTTTTCACATAAATGATGCATGCAATTTATTGCTGGCAGAGTACTTCTGAAGGGATTTTAAAAGATCTACTTCATGAAGCAGGAAAAACTGCACCAACCAAAAAGGAGGGGGATAAAAGAATCAACTCTGTCAGAGAAGTTGTTTAAATTGTTCATTAAACAAAACAAATACTGTCAGTTTAAAAAACACACATGGCAGGGGAGGGGGGCAGCTCCGAAGAGTGGTTGAACCCAGGGTCTGTTTCCCCAGGGCCAGCTGCAGCCGCCCCCTGTCTCTCTTCCAAGACAAGCAGAAGAAAGAGCATGTGAGAACACAGTGAGAAGAAAGTAGTCCACAAGCAGTTAGAGAGGTCTTACCAGAAATCAACCCTGTTGGCACCTTGATCTCAGATTTTTCGGCCTCCAGAACTATTTTCCATTTCTTTTGATGCTCTTCAGTGGTATACACTATGACAAAATGCATATGACAGGAGTATATATAGTTATTACTCAGGCGGAGCCTTTGAAATAGAGAGGAGCTGTAGCTTCACCCTCAAGACACAGATCTCCAGCCCCCTGGGCACCATCAGACATCTCCACTGAAGACCCAGAATGGAGACCACTGGACCACATGTCCTGTACATTCTCTAACAACTACTCAGACCTAAGGTCTTTATTTCAACATTTTTCTTTGACAGCTAAGACTAGTTTATGAAATATGGGATGATGAAAAAAACTTGGATTTTGAGATCCAATGGATCTAGTATTTTTTCCTAATTATGCTTTCCAATTAATCTTTCTATGCCTCAATTTTCTGTCTGTAAAAAAGGGACAGAAACACTGTTTATCTTTCACAATTTTCATAAAGATTAGGTAAAATAATGCATTATGATATCTGATAAAAAATAAATGTTCAATGAATAGTAATAAATAGCACAATACTCGGGGGACTATAAATAAAGCTGATACCAGAATACAAAACAATGAAAGACGGGGCACTGATGGGAATTAAAGCATTATAAGACTCATATACTACTGAAGAGGAAGACAAAATTATTATTCTACAAAGATATTTGTATTTCACCTTTGTGGTAAGGATTCATGCTAAAAATGTAAGGATGAGCATTAAAAATACAGAAATAGATGTCTGACTTCCTAACAGAGACATAAAAACAACTTGATCAATACGACAGAGGCCAGCAAGGCAAAATCAAAAACAAGTTTTAAAAAAAAAGTTAAAAAGAAACAAAAACATAAAATGGAGAAATAAGCACATACCTACCTATATACTCCCCTTCAAGGATCACAGTCTTGTCATGGCAAAGGGGCTTGGGTAACTGAATGAAGCTATGAGCATGCTTGCAGCCACCCAAGACAGATGGGTCATAGTGAAGAGTTCTGACTAAACATGGTCCATGGAGGAGGGAACGGCAACCCACCCCAGTATTCTTGCCTAGAGAATCCCATGGACAGTATGAGAAGGCAAAAAGACAAGACACCAGGAGATGAATCCCCTAGATTGGTAGGTGTCCAGTATATTCCCTGATGGCTCAGATGGTAAAGAATCCACCTGCAATGCAGGAGACCCAGGTTCGCTACTTGAGTCAGGAAGATTGCCTGGGGAAGGGAATGGCTACCCACTCCAGTATTCTTGCCTGGAGAATTCCATGGGCAGAGGAGCCTGGCGAGCTCTAGTCCATGGGGTTGCAAAGAGTTAACACTGGGGAAGGCTGGAGGGCAATTACTAATAGCTCCAAAAAGAATGAAACCACTGGGCCAAAGTGGAAATGATGCTCAGCTGTGGATATGTCTAGATGTGAAAGTAGAGTACAATGTTGAAAGTAAAGTAATGTTGTAAAGGACAATATTGCTTAGGAACCCGAAAAGTCAGGTCCATGAATCAAGGTAAACCGGATGTGGTCAAGCAGGAGATGGCAAGATTGAAAATCAACATGTTAGGAATCAGTGAATTAAAATAGACAGGAATGGGTGAATTTAATTGAGATGACCATTATATCTACTACTGTGGACAAGAATCCCTTAGAAGAAATGGAATAGCCCTCATAGTCAACAAGAGAGTCTGAAATTCAGTACTTGGGTGCAACCTCAAAAATGACAGCATGATCTTGGTTTGTTTTCAAGGCACACCATCCAACATCACAGTAATCCAAGTCTATGCCCCAACCACTGATGCCCAAGAAGCTGAAACTGACTGGTTCTATAAAGACCTACAAGACCTTCTAGAAGTAATACCAAAAAAAAAAAAAAAGACCATTTCATCATAGGGGATTGGAATGCAAAAGTAAGAAGTCAAGAGGCAAATTTGGCTTTGGAGTACAAAATAAAGCAGGGCAAAGGCTAACAGAGTTTTGTCAACAGAATACACTGGTCATAGCAAACACCCTCTTCTAACAACACAAGAGATGACTCTACACGTGGATATCACCAAATCAGTTCAATTCAGTTCAGTCGCTCAGTCATGTCCAACTCTTTGTGACCACCTAGATGCAGCACGCCAGGCTTCCCTATCTATCACCAGCTCATGAAACTTGCTCAAACTCATGTCCATCAAGTCGGTGATGCCATCCAATCATTCCATCCTCTGTCATTCCCTTCTCCTCCTGCTTTCAAATCTTTGCCAGCATCAGGGTCTTTTCCAAGGAGTCATTTCTTCCCATCAGGTGGCCAAAGTATTGGAGCTTCAGCTTCAGCATCAGTCCTTCCAATGAGGATTCAGGACTGATTTCCTTTAGGATTGACTGGTTAGATCTCCTTGCAGTCCAAGGGACTCTCAAGAGTCTTCTCCAACACCACAGTTCAAAAGCATCAGTTCTTTAGCACTCAGCTTTCTTTATGGTCCAACCCACACATCCATACAGGACTACTGGAAAAACCACAGCTTTGACTAGATGAACCTTTGTTGGCAAAGTAACATCTCTGCTTTTTCATATGCTGTCTAGGTGAGTCATATCTTTTCTTCCAAGGAGCAAGTGTCTTTTAATTTCATGGCTGCAGTCACTATCTGCAGTGATTTTGGAGCCCAACAAAATAAAGTATGTCACTGTTTCCACTGTTTCCCCATCTAGTTGCCATGAAGTGACAGGACTGGATACCATGATCATATCACCAAATGGTCAATACCAAAATCAGATTGATTATATTATTTGCAACCAAAGATAGAGAATCTCATCTTTTGCTGATATAGTCAGCAAAAACAAGACTTGGAACTGATTAGCTCAGACCATGAGCTCCTTATTGAAAAATTCAGGTTTAAATTGAACAAAATAGGGAAATCCACTAGGCGATTCAGGTATGACCTAAATCAAACTCATTATCATTATACAGTGGAAGTAACAAATAGATTCAAGGGGTTAGATCTGGTAGACAGAGTGCCTGAAGAACTATGGATGGAGGTTTATAACATTGCACAGGAGGCAGTAACCAAAACCAGCCCAAAGAAAAAGAAATTCAAATGGCAAAGTGGTTGTCCGAGAAGGCTTTACAAACACCTGAGGAAAGAAGATAAGGGAAAGAAAAAGGGTCTTAATAACCCTGATTACCATAATGGCGTGGTCACTCACCTAGAGCTGGACATCCTGAAGTGTAAAGTGGGCCTTAGGAAATATTAATAGGAACAAAGCTAGTGAAGGTGACAGAATTCCAGCTCAAATATTTAAGATCCTAAAAGATGATGTTTGAAAGTGCTGTACTCAATATGCCAGCAAATCTGGAAAACTCAGCAGTGACCACAGGATTGGAAAATGGCAGTTTTCATTCCAATCCCAAAGAAAGGCAATGCCAAAGAATGCTCAAACTACCGCACAATTGCACTCATCTCACAGACTAGCAAAGTGATGTTCAAAATTCTCCAAGCCAGGCTTCAACAGTATGTGAACCGTGAACTTCCAAATGTTCAAGATGGATTTAGAAAAGGCTGAGAAACAAGAGATCAAATTGCCAACATCTGCTGGATCATCAAGAAAGCAAGAGAGCTCAAAAAAAAATTTGCTTTATTGACTACACCAAGGCCTTTGACTGTATGGATCACAACAAACTGTGGAAAATTCTTCAAGAGATGGGAATAACAGACCACCTGACTTGCCTCCTGAGAAATCTGTATGCAGGTCAAGAAGCAACAGTTAGAACTGGACATGGAACAACAGCCTGGTTCCAAATCGAGAAAGGAGTATGTCAAGGCTGTATATTGCCACTCTGTTTATCTAAATTCTATGCAGAGTACACCATATGACATGCCGGGTTGGATGAAGCACAAGCTGAAATCAAGATTGATGGGAGAAATATCAGTAACCTCAGATATTCAGACACCACCACCCTTATGGCAGAAAGCAAAGAAGACCTAAGGGGCCTCCTGATGAAAGCGAAAGCGGACAGAGAAAAAGTTGGCTTAAAACTCAACATTCAGAAAACTAGGATCATGGCATCCGGTCCCATCACTTCATGGCAAACAAGTGACAGACAAATGCAATGACATGACATGCATGACATGACAATGCAAACAGTGACAGACTTTATTTTGGGGGGCTCCAAAATCATTGCAGATGGTGACTGCAGCCATGAAATTAAGACACTTGCTCCTTGGAAGAAAAGCTATGACTTTTAAAAAGTTAAAAGCTATGACTAGATAGCATATGAAAAAGCAGAGACATTACTTTACCAACAAAGGTTCATCTAGTCAAAGCTATGGTTTTTCCAGTAGTCATGTATGGATGTGAGAGTTGGACTATAAATAAGGCTGAAGGCCGAAGAATTGATGCTTTTGAACTGTGGTGTTGGAGAAGACTCTTGAGAGTCCCTTGGACTGCAAGGAGATCCAACCAGTCAATCCTAAAGGAAATCAGTCCTGAATCCTTATTGGAAGGACTGATGCTGAAGCTGAAGCTCCAATACTTTGGCCACCTGATGTGAAGAACCAACTCATTGGAAAAGACCCTGATGCTGGGAGAGTGAAGGCGAGAGGAGAAGTGGATGACAGAAGATGAGATGGCTGGATGGCATCACTGACTCAATGGACATGAGTTTGAGTAGGCTCCAGGAGTTGGTGATGGACAGGAAAGCCTGGCATGCTACAGTCCATGCAGTTGCAAAGAGTTGGACACAACTGAGCAACTGAAATGAACTGCCTTAACAATATTATGATGGTTTTTGTCATACCATCACATTCATGTCATTTGTGTCATCAACATGAATTGGCCATAGGTATACATATATCCAGAGAAGGCAATGGCAACCCACTCCAGTACTCTTGCCTGGAAAATCCCATGGACGGAGAAGCCTGGTAGGCTGCAGTCCATGGGGTCGTGAAGAGTCGGACACGACTGAGCGACTTCACTTTCACTTTTCACTTTCATGCATTGGAGAAGGAAATGGCAACCCACTCCACTGTTCTTGCCTGGAGAATCCCAGGGATGGCAGAGCCTGGTGGGCTGCCGTCTATGGGGTCACACAGAGTCGGACACGACTGAATTGACTTAGCAGCAGTAGCATACATATATCCCCTTCCTCTTGAACCTACTTCCCACCCCCTCCCCATCCTACCCCTCTAGGTGGTCACAAAGCACTAGCTTTGGGTTTCCTGCATCTTACAATAAACTCCCACTGGCTATCTGTTTTACATATGGTAATGTATATGTTTCAATGCTATTCTCTTAAATCATGAAAATTCTTAAAGAGATGGGAGTAGCAGACCACTTTCATGTCTCCTGAGAAACCTGTATGTGAGTCAAGAAGCAACCATTAGAACTGGATATGGAACAATGGACTGGTTCAAAATTGGGAAAGAGTAGGATAAGGCTTTATACTGCCACCCTGCGTATTTAACTTAAATGCAGAGTACATTATGTGAAATGCTGGACTGGATAAATCACCAGCTGGAATCAAGAATGCCAGGAGAAATATCAACAACCTCAAATATGCAGATGATAAAACTCTAACGACAGAAAATGATGAGGAACTGAAGAGCCACTTGATGATGGTGAAAGAGGAGAGTGAAAAAGCTGGCTTGAAACTCAACATTTAGAAAAAAAACAAAAAACCTAAAATCATGGCATCTAGTCCCATCACTTCATGGCAAATAGAAGGGGAAAAAGTGGAAGCAGTGATATACTTTATTTTCTTGGGCTCCAAAATCACTGCAGACAGTAACTGCAGTGATGCAATTAAAAGATGCTTGCTCCTTGAAAGGAAAGCTATGACAAACCTAGACAGTGTATTAAGAAGCAGAGACATCACTTTGCCGATAAAGGTCCATCTAGTCAAAGCAATGTATTTTTCAGTAGTCATGTACAGATGTAAGATTTGGTCCATAAAGAAGGCTTAGTGCTGAAGAATTGATGCTTTTGAATTGTGGTGCTGGAGAAGACTCTTGAGAGTCCCATGGACAGCAAGGACACAGAACCAGACAATCCCAAAGGAAATCAACCCTAAATATTCATTGGAAGGACTGATGCTAAAGCTGAAGCTCCAATACTTTGGCCACCTGATGCAAAACCTGACTCACTAGAAAAGACTCTGATGCTGGGAAAGATTGAAGGCAAAAGGAGAACGGAGCGGCACAGGATGAGATGGTTAGATGGCATCACCAGCTTAATGGACATGAATTTGAGCAAACTCCAAGAGACAGTGGAGGACAGAGCAGCCAGGCATGCTGCAGCCCATGAAGTCCCAAAGAGTCAGACATGACTTAAGACTGAACAACAACAAACCTATATACTAGTAACTATTGTAATTATTAATGCACTAAACTAACTTATTTAAATGCAAAAATATAAGTAATAGAAAAAGGAATCCAGTTGATATTAAGAAAGACATACAAAAATTATGACACTGAATTAGTGAAATTCGAAGTATTCAAAAGATAAAACTAAGGACTTCATGCATTGATATAGATACTTTTGATCAAAAAAAAATTTAAGACTAATCATACATACACACAGTCACCGGATAAAATGATTTAAAAAACCATTTGAACAAACCTATAAAAAGTCGAACCATAATTTGATATTTTTCCACAGTGAAAATACCATGCCACATACTTTTACAAGTTAGCTCTAGCCAATGTTCATGAAGTGAATAATTCTCATCTAACTCTTGTGTCCAGTACAGAAAAAGAGGGACTGTTCCAAACTGCTTCAATATGGATAGCTGCCAATACAACTTATAGACCAGAGTGAATAGTGACCCCTGTAACTGAACAATTCAGCAGTTCTGAGTACTACACAAAGGCAAATTACACGCCTTCTCACTGATGAACTTACATATCAAATCCTGAACACAAACTTACAGACCAAATCTCACAGAGTATAAAAACGACCCTCTCCCTTGGATCTCCCACATTGCATGCAGATTTTTACTGTCTGAGCCACCAAGGAAGCCCTACATATCAAATCCTAAATACAAATTTACAAACCAAATCCCACAGTGTATAAAAAATACCCTCTCCCTTGGGAAATGACAGGTCAAGCAGACCCCAAAATAAAAACTTTAGTGGTGATATAGCAAAAGACATACAAAGAACTGTGTGCTAAACACTAGAGATGGTACATTGTGTTCAAGCACATATAAAACCTTTTTCAAAAATGACCATAAAAAAAAAAAAAAATTACCATAGACTAGGCCATACAGAAAGTCTCAACAAAAATCAAGAATTGCTATTATGGGTACTATTCCAGTCTCCATATTTCTGTGGGAGGAGAGAATGGTTTCCACCTATCTCCCCTCACTGAGTTTTTCCTCAACAGAGGAATACCCCTTCTGATGACAGAACTGAAAGACGGAATTCTCCGTAGAGATGCCTGTCCCCATATGCAGGCATTATCTTCCACAGAAGCTTCCTGAGACCAGCTCCACCCCAAGCAAGATGGAAGTCTATAAGTTTGGGATTATCTTCAATTCAAGGAAGTGTGTAGGATGAGTGGATTCAAGATCCTGATTGTGGCCTCAGGTCAAGTTAAGGTTCCTAGCCAGTTAAATAATGATAAAGCTGATACTTTGATCTCTTTCTATCTGACTCCTTTGTCTGTTCCTTGTGAAAGTGAGTGAAGTCACTCAGTCGTGTCTGACTCTTTGCGACCCCATGAAGTGCAGCCCACCAGGCTCCTCTGACTGTGGGATTCTCCAAGCAAGAATACTGAAGTGGGTTGCCATTTCCTTCTCCAGGGGATCTTCCTAACCCAGGGATCAAACCCGGGTCTCCCACATTGGAGGCAGACACTTTAACCTCTGAGCCACCAGGGCCAAATAAGCAGGGGAATAAATGGGTGCCATTCTTTTTAAATTTTTTATTTAAGTATAGTTGATTTACAACATTGTAAGGGATGTTAGTTATTACCTTTGTGGTAGAATAATGACCCTCCCAAAGATGTCCACATCCTACCCCCTGGAAACTATGAGTGTGTTTGTTACCTAATATAGCAGAAGGGACTCTACAGATGTGATTAAGAATCAGGAGATGGAGATATTATCCTGGATTTTTAATCACATGAGCTCTTAAATCAGAAAAGGGATGCAGAAGAATGGCTCAGAGAGAGACATGAGGACTGCCCTGCCACTGCTGGCTTTGAAGGTGGAGGAAGGGGTTGTGAACCAAGGAAGGTGACGGTATTACAGCTGCAATAGGGCAGGTCATGACAGACTAGTTGCACTCAGAAAAATCCCAAAGGACACCCTAAAATTATAAAAGACAAATACATATACTTTTTAAAGCAACTGAACTAAAGGAAATTTTCAGAGCTCAGTAGCTCGGAGAAAAAGAGCATTTGAGCTGATGTTGCTGTAGGTCAATTCCCTGCACACCTGGGCTTGAATGGGCCGCTTGAGGACAGGAGACAAAGTTTAGGGCCAGAGCAAAGGGAGAGATCAAATGGGAGACTTTTGCATAAGGCCAGGAAGCAAAGGGCAATACCCTCAGCCTATCACTAGAAAAAAATCACCCACTGAACTTGGCCTTGATGCCGGAATATGAACACACATGAACAATTATATGCAGAGTACATCATGAGAAATGCTGGGCTGGAGGAAGCACAAGATGGAATCAAGACTGCCGGGAGAAATATCAATAACCTCAGATATACAGATGACACCACCCTTATGGCAGAAAGTGAAGAAGAACTAAAGAGCCTCTTGATGCAAGTGAAAGAGGAGAGTGAAAAAGTTGGCTTAAAGCTCAACATTCAGAAAACTAACATCATGGCATCTGGTCCCATCACTTCATGGAAAATAGATGGGTAAACAGCAGAAACAGTGGCTGACTTTATTTTTCTGGGCTCCAAAATCACTGCAGATGGTGACTGCAGCCATGAAATAGAAAGACGCTTACTCCTTGGAAGGAAAGTTATGACCAAACTAGACAGCATATTATAAAGCAGAGACATTACTTTGCCAACAAAGGTCCATCTAGTCAAGGCTATGGTTTTTCTAGTGGTCATGTATGAATGTGAGAGTTGGACTATAAAGAAAGCTGAGCGTCGAAGAATTGATGCTTTTGAACTGTGGTGTTGGAGAAGACTCTTGAGAGTCGCTTGGACTGCAAGGAGATCCAACCAGTCCATCCTAAAGGAGATCAGTCCCGAATGTTCACTGAAAGGACTGATGTTGAAGATGAAACTCCAAAACTTTGGCCACTTGATGCGAAGAGCTGACTCATTTGAAAAGACCCCGATGCTGGGAAAGATTGAGGGCAGGAGGAGAAGGGGATGACAGAGGATGAGATGGCTGTATGGCATCACTGACTCAATGGACATGGGTTTGGGTGACTCCAGGAGTTGGTGATGGACAGGGAGGCCTGGCGTACTGCGGTTCATGGGGTTGCAAAGAGTCGGACATGACTGAGCAACTGAACTGAGCAACTGAAACAATTCTGTGTTTTCAAACATTAAAAGAGGGTAAGAAGTGAAGAAAGAAGGGGTGCAGAAAGAGAAGTGCAGAAATCAAAAAATAAAATAGTTGATAAACAAATGAGACCTAGTCAACATAAGCTTTCACACAGCAGAGGAAACCATCAACAAAAAGACAACCTAAGGAACAGGAGAATATATTTGCAAATGACACTGCTGACAACAGATTAATTTCCAAAATATATAAACAGCTTATACAACTCAACAACAAAAAAGCAACAGCCCATTCCAAAAAGGGCAAAACACCTAGCCTTTTATCCATAAGACATACAGATGGCCAACAGGCACATGAAAAGATGCTCAATGTCACCATTAATTATTAGAGAAATGCAAATCAAAACTACTTGAGATACCATCTCACAGCTGTCAGAATGGCCATCATCCAAAAGTCAACAAATATAAATTCTGGAGAGGGTGTGAAGAAAAAAGAATTCTACTATGCTATAGGTAGGAATGTAAGTTGGTGGGGCCCTTATGGAGAACAGAATGGAGAAACTAAAAACAGAGTTACCACATGACCCAGCAATCCCACTACTGGGCATATATCTGGAAAGGATGAAAACTGTAACTTGAAAAGATACAGGCACCCCAATGTTCATAGCAGCACTATCTGCAATAGCTAAGACAGGGAAGCAACCTAAGTGTCCATCAACAGATGAAAGAATAAAGAAGATGTTCTACACATACACACAGAATGGAATATCCCTCAGCCAAAGAAAAGAAAGAAAGAAAATCCACTTACAGCAACATGGATGGACTTAGAGATTATCATACCAAGTGAAGTAAGTCAGAAGGAAAAAGACAAAAACCATATGATACCACTTAAATGTGGAATCTAAAATAATGATACAAATAAACTTATTTACAAAACAGAAACAGACAATGTTGCAGTCAAAGTGACAAAGCAAGAATCAATAAATCCCAAAGAGTCAGAAACCACTTTAACCACTACAATTAAGTTAGCAGTCCATTTTAAATACATAATATTATATATTATTGATTTGTTAAGTTGAACAGATAGATTCAAGTAAGTAGAAGGAAGTGATAAAGAATATATATTCAAGGATGTTAAAGCATAAATACGTAATGTCTATATATACATATACGTATATATAAGGATAGTTGTATGTGTCAATTTGGCTAGATCACAAAACTCAGATATTTAGTCAAATATTATTCTAGATGTTTCTGTGAAGATATATTTTTCAACAAGATTAACATTTAAATCAGTAAACTTTGACAAAGCAGACTGTCCTCCATAACATGGGTGCTGCTGCTAAGTCACGTCAGTCGTGTCCGACTCTGTGCGACCCCATAGACGGCAGCCCACCAGGCTCCGCCATCCCTGGGATTCTCCAGGCAAGAACAGTGGAGTGGGTTGCCATTTCCTTCTCCAATGCATGAAAGTGAAAAGTGAAAGTGAAGTCGCTCAGTCGTGTCCGACTCTTCGCGACCCCATGGACTGAAGCCCACCAGGCTCCTCCGTCCATGGGAGTTTTTCAGGCGAGAGTACTGGAGCCATTGCCTTTGCCATTCTCCATAACATGGGTGGGCCTCACCCAATCAGTGGAAGATCTTAATAGAAAAGAAAAAAAAAAAAAACCTGACTTCTCTGGAAGAAGTGGAGATTTGCCAGCAGATGGTCTTTGGATTTGAACTGCAAAGCTGGCTCTTCCCTGGCCCTCCAGGCTGCTGGCTTACCCTGCAGATTTTGAACTTGCCAACTTCCACATTCATGTGAGCCAATTCTTTAAAATAAATGTCTCTCTCTGTCTCTTGCTCTCTCTCCACATACATACATACACACACACACACCCTATTGGTTGTTTCTCTGAAGAACCTGAGCTAATACATACACACATTTATCTATTTATAGAATAAATAATATACAGCTACTATGGGGACTGATCAGCAAAAATAATTCTTTGAAAATAGTCATTAAAAAATAGTTTCTGGCAAGACTGATCCAAAAATAAAGAGAAGGCAAACAAATAAGCAATACTAGGAATAAAAACAGATATAACAAGTGTAGCAGACCTTAAAAAGATAAAATACAATAAGCAACCATATGCTAACAAAATAGAAAATACTGGTAAAATACACAAATATCTAGAAAAATACAGCATGCAAGAACTCAATAGAAAACAAATTAAAACCTGACTATCCCTAACCATTAAGAAAAGACATGAGGAAATACAAGGTCCAGATAGTTTTGCAGGTCAGTTCCTATAATATAAACTTAAGCAAATATTTAATGAACAAATGATAATTCCAAATTTACTGACACACTTTCAGAGAATAGAAAATGAGGCTGGAGATGTAGGCTCTGCCAGCAAGGGTAAAAAACAGAATGTAGCTGTTTCAACAGGGCTCCCAGCCCCACTGTGGGCCAGCTCAACCTGTTTACACCAAGGGCAGCCTTTAACATCTCAGCCCACTAGACACCTCCAAAATTCTGCCGACTCTCCCTGGGTCAGTGTCAAAGCAAAGGACTCTCAACCTGAGTCCTGACTGGGAAACAGGTGGCTTTGTTACTGATGACCACTCCACATTGATTGGCCTTGGAGAGGCTGGAGATAAAGCCAACTAACTGTTCAGAGTGTGGATGCATCATCAGCCTTGAACGCCACAGCTAAAATCATTCATGGGCCAACATGAATAATTCCAGGCTTGACCAGAACTTTCTCTGCCCTCACACAATCTTGAAAACAAACAAACAAACAAAAACCAAAAAATGGACACTAATCAGAGTTGGCAGAGGGATTTCGCTGGTCCAGTGGTTAAGTTTTCTTCCAGTGCAAGGGGTACAATTTCAAGTTCAGCCTGGGGAGCTGAGACCTCACATGCCTTGAGGCCAAAAATCCAAAACTTAAAACAGAAGCAATAGTGTAACAAATTCAGTAACACTTTAAAAAAAGAAAAAGGTCCACACCAAAAAAAAAACTTTAAAAAAGAAAAGAAGAGTTGGAAGAAAGGCCCAGACAGAGCAACCTCTTTGTTCAACTGTCATTAAACAGATTTCTTTTAACTGTTCTCCATTGATGGGTAGAGCTTGCAGATAACCCCATGAGTAACCTCCCGCACAGTGAAGAAAAATAAGTGGCCCTCTGTGTCCTGACCAGAGGTTCTCTGGTCATATACACACGCAGCCTCCTGGAGCAGCCGCTGACCCCATTAGCCCAAAGATGAAGCCCTACATAAAATTAGCGTATGTGGTCGTTGCTCAGAGTCATCCACAGGGATGCAATTAAGCAGCATAGTGTTCAATTTCAATCATCAGCAGTGTGATTCAATTATGGTGTTATTTGTAGGCTGAATCACAGGGACTAATCAACAGGAAGGCCAGATCAAAGGTTAACATCGTACTGGAACTTATAATACTGGTCTTTTGTATTAGAAACAACTCATTTGGACAAAGGTTCTGGGTTTTCTAAGTCATCTTGTCCTAACTTTCTGGTATAAAATTCTCGGGTCCTAATTAAATACAATCACACTCAGGATACACCCATTCAGATTTCAAGAGTTCAGCTTTACAAGGAGTTTCACTTCATGTTTCTGCTTCATTTCCTGCTTCTGCTTAGAAGGCATTTCTTTGTTTCATGTCTCCAGAGCAGACGAATGCCTGCCGATGATGAGGGTTACCATGCTTGCCTCTGCAGGGGCCTAT
Source organism: Cervus elaphus (assembly GCF_910594005.1). Classification (NCBI taxonomy): domain Eukaryota; kingdom Metazoa; phylum Chordata; class Mammalia; order Artiodactyla; family Cervidae; genus Cervus; species Cervus elaphus. The sequence continues at coordinate 58,195,111 of NC_057815.1, forward strand.
TTGGCACTTGTGTATCAGGATGTCCTCTGAGTTTTCCTGGCTTGGTTGCTTCTGTAAGTGATCATCTCTTGCACCATCTGTACTGTTTACATTGAATAGAAGAAGGGGGCACTTTTTTTCTTTTGCATTAAAGGCTTAATTATATACACATTGATATCACATGCCCTAAGTATACTCTTCTGGAAACTCTTTTGGAAAGAGTTTTGGAAAATGAAGAGTAGCCTGTCATACTGTAGAGTAATTAATAAGGGAAAGTTCTGGTTATACAGTGTTATAATCATTAATAATCATTACTGAAGGAAATTGTGTCCATTTGGGTAAGAATCCATTTGTTTCTACATAAATGCTTGCTATTTAGGGCACGCAGGAAGCCCATAAAAACTTCTTCACTAAGATAAGCATAACTGTGTTTTCATAAAGTGGGAGGATGCAGTGGTTTGAGTCCTTTACCAGCTGGAAGTAGTACTTGACAACCCTTCGACTTTAAATTAGTGTGAGAATAGAAATAAAGAAAGGACAATATAAATGTTCACACAAAGACATAACCTCTACAGAATCCGTGATTCATGATGTTGGTGCCACAGTCTTCAGCTTCCTTCTAGCTGCTCTATGCTCAAGCAAACGAGCTCTCACTTGGAAGTTGAACGTAGAAGGGAAGAGAGCAAAGCCACTGTGACCAACAGACTGGGTCCAAGGACAGGCTTTGACCCTCCTCCCAGTGAACTCCCTAGATGGTCCTGCAGAACCCCAGGGGTTCTGCTGCACATCACCATGAGATCAACCCAGGAGTGAAACGAGCCAGGAAGACATTTGGATCTCAGATAGCCTGGACTCAAATCTTAGTTCTGTCATTTACCAGCACTATAGCTCAGGTGGCAAAAATAATGTCAATAGTAATATCAACAAAACCAAGGTAATTTAGACCTGGTGAGCACTTACTAGGTAACAGGCACTATTCTAACTGCCTTCTTTACCTTAATTTAATCCTCCCAATAACATGAGATGGCGCTGTTATTACCATTGTCTATACACGATGAGGAAACTGAGGCTCAAGGGGATCAAGCAATTTGCCCAAAGACTCCACAGCCAGTAATAAGTGGCTGAGCTGGGATTTGAACTCCAACAGTCTAACTGCAGTTTACATTAATAACCACAAAAATCCCTAAGCTCCTTGGCCCAGTCAACTTGAAAATGAGGGTGGCTTTAATAATCTTGAGGAAAAGTATCCCACACAAAAGTATTCAATAATTATTACTCTTTTCATCGCAAATGGCATAGAACATATGCCCTCCAGACACTCGCTAATAACCTCAGTGTTGAATTATCTGCCAAATAGCTCCTGTCAAATGTCTGGGTGAGCCAATTACTGCTTAAGAGATGGCTCACAGGACATGCTAACCACAGAGTCTTCAAAAAAAAAAAAAATTAGTGATTTATTATTCCACAAGAATGAGCCAAAGACACAAGAGAGAAAATAATCAATGAAGTTCAGCATGCAGACAGACAGGGGATAGGTACAGAAACCAGTAACTGCCGCCTAATAAATGCAAAGGGGAGCTTATTCACAAAAGTAAATCAAATACACATGGGACCCAAACATCTATTAAACACGTATTCTGTGTTGCACTGGAGATGCAGCAGCAAAGCCTCTGCTGTCACAGAGCTTACATTCTGGGGCAGGAGGCAGATAATAAACAGACGAATATGAACCTCATGGGTCAGATGGTAGTAAGTGCTATAAAGAAATAAAAACAGGATGGGAGGATGGGGGAGGGGATGTAGGGATGCTACCTGAGAGAGTGTCAGGGAAGGCCTCTGCATGGTGACATTTCAGCAGAGATCTGACCTCAGTGTACTTGGAGAGCATTACAGCAGAGGGACAGCAAGCACACAGGCCCTGAGACAGCCTATGCTAAAGCGAGACAAGCCAGATGGAAGGTGTAGGAGGTGCAGCCACACAGGCAGCCAAAGGCCAAATCGCATACAGCACTGTTGCTTATAATCGGGACTTTAGATGTTTATCCTAAAGTGCGAAGCCATTGAAGAGTTGTGGGGAGAGGGGTGTGATCTGATTCCTCTGCTGCTCTGTGGAAGACAGTCTACAAGGGGGCAAGAGCAGAGCAGAGCCCCCTCAGAGACTGCATTAATCTTGTAGACCCCAGGCGAGCCTAAGAGGCATGCACAAGCCTTAGCTAGACAATGAAAACCATAGCACACAAATGGGTGAAATAAGGACCTGAATAAATGAGAACTCAATTTATCAAGAGCTGACATTTTATGGTGCTTACTATATGGCAGGCTACGTGTTAAGCCCTTACATGTATAAGCGCAGCAACCTTCTTAGGCGGGTTCTATTATTATACCCATTTTAAATATGAGGAAGCTGAAGCACATATCATGCAAGTAACTTGATTCAGAGCTAGGATTTGAAACAAGCAGTCTGGCTACAGGTGTTCCTCCAACCAAAGGACTCCTTGGAATGTTCTAGACCACCTCTCAGCAAAACTCTTGGATCTGTTCCAGAGACGCCCAGGGAGCCCTTCCAAAAGGAGTTTGCCAGGGTGGAGGCCTAACGAAGCAGGAGAAGGGGGGAGCACGCAATGCCAGAAGGGAACAAGGATGGGAGTCCTTGGTTCTGCTCCAGGAACCACACCCACTGCAGGAACCACACCCGACCAAGCCAAGGCCCCAAGTATTCAGACCCACAGTCCTCGCTCACAGACAGAGGGGACTGTGCCAGACGCTTCGTCATTTCAGGGGTGTCTTCACGGGGAACTTCAGAGGCAGGAGGAGGAAGTGACCCCACACAGGCTGCCTTCTTTAGGAGGTGTCCCACGCACCTGTCCCAGCTGTCTAAGAGCTCTGCCTGCTCTAGGGGCTCTCACAGTCTCCTTCTTGCCCCTGGGCCGGGGGCTCGGCAGTGCTGACCACCTGAGTTAGTCTGAGAGCCTGACTCTGTGACTCTGATCACGATGCACAGGAAACTTCCGGGGGAGACTCTCTGAAAAGACTGCCAGGAAACCCACACTGTTGGTCACCTCCTCTCAGTAGGGCTTCCGGGACCCTAACCTGGAGCAGGACATCCCAGTCTCCAGAGTCTCTGAAAACCCGGATGTTGGTTGGCCTCCTGAGGACCCTTTCTGTTCACTGAGAAATTAAGAGCCTGACAGATGACAGCTGGAACGTGTAACGGTGCACCACAACACGCAGAAGTTTCAAGACACAGAACACCTACCTCCTCTGCCCCAGGCGCAAACACCCAGAACCCTCAGTGCCTTGGGTGTCTCTCTGCAGGATGGAAGGACAGACAGCAGGCAATGTCAGGTGCGCTGTGCACGCCCTGGGTTCTAGTTACACTCAGCCCAAACATGCCTCCTGCAGCCATAACTCCACACAACGAGGAGCAAAGTCCCAAAGAAATGCCCAGTCGGCAAATAAGGTCACTGACTTGTATCAGGTAAGGACAGAAAGAAGGCCTGTGGCCTGCAGAGAAAAATTTCCAATGACAGGCTTGTTCCAATCAGTATGGGCTTTAGTTGTCCCCCATCAAGGAGTTAATCAGCCCAAACAGCCCACTGCAGTCCTTTCCAATTAAACAGCTTTGCTGGATCTTTTCAAGAGAATGTTCCTAACTGCTTTGTACAAACATGAAGCCAAACAGTTGCAATAATATGGCATAAAGAACATTCTTCAGGTGATTAAGTGAATCAATATCAAACCAGTTCCTGACAGACATACTGGAGACCAGCCAGGGAAGGGAAATGACACCGGTGTCAGAGGGCAAAGTCTACAAGACTGCAAGTTTCAGCTTGACTGAAACCATGCTGTACTCTGAAAACTTCACGATAAAATCAGTGCCAGCCACTGCACCTGTTGCAGCCAGGATCAAAGTGGGACAGTTATTCATGTGCTAATATATGGCGCAGCTGCAATCTCAGCAGAGACCTAGACCCTTACCAGCTATCAGAGAGTCTGAGTTTGCCCTGTTAAAAAAGAGCGCACACACAGTAACATAAAAGAAATCCAACAGCGGCCTTGTCTCTGCACCCAAAAGAGAAGTCCAATGAGAGGAAAATGTTTCTCAGTGTGGAGGTCTCCAGGACCCCTGAGCATACCTGCGATGATGCCGTCCATTTGCTCCAGGGCAGCTTCTAGCACGTGACTGGCGTCAGAAGCCATGAGTCCTTTTCTGTCCTTTGTCTCCTCCTACTGAAAATTCAAACACAGCACATGTATTTCATGTTACATACCCAAGACCACTGAGCCCTCTCATTCCACCATGGAAACCGCACTCTCATAGGAACCTGAGTAGCCCACAGTGGGTTTCTGCCACCTCCCAGCACGGGTACTCCATGAATCTTTAGCAGGTGATCCCACTTGCTTCTGTCATGAAAAGCCACTGGGGCTCTCCAGGGTCGCCTGCAGCAGCGAGGCAGCAATTGCCACTGCCACCATCATCACAGTCCCGGCTCCAGAAGCTGCAGCCACCCTGGGGAAGGCTCGAGGCTCCCCTAGGGCTGCAGAAGGCACACAGCTAGCGAGAACTCCATCAGGACGTGCCCTGCAGCCCTGGGTCACAGCAGGCATTTGCGGTCTTATACCCGCATCTGTCCCACTCCTGGGGTGCTCCCCTACAGCAGGTGTGATCCAGGCTGAGAGGCCTCAGCTGCCACTTTCACTTCTCATGTGGGCCTGTGGGCCCCGTCTAGGAAGGTTTCAGGCACACTGTTGTGGGGAGAGCACGGTCTCTTACTATTTTAGTCCTTCCTACTCCACCCAGGACCACTCAAGGCGCAGAATCCCATCTGCTCAGCGTGGAAGAATTTCTCCAAAAATACACTGTCTAGCCACTCCTCTGATGCTGAGCCTCCCTTCTAACGAGAGAGGTGGCAATTGGTTCCATCTCCAGACAACTCTGCCTCTCATCAAGGTCTTTAAGCGAAACTGTCTTCCTGCAGCCTTGCCTCATTTTTCTCGCTTCCCACCCCCTCCCTGGGTGTCAGGCAGAGACAAGAGCAGTTGTAATCCTGAGACTTAACTCGCATCTGTAAACTGGAGGCAGGTGCTATTGTTTGTCTGCTCATTCAGCAGAGCCCACAAGTGTGCCCAATGGGCCTAAGTGCTGCGGAGAAGAGAGGCAGGGCTCCTAGATCCAAGGGTGGATAGTGCAGGTCAGGCAACATATCTGTTGCTCCTTTCCCCCACAGAGTTACATCTTCAGAGTGAAGAGAGGAACTTGAGCAACCACAGGAAAGTGGTTTGGAGAGGGTGTGGATAAGAATGTCAAGACCACAAAGAACCATGCTGGACGGCACCAGGCAGGAACAGTTAAATACCCTGGGTTCAAAGCTGGCCCTGCCATTTCCTGTGTGATCTCTGAACCTCAGGATCTTCTTCTGCAACGTGGGGAGGATGGCAGTACCAGACTCACAGGGTTGATGTCATAGTTAAATGAGTAATTAACATTTCATTAACAATGCAGGTCTTGCATGCAGTAAGGGCTCAATAAACCTTAGCCATTTTTAAATGACGTATTTTTGCCAGGACAGCTCACAGGATGAGGGGCTTTAAAGTGGGTCAGCTTTAGGGAGGGAGGGGAAACCTAGGTAAGTCCAAGCGGCTGGCCCTGTTGGGGCGGTAGGCACAGCAAATCAAGGCAAACCTGTTGGAGGGGGGAGGGGGAGGGCTCAGAGTCACAAGGGCAAAGGCCACGAAAGGGTCAGAAATGCAAGAACCAGGGTGCAGTCAGCTCAGGGGAGTGAGAATGGGGGCTCGTGGAGGGGTTGGGAGCCTCCCTGGCACCTCGGGGCGTGGCAGGAGCCAGGCAGGCCACAGCAAGGAGCAGCCAGGTGGCTCAGAGCACATGTGAATGTAGGTCTCAGGGTCTGAGTGGAAGCGAGGCTGGGGGGTTGGGGTTGGAGAAGAGGCAGCAGGAAAAGGGGAGGAGAGAAGAGAGCCGGTCTCAGCACCTTCACCTGCTTAGCCATACAGATAGTACAAGTGTGAAATCCATCCTACCCTCCAAGGCCTCCCCAACCGCTCCCAGGAAGAAAGCCAAAGTCCATACCATGACCTGCAGAAGCAGCTCGGCAGGATCTGGCCGGGACAACCCCACAAGGCCCACCCCCTTGACCGTCCTGCTTTGGCAGCCTCAGGCCCTGTCCACTCCCCCAGCACTCCGAGCCCCTCTGCCTCCCCTGAAACTGTGCACCTACCATTGCTCTGCCCTGAGATCACCTTCCCGGGTCTCTGCACGGCAGATCCATCCTCATCCTTCAGGCCTCAGCTCTGAAGTCTCTTCTCAGAGACGCCTTCCTTGCACACCTGCATCTAAAGCAGCCCCTTGGCAGCACAGCGGTTCCAAAGTATCTCATCCATCTATGTTTCCTCTTTGATTGGCCTTGCAAACCCTCTGCGTGGAAGCTGGTGACCCTGTCTGCCTGGCTCACCCCTGTGTGCCCAGCAGAGTGACTAGCCCAAGGAAACTTAAGAGTAAATAGTTGTGAATAAATGATGGATCTGTATGGCCAACACTGCCTAAACCCTACTGTGCTGGGTACTGGGGGCGGAGGGGACATTGATGAATCAGACCTCAACCCTATTCCCTCAGACCATGCAGTGTAGTAGAGAAGACAGAATTAGGAATAATTAGGATGCAATGTGGGGTATGCTGATTGAGGCTGGTATGCAGTTTCCCTGGTCTGTAACGGCTGAGAAGGAACTTTCTCAGCAGGTAAGGGTGAGTCCAGGCAGAGGGGGGCAGTGTGTGAAAGGCAAGGAAGCGTGTAAAGACAAGATGTAGGTGGCAAACGTCAAAACAGTTGGCGAGATTATATAGGAGCACCCAGCTGCTCGCTATGAGTCAAAGCCCTCCATGGGATCTACGTAAGCGTGACTAGGGCAATTCAACAAGAGGAGCTTTGGAATCACACCCACAGCATCAGGGATCTGGATGCGCACTCGGCAGCTCAAGTGGCCTCAGATGTAAACTTGAGCGGCATTTTTTAAGAGGACCTTGTATTTCAGCAGACTGGCTCCGTTGGGGGTCTCAGTCCTGGGGTGCAAGGTGAGAGGTCAGTTAGAAAGTGCCAAGCGCAGAGGGCCCAGTTAGGACACCTGCAACAGAAGGGCCATAAAAACGACCCACGGGCCCTCTGCCCAAGGATGAGTTTGTACTTGGCAGGTGGCAAGTTGGGTGGACCCGTGGGAGCTGGCAAGAAGTGAAACATGAGTCAAAGGTGTATCATCTTTACGGTCCAGAACCTGGGCCAGTAAGACTGGGAGCGCTCAGGAGCCGGAACCTGCTTTGGGCAACTGATGAGCTCAGTCCTGGGTCTGAGGTGATGGCAGGATGCAGGGAGAACAGGCTCTGCCAGCCCCTGTGAGGAGTCAGTGGTGTGGGGTACCGGGGGACCCACTGAAGGGCCAAACACACCACAGGAGTGATGCCTCCAGGCCCATCTGTGAACACAGACACTGACTGAACAGGGAAGCCATGACTCCATTTGCCAACCATTCCCATTCTGGCAGCCTCAGTCATTTTCTCCCCTCACCAGTTTCGAGCTCCCCATCAGTAACACACCCTGGGACAGACCCTGCTCTCACGGAATTGGGGGTCTCGGAAGCAAACGTGTCATCCAGTTGAATTTGGTGTGTCTGTTCATCCCCACGGTGACACAGCATCTCCCAAGGGTTCGTTGGGGTTCAACCTGGGTTCGTCGGGGATGTGGGGGTTATGTGCACAGAGACCAGCAGCTGCCTGTGAGGAGGACCCCACGGAGAAGCAAGGTGAAGAGGGTGCACAGGGAAGAGGCAGAAACCCCAGGGCTGAGAAAGAGAGCAGGATCCAGGGGGATCCTACACCAATGGGGTAAGTAACGCAGGACAGCCCCCAAGCAGGTGGTGGGGAGGGGAAGTGAAATCGTGTTCTCCACCCATGAGAACGGGCTGCGACAGCCACTCAGGCTGGACGGCAGAGGCACTGATGGTATGCCCTGAGGACTCGAAGGCACCCCCACAAGCCCAAGAAAGAGAGGTGCAGGCAGAGGGGGACACAGTGCTCTTAACACCATCTACGGTCTAGTGACAGTAGTTAAATCAGTCAAAAGCCGTTTTCTCTCTGGACACTTGGACTATTAACAGAGCCCTGCATTTGACCCTGATGAGCAGGCAGTCTTCTCACGCCAAGAAATTGGCTCACACCGAGCTACAGAGATAAGGTAAGGAATGTTGTTTAATAAAAGGTGTGGTCCATTGCTCATGCATCCTTCTCTTCCCCCACAGGCCTCTCTAGATGCTGTCATCCTCCTACCTGTCATGGTGCCCGATGTTGGGCTCCCCTCAACAGACCCTCCTGTCTGCTACCAGCCAGGGAGAAACCAACCCTGCACCTGTGAGTCCAGCTGTGACATATGTCAGAGTCAAGTGATCTGCGCCACACAAAGGCCTGTTTGGCACTTTGAACTTGAATAAGGGGCAGGGTTAGGTGACGTTTAGAAAGTGAGCCACAATTAGCCACCCAACACCTGGTGGCCTCTAAGGCAGTTACTTAGATACGGTATTAAATACCTTTGTGTTCAGCAAAGGAAGATCAGAAGTAGGCAGGAACAGCTGACTAAGGTAAGGCTTGAGCAAGTAAATCTTAACTTGTCTCCATCCAGGCTGAAATGCAAGCTGCACGTCCATGTAGTAAACCACTTTTCTCTCAGTAAAGGTGGTTAGAGATGCCAAGTGTTTTGGGCAGGCTCAGAGTGTCCCGCATGGAGGATCAGGAATAGGTCTAGAGGCCTGGTCCCTCCAGGGTCTGCTGACTCCTCACAGCGGCAGCCAGATAGGCTCCAGCATCCCTGTACAAAGCAAGACCCGGGGGGGACCCTCAGCCAAGAATCCACCACTACTGAACTCAGATTCATCTCAGACCTCTCTGGCCCTCAGTGGCCAACAGGTGGTAAAGAAGTATCACCACATACTTTGTGGTTTATCGCCACAAACCGGAGAATTTCCCCACAATTTACTGGTCATCCATAAACCACACTGACTGGCTCTTCAAATGGTCATTTAAAGGAATACCTGTTTTTAGTCCTCAGCTGAAGAGACAGCTTCTTAAAAGTATATGGGAAACTTCTTTCTTTGGGATAATAGAGCAAGAAGCCATTTTTAGCATTAAAAAATAACAATAACAATAAAGATGAAGGATGATATACAAAGACAGTTGATGGCAGTGCCTACATTCTCTAACATCCCATATCAACCAAGATTAACGTTCTTTTTAAAGGACAAACAAGAAAGAACATAGGGTTTATAGCCTAACAGTCTTGAGTTAAAACCTGGGCTCTGCAGCATGATGACCATGGGCCTTTAGGCAGATTACTTAACCTCTCTGAGCCTCAACTGTCTCTTCCATAAAATCAGTATAAAACAGACACCATTGTTATGAGCGAAAGTAAACAAGAGACAGAGCTCAGAAAAATACAGGAGATTGAAGTCAAACATCTAATTTAGCTACCCACTGAAACAATAGCAGAGGAATTTATTTTGAAAGACATAAACCCACAAGGACATGGAGAATGTGATAAGAGACACAAGGGAGATGCCAGGGCAACAGCTATGCAGAAGCAGGAAAGGGCAGTTGGTCCATGTGGGAGGGCTTCCAAAAGCTCTAAGATTTCTTCAGTAATATGAAATTAATGGAATATCTAATGCATCTAAACAGCTTAAGAAATTTATTAAGTTGAAGAATTTAATTCCATGATAAGAAAATGTGAACCAAGCAATGACAAAAGAACTCTGAGAAAACCAAAAAGTAAAAATAATCTTAGTCCTTGCAACAAAACACCGCATACACGCGAATTTAACAGAAATGGCACTGACAGGATGTGGGGATGAAAAAGTGCTTGTGAGTGATGGAAACAAGACTGGAGAGACAGCTGATTCATCTTCCAGGGTGGGAATTCAGAAGTCACCTAGATAATGACAACTGAAAAAAGAATAAAGTAGCAGAACAAGCATTTTTTCTAGTAACATGGATAAAAATACTAGGAGTTTGAAGTGGCTCCATCTGAGGAAGAGCAATAGGGGTGAGTAGATGGGGAAATGGCCACTTTAACAAATCGTATACGATTATTTGAGCCTTCACATTGTGCTTATATATAGTAGTGATTAAAAAAAAAATCAGAAGGATTAAGAGAGATAATGTGCGTGGTGTGCCTGGCACAGAGTCAAGATTTGATTACTGGGTGCTCATTTCTCCTTGTAGCTACTATATATCAGGCAAGTGTCTGTAGCTGCCTGCTAAGAGTTTATCCAACATTCTCTCACTTAATCCCCACGTGCCACTTAGGAATTATTCTCCCCCTTTACAGACAGACAAAGCAAAGTGCGTGAGGATTCGCCCTGTTCTTCCTCCCTTCCTTCCACTTTTCCTTTGAGGCGGGAACCCACCTAGTCGAGGGCTTTGAGCACAGGAGGGTCTAACTTACCTTTTAAAAGGATTACTTTGGCTGCTGCTTGAACTGGGGGTGGGGGGGGGGGAGCTGAAGGGGTGGGGAGGGGTGCAGCAGTGAACACAAGAAAACCAGGCAAGAGATAAAGGTAGCTTGGACCGTAATGCTTGTGGTAAATGTTCTGATCCTTAAAATATGTTGAGGGCAAAGCTTGTAAACTCTACTGATAGGCTAGGCGTGGGCAGGAGAAAGTAAAACCCCAGGCTTTTGCCCTGAGCTTCTGGGAGAGTGGGGAGAATTGCAGGAGCAACAATGCTGGAGGGGGTGGGGTGGGAAGGGTGTGAAATTAGGAGGTTAGTTTTGGAAATATTCAGTTTAAGCTGCCCAGGGACACCTAGACAGAGATGCTGAGTATAGTAGCCATTTGGAAATTCAAGGTATTTGGAGAAATCTGGACTGGAGATATTCTGGGAACTGTCTGCATAAAGGCAGTATTTAAACAACCACAGGAAGTAACTTATAAAGTAGTGTAAGACCAAAAAAAAAAAAAAGAGTCTCCAGGACTCTGAAACACTCCAAATAAATGTGCAGTCAAGGAGGAGAACCAATGATAGGGATGGAGGAGGAGCAGCCAGGAGAACTGAGACGGGGTGCACTATAAACCATGTGAAAAGTTCGCGGTGGAGACAAAACCAGGGATGCCAAGTGCTGCTGAGTCAGCCCAGAGGCCATCTTCTCTCCAGAGACTCGCTGGGGGTGATCTCACCTGCTCCACAACCTCACCTGCCCTGGCATTACCTCACCCTGGATGGCAAGAGCCTAACTGACTGCCCTGCCTCCAGACAGCCTCTCCACTCGCTCTGCACTGAAGGCTCACTGACTCAACGCTCCTCAAACCTTGGTGTTTGTTAGAAGCACCTGGAGAGTCAATGGCGCAAGAGGCCCAGGCTCCGGTAAGAAGAGGGCCAGGTGATCCTGAGACTGACCAAAGTTGATGGGCTGCAAACACAGCTCCCAACCGGGCACTTGACTGCTTGTGGAGAGTTTGAGGGGCCCACCACCAGCCAGGGTAGAATTATGCTTCTTACCAAGTTGATTCAACCTACTCAGCTGCAACTCTATGTGTCCATCATACACCATGGCAAACCTCAGCCCCATCCCAACCAATGTCTTACCATCAGCAGGCAGATTCTAAGCATTAACTGTCTGAATCCAGCAGCTTTCCAGCTTTTATGCCCATGCCGGCTAACTTTTCATCTTCTCTTTGAGCCAACTCTTCCAGAAAACCCTGTGTACAGTCAGGTCACTTGAGATGGCTCTTCTCTTGCTCTCTGTACATCTCTGCCCAACCAGTGCCTGCTTCACCCTTATCTTAAGTACAGGACTGACCTTCCTACGTACTTGCCCCAGGCCCCAGGTAATGATAGCTTATCAAAGGGATGGTGAGGGGCGTGTCCCTCTAGTGGTTTCCCGGTAACTAATGAGCCCACCTGACATCAATTCCCCCTATAATTAGTAATCTCTCTTTCTCCCGGGAGCAAAGACTGCCACCACGTCCTGTCTGCTGTCTGCTGTCCAGGGTAGGGTGTTGCTCCAGGACCTTGCTTCAGACATGTAAGCTACTCCATTAAACTACTCATGTTTGTATCTCTATTGTTGACTCTGGGCTCTTTCTTTCATCTTGAAGCTGGGCAAGCACAGGCCTTACAGGCTTACAAAATGCACCATGCTTAACCTGCTCACCTAAATGTGATCTCCCCATCTTTGATCTTGCAGGAAAAGGCCGAGAGCAGCTGTGCGCAGCCATCTCCCCGCAAGCCTCCCATGTGACTGGGCCCCTGAGAGCATCCCCCCTCCTGGCCTGGGAAATCCCATGGACAGCTGAGCCTGGCGGACTATAGTCCATGGGGTTACAAAGAGTTGGGCACGACTTAGCAACTGAACAACAAACATAAAACAGCGGGAAACTAAAGCCTGGGAGATTGTGGGGGCTTGGAGGAGGAGGTGGCCCATCCCCTTCCCCACACCTGACACCCACCTCCCCCCTTCTTGGCCTCACACTCAGAGGGCCCCAATACATAGGGTCTTCCCCAAACTGCCTCAGTGATGCCACCACAGTCTCCAAGCCAGAAACCCAGGGGTCATCCCTAGCCTTCCTGCCCCTCACCCACATCCAGTTGGTCACCATATCCAGTAAAGTCTCCTTCCTCACCCACTCTCTGATCTGTCCTCTCATCCTCACCTATCTGGCTTCAGGCCACATCGTCTCCCATCAGAATGGCTGCCATGTTTTCCTGGCTGGTTTTACTGCCTGCAGCCACACCCCCATGCCCGGCTCATCGTCCACATTGGGTCTTGCACAAATCTAACAATAGTACCTCAGCTCTTGTACAATAATTCACCTGCTTCCTGTCACCCAGGAAACCACCCAGAGAGGAAGTCAAGGACCCATGAGATAGTCAAGAGTGTGTGCTCTGTAGCCAGGCTTCCGTTTGAGCCCATTTTTTTCCCATCATGGGCCAGACCTTGGACAAGTTCCTAACATGCTGAGCTTATTTCCCTATTATAAAATGTAGGTGGAAACATACATGCGGTAGGATTGTGGACATTCCATGAGACAATGAGTGTGGAAGCCCTTTGCTTGTAACTGGGTGAGAGTTTACAACCACAGCAGTTAAAATTCCTGAGATACAACAGCCAGACTAGTTTTACCCCCACTGCTTTCACTCTAAGGCTTGCTCAGGATACAATGTTTTTGGCCAAGACCCCCTTCCCACCTGCTCCATTCCCTCTCCTCTTTCAAGGCCCAATTCCAGCATCATTGATTCCAGGATCCTCTCCTTCCCTCAGACATGTGACTGCCCAGGCTCAGTCCCCCCTCCACACTCATGCCAGACTCCCTCATAGAACTCTAGAGCACTAGCGATGTGGGGTCCTTCATCTGAGCAGTAGCTCCTAGTGGGCAGAGCCATGTCTCTGAGCCCAGAGTGGGGCCCAGCACCCGGCCCATAGCAGCCGGTCAGCTACTTTTGTTAGATGGATGAAGAGAACCATGCATCTGTCTGAGGAAGGCAGCTGGAGGCTGACCAGGAGCAAAATTCCTTTCTGTCTGTGTATCAGTGAAATAAGTTGTCTCCTTCCAAAATACAGCTGGACAGGGAAAGGATAGACATTCCCATTCCAGAAGGGAAAAAATGGAAGAAATAAAGGTCACTAGCCTTGACTGGAAGCTGAGAGGCTCCAGGGATGGCAGGCAAGTCTGCACACGGGACTCTGAGGCTGGCTGAGATCCTGTCCAGCCTTGAGGTTTTTGGCCCCAAGGGGACAGGCCTGATGGTGCAGAAAAGCATCACACCTGGCTGCAGGGCCATGGCAGGGCCCACAGACATCCATGTAGTATCAGGACCCAAGGACAAGGCCATGGCCAATAGTTTTCCACCAGGACAGAGGAGCCAGACACAGAGAGACATCCTGTCAGGACACTACAGGGGAGTTAGAGCAGGGCAGAGGGACCAGGATACTGAGAAAGCTGCCATCAGAACTGGTGGCTGCCTATCTGAGTCTAATAAAAGCAAAGAGGTGGAGCCTTGATTTCTTTTGTCAGTGAATAGAAGTTTAAACAGCCTAAGAAAAACTGCACAGGAGAAAATAAAAGAATGCCACTTAAGGTGAACAAGCACGTTTAACTTGTCCTCATCTAATCATGGTATCAGTCACTCTAATAACAAGCATTTGTTTAAAGCTTTTGGCTTCAGAAATGTTTTTCACACACAAGGCTTCTCATTCCCACCTAAACATCCCAGATCAGACTTTTCAGATTAGTGAGACAGTGGGCCCAGTGGGAGCCAAGATCCAACAGACTCACCAAAGGGTCCTAAACCTAGGTGCAGGCTGGTGGTGCCAGCTGGCAACAATGGACAGATGCAATATTTCTTGCCTAGTGTCTTTTCCCCACTGTACCAGGTTAGTGAGTTATGTGCACTGGGCATTCCCAGCCACTCCCTGTTGGGCAAGTTCCAAAAGATCCCTAAGAATATCTGCGCTGGAGCCCGGCTCTGCTGAACCCACAGGAAGGAGTCCTTTTGCTTTCTGGCCCTTCCATTTAAAGCCCTGCCCAGCTCCTGTCACATGTCACTGCTCCTCCAACAGCCTCCTTTGGCACATCTGAACCCAGATGCTTCCACTTAGCATTTACCCAAAAAGCACTCACCCTTCTCACCAAACCACAGCCCTATAAATAGGGCTGCATGATCCCAAACAGCTCTTCCACCAATGTGTCATAGGGGACTCAGTCCCAAAGCTGAACATGATTCTCTGAAGAAAGGAATGAACAGCACTGGGTACTGAACCTCACCTCCAGACACCAGAGTCTGACTCCCCTCGGCTTAGCTGTTCCCCAGACGCAGGACTGGCATGCTTCTCTTCCTTGGAATAGCAGGCTTCTTCAGAGAAACACCACCCCAAAGACAGGAGCATGAGACACCACGAGCCCCGCCCACAAGGAGGAGCAAGGGGCCTGGTTGGGAAACGGGTGTGAGACGGTGAGAGGTTGTGAGGCTCACACCCAGACAGCACGGCGGACTGACCAGGCTAAGGCACAGGGAAAGCTGACATTGAGTCTCCTTCAGTGCTTCTGCTTTACCTGCCTGACTGTTCTCACTTTCCATTTTCTACTCTTGACATTTCACCCCCAAGCTGGTCTTTTTCCCCAATTCAAGGATTTATTATTGTGGTAAAGAGGCCACAATAATCTCAGGGATCAAGGCCATGGGCCTTAAAGTGGGCCTGCCAACGAATGGCTTAGGCAGATCTCAAAGGACAAAGGATACAGGTACTCCATCAAGGAGAGGGATTGGGAGACCAGGTGATGAGGCAGGAATCTGAGCTTTTGGGAGGAGTGGGATGGATAGCTGGACAGTGTCCAGGGGGCAGAGCATCACCAAGCCCCCCACCAGTTTGGTTCTCAACACTGTGCTTAAGACAAGTACATCCTTGTATCCTCACTACAGCCACCCAGAGAAGTCGGGATGGGAGGTTCTTCTCCTTCCTGCCGAGAGTCTCAGAAGAGCCTGTCTGAGGGTGTCCCCTTCAAGGTTGGGATGTGAAGGATCATCCCAGACAACAAACACCTCCCTCACTGGAAGATGTAACTGAGATCATGGTGAGCCCCACACTGGCCAGCCACCATCCGTCAAATGATGGCAGTTCCCACCACGCTCGTGCAGTCTCCATCTAGCTGTAAAAGCCAGTCTGCAAGTTCACAGAGGGTTTCCTTCCTCCCTCCTACAGAGGCAGCAGCCCCTGTAAATAGACTGTGACATCATTATCTCATGTAATCTTCTTGGTAATATAGAATCCTGTGAGGGATGTAGTGCAGTTACCAGCCCCATGAACAAAAAAAGCATCTGAGATTACAAATATATTAAAACAGTGCCAAGGTCACACGGCTGAAGTTTACCCACAAGGTCCTGTTTTTCACCTAAGTCCGCACCTGCTCTCCTGGCCACACTGCCCTATCCTGCTGATTTGCTCAATGCAGTAAAGAGCTGGAAGATGGCAAAGTTGGTTTCCACGTCCAAACCAAAAGAGCTCAAACCACCTACAGACATGAGACTAATCACTGCTCTGTGATTATTCATGGGGACTCTGCCCATCGCCCACCTCCAACTCTGTTACAAGATAGTATCTTACCTGAGAAAAGACACACAGAAACAGTTCTCATAAAAATGTACGACCCCCCCCCCCCAAATCAATATATTATCTCTTTTGGATTATCTATTTAACAAATACTATTTTCCCCCCTTTCATCGGTGAAACACTGTGGTAGATACTATGAGAGGAAGAAAAAGTGAATTTAAGACTATGTGATTTTTCTCCCCCAGACCACAAATCTTTCATCTCTAATCCATGTCAATTAGACTATGAAGGCTTCGTGTAGAATTTGGCCTCTATCTGGGATCTGTGAGCCAAAGCTAACAAATTTTGTCTTTTGCCAATTTAGACTTCAGAAATTCATAAATTAATGGTCTAATTTTAAAGCAGCCATGGTATGCTTTTGTGAGAAGAAAAACATCATTTCCCTGAAATTCCCATCCTCTCTAAAATTAAGTTCAGATGGCAATTAACTGTGAAATGTCAATTCTCCAATGTCACTAGCTCAACAAGCAAGTTTGTATTAGTTTCAGACACAAGTAGAATTGCAAAAATCAGCCATTTCCTGAGCATCTAATGGACAATGAGGTTCACCTTGTCATCCATTCATTCAAGCTGATCGACATCCAAGGGGAAGGTCCTGGGTGCCTGGCACCATGGAGACCCTGGGGATTTCCAGGGAGAAAGACAGACAGACAGACACACACACACACACACAAAGCAACAACACAGCAGGAGGTGTGCTCCTGGGAGAGGGAAGTTCAGCAGGCTCACAGCAGGGCAGCAGCAGGAGGAAGGAAGGACCAGTGTAGTGTGGGAAATCCTAGAAGGCTTCGCGGAGGAAGTGAGATTTCTCCAGGTGGACTGCAGGCATTGGTGCAAATACATTGCAAGACTAAAGAGCATACCCTCAAGGTATGGGGAGGGATGGGTATACATGGAGCTCTGTGTAGCCAGAGAACAACTGGGGAAGAGTGGCAGCAAATGAGCCCAGGACTAGCCTGTGAAGGGCCCCTCACAGGATCTCACCCTGAAAACTTGGCCTTTATCCATCAGACATGGGGAACCACTGACAGGAGCTACCTAGATGCTGCCTGTTCTCCAACAATAATGCGGAAGCAAGCAAGGAATGGAGTACACCAAGACTGTATATTGCAACCCTGCTTATTTAACTCATATGCAGAGTACACCATGAGAACACCATGCAAAATGCCAGGCTGGATGAAGCACACGCTGGAATCAAGAATGCTGGGGGGAATATCAATAACCTCAGATATGCAGATGACACCACCCTAAATGGCAGAAAGCGAAGAGGAACTAAAGAGCCTCTTGATGACAGTGAAAGAGGAGACTGAAAAAGCTGGCTTAAAACTCAACATTAGAAAAACAAAGATTGTGGCATATGGTCCCATCACTTCATGGCAAACAGATGGGGAAACAATGGAAACAGTGACAGACTTTATTTTCTTGGGCTCCAAAATCACTGCAGATGGTAACTGCAGCGGCGAAATTAAAAGACACTTGCTCCTTGGGAGAAAAGCTATGACAAACCTAGAGAGTGCATTAAAAAGCAGAGACATCACTTTGCGGACAAAGGTGCGTATAGTCAAAGCTGTGGTTTTCCAGTAGTCTCGTACAGCTGTGAGAGTTGGACCATAAAGAAGACTTAGCACTGAAGAACTGATGCTTTCGAATTATGGTCCTGGAAAAGATGCTTGAAAGTCCCTTGGACAGCAAGGAGATCATCAAAGCGTCAATCCTAAAGGAAATCCACCCGAATATTCACTGGAAGGACTGATGCTGAAGCTGAAGCTCCAACATTTTGGCAACCCGATGAGAAGGGCCAACTCATTGGAAAAGACCCTAATGCTGGGAAAGATTGAGGGCAGGAGAAGAGCGGATGACAGAGGACGAGATGGTTGGATGGCATCACCGACTTAATGGATATGAACTTGAGCAAGCCCCGGGAGGTAGTGAAGGACAGGGAAGCCTGGCGTGCTGCAGTCAATGGGGTCACAAAGAGTCGGTCACAACTGAGTGACTGAAGAATAACAACGAAAGCAAGGACCTGGGGGAGGATCCTTCTCAGAGAAGCTCTCAGGGCTCAATGGAAGCCTCCTCCCAGAGTAAACCAGGCTATGGCAGCCTGGTCCCTCCCCTTCCCCACTTCAGGAATCCTCCAACACTCTCCCCAACTTCTCTGACTCACCTTCCCCTTCCACCACACCCTCATTCTGGACAGTGAGGATGGAGGCCTCCTACTCTGGCCCATTTGCAGTCAGCATACAGGACCATCCCCTAAATCTCTGCCTACCTCTCTCCTCCCACACCCCCAGCTATACCAAACCTGCTCCCCGGTTCACTCTGCGTTCCAGATGTGAAGGTGGGGGTGGAGGGGAAGAGTCAGGACAAGTCGTGATCAGAGAGGCAGAGTGAGCTGGAGAGCAGGTGTGTTTCCCCTTCCTCCTGCTCACCGACATGAAACCACGCTTATAGCTCCATCAGATACTCTTGCACCCGATCTTTAACCTCGAACTTCCTTCCTCTCAGACTCCTCTTGAGCAAATAGCCATGCATCTTTAGAAACGGGATCCCTCAATTCCTTTTCCACCTCAAACCTCCCCTGCGTCCCCTCTGACCCCCTAATCTGTCACCCCTGAGGCCCAACCTCTTAATTATTCCCTCTCTGGGCTGAATCCTCATCTCTACCCCGCTTCTGCTCTTTCCTCCTAAACCCTACACACATCAAAGCCTCTGCCACCCTAAAACACTTCCTCGGCCCCGCATCCCACAGCTACCATTTCATGCTCCTCTGCTTCGCTGCCAAGGAGCTCACCTCCCACTCCCTCCTTGATGAGATTTCCACTTTCGCGCCTGACGGGCTCTCTCATCAGTGAGGTTTTTCAGTTCGGATTTCCCCGAGGGGCAGTACACGCAGGGTAAGATTAAAGCACAAGCTGGAGAATCAGACTGCCTGGGTCAGAGTACCCGCTCCCGACCCTCACTGGCCACGTACAAGTCCTAGGGTAGGACGCCCGCTCTCTGGGCCTCCGCTTCCTCAGATAGAAGATGAGAAAAATAAAAATACTTCCTCAAAGGTGGTTGTGAAGGTTAAATGAGACCAGAGATCAGTC
Organism: Cervus elaphus; assembly: GCF_910594005.1. Classification (NCBI taxonomy): domain Eukaryota; kingdom Metazoa; phylum Chordata; class Mammalia; order Artiodactyla; family Cervidae; genus Cervus; species Cervus elaphus. The sequence goes on from NC_057815.1 coordinate 58,214,339, forward strand.
AGCATCGGCTGGGATCACCTTCCTTGGCAAACCCCAGGGACTCTCCTCCTTTGGCATTTGGGAACAACTGTTCTTGGGGTCCTTCCCTCACTGAATGTCCTGCACTTCAACTACACTCACTTCCCGGGGAGGGAGGCGGTGGGCAGTGGGGGGCTGATTCTTGTTTCCTTCTATGGTTTCCCCCTGGACAGACCATATTCCATCTCCATGGTTATAACTCATGTAACACTAGAACGTTCCCATAAGCTCCAGACCCAAATACCCAAATACTCACCAACTTTCTGGCTACATCTTAGCATTCCCCGAGATTCAGCATGATTGGAAACGCTCAGCATGGTCCTGCCCCTGCTTGAGAGCTCCGAGACTCCTGGAACTGCATACCCTGAACTTCTTGGGGTTCTCCCCTCCACCTCCCGCACCTTCAAACAGAGGCCACGTCCCTGGGCCTCGCTCTCTGAAGGGTGCACTTCTCCGTCTCAACCTTTCCACTCCAGCTGGCCCAGCTGGGGTTCAGGTATTTAGAACTAGACACTGGAGGGCCCCCTCTCACCCGAGCAGTACCTGGCCTCTCCCATGGCAGTTCAAGCTCAGGAGTCTGGCATCCAAGCCTGATCCCAAATTATCCTAGACATAAGGTAAGGTAAGGTGAAGTTGCTCAGTTGTGTCCGACTCTTTGCGACCCCACAGACTGTAGCCTACCAGGTTCTTCCATCCATGGGATTTTCCAGGCAAGAGTACTGGAGTGGGTTGCCATTTCCTTAGGACAGTAATAATAATGGCTGCCATTTGTTGAGCACTCACCCTGCTTTGAGTTAAGCATGTATATGGTACTTTTTATCTCAATAGTCAGAACTGTTACTATCCAAATTTTATAGACAAGGAAACTGAAGCTTGGAGACACTAACCACCATGGTCGAATCACACAACCAGGGAGCAGATGACATGGGATGTGAACCCAGGCAGTCTGATCTCAAGGTCATTTTCTTTTTTTTTCTTTGGCTGTGGTGTATGGCATGCAGGATCTTAGTTCCCCAACCAGGGATTGAACCCGCGTCCCCTCCGGTGGAAGCACAGAGTCCTATCCACTGGACTGCCAGAGAGTTCCCTGGAAGGTCATATTCTTAATCATTCTGCAGCACTTCCTCTCCAAGCCTGGTCACTTCCAACTACATCTTTCTGAATTCCTGATACTCCAGCCACAGGTGAGCACGCTCATTTTGCCATGCCCTTTCATGTTGTCCCCTCAAGCTAAAGCTCCTTTCTCCAGTCTGTCCAACAGAACTAATTTTTTAAGGTCCAGATGATTCTCCTTCCTCTAAGATAGCATTCCCACCACTACCTGTGCAAGAGAACTTTTGCAGAGACCCAGAGCACATGCTCACACCTTCATTCAGTTTCCATTTCGTGTTGCCATGGGGACAGCCAGTGGGAGGACCGTGCCAGTCTCTCTTTCCTGATCATTCTCACTGAGGGCAACTGAGTATCTGGTTGGGGGGAATGCAAGAGGGAACTGAGCCGTCCAGCCCAGCCTTATCCTTCCCTCTGTTTCCAGGGCCGCCTTGCCAGAGGGAAGTGGTCCAGGAAGATCCCACACGCTGTGAGCAACTAAGCCCATGAGCCATAACTACTCAAAGCTGTGTGCCCTAGAGCCTGCACTTCGCAAGGAAGAGTAGCTCCCACACGCTGCCACCACACAGCAACAAAGACTCAGCACAGCCAAAAATTAACAAATAAATAAACTTACCTTAAAAAAAAAAAAGATACACTGAGAGTGCTATGAGCCACATTCTCTAAACACCTTAATTAGCCCTGGAATTGATATCTTGGTCTCTAGTTGTCTGACTCTTGGTCTTATTTTTCAATTAATGCCAAACTCAGAGGGCATTTAAGTGTACACTTACCACACACACCTCCACCCTGACAACCAGGGTCACCTTCAGTGAAGGATGAAGCCACAGTGCCCACAGAAGGACTGGTCAGGGTTGGTCTGTGGCACAGATACACCATCTCTGGGGGTATGAGCAGTGATCACTACAAGGCAGCCCCACGGCAGCCTGGGGTGACATGCCACCACCCACAGGGTGCCCTCTCTCTGGGAGCCTGGCTCCCGAGCCACCTGCAGATGACCTTGTAATTCACTTTCCCAGCTGTGGTCATGCCAGGAAGGCGGTCTGGGAAAACAGGCATTCATAGTGGCCACTGGATGACATCGGCCAAAGCAAATAAGTCTGTCGGTGTCTGGTTTATAGCCCAGCTCTGTCAGTCTGGTCAGCGTGAATCAGACCCCAGGCCACAAGTAGGCTCCGATGAAAGGAAGATGAGGGAGGGTGTCTGACCCAGCACACCGACCTCCCACTCCATCCTCACCTCTGTTCTCTCTCCGGTCCACACCCACCTGTCCCCGTAGCAGACAGAACTCTATCTCACTGACAGAAGCCTCTGGTGGTAGGGAGCAGGTGGGGACTGTTTCCTCAGCCCCAGCACACACTGTTCAAAGACAGCTACCCTCTCAATTCCTCTCATGGCAGAGAAAATGGACACTCACACACACACATGTGCACACAAATTTAGGCCCCGGGAAGAACAAATGGACATCAAGTCATTTCACCACCTGGGCCTGATGGTAGACAGAGTCAGAGACATGCTGCAATGCAGCCTCAGCTTGAATACTTTCAAAAGTTTTATCTCAAAGATCACCCCATAAAAAAACAGAGCCAGTGAGAAGTTAGTGTTGACCCTGGGTTTTGGGTAAGCAGATTCATTAAACTATTCCTTCCACTTGTATGTATGTTTGAGGCTTTCTTTAAAGTAACACAAGTTTGTTTTCTTTAATCCACCACTTAGGGATCTGGACTTTTCCAGAGAGTGACATCAGATTCTACCTTCCCTTGCTGGGGACCAACAGAACTGAGATATGAACCTAAGTTCCTGACAATGCAGATAATGCTCCTTCTGCAGGACTGTTCAGCTTTCCTGAAAGTCCTCACGTCGGAGCAAACTCTCACCCACCACCATCCAGACCCTCACTGTCTCTTGTCTGGATTTCCAAAGCTGCTTTCCCTCAACTTCCTGCTTCTAGTTCAACCTTCTTCAACCCATCTTTCCCAGAGAAGGGAGGGTAAGTTTCCCAAAGCTCCTGATATTCCTCCTTGGCTCTCAGACCCTCATGGCTCTCCACTGTTTCAGAACAAAGCTGCATGCTGTAGCTCTGCCATCAAAGTTCTCAGAAAAGACCCACTTCCCCAGCTGCACTTCTCACCATGCTCTCCATCACTTGCTGTTGTTGAGTCACTCAATCATGTCTGACTCTTTTGTGACCCCATGGACTGTGGTCCATCCAACCAGCTCCTCTGTCCATGGGATTTTCCTGGCAAGAATACTGGAGTGGGTTGCCATTTCCTTCTCCAGGGGATCTTCCCAGACCCAGGGATCAAACCTGCATCTTCTGCATTGGCAGGAGGATTCTTTACCACTGAGCCACCTCTCAGTCACTTCCTACTCCCTCAATACAGAAAGATTTTCCTGTTTCTCTGTCTCCTCTGTTTGGGACGCTTTTCTCCATCTGAACATTCAAAACTCACCCATTTTAAGTCTTTATACAAATGCACCAACCTGAAGAAGCCCTTCCTGACACCCCTCCCCCAGGGCCCCAAGGTGCTAACTGCCTCCACTCTGCTCCTGACACAGCTGTACTCTCCTTTATCATCTCCCTTCTAGCTCTATTTATATGATTTCTCAATATATCTGGCTCCCCTTCCAAATTAAGATGCTTGAGAGCAAGGAGGATGTGCTATTCACTTGTCTCCTCTCAGAGAACCACAACCAGTATCCACTTCCTTACTTTCACCACACCTGAAGTCCCCCTCTTTGTGGTCTGATACACAGAGGCGAAAGCAGCTCTGCCATTAGAGGAACCTGGCCATGATTGGTGTTGGCGTGGGCGAACTGATGAATGCAATTATAGTCACAAAGCACCAATAGGAGAAGATGTAACTTCCCTTAATGGATGATAAAACCAGGCATTTCTCTTGATTCTATTATTCGAGAGTGCTAAGCAACAAGGAAATAAACAGATCTGAATTGGCAAGTTTTCTCTATCATCTAGAGTTTCAGGGCCTCATGCCTAACTTTCGCCTTCAGCCAGCTACCTCTTACGAACCTCCCAAGCTGCCTGGAGAGGAGCACAGGCCCCAGAATGTTGGCAGGCTCCTGGTAAATACTAATTGAATTAATCAACATTTATTCTGTATTTTGAAGCTTCATTTCAACATGTGTTAAAGAGTTTAGTTTTGAAACAATGCAATAGCTTTCCTTTTGTATATAAAAAGTTTAAACCAGTAGGAGACAACCAAAGATTTCCTTAAAGACAGGACATGTGCACCAGCAACAGCCTGGCTCCTACCTCGGTCAGTGGAGAAGGGGGCTCTCTCTGGAGGCCCAGCTAGAGAGTGTTAGTGGAGGATTAGCAACTCTGTCTTCCCTGGAGGTCTGAGGGGACGTGGAAATTGGGTGAAGACACCATCAAAACCCACTGCTGCCAGAGAGCAAGCATACGGGGAATAGTTTGGCCTGGACTGTTCTGGGCTGAGCCTTTGGATGAAGCCAATCACACTTCCTCCACTAGCTGGGCCGAGTCTACCTGTCTCTTCTGGTCCCTTGGCAGAACTGGCAGTGATGCCTCTCCAACCCTCATCATGACACCTGGCCTTGTTCACTGAGAATCTGGGAAACACCCTGTTATTGGGGACACCCTGGATTGTGTCCCCCTCTCCCAAACTCAGATGTTCAAGTCCTAACCCCTAGGATCTCAGAATGTGACTGTATTTAGAAATAAGATCTCTAAAGGGGTAATTAAGTTAAAATGATATGATTAGGGTGAGCCCTAATCCAATATGACTGGTGTCCTTATAAGGACACAGACGGATACGGAGGGAAGACCTCGTGAAGACACACGGAGAAGATGACATTCACAAGCCAAAGCTTGGGGCCTCGGAAGAGACCAATCTTGCCAACTCCTTGATCTCGGACTCCTAGCTTCCAGAATCATGAGAAGAAAAAGTTCTCTTGCTTAACCCACCTAGTCTGTGGTTATTTTGTTAAGGCAGCTCTAACAAACTGACACACTCCCCCATCTGATCTTGGGTACATAACACACTCCCCCATCTGATCTGGGATGTATGCTGGGCAAACCTATGGGAAGAAGGCAGTCTCCTCTCCAGAGTCATGGGTTTCTGTTCTCATCCACTGGTTTTCTCTTCCCTCTTAGTCAAAGAGAGATGGCTTTGCATCTCCAGACCTTAAATAACATCCAGGTAAGGACAGTTTCTAGCAGTCCTTTCTCTCTTTGTAAGTCAGCTCTGAGTCAAGTCATGCCTGGGGACGAAGACCATTCAGTGAGACCATTGGTATGTTGTAGGTAGGAAACCCAAAGACCTCACAGCTTGACCAGCTGTCAAGCTGCATTCAAGGAGCCATGAGCCCTGAGCCCAGCCCTCTTCTCTTCAAGGCGATTCAACAATCCAGCGTTTGATGGGTGAAGGGAGGGGCTAAGCCAGTCCCCTTAACCACAGCTCACCAGTCACAAGACACTTGCCACTCAGATCATTTCCCTCCCTTAAGGGCACTTAGGCCGGAGTGGCTCAGGGACTTTCCTAAGAAAAGCGATCCAGGAATCCCCCATCTGCACACACACTCACAGGCCAGCCGGCTGGGGACTGCCCTGCACGAGGTGTCGCCTCCCTGGGCATCCATGAGGTCTGGCTCCTGGAAGTCTGCCAGTCTGATGGCAGGGGAGTGGGAGCACCTATTATAGCTCTGGGCGGCCTCTCTTCCACCTTTCTCAACCGTTCTTTTCCATCAAGCAGGGCCATTACTACCCCATGGGAGACACCCGAAAAGTTCCTTGATCTCAAAGTGGAAGGCGTGGAAGCCTGTGTGTTGTAAAGTGGCCACAGAAGGGGAAGGCAGTCCTGACACCAGAGGCCCAGCGCCCGCCCAATCCGGGCTCCAGGTCTCTGTGGCCCCTTCCTCCTTCTCCTGAAGGAGCAGAGCACAGTGCAACGGAGTCCAGGCTTTGGAGTCAGACCGGCCTGGGTTTAAATCCTGGCTCCACTACTTAGAGCTGGGCTAGTTTCTGACCTGGGTAACACAGGTGAACCTCTAGGTTACTGTGTACTGGAGGTATTACCATCTGTCTCACACAGGGCTGGTCAGAGGGTTAGGAGGGGGTGCAGAGTCAACCACCTGGCTCAGAGCCTGGCCCCTCTTGGAGACCATGTCCCCACTGTACTGTTCCAGTTAGCCAAGACTCCTTAGCAGGGCCTAAATCATGGGATCAGGAAAAAATATATATGCAACATTGACTCACTTTAAGAAACTGCCAAATCTCCTGAGGCCAGCCTGCAATTAATTAGGGGGACGCTTGGGTACAACATAATGCACATGCTCTGGGCTTTCTAGGTCTCTCTAGCAGGGCCTTCAGAAGGTAAGGTTCCTGTTGATGACATGCTCACTCTTAGGGCACCTCGGCACCTTCCTCAGCCATTCTGCCAGTCCCACCCAGCACTCAGCTTAGGGAGGGGGAAAGGCAGAGTTTACGATGCTCAAGAGTCATCTGGAGGCAGGCACCTGTCGGAGAAGTCACAGCTGGGGAGATGGACTTGGGGGATCACAAACATGGAGGCTGAATTCCAGGGGTTGAGAAGAGGAAGGACCAAATCCTGACCATATCTATGGAGCTGAAGGTCCCCAGCCCCAGGCACTGATGTCAGGCAAGCCCTTAGTAACTCAGAGATGGCCTTGCAAGGAGACAGAGAACTTGTACTGGTGTCCCAGAGAGGCCCACGATTGCTCCAGGGGACATCGCACTGTCACAGACACCTAGAGTCAAACAGGCAATACTCCCAAGTCACTAAGGAACGGTTTCCATACACGTGTATAACAGGGATGCAATGAGACGCATGCTTCATGTGGCCTGTAGAATCCTCTTGGGAATGTCGTTCCTCGCTTGATTGTAACCAGGCTTATTTGAAATTCTCTTTCAAGAGTTCCCTGGTGGCCTAGTGGTTAGGATTCCAGGCTTTCACCGCTGGGACCCAGGTTCAATCCCTGGTCTGAGAACTGAGACCCTGCAAACTGCATGGTATGGCCAAAAAAATTAAAAGTAAACCTTTCTTTGAAATGTAAGTAATCATGACATGTGAGGCCTGGATTTGTGACCCTGGAGCAGCCCCTAACAGTCTCCCAAGTGCTCAGGATGAGCAGACGGGACAAGAAGGTAGAGCGCTGTCACCCCTTAAGTGCCCTGTTAACACGAGATCCCAAGACACTGCAGCCCACATACACCCTCCTTAGCACATCGGCCTTCTTAGCAGTCTCCTCTGGCTTCCTCCCTGGGCTGAGGGAATCCTTCTGATTAGAAGCCTGAAGGACCCCAGAACTGCCCTGAGGAAAGGGCTGGGTGTGGCTGCCAGGGCTGAGTCTGCGTTCTCAGCTCCAGGAGGGAGGCCAGAGTGGACAGGAGCGGCCCTGTGTAAGCCTGACTGATCAGCGGTGAGGACAGGTGACTCCACAGGACTAGAAAGAGCTCCCAACTTCAGCAGGCAGCCACCAGCAGCACCCCTGCTCAGACCCTGAACATGACACTATGGGAACAATGCGAACGATGCTCCTTTCACACAGGTATCCCCATGCCCACTCCACACCCCTGCACAGGCAGGCTCCCAGCAAACGCTTCCAGAATGGTCGGCCTCTCCTCCCCACCTCCACCGAGGCCACCACCCAGGTTTCTCTCTCACCCTCACCCCACTCTTCCAACCCACCATCTTGCTTAACATCCCTTGACAGCTGACACCATAGGGGTCCTAACAGGTGGGGTATAAGGAACTTGTTACTAAGGATAAGGCAGCTGAAGTCAAGAAATTTTTTGTACAAATTAGAAAAGATTCTGGCTTATCTTGGATTATATTTTGAGTGGGAGAGAAAATAGAGGAATTTTGGAAATCAGCAAGTGCCAATAGTGCTCAGGAAACATCAGTTTCTGCGACACCATGTACAACTGTGCAACCTCCTGCTATTTTAGAGATTTAATTTATAAATGTGCATGTGCATGCAAGCGTGTGCATATATTATGTTGGGGCCAGTATACATCACGGCAACTTGGCGCTGTCCGCCAAGTGCTTCTCACAGGCTAATGCTGTCTGACCACCTTCCTGCCTCAACATGAAGAGCTGATCTTCCTGATAAACCTAAGACTCTGAATAATCTGAACTCTCAATGCGGTGGCACAATACAGTGGAAAGATCATGGGTTTGAGGATCAGGTAGATTGGGCATCAGTCTTATTTCAGCCACTCGTCAGCCAGGGAACTGTGGGAAAGTCACTATCCTAAGTTGGTGTCCTCAGCTAGAGCCCTGACAGGCTCCTGTGAGATGCAAGTGAGCACACGTGATGCACGTTGCACACTTAGGAAATGACAGTCCCCAGTCCCCCAACCCCTCACTAACCTCCCTCATTCCTCCAGCTCTAGCCAAACCAAACCACTGGCTGTTTTCCACTCATGCCCCTTAACTCACTATCCATGCCTTTCTTTGTATGTTGCGTTTCCCTCTGCTAGATATGCCCTCCTTTACCTCCAAAGAAAGGGGTGTCTCTGGTTCAATCTTCCTTCAAGACACACCTCAAATGCCCTCTCCTTGGCAAGTCAGGTGCCCCAACCTCTCTTTTCTCTTGAGCATCCATTATGCTTTCTCTGCGGTTATTACTGTCTGCTTTGAGTGGGGGGTACATTCCTTAAATTCCATCCAGGCAGGGGACATATTCTTACTCATCTTGTGTTCCCACTATAACAGCTCTCCACATGGAAGATGATTTAAAAAAAAAAATCATAAAAATGACTGAAATAATAAATGAGGTCACAAGTCTATTGACTCTAGGATACTTAGGAATTATGTTCCATTTTTGCAGCTAAAAGAGTTTTCCTAGATCCAGTGGGACAATGCTCATCTGGGGGCTTCCTTGGCCTCCTACCAGCCTTACCAGGCTCCCCTCCCTGCCACCCTGGACGGGACTGTGTGTCCGTCAGGCATCCACGTTGCGTAACCACAGCACTCTCCATCAATCCACCACATGTCCCACCCAAAACCTCAGCCTACTTGAAGAAGGCCCTGCTGCCCACAGCCCTTCCCTGCCTCCTCTCAGGGCTGGGAGCTGGCTCTGTGGCCCAGGCTGCAGACAGTCGGTCGGAATTCCCAGTGTTGTGCCCACCGCCCTACTGGACCTCTCCCTTCCACATCCGCCATTCCCTCTAGGATGCTGTGAGCTCAGTGTCTCAGACCATGTGGCCCTGGTCCTCCAGGTACCAGGACTCTGTGTTCTCGAAACCTTCAAGGAAGGGCCCGTGAGTCTGTGAGAGCCTTTGTGCCCCAGTCAGGCTGTCAGGCCAAGGCATCAGCAGGGAATACCTGCAGTGCAATCACACTGGGATCATGGCCTCAAAAGTTCAGCCCACAAAGGCACATCCTCAGAGCCTTTCCAGTCTCCCAGCTCCTGCACTGGGTGGGACTTCAGCCTATGACCTGGGATGGAGAAGCTTCTTCACAGCTTCACGGCCACCCTTCCCCAGACTTCCACCTTGGTTCCCCACCACCTACATTGGCTGCACGTCACTACTTCTCTGCTCAGAAGACACCATTCATCCCTCCAGATCCTACAGCACTTTCAGTAAGACCTCCAACCTTTCAACAAAGCCTGCCTCCTCTGTTATTTTTACGAATTCCTCTCTAGTCAATACTGGCTGGACAATACCCTCTACAGGTAGATTCCAATACATGCTCTAAAACAGTCACCTGGCCCTAGAGAGAAGCTTGAGTTCTTTGGAATTTCTTACATCATGTCAAACTGAAACATGCCTCTTCTGTAATCCTTTCTACCATCACCACTGTGACTCCTCAGTCCTGCTCTCTGAGCAACACAGAAGATGGCAGCTGAAATTCACAGTCACAACCTTTGTATTTCCTGTCTGTCCCAGGACCTTACAGGGCTTACAAGACAGGGATTCCAGTTTTGATGCAGTAAGGGGCTCTCCTCTACTGCTCCCAAAGTGTGGTGCCCAGGGAACCACCTCCAGGTGTGACCTGCCTTGGCCACTTCAGGGAAAAATAGGATGACCCCCTCCCCAGCAAGGTCTAAAGCCAGGACTTCTATTAATGCAGCCAAGCTAAGTCAAGTTCTGTGGGCTGTTTATGAGGCTGGGTAGAAAATGCACAAATTGATTTTGGGAGCCTAAGGACAGGACTTTGCCTTTATCCCGCCATGTCCCATCGAGCTGGTTTGAGCTCTGAGCTCTCTCTGTTTGTTGTCCTTGTCCTGCACGTTGGTGACTGGCCATCAGCAATCAGCCTGTCCGCTCACCCTGCCATGAACTCTTGCCTCCTGGACCTCCTGCTCATCTCCACTGTAGGGGTCACACCTGGAGGCCAAGATGATAATACTTGCCCTCTGAACTTTCATAATAAACTTTCTGGGTGATGGAACCCACTCCTCTTGACAAAGTCTATTTGCCAGGCTTCCTGAGCCAAGGAGGCTAATAATGCCTCTTAGTACTTATGATGAGCCAAACACTGTAGCCAATATTTTTTTTTTGTAGCCAATATTTAATACGCATCATCATCTCACAACATCCAAATGAAATTGACCTATTATTGTTCCCATATAACAGGAGAGGAATTTCAAGCTCAGAGAGGGAGAGACTGGCTCAAAGGAACAGCAGCAGGTCTGAGAAGAGCCAGGATTTAAATGAAGGACTGTCTGAGCTGGCAGAGCCCTCAGAGATGAGGGAGGCCAAGTCCCCAGGATGGCGGACACCCGCCGCCCGCCATACCCTTGTCTGGAGGGGATGGGTGAGGAGTCAGTTTCCTCGTCTCCAGCAGCAGGGCAACACATCTGTCAGAGGCTTTGTGCAGCTCCAGTGAGCCACACAGTGAAAACCTAGCCGGCCACGCAGGGCAGTGGTGCCTGCTGTTACCGGGAGAGCGTCATTGCATTGAAGAACCAGATGTCTTGGCTGGTTGCAGGAAGAGCTTATGTAATAAAACTTTCTCATGACAAGGAGCTGAGGTCAGGTGTCAGAGCCAAGAACTACTCCTTTGCTTTGGTAAAATGTCGAATTAAAAGAATTCTCCCTTCTCATCCGAATTTGAGTTCTAACTTCTCCCTGCCCCCTCCCTACACTAACCCTTGCTCCCCTGTCCCCTCTCCCAGTTATTTACTGAATTTGGAGTTTGAGACCACACATCCCAGGATGCCTGAGACAGTCCGGTCATCCCAGGATCCCATCCAGCTCAGCATCTGCCTCCTCCTTTCACTCTCAGAAGTGTCCCAGTTTGGACAATAAATTAAATTGAATATTCTGGAAACTTACACACACACACAAACTTTCCTTCCCTGGCACCTGTTCCCCTCGCATAAATGGGAATAACACTGCCCGCCTCAGGAGACTAGCCCTTTGTAAAACCCACCAAAGCCAGAAGTTCCTCTCTGCCTTCCCTCTGGAGGCAGCTTTCTGAGGCCAGTCTACACACAGCTCTGTTTCATCCAGGAAGCAGTTCAGTGTCAAGCTAGCTGTTCATGCAGAAACCTCTGATTTGGGGAAACACAGCCTGTTGCGGGAAGGAAACAGTTGCCCTGAAGAGAGGAGTTGTCACGTGTCCATGCAAGGAACAAAAGTAACCTGTTTTTGGTCTTCCAAACCTGAGCTGTGGCTCTGCCCTTCTCTGCTCCCTTAGTCCCTACAGAAGATCCCCTGGTTCCTACACAACTCTCTCTCTCTCTCCCTCTCTCTCACATACATACTCATACTGTCAACCCAAGGAGTTCCTTCTGGTGGACTCTCTGGACCTTTCTATCAGCAGCAGGTTGGAAACGTTTGCTCAGAAGACCTCTCAGGTCACCCCAGTGCAGTCAAAGGAATGATCCTCCTTGTCAGAGTGCTCCCTTCCCAGCCACAACTGAGTGGGCTCTTCCAACCATGCTCATAAGGCACTGTGCGTTTATGTCTTTAGCTGGGGGTCTGGGCGGGGCTTCTGACTATGCCCACCAAAAATGCCTAGTGACCAGCAGGCACTGGTGTCCCTGAACCAGCAGAGCAATCCTGGGATTTGGGTCACTTCATTGCCTACACCTATCCTCATCCTGGGGGAAACAGAGGTGCTCAAGAGTATGGCCCTGAGAGTGAGGGAGTGGCTGTGACAGGATCAGTTCCCCATAGCCTCACCTGGGTTGACAACCTCTTCCTGGAGGTTTGTTAGTAGGCCTGCCACCCACTTGACTCTGAATAAGCTGTTTCAGAGACAGGGACAACTCAAATATCCAGTCTGCAATCTAGGGCTGTCACTGATACTTTAGCATGGGTGAGCAGGCTCATGCACACACTTTGGTCTCAGTAAAATACAAACACACTCAAAACAAGGTGAAATAGAAACTTGTCAGACCCAGCTACATAACTTAAAAGAACCAACAGTCTTGCAAGTTTGACTGAAAGTTGAATCCCAGCATTTCTTGTGTCTTTGTTTTTATTGGGCAATTATCATATGCCAGGAAATCATCTAAAGGCTTCACACGTGTTAACCCAGCCCTGCCTTAGCAAATCGAGGTAACCACTGTGTCACGGCAAAGGTAGGACTCACCCTGAAAGGCTGGGGAGCCTGGCCAGGTAGAGAGGTGTGGAAGGGAAAGGTAAGGAGGGGAGGAAATCCAACTTCAGGGCCACTGAGTCTCTTGGCAGCAGTGCAGATTCTAGACAAGGCCCTCCCTCCTTATCGGACAGCTCTGTCCCTCACTCAACCATCTAAATCCCTGATACTGGCCCTACACACAGGTCTTTGCTTATAAAAGGTTCTCAAGGTTGACTGCCTTCCCCAGATAGGTGTCTCCACCACCCTCACTCCAATACTACACAGGCAACTTCTCATAACTGTTTGGATGTGTCCCTAAAACTTGCTGGTGATAAGGAGGGGGCAAGGTGGGGGATATTTGGGTCCTTGGAATACATCTTTCCATGGAACTGATGCTTGCATTCCCAGAAAAACCATTTAATACCCATGTACTTGCATTAAGCACAAGTATAAGAGTGCTGATACCACAAAGCACTCCCTACTTCCCATCACCACAAAACAGAAAGATCTCATGAGCCTTCACACCCGCAGTGGCTTTAGCTGCTACAGACACTTCCCTCTGAGTCTTTGACCTTTAAGTCTCCAGCCTTAGCTGTTCTGCAAGCTGAATTTGCCCCAAACCTGGTCTCTTTCTCATTTTTCATTGCCTAATGGAGTGTCCATCTGGACTTTCCGATAGCGCTCATCTGTTCAAACCCACTGAGCTACATAGGACAGAACCCAGGGCCAGAGGGCCAGAAGGCCTGATTTTTGCCACCAGCAGCTGGGTGACCCTGGGTAGGTTTCTTTGGATGTCATCATCCTCACAGGTAAAAATATAGGGTGCATGCGAGAAACTACCCAAGGCTCCCTCCTAACTCCAAAGGGAGTCAACCATCCTCATCTCCCTTCCCCCTTCCAAGGAGCTCCTCCATGCTCTCTTGCTGCTAACAATTGCTTCATTCTTCTCCCAGCAAACTAGCACAAAATGTCAGTGTCCAGTTTGACTCTTTTCTCTCTCCCTCAAATCCAATCAGTTACCAAATCCTGCAGGATTTCTTGGCAAGCTCATTCACCTCTGTTCCCTCCTCTCCACCCGTTGACTTGATTTAGGTCCTAAAGTACCGCAATGGGTTATTCCAACAGTACATTCTCATAAACCCCTCCCTGTCTCTCCAACCTACCCTTCTTAGCCTGGAATCCTCCTGAAAGCACAGCCTTCACCTAGTCTCAAGGTCATCGACATTACATTTAAATTCTTTAACTTCAGCTTTCAAGACCTTCCAGGATCTCTCCCCAGCCTGAGACTCCAGCCTCACTTCTCCCAGAGTCCCCTCCCCATCCTACCCCATGACTACAGCTCTGCAGGTCACTCATCAGGCTTGTCCTAGTCTTTCAGGTTCTACTCTTGTTCCTTGCCTTATCTCCAGCACAAAACCACCTGCCTTTTTCCCCTTTTACTGAGATCAACACTGCAACACCAGCCAGCTCAAGGCCCTTGTCTGCCACAAACTCTTCCTCAATATCTGCTGAGTGTTGGGTGGAACATAAGGGCTGATGCAGCCCCAGGGCAGCTCAGAGTTTGGAGAGAGTGTGGACAGAGACATGCAAATGATGTGCATTAAGTACCAAAGCAGAGATCTGTACCGGATGCTATAGCAAAAATGACTTGGGGGTTGGGGAGGGAGAGGTGTTTCAAGACTTTGATCTACCTCCTGAAGGATTAGCAAGAGTTCACGCATCTTGAAGAGCAGAGACAAAAGGACTTCCCAGGAAGAGAAAATAGTGTATGTAAAGGCAGAGAGGCACAAAATGTAGACATTTTTAAGCTACTCCGCTTGGGGAACAGTGGAGATGCAGCTGATGAGTCTAATTATTGCCAGCCTCTGTGGAACTCTGAATGCCAAACAAGGATGGTATACTTTAGACCTTTCAGAGGCAAGCCTATCCCATTTTGTCTATACCTTCCATCTACAAGTGTGTTACAGAAGCCAAGGTCACTACACAACATGTAACATGATGACTAAAAGCACTGTGCACAGTGAAAGCTGGGTTCTCATGTGCATAAATGTATTTGTGACTGAGAGGAAATCGAAGTAAGAATTATCAGGAAGCACCATAGTAAGGATTACCCAGAAGCACTAAATAGAAATCATAAATTTCCCGAAGATAAAGCTGAGAGTGAGCAGCACCCTGGAACTCTCAAAGCCTTGAGGAGATCTAGGTCTAAAGGTAAACAGACGCTCTAAGATGGCATCTCCTAGCAGAGTATTCACTGCGTGAGAGAGAAGAATGGCCCTCATGAAGATCTGCAAGACCTGGCTTTCAAAGTCTATAAAGGATACAGCCCACCCTTCTGGGACCAGCAGTGGATTCTGCAAAAACTGAGACACAGAGGTGTCATCAAGTGTTGAAACCAAAGAATGATGCTAGGAAAACAAGTGTAACTGCTCTGAGGAAGGAGGAAGCAGGAAAAATAGTGACTCAGGAAAATACAAAGCTGCCAAGAGTTTCAGCCTAGCTGTGCCCACACCAAGTGATGACAGTGTGACATCTTTTTTTTTTTTTTTTTTTCCTGAGTGATACTTCTTGAATGAGGGTGCTCAATCTGGGAACTTAATAAACCTTTAAGTTTATTGCCTCAATGTTTAAATGCCTCAACGGTGCTGTTCATATTAGCTATTCCTCCCCATGTTTTGCAAAAGGGGATCCACCAGAAGATTTCAAGCAGAAGTGTCATGAACAAATCTATGTATCAGGAAGGAAATGTTTTTGATAGCCAAGTGAAAAACAGCTTCCAAATATTACCACAAATCTGACAGTCTAAAGGCTACGCCATTCCTTGTCCAAAGCGCAATTCTTTCAGGACTGTTCCTCCCTCCTCACTTCTCCATCTGGCCCCCTAGCCCATAGATTCTCTCTAGTTTCTCCTACCTGTATCCTCTCTGGGGTCCAGCACAGGCCCTAGTCACTTCTATCTTAATTGATCTTCCACTGGGCTTCTCCAACCCCAGGGTCTCTTACCAAGCAGTTTCTACTTGGCCTTCATCAGAATCACAGAGGAATTTGGTAAAAACATGCCAGACCTACTTAATCTGAGTAATTTAAAAACTCCCTAGGCAATTCTGAGGCTCAGCCAGGTTTGCAAACTGTTTTTTTTTTTTTTTTTCCAATCCTTGCTATAGATAAATGAAGGGGCTGCACTGCTGAGAACTTCTGAGAAATGCAGAATGTCAGGTTCCACCCCGACCTAGGAATCAGAATTTACATTTGAACAAGATCCCCAGGTGACTCTTAAGCTTGTTAAAAGTTGAAAAGCACTGCTACCAAGTGTTGCCAGATCATTCATTCCACAAATATTTACTGGATTTTCTCCACTGGGCTAGAGGTTAGGGAGGCTGAAAGGGTCAAGGGGCAAGGTCCCAGACTTTAAATTCAGAGAACCATCAATCAATCTCCTGCTTAAAAGCCATTATGGAGGCTCATGATTTCAAAGCCCAGACTTCTCCACCTGGCCTTCATGGCCTGCTGGGAACAGGTTTCTTCCTCATCACCAGCTTTATTGTCTCTCACTTATCACTGGAGCCAAGCTGGGCCACTTGCCACTTCTCAGGCTATGAAGTGCTTGCCTGCCTACACAGTTCTCACAGGGCAGGTCACACTCTACCTACCTCTGCCTGGAGAAATCCTTCGAGGTCCATGCACATGTCACACAACAGGACCATGCACGTGTCACCCCCTTCCTGAAATTATCCCAGGTTTTACGAAGTCAGATGAAAGATAAATTCCCACAATGCATTGCTCTTACCTCCTTCATAGTATTTATTTCATTCTATTTGTCAGGCACCTGTAGCACATAGCTGAACCAGTAAAGAGACCATGATGCTGTTTATCTCTGTAGTAGCAATACGCTAATAACTGGCACATCACTGAATCTCAAGTGATACTAACAATAATGTATTAAGTAAAAATTATGAATGAGTGTAGTAAAAGTTCACCAGTCCCCCTCATCTCCCACTTCAAAGTCATCTAAATATGAATTTAAGCAGATTACATACAGACTACCTAAGCCTCAAGTAAAAAAGAAACAACCTCTAAATCAAGTATTTTTTTCATGTAGTACAAATAACAATCAAAGACTGAACACGCAGAAGATGAACTTTGTGTACAGCCAACTGCCGTTGTTGGGCATTAAACTTCATAGAATGCAACATAAAATTTGGTAACATTGCAGATTTGTAGTATAATTGATTAAGGAACTGGGAGAAAGAGATATGAGACAGGAAGTGAACAAAAATATACAAAGGGAGACATATCTGTACTAAACATCCAGCTGCTCTAAAAGTAAAAATACTCTGGATTTGTTTTTAAGAGGACTAAATGCTGGCTAGAGTGCCTGTTTTGATCTTATGCACATTTTGGAAGCCCTAGTCTTTAAATATATAATCTTATTTTCATCTGAGGAACAACTGAAGGTCTGGAGTCAGGATGTCATGAAGGAGATGAACCCTCTTTCAAACAGAACCATCCCCGTCTTGCCGTATATTGGGACGCAGTGGCTTGAGGTTTGGAAAAGCATGTTGCATTTTTCTAATTACAGTACACAGTTGATTTCAGCTAAGGCGTTGCAGCTGGACGCACGCTCTGTGGAACACCGATCTGCTTGGGCAAAACGGACCGTAAGCTTCCCGACCACCTTGGGCTATCTCTAGACTACGCCGCCGCTCCAACAGACTGAGCAGAGCTCTGACACACTACACACAACTGGGATGACCGGCCACCCTGCGCATCTCCAGGCCATCCCGGCACCTGTAGGGGTGCGGACACTCCGTAGACTCCGGACAGGACTGGGAGGAGACGCGAAGCAAATCCCCAGGAGTTATATTCTCCCAATCTGGCAAGAGAAGGGGAGGAGGGTCCGCGCCCTCACGTCTGGGACACACTCGGGGATCTCGGTTCCTAAGGCAATTCCCCAGCGGGGGCTCCCAGTTCAGCCTGCGCAGTGGGCCCGGGGGGCGTGGGGAGAACCCACTGACCTGAGTGCGGGGCTCCTCTCCGGACAGCTCAGGTGTGCGGGCCTTTCACTTGTCCCCCCACCTCCGAACATGAGAGCCGAGAAACGAGCAGCAGGCTACTGACCCACCGACCAACTAACCGACCAACCAGCGGACCGACCGGCAGCGGCCGCGTCCGGAGCCCACGTGACGGGGGCGGGGACCCACGGGAGACTCGGGAGGCTCGTCCCGGAGCGCCAGCTCCCAGACCGCCCCACCTTCCCCCGGGACCGCCCCCACTGCCACGCCCCCTCCCTCTAGGCTCCGTGGCAGCCCGCAGGGACCCAACCGCCAAGAGTTCTAGTTCCTTAGCGACCTGACTCGCCAACCCCGCCCCTTCGGACCTGCTTAGCCCCCGCCGGTCCAGCCCCAGCCCCGCCCAGCCCCAGCTCCGGCACCGCCTCCTAAGCCGACTTTACCGTCCCCCTAAGCCCCGCCTCCCTCTGGCGGCCACGCCCCTCAGAGCCCCGCCCCTGCTCTTGTCACCTCCTTCTCCAGCACCCTTCCGGCCCGGGGTGACGCCTGGCGGTCCTCGGCTCCCCGTTCCCTAGGCTTCTCCGGCCCTTGAGCACCGTTCCTTGGCCATAGGGAATAAAAGCGAAAAGCAGAAAGGGAACTTGTGTCGAGAATTGCAAAAAGAGATGTCATAGAAAGAATGTTTTAGAGGCAGTCCCAGCGCAGCAACCGTTGGGTGTGCGGACTTCTGGGCCCAGGCGATCTAGTTCAAATTGAGGTTGGCCTGAAGGCAATCTCACTTCTTGTCTCTGAGCGCCCGCAGTTCGGAAGACTGAGACACCCTAGGATCTGGCCGCTCTCGAACCCCGCGACCTGGAGTGGAGGTCCCTCTAGCGGTCAGCGCCAATCAAAGGCGCCGGCACCCGCTCTTGTGAACAGCTGGGGAGGAGCAGTCCTGTCCCGCGCCCAGCATTTAGGCGGGGGTTCCACAGGCACAACAAAAGCTTTGCTGAGCATAGGAATGGACTGTAGGATCGGGGCAGGACTGGGCCTTTGGGAACCTAGTTCAAGTCCTTCCCCGGTGTAGGGCGTGAATCCCATTTGGTGGTACTGCTATATTGTTGCCCTGTCTGGGCCCACAAAACTTGGTGGCTCAGTTCAGCGGATTAAAATCCCTGTGGGCCTCAGATGGCATCGACACCAAGGACTCTGGCATAGTCCCCAGTTCTGGCAGGAGTCACTACCTCCCTATCCTCAGTTTTTATCTACATTTCTACAGGCTGGATTGTTGATCAACTCCACAGGACACATCTTTTTTTATATTATCCTGATGGTCTGAAATTACTAGTGTGCCCAGAAGACTTGTACATGCGAACAAAACTTAAGCCACTCTGGCAAACATGAGACTCTAGTCACTGCAGGAACCTGGCCAGAGGCAGGCCAAGGGCAAAGTCAGCAGAGGAAGGCTGGGGCCCACAAGAGTTGTGTTACAACAGGACACTCTTCAGTTCTCTTTCACTTCCTTAAAATAGCAGCTCAGAGGCTTTTATAGAGGAGGCTGCCATGGTTCACACGAGTTCATGGGTGTTTCCAAATCCCACGTGTTATTGCCCTAGTGGACGTGCAGTCCTCAGAAAATGCTAGTCTGTTCTTTAGAACTATACAATTACTTTTTAAAAATCATCTTTAAAAATGGTGTAAGTCACAGACATTGAAAATAAATTCTGGTTACCGAAAGGGAAAGGGGGGTGATGAATAAATTAGGAGTTTGGGATTAGCAGATACACATTAATATATATATATGTAAAGGATTTACTGTATAGCACAGGGGACTATATTCAATATTTTGTAATAACCTATAATAAAACGAATGTGAAAAAGAATATACTGCATCACTTTGCTATACACCTGAAACTAATACAACATTGTTTATCAACTATACTTCAATTTTTTAAAACTGGTGTAAATCACTGACTTTCCAGCTTATTCACACTTTGGGACCATTTTAAGGGAGGGGACTTAAAAATTACAGCACTGTCTGGTCCCCCCTCCAGAGGCTCTGATTGAATGGTCTGGGGGTATAGCTGGGCATCAGAATATTTAAAAGCTCCTCAGGTGATTCTTAGGTGCAATGAAGTTTAAGAACCACTGGTCTAGATCTTAGGAGCTTCAATCCTCAGTAAAACCCAACAAGAGACCAGAACTGAAAAGTTCATCTGAAAGAAGCCCAAGAAGTGTCCACAGACCTACATGTTTACCCCTGGCTCCCAGGAAACAAAGTGCCCCGTTAACTGGGGCTTCCGAGAGAAAATGTCTTAACCTAAAAAGGTGATTCTAGCTGCAGACATTTAAGGCATGAGAGTGGGTTGTTAGTGGCAGGTGTGCCCTGCGTAACTGTCAAAGCAAAGCATATCACGGATGAATGGTAGACAGCACATCACAGGCAGCCTCTCTGTGCCTCCAAAGGAACCGTGTATGCAGGATTTATGTGTAATCCCACTCTGATTAATTCCCCTGCTACCCTCATCTGTGAGGCACATTCCTTTTCCCTGTGAAATAGGTAATGTTATTTTACCCATGGGGCAGCAAATGGCCCCCACTCCATGGAGTGGGTAATATCACATTTATTTATTCATACCTGTCTCATTCCACAATGGATTTGAGCTCTCTGTATCACTCTGTTAGAACTGCGGGTAACTGTGCTATGTCCATGGGGTTAGCAATTCCATTCTGCCAAACAGCTACTCAGAGGCTATGGGAAAGAAAAAGAAAAAAACCACCACCCCTCTCTTCACTGCCCATGGTCCCAGCCTGGGCTTGGCAGAGTTGGAAAACAGCTGCAAACACACACAGCAAACCCTCTCATGTGACCAACCTGGGAAGACAGGGCCCCAGCACATGACACAGACTGGCACCACAGCCTGCACGCGTGACCCGAACCAGCCGGAGTGAACAAATGCGTGGGAAAGAGTTGGAAGAGGCCTCTCCAGACAGGCCCAGGTGGTCTGTGTCCCCTGTGCCACGCGGCCCGCCTGCTGTGGCAGGGAGGCCCTTGCTTGCTCTCTGGCGTTCATCCAGATTCCAGAATACTTACTGAAGGCCTCAGTGGGTTGGGGATTGTTCACAGTAAATCCAGGCACAGGCAGCACTCCCTGAAACTTTTCTGCTGAGGCCGTATAGGCAAATAGAACCTGATGAGGTTTATTTGCTTAGTGTCACTTTTATTGTGTTTCAGGCAAGCAGCAGCAGGGGAAGGTAAGGCGAGATGAGTCTACAGGGGGGTCCTCACCCTTAGGCTGGTTTTCTGGAGGAAGTAGCTATTCAAAGGCCTATAGGAAGATCTTGTGCAGGCATGAAATAGGTAAAGGGGCAGGTCATTATTTTTAGGCTGAAACAATTAACAAATTGCTTAGAAAAGGTTGGGTGAACAAACATATTTGATGCTTCCTTGGACAATGACAAGATTATGGGCTGTGCGGTATTTTCTAGCTCTTTCCTTTTGTAGCTTTGGTACTTGGAATGGCTCACCGAAACCCTCTGTCTATAAAGGCTTGTCCCGTCTATCTCATAAGGGTGAGATGAGTTCTAACACAGGTGCAGGCACTTTATAACTGGAAAGTGGTATTCAAATGGTAATATGTTCACTTTCTTATTGCGACCGCCTTGCTTGGTGTAGGGACAGTACCAGGGGAAATCAAAATTAAACATCAACAAGAAATATTACTTTACACTATTGATACTATGTATAGAATAGATAACTAATGATAATATACTCTATAGCACAGGGAATTCTACTTAATGACTGTGGTGACCTGAACGGGAAGGAAGTCCAAGAGGGAGGAGACATGTGTGTATGCAGGGCTGATTCATTTTGCTGTACAGTAGAAACCAACACAACATTGAAAGCAACTATACTCCAATAAAAATTAATCCAAAAAAATAGGACTTTGGTTGGGCAGTGAATAATAGAAGAATATCAATAGGCAACTGTCAAAGAGGAAAGAGCTTGGGCAAAGGCCAGAGGGGAGAAAAGCCAGGAGTATGAGGGCGTGGCCTACATTTCTAATGGCTGAGAAGGTGAGGGTGGGGAGAGTTATTAAAGTACATGCTAAAATGCTTGACGAAAAAAGAAAAGGTTGGAAGTAAGCTGGATCAGGATGTGTTGTTTTGTTTTCATTTTCATTCGTTTCTATGCATATTTTGATTTCTTTCTTTTTTTTTGGGTGGGGGGGATCAGGATGTGGAAAGCCTTGAGCACCAGGGCATTGGGATGGGTAATGGAAGTTCCTGATAATTCTTGAATGACAGACTGTCATCTAAGCTCTTAGAAGATACTGAAGGCAGTACCATCTAGAAAAGGATGTGTGTGCATCCCCCACTTGCAGCCCCTCATCTCCCTGTGTGCCATTAGTGGGACGCTATTAATATATTAATACTATAGTATATTGCAGAGGGGCCCTGGCCCCCGATCCTGGAGCGCAGCATCCCTGGCCCACTGGAATGCATCACTGAAGAGGCTGCTTTCTCTTGGTCTGGAGTTTGTAAATGATCTGATTTCCATCATTCCAGGCATAGAGCTGCTTATCTCTGGGGTTGTAATGGATCATGGAGTGACTTCTCGGCCGCCTGGGAAAGAACAAGTTGGGCAGATTCTCTTCAATGATGGTGCCAAGAGGATCATAGACACAGGTGATGCGATGTGCGCCCTGGCCTCCAGAACTGTAGACCACGTAGAGGACCCCACACAAGAGGAATGAGGCTTCAGCATCCTGGCTTCTGCATGGAGTGTCCCATGAGTGTTCTACTCCCAGCGTGTCAGGCTCAATTTTCGTGAGAACCAAATGGCTGTGGATGCCTGGCCCTGAGTGGATGGCCCAGAGCCCGTGCTCATCCACAGCCAGGTCAATGTAAGTGGAAGGGGAGTGCTGGTAGGCCAGGGCTCTGCCTGCTCCTCCAAAGAGAAGCATCCGGTCTTCTACAATCCTCTTCTGCAGATTATATTTGATGATCTCATTGAGAGTCCCTTGGCTATGAAAAAACAGGAAACCTTTGTAGATCACTTGGCCTGTTCCCTGCCAGGAATGTGTTAGAATCAGCTTCCGGGGGGCTGGCTTGGTGCTATCTTCCATGAAGGCCCGTGTATTGGCAAATTCCCAGACAGTGTTGTTTCTGGACCCAATGAAGACATAAACCTTTGGAGAGTCACTGACAGCATCTTTCATCCAAGAGCCATCTGTGTCCATCGTCTTCTTCACTATTTTCAGAGACTTTATGCCCATCAGCATATTGTCACAGCCTGGCCACAAAAGAGGAAAAGGAGAGGTTACTTTATTAACATATGAGATGTCTGCTTTTCTCATGGATAGCTTTTTTTTTTTTTCCTTCAGTGTCTAATGTTAAATTATCACACAGGGATCAGTCAATGATTGTAGGATTCAATGAATCAAAGACTTTAAAGAGTAACTGAGTCTGTGAAGGGAGTTGCTGTCCAGTTATAAGAGCATTCATTAATCAAGTTAATCAAATCAAGATATAAATAACTATTTGCTGTGTCCTAGGCCCTGTTCTGGAGAAGGAAATGGCAACCCACTCCAGTGTTCTTGCCTGGAGAATCCCACGGACAGAGGAGCCTGTTGGGCTGCTGTCTCTGGGGTCGCAAAGAGTCAGACACGACTGAAGTGACTTAGCAGCAGCAGCAGCAGGCCCTGTTCACTCTCCAGAGCACTTCAAGGTGACACACTGAGTATGGAACCACCTAACTCAATTGTGTTTGCCAAGATTTTACTAGGTTTCTGCTGTATACTTAGCTTACAGTACTGTCTTAGAACAGTATTAGGTACTAAGGATAACGATTATAATATCAACCCTACAACTTGAGAAGATGACCTTCTAGGAAGGATTCCAGTTATTAACCCTACTAGAATGCTGTTGTTATTGTTCAGTTGCTCAGTCGTGTCTGAATCTTTGAGACCCCCTGGACTGCAGTATGCCAGACTTCCCTGTCCTTCACTATCTCACTAAATTTGAGTTTGCTCAAATTCATGTCCATTGACTCATTACTCATGTACTCATGAATGTGTGCATGCCTTTAGTCAGCTGACTTTGGATACCAACAAAAAGCAAGATACTAAGCTAGGTGTTATGAGCTGGGGGTACAATGGGATGGGGTACAACGATAAATTAGGCATGGTCCTTGCTTAATAGGTGCATGACTTTAGATATAAAGCTTAAAATGATTTTTTTTCAAAAAAGAGGATAGAGAAGAGACATGTCATTTGATACAGGGGAGAACCTGCCTTTGAGTTAGCCCTTGAAAGTCACCTTGAAGGACATTCTGAAAGGGGTTGGAGAAACTTTCCCAATAGTTAACAAAACTGCATTTGGGAAAGTCCTTCAAACTTAGTGAAGTAGTATAGAGTTTCATCCAGTATAATCTAAATCCTTTGTGTATAAAACTAGATGCATAAAACAAACTAGTTGAAATCTGCTCTGTGCCTGGAACCTTGAGGGTGGAGCTAAGGAATATGGATTTAATTCTCCAGGAAGGTAGGGAGCTATTGAAGCTTTTGAATAAGAATGAAACATGGCCAAGCTATTCTACAAGACTAATTAAGCTGGTAGTCACGTGTACAATAGATACATGAGAAAGAGACTAAAATCAGGGAAACCAAGCAGAAGGAATTTCTGTAATCCAAACAGGATGAAAGGGTCTAAACTAGGTGGAAGAAGATGAAGTAAAAAGAAGGGGCCTATATTTCTCTAGCTCCTCACTGCCACTCAGACTATTACTCTCTCAAAATTCCCTTCCTTCTTTGATCCTAGATCAATTCAAAGATCTGCCTCTGCCCTTGAGAGCTGTGTGTTGGTGGAGAAAATCTCACATTGGTGCCTACTGGTATCATTACACTAAGGGGTCTTCAACGTCAACTGAGCCCTAAATACTATACTGCTCTCCATGCTCAGCCCATCTTCCACATGGCAGCTATCTTAAATCCCTTCCTTTGCCCCACAACTAACCCATCAATCCTTCATAATAACGCCTTTGCAAACATAAATACTATTAGACATGAACTTCCTCAACTTTCTGCTCCTCACTTACAGACTTTTTCTTCAACTCCTAACCTTGCTACCCTCCCACAAATCTTAGAAGCGGCCACGTCATTCCTCCTGTGAAGACTAATTCGTTCACCTGCACTCCTGTCTCATCCTTTCCTGCCTTCTAGATTTCCTCCATGAATGATTCCCCTTTCTATCTCGGATTTCTCCTTCACGACTAGTTCTTTAGCTTGTAAATATCAATTCTCTCACAATTAGACAACTTTTTCAACTTACTTCACTCTACCATTTTATAGAACTAGAGTCTCCTATAGTTTGTACTCTCTGCACCCATTTCTTCACCTCCCATTATTTCACTTCACCATAACTTCACAAAAATGACCCTTTATAACATGACCAGGGACTTCCTAACTGAAAACTTAAACCTTTTATGTCTGTATCTTAGCTGACCTTTCTATAGAATGGCAATATTGATTAGTTCCTCCTTCTTGAAGATTTTTTTCTCCCTCGATCTTTTAAAAAAAAATATATATATATATTTACTTATTTCTATTGTATTTTTTGGCTGTGCTGGATCTTTGTTGCTGTGTGGGCTTTTCTCTAGAGGCAGCAAGTCGAGGCTACTCTCAAGCTGCAGTGCATGAGCTCTAAGGCACACGGGCTTCAGCAGTTGGCGGCACATTAGCTCAGCAGTTGTGGCTCCTGGGCTCTAGAGCACAGGCTCAGTAACTGTGGTAAACAAGCCTAGCTGCTTCCTGGCATGTGGGATCTTCCTGGATCAGGGATCGAACCCCTGTTTCCTGCATAGCAGGCAGATTTTTTTTACCACTGAACCACCAGAGAAGCCCTCCCTTGATCTCTGTGTCACCACAGAGACAAATGTCTGTGTTCATCAGGTGCCATTTCATTTTCCTCTTCTCCAGTCACACGTTCGCAGCCTCCTTTGTACACAAGCTGCACCCATTGATCTATGTCCTGTCCAATGGGATGTGGACAGAAGTGGTGTAAGCTTTTCTTTCCACCTGGCCCTTACACATGCTATCTTCAAGAAGACCTCAGGGTCTTGGAATTCTCATGGTGAACAAGTTAGAGAGAGATATGGGTCAAGATTAGGTAAATGCCAACTCGTCATTTTAGGAAAAGTGGGTCATCCGCTCCAGTCATGAGCTTGTTGCTGGGATGGCCCTGTTTAGACAGTCTGTTGTGAGGTGAGCAGTATCACAGAGGCAGGGTGTGGTGGCCTGACTAGAAGCATGAGAAATCCTGTACGTCTCCCTCAAATCGGGCCGAGGTCTGTATCACAGGTAGGAGAGGAAAGTCTTAAGAAAAGCACAGGAAGTCTCTGGGTCTCCCTCACTGACTGCTATAGGGTGAGGTGGTGGAGTGACAGTCGAATGTATAACAGCCTCTTGAGGAGAACTGAACATCCCAAGGGCCTCGGCAAATCCTTCCAAAAGCTTCAATATAAGAAACTGGATGTGCCAATGGGTTGTCATTTTGTTCTTAATAAATACCTAGGTTCTCCAGGCCAACTGGAGGCCAAATGGAGTCAGAGGAAAAGAAATATGGTGAAAGGAGAGAGAGTGGACACAAGGAGGAAAGATGTATGGCCAGAGAAGTACCAGAGGTGGAGGTGAGTAAGCATTTAGCAAACTGCATGTACTACCACCAGTTATTTGGGAACCAGTCATGAATGACAAAAAAAAAAAAAATCCAGAAAGATGGGAAGACAAAGAAAAGCAAAGGTGTTCTACAATCAAGAGAAGAAAGAGTTTCAGGGAGAAGTAGCAATCAAGTAATCAATGTTTACTGAGAAGTTGATTAGGATGAAGATGGAGAATTAACTCAGATTTTGCAACATGGAGGTTGTTGGTGACTTTGAAAAAAGCTGATCCAGTGGAGCAGGCTGGGGAATTTAGACCTGTGGAGACCTGGAGCTGATCTGAGTAGCTTAGGGCATAATTGGAGGTGAGGAACCCCACCACAGTTCTTTCATCAGTTCATCACCCACAATGACCGTACCTTTTCTTTTTTCCTCAAGCCTCCATCATAGCCTCCTCACTCTCCTAGGAAGATCTCACCTCTGATTTCACTAAGAAAACAGGCACAATCAGAGAACAATATCATCTCTAGCGTGGATTACTGCAATAGTCTACCTGGGGCCACACTTCCATCCTTGGCCTCAGAGGCCATTCCCCACAGCTGCCAAAGTTATCTTTGAAAAATATAAGTCAGATCATGTCCCCTGTCTGCTTAAAACTCACCAGTGACTTCCCATCTGACTCAGAGTAAAGCTCAGGTCTACCTTCCAGGCCATCCGGGGCTGTCTGTCTGCCCACTGCCTCTCTGCCTTGTTTTCTGCAAGCTCCCTTACTTTGAGCATTTTGTTCAGCTACACTGGCCTCCCTGCTGTGCCCCAGACTGTGCCAAGCATACTCCTGCCTCAGGAAATTGGCACATTTTGTTCCCTCTGATTGGAACCCTCTTCCTGAAGATAACTACATGCCTTCCTCCCTCGCTCCGCTTAGGTCCGCTCACAAATGTTCCCTCATCATTAAGGTCTCCTCTGATCACCCTATTAAAAATAGCAGCCCCCTTTTCCAGCTCTGCATAACCCCCTTATCCTAGCTCATTGTTTTCCATAGGGCTTGTGATCTTCTATCTGATGTATTATAAATTCATCTGTTAACATATTTATTGTTCAGCTCCCCTCAATAGAGTATAAACTCCATGAGGACATGAGCATTGTCTTATGTTTCATTCACTGCTGTGTATCTTGCCCCTGGGATAGCAACTGGCACATAGGAAGTCAGTGTTTGCTCAGTGAATGAGTCTTCCAACTAACCAATCTATTAATCAATTGCACATGAACCCATGTTATTTGCCTTCCCTCCTGCTCTCTTTACTTTTGCAATGAATCTTGTTCCTTTCACCAACTCAAGGACTTAGCACCTGAAATTACCTCCCACTCTGTAAATAACCAGGCTATAAGATCATCCTAGAAGCTTTCTAGTGTGACCCCATTTCTCTGCTCCACTTTATAATAAAACTCCTTAAAAGAGGAGGTTCCTTACCTCCAATTATGCCCTAAGCTACGCAGATCAGCTCCAGGTCTCCAGAGGTCTAAATTCCCCTGCCTATTCCACTGGATCAGCTTTTCTCAAGGCACCAACAACCTCCATGTTGCAAAATCTAAGGGTCAATTCTCAGTCTTCATCCTAATCAAGTTCTCAGTAAACTTTGATTGCTTGATTGCTACTTCTCCCTGAAACTCTTTCTTCTCTTGATTGTAGAACACCTCTGCTTTTCTTTGTCCTCCCATCTTTCTGGATTTTTTTTCTCTTGTCATTCAGGACTGGTCCCTTATCATCATCCACCTTTAAGTGTTTTGTCCTCAGACCTTTTCTCTATTTACGATAACTTTCCAAGTAACTTCATTTTTTCCCATGGCTCTGAATAGCATTGTAAATTCTGAATAATGAATAAATCAAAATTTCTATCTGGAATGACATCTTATCTGGATGTCAATTTAGCCCCAAACTTTTTCATCCAACTACCTTTTCCATGTTCCTACTTGGCTACCTTCAAACTTCCTCTGTACAAATCATAACTCTTGCTTTTATTCCCCAAACTCTCTTCCTCTCCCCATTTTAAGCAAAAATCATCAATCAAATTACCTGTCCAGAAGTCATCTTTAATTCCTTTCTTTCCATCTTTCCACACTGGCAAGTGCTGGTAGTAAACCTATCTTTAAATTATGATGTTATACTTAAATTAAAATGCTCAATATATTTCTATATCCTCCTCTTTCCACCCCCTCCTTTCCCCTTGCACTCTGTGAATCCTCACCTTTTGCCTGGACCACTACCACTAATTTGTCTCTCTGAGTTTACTTTTGCTTATCTACAGAATGTTCTCCACAAAGCAGTAGGAGTGATCTGTATAAAAACATGAAAGTTTACTTTTGCTTATCTACAGAATGTTCTCCACAAAGCAGTAGGAGTTATCTGTATAAAAACATGAATTACGTGACTGACTTTCTAAAAGCTTTTCCCTACCATTCTTGGAATAAAATCCTAACTTGGCCTAAAACATCTATCTGATTTGGCTTATGGCAACCCACTCCAGTACTCTTGCCTGGAAAATCCCATGGACTGAGGATCCTGGTAGGCTACAGTCCATGGGATTGCAAAGCGTCAGACGCAACTGAGCGACTTCACTGTCGCTGGGACTTGATCCTCTACTCCCTCCCTACTCTCCCACCTTGCCTCACTGTGTGGAGATTACATTGGCTTTCCGGCTATTCTGGGAGCTGTCCAGTTTGTTTCTGCCTCAGGGCTCTTGCACTTGAAATTCTTTCTGCTGGGAGTGTTCTTTACTTTGATCTTCCACAGTCTGCTCCTACTCATCCTTCAAATCTCAGTTTCAATTTCATCTCCTTAAGAGGCTTCCTGTGACTACTGTATCTAAATTTAAAATGATCTACTGTAGCATCTCTCTTATTTCCTTGAGACCATTTATTGAGTTTTATAATTATGTTATCTGTTTTATTTACTAGTGCACTGTCCTTCTCCTCCACCAGACTATAAGATCCACAAAAGCAAGGCCTTTGTGTTCATGTTTACTATTGTACTCTACTGCCTGAGAGCTCTGTGGGTTCAATAAACATCTATTGAATTAGTAAGGAAGGTAGGTTCATTCAAGCAGATGTTTTTCTAGGGTTTAAATAGTGCTGCACACCCAGAGTTCTGACTGCAGATCTGACTTAAGTAATAATAATTTGTAAAGCACTTTAGGGTTTTTATAATATTTTAAAATGCACTATTTTATTTAAAAATGTGGCACAATATTGTCACCAAGGCAGCATATGGCAGGGGTGTGGTTGGGGAGAGCCAAGTCCTAGAGAGTCAGTCCTTCCAACAGTCATGCCATCCATGGCTGCTCCCAGAGGACTTGCATGGCTCACACCATGGCCAGGATCAAACTTTGGGGAAAGCTATTGAAGCTGAATAGAACCCTTTGGAGCTCCTGGGCTCAAAAGACTTTCTGTGTCCCCTGTTTCTAGGGAATAGACTCCAGCCTCCATGACCTTCCCTGAGTTCCAAAGGGCAGATTCGAACAGTTGCTAATAAGGGAAAAGGAAGGCAAGTCAAGAAACAATAGTGCAGCCTTGGGGCAGGGTCTTGGTTTACTTCAAGAGATACCTATAATAGTATCTTTGAGCTCTTCTGCAGAACTAAAATCCCCAACAAATGGAAGATGCTCAGTTCAGTTCAGTCGCTCAGTCATGTCTCTTTGCAACCCCATGGACTGCAGCACACCAGGCCTCCCTGTCCATCACTAACTCCCAGAGTTTACTCAAACTCACGTCCATTGAGTCAGTGATGCCATCCAACCATCTTGTCCTCTGTCGTCCCCTTCTCCTCCCGCCTTCAATCTTTCCCAGCATCAGAGTCTTTTCAAATGAGTCAGCTCTTTGCATCAGGTGGCCAAAGTATTGAAGTTTCAGCTTCAACATTAGTCCTTCCAATGAACATTCAGGACTGATTTCCTTTAGGATGGACTGGTTGGATCTCCTTGCAGTCCAAGGGACTCTCAAGAGTCTTCTCCAACACCACAGTTCAAACGCATCAATTCTTGAGTGCTCAGCTTTCTTTATAGTCCAACTCTCACATTCATACATGACTACTGGAAAAATCATAGCTTTGACTAGACAGACCTTTGTTGTCAAAGTAATGTCTCTGCTTTTTAGCATGCTGTCAAAGTTGGTCAGGTTGGAAGATGTTAGCATTCTTCATTCAAGAGAAGGTCACAGTTTGATAACCTTGAGAAGCTCATCAAGAGACCACCTGAGCCTGTATTAAAGGAGGGCAGGCCCTGCACACACCTTGATCCTTATCAGCTACTGCCCTAGAATCGCCAAATCCTCCCAGGTTAGGACTACAGTTTTTCAGGGCAACAGTCAATTGTGTCCCTTTTGCCTGGCAAACCAATAAAGCTATTCTTTTCTACTTCACCCAAAACTCTGTCTCTGAGATTCAATTCTACGCTGGTGCACAGAGGTTGACTTTTGAGCATCATTATGAAAGTCTCTCAGCCAGCAGTTTCCACCATGTCCCACTACTGACCTGCTTTACCAGATGAAGGGATTGTTTTCCTATGGCCTCTGGGTCAACTGTTGACTTCCCTGGTGGCTGAGACAGTAAAGTGTCTGCCTACAATGTGGGAGACCCAGGTTCAATCCCTGGGTCAGGAAGATCTCCTGGATGAAGGAAATGGCAACCCACCCCAGTATTCTTGCCTGGAAAATCCCATGGATGGAGGAGCCTGGTAGGTTACAGTCCATGGGGTCAGAAAGAGTCGTACATGACTGAGCGACTTCACTTTCTTTCTTTCTTTCTTTCTTTCTGGGTCAGCTTCATCCTGGTTGGCCTGGGTTATAGAGACCAAATCCCTAGGAAAGGTAGAGAAGCCTGGGACAGCTGGGAACCTTAGAATAAGTTTCAAATATCTCAACATGGCACTCAAGGTCCTTTGTCTGCCCTGCAGGAGCAGCTAACAGAAGGATCACCCTCCATGCTGAACTTTGAGGGCTATGAGCTGTGGTGTGGAAGAGAGAGGGGTGGGCTGCCCTGTTTACCAGGACCTATCTCTGCCAGGGCTCAGTATGCCTTTTCTCAGTTTCACCAGCTGAATCTGTCTTATGTGAATGCTCTCCTCTTCCCACAAGCTCTGTGATGACAGATGATGAACAAACAAGGATTTAGGACTATACGTGGTCATCCCTTTAATGGGAAAGAGGTGGTCCCATGGGCCATGAGAGAAGCTCAGAAGCTGTTCCCTATTGAGGAACAAGTCCAAAAGCTTGCAAAATTAAACACCTACAAATACATGTAATATGCTTGGTACTGTGATTAGGTACTTCTTTGCTTATCTAGATCTTATAGTTCATCTAAGTGGTAGATATTTTAATCTCTATTTTCCAAGCAAAAAGAAACAAAGGTTTGGATAAGTAACCTGATAGATCACCCAATTAAGGGAACCTCTGAGCTCAATCTGAGCTGGAAGGCAGGGCTAGCCAGGACACCCCCAGTCAGCTCAAGAGACATGGTAGATAGGCATGTGCACATGGAGGGAAGGGGTGGAGAATGGGTGAGCCTGGGTATGCCTAGAGAAGGAGAGATGAGGGCAATGGACTCCCTGGGGTGTATTAGCAGGGTGATAAGATATCTGCCCTGACTAGGGAGCTCCCAGCCTACCCATTCCTCTTGGAGGAAAGTCAGCAGACTTGCAGTCAGCTATGAGGGACTATGGCTAAGAACAAGGCACAATCCATGTCTCATCAGTGATAAAATATTCATTTAAAATACAGCAGAAATGGGACTTTCCTGGTGGTCCACTGGTTAAGCTCCACACTCTCGATGTAGGGGGCCAGGGTTCGATCCCTGATCAGGGAACTAGATCCCACATGCCATAGCTAAAACTCCGTGCCACAGCTAAGACCTGGCACAGCCAAATAAATAAATATTTTTTTTAAATGATAAAATACAGCAGTAATTAATACAAACATTCTTCTTCCTTCTTCTACTCCTTTTTTCTAATATAGAATCCTTGAAGAAATTGCAAAACAAGAGAGTGCTAGGTGGTTTTAATCATGGAAACAGTTCTGGGGAAGAAAGCACAGAATTTTCCCCTGTGTGCTCCCTTCAGCTTTCTCCTGTCCCTTGTAGCTGGAATCTGGGACTGGGAGTCAGAGACCTCAGTGGTCTAAACTCTATTTGGTTCTCTATGTGACTCCCTAAAAGTCCCTTGATCAATCAAGCCTTAGCTTTCCCACCTGTAAAATGAGAAGTTTAGCCTCAATGTTGTACAGTTTATTCAGGTGAATATTCTATAATTTTTTCATAAATTCCTCTTCTTTTGGAATTTGGGGAGAATATACGTCTAATGTTTGAGTAACAGGGAAAGTTAAAACTCCCTGCTGTGCCTCTCTTAGAAGAGATAATTAGCGGGAGTAAAAGGTTGAGGAAAGATCTGAAATAAATTGAAAACCTTTGAGTCCAGCCAAGATGCAAATTATTTAACAGAGATACTGACATTTTGCAAACCAGAGAATGAAAATCTGTGGTTTACCCCTCAGGCAGAATTGTAGATAAGCAATTAGGATAGAATTTGGCCCAAGGCCTCAGAGTGAATTCATTTATAAATATCACTTATTTGAATATTCTTAATATTTTTCCCCTTATTTAATAGTAATACTCTCCAGACTTGGTGAGACTTTTCCCTCTGTAAGGGAGTGACTCAATCAGTTATATTTTAAAAACGATTATGTAGGACTTTCTGGTGGTCCAGTCGCTAAGACTTGGTGCTCCTAATGCAGGGGCCTGGGGTTTGATCCCTGGTCAGGGAACTAGATCCCACATGCTACAACTAAAGATCCCACATGCTGCAGCAAAGACCTGGCACAGCCAAATAAATATTTAAAAATAAAAAATAAAAACTGTGCTGGTTATTAGTAGAGAATTAACTGGGGGTACAGGTGGAGGAGAAGGCAATGGCAATTCAC
This sequence comes from Cervus elaphus, assembly GCF_910594005.1. Taxonomy (NCBI): domain Eukaryota; kingdom Metazoa; phylum Chordata; class Mammalia; order Artiodactyla; family Cervidae; genus Cervus; species Cervus elaphus. The sequence goes on from NC_057815.1 coordinate 58,247,620, forward strand.
TCCAGTACTCTTGCCTGGAAAATCCCATGGATGGAGGAGCCTGGTAGGCTGTAGTCCATGGGGTCGCAAAGAGTCGGACACGACTGAGCAACTTCACTTTCACTTTTCACTTTCATGCTCTGGAGAAGGAAATGGCAACCCACTCCAGTGTTCTTGCCTGGAGAATCCCAGGGACGGGGGAGCCTGGTGGGCTGCCGTCTATGGGGTCGCACAGAGTCAGACACGACTGAAGTGACTTAGCAGCAGCAGAGCTGGAGGAGAGGGGATACAGGGAGACAGGTGGAGAGTCTGTAAGCATAATTCAGATGAGAAAGATCTAAATAGTGATGGGAGGGAAAAAATGGGCACAGATTCAAGAAACAGAAAAAGAGAGGTCAGGTAATTGATTAGGTTGTGGGAACTGAGTGATAAGCCAGACTCAAGGTTGTGAGACAGGAAGGAAGGGGACAGAGCACAACATTTAAAAGAATGACATTGAGGATATGACAAAAACTGATTAAAAATGACCAGGCCCAAGATGGCATAAGATTTGACTTCCACTAGGCCTTGACCCTCATTATACACTCATTGTAATACATCAGCAAGTTAAACGGCACACCCACCAGTGCCATGACAATGCTGAGATCAACCATGAAAGATAACATTTTGACTTCTTGGGTCTTCCCTGGTGGTCCAGTGGTTAAGAATTTGCCTGCTAATGCAGGTGGCAAGGGTTCGGTCCCTAGTCTAGAAAGATCCTACATACTGCAGAGCCTGCTCTTTAAAGCCCAGGAATCACAACTACTGAGCCCATGTGCTGCAACTACTGAAGCTCATGTGCTTAGAGCCTGAGGTTTGCAACAAGAGAAGCCACTGCAATGAGAAACCCGTGCACCACAATAAAGAGAGGTCCCCGCTCACCAAAACTAGAGAAAGCCCTCACACAGCAAGGAAGACCTAGTGCAACAAAAATAAATAAATCTGGACTCCTTCAACCACCTGAATTGTATTCATGTTGATAAACATTTGTCAGTACCTAGCAAGTGACAGTTACAGGGGGATGTCAAAAATGACAGCTCTCAGATGAGTAGTCAATTATAAAACTTGAAGTAATTTGGTATGTCCTGGAAATTAGTGGCAGTTATTTTTCCCCATGTATATATATAATATGTATATGTTTACATATACATATGTTTACATATGTTTACATTTACATTACATTTACATTTACATCACAATATGTTTACATTTACATATATATAAATATATATGTAAATATACATACATACAAAACTTTAATTTTTATTTTGTATTGGGGTATAGCTGATTAACAATGTTAATGTTGTGATAGTTTCAGGTAAACAGTGAAGGGACTCACCCATACATATACATTTATTCATTCCCCTTGAAACTCCCCTACCATCCAGGCAGCCACATAACACTAAGTAGAGTTCCCTGTGCTATACAGTAGGACCTTGTTGGTTATCCATTTTAAATATAGCAGTGTGTGCATGTTCATCCCAAACTCCCTAACTGTCCCTTCCCCGCATCCATTCCCCCAGCAACCATAAGTTCATTCTCTGTGAGTCTGTTTCCCACAGAATACACTTCTGATATGTCAGCATGCTACCCAGGGTCCTTCATCTGACCTCTTTTGTCACTTCCCTGCCACACAGGACTAATTAGTAATCACCAAGCTTGCCACGGCCTCTCACAAGTTTGAGACTTTGCCTCTACTTTTCCTTAGCTCATCTTCGCTAACTTGGGATACATCTTCTTGTCCTTTAAAACAAAATCTCTGACTCTTGCAGAGCAGCTACTTGCTGTTTCTTGTGCGTCCAAAGCATTCTGTGCAGTCCTCTTCCAGGGCAATTCTTGGGCTGAATTGGAATTGCATACTCACTGTTTCCTTGCAAGCATTTTAGACAGAAGCTATGCTTTATTTGTCTTTTTATCCACAGGACCTGGGACATGGTATATATCTCACTCACTATTGAAATTCTTATTGTTTACTGTCAACTCAGGAATCAGTTAGATTCAGATAATGTAGTATCAGTCAGTTGCTACCCCAATGCATGCTAGGCCAACTTAAAAATCAAGTAGATTCAGATAACAAGAGGTACATGTGGACAATAGCAAGTGCTATTTCACTGTCTAGAAAGCCTGATTAGATGGAAGGCAGGAGGGCAGGAAGACCAGCTTTTATGAAATGGTACAGTGAGCCATGGGAAGATGTGGCTCTGCAGAAGGGCTGTGAATCCAGGGTGAGTGCTTAAAAAGAGCCTGGCATACAATACGTGCTCTATGTATTTTGATGAGTTTCACAGAACTCTTTAGCAAAACCACATGCTAAGTCCCTTCACTCGTGTCTCACTGCTTGTGACCCTGTGGACTATAGCCCTCCGGGCTCCTCTGTCCATGGGATTTTTCAGGCAAGAATACTGGAGTGGGTTGCTGTTTCTTTGTCTAGGGAAACTTCCTGTCCCAAAAATTGAACCTGTCTGTGTTTCTTATGTCTCCTGGATTGGCGGGCAGGTTCTTTACCACTAGCGCCACCTGGGAAGACCAGCAAAACCATATCAAAGGTTTATCTAGGTTCCCAACTCTAAAAGTATTTCACGGCACCCAGTATAGAGCACTGCCAGCTTCCCTTTATTGGTGATTAGCCATCGAGTCTGAGAGAGAAAACAGAGGATGCATGGCTGTTGGTTTGTATGGTTATGTGCTGCTCAACAGCATGGAGTGTGAGGAAGCTGGCACCCAGTATAGAGCACTGCCAGCTTCCCTTTATTGGTGATTAGCCATCGAGTCTGAGAGAGAAAACAGAGGATGCATGGCTGTTGGTTTGTATGGTTATGTGCTGCTCAACAGCATGGAGTGTGAGGAAGCTGGAGTGTGAGCTGCACTGAATGGGAGTGAGTTCACAGCTTCCACTGTGAGTCTCTATAGCTGGAGTTCAACACAGCCAACCTCCTTCACATGTGTCCTTTCAGAAGAGACCAGCTTTCCATAACCTCCTTACCTTAGCTGGTTTTCTTCTGTGGTATTGAACTTCTATCTGACATATTGTAAATTTTCATGCTAACATATTTATTGTTTGACTCCCCTCAGAATATTTGCTCTATGAAGGCAGGGCTTTCTGTCTAATCTGCTATGTTCACTGCTAGATATCCTGTCCTAGGTTAGCATCTGGCACATACTACAAATTTTCTATTTTAATTATGAATTTGTTAAATATCAAGAGATGTTAACATATGTCTGCAAAAACTCTCTAGGGTCCTGAATTTTTTTTTTAATGTAATGAGTTTCTGAGATAAAAGTTTGAGAACTGTTGTCCTAGAGGATCCAAGCTGGTCAACACTCATGAACAAGTGAAGCACGGAACTGGGCAGTCCTCCAAGGAATTTCTGATAAAACAGCCTCTGTTTTGCATTAGTTATCTAACTGTTGCAACATCTTAAGCATTTCAAGTTTATACTTATGCACTTTTTGCTTTTATTTAATTTTTATTTAAAGACTAAGCTGGGTTTTGGTTTCTACATAGTGGGTTATTTTTTTCTTCCTTTAATATTCTTACTTAAACAGAAAAGGATGAAAATGTTCTCAATGTCAAGGTGTGATACTGTCATTCTCCCATTTATCTAGCTATAAAACAGAGTCATTGACACTTTGCCATGAATTCTTCCTATGCAATCACTCCTACTGACGCTGTTCTATCCTGTCTCAAAGTGTGCTGGTGTAGCACTTGCTTACCTCATCCTGAACTTTGCAGCAGCCCTCTGACAGGTTCTTCAGTCTCCCCTCAGTCACATTAATGATCCATCCATTGCCTTCATATAGATATTTGCATACTTTAAAACTCATCTTGATGACTGCCTCTTTCCAAGAGCAGCAAGACCAAAAGTCTCATACAGATGTTATTAGAGGTTCTGTTGGAAAGATGGGCTCCAGAGCCAGACTTGAACTTGCTTTGGCCAAAAAAACTTGGTGAAAGCAACCAGATCTTGGTATGCTTGTGCCCTCTCCCTTAGACACCTTCCTGAATCATGAGAATAAGCCCAGGTTCGCCTCCAAAAGATCCAATGTCACATGGAGAAGAACCAAGCCACTGAGGCCATCCTTAGCTGGTCATCCACTGGGGAACATGCCACTAACTGTGGATGCACTAGGGAGTCTGCTGAGAACAGCTCAGACTGGCCCAGGCTGATAGAACTGCCCAGCTGCCCTGTGGAGTCCTGGGAAATAATCAATGATTGTTTTAATCCACTAAGTTTCAATGTGGTTTGTCATATAGCACTGCTGTGGCAGATACCTGGTGCAGGGTCAGGGTAAGGGAACTGTGAGCAGATAGGGAGAATGAGATGAATCTAGGGGATGGCGTCTAGGGGGTGGTGCTTACTCTTCAACACAGCAGGAAACTCTGAGTCACAGTTTCACCATCTGAATAGAAGTCATAATAGTATCTACCTAGCTGAGTTGTCAGGAGTATTGGACAACATACCAGAAAAAAGAGGCTTAATGGAATCCCTGGTAAATAGTTGCTTCCACTTTCCAATAAACTGCTCCTCAAGGTCAGAAAACACTGAACCCTACTCTGTGTGTTAGACTTGAGGAAAGAGCATGTACAGTGTAGAGATGCATGGAGTATATTTTAGTATACTATATGAAAGTAAGCTTTCAGAATAGCAGGTTCAACATAGCATAGAGAATCATGTAGATGGGGATAGACAGTACTAGGACAAGACTAAGCTGGAAATGTTCAAAGCTGCTGTGTTCAAAACTTACGGTTACCAAAGGGGGAAGGGCGGGAGAGATAAATTAGGAATCAGGCCATGGGGTCGCTAAGAGTCAGACACGACTGAGCGACTTCACTTTCACTTTTCACTTTCATGCACTGGAGAAGGAAATGGCAACCCACTCCAGTGTTCTTGCCTGGAGAATCCCAGGGACGGGGGAGCCTGGTGGGCTGCCGTCTATGGGGTTGCACAAAGTCAGACACGACTGAAGTGACTCAGCAGTAGCAGATATGACAGTAATACATGTATTAAATAAAAAACAAGGACTTATTCTACAGCACAGGGAACTATAGTCTATATCTTATAATAATAACCTATAATGAAAAAGAATATGAAAAAAGAATATATACATATAACCAAATTTTTATATGTATAAAACTGAATCACTTTGCCGTACACCTGAAACACTGTGAATCATCCATACTTCAATAAAAAAATAATTTTTAAGAAAACTAGAAAAAGGTGCTGTGTTCAGTTGTTGGCTTGTTATCTTTTATAAAACCGTAAATACAACAGATACAGTATATACTACGTCCATAGTTTTTATTTAATCAGCAGATATTACTTTTAGAGAGAATAACAAAGCAAATTATTTGAAGAAAGTTAGATCAGGGTCAGTTGTAAAGGACTTAATGTTATTTTATGGGGTTTGCTTTGCCTTGAAAGATGATAAAGCAATGATAACTCTGGTAGCAATGCAAGACGAAATCTTGGAACAGGAAGATCAGTTAGGAGTCTTGTACAATAATCAGGACTAGAGATGATGAGAGAGCAGGGTAGAGGGAAAGAATAAAGTTGAAAGATATTCAGAAGGAAGAATCTATTGGATGTGGTGACTTATCAGATGAGGCCCAAAGGAATGCACCTGAGATTACCACCACAGGAGTGTGCGGTGGGGCTCTTCTGTTCACTGAGCAAACAGTGGGGAAAGCAAAGGAATTTCATTGTTTAAAAATAAGTGAAGAAAAGGCAGGGAATTAAAAACCAAGGGTTAGAGGGAGAGGGGAATTGACCCTTCTTGGCCAAGATTTGAAAGAATGATTTAAAGCAATTTGTTTATGAGTAGGAATCATCAAATAATGACCCAGAGGTGTGACATGGTGTTCATGCATGTCCCGCAATAATAAGGCCCCTGGGTGCAGGCATTTAGTCCCAGAGCAGAGGGCTTCTACCTGAGGACCTCTGTGACAGCTCTGTGATGGCCTGCCTGGCTCCAGTCTCTCCCTCTTATGAGCACCCAAACTCCCCTACTGCCAGTCCATTCTGAACACTGGGGCCAGAATGAACTTCCAAAAACACCTACCTGAGCCGGGACACTCCCATGCTTACATAGGAGTAAGCAAAACAGCACAGTGGGAACGGTTAGTATGTGTAGGAGTCAGCCTGTCTTTGTTTGAATCTTCCTCTGGGATTAGCTCCTCACAGTTCACATGATTTATTCACGCAGTGCCCTGATTTCCATATCTATAAAATGGGGACTAATTCTAATACCTATCACATAGGTTTATTGTGAGAATTACCTGATGTAATCCAATAAGACCCCTTTAAATGCTTAAATATTACAAGGTACATCATAAGCACTCAATAACTATTAAGTACTGTTATTCATCGTATTTTCATCCTCCACAGCTAGAAGGTGAAGAGGCTCAGCACAAAGGAGTTTAGCTTTTGTCTGTTTCTTTCTTCTCCTCTCTACCACTTACACCAGACGTCTGCAGAACACTAAGCCCGATTAGGCCTATGTACCTCCATATGCTGGTTATTCGCTTGAAGTGCCCCCTACTCTCTTCTCCATTTAATTAGTTCTTTTCCAACATTAAAATTCAGTTTGAGACTTCTCTGGTGGTCCAGTGGTTAAGAATCTGCCTTGCAAGGCAGGGGATGAAAGTTCAATCCCTGGTCAAGGAATTAAGATCCCACATGCCACAGAGCAACTAAGCCCTCGCCCTGTGACTGCTGAGTCCACACACTAACGCCTGCCCCTGTGCTTCTGTGACACCCTCCATCAGAGCAGCCATCACCCCATCTGTTATTCTGGGTTTAGGTGGTTTCCCCACTTGGCTCCAAGCCTCTTGAGGACAAGAATGTTATCCTAGTCAAAGTTTCATCTCAAATGCCTGGCATAATGCCAACATATTTCTGGAATTCAGTTAGACTTCTGTTGAGTGAATGGATAAATGAATGAGTCAGAGAGAGAATGAATGGGGAGGTTCACTCCACCTGGAGCCAAAAGCCATCAGCTAAAACAGCTTAAGGGGGGATTCCCTGGTGGTCTAGTGGCTAAGACTCTACGCTCCCAATGAGAGATCAAACCCAGGTTCGACCCCTAGTCAGGGAACTAAGATTCCATGTGCTGCAACTGAGAGTTTGCATGCCGAAACTAAGAAACCTGCATGTCCCAATGAAGACTGAAGATGCCGTATGCTGCAACTACGACCCAGCACAGCCAAAAAGATATTTAAAAAAATAAATAAATAAACAATTTTCAGACCTTCTATTAATACCTGTGTGATGGTCCTAGTGGTATCCTCATAGATCACAGGCCTTCCAGCTGGATACACAAGAAGTACACTGGCCTTTTTGAATGCAGCATAGCAACCTATGGGACTCTCCAGTAGGCAGCATAGAATAGGCTGGACGTACACTTTTGGTATTGCTGCCCTGTGAATGCAGCTTCTGTGTATGCGCATGTGCACACACATACACGGTACTGCATATACACATACACGGTGCATACACAGACACAAGTACTCTCATACTATCTTGCGCTTACACCTGTGTATACTCCTTTGAGGGAGATATTCTTCTCTGTTACAGTTTAAGAGCTATACATCTCTTAATGTTTTGTTCCACTCATCACAAACTAATGGACCTTGGGAATTGGCTCACAAATACATTTTATTTGGCGTCCAGTGGGTTTTTTGCTTGTTTGTTTTATTTTGTTTGATTTTTAATGGTTTTGAATGTGAGGCACTCAAATTTATACTATCTGAGTGGATCCCAGAGGCATGTGAATTTGCAGCAATACACTTTCTTCTCTGAAACATGATCTAACTAAAGATATGAGTTATTTACTTCAGTAGGGAGAGGGTTGTTGGAGGTTATTTGCAAGCACCCTTGCAAATAAAGGAGCTGGACTAAAACAGGAAATAAAATAATGCTATAATGACTTCTTTTCACTGCCTTGAGAATTTTTCTTTACAAGCTATTTACAAGTTAAAAAGAGGTTAATACTATTCTGATTCACACAAGAATGCAGCCTGTGGAATCTGCCAAAGACTGTTAGATAAATTCTTAATCTGGGCATCTGAGCCAGTGGTGCTTTTCCATAAGTTGCCAAGTGCAATGCAAAATTTCTTTTTTTACTTATAGTGATTATAGTACCAAAGACTTGCAGTGACTTTAAACTATAAGTTAAATTGTATTTAGGTAACTTTCACTCACTGCATTCTAAATTATGTGTTAGACAGAAAAAGAGAGGGGGGTGGAAGGAGAAAGAGGACAGTCTACATGGGTTAGAGTTAAGACTCTAAGAATTTTACCTTGGCCCCAAAAATCCCTGGAATTGTGGGCCTCACATGAACCTCATTTGAGGGTTACGTCTAAATAAAGGCTAAAGACTGGAGGACACTACTAGAAAAAATGGCTTAATTACAGAGTAACTCTACCTTATTTATTATCCCTAGCATCCCATTCAGAGAAGGCAGTGGCACCCCACTCCAGTACTCTTGCCTGGAAAAACCCATGGATGGAGGAGCCTGGTAGGCTGCAGTCCATGGCATTGCTAAGAGTCGGACATGACTGAGCGACTTCACTTTCACTTTTCACTTTCATGCATTGGAGAAGGAAATGGCAACCCAGCCCAGTGTTCTTGCCTGGAGAATCCCAGGGACGGGGGAGCCTGGTGGGCTGCCGTCTATGGGGTCGCATAGTGTCGGCCACGACTGAAGAGACTTACCAGTAGCAGCAGCAGCAGCATCCCATTTAGACTGATGCTTGAAATTTCTTAGGAAATCTCCCAAGACACAATGTTGAACTTTCCAAGAAAGCTATGATATCCTATCTTTCTAAGTTTTTCAAAGACACTCTCTGAGACAGCACGTATATATGAAAGAAACTCTTAATGTGACCTCCAGTGACCCTCCCTAGCCCATAATCCCATATTTGGCTACACAAGGGTTCTGACTTGAATCTTAAGAATTCCCATGGAAGTTCCAGAGCTGGCACAGTTCCAGCGGCCAAGGTTAGAAGACAGGAAGATGGGAGCCTTGTGGGAAGAAGGTGGGTAGAGGAAACAGCACCAGCTGGGATGCACAGAATTCTAAGGTTCCCACTCCCACGGTCATGCCCTACAAACTTGCTCCTCTTGAATGAGGGCAGCACCTGTGAAGATGATAGTTCTGCTTGACTAGGTTACAAATCAAGACAAAACTAAGGAAATTCTGTAGATGTAATTGAGGTCCCAGGGACTTCCCTGGTGGTGCTGTGATTAAGAATCTGCCTTTCATTGCAGGGGATGTGGATTTGATTCCTGGTTAGAGAACTAAAAGCCCACATGTCTCAGGGCAACCATGCCTGCACGTTGCAACTAGAGAAGCTGTGTGCCACAAACTGCAGAGCCCAGGCATTGCAGCTACTGAGCCCACATGCTCGAGAGCCCACGTTCCACATCAGAGGCCTATGCGCTGCAACTGGGGGAAAAGCCCAAGTGCCACAACGAAGACTCAGGGCAGCCAAAAAAATATTAAAGGTCCCAAATCAGTTGACTTTGAGTTAGTCAAAAGGAAGATGATTATAGGTGGGCTTGACCTAAATCAGATAAAAAACAGGGACTGAGCACTTCCCAAAGAGGAGCACTCTCCTCCCGGCCTTGAAGGAGCAACAACTACATTGTGGGCTGCCTGTGGAGAGGCATGGCTTCTCGAAGCTGAGGGCCTCCATCCTACAAGCACAGGAAGGTAAATTCTGTCAACATCAATAAGCTTGGAGGAGGGCCCCAAGTTCAAGGTGAGAATGTAGCCCAGGTAACACCTTGACTGTACCTTCGAGAGACTGTTGAACGAAATGTCCAGATAAGCTGTACCTGGATTCCTGAATCCACAGAAACTCTAAGATAGTAAATGTATACTATTTTAAACTGCTAAAGTTGTGGTAATTTGTTACACAGTATTAGCATAACTAACATAGGCAAAGCTACTAAGAGAAACGGCCCAAGCAATGGGGGAGGGGACAATATGTAAAACACAAACAGTGCATGGAAGGGGAATACACTGGCATCCCAAAGTCCAGATCAGGTCAGAGCACTAACCACACTGTTGTGATTGTTTACATCTTCCCCTAAGCCACGCTCTGAGGGGTGCCGCTATCAGCATCTCTTCTATAGACAATTTTTACAGACTTCTCCTCAGCAGGTCCTGACCCTGGATCTGTGAGTGCAGGAATGAAGACGGCAGGTATGTTCACAGTCTGGGTGAGGTGTCAAATACACACAGATGTGTGTAGCTGAGTGTTAGTGCTGCCGCAGAAGACTGAATGAGGTGCTCTGGGAGCACTAGGAGCCAACTCGTCTGGTGGGGGCCCCAGAAATGTTTATGGAAAATCCACAGCATTTTTGAGTCATAAAGGGTGGGCAGAAAAATTATATATATATAATTAATATATATTATATTAAATAATTATTATATATTATTATAAATATAATAAATGTAATAATTGTAATATATAATTATATATTATATTAATAAATATTATATAAATATAAAATATTTATATAAAATATAAATATAAAATAATATATAATATAATTATAATAATTATAAAAATATAATTATAAAAATATAAATATTATATATATAATATTTATTATAATTATTATATATATTTATACATATAAATTATATATATATAATTATTATATATAGTAAGGTGGCTTCTCCACCAGGGCTTCCCTGGGGGCTCAGACAGTAAAGAATCTGCCAGCACTGCAGGAGACCCAGGTTCGATCCCTGGGTCAAGGAAATCCCCTGGCGAAGGGAATGGCTACCCTATATACATACGTACAAAAACTGCTACAGCATTGAGTTATGGGGGAAGTTATGGGTGACTTATGGGGGAAGAAAAGAGACATCAGCTTGGGCCACTTTGTGATGGGCCTTCCCCATCTGAAATGCTGAGATTTGAGTGGATTTGTTGTTGCTGTTGATAATTGATGACAAACAACAAAACCCGTCTACACCGAGGAGTGAGAGCATGTGTGTGTGTTGTGGGAAGATGTACGGGGCAGTAGACGGCAGCAGGAGGCAAGACCAGAGGCAAGAGAAGGGGTGAGAAAGCCAGCGCAGGATACAAGTGTGTTCCACTTGCTCCTTTGTCCCTGCTATGAGCACAGGGCCCACCTAAGAGTTGGGGGCAGAAAGTGCTTATTGAATCATAAACCGACAGATCATCAAAAGAAGGCTCCCAAGGCAATGGCCATGGAAGCAGCAATCCCTAAAAAGTTGAAAGAGTTTTCACTCACCATGGAGCTGGGAAGGGAATATTTTAGGCATCCAGGGTGTGAGGGATGAGGCAGAGGACAAGGGTTGTAAAAACAGAAAGTCCAGACTCAGGACCTCTGTTGAGCTCTAGCTGGAGTAGAAAGGGGCCACCTCAAGGCCTGAGGGGTTTAGAGTGTCTCAGGGATCCAATCCAGCACCATGGTTCAGGCTTGGGGTCCTCCCTGACCCTCGGTATGGAAGTTCAGGCACATTCTAGCTCAGGCTACATTAATAGCCAATCCTCCCTCCCAGTCAGCTTTTTAGGGAGCTGTTCATTTTCCACTGGCTCATCCTTATTCTTTTGCCTAAGAGGGAGGTGATATATATATACACACATATGTATATATACACATATATATATACACATATATATATACACATATGTATATATACACATATATATATACACATACATATAGGACAGAAATGGTAAGGACCTAACAGAAGCAGAAGATATTAAGAAGAGGTGGCAAGAATACACAGAAGAACTATACAAAAAGATCTTCATGACCCAGATAATCACGGTGGTGTGATCACTCACCTAGAGCCAGACATCCTGGAATGTGAAGTCAAGCGGGTCTTAGGAAGCATCACTACGAACAAAGCTAGTGGATGTGATGGAATTCCAGTTGAGCTATTTCAAATCCTGAAAGATGACGCTGTGAAAGTGCTGCACTCAATATGCCAGCAAATTTGGAAAACTCAGCAGTGGCCACAGGATTGGAAAAGGTCAGTTTTCATTACAATTCCAAAGAAAGACAATGCCAAAGAATGCTCAAACTACAGCACAATTGTACTCATCTCACACGCTAGTAAAGTAATGCTCAAAATTCTCCAAGCCAGGCTTCAACAGTACATGAACCATGAACTTCCAGATGTTCAAGCTGGTTTTAGAAAAGGCAGAGGAACCAGAGAGCAAATTGCCAACATCCATTGGATTACTGAAAAAGCAAAAAAAAAAAATTTGCTTCTGCATTATTGACTATGCCAAAGCCTTTGACTGTGTGGATCACAACAAACTGTGGAAAATTCTTAAAAAGATGGGAATACCAGACCACCTGACCTGCCTCTTGAGAAATTTGTATGCAGACCAGGAATCAACAGTTAGAACTGGGCATGAAACAACAGACTTCCAACAACAGGTTCCAAATTGGAAAAGGAATACGTCAAGGTTGTATATTTTCACCCTGCTTATTTAATTTCTACGCAGAATACATCATGAGAAACGCTAGGCTGGATGAAGCACAAGCTGGAATCAAGATTGCCGGGAGAAATATGAATAACCTCAGATATGCAGATGACACCATCCTAATGGCAGAAATCGAAGAAGAACTAAAGAGCCTCTTGATGAAAGTGAAAGAGGAAAGTGAAAAAGTTGGCTTAAAGCTCAACATTCAGAAAACTAACATCATGGAATCTGGTCCCATCACTTCATGGCAAATAGATGGGGAAACAGTGACAGACTTTGTTTTTTGGGCTCCAAAATCACTGCAGATGGTGACAGCAACCATGAAATTAAAAGACGCTTACTCCTTGGAAGGAAAGTTATGACCAACCTAGACAGCATATTATAAAGCAGAGACATTACTTAGCCAACAAATGTCCATCTAGTCAAGGCTATGGTTTTTCCAGTAGTCATGTATGGATGTGAGAGTTGGACTACAAAGAAAGCTGAGCACCGAAGAATTGATGCTTTTGAACTATGGTGTTGGAGAAGACTCTTGAGAGTCCCTTGGACTGCAAGAAGATCCAACCAGTCCATCCTAAAGGAAATCAGCCCTGAATATTCATTGGAAGAACTGATGCTGAAGTTGAAATTCCAATACTTTGGCTACCTGATGCGAAGAACTAACTCATTTGAAAAGACCCTGATGCTGGGAAAGATTGAAGGCAGGAGGAAGAGGGGACGACAGAGGATGAGATGGTTGGATGGCATCACCGACTCAATGGACATGAGTTTGAGTAAACTCTGGGAATTGGTGATGGACAGGGAGGCCTGGCATGCTGTAGTCCATGGGGTTGCAAAGAGTTGGACACGACTGAGTGACTGAACTGAACTGAACATACAGCTGATTCTCTCATGTTGTACAGTAGAAACTAAGAACAACATTGTAAAACAATTGTACTCCAATAATAAGAATTTTTTAAAGAAGAAAAGAAAATTTTAAACACCCCTCAAAAATTGTTCAATGGTTCTCAATTGTTTCTTTAGTCAAGTTCAACCCTCTGAACTTAAAAAGCAAGGTCTTTTATTATCTGGGTGCTACAGGACCCTTCAGCCTTGGTCCCCGGCACTTTCCCGCCCCACACAGCTTCCACTCAGCCTTCCCTGCAGATCTACGTGTGGAAGTGCTGCTCGCTTTTGATCTGTTGCCACCCTCACTTGACGTGGCCTCTGCTCATCCTTCTCTAACTACTATGTTCAAAACTCAGATCAGAAGTCACCTCCTTTTGGAAGACCTTTCTTATAAATGACCGAAGGGGCTTTTACAAGGATTACATGGAAAAGATACATGAAACGCTTGGCCTAAAGATGGCATTCAGCTGCTTATATCTTGTTTACCTGATGTAATTTTCTCATATTTGGGGTAGGCATAATTAGCACATAACATTTTCCTATTTTCAATGAAGCCATCTCAGAATACAGCCCCTGAGGCAGGGACTTGTCTCCCTCATGTTTTTAATGAGATGGACTCATGCACAGGAAATTTTCCTTCTTATTTATGTTTTTGTTGCTTGATACTTGTTATTATCATTTGAGCTCCTAATCCTTATTCTTAATGGCCTGGAAGTGATTTTGATGGATTCCAAGATTGGAGACAAGTACCTTGAATACATTACCATCCCAACAGCACAAACAATAATAATTCAGAGTAGTCCTTGGCCCTGAGGATTGGCTTTTGCTATTTCCAATTTTATATTGCTTCTTGGCACACTCTCCCTACTCCCAGGGCATGGAGAGAATCCACCAACCTGCCGCTCTCCATGGAAGGATGGGACCACACACCTCTACCAAACCAAGCCCTTCCTGGGTTGACTTCTGACACCATCACCCTGATCTTCTATGGAGGTTTTAGGAACTCTCTGGAAAAGGGAAAGTTGCTTTCTGAGAATACATTTTCCTTTGGATACCTGTTCCTTGATAAGATTTCTCTCCTAGCACGTGCCCACAAGAGCACACATCCAATTCTTACTTGGTCAGTCTCCCTACTTGTGTGAGGTCTGTGTTCGGAAAGTCCCCCGAAGGGGTGGTAAAGATGTAGTTCTCTTACTCGCATTTAGTAGCGTCCGGATCCTCTCCTCTTCCTCGGCTTCTTGGACTAGCTTTTCTGCCAGCATCTTGTCCTCTGACTCCACACACAGGTCAGCTTCCCGCAGGTACTCCAGGTAGTCGATCTCCCGCTGGGCACGCTCCACTCTCAGTGCCAGGTTGTGCACTGCGCTCTTGTACTCACTTGTGTAGGTGTGACATCGTCCCAGCATAGTGGATATGTTTTTCGAGAACTCTTGGAAATCTTGAATGTATGCTCTTGTTGCTTGGGTACATTTCTGCAGTCCTTGCTTCAGTCAGAAAATAAATTCTCAAATTATTTCCAGTTATTTAAATTGCCCAAGTAATGTCAATAGCTCTCATTCATAGAAATAGACTTTTAAAATATAAACAGCTAAAAGGGGGTGAAATTTTAAAAATCACCCATAATTCCTCCCATCCAAGTACTAACCAGGCCCGACCCTGCTTAGCTTCCGAGATCAGACGAGATCGGGCGCGTTCAGGGTGGTATGACCGTAGACTAAAAATCACCCATAATTCCTTAACTCAAAGAACTATAGACACTTTAGTGTACAAATCTTTAGGTTTTCCTATGCATTTAGTCATACACATATAAACATATTTTAATGTGATTTTGCTACATGTGTGTTTTATAACATATTCTTAATTTGCTGATATATTGTGAACATGTTTCAATACCAATTAATATATATTTATACCATAATTTTAATAACACAATTCCATTAAATTGATATCCCATTATCGATTCCATTAGACTCTTTCTAATGAACATTTGGGCTTCCCTGGTGGCTCAGATGGTAAAGAATCTGCCTGCAATGTGGGAATCCTGGGTTCGATCCTTGAGATGGGAAGATCCCCTAGAGAAGGAAATGGCAACCCAGTCTAGTATTCTTGTCTGGAGGATCCCATGGACAGAGGAACCTGGTGAGCTACAGTCCATAGGGTCGAAAAGAGTCAGACATGACTGGTGACTAACATACACATATACATAAAGGACATTTACATAGTTTTCAATGATCCACTACTCAAACAATGGTGAAGAAAATATTTGTCTTTACATATTTATACTTCTCTGGTTATTTTCTTAGGATACATTTCCAGATGTAAGCTCTACCCCCAGCACCTGCACAGCACCTGGCACATAGCCACACTTAATATGAACTTACTGAATAAAAGAATAAGTTAAGGGGTCTTCCCTGGTGGCCCAGTGGTTAGGAGTCTGCCTGCCATTGCAGGGACACAGGTTCAATCCTTGGTCCAAGAAGATTCCACATGCCACGGAGCAACTACGCCCGTGTGCCACAACTACTGAGCCCGTGCACTAGAGCCCTGGAGCCACAAGTACTGAGCCCACATGCTGCAAGTACTGTGGTTTGCTCACCTTGAGCCTGTGCTCTACAAGAGAAGCCACCACAATGAGAAGCCCTCCCCGCTAGTTCCAGCTAGAGGGAAGCCGTGCAAAGCAACAAAGATCCAGAGCAGCGAAAATTAAATAATTTTTTAAAAATATTTTTTAAAAAGGAATAAGTGAATGAAGGATGAAAATGGGATGGGTTTCTGGGTCAGCATGCATACTTAAAGATCATTTGGTGGTTTACCAAAATGCTCTCCACAAAAGCTGTAAAAATATATACTTTGAACAGCAGGATATAAACTATTCACTGAAGAATGAAAGAGAGAAGCTTGAGAGAGAGAAAGGTGTGGAGAGAGACAGTGAGTGAGAGGGAGGGAAGACAGACAGAGATAGAGAGAAACAGAGGGGATGAGAGGGAAAGAGAGAGAGGAGAGAGAAATTGTCTAAATCTATCCTCTTTTATTCTTATCCCACCCCCTCCCCACACAAACCCCTGGATGTGGGATCGCATCACTTTGCACGGGTTTGCCTTGGCCAACAGTGGAGACACCTGGGACTTGACTTCCTACTAAGGTCACCACAGTCAGGGTGGGAAGACCTACATAAATCATACCCTCTTCTTTTCAGCCCACCTTCACAGCTATGAAAGTATCCATCTGTACTCAATACCCTTGTCTGCAGGCAGACTCAAGTCTTGTGGAGAGCTTGCAAGGATGAGACTGGCACTGAACCCCAAGGCAGGTCTGTGGTAAATGAAGAGGGACCACAGTTGAGCATAATTCTAGCACATGTAAGAAAGTGAGACTGGGAAGGTCTCTGAGGAGAGAACCAGCGAGGCAGCAGCAAGAGGCCATCGGCCTGGGAACATTCCATCTGTGGCTCCCAGGCCTCGGTTCACTGAACCTCAGAAACCCATTGCAGCCTGCTCTGAGGAAGTGTTCTACACTGACTGTAACCAAATAGTTTGGACTTAAAGAGTTTTCAGGAAATATAGAAAATAAATACCAGAGATAAGCATGTCTTTCAGAGAAGGGAAATAATTGATCAAAACTTAACTTGTACAAAAGCAAGACGGGACATATGAAATAGCTGATGTCAATGCCAGGGTGTGTCAAAGGTTAGGACAGAGGGTTACATTTGCCCCAGGGAGTCTGTCCCTGCTGCAAAAATGTTGGGTTTTGCAAATTTTAATGAAGTGGCAGCTATAACGCTAGGGAAAAATGCCCCGAAACTTCCTGTTTAACACTGCTGAAACCTGCTCATTTCTAAAACCAAATCCAGTTCAGCAAAAGCAGCACAAGCTTCTCAGTAAGCCAGTATCATGACTATTTACAGTGACCTAAAGTCTCACCATTAAAAGACACAAAGAAAACTAAAATATGCTATTCTCCTGAAATTGTAAAACATGAAGAAAACATGACCAAAATGTTTAATTTTCCTAATTTAAAAACTGAACAATTCAATAATAACATTTTAGACATTTACCACCATGCCAGGCAATGTTCTAAGTAGGAAATAATTTATTAAATCTTCTGAATATTAGTAAGAGAAATTCTATTAATGGCCCCATTTTACAGATGAGAAAAACTGCCAGATCAGACAACAGAGGAAAGCCCTGCTCAAGAAACCACTAGACAATGGAAAACATTCAGTGTACCCTTAGCAATCTTATCATTCACTATCTGGAAAAACACATCCTAATAGGTAGGAAAGTGTGGGTAAGATAAAGTGACTTCTGGGAGGCAGGTTTTCTGGGTCAGGGGCATGGATGCCACCTACCTCCAAGACTTGAAAGCGCTGATAGATATAGTGCACCATGGCCGGGTCCTGGGCACATTGCGGTGGGGGCAGGAAGGCCATGAAGACCAGAGCCCTGAAAATACAAGCTCGCCTAAGAGCCAGCATCATCCTGCAAACCACCCAGGGTGGGAATCTCTTCTGCTGCTGCTTCTCGAAGAAGACTCGAGGGTCCAGTTGGTGGTCTGCTTTCTAGCCGCTGCTGAGAAACTCCTCCAAAAACAGCCGGACAGCAAAGTCTGCTAGTTACTCCCTCTGATGCGTGATCTCACTTTGCAAGCTGGTGATCAAGTCCAGCTGTTGGCAAGTCCGTCCCCGGAGGCCTTGCAGGCCAACTCGGGGTAGAGAGTTCCCTGGGTCCAGCATCTGCTACAATCACCTTTGACACAAGGGGACCCTCTGCAGATAGTGGCTGCCCCCTCTTCAGGCATGGGTGAGCGTGTATGGGGTGGGGAGGGGGGCAGGGAGGGTTTCTCCCCTCTCCCCCGCTCTTTCCTTTTTACTTTTGCTTTCCTCCTCCCTAGAGAACTCTGCAGTCCAATCACAGCCCTGACCCCATACACACCACCCCCAACTTCTCAGAGCTGGACTCTCATTTTAGTTTCTGGCCAAAATTCCCGAGATCCTTTTCCCAGAAGTCCTTTTGGGAGACCCCACCCCGCCTCCAGACTCTCTTTGCATTCCTGAAGCTCTTAAAGGCACAGCAAGGAAAAAAAATGAAAGCTCTCTTACACCTCTGTCTTTGAGCAGGCAGGGTACAAGCCCCATTGCCCCTTGGGGAAGAGAGCTCCAATGGGCCACAGGCCTACCCACCCAGGGAGATAGCTGAGGAATATGAAATTCAAGTTCAGAAGAGTTTCATTAAGAACCAAACAATCACTGATTCAGGGGCACTTTCAGAGCCAAATCATCAGGAATGGAACTCCTTAGTGAGGAGGTCCTTGAGTTTTTTCACTCTCCAGTAGCAGAATTCCCTTCACCGGAAGCAACAGGCCAGCCATACAAAGGACTCAACTCACATCTCTAGTACAAAGTGGTAAAATAAAATCTTCAAATTTTTTGCCTTTTCTGTTCAGACCTACTTATTTTAACCTCTCCTACTGTGGTTGGGTCCAGGATACTCATGATTCTTTCTCAATCACTAACCAAAGTGGAGAAGGTTGGGGCATCTATGAAAAGTGAAAAGAGTCAGAAGGAGTCAGAAGACCAGGGTTTGTATTTGATCCCTGCAAAAGACACTAAAAGAATTTTCCAGGGTGGCCCCTGCATGTCCTTGTTCCCATTAGTTGTTCCTCTACCTCTCTTTCAAGTGACTTTAGCCCCTAACTGTCCCTCCTCACCCTCTTGGTATCATCGCAGACAGTGGTTCCTCATCCTTAAGGACAATCACTACTTCTAAGAACTATCTTTGATGACATTTAGGCCCCTATGGTCTGCGGATATAAGTGTACTAAGTCATGTCATATAAAGGATGTGAGTACTGTGGGATTTTGGTGTCTTTGGGACGCAGGGCGGGGAATGGGCTGGTCCTAGAACAAATTCTCTGTGGACATCAAGGGGCACAGAAATTCTCTGAAATAGGTGAAATTCTGCTGACCCTTCCTCTTAAATTTTCATTAAAAATACTGCCCCACTCAGCCTCCTTCCCCAAGTAAGAAGGCTCTTTTGGAAACCTCTCACGCCTGCCTTTTTAAAGGAGGGAGGGAGGCGGGAGGGGGGTTCAGGATGGGGAACACATGTAAATCCATGGCTGATTCATGTCAATGTATGGCAAAAACCACTACAATATTGTAAAGTAATTAGCCTCCAACTAATAAAAATAAATGGAAAAAAAAAAAAAGAATAAAAGTTTGGGAACCGCCCCCCCCCCCAAAAAAATAAAATAAAATAAGTCTTATGCCAATACTTCTCTGGTTGATTTTCTTGATGAATGCCTCAACTCCTAACTGTGAGATAGTGAACTAAGATGGATAAGATCCAGAGGAGGTGAAACACAATTTTTAGGAGGCGGCATTTTCTTGGGGTACACTTTTCCTTGGTTTTCTATAGCATGCTTACATTATTTTTACAGTGAAATATACATTCAATACTAGGGACTTTCCAGATGGCACACCGGTAAAGAATCTGCCTGCCAATGCAGGAAATGCAAGAGATGCGGGTTTGATCCCTGGTTGAAAGGATCCCCTGGAGTAGGAAATGGCAGCTCACTCCAGTAATTTTGCCTGGGAAATTCTATGGACAGAGGAGCCTGATGGGCTACAGTCCATGGGGCCATAAAGAATTAGACAAGACTGAGCGCAGACGCACACACATACATTCAATACTAATGGCATGTAGAGGATCATTGGAGACTCGGTGAGAACGAAGCAGGAGGCCTTATTGTACCAGGTGTCCTTGGGCTGCTTCCAGGGCTGCCCTTGTCCACATGCCTCTGAAAGGGGCTCCAAAGAGCTTGGCCTCAGAGACCCTCAGTTCAGTGCTGGCAGACACTCCCTCTTTCTGCCCCACACACTCTCTCCTCATTCACCTGCTTTGTAGAGACACGCCGGGCCTCTGACCTCTAACTGCCCACACCTGGTCTTGCTTGGTGACCTTTACTCTCGTGATTCACAAGGCAGTAAAGTCTGCGGCTGGAACCCCTCCCTAACCCATTAGGATTGATGAGCCATGAGGCAGAACCAGAGTGGAAACCCTCATGTTCTTATGACCAGAAATCTCACAAAGGAAAATTAAACTCACCTCGGAGATAGTCACAGCTTTGACTGATATACAGTGGCTAACTGTGGCCTTTCTTATTCAGAGCAGACTTTAACTCAATGGAAAGAAAAAGATGGCCTGGTGCCCTCAGCCTGCTGTTGGGATAAAATCATTCACTTGGCTCTTCTGCCTCCCTTACATTTAGTCTCTGGCCTTGACCAATGCGGTAAGCTCCTTGGGGAGGACAGTGACCAAGCACGTGACTCGATCCTCACCTTTGCAACTGAAGATCCCCTGGAGAAGGAAATGGCAGCCCACTCCAGTATCCTTGCCTGGAAAATCCCAAGGACAGAGGAGCCTGGTGGGCTGCAGTCCATGGGGTCGCGAAGAGTCGGGCAGGACTGAGCGACTAACACTTGTGTGTGTGACACTTGTGATCCTTCTGCAATCCTGCCCTGGTATCCTGAGAGAGGAAACGTAAGCCCTTGACAACTACGATCATGTCCCCAGTGTGGCTGGATCTGAGTCACTAGTCCTTGATCTGGAAGACCAGCCCTGAGTTGCTCTTTTTCCTTAAGCGACAAGTCAGAACTGGACACATCAACGCCCAGCCTCACCAGCCCACTGAGGCTGCCCTCCCTCAGTTCCCCAGTCCTCTCGGCATTCTTCACCATCTTCATCACTGCCATC
Organism: Cervus elaphus; assembly: GCF_910594005.1. Classification (NCBI taxonomy): domain Eukaryota; kingdom Metazoa; phylum Chordata; class Mammalia; order Artiodactyla; family Cervidae; genus Cervus; species Cervus elaphus. The sequence continues at coordinate 58,268,761 of NC_057815.1, forward strand.
TTCATTACTTCATTCTTCGCCATCTTCATCACTGGTGGTCCTTTTGCTTGGCGCCTCCATATTAACTGACCCTACTGATTTCTAGAGCCTTCTCTACTCCCTGCACCTTCCACTTTACTGAGAGGTGCTGGCTGACTCTGGGAAAGTCTGTATGGAGGAGAACTTGTATTCTTGAGGAGGCAGAGGCCAACTCAACAGAACCCATCTGGGATACCAGAATCCATCATTTGGCTCTGAACAGGAAGTCTCTCTTCTTTTTTCCCTTGGTTTTCCCCTTTATCTTTTATTCACCACGCCTGTCCCCCCACCCCCAATAGCTCTTTGCCTTAACATCATTCTCCAACCTTCCAACCTTTTACAACTAACTGCCTTGTTTCCTGCTTGAGTGATTGGAGTGGTCTCTAATTACTTATGTCTCTTTAGATAAAACATTGGCTGCTTTTGTGCCAAAAGGAAAGTGCTTGAAAATGTGACCTCAGCCGACCCCTTGTGGGGAGGAAGAAATTTTCTCTATCCTTCTAGGCTCTTCTGGCTGGTTCTAAGAATTAAACTGACATGAGACAGATTAACAGGGGAAAATCAAACAAAAAATTTAAAAATATATGTACATATGTGTATATGGGAGAAAAACCCAGGAAAACAGAGTAACTCACCAAAATGACTGAAGTTCTTACCTTAAATACCATCCTCAGCTAAAGACAAAAGTGATTGGGTAGTGATTTGGGACTTCAAAGAGGCAATTTACATAGAGATGAACAAGCAAGTGTTTGGTAAACACAGGTTTTCTGGGCTTTGTAGAGACACTGGGCCACAGAAAGGGATTTTAACAAATTTTCCTAGATTGCTTCTTATCTACACACCTAGTTCATACTTCCTTATCTATGGCCATAGCTCCCTTCCTGGAAGAGGTCCTCTGTCTACATGCTTTTAGGCAATTAGGGCAAGTCAAATGATCTTTCAATATCACAGTAATCCAAGTCTATGTCCCGACCAGTAATGTGAAGAAGCTGAAGTTGAATGGTTCTATGAAGACCTACAACACCTTCCAGAACTAACACCCAAAAAAGATGTCATTTTCATTATAGGGGACTAGAATGCAAAAGTAGGAAGTCAAGAATACCTGGAGGAACAGGCAAATTTGGCCTTGGAGTACAGAATGAAGCAGGGCAAAGGCTAATAGTTTTGCCAAGAGAACACACTGGTCATAGCAAACACCCTCTTCCAACAACACAAGAGAAGACTCTACACATGGACATCACCAGATGGTCAATACCAAAATCAGATTGATTATATTCTTTGCAGCCAAAGATGAAGAAGCTCTCTACGGTCAGCAAAAACAAGACCAGGAGCTGACTGTGGCTTGGATCATGAACTTCTTACTGCAAAATTCAGACTTAAATTGAAGAAAGTAGGAAAAACCACCAGACCATTCAGGTATGTGAGTGAGTGAATGGACTGTAGCCCACCAGGCTCCTCTGTCCAAGTGATTCTCCAGGCAAGAGTACTGGAGTGGGTTGCCATTTCCTTCTCCATAAAAAAGCAGAGACATTACTTTACCAACAAAGGTCTGTCTAGTCAAAGCTATGGTTTTTCCATTAGTCACGTATGGATGTGAGAGTTGGACTACAAAGAAAGCTGAGCACCGAAGAATTGATGCTTTTGAGCTGTGGTGTTGGAGAAGACTCTTGAGAGTCCCTTGGACTGCAAGGAGATCCAACCAGTCCATCCTAAAGGAAATCAGTCCTGAATATTCATTGGAAGGACTGATGCTGAAGCTGAAACTCCAATGCTTTGGCCACCTGATGTGAAGAACTGACTCATTTGAAAAGACCCTGATGCTGGGAAAGATAGAGGGTGGGAGAAGAAGGGGACGACAGAGGATGAGATGGTTGGATGGCATCACCAACTCAATGGACACGAGTTTGAGTAAACTCCGGGAATTGGTGATGGACAGGGAGGCAGGGTGTGCTGCAGTCCATGGGGTCACAAAGAGTCAGACATGACTGAGTGACTGAACTGAGACTGAAATGGTCTTTCTGAGTCTTTTGGGACCTTAAAAACAAACGACTTAAGTGGAACTTCACTGGTAGTCCAGTGGTCAATACTCCACGCTTCTACTGCCCAGGGGCATTGGGTTCTACCCCTAGTCAAGGAACTAAGTTTGGGCAGTGCAGCCTGAAAATCAAAACAATCAGCCAAAATTAATCCTCACACCAAAAAGACACAATTTGGGGCAGAAAATTCTGTTCCTCTACATCCTCTTACTTCAGCTCTTATCATCTCCCACATTCAGCCTCTACAAGAGCCACATCTAATTTCCCCCACATTCTCTATGAAATTTAAGACTTCAAGTTTTCCTACCACCTCCTCACCCCCATCCCAGGCAGAATACCTCCTCATTTATCTGTTTCCAGGGTCATGTTTAAGTCTGAATCTTGGCAGTTTGAGAGGAAGGTTCATTTGGTCATGGGTGCCCTGATGGGGAGGTGTGGGCTGGTTGCCCCAGGGATGGCAGGGAGGAAGGAGGAGGAGAAGAAACATAGGCGTGTCATGGGCTGAACTGTGTCCCTCTGTGACATTCAGATGTTAAAGTCCTAGCTGATTAGTGCCTGAGAATGTTGCTGCACTTAGAGACAGAGCCTCTAAAAGGGTAATGAGGTTGAATGGAGGTCACTAGGGTGGACCCTAATCTAATCTCACAGTGTCCTAATAAAAATTGGAAATTTGAACCCAAAAAGAGACATCAAGGGAAACACCCTGTGAAGACACAGTAAGAAGGAGGCCACCTGTAAGCCAAGGAGAGACTCCTTGAAGGAGACCAAACCTCTTGATGCTTTGAACTTGAACCTCTGGTCCCGGAACTGTGAGAAGTAATTTCCTATTTTTTTAAGCTCCCCAGTTTGTGGTACTTTGTCATGGCAGCTCCAGCAAATTAATATGAGCATGCACTGAGTTGCAGAGGAAGCAATATGAGGACAGAATGGAGAGAGATTGCAGTGAGGTCTGCAGGACGCTCTCAGTAAGTAAATTGAAAAGGGAATTTCTTGAGTGACACACTCATGATTTCCGAGTGCAGGCCTGAGTCTTGAGCTCCAAACCCCATTTTCACAGCCAACTGGACATCTACACTTGTATAGAGAATAGACATCTCACACTTGGGCTGTGTCTATTTATCATTTCTACCCAAACATAAACTTCTTTCCATGTGCTCTCTCACAGCAAATAGCATTATCTTCTACCTACTTATAAATATGGAAATATAAGTATTATTCTAGACTCTTTCTATCTTTTGTCAGTCAATTAATTGGTTACTAAGACCTATTGATTTTACCACCTATATATTTGAGATATATATTTGCTCTTCTATTTTATCTTTATCTGCTACTTCCTTACTTAGGGCTTATTTCCTACTTTTTATTCACTTATTTAAAAATATTTTAGAGTTCCCAATATGTTCCAAGTATTGGATTACACACTAGGGATATGATGACATGGTAGATACATTCCTTGCCCTACAGAGGATGTAGTCAAGTAGCGAAGACAATCACATGGATGTGTAACTGTAATCCATTACAGTTATTTTAATTATGCAGTGATAGGAGGTAGTATTGAATGCCATGTCAGCACAGACCTGGCGCACCCTGAGCTCCAAGAATCAGGGAAGACTTCCCAAAAGAAGTGATGTCTTAGCTGAAACTTGAAGGATGAATAGGAATTAGCCCTATAAAGTGGATAGCAGGAAGGAGAGGTGTGCAAGGCTCTAGGCAGAAGCAATGGCAAATGCAAAGACACATGAATGAGAACTTAGGGACTTGAGGAACTGATACAAGTTCCGTGTGACCTTTTAACGACTGAGTGATGAGGCTGGGAGAGTACTGTAGGTCAGGCTTCCCAGGAAACAAACCCTGAGAGCAATCTGCATGTGTCAGGGGGGAAGAAACTTCCCTCTAGGTTATTCCGATTGTCCTAAGAATTAAATTGATGTGTGACAGATTCAGTTCAGTTCAGTCGATCAGTTCTGTCCGACACTTTGCGACCCCATGGACTACAGCATGCCAGGCCTCCCTGTCCATCACCAACTCCCGGAGTTTACTCGAACTCATGTCCATTGAGTCAGTGATGCCATCCAGCCATCTCATCCTCTGTCATCCCCTTCCCCTCCCACCCTCAATCTTTCCCAGCATCAGGGTCTTTTCAAATGAGTCAGTTCTCAAATGTGACAGACTAACAGGAGAAAAATCAAACAAAAGTTTAATAACATGTATCCATGGGAGAGACCCAGGAAAACAGAGTAACTCACCAAAATGGCCAAAATCCTCACCTTACATATCATTTCAGCAAAAGGCAAAAGAGGATATTGGGGATAGTGGTCTTGAAACTGTTCACCTCAGACTGAGACTTGAACCCTATAGCTGAAACTCAGCCAAAATCCAGACTGGGACTCGAACTCATATGTTTTTTAACTGAGATCACACACCTGATCTCAGGACTTAATGAAGTTCAGGTTCTTAATGTCCAATCACAGAAAGAATTCAGTGGGAGATGAAATGATAGGTAAGGAGTAGATTTACTTAGAGAGAAACACACTCCACAGAGTGTGGGCCATCTCAAAAGGCAATGTGGGGTGGTTAGTTTTCATGGGTTGGATAATTTCATAGGCTAATGAGTAGGAGGATTATTCCAACTATATAGGGGAAAGAGTGGAGACTTACAGGAACTGGTCCACCACCCAAATTTTGACCTTTTATGGTTGGCCTCAGAACAGTCATAGCCCCTGTGGGTGTGTCATTTAACATAAGGTAATGTATTACAATGAGTGTATGAGGTTCAAAACCCACTGGAAGTCAAACCTGTCATTTTGGACCTAGTTGGTTCTAACCAGTTTTTGTCAAGTCCTATGGCTATGTGAGAGTTGGACCATAAAGAAGGTTGAATGCCTAAAAATTGATGCTTTTGTACTGCGGTGTTGCAGAAGTCTCTTGAGAGTCCCTTGGACAGCAAGGAGATCAAACCAGTCAATCATAAAGGAAATCAATCCTGAATATCCATTGGAAGGATTGATGCTGAAGCTGAAGCTCCAGTACTTTGGCCACCTGATGTGAAGAACTGACTCATTGGAAAAGACCCTGATGCTGGGAAAGGTTGAAGGCAGGAGGAGAAGGGGACGACAGAAGATGAGACGGTTGGATGGCATCACTGACTCAATGGACATGAGTTTGAGCAAGCTCTGGGAGTTGGGAGGGATTCCCTGATGGCTCAAAGGGTAAAGAATCTGCCTGCAATGTAGGATCACAGGAGACATGGGTTTGATCCCTGGGTCAGGAAGATCCCCTGGAGAAGGAAATGGCAACCCACTCTGGTATTCTGGCCTGGAAAATCCCATGGACAGAGGAGCCTAATGGGCTACAGTCCATGGGGTCACACAGAGTCAGACACGACTGAGCAACTAGCTAGCATAAATCTGGGAGTTGGTGATGGACAGGGATGCCTGGCATGCTGTAGTCTATGGGATTGCAAATAGTCGGACAGGACTGAGCGACTGAACAATTACATGGCTATGCCATTCTTTTAAAGGTTGTGCCCTGCCCCTCTCCCTCCTGTTTCAGTTTGGGAATTCAGAGGAGAGGAAGGCAATTCACACGGAGGGAGATGAAATAGCAAATGTTTGGTAAACAAAATGTTTACCAAACATTTGCTGAGACATGTAGAGACAGAGGGACACAGAGAGAAATTTTAACAAACAGACTTTGCTAGGTTCCTCCCTATCTATCACACCTAGTCCATACTTTGTTTTCTATAGAGATGGCTCCCTGCCTGAAAGGGAAGAGGTCCTCTTTGAGGTAGTTAGGGGCAAGGTCAAAGGTTCTTCTTGAGTCTTGGGCCTTGATTGTTTTAAACTTGAAATAATCCAAATGCCAAAGAGCTTTTAGGGTGGCAAATTTTGCTCCCCTACAAATGCAAGACATTTCTGGGGCTGTATTCTCCAGAACAATACCTGTGGGAGGATGAATGGAGCATGAGTGGGCAGAGAGAGAAGTTAAACTGCAATGCAGTTGCAACACAGAACCTAACTGATCGCACAAGGAGTTCTCGCCCTAGACGGGTCCTTCAGATGTGTCCTGAATGGAGGCCAGGGGCCAATGCCTTGGCAGCCCCACACCGAGCACTCAATGGTGAGGGCTGTTCCTGGGAAGGGAGCACATACAGCCTCAAGTGCGGCAGCTTCCTCTGACTGAGGACAAGGCCTGGAGAAGGACTCAGCTGTGAGCTGTTAGTGGCAACACTCACACAACTCAGAGAGTGAGTGTCCTTATCCTGAAGGGTAGGTTTGGGCAACATGCCATAGTACACACTTCAGTAGGATAAGCAGAGGCCAGGCTTTGCCACATTTGTAAGACATACACACCAGATATTTTAGATGCTATGGGAAGAAGAATGAGAGAACAACTAGAGTTTCAAGGAAGTGGGTTACACAAATAGGTCCTCTCTGGAGGCTAGGTGAAAGCAACAAGACTGAATTCAAGGTGGGAGATGAGGAGGCTGCAGTGGCTCATGGAGAGATCATGAGGGCCAGAAGAAAAGTAGTGTCAGCGGAGTGAGACAAATGGATGCTGTGGTATTGTGACTGATGATAAGAAATACATATATTCGGTCTTCCATCATTATTCCTGGCCAGAGATCCTAAAATCCTTGGAGGTTTTTTTTTTTGATGAGAGCCATGAAAGTGTCTTTTATTACGTATGAGATGGCTTTGGAAATCACCTAAGGATGGGGGCTGGCTGTCGGTGGAGCCAATCTTGTGATTAAAGTGTTGAAACTTTCATTTCCATCCCCTTATCTGGGAGAGGGAAGAGGGGCTGGAAGTTGACGTTAGTCACCAATGGCACCACCAACTCAATGGACATAAGCCTGAGCAAGCTCTGGGAGATGGTGAAGGACAGGGAAGCCTGGAGTGCTGCAGTCCACGGGGTCACGAAGAGTCACACACACTGAGCCACTGAACAACAACAACCAATGACCAATGATTTAATCAATGATGCCTCTGTAATGAGGCCTCCAGGAAATCCTAAAAGGAGAAAGAGTTTAGAGAGTTTCCCGGTTGGTAAACATGTGGAGATTCAGGAGAGGCTGATCCCGGAGAGCACGGAAGTGCCATGTCCTTTCCCCACACCTTGCACTCTGTATCACTTCCATCTGACTGCTCCTGAGTTATATCCTTTTTATAAAACACATGTAATCTAGTAAAATGTTTCTCTGAGTTCTGTGAGCTGCTCCAGAAAATTAAGCAAACTCAAGAAGGTGATTGTGGGAACCATTGATTGATAGCCAGATGGTCAGAAGCACAGGTGATGTGAGAACCCAGACTTTTGACTGGCATCTGAAGTGGGGACAGTCCTGTAGGACTGAGGCCTGAACCTATGGGACTTGACCCTATCTCCAGGTAGATGGTATCAGAATTGAATTGTAGGATACCCAGCTGATATTGGAGAATTGATGGTATGGGGGAGATAACATGCGTTGTAAAGAACATCAAAGAACTGCAGAAGTCTTTGCGAAATATTTAGAGGTAGAACAGAACTTGGTTCCTGACCAAATGAGGGGTAAGGGGAGGGAGGAGTCAGGCTGATGGCCAGAGTCTGCATTGTTTTCAACAGCCTCCATTCGGACCCCTCTAGTCTAACAATCAGACAGCAGACAGGGTGATGGAGACAGTCTGCAAACCTCATTATGTAATTCTGCTGTTTTGAAGCCCTGGCTGTCTGCCTATTCCTCTCTAATAAATTCCTCAGGCTCAGGGAAGGCTTTGCAAGTAAGTTACCCATGAATGAAGATCTATAGCTGAAGTAGAAAGTAGGCCAAGGAGTGGGGGTGAGTGAGGTACCCTTGTGGTGAAGAGGTAGTGCGGATAGCCCTTTAAGAGTAGCTCTGGCCAGCAAGACACCTCTCAGGCTTCAGCATGCCTCTTTGGGATCTGATTTCTGCTACTCTGCTTATGTTTGCCATAGGTCTCCCACTCAGCCTTTAGAACCTTGTGCAGATATACAACCTTGCTTAGACTAACTCCTGAAAGAAAGAAATGCACATTTCCTCTTGAGCTGGGCTCATAACTGCTTCCAGAACTGGTCCCTTACTTAAACCATGCTCACTTCCAGTTGGCAGCCAGGACATACCACCTAGCAGGCTCTCTGAAAGACACTTGGAAATTCACACGGATGATGTACAAACGTCAGCTCCATTACAGACACCCACACCCACTTCATGGGTTTTAGCACTGACTTAAAATCTTATTTTATTTTGAAGGGCTCAGGGCCTTCCACCCCTCAGAAAGTTGGACCCATTTCACTGTGGTTCAGCACAGCCCACAAGCCTACGAAGACTGAGTCCTAGGATGTGTCAGTTTTACAAGCCATGCAGTGCTAAGGACACAAAGTCTCCTTTCTCTATCCTTGCTGGGGAATGAGATATTCTTCATAAACCAATTTTCAGAAAGCACGAATTTTCTCTTTCCTTGGAAAATGTAAAAATATTTTGAACCTTAAATATTTCCATGGAAATCTTCCCAACTATCTTTCAAATATTTACAGCCATTCATTATTTTCTTTAAAAGCCAATTATTATTTTAATGACATCATGACATTATGAAGATTAGCTCTCATACTGTGTACAGGGACCTCTCAGAGATTAAGGTATTTCTAGGCATTTGCTTTGATACTTACTGGGTAAGGACAACTGGGGTTTTTAGTTCTAGGATCTGCTTTTTATATTTTCTCTGACTTTTTCCCTTTCCTTCTCTGACTCACCCAATCCTTTTAGAAAAAAACTGGCTCCTTATCACGCTGGTACCCTCAAATACTTTGGCCACCTGATGTAAAGAGCCAATTCATTGGAAAAGACTCTGATGCTGGGAAAGATTGAAGGCAAAAGGAGAAGAGGATGGCAGAGGATAAGATAGTTAGATAGTATCACCAACTCAGTGAACATGAATTTGAGTGAACTCCTGGAGACAGTGGAGGACAGAGGAGCCTGGCAGTCCATGGGATCTCAAAGAGCCAGACACAGCTTAGCGACTGAACACAACCTTCAAGGCATGTGAAATAGTCTGGGATTATTTAAACTCAGGCTTCAGAAAATATTTGAGGTTACTTCCTAATTGTACTACTCAGCTGCTCTGCATCTCCTTGTCTCCTGGGCTCATGATCTGTTTCAATAACTCCTTCTGGCTCTGCCTTGTATAGAATCTAGAACTGGATTGGGGCTCATTATTCTGATTTCAATCTTAGCACCTTTCTAGACCTTGGGGTCTAGTATCTTTACTCCAGGTTCATGCCTTAGTAGCGGGTAAGGGGGACCCCACTCAGTGACCGCAGTAGAGTCCTTTGGGACCTGCTCAGATAGGCTAACTTCAGAATCTCACTCTCTTCTGTCTTCTGAGTGCTGCTCCAATTCCATCTGCATTGCTCACCAATCTCTGCCACAAGTTGCCCCAAGGAAACTCTGCCAGTTTTGACAGGCAGAGAAGGTCAGGAAGGACTTTTCTGGATCTGAAGTTTGTTTTGTTTCCTCTTAGGCTAAATGGCAACCCATTCCAGTATTCTAGCCTGGAAAATTCCATGGACAGCAGAGCCTGACAGGCTATAGTCCATGGGGTCGCAAAGAGTTGGACATGACCGAGCGACTCTCACTCACTGGGCTGTAAAGGATTCCCTGAATAAGGAGCATACAACTCCAGACGGACTTCTACATTTCAAGAAGGAAACCATCTTCCCTTCTACCTCTGCTCTACCCCCAGAGAGACAGCAAAAGATAAATCTGAATCCTCCAGCCTCCATGATTGGATGTCAATCCAATGCTTGTCAAACCTTGAAAATGCAGACCACTTGGGATGTACGAGGGGGGCTGAAATACCATATTGTCAAAAAATATCAGGGTTAGTACCTTTCAGTATGTAAGAAAACCGGAGCTAGAATCCTTAGGAGGCTGGTTTTAGTGACAAAAAAGAATGGTGCAAAAAAAGTAAAAAGAACAGTGCATGCGTGTGTGGGTGCTCAGTCGTGTCCTACTCTTTGTGACTCTGTGGACTGTAGCCCGCCAGACTCCTCTGTCCGTGGAATTTTCCAGGCAAGAATACTGAAGTGGGTTGCCATTTCCTCCTCCAGGAAAAAGAATGTTAAGCATAGTTTATAATAAGCATGCCAAGGGATGGCTGCATGAAGCCAATCCCTTTTATTGAAGCCAGTGTGCTAAGAGGACATGACCCTGCCCTCAAGGAGCTTATAATTTACTAGTACTCACACATACCCACACCCACTGACCCACCCACCCACTTAGCAATATAAAAGAGTCCAGTTGTGAAGATGGGGGTTGGAGGCTCAGTTGCGTATGACTCCTCGCTCGTCGTGGCCCCACAGACTGTAGCCTGCCAGGCTCCTCTGCTCATGGAATTCTCCAAGCAAGAATACTGGAGGGGGTTGCCATTTCCTACTCCAGGGGACCTTCCTGACACAGGGATTGAACCCGAATCTCCTGTGGCTCCTGCATTGCAGGCAGATTCTTTACCACTGGGCCACCAGGTAAGCCTGATGATATGGGTTTCAGTTCAGCCACTCAGTCGTGTCCGACTCTTTGTTACCCCATGGACTGCAACACACCAGGCTTCCCTTTCCATCACCAACTCCTGGAATTTACTCAAACTCATGTCCATTGAGTGATGATGATGGTGATGCCATCCAACAATCTCATCCTCTGTTGTCCCCTTCTCCTACTGCCTTCAATCTTTCCCAGCATCAGGGTCTTTTCCAATGAGTTAGTTCTTTGCATCAGGTGGCCAAAGTATTGGACAGCTTTAGCATCAGTCCTTCCAATAAATATTCAGGACTGATTTCCTTTAGGATGGACTGGTAGAATCTCCTTGCAGTCCAAGGGACTCTCAAGAGTCTTCTCCTTGTATGAAACTGTGATGCGTTTAGGTGACTTGAAACAGCCTCTTCCTTTCTTAAGTTCTATGATTTCCCCTCCATGTATTAATTTTCACGTTAATTTGCTTTTCTTATCTTTTCAAATCTTTGGATTATGTGAAAAGGAAGGAGGTGGAAATGAAGCCATAAGGAGTGGCCACAGAAACTAACTGCTGTTTCAAGATGTAATAAAAAAGAACAGACATATTGCAGAAGGGACTTAAATTAGACAGTAAGAAGAGTGTTCTGAGAATTTGGGGGTAAGAGATTATTGAAGCAGGTTGGTATTTTTCTAGTGGATAATGAGACATTTGGGGGATCATTTCAAACACTTTAGAGATTTGTGTGAAGAAATGGGAAGTCAGGGAAGAATCCCCAAGAAGGTAACAAACAAGACAGTCATATGTAAATGCTTGTGCTATGTCTAAACACCTAGGGTACCCTCTCGCCCACACACCCTCTGCTGTGTCACCAACCTCTTCATTTATCATTAACTTCACAGTTTGATAGGAGTGAGAAATTCCCAGGATGCTCCCTTGACTTCATTCACCTCTTCCTACCCTCCTCCCTCCTCATTCCTGGCCTGAATCCACTCAGAGCACAGACTTCTCAGTTCTGGGCCTCTTCCCCCATCTCCCATGCTTTACTAGCAATGTCTTCTGGCCAGAACCGTCTCCAGTGCCTGGCAGTGCTGCTGTTCTCTGCCTGTCGCCGGAGCTGGCCCTGTCTTCCCACAGGCCCCAGGGTGGACAGTCAGCCCGGCATCACTTGGTAGACAGTCACAGCCTCACTCTGCTCTTTGAAATAAACACCACGTGCACCAGAGTCCCTGGCTAGTGATCACTCTGGTTTAGCTTTGGAAACCCACCTGGCAGTTTCCTATGAACTGAGTCTCCCCGGAGGACAGTGTCGGGTCCCAGCTGGCACCAAATGCCGTGGAGGCAGCTGTGGCTGGTCAGACTCAGGTGGCCTGTTTGGAGTCTCTGTTCCTACAGCGCCTGGTAACTTCATTTCAGCCAAAAGCCTCTGAAGTCTTGCCGATGTCTGCTTAGCCTGGGGATGTTTGGGAATGGAGGGCGGAGAGCTGCGGGGAGGGAACTAATTAATGGGCTCCAGGATGGAATGAGATGAGTGATTTCAGGCGGTGTGAGAGAAGTGACTGCAGCTGGAGAAGACGGGCTGGCCGGGCGGTGACGTCACCAGCTCAGGCTCCCTCCCCAGTGGGCGCCGGGGCCAGGTGGTCAGCATAAGGGCGGGGGTCGGGGTAAGGGAACCTGAGTCTCACACAGGCTCCGGGTCTCCCCCAGAACAGGACCTACTTTTGGCCTCTCCCTCTCTGCTGAGCAGGTTCCCAAGTAAGTGAGGCCTCTGGGGCCCTGTGAACACTTAACCCCCTGGGAACAGAGCCCCAGGAATTAAAGCCAAGGGTTTACCTGATGTCCCCAGAGAGCACCAACTTGGATGGTACCAGTTCAGGGTTCCAAGCCCAAACACTGAATGAAATATTCAACACAAATATTTGTTTGAGCCTTTCTCCACTAGAGGGCAGAGGCTTTTCTGACTATGGCTAGGGTCCTAGTCCTTTTTCTATTTAGACTTCAATCGGAATTTACCAAAAAAAAAAAAAAAAAAAATTGAGTGGGCATCTACAAAAAATGCCCACAAATCCTCTCACTTTTCTCCCTCCTCCCTCAATAAATTGATATTCTGAACCAGACTGACTAAACAGATAGAATGGATAGAATGGTTCTGTTTTCAAAATCGTTCCCACAGTCTGCAGAGCACTAGGCCCTAGAAATCCACATCTCAAGCTAGTGCTCATGTGGGTCTGGTAGATGGGCAGTGCTGGCTTGCGTGAGCTACGCAGTTTGGAGAAGGAAGGTACATGCCCCAGACACCTGACTTAATGTTATCAGGAGCACAGGGCTAAGCCTCCCAGAGGGTTATGGACAAATCCACAGAGCTTCCTGGGATCAAGATTTCTATTACAGCCGGAGGCGAGGAATTACAGGCTGTTGCTGAAGATGAAAGTCCAGGAAGAAGCCTCAGCATCTTCCCTCTTTCCTGCCCTGACTCTGAACCAAATGCAGACTGTCTTTCCCCTTTCTTCATCTCACATGACTCCATCTAGAAGCCCTTGCAGGGCTTCTCTTCTTGCAGGGAGCTCTCTTTGCAGCTGCCCTCTTCCCTCCTTCCAGCTAAGAAGCAGAACAAGGATGAACTCTTGGGGGTGGATTGGGAGAATCTGTACTGGTATTAAATTCAGAATGGAATTTCCTCTGCTTTAAGGGTTTTAGTTCTGGTTTTATGATGCACAGGAGACATCACTGATCATTAAAAGATTCTTCAGGAAATCCTCAAAATCAAAGTCCTTTCACTTGTTAAAAGTACAAACCCACAGAAAAAGGAGCTCAAATAATGGAAGAGGTGGCCAGAGAGCTGATATTCTCTGAGAATCACAGAAAACTGTCCTCCAGAGGGTATGCACTTGGGTGTCTGGGCAATAGGCGTCTCAGACGGCTTGGGCTGCACCCCAGCCAAACGGCTTTCCCAGTGACAGGCACAGCAGTTCCTCAGACTCAGGGACACACTGACCCAGGAGATGGAAGGAGCACAGAACGAACAGGCCAGCCTTCAAGTGAGAAGCAGCTGGGAGCAGTTGGCGTGGCCCCAGCTTCAGAGACAGGAGCAGAGTCCTGGGGCCCGGCCCAGCCTGCAGCCCTCTCTGCTGTGTCCTGCTACACCTCGTCTTTGTTCAGCCTTCCTCAGGCTAGCAATCCAGTTAAAAACCCTGCATGTGAGTGACAGCCTTTAATCAGAAATGGTAGCCCCAACAAACCCTCCACCTGATGCTGTAGTTTTCGACTCGATCCTTTTTTGAACCTACACACCATGGCCCTGGAGAGGCAGGGTCACCCCTAGTGACTTCTTTCCTGGCTACAGGCCAGGTTACGGAGGTAGAACCTTGCATAAAATGAGAGCAAAGAGTTGCATGACTGAGGGTCATAGGAAGAACTAGAGGGCTCCTTGCTACCAAGAGATGCACGAACTCTGGTCTCTTGGCTCTGGATGGGGCCCTGCTCTTCTAAGTCATTCCCACCAGCCTAGGAGAGACACGAAGCCCGGCACCAGCCTCTTCTGAGCCGCACCTGTGCAATGATTGCATTTCTGCCTGTGTCTGTGTATGGTAGCCTGGGGATACCAAGCACCATGAGGTAAAGATGAGTGAGGGGCTGGGGCAGCGTAGGAAGTTCGAGGCAGAGTTTCCCATGGCCCTATTTCTGTTGTGAGCTTGAGTCCTTTGGGGACTGCCTCTTCCAGGAAGACCTCTGAAGCCCAGAAGAGTGGGAGCCAAGTACAGCCACAGGCGCACTGCTGTTCTTCCTCGGCTGTGTCTGTGGTCTGCCTGCACCAGAATCTACAAGGGTCCAGGCAGGGCCCCCTGAAGGCTGGGAGAGCAGCAGGAAGATGAGGGCTGGAGGTTACAGAGCTGGTCAGTGGCAGAGCAGATGCTCAGCTCCACTGTGGGCAGCACTGTGTCTAACCAGCACTCAGCTGGTCTGAGTTCCTTCTGCATCTTCTAGGACCAGCTGGTCTCTGCCAGCTTGTCTACCAGAATGTGGCGCATGTTTTATGATTAGGACCCAAAGCAGTGAGATCATGCACTAGAATAGCTTCAAGTGGTGGGTAAAAGTTTAATCTTCCTTCCCAGGCCTTAACTCCTGCATAATTACAGCTTCAAACCTGCAATCTGCCTTCTCCAAACTACTGATTTTATCTTGTTCTCTGGAGTCAGAAAAGGTCATAAGTTCTCCCCTCATTTACATAAATGCCTTTTCCCACAAGGACCTGCCCTCTGCACTTAAAAGCATGAGAAGACTTGAAGACAGCACTGGGGTCTCCTGAGTCTGCTTTCCTCTCCCAAGCCAGAAAGGACCCCTCTGAGGGACTGTGGGTCCCCCTGAGGCTTCATGCATAGGAACAGTCCTCTAAGAAGGCACCTGTCAACAACTTTTAACCTGGACTGGGAACACTGATGTAAGGGAGTCATGCAATCAAATGTCAGTATTTGGTCTACCAGACAGAATAAGTGTTTGGATAATTTACCGAAATTTTCTGGTTTCATGGGACTCTTTCAAGTCACAGATATAGCCCCCTTGGGTTTCCTTTGAGTCCACTGCTTATGTTCTTTGAAATTCCATCTTTATGTCCCTGAAAAATTCAAGATCAATAAACTTAAAACATACAAAAAAATAAAGAATATGGCATTTGGGCTGGCTCTAGAGTTTCCCCCCCAATCCCTTGCATGCATGCACAGTGGTTGTCCTTGTTCTGATTCTGTTTGGTGACACGGGTTCATTCTCCTTTGCTTTGAATTGTTGGGGGAAAAAAAGAGAATCACCTTTCGGAGTGGGGAGAGTCAAAACCAAGTGGTAGTTGCCGCTAGAATGGCATTATCTTGACCCAGAAGCCCCTGGGTTTGTGGAAGCTGCTAAGTGGACTGCTGGTGGAGTGGAGGGAGGGTCATCCTGCTGGGGAGTTGTCACTGAGAAAGGGCCAGCAGGTATTAACAGCACTGGTTAGGGCCAGGATCAAGCAGGCTGCTTCCTGGGGATTGCAAGAGTGGAAAACACCTGAAGGCAAAGTTTAAATGTCCTCTTATTAATGTGACTCAAACAAATGCAATTATTTCAAAACCTATTAGTGCTGTTCAAGATAGTGTGACACTTCACTTTGCAGAGAACAAAATAAAATCAATATATATTTTTGAAAAATATTTACTTTGGTTGAAACGCTTTCAACCCCAGGAGTTCTAATTTGGAAAACAGCATTTAGTGTTCCTCTTTCATTTTGCACAGTAGCTGAGACACCTTATTTTCTCCAGAGGGCTTACTTAGCCCCAGGACTGCCTGGGTCTTATTCTCAATGAAACATTTCTGTATTCACTCTTTCTATGCAGAAAACAAAATTTTAAAATACTGACCATAATGTTGGGACATAATGTGGCTTGTCTAAGAGAGTTTGAGTCTTTTTGGATCCAAGAAGCCAAATGAGCCCTCCGCGGAGTACCCATCTGAGTTTGTAAATACACAGGCAGGAAGAGCACGTTTGTTTGCCTCTAAAAAAGGTATGGTTTATGGCAATGTTTTTCTTTATTTATGACCTTGCTTGTAGTTACTAGAGCACTTTGAAGGTAAAGATCAGTTGAAAACTCTATTTTAGACTTAATATTTAATTAGTTCCGAAATTTCTGGAGGAAAAATTTGTATTTAAAAAATCATTACTTGCTTGAGATGAAGGTAAAACTTGTTTCTGGAAGATTTATTCACCAGTTTATATAGTCCATCTGTTCATCTCTGAGGCCCTGAGTACAAGTATCTTCAGGTATTTGAAGAAATGATTTTATTGTTATCTGAAAGCTTTGAGTTTAGTGAATTAGAAAATTGTCTTTATTTGAAAATTCAAGATACTGTTGACATGCAGAAAGAATTCTGTCTAAACTGTGAAAAAGTCAGTGTCTTGGAGATGATGTTTCCTTGATAGGAAAAACCATCAATATTACTATGTCAAATGCTGGTTTGGAAATAGCTTTAATGCAATGGATAACGGCTGAAATAACTACAATAACTTTAGTATCGAGCCAAGATGATACTTGTGTGTGTGTGTGTGTGTGTACTACTTTTACCATTTGGAATCAAAATTTGAATTTTCAAAAATATTTTAAAAATGGATAAAAAATGATACCATGCATTGTAAACTATAAGATGTGGTATTATCATAAATAATCATATTGATAAATATAGTTTTTAAAAAATTGTCTGGCAATGGTTATCCATTTCACAGAGAAGTCTATCTTATGATGGAGTTTGGAGAGGCAGCATCAGTGAGTTAAGTTGACAGTCTTTGTGGCCCAGGTCCCTCTGCCTCTTCTCATCTACCAGGAGTAGGTACATGAGAATTCATCAGCTGGCCTGTGGATGAGATGGGGGACTCTGATGCCATTGAGACTTAGCCAAAGTATGGGACTTCAGGGCCGCTCTTGATCCTCTGAGGCATTCTTCAGTCTTGATCGTTATTCCTTCCCGTGCCCAGAGCTCCTGGACACAGCAAGAAGACATTAGGGAGTGAGGGGACAGAAGTGATCATACTGCTGGTTTAATTTTGCAGCCTGTAAGTCCAGGGAACCTAAGCAGCAGGTGACAAGTCAGACTCTCGAGTGGAAGAAGTGGGCTCTGCCATTGTCCCCGGAGAGCCTTGATCTGTTCTATGGGAGACTTTGTACCTGACATCATCAACAGTGGAGGCAGGTGCATGAAACTGATAGAGCTTCCTATGCATCACATCTGGGCTTAGCGGAGAGGACCAGGGCTCATCCGCAGATCTGTGTAACAGCAACCCTCTTCCCCCCGCCCCCTATTTTCCTTGGAGTTCTCTACAGGCCTTCCCTGGGATATTTCCTCAACTGCTGAGGCAGTTTTTCTGATTACTGTCTTCCCTGGGCTTTACTATTTCACATTTTCCATGCAGGTCAGCCTATTTGATATGTAGTTGAACATAAGATAGACAAGCTTGTGCTACAATGCAAGGGCTTCACTCTTCTATGCCTCTTCTTTGGAAAGGGCATCTCAGAGACACTAGGGTTCTCTGAACACGGCCCATGACTACTCTGGCTGAGAAGATAAAGTACCAAGCAGTACCTCTGTGGTGGGCATCACTGGATCTGTGGTTAAGAAAGTGTCTAAGGTGGTTGTTAAAAGACAGTGAGGGGTTATGGCCCCTCTTGGGCCCTAAGAATTGAAGGGGGAAGAGAATTGGAAGGCCCTGTCAGAGGCTAGAGGCTCAGAGAGGGCTCACTGGGCACTCAGCCTCTCATTGTGCTCTGTGTCACCAAGCAGCAGGAATCTAGCATGTGAGAGAGATTCTTCACAGGGATCCAGCATGGGACAGCAAAGCAAGTGTCCATCCTCTCTGGCTTGAGTGTGGGTGGCCATTCTAGGACCCTCCCAGGCTGGACACTCTCATAGCCCTCAGTGACCATCAGTGAAATGGGTGGCCATGGGCAGCTATATGGCCTGCAGAATTCTCAGGATCCACATACAAGTTGCAGACATTGTTTTTGGCCACACACACATCCATAGTAACATCCTTTTCTCAGTTCATTAAACCACTTTCTATAACTTTGCGAGTTCTAGCAAGGTGGCTGAGTTAGGAGGAGCCCAGGGTGGAGGGAAGAGCAGTGGACTGACCCTGATTATTCCACACAGCAGGACGGCCGCGAGACAGGCAGAGGCAGACTGGAGAAGGCACCACGGCGACAGTAGCCATGTGAGGACCTCATGCCAGGGGGCAACTGGCAGAGCTATGCTTAGACTAGACTTGATAAATTCCCTCTTTCCTAACTTCAAGAACTCTTTCTGAAGTCTTAAGAAAAGAGGCAAACAAACTTTGCTCATATACTTTGCATTTTCATTTCTAGGTATGTTCCCGAGCATGGAATGTCTTATTTGCACTTTTACTTTGGCAGTAAAGATGAGGGGGCAAAAAGCATTCCACTCAAGCTCTTGAACAATCACTAGAATTACAATTTTCCTCCAGGCTTTCTTACGACATCATCAACTGTTTCAGTCACATCTATTCACTTTTCTTCAGCTTATGCGTTTTTGAAGTATTCATGGATAGCCCTTCCCCATCTCCTCTGCCCCTTATTACACCCGCTTCATGCATGTTAAGTAATGCATGTGTTTTTAAAGTGACAGCCACCCAGGAATCCCTCCCCCTCCACTCCAATCCCCACTATCTCCAAAGTGGCCCTGGTGAGCCATACTTTCTTGTATTTCCTTCTTTGGTAATTCCTTTCCATTGAATCTAGGCTAGCCCTATGACTTGCTCCTGACCAATAGTCTGTGGTGGGAATGGCCCTGTGTTATTTCTGAGGTTATTTAGAAGAGTCTTGCAGCAGCTACTGGGACCTCTTGCCACATAGGCTCTGGGAGAAGCCAGCTGCCCTGTAACGTCTGACTGCCTCGAGACCTCCATGTTGTGAGGAAGCACAAGCTAACCATGTGGAGAGACTGTGTGCAGAGAGAGGCCCCATCAGCCTTCAGCTCTTTTTGCCGTCCCAACGGAGGAGTCACACATGGACGCAGAGTCCACTACGGATATCCTGCCCAATCTGGGATTCAGATGATACCAGTCTCAGCTGCCGTCTGACAGCAACCCTGAGACTCCAAGAGCGAGCAGTCACCTAAACTCTGCCAACCCACAGAATCATGAATGATAATGACTTGCTATTTAAACCACAAAGCTTTGAAGTGCTTTGCTATGCCGCAGCAGATCCTTGGAACACCCACCATCGTCGGACAGGATGGCCATGAAGATAACAAAGACACTTTGCATATCTATCTTTTGTCAGTCTCGTTGACCTAAGTATGCCGCTGCTGCTGCTAAGTCACTTCAGTCGTGTCTGACTCTGTGCGACCCCATCCCTGGGATTCTCCAGGCAAGAACACTGGAGTGGGTTGCCATTTCCATCTCCAATGCCTAAAAGTGAAAAGTGAAAGTGAAGTCGCTCAGCCATGTCCCACTCTTCGCGACCCCATGGACTGCAGCCTACCAGGCTCCTCTGCCCATGGGATTTTCCAGGCAAGAGTACTGGAGTGGGGTGCCATTGCCTTCTCCAGACCTAAGTATGACAGTATGCCTTTCTTCTCTTAATATGAAATGTAGTTCTACTGATGGCTGTGAGGACTAAATCATTCCATTTAGAGCCATGACTGTTGGAGCATTTTGAAAATATCCACACTGTAGAAATAGTCCTTCCCCTCCCCTCCATTATTTCTCCTCTCGTCATGCACCATGTGCTTCCTGGATATCACATTGCCTGTGAAATGTGCCCAGTTCACTGGCTGCAATGATGCTTTTGCAGCAACAGGCATCCAAGGCAGGTCTCCTTGAAGACAAAGGCAGCGAGAGGAATGGGCTGAGAATCAGGGCCAGGTGGCAGAGGGAGACACTTGGTTTCTCCTCATCTCTTGGAACCAGCTTTTCTGAAGGCCTTCCAAAGATCTAACCAGGGTGTATCCCTTTCCACTGACATTACCATTTTTTTTTTCAAGATGATACTTTAACTTCCTTCTCTTTCCTGGAAAAGACAATGGAGACTCCCCTTCCCCCCAAGTTCAATGAAACAAGGTTGGAATTTTTCAAAAGGAACATTTACTAGGAAACTAAAGGGAAACCAAACGGAATACAAGGGAACAGAGGCAGAGCGGCAGACGGGCTCAGGGAGTTCAAATTTCTGACCAGCCTCTGGCCACAGCCGGACTGCTAGGCAAAGCTTTCCAGATACAAGCCACTTGCCTGCTGGTCCCTATTAAAGTCCCCTTCTATTTCATACCGGCAAGCCAGTGGCATACTCAAAAGTACCACAGGGCTGCTAGTCCTCAAGGCAGGAAGATCTTGAGAGCAGGGGAACAATAGGCTCAGCTGCCCCAGGATCTCCTACCAAGGCTCCCCATCCCAAGGACAAGTCAAAGCTTATTGGGATGGCTGCCTGATATCTACTGGGGCCAGTCTGGTTTCTCTGGGACCACCTTTCTGGGCTCATCTGCCACAATCTAGAGATAATATTTCTGCTGACTATCTTGCTGGCACTAGTCCTTCATGCTTTGGTTCTAAACACTGGTAGGATGGAAGATGTCTGAACGTGGAGGAAGGCATAGGGGAACCTTGGGCAAAGAAATCGAATTCTTCTCATGTCAACAGACATAGGCAGAACCCTGGGTTCCCTGTCGATCTTCGAGGTTGAAAGCCAGTCAGAGATGGAAATGGAATACACAGGCTGGGGAACATGCGAAGCTGGAACATAGTAACACTGACTCATACAACCAAAGGTCTCCAGCCTTTTAAGATTTGACATCAAGGTAGCTTCTTGTACCAGGCAGCCATGGCAACAAGAACTTTCTGAAGACCTGCCTAGTTTGTGCTTCTACCCAGTTAATCCTGTACGGAAATGTTAATTCAAATGAAGATAATGAGTTTCCCAGGAAGGCAAACTACAGTCACACTATGGATTCTGCTGCAAAGAGAGTGTATGAAAGGGAAATGCTGTCTTGGAGAAATGTATGGGCAAATGTATGGGCGGGGTACCTTACACCCATATTGGGGAAGAAAGGTAATACCCCCAGCCCCAGGGCATGCTGAGACCTTTGGTTTCATTTGTATAGAAGCAGAAGCAAGGAGGATGTGGAACACAGCTGGCAGTGGGTTGGCTGATGTGGTCACAAAGGAAGCTGAGTAATGGACATGACACCCGGGGAGAGCCCTTGACCTTCACTCTAGTAGGTACTTCCATTCCCCAAGTGCTGTGAATGTGATATATGTGTCTGGAAATGAAAGGAAACCTGTCTGTGGCTGCCCAAGGCTATGCCTCTGGGCTGTTGCATATGGAAATACCCAGAAGGCACTCAGGCCAAGAAGGCCCCAAAAGCTGTGCCTTCAATCAGGGACCAGCTGTGTCATCTCTTCACAAACTCAGCTCACTCAATGGTACATCTGTTTCTGAGGCTCTTCCCTTGGAAGACAAATGTACCTGGGAAAGGGTATTCCAGATGCCTATGCCATTGAGATGCATGCCTCTCTAACAGGGATGACAACGAACATTCATTCTACTTGCCGATACCAGTTGAAAGGAAGTGGCTGCTGGCTATTCTGAAAATAGTGCTGGGGATCCTGACTCTGGGTTTAGCAGAAGAGAGGGCCACAATCAACTGGCACTCACTGCCACAGACATGGGAGTAGGCAGTGAATTTGCTGTGAACTAGACCGCTTTGCACTCGATTTTTTCTCGGGTAATGGCCTGCTTATCCTATTACTCTCCTGGGGCTATTCCGTGCAAAGCTGGAGTACTTCTTGGGTGAAATTATTTTCTGGAGATAGTTATTAGCTCAGTAGTAGTCCAGTATGAATTAGATCTGCTGCCTACTTAGCACCTGGATAGATTTTAAGATATTCTGTCATTCCAGGGCCTTCCAGCAAATAACACCATGTCAGAGTGACGCTGCCAGGGCAGCTGCTGTGAACCCATCACCAAGGGCCTTGTGTTCATCACTACGAGTCCTGGCACTCTAGGTGCTCTGAGTACTCTGTGTCAGGTGGTTTCTTCCATAGTCCAGTCTCGATTCTTGGCCAGAAGAGATGTGCTTCCCCTGCAGCACACCACCTTAGGCCACCTGAAGACAGCTGGACCATTCACGTTCAGCAAACTCGACCTGGAAAGAGGGCCAGTTATTGCTGTGTTTACAGCTGAGCATTTGGTCACTAGAGTCATCTGGATGTTGTTGGATGGGAAAAGTTACTGAAGATCTCTGTAAGATGGTTGTCCTATTGTGTTCTTGACATAAGCGGTCCTCTTACCCACAGTCATCGTTTCTGTAGGAAAAAGAAACAAAAAGAATGCTTTGGTTTTCATTCATATAAATGTATTTTATTTCAGCTTTCTCTTTTTAATTGAAGTACAGTTGATTTACAATGTTGTCTTCATTTTTGCTAAACAGCTAAGCCGTTCAGTTACACATTCTTTTTAAAGTATTCTTTTCCATTATGGTTTATCATAGGACACTGAATATAGTTCTCTGTGCTATACAGTAGGACTTTGTTGCTTATCCATCCTATACAGAAAAGTTTACATCTGCTAACCTCAACCTCCCACTCCATCCCTCTCCCAACCCCACCAGCCTGTCCTCCATGTCTTGGCAACCACCAGTCTGTTCTCTATGTCCATGATTGTGTTTCATAGATTGATTCATTTGTGTCATATTTTAGATTCCACATATAAATGACATCATATGATATTTGTCTTTCTGACTCACTTAACATGATGACCTCTAGTCATTATCCATGTTGCTGCAAATGGCATTACTGCATTCTTTTTTTAAAGCTGAGTAGTATTCTATTGCATGTATGTGCCATATCGTCTTCTTTTTTTACTTTATTTTTTTAAATTTTGCTTTTGGGTATAGCCAGTTAACAATGTTTTAAGTTTCAGGTGAATAGCAAAGGGACTTATCCATACATATAAATGTATCCAATGCTTCCCCAAACTCTCCTCCCATCCAGGCTGCCACATAACCCTGAGCAGAGCTCTATGTGCTGTATAGTAGTTCCTGGTTGGTTGTCCCTTTTAAATATAGTAGTGCATACACACCCATCCCAAATCCCCTAACTATCCCTCCCCTGCCCCCCAGCAACCGTAAGTTCATTTTCTAAGTCTGTGAGTCTCTTTGTTTTGTAACCAAGTTAATTTGTATCAATTCATTTTAGATTCCACATATAAGAGAAGTCATATGATATATCGGTCCTCTGTCTGACTTACTTCACTCAGTATGACAATCTCTAGGTCCAGGATTATTTTATTCTTTTCTATGGTCAAGTAATATTCCACTGTATATATTTACCACATCTTCTTTACCCATTCATCTGTTTATGGACATTTAGGCTGCTTCCATGTCTTGGCTATTGTGAACAGTGCTACTATGAACACAGAAGTGTATGTATCTATTTGAATTAGAGATTTGTCTGGATAAATGCCCAGAAGTGGAATTGCTGGATCATATGTTAGTTCTCTTTTTAGTTTTCTTGAGGAGACTCCATACGGTTTTTCACAGTGGCTAGACTCTTGAAAGTCCCTTGGACTGCAAGGAGATCTAACCAGTCCATCCTAAAGGAGATAAGTCCTGGGTGTTCATCGGAAGGACTGATGCTGAAGCTGAAACTCCAATACTTTGGCCACATCATGCGAAGAGTTGACTCATTGGAAAAGACCCTGATGCTGGGAGGGATTGGGGGCAGGAGGAGAAGGGGACGACAGAGGATGAGATGGCTGGATGGCTTCACCGACTCGATGGGCATGAGTTTGAGTAAACTCCAGGAGTTCGTGATGGACAGGGAGGCCTGGTGTGCTGTGATTCATGAGGTTGCAAAGAGTCGGAAACGACTGAGCAACTGAACTGACTGACTGACACCAACTTACCCTCCCACCAACAGTGGAGGAGGATTCCTTTCTCTCCACATCCTCTGTGTTATTTGTAGACTTTTTAATGATGGCCCTTCTGACTGTTAGGAGGTGGTACCTCATCATAATTTTGATTTGCATTTCTTAGTAATTAGCAATGTTAAGCATCTTTTCATGTGCCTATTGGCCATCTGTATGTTTTCTTTGGAGAAATGTCTATTTAGCTCTTCTGTCCACGTTTCGATTGGGTTGTTTTTTTGTTGTTGAGTTGCATAAGCTGTATATTTTGGAAATTAAGCCTTTGTTGGTCACATTGTTTGCAGGTATTTTCTCCCATTCTATACACTGTCTTTTCTTTTGTCTATGGTTTCCTTTGCTATGCAAAAGCTTGTAATTTTGATTAGGTCACATCTGTTTATTTTTGTTTTTATTTCTACTGCCTTGAGTGACTGACCCAAGAAAACTTTTGTATGATTTCTGTTAGAGAATGTTTTGTGTATGATCTCTTCTAGGCGTTTTATGGTGTCAGGTCTTATGTTTAAGTCTTTAAGCCAGTTTGAATTCAGACAATACTGCAAAGCCACAGTAATCAAAAAAGTATGGTATTGGCACAAAAAACAGACATATGGGTAAATGGAACAGAATAGAGAGCCCAGAAATATTAATAAACCCACACACCTATGCTCAGTTAATCTTTGACAAAGGAGGCAAGAATATACAATGTGAAGAAACACTCTTTTTAGCAAGTGGTGTTCGCAAAGTTGAAAGCATGGAAATCAAGGAAGTTAGAATATACCCTCTTACCATACACAAAAATATTTCCTTTTATTTTTTTTAAACTGAAGTATAGTTTATTTACAATGTTTCAAATATATAGCAAAATGATTCAGTTATACATATTTATATATGTTCTTTTTCAGATTTTTTTTCCATTATAGGTTATTCTAATTGAATATAGTTCCCTGTGCTAATAGTAGGTCCTTGTTTATATATGATAGTGTGTATCTGTTAATTCCAAATTCCCAGTTTATTCCTCTCCCCTTTCCCTTTGGTAACCATGTTTGTCTTCTACGTCTGTCATCCATATATTTTTAATGTGTATCAGACAAGTGCCAGGCACTGTGACAGATTCTGGTGATAGAGATACCATGAGGAAGACACATATTCTGCTCTCAAAGAGCTCACAGCAGGAGATATTATTACAACATGAGAAGCTGAACAACAGAGATATGTGTAAAATGTGTAGGCGCAAAGAGGAGGGAAGGGCTAACTTTGAGGGGACTGAGGTCTATAGAGAGGACCATAGAGATGTCTTGAGCGGGGCCATTTTGGCTGAAGAGGAGGTCATCAAGAGTGAAAGAGGCAAGGCCCTTGTGGACAGAGGAAACAGCCTGTGCAGAGGCAGGAAATGGCATTGAAGGAACTATCAGAATGTGGTGTGAGGAGTGGAGCAGGAGAAATTAAGAAGACTGGGGAGGAGAGGGTCTGTGTGGTGTGACATACCTTTCCTGTTCTCAAGCTGTGAGGATGGGCTCTTTCACCGGAGCCCCAGACTTAAGAGTAGGAGGAACTCTTGTGATTCACACTCAGCCCAGTATTCAACTTAATTTAAACTCAGGGCATCTTCTAATACAGACTAAGAGTATTAATGCTGCAGTCACAGAGGGAAAGAAAACTGTAGTTACTTCCATGGACACAGCAATAACAAAAATTAAACATGTAAACCATAGGAGAGCTGCAAACATTCTCAGACTGGAAAGTCTGAACTGCATTTCAAAGATCAAATGTTCACGTGTGAGGCTATCAGAGAAGGTAATACAAGCCAGAGGGTACCCAGTAGAAGGAAAACTAGTCTGTTTGGGACCTTTGGTTCTGAAGTGTGTGCATGGGTGTGGGCATACCCATACCCCTGGGAAAGGATATTATTTTCTAGATAAGGAGGAAAATGTGAATGGATAGTTCCCCTATATTGTGATTCAAATACAACAAAAGTTCCCAGATACTCTGGAGCACCTTCCAATTGGTTCTACTTCCCAACCCACCATCCACATTAGGTGCTGGTTCCCCAAACCCCTTTTGCCAGCTGTGAGACTCATACCTGCAGGCCAGCTTGCCAGTCCCTAAATCCTTTCTTATCAGGAAGGCAAGCCATCAACAGGCTCAGCCGCACCAATGAATGCCATGTAGTCTGGAATTAGTGTGCTGCTATGAGCCAGGGCGGCCACATGCCTTCAGTTTTTGATTAACTATAGTGATATGAACTTTACAAACCCTTAAAAGAACCATCTGAAGCTCTTTACTGAAGGGTACAGGGATGTAGAGAGATTAATTTGCCCAAAGTCATGTTATCAGAGCTGGAATTGGATCCCAAGACTTCTAACTACAGTTTAAGCTTCACAGTATTTACAATACCCAAGACATGGAAGGAACATAAATGTTCATCAACAGGCAAATGGATAATGAAGATGTGATACACACACAGGAATACAACTTGACCACAAAAAAGAATGAAACAATTTCATTTTCAGCAGCATAGATGGACTCAGAGATTATCATATTAAGTGAATGTTCAGAAAGATAGATACAAGGTATCACTTATATGTAGAATCCAAAATATGACACAAATGAATTGATCTACAAAACAGAAACAGACTCACAGACATAGAAACAAAGGAAAGGGGGCTGGGGAGGGATAAATTAGGAGTTTGGGATTAGCATATACAAACTACTATACCTAAAATGGACAAGAATAAGGTCCTACAATACATAGCACAGGTAACTACATTCAATATCCAACAATAAACCATAAGGGAAAAGAATATGAAGAATATATATATATATATATAACGAATCACTTTGCTGTACACCAAAAAACTAACACAACATTGTAAATCAACTACACAAATTTAAAGTCTTTTCAAATGAAATTAAATAAAAAGTGGAAACTTTAGCAATTACATCATTTCTAAGTGTACTGTATAAGTTCAATCTATATATCTGAGCTTCTGTCTTGGTTTTCTAGACACTCTAAATCTAGCCAGATGAGGTAACTTTAAGAAAATCTAGTCCAAGCTAGTAGCATGCAGCAGGTGTTGTATTCCACTTACAGCTTCCTACCTTCTTATTCCATTTCTCTGGATTCCCCTGGCCAGTGGCCTGCATATGTATCTCACTTGTCCCTTCAGCTCTCTACCCCATCCGTCCCTGTTATGACCTCAGTTTCATCTCTTCATCTGCAGAGCCCCTTCAGACTGCTTTGGGTAGAGCTCTTCCAAAACATTCAGCCTGATGGACTACTTTGGCATCTGGTTTGTAACCTAAGGCCTGCATAGAGGGCTGGGCTATGACCTCAGCCCATTTTTTTACCAGCCCCATACCCAGGAATACCACCAGCAGAGGCCATGCTGCCAATGGCCAAATCGCAGCACAGCTCCAAACTGACCTCTTTAGCTGGGCTTTGGTCAACGGTGAATTTTGTTATGTGAATCAAGCTCAGCCCTGGGAATACTGTGGAGGGCCCTACTGGTCTAGCCCTTCTTCAGCTGGGTGAGTTTTCTGGGTCCTGATCCTGCCTGATCTCAGCATCCTTGTTTTCCTACTCTGGACAGTGCCACTAAGTCCTCAGAGTGCTTTTGGTCTGCCAGCCCACAAGAGGAAGGGATAAAGAAATTTCAACACATTTGGTGGAGGGGTGAGGTCACTTCTACCAGGAATCTTAGCACTTTTTTCAAAAAGAGAACAAATGAAAAATAGACAAATACATGAAATAATCATTACAGTTGAATATTTTTAACACAATCTGCTCAGAAACTTACTGATTAAATATAAAATTTTGAGTATGCCATGGGTGGATTGTGCTGTGGCTCAGTCCCTTTTGTCTGTCCTGTGGAAGACTTGAAAAACTCAACCAATGTCAAACAAAAAAAACTCCAAAAAAGCAAATAATACTTTTCTAAACACTTATAACCTAATAAGTGGTTACTTAGCCAAGATTTCCAATAAATGAGGTATGAGGAAAGATTTTTCTACAGTTTAGAAGGGCACTGACCCAGCAGGAGTGGTGGTGGGATGGGGTGGTGGAGACTGTGGCATCAAGACCAGAGAAAGCAGTGGCGGTTCCAGCTCTGGCGGCCGTGAGGCTGTGTGGCTGGTTTCAGCGCTGGTGTCAGGATCAGGGGGCAGGAGAAAAGCAGCGTCCTTGTTATCAGGCAGTACCAGGGCTTTAGAAGGTATCAGGAACTTCAGTAGCATCAACAGGAAGTGGTGGTTACAGTCTTATCTGAACAGAGGGGATTTTAAGCAAATTCAATTGTTCTGAGACATATGGATTTGATTTGAATGAAATTGAATTGAAACCAAAGATGAGAACTGTCCCGATGAACACTGTAATGTGAAGTGACATTTCGATCACAAAAATGACAGCTGATGTGAGTCAGGCCATTGAGACTGACCCCAAATTAAGAACATGAAAAGATTGAGTGGATCATTAGATAATATCTGCCTGTGAATTGGAAAATGGGTTTTGATTACAGGAAGTATCTAAGGGCTTTGAAATAGGAAGCCTGTTGAAAATTGAAGTGACTCATTACATGATTCAATCTTATTGTACTTAAAACTGTTAAACTTGTATTTTAAAATTTTATTTAAAAAGCATAAAAATCTTGGGATTTCGCTTACTATTTATTACTTAACACAGATCTGCAAATATATGAAGAAACACCATCCCCCGCCCACTTAAAATCTGAGTCTTCCCTTCTCAATTTCCCCAAGGAGGGCTGTCTTCACTTTCCTTTGCCTCTTCAAGAATCAGCATGTCAAAGAAAGTGTGAAGGTAACTGCATTTCCAGCCAGGTGTGTGTGTGCGTGATGGTTGCTCAGTCGTGTCTGACTCTCTGCAACTCCATGGACTGGAGCCTGCCAGGCTCCTCTGTCCATGGAAATCTCCAGGCAAGAACATTGGAATGGGTTGCCATTTCCTTCTCAAGAGGATCTTCCCAACCCAGGGATCAAACTCAGCCAGGCAACTGGGGCAAAAGACAGAAAACAGAAGCGTCTATTTGGGTAATAATTACTATTTATTGAGCATTCAAGCACCCTGCTTTGCCCTAAGAGCTTTGTAAACTTTATCTCATTCAGTCCTTGCCTTGCCCCTCTGTGATAGATGTTAATTGTTTTTTGTTTTTTTTTTACAAAGGTAACTGAGTCTGAGAAAAGCCAAACAATAACAAAGGTTGTAAATGGCAGAGCCAGGATCTGCCATCATATGTGTATGGATCCAAATGTGTGCTCTTAGGTACTCTGTCTGGGATAGCAAATTATGACACCTTGAATGCCAACTCCATTATGGTGCCTTTCTAAAAAGGAATCTCTGTTCAGAAAGGAATTCTGAATAGTCCAGAGTTTGTACGAAAGTGTTACGACCCACTGTCAAGTCAGCCTTGAAGGGAAGGTGATGAATGGTGACATGTGTGACATGCAGGCTGTTACTAAGAGGGATTCATCAGAAACAAGAAGCAAGGGCTAGAAGTGTGGCGCTGTTGAAAAGATAAGAAGACTGTTGTCATGGCTTTTCAGATGAAGGGGCAAGTTAGGGAACTGTTGCAAGGAAAAACTTATTCCAGTTGATGAAGAGGACTTTTGGGGTTGGTTACTGCAAGGAGATCCAACCAGTCCATCTTAAAGGAGATCAGTCCTGGGTGTCCATTGGAAGGACTGATGCTGAAGCTGAAACTCCAGTACTTTGGCCACCTTACGCAAAGAGTTGACTCACTGGAAAAGACCCTGATGCTGGGAGGGATTGGGGGCAGGAGGAGAAGGGGACGACAGAGGATGAGATGGCTGGATGGCATCACCGACTTAATGGACATGGGTGTGAGTAAACTCTGGGAGTTGGTGATGGACAGGGAGGCCTGGTGTGCTGCGATTCATGGGGTCGCAAAGAGTTGGACATGACTGAGCGACTGAACTGAACTGAACTCCAAGTTTACATTCAGTACATTTATTCTTAATTTGTCCCACAAGCATTTACTGAGCACCAGGCTCTAGAAACACAAAGATGACCAATATACACCCTTCTCTTGAAGTGCTCACAGTTGTCAGTAGATGACTAGAGAACCAAGGCTGATGAGAAAGAAAAGGGAAAGTAAGTGAAGTCTCATCAAGAAGCTCATTTGTAATTGCTAAGTGGTACACGCCTGTGCATGTGTGCGTGCATGTGTGTGCAGTTATGTGTAGCTCCAACTACTCAAATCAGGGAAGGAAGAAAAAAGCTATGATAAAAAAATTGGGTGAGGGTTAAAGTTGAAAGGGTCTTAGGATATATGTGACACACTAGATTGAGCAATAAAATTCCACTTCAAAAGTCTGAGGATGAGGACTGTAGTCCAGTAGTTAAGATGGTCCAGTAGTTAAGATGGTCCTGATGGTCCAGTAGTTAAGAATCCACCTTTCAATGCAGGCTTCCCTGTGGCTCAAACAGTAAAGAATCTGCCTGCAGTGCCAGAGATCCAGGTTCGATTCCTGGGTTGGGAAGATCCCCTGGAGAAGGGAATGGAAACCCATTCTAGTATTCTTGCCTAGAGAATTCCATGAACATAGGTTCAATCCTTGGTTGGGGAACTAAGATCCCACATGCCTTGAGGCAACTAAGCCTGTGCCCCATAACTGCTGAGCCCATGTGCTGCAACTACTGCTGAAACTACTGAAGCCTGAGAGCCTAGAGGCAGTGCTCTTCACTGAGAGAAACCTGTGCACACTGACAAAGACCCATCATAGCAGTAAATAAACAAAGCCTAAGGAAGTCTCTTACTGGCAATGCAGCTAGGAGAAACCAATCATAAGAACATACCGCCCTTGTTAATGAACAGCTGTGGTGAAATGGCAACTGTGCCCATCCCACGTCCTTGCACAGGTACCCTATCTTTGTAATTTGGAACTCAGATCTCGGGTAATCTCAGTCACTATAGAGGACTTGAAGAAATACTTCTATTCCTGTTATTTGGAAGAGAAA
Source organism: Cervus elaphus (assembly GCF_910594005.1). Lineage (NCBI taxonomy): Eukaryota > Metazoa > Chordata > Mammalia > Artiodactyla > Cervidae > Cervus > Cervus elaphus. The sequence continues at coordinate 58,299,737 of NC_057815.1, forward strand.
CTATATAATGCCAGAAAGGTATAACAAACAAGAGTTACAAATGATGAATCAATGATGCTTTTGTGTAAGTTATATTTATTTGAGTATAACAGCACAATTTTGCTTTTAAGGTCAATGGTTAATGAAATGGTATAGTAGAAATTTACCAGATTTATGATTTTAGTGCACATATTTAGGAGAACCTAACTTGCTAAATTTATAGTCAATAATATTCAAATGTTTAGGAAAATCCAACATACTAAATTTATGGATTTGATTTTTCAAAGATTTAATTTATTTAATATTGACTTTGCTGCTTCTTTGTTGCTGCACAGGCTCTTCTCTAGTTGCCCCAAGTGGGAGCTCCTTTCTAGCTGCGGCAGACTCAGTAGTTGCAGCTTCCAGGCTCTAGGGCAGTGGCTCAATAGCTGTGCACGGGCTTAGTTGCTAAGCGGCATTTGGGATCTTCCTGGATCAGGAACTGAACTCATGTCTCCTATAGTGGCAGGCAGATGTTTTACTGCTGAGCTGCCAGGGAAGTCCTGAGTTTGATTTTTAAGATGCTGAAATGCTCAAAGTAATTTAAGTTAAATGTGTAAGACTTTATTTCTTAGCATTATAAGAGTTAATATTCCTTGAGAACAATTTTGTTTAATACCTACTGTGTTAGATATTTGAAATGTTTGACATAATCAACTTGTGACCTTAGTTTGAAATGTTTAAGGGAAAATAGTCAATCATTGTTTAAACAGTACTTAGATATTAGAAGAGTAGTTTTTTTTTTGCTAGATTTATAAAGTTTTTTTCCCCTTTAATTTGAAATATTTAAGAGAATTTGATTAAGTGTGAAATTGGCTTTAGAACTCTAGGGAAATTTAATCTGTCAAATTAGTGAGATAATTGAGAATTAAGCAAGAACAGTAAAACTGAGCATTTTAGTTTCATAACTAAATGATTAGATTTATAACCATTATAATAGTTAACACTATGCAGGATTTAGTATGTACTGTTCTAAGCATATTACATATATTAATCCATTTAACTCCTCACCAGTTCTCTGAGGTGGGTCCTATTATTATTCTCATTTTATAGATGAGGAAACTGAGGTACATAGATGTTGAATAAGCGCTTTACCAAGTGCTTCCAACTAAACTATTCCAGTTCAGTTCAGTTGCTCAGTGTGTCTGACTCTTGCGACCCCATGGACTGCAGCCTGCCAGGCTTCCCTGTCATTCACCAACGCATGGAGCTTGCTCAAACTCATGTCCATCCAGCTGCAGATGTGGTCAGAGCAGGTAATCAGGGTCAGAAGAGGTCACGAGGGTGGGGCCCTCAGGATGGGATTAGTGCCCTTATAAGATAGTCACCAGACAGCTCTTTTTCCTGCTCTCTCCCTGTTTCTGTCCACCCATCATGCCAGGACACAGTGAGGAGGCTGTCATCTGCAATCTAGAAAAAGAGCTTTCACCAGAATGCAATCATGTTGATCTCTGACTTCTAGCCTCCAGATCTGTGAGAAAACAAGCTTCTGTTGTTTTAGCCACCCAGTCTGTGGTATTTTGTTATGGCAGTCTGAGCTAAGACACCAACTATATTAGTTTCCTTGATTTCTCTTCTTTCCCCTACCTTTAAGTGTTGGAATGTCCTAATTTTTAGTCCTTGGGCCTCCTCTCTTCTCCATTTACATCTGGACCTACTTCTGGAATTCTCGATTTCTGTATCTAACTGCCACTTGATATCTCCCTGTAGATGCGTCCAGTAGATGTAGTTAAGTAGTTAAGTCCAACTTAAGTTGTAGTTAAGTAGTTAAGTCAAATGTAGTTAAGTCCAACTCTAGTGCCCTACACAGGCGCTCCACCTGCCTCAGCTCACTTGCGGCAACTCCATCCCTTCACTTCTGTCACCTCCATCCCTTCACTTCTGTCACACCCTACATCAGGAAATCCTATTAGGTCTCCTTCCAAAATCTATCCATAATATAACCACTTCTCAACTCTATCATTGCTTCTACACTGGCCCAAGCCTCTACTGTTTCCATCTAGATCATAGTGGCAGACTCCTAAAGGTTCTCCCCACTTGCACTCTTGCCCTGATACAGTTTATTCCAAACACAGAACCAGAGGGAATGGTTGTAAGCCTAGATCATGTCACATCTCTCTTCAAAATGCTGCAATGGCTTTTCCATTCACCTCAGAGTGGGAATCAAAGTTCTTATGAAGATCACTAGGTTCTGTGCAACTGGGCCCCACACACCCTGTGTACCTTTCTGATCTCATTTCTACTACACTCCCTCTCAGCCCCATTACTCTCCCTCTCAGCCCCATTACTCTCCCACACTGCTTACCTCACTCCTTGTACAGACTTCCTAAAGGCCTCAGTGTCGGCTGTTCCTCAGCCTGTATTTCTACATGGCTTGCTCCCTAATCTCTTTCAAGTGTTTGCTCAAATGTTTCAATGCTCCTTGAGGCCTACCATTACCTATATTAAAATTAACCTCCTTTTAAAAAACACAACCAACTAACCAAACAACAACAAGTCACCACTGGGACTTCCTGGTGATCCAGTGGTTAAGACTCTGAGCTCTCAATGCTGGGGGCTCAGGTTCAATTCCCGTTAGGGAACAAGATACTGTATGCTGCAACTAAGACCCAGTGCAGCCAAATTAAAAAAAAAAAATTTTTTTTAACTTTTTAAAAATTAAAAAAAAATTTTAATTAAAAAAAAAACTAAAAAAAAATCACTACCACATTTCTGATTCTCCTTGTTTTCTTATATTTTTCACAGTACTTATTACCTTCAATACAATGTTCACTTACAATGTTTCTTTTTGTTCCTCTTACTAAAATAAAAGCTTTAAGAGGACAAAAGTTTTTGTCTATTTCTTTCTCACAGATGTATACTCTGAGTAGTATGGCACTCAATTAATATTTCACTGATGAATAAGTAAATGACTGAGCCCCCACTTCCCCCTCAAAGTGATTGTTTTAAAGGCAATTGGACTGATCATTCCTTGGACAGAATGCCACAATATAACAAATGATGCAGGAATGCAAGGAGAATCTTGAAAGATTGTTGAGACAAGCAGCCTGCATGGGGCATACAAGCAGCCTGCATGGGGCATACAAGCTGAAGGAGTTCTGAGCTTCCTGGAGGCAACAGTCATGGATCTTCCATTGTGCTTTGAAGCTAAGGTGATTCTTTTGCAGAGATCTTTATGAGAACTGTCTGTACTTCTGTTTTGCCACAAGTATCACCTGAGACAATGACTGAGAACTTGACTGCACTGAATAACTCTTATGGCTGTCATCTTTCACTTGGAGAACTGGGGTGCTGGAAGGAAGGTAGAGCTCATTTAGTCCTCAAAAAAAGGGAGCTTCTTCAGCTTTCAGAGCTAGCACTGTGTTACTTGTATACATTAATAGAACCATATGCCTGTATGTTTGAAAATATAACATCCAGAGTCTTTCTAACAAATCAGCAATCATTTTCCAAGTTGTAAGATAGAAGAAATTGGAATTCTATCCAACAAGAAATTATTCGACACTGACTTTGTGCCAGGCATTTTGCCAGGTACTGGTTACATAATGATGAATAACAGTCTCTATCCTCAGGGAGCAATTGGATGTGCTGCAGGTGACTTGTACACAGATAACATCAAGTGTCATCGAATGTTAAGTAAGGGGTAAACACAGGGGACCAGGAGAACTCAGACCAGAGACATTTAACTCACAGTGGGAGGATCTTCAGAATGCTTCCTGAAGAAAATGACAAGTGATAAGATGCTTAAAAGATAAGCTGGATCCAGCCAGGAAAAAAGGGGTCGAAAGGACAGCACACACACACAAAGAAGTGAAAGCAGGAGCAGGGGCCATGGGGTGAATAAAAAAGCACGATGTGGACCACTGATCACTGGGCCTAGCCTCGACATAACAGGAGAAAGAGATGGGGGAGGAGCCACAGAGGACCTTGAATGTCAAGATAAAGAACTTGATCTTGTTCAGGACAAAGCAGAGTAACTGAAGGATTTTAAGTATGAGAGAAGCAGGTCAGATTTGTGTTTGAGGCTTTGTGTGAATTAAGACACAGGAGTCCCTCCAGGCACACCCACCCCTTGTCAGTGGAGAGGACAGAGAGGTGACTTCATCTTCCTAGCTCTCCTCACCCAGCTCCCTGGGAAAGGTACTGCCTACAGGCAGTCTGCACAGCCCTGGGGAAGAAGCTCCTGTGGGGACTGTTATCAAAGCTAGAGCCCAGATCCTATGTTAGCCTGAGAAGCTGAGGTCAGCAGAGGCAGTATCATTCTGCACAATGATGCAAAGTGTGCTCCTTCCAAGCAGCTTCCTAGGCAGGGACAGTACTAGGTGGATGCTTCTTTCTCAGGGTATAGAAATTTCTGTTTCCCATGAGCTGTTTTGTCTCTGCAGTCATTCCCCAACCCTTAGGAAAGCTTCATTCAACATTCTAGCCTGGCCCTAGCTGTGTTTTGGAGGAACTGAGGCAGCATTATGTCCACACTTGGGGAAAGCAGGGCAGAGAGAAGCTGGTGGCTGGAAGCAGCATTTCTAAGACCTCCAAAGACGGGCAGCAGAGAAGCCCAGGCACAGCTGGGAGGAGAAAGGGTGAGCACAGTGAGACGCGTGAGATGCATGAGACATGTAGACAAGCATTGTTCAGGGGCTGGTTAAGCCAAGAGAGGAGAGGAAGTCAACTTAGGGCAGGCAGAAAGGGCAGAAGCTCAGATCAGACAGAATCTGAGGACCCTGGTCTTTCATCAAGGGGATGGAAATACAGTGATAAGGGAGAAAAGTGACTGTGAGTGTAGCAAGGCCAGGGAAACGGTGGCTGGTGCTGCATGAAGTGGAGATTGGTGTTCCCTGTGGGAATGCTGCGCTCACCTGGCTTTGTTAGGAGCACCTGGCCTGTCAGACAAGGAGCAAGCAGAGGCGACCGGATGAGGAGGCTGAGCTCAGCTCCTCTCCCTGGGGCTCCTGATGAGGGTGGGACACCAGACTGCAGGGGCAGCCCCTGACTCCCTGGGACTCTGCATCCCACCCATAGCTGCCTCTTCTCTGCTCTTCCCAGGTCTTTGCTCTGCTGTCCACTTCTCATTCTGGGTCTCTGTTAAGTGTCATCTCCCCAACCCCCCAACATAAAGCCGGCTCCCACCCATTCCTATCACGTTTCTGTTGTGTTTCCATCCTCCAACTCATCGAGATTCATTTTCTGTTTATTTTTCTGGAATCTGTCTCCTCCAGCAGAACGCAAGCTCCATGGTGCCAAGCATTTTGCCTGTTGCTTGAACACTGGCTCCCCTGAGTGTGGAAGAGCAGGCGGCACGCGGCAAGTGCCCAGTGAACATGGATTGAATAAATGCTGAGTGCAGACATCAGGACAGCTGAAGACTATGGTGGGTACTGACCGTAGATACACCAAAGGCCAGCCCCTGGCAGTTAGAGGAACATAGCCTGGATTGTCTTCCCAGCTCACCCGGCCACCACTACCCCCATCACCTCCCCCACACAGCGCCAAGACGCTGAAAATCACGCTTGTAAGACCGCTCTCTCTTCATCCCCTTCCACCCAACCCCACTGTCAGCTATTTGGACCAAGACTGGACACCCTAGTCAAGATGGGCAATGAGAGATCCTTCAACCGGAAAATGCAAAAGAGTACGAAAGAGAAAAGACAGACAGAGGAATGTGAATGTGTGGGGCGGGGGTGGGGAGAGACGAATGTAGTAGATGATGAAAGGAGAGAGCAGAGTCAAAGGAAAAAATAAACAAACATCTGGTTTCCCTAAAGTTTCCAGTTTTAGCCCCAGTTCTTCCTGGAACATAGATACATCCCCACCCTTGAATTCCAAGAAACTTCCCTCAACTCTTACAAAAAGTCCCAAGCTAGTTCCATTTGGTTTCTATTATCTAAATAGAACATCAACTAAAGGAGGAGGTTCTAGGCATCCATGTCCTGCCATACCCCCACGTGCCCGAAGCCTGCGTGGCTCCCCACAGCCTGAGCCAGAACCTCCCACGTCAGGGGGTGAAACCATACCCTGCACTAGGCGGGGCTGAGAGTTATTCCTGCAGTCTTTGCAGCTGGGCGGTGCTTGCCACCTGCAGGTCCTAGCGCCACCTGTGTCCTAACTGTTCTCACTTCATGGCTCCAGTCCTGTGCGAGGACTTCTGCGTGCCTGAATCTGTGGAGGACCCCCACGCTGCCTGCCCCTGCCAGCCTGGCAACCTGTCCCTGGCACAAGTCCCACACCAGAGGCCTGCCAGCTACACATCGTGCACCCCTCTCTGAGCCTTCCGTCCCTGTCGCCCACTCTCACTTCTCTCCTCCCCTCCTCGTGTGGCTCAGGTCCCCTGGAACCCCTGCTCCCAAGCTGGGGAGTGTGGGCTGAGGAGATGCGAGGTGATGTGAGCAGGGCCGCTCTCTGGTCTCTCCGTCTGCCTGCCAGCCTCTCCGTCCCTCCAGAGGTTCAGGCAGTGTCCTCACGACTCAGGAGCACTTTCCCCACCACTCAACTCTGCTTTCCTTTTGTCAGGCGAGTGTATGCTCCTCGGTTCTTTGTCTCATCACAACAAAGATTTGGAGTGACGCTGTGGTTGGCTCCACTCTGGGCTAGGTTCAAGTACTGTGATGGCAAGACTGCCGCTGACTACCCCACACTGGCATCCCCACAGCTGGGTCCAGTGGAAAGACGTGACTCCTCCTGACAGTTCCGCCAAACTCCTGGCCCTTAACTGGGTCACGGGGCCGCCCTGAACCAGCTCCTGATTTGCAGGGTGGACACAGTCCAGAGGCGCATGGAGCATGGACGGAGGGTGAGGCCAGGTCTACCCAAACCACATGGACACAGGGAAGTGGGTTGGTCCTCAAGAAAAACAGGGTTCTTCTGACAGAAGAAGAGAGAAGAAACACTGTGTATGAAAAACCTTAAGTTTTCACTTCAGAGCTTTTCCTGTTAACATAAATAGGGACAATCATGTTCCAATCTGAAGGAATCGAATCTTTGTAGCTATAAAGTTTAGCCTTACGACACTGAAAAACACATTTGTGGGAAAAACCCCACAGAATATAACATGACTTCTAAAATGAAGAGAGTATTCTATTGGCTTTTGGTTTTTTTTTAAAGGGGGCTTTCAGTTAATCAGTTTTACTACACACTGTTCACTGCACATCAGACTGGTTTTGAAAATTATGGTAATACTGAAGCAGATGATTTAGGCAGGGGACAGGGGTGGGGGTGGGTTCAATCCTGGGTTGGGAAGAACCCGTGGAGGAGGACATGGCAAACCACTCCAGTATTCTTATCTGGAGAATCCCATGGACAGAGGAGCCTGGTGGGCAACAGTCCATGGGGTCACAAAGAGTCAGACACGACCGAGTGACTAAGCACAGCACAGCACAGGGGTGGAGAGAAACAGCAGAAGCAAAACAACTGAAAGTAAATTAGCAAAAAACTTACATGATAAATCATCTGGGAATGTGAGGTTAAGGAACAGTGAATTAGTGCCAGTGGGATGAAAACAAAAGAAATTTCTGGAGAGTTCTTAGGCATTGTTTTGTTTTTATCATCTTCATTGAGCTGAATAACAACTGCACAGAAGGGAAAAATCTTTTAGAACCAGCAGAGCTGACCAAGCATGTGAGAACTTGGCTGTATTGGACTGGTAGAGCTGTATCTTCTTCCAAGCTACAGATCTGCTGGGATATGAAGGTTTGTGAAAAAAAATTTCTTTATAGTTAGAGGGCAGGAGAATAAAAAGAAGAGAGGAACTGAAATGGCTATATGTTACCCACTTCAACTTGATGCAAAGCGGTAAAGAGACAAGCCTTCCCTAAGGGGTGAAGAGAGGTCTCCCTCTGGATCCAGTCCAAATCGCCTTTGTTTCTATGCCCAAGAAGCACTGACATGGACGAATACTGTGGTTTTAAAAGCTCTGTATGGAATCAGAAAGATCTATTTAAATCTGTATGAGTCAGCTTTTGCTGCAGTAACAAGCAACCCCCAAATCTTAGCTGCTTTCAACAGTAAGTTTGTGGGTTGGCTACAGCTCTGCTGGGCTCAGCTGGACCTGGCTTCACAGAGTTAGAGGTCTGTTCCTGGGTCTTACTGTTCTAGGACCCAGGGAATTCCCATGATGCAGGCCAAAAGCTTAAGGGGTCAAACACAAATATATGATACTTCTGAAAGCCCTCACCTGGAACTGTCACCCCACCCATAGTCTACTGGACAATGAAGTCCCATGGCCAAGTCCAAGTCAATGGAATATAAGGCCCTCGGGGAGTGTGGAGATGGCACATGACAATGGATAGATTCGCCAGCTATTTCAGGAGGTGTGCTCTACCGCTTATTTGCCTCTTGATGTTTGACACGTTAGTTTGGTCTCAACTTCTTTTCATCTGGGGAGACAATACTGTTTATCTCACAGGGCATAGGTTAAATTAGATGACTTAAGTACAGCACTTAACACAGAGCCCTGGATGGAGCAGATGCTCCATATGGGACAGCTAATGTCATCTTATTATTATTATTACTTTTCGTATTTATTTATTTATTTGATGGCACCACGTCTTAGTTGTGGCATGTGGGATCTAGTTCCCTGATCAGAGATCAAACCTGGGGGCCCTGCATTGGAAGCACAGAGTCTTAGCCACTGGACCCCCAGGGAAGTCCCTTGTCTTATTATTAATCCGAGGCATCAGATAATAAGCAAGGCATGCCCGCTTGTCAGGAGCCCAGTGATCAGCACTGGAGAGAAGGTAGGACACAAGACTGGCAGGTTACATGGGCACAGACCAGGGCGGCAGAAGAGGAGGTGGTGGGCAGGCAGCTGCATGGACGTGCAGGTGAGAGGTGGCTCAGACAGCCTCTCAACTCCGGGAGAGCAGCTGGGCTGAGGGAGCTTGTGGTTTTATCCTCCCAACCCCAGGGCAGCCTGGCCACCCTACTTCCTCCAGAGAAGGCAGACTTGGCCCCTCAGACCAAACCTGCCCGGCCTCACTCCCTCGCCCTCCACCCTCACAGTGCAGCAGCCTCTCCTCTCTTTGCTGCCCGCACAGCCTGCCCCAAACGAACCCTACTCCCTTTGAACCATCTCTAACCCTCCTCCGGGGCTCCTATCTGCTGACCCTTCCATCCCTGATCTTTATCAAAACTTCCATCCCACTCTCACCCTAAGTCAATCCTTGCTTCTCCTGAGGTCTGTGCCCTCTGCTTTGACCCCTCAAACTCCCCTTCATCTCCTTTGCTCCTTGATGCCTTTGCTCCTAACACCTTCTTGTAATACTGCTCACCTACCCAGGGCCTCTTCTCCTGCTCCCACCGGGAGCACCCCTAGCCACCTCCTTCATCTGCTCTGCCCCGGTTTTCCCTGCCACCCCTGTCCCACGCTAGGAACCAGGCCAGGGAGCTGTCCCACCTGGGTGCCAACTTGTCCCACTGCCGGGCATATGGCAGCTTATGGCAGGGGTGGGGAGAGTGACTCAGATCTCTGGAAAAGCTGTGGAGATGCAGCCTCTGACTCAGTGTGCCCACTGCAGAACCATCTAGGAGGTGAGCTATTTATATGAAAGGTGAGCTATTTTGAGAGAGTTCTTTGTGCTCTGCAGCAGAGGGGGTTTTGCAACTTTATCAAATGATTTTACTGAAGTCCAGAAAACAAAATCCATGTGCTGCACATCGTTGGAGACAGTGGGTACAGTTGATATTTTCAGCATAGATTGAAGTGGGATAATCGCAGCATGAAATTGCAATAAATAAAGGAGAGCAGTCTCGAGGAAGCTGGCACAAGCTCTTGAAGGGGATGTTTTCTTCTATGGAACAGGAGGTGTGTGCTGCTACCCTGCTCTCTGCCATGTGGCCAGTGTGGCCGGGACTAGAGCGCTGAGTGGAGATGATAAGACCCCCCTGGTGCACACAGCGGTGCACACACCACTCCTTTCACAAGAAACTTCAAAGGCAATAATGCTTCCTGCAAGCCTCGGGCTAGGTCCCCACACCTGAGCACGGCTTCCTTGCATGGCAAATGCTGTTTGCAGAAGAGAGATGAGACAGAAGAAGGTGGTTCTGAAGTCCTTCCAGAGGCCATAGCCTCCTCTGCCTCCCGTCCTCCCTCCCTACTGCCTCCCCTTGTACTTGCTCAGGTTGACAAGCAAAGTTACGAAATCATCTTGAAATGTGGAATCTCCCAAAGTTTGCGGGACCCTGAAAACCCAGCTGTTTTTCCTTTTCTGAACTGCTCAGACTTTTCCTAGAAGCCTTTCCAGAGCAGGAGATCCCAGGCTGTTGGTCAAAGCATCAGATGTTTTCAGTGAGGCGTTCCATCCATCTTTTCATCCAGTAGAAGTTAAAACATGAAAACTTCCAGAAGCACACATTGAGTATCAGTGAAGGTCCCCCACTTGGGAGCCAGGAAAGGGGCACCTCAGGCTGAGCACGTGGGAAGCTGGGCTCCATCTCCCTGTCTCCTTTATTTCCTCCATCTCTCTTTCTCTCCTTCAGGCAATACTGAGCACCTCCTCAAGAGCTGGGGGTCTACACAAGGCTTGAGGGATTCAGAGACACAGGAGACTCCATCTCTGCTCCCAGGGGACTCATGTCTAATCAGGGAACTCACATCCAATCAGGAAAACAAACACAAAGACCCAGTGCAGCCTTTCGGGAGCTATCATGTAGGTATTTACACAGAGAAGAGGATAAGGACAATAACGTGGTGATGAGTCGCTAAGTTGTGTCTGACTCTTACAAGCCCATGGACTGCAGCCTGCCAGGATCCCCTGTCTATGAGATTTCTCAGGCAAGAATACTGGAGTGGGGAGCCATTTCCTCCTCCAGGGGATCTTCCTGACCCAGGGATCGAATCCGAGTCTCCTTCCTTGCAGGCAGATACTCTGCCGCTGAGCCACCATGGAAGCCTGCAATAACCATAGCTATTAGGTTGGTACAAAAGTTAATTTCTGTTTGGCATTGTTGACTTTGCTATTTGATACTGAAATACATTTGTAAATAAAATTGGGTATGTTATACATCATTTTAATATCATTTCTTGCTTTACATTGTTTGCTAATGAATTATTACTTGCTGTTTATGTGTATTTTAGACTATGGGAATGACGTTAGACTGAAAGCAAATTTGAGTGATTTTCTTATTCGAGTTCAAATGGGTCATAACGCAGCGGAGGCAAACTGCAACATCAACAAGGCATTTGGCCCAGGAACTGCTAATGGGACATACAGTGCAATGGTGGTTCAACAAGTTTTGCAAAGGAGACTAGAGCCTTAATGATGAGGAGTGCATTGGCTGGTCATCCAAAGTTGACGACCTATTGAGAGGATCATCAAAACTGATCATCTTACAACTACACAGGAAGTTGTCCAAGAACTCAACATCCACCATTCTATGGTTGGTTGGCACTTGATGCAAATTGGAAAGCTGAAAAAGCTCGCTAAGTAGGTGTCTCGAGACCTGACCAAAAACAAATAAAAATCATTGTTTTGAAGTGTCATCTTATCTTATTCTATGCAACAACAACAAAACAGTTCTTGATCGGACTGTGATGTGCAATGAAAAATGGATTTTATAAGACAACTGGTGAAAACCAGCTCACTGGCTGGACCAAGGAGCAGCTCCAAAGCACTAACCCAAACCAAACTCACACCAGAAAAAGGGTCACAGTCACTGTTTGGTGGTCTGCTGCTGCTCTGAAATCCACTAGTTTTCTGAATTCTGGGGAAATCATGACATCTGAGAAGTATGCTCAGCAAATTGATGAGATGTACCGAGAACTGCAATACTTGCAGCCAGTGTTGGTCAACAGAAAGGGCCCAGTTCTCCACGACAACATAACATCCGACCACATGTCACACAACCAACACTTGAAAAGCTGAACAACTGAAGTACAAAGTTTTGCCTCATCTGCCATATTCATCTGACCTCTCACCAACTACCACTTCTTCAAGCATCATGACAACTTTCTGTTAGGAAAAAATGCTTCCACAACCAGCAGGACGCAGAAAATGCTTTCCAAGAATTCATCAAATCCTGAAGCATCAGGAATAAATAAACATTTCTGCTTGGCAAAAATGTGTTGATTGTAATGGTTCCTGTTTTGGTTAATAAAGATGTGTTTAAGCCTAGCTGTAATGCTTTAAAATTCAGGATCTGAAACCATAATTATTTCTGTACCAATCTAATGATATCTATTAAGTTTACACTAGGTACTAGGCTCTCTTGTAAATGCTTTATATTTACTAACTTAATTCTTACAACTTTAGAAAGTAGTTGAAAATAAGCTCTTTATAATTCTTCCAACAATAACAATGAATCTGAAGACGGGACATCTGGCTTTGTCACAGCACCGTTGGGAGCCTTTCATTTCCTCTGCAGCCTTGGCTTGGGGCTGGGCATGGCTGTAAGATGAGGTGGGTGCCCTCCAGGTCAGTCCGGCACGTGGATGATGCTGTGCTGGGAGCTGGTTCCCAGCTTGGGGCTGCCACACAGTTACTGCTCTTGCTGGGGCAAAAGTCAGTCCTGGGGCCAATTCCATCCCAGCCACAGAGTGGGGCTTCTTGTTTTAGCAACCTCAGGAGAAAGAGCCCATGGTATGAGCAGGAGGGCAGATGGGCGGAGTGTGACACTGGCCAGGGGGCGGCTGCAGCAGTCTGGAAGAGTCGGTGCCCAAAGAGGGGACCTGCCCAGTGCCCTAGAGTATAGCCAGTGCCTCTAGGACCCTAGCTTTAGGCACAGGTGTGAAGAGCTGGTACGGCCCTAGATCCCTGTCTATTAGAGAAGCTGTCTTTCAGGCATCAAGAGGCAGGGAAGCAATTTCAATCCTGTGGATCTAAGCGCTGCAAAGCTGTTCTGCATGTCATAGAAGAACAGAAAGTAGCTTAAGACAGAAACTTAGGGCGTAATTGTGTGCAACTGTGAGCCCACATGGAGAAGGCAATGGTACCCCACTCCAGTACTCTTGCCTAGAAAATCCCATGAGCGGCGAAGCCTGGTAGGCTGCAATCCATGGGGTTGCTAAGAGTTGGACACAATTGACTTCACTTTCACTTTTCACTTTCATGCATTGGAGAAGGAAATGGCAACCCAGTCCAGTGTTCTTGCCTAGAGAATCCCAGGGACGGGGGAGCCTGGTGGGCTGCCGTCTATGGGGTCGCACAGTCGGACACGACTGAAACGACTTAGCAGCAGCAGCAGCAGCAGTGAGCCCATAAAAACATCCGAGAGTGACAGAAAAGGCTGTCAGAGGTTTGGGAGGGATGCGGGCTTGCTCAGGGAATCAGCAGAGCAGTGAGGTCAGATTTCTGGAGAAGCACAGGGGTTAACAGCTGAGGGTGGGCAGGATCAGAAAGGACAGGGTCTGAGAGCAAGGGACTCCGGGTTGGCTCACCATGGAGGGAGGTCAGGGTCAGAGAAGAAGCAGCTGTGAAGTCCAAAGCCGGAGCCACATGCTCTCAGAGGCCACTGAACCTCACGGCAGCACATTTTTGGACATTCTGGTTCTCCCTCCGCTTTTCTCCTTCCCTGGTACCCACTGTATACTATGTAACCTAATGATTCCAATTTCCCTAGCACCCATTAAATGTCAGACACTGTGCGTTGAACATGTTACATTATTTTCTTATGCTTAAGTCTCTCAACAGCTCCAGGAGGCAGGGCCTATTATTGTATCATCAAAAAGCTGAATACTCTGAGGCTTGGAGAGGTTCAAAGACTGGCTTAAGGACACACAGCTGGGAAGTGGGAGAGCAGAAACATGAGCCCAGGGGTCTGACTCCAGAGCCCCCGCTTCTAAATATCACAAGTTTCTAGTTACCGCAGTGAAAAGACCTCTTCCCTGCCATTGAGCTAGGGGGTGGTGGCCCAGGGTCCTTGCAAAATCGCAGCAGGGGATCCTCCAGGAAGCCTCTTGGCAAACAAAACACCATGCCTTCTGCCCCCAGGTTCCTCTAGGTCCCAGTGGGAATCCCGCTCTGCACAATCACAGGGAGATGAAAGGCATGGCCCACAGCGCCTCCTGTCTTCCTGCGGCAGGGCCTGGGGAGACAGGACAGCTGACCTGGAACTTCCCTGGGTTCTGCCTCCATGGGAAAGCACACACATGGACCTCTGCTGGCTCTGGAAATGGGGCAATTTTTCACTTAAAACCATCTGCAAACAAACTTCAGAGCCTTCAAAATTATACATTCACAGATCATTTCTAGACTCTGGAATAGGATTAGATGGTAATGATTTAATTGATGGTTAAGTGTGTAGACAAAATGAATGTGCTGAATCCTTTCCGTAATTATCTCTCCAAGGAGCCCCAGCAGCTATAATTACTGTCTGAGGCCAAAATTACAAACCAGCTGTTGTTTTAAGCAAAACGTGCTGCAGTCCCTGCTGGATCTTTGAGTAAAAGTTGGTCACTCCCAGCCCAGGGCCCACTAGACACGCTCACTGAAGTCCAGCCCTGGCAGAGGCTCCTCTCCCAAACCTCAGGAGCGTGTCCTCCCAGTGGCTGCTCTGCACCCCGGCCCTCACTGCACACTGCTCTCTCTTCTTTGCTGCTGGTGATTCTTCTCCTGCCCCTTCTTTACCAGGAAGATTCCTCGGATCAGCCAGCTCACATTCATCTACCCCTGAGAGCAGGCTGAACAATGGGGAGCCCTTAAATCTCAGCTCAGGGAGGATGGCGGAGCTCTTCTTGTGCTGGAGGTTAATCCATGGGGTCACTACAACTCAGGGTCTACACCCTATTGGTGGGCATACACCAACTTAAGTTATAAATCCACTTCTGGCTACAGAGAATCAGGACAGCTGTCTCTATTGATAAAATGAGCCCAATCATGATTAAACTCCTTGCAGAAATTTAAGCTCTTGTCCAGATAATTATGCAGAATTCATGTATTAATTCAACAACCACCACAGAATTACTGAGTACATCCTATATATGCTAGGTGCTGTGTGGAAGATTGGGATATCTTAGTGAACAGAGAAGACGTAGCCCCTGCAATACTGGACTGTGGCTCTTGAACTGTCCTCGACTTGACCAGGAATCTGGTGAAGGTCCTGGCCTGCAGTTTCATACAGGTGGATCTGCATCTGGACAGGAAGTAGGTGGGCAGAAGAGGCTGCGGTGGGTGTGCTGCAGGTGAGGGGTGAACACAGGAGCTGCTGATCTCAGCAGAACTCATGGGAAACAATGGGCTTGGGTCTCTGCAGCCACTTTCATCATTTAGCACTTCCTGAGATGCCTACTGTGTGCAGCAGTGCTCCTCTGCGGTTCATCTCTTCTACTCCATGGATCCCATGCCCTGTTCTTGTAGGACTCCTACTAGGTGTGAACAAGACAGAATGTGGCACTAGGGAACACTGATCAAAGCTTCTATCAATCTGTCTAATGATCTCCTTATGTAGACATCCTGAGCTGGACCGCAAATTCCATGGGGGATGCGATCAGCATTTTCTCACTGTATCCTCAGTGCCTGGCAGAATGTTCACTACCTGCTCAGAAATATTTGGTTTATGAATGAAAACAAACCATCAAATGCTAGGGAAAAAGAAGACAGATGTGACCAACATGTTCCACTAGTGGGGGGGACAGTCAAAGGTCCCCAATTCCACTTCAAGGGGAAGGATTTTGTCAGGTGAAAATACAAGGCAGGGGAGTCTGTGGAATGATAAGCAAATCCAGGCTTCACAGGGGTACTCCAGAATTCATTCATTCCGCTCCCATTCATTTATATTCGTTCATTCCCCCTGTCTTTGTTCACCTTCCCTCAGTAGACCATGTGCTTATGCAAGGCAAGCTTCACCTACTTATATCACCGAATCCTTTGTCTACACATTGCATTCTACAGAGGGGCCCTACATAAGTGTTTGTTATTGTTGTTTAGTCACTAAGGCGTGTCCGACTCTTCTGCAATCTCATGGACTGCAGCCTGCCAGGCTCCTCTGTCCATGGGATTTCTCAGGCAAGAATACTAGAGTGCACTGCCATTTCCTTCTCCAGGGGATTGTCCTGACCCAGGGATCAAACCCCTGTCTCTTGCATTGGCAGGCAGATTCTTTACCACCAAGCCACCTGGGAAGACCAAGTAAGTGTTTTAGTTCAGTTCAATGGCTCAGTTGTGTCCGACTCTTCGCGACCCATGGACCACAGCATGCCAGGCCTCGCTGTCCATCAACAACTCCCGGAGTTTACTCAGACTCATCTCCATTGAGTCAGTGATGCAATCTAACCACCTCATCCTCTGTTGTCCCCTTCTCCTGCCCTCAGTCTTTCTCAGTATCAGAGTCTTTTCCAATGAGTCAGCTCTTTGCATCAGGTGGCCAAAATATTGGAGTTTCAGCTTCAACATCAGTCCTTCCAATGAACACTCAGGACTGATCTCCTTTAGGATGGACTCATTGGATCTCCTTGCAATCCAAGGGACTCTCAAGAATCTTCTCCAACACCACAGTTCAAAAGCATCAATTCTTCTGCGCTCAGTAAGTGTTAAAAATCAGCCTCTCAATGAAGCTCTCAGAGCGCTGAAGGGTCACCTGCAGTGACACTAATGGCCAGGGGAGGGCAGCAGAGGGCAGCGGAGCTGATGGCAGAAGCCCGAGGAAAGGGCTATCTTCTCTAAGGTCACCAAGATCCTATTCAGTTCAGTTCAGTTGCTCAGTCGTGTCCGACTCTTTGCGACCCCATGGACAGCAGCACACCAGGCTTCCCTGTCCATCACCAATTCCCGGAGCTTGCTCAAACTCATGTCCATCAAGTCAGTAATGCCATCCAACCATCTCATCCTCTGTCATCCCCTTCTCCTGCCTTCAATCTTTCCCAGCATCAGGGTCTTTTCAAATCAGGTGACCAAAGTATTGGAGTTTCAGCTTCAGCATCAGTCCTTCCAATGAATATTCAGGACTGGTTTCCTTTAGGATGGACTGGTTTGACCTACTTGCAGTCCAAGGGACTCTTAAGAGTCTTCTCCAACACCACAGTTCAAAAGCAGTCAATTCTTCGGCGCTCAGACTTCTTTATGGTCCAACTCTCACATCCATGGGGACTTCCCTGGTGGCTCAGACAGTAAAGCATCTGCCTACAATGCAGGAGACCCAGGTTTGATCCCTGGGTCAGGAAGATCCTCTGGAGAAGGAAATGGCAACCCACTCCAGTACTCTTGCCTGGAAAATCCCATGGACGGAGAAGCCTGGTAGGCTACAGTCCATGGGGTCGCAAAGAATCAGACACGACTGAGCGACTTAACTTCACTCACATCCAAACATGACTACTGGAAAAACCACAGCTTTGACTAGACGGACCTTTGTCAGCAAAGTAATGTCTCTGCTTTTTAATATGCCGTCTAGGTTTGTCATAGCTTTTCTTCCAAGGAGCAAGTGTCTTTTAATTTCATGGCTGCAGTCGCCATCTGCAGTGATTTTGGAGCCCAAGAAAATAAAGTCTATCACTGTTTACATTGTTTCCCCTATTACATATAAGTCCTATTACTTTATTATTACCCATAGGTTCTATTACCCATGTGAATATCAGGGGAGAGCATAAAGACTGGAGAAAACTGCTGACAGAAGTCCAGTGAATCCCAGGATAGTAAAGAGGGGGGTCAGTTTGAGCAGGGAGCTACAGAGGCTGGTGGCCAGTGCTGGGGTTTGTGCGGAGATGCGCTGAGGTCAGCATCACAGGTGAAGTATGTGGTCTAGAGCCGCAGTGCTGGCAGCACAAGCCCTATGCTGAGCATCCCTGGGAGCCTCAAACCTACCCCCAGTATTGACTCTAGTCCTTAAGGTGACAAATGTCCTGAAAGTTGGGTCTGATACTATCTTCTACTCTAGTTTGGGCTCAAGAACTGTGGGAAGGAGGGCTATGACCAGACCCAGCTAGTTTTGTGAAGGATGGTCTCAAGGCTCCTCCCACCCCCAGGTGTGGGATCTGGCAGAGACCTGGGGCCTTAGAAGAAGAGCCCTCTCAGTGGATTTCCCCTGGAGCACAGAGTGCCAGGGCTGCTGGTCTTAGACCAGCAGGTGAGCTTTGATTCAAACTTGATCTTCTGTCCTGCCTATGTTGGCTTGAGCCTTCTGGAACTGGCTAGAAGATCAGGAGGGCAGATGACGGAGCCCAGATTTGCAGACGTTGGGGGAGTGGTGGGGGTCACAGCTAGAAGGCTAGATGGACATTGCTGAGGGACAAGAGGATGGTGCTTTTGTCGGTCTGAAGAATAGATTCTGACCAGGGTGGAAAACAACGTTCTCAAAACCAGGCAAAGTCTTTGGGGCTTGGTGAATGTGATGTGGTCAGCTAACCCAGATGGTAGGGCACATGTCCCTGTGGGGTGCTCTGAGTATCAGTGGTCTTGGGAGTCCTTAGCCCAGGAGAAAATGAGAAGACACATTCTGTTTGGTATTTAAACCAAAGAAATTTGCTGCATGAAGCTCACAGTGTCCCAGCTATGAAAATCCTGTGGCCTTGTATCAAGTACCTGATTCTTTGAAGATGCTCAGCTTCCCAGCAGACAGAAGAACAGATTTCTAGGTTCAGCACTGGAGTGGTTCCCTTTAGGGAAGTGGATAAATAGGCAAACTTCATAATTCTAGACAGCAGAAGTGCTGCAGAGGGGCAGAAAAGACCAGGTAGAAAGAAACAGGCAAGAATGCATTTTCCTCCCTGTCTCTTTTCATCTTTTGTACATGTCCATGTAAAGTATCAGTAATTGAGTGTTTCTATGAGTATCTCCCTTACTGTCATTTCTGATTGCACAGTCAGAATAGCATTCTAAAGAGCTTTTCAAATATTTCAAGTCTCTCCATCTAGGCTCCCAACAACAGAAGCCTTTATTTTTTCTTCTGAGGTTTTGAAAATCTTTATTCTAAAGCTGATGGGAGAATCTGACCATATCCAAACCCTCCTTCACTGCCTGGGTCTCGTCTCTCCCAGGATAGAGCAGTTCTCCTAAGGTCTCATTACTTCTACTTTGCCAATCAGTTCTTGTTTTTTTTACATATTTCCTTTCTCCTCCTTCATATTTTAATATATACTTTTTCTTACTGTTTACATTTATCAGAAGATGCCTGGTGAAGTCACTGTTAATGACCCATCCAGCACCATCCCCCTATGTCCTTCTTCCTAAGTGAACCCTGAATTTTTCCAGGTTGCCTCCTCTCCCCACGAACCAAGGCATATCATGGAAAGGGGATCCACTCCAGGGCTGGGCATATTTTTCCCAGGTACTCCTATTCCTTTGGCCAGTGACTGATTCAAAACTTGGCATACTTAAGGCCATGACATATAAAGGGAAAGTCTGTTGGGGACTTGAGAAATTTATTCCTTGCTCCTTAGCTTCAGGAAGTGCATTTTCATCTGGTTGTTTTCACACCTGGACACAATGCCTGGAAGTGCATCCACCTTTCTGCTAACCTGAAGACAGCAGCCTGGAAAGATCTCACATGCTTGCCCTATCATTAGCTCCTGAATCTTCCAACCCTGATCCCTACCCTACCACTAACTCCTTAGCCACGTGATACATTTTCTCATGGTTTAATCCAGTTTGTGTCAGGATTTCTGGTATTTTTTTTTAATTGAAGTATAGCTGATTTACAATATGAGTTTCAGGTACACAGCAAATGATTCAGCATTTTTACAGATTATATTCCATTAAAGCTTATTATAAGATGATGGCTCTAATTCCCTGTGCTATACAATATATCCTTGTTGCTTATCTATTTTATACACAGCAGTTTGTATCTCTGAATCCCATATCCTTAATTGCCCCCACTTCCCTCTGTTCATTACATCAAAGGTATTCTGATTTATCCTGCCAGCAAAGCAACTCAAGAACGTGTCAGATCCTCTGTTTTCAACCAATGAAGATGTCCAGGAAGACCTCCTCAGTGAGCTGCTCCCTCACGATGAGATTTTATCTTTGCACTCATGCTTGGATTTGTTTCAGGAGAGCCTCCCTCTGTGATACTCCCATAGCGCGGTCATTTCTGCGAAGCCCCATGCACTTGCTTCTCAATGAGTCTTCAGCCTTCCATGCACAGCTTTCCAGACAGGCACAGCACAGTAGTCTGCCTGTTTCTAAGCGGTCTGTTGACCTTCTCGGGTGTCTGCAGACAATGCTCTGGGATAGTGTCTGTTTGCTGTGAGGGGTGCACTGGGATACCTAAGGCCACTTACAGCTGGGCTTCTGGCCCTCCCTCCCGGGTACTGCCTGTCCTGAAACTCTCTTTGCTATCTTCCACTTATTATCATTTTAGCAACTGGTCTCATGGGTTATCTATTTTGTTCTTTACCTTCTGGTATTCACTGTTAAATCGTCTTGATGAGAGTAACTCATCAATCACCAGTTCTCCACGTCTTCGTAAGATTTGCACTCTTGGCTAAGAATGATTTATTCTGATACATTAAGCCAGGATTCTGAGCCTCAGCTAAACATCAACCTGACCTTTCTGGCAACTGTTGATGATCTCTGAGTTGTCCCTCAGTCTCCTGGAGTTCCTAAGGGCAGGGGAGAAGTGAAGAAGTGCCGTGCTCTCTAGTCCTTCCTCTCCCACCTCCAAATCATTGTGTCTGAGGACACATCTGTGTTTGCTCCTAGCGGGTTGTCTCTAACCAAGAGAAGCAATGAAGAATTTGCCCAGTTTCAGCTGACTCTCTGTTACACCTTAGTTGCCATCAGGAAGGCATCTTGCTATCAGCACTTTGGGTCCCATGCACAGTGACTCTCAACAGAGAGTCACCAACCAGGGTCTTTTTAAGCTTCTCTTGAAGCAGCCTTCTTCACACCCACGTTCTTAGGGCTTCTTCTTCATCTATGTTTCTCTTCCAGAAACTCTGGACTCCTCTCAATGGGGTAGAACTCATTTCTACTTGTGTTGTTCTGCTCATTCTAGCTTCTCTTTTTATTCAGAGACATTCTCACCATTTTAAGGTTACATCTTAAGCACAGCTAAACTGCAGCCAACTCTGTGAAAGCAAAGAGAGTAGCCCAAATCCAACACCCATCAAATGTACTCCTGGGCAGTCCACATGGGCCCTGGTCAGTCTTTGGGTTGCAAGGAACAGAGACTCACTCAGGAGAGCTCAATAAAAGGTTAGCTCAGTGGTGGTGGTGATTTATTGCAAAAGCACTCATGGGCCAACAATGGAAATGGATTCTCACAGAGGTTCCCAACCAGGAACCATGGTAAGAGGGGCCCTGAGAAGAACCAGGCGGGAGGTTTGTTCTGGGCCCAAGGCAACCCCTGGAACATCAGCAGCAGGCTTCTGGATCTTGGCTCTGGTCTGCTATTTTTTAATTTTATATTGGAGTATAGTTGATTTACAGTGTTGCCTTAGTTTCTGCGGCACAGCAAAGCCAATCAGTTATACATACACATGTATACACTCCTTTTGATTCTTTTAGTGCATAGGTTATTACAGAGTATTGACAAGAGGTCTCTGTTTTATATAGTAGGTCCTTTCTGGTCTGCAATTAATGAGACTTCTCTGTTCTCTCTTCACCAATTGGTTTCTTAATCCTCTACTGAGCAAGTATTTCCACTCACTACACTTTCAGTGTACTTATTAATGTGATTTTTTTTATATTCTACCAAGACCTCTAAAGCTTCCCGTTATTTCATGGTTCTGCTGATGCCTCACTTTCTTGATATCTACCAAGTTCAGAAGTAGTATCTAACTGACCCAGCCCATCTTTGGGGTCTCAGACTGTGCCATTTGTCACCGGGCAGCCCATAGACTGACTGCTGGGAGCATATCCCCTAGGGATCCCATCACCTGGGGCCAGAGTTACCCTGTACAAACCCCAGTGGTCGGGACCATCTCTTTGACAAACAGGGGAGCGGAGCTGCATGTGCATGTGAGGGGGCTGAGATGGGGCAGTGCTGTGAGTAGGGGTCTGACACGTCCACAGCAGCCTTGGCAGGCAGAACCCAGCACTCCCGGGGCTCCTCTTTCTATCAGCCCTCGGCTCCAACACAGACTCCCCTTCACCTCCTTTTTTCCTAGAACAGAGAAACCTTCTCACATGGTTTAGATTCACGTTACAGGTGAAGGTCTCAAATGATCATGAAACCACAGTCACGGAGTGACTTCTTCTGTATTGTGGGCACGTCTAGTTTTCCACTGGCCTGTATAATTTCTTCCGTTCTCCCCCAGACCTTTGTCATCTCTATTAAACTGGGTTTTTCAGCTGCTTCATCCTTCTGAATGTCTTGGGGTTTGTTTGATGGAAGCCACAAGGGCACAGCGAGTATTTGCATTCTGAGTGGTGGGGGCTGGCCTCTCACATCAATGCTGGGCCCTTTAGGATTTTAGGATAAATGCTCAAAGACTGCCCACAGCTGGACTGGCTGGAAGTGAATGGAGGTGGGGACTGTGAATTAGAGAGGAGAGGAGAGGACTTAACAGGAAGAAGCCTTCGCATCAAAGGCTGACGCTGAAATCAGAGGTGAGGTTGAAGCAGGGGTGTGGCACGCCCATTCAGGTGTCAGAGCTGAGACATGGGAGGCGGGCCAGATGACAGGGAATGGGTTTCTGATCTGAGGGGTGTGCTGGCAAACTGCAGAGCAGTGGGAGGAGGTGGGCTTGTTCCAGACAACCTGATCAAAGTTGGTAACAGAATAAGAGCAGCCTCTGCATGCTGCCAAAAGCCCAGCAGGATCCGGGTGGACAGAGAGACCCTTTCAAGGTTGAGCTGGGTTGGAAAAGTGCTGAGCTGCTTCCAGGACACCAGAGTGTGTGGTCAGTACATGGAGGAAACCTGGGGACCTGGACACGCAGGAAGAGGAGGCAGGAGGTCATCTGGGCCTCCATCTGGCTGCGGTGGGAAGGGGCACAGCATAGACGCTGGGTCCCCGCCTCCTATCCAGAGCAGCCCCGGGCTACTCCTAACCCTACCTGCAGAGTCAAACTGCTTCCCTAGACCACACAGGTGAGACAGAGCCACGCTGTGCCCAACACAGGGGAGGAACACCCTGGTGCTCAGTGAGAGGAGCTGGGCGGAGACCAGGGCCACGTG
Organism: Cervus elaphus; assembly: GCF_910594005.1. NCBI lineage: Eukaryota > Metazoa > Chordata > Mammalia > Artiodactyla > Cervidae > Cervus > Cervus elaphus. The sequence goes on from NC_057815.1 coordinate 58,322,734, forward strand.
TTCCCCAGGTAGAGCCCACATGTCAGTCATGCCGTCTCTCCTGCCTCTTCCATTTCTCCTTCCCTATTGGCCTCTACCTCAGCTTATAAAAATGCTCACATTTCTTGCTTCTGAGAAACAAAATCCTGCCCTCAAAATCCTTCACCCTTTTCTAGCGACTGGCCTGACTTCCCTTCCCCTTTCACCCAAGAAGCCGGAAAGAGCTGTCCGTATTCATTCATTCCTCGGGCCGTGACTGTCTTTTGCTGGACGCCCCTAGACACCACAGCTCTGCTGATGCTGCCCTGCTCCAGGGTTGGGAGACTACACACACAATACCCTTGGGGAGCCTGCCCAGCCCTCCTGGGCACAGCAGACCACCGGAATGTGCTTTCTCTAGACAGTTAAGGAATCTGAAGGGGAACAGAGGAATGGGGCAGAGTGTTGAGGAATGGTTTCAAAATATCACAGAATTTAATTTGTAGTTGGTATGAACAGATTTTGTCCCGGCTGCTCCGTGACCTGACGTGGACTGTCTTAGTGGGACCCTGTCTCCTGCGCGTCTCTTCAGTCCTTGCTCCCCCTGACTCCTTATTCACAGGACATCCATCTGTCTGAGTGCCCTTCATGACTGCTGTTCCAGAATTTTCTTTTTTCAATCCTCACTCTTGGCCTCATCAGGGAGAGGGCTGTTAATAGGAAGCGCCTGCTTGTCAGAATCCAGGTCCCCTCTCCTCACAGTGGGGTCATAGCAGAGTCAGAGACAAGAGCTGCGTGACAAAATCTGCACCCTCCCTTAATTGAGGGAAAGCTTTGTTCTGAAAGCTCGGTGCTTTCTGACATGCTCTTCCCTGAGGGATGTGGGGCTTAAAATTCAGGCTAATTAACCTTTTGTCAGCGGATTATAGGCACTGGCGTTTTCATTTAAAGACTGGGTGAACCAATCTGCCTACTTTGTGTGGCCGTGGCCCAGAACAGAATTGGACTGGCTGGCTGTTAGCTCAGAGAAGGGTAGAAGGTAGGTGCACACACACACATGTGTATGCATGTATGCACGGACGTGTGTAAGAGGTGGGTGGTTAGAATTGCAATATATCTTTCAGAAGAACGTCTTGAGAGGTAATAATTTGTCAAATTCTATTGCTCTTAACACATACTGAACCTCTTTAATCTCCCCTCTTTCATGTCAGCTCCCACTTCCCTGACCCTTGCCCCAAATACCCTGTCCTTTCTCTGACGTCCTACAAATCAGTGGATGCCAGAACCGTCCATCTGGCCAACAGAGAGGTCTGGTTATCGTCCTGAGCTCCTGCTTCTCCTGACCTCTCATAACCCTTCGCAAAGACATCCATTCCCACCCATCCCCTTTGTCTGTGCCCTCTTCAGGCCTGACACAACTCTTCTCGACCCTTCCTGACCGTGCTTTTCCATACAGGCAGTGTGATCCTTTTAAAACACACATTTGAGCATGCTCAGCTCTTCTTAAAATCACCCCAAAGCTCCTTTACTGCCTCAGCAGAAAGTTCAAATTCCTTATCACATCCTTCCCTTTCTGGCCTCATTTCTGTTCCCTGTGTATCGGTCATCTTGAACTCCTTGGTGTCCCAGGCACCAGCCCTTCTCTTTCATACCTTCAGGCCTTTGAATGTGCCTCCTGCTTTTCTCCTTGCGACTCCTTTTGTTTTTGTCTTTGCTCAACAGGAATATTCCTACTTATCGTCCAGAGCCTGCCCTAGTGGGTCACCATGTCTCTCTGGTCATGACCTTTCCCCAACAGGTGGCTGGGAACTCTCTCATCTGTGCTCCCATAAAAATTTTGACAATACTGATTACACAACTTGCTGTCAGACTCCATCAGCTCCATGGAGGTGGGCCCTGCGTCCTCAGGACTTCTGACAGTACCTGGCACCCGGGAGCAGTGGGGGAGTCAACTTGGAGCTGGCTACTTCAGGGAACTCTCTCATAGCAAGGAACACACATGTCGAATAAGAGTTGCCATTCCTTCCTTCCGTGGCTTTACCCAACCTTCTTCTTCAATTATAAACACACAGTTGGGTGTCTCTGTGCTGTTTAATCGTTGTAGGGGAAGCACAGTTCCAAACCAGAAGGTTAAAATACTTGTGATAAAAATAATCTATTTGTGCACTTATGCAACTGTGGCAACACAAACTCAGGCATGCAGCAACCTATACAGAGAAGCTTAAACCAAGGGACGGTGTTGTTTCCTGACAAACAGTTGTGATGCAAAGTCTAGAATTCCAGTTGTTTGGAGAAAGCATTCTGGATGGCCCTAAACATGCATGCAGCTGGGGTTATGATTCCACACTTCCCTCTTAATACTCCCACATGGCATCAGAATTCCACTGGCCTCTCTAAAAGTATATATCCTTTATTTCAGTTTTCCAGAGTGTAGATCATGATCCATCATTGGGTTTGTGAAATCAATTTAATGGTTGTGACCAGTATTCTTTTATCTTAATGAACTGATTTTTTTCTCCAAATGCCTCACATGCATATATACTATTTCATGAAACTTTTTTTTTATCTGTGTGCTGTGATGCAAAATGTCCTTCTTACTGTAAATCATATCCAAAAGCACTAGGGGGCACACCACTCTATTCCAAGGGAATCCTGAGCGTCCCTTGGATAGCAAGTAGATCAAACCAGTCAATCCTGAAGGAAATCAACCCTGAAAATTCATTGGAAGGGCTGATGCTGAAGCTGAAGCTGAAGCTCCAAAACTTTGGCCACCTGATGCGAACAGCCGACTCACTGGAAAAGACCCTGATGCTGGGAAGGCAGGAGGAGAAGGGGATGACAGAGGACGAGATGGTTGGATGGCATCACTGACTCAGTGGACATAAGTCTGAGCAAGCTCCGGGAGATGGTGAAGGACAGGGAGGCCTGGCGTGCTTGCTGTCCATGGTGTCTCAGAGTCGGACACAATGAAGGCCCTGACCACCACCAACAGCAGCAGCTCTAAGAGCCAGAGTCGGCTGTCAGTCCCCTCCCTTTAGACACTAATGCAGCACAACTGGGCTGGTCCACTAGGCCGTTTAACTGGGTCACACCTTCCTCTTCGATTAAATGAATTTGTGCTCCTCAATTTCTGTCTGCTTTGAACATAGTAGGTCTTGCATTTATCTGTTTTATAAATTCAATTTCCAAATTAGATTTGACTTCAGGAAAAAATTCAGAGGAAAAACCACCAAAGTCCCAAAACTGCACAGCACTGTGTTGAGCAAGTAACTGAAACCTTTAGGTTTATGCTTCAATTTGCTAAGAACTACCTTAAATTTATGTATCTATAGATGCACGTGAACAGCAGATTACAAATAATCCTGAACCCTCTCATGGACCCTCCAGTCTGGGAGTCAGATTCAGCAAGTTCTCGTATTATAATCCAAATGCAAATCCATGTCAATCCTACTGAAGATTCCCTGGAGCTGTGAAGGTGAATTTGTTTCCTGCCAGCAAAGCGGAGTCTAAATCTTATTTAAATGTCTTCAGTTTCCGAGCTGCCCTCCCTCCTCTTCTCCCCCAACACCCGACTCCTCCCCCTGTGCTTGGCTGCCCTCCACTACCTCTCCTCACCCCAAACCTACTTTTTTTCTGCTTCTCCAACCACATGGAGGACCCCTTATAAAACCTCCCAACCCCACCCCACTCAGTAAGCACCTCTCACTAAGCAAAACAGGCTTATAGAAACACAGGCCACCTGATGGTCTCTGAACACAGAGGAGTGGTGATGGTGGGAGGGCCCACGTTTAGATTCAAAGATCTTCTCTGGATGTGAATGGGTGAAGCTCTGAGTCTGGTCCAGATCTGTTTTTCTTCTTATAGCCCTGGTTCCCCACCATTCCTTGACTCATGGAGTCCACTTCTAGACTCAACAGCTGATCCACTAATCAAAGAGCTGCAGGAGTCTCTGTATGCAATTGCTCAAGGACCCTCCTAAAGTTCAGAGCCACCCACCTCAATGACAATGCAGAGTTCAGTGACACTGCTATTATTAATTCTGTCCCTAGTTCCTGCTAAGGAGGAAGTCCAAACCCAGCAGAGGGTTCCTCTGGGCTCCAATGAACTCAGACACAACCTATAAAGACAGTGAAGGAAGCTACATCTGGGCTGGGGGGGCTTCAGAAAATTTTTGGCTTGAAACTATAAGAGATACATCTTCTGGGCTGAGTAGTCCTTGAAGACTCCCACGTGATTCAAAAGTCCTTTTCTTTCCTATTATTCCCTTTCTTGCTTTCAAGTATCTCCTCTGGCGGCGGCAGCAGCTGGAGCTAAGAGCTATTCCTCCTAACAAAGTGCAGATTTCTCAAGGCCTTTCTATTAACTCTTTGGTGCCTGCTGATGTGCGAGAGAAGCAGGACAAGAGGTGGAGAGGACGGGTGTGCGGTATGATGACCAGACACATCAGTGTGGCTGAGGTGGTATCCCTGACTTCCCCTTACTATCCTGAGAGTGTAGAGTTACCCTCTGAGTTACTAGTTCTTTCTCAGCAAGGATCCCTGCATCCTTACTTCTGATATAGGACTTAATTCTAGGTGAGCCCATGCTCACTTGGTATTCTGGTTCCATATTTGAAGAGCAATGGAAGGGTCAGATTATTTTTAAACAGTAGGATAAAAGCCATTAGCGCTCACAGTGGGAATGGACATTTCGCATCTTTAAGGAATATACACTTGTTAATGCAAGTGAGAGATCAGACTGTCTCACCCCAGCTACTCATCTATGAAGACAATGTTGACTCAACCCTGCAGGCTAGAGAGGCAGAACTGTGCCTGCCCTTCCAGGCTTCAGGTCCTGTGATAACAATCTTTTCCTGCCAAGGGACCTGGGTTGTCAACTCATTCCTGGACTTTCTGTGCTGAAGTGAGTCCAACTTCCACACCCTCACTTTTACCACTAGGCTGAACTCCTGTTTGGATCTTACCCCAGTCCTGAAAGCTTGCCAGGAAGAGCCCTGCCACCACGCTCTATAACTCAGAAGCCCACCCTGATCCCTGCTTGGCTCTTGGTTCTTTAGTTAGAGACTGGATCTGTGGCCACAGTCATTGCCACTGGGGGGTCTCATTCACTATCCTTGGATGGAAGCTTCCAGAAATAGGATGGGAGCACCAGATGCCCAGCCTCAGTATCTTGATGATGGACTCTCTAGATGCCTCTGCAGCCGGGCCAATTCCTCCCTGCCCACCCCCTGCTCACAAGTAGGTGCCGCCTGTTCCAGTTCAGTGCTGTGCCCCAGATGGCCCGGACTCAGTCAACAAAGAGGGGGATGCAGAGGAGCCCAGCAAAAAGCATTCTGTTTAGATCTACACCTCCGGTCCCCTTCAGAGACTTCATTAAGCATTCTTCACAGGAAGGAAGACCTGGAATGTTTACATTGTTTAATTTTCATCAATCTTAATCCCTTCGGATGGCATTTGCTGTCTTGATTGATTGTATGACCTTTCTCTAGGAAACTTTTTCAACCTGGACACTTACTGTCAGTATGTACACTATTTAAGTAGCTCCACTCAGATCCTCAGCTACATAGGGGGAAAAAAAAATTGCACCTTTGTTTCCCTGCTCCTCATTCACGACTGCTTATCTTTTTGACAATATGAGCACAACTCACGACAGTCAGTGGATTGCTCAATGATTTGCAAAGTTCCCTTGCTTTTTAAAAGAAAATCCCCTTCCTTTATTTTTAAGCATTTCAATGATCAATGGCATCACATTTCATTCTGATCTTTATTTAAAATGGGGGTAGGGGGAGGTGTGAAGGAAATGGCAACCCACTCCAGTAATCTTGCCTGGGAAATTCCATGGACAGAGGAGCCTTGGTGGGCTACAGTCAATAGGGTCTCCAAGAGCTAGACAGGATTCAGTGACAAACTACCATGGATCACAAACTTCTACGCTTTAACTTGTAAGTAAAAATAAATAAGCATGGAATTAAAGATAATATTAGAGCTGCTAGGACTATCATTAAAAGACTATAGATTTTCATTTTCGTTCTAAACAAATGAACTGCAGTACATGGTAGTAGGCAGGAGGTCTATGGGTCCCGGGTCGAGCGGCTGGAGCCCCTGTATCTAGGGACAGATACTCCAAGACGAAGAGGAGGAGGAGCCGAGCCCTGCCTAGATAAGAGACCAAATATTTCTCACTCTTGAGGTCAACGAGATCTTGCTGACTATACTTGAGCAGAGAGGCTCTTTGCAGGCCAAAAAGATGTCAGCCTACCTACAGGCCTCTTCACTAGAATCCATCTTGGCTAAGAAATGTATACGCACACTTGGGAGGACCCTGTGATAAACCAAACACAGACTCAGAACCAGGCAAAGCAAAATGATGGGCCCAAGGAAACCCAGAAAAAAATGCCCCATATGAGTCATTTGAACTACCATAAGGGCACGACTCCCTCTCTGAGCCTGCCTTTATGTCTATCCACACGTACTCTTTTTCCTCCTAAGGAAGACTTTACTTGTTTCACTACTTTCAGTTTCTTTGTGGAAATTAATTTTCTACAAAGTTGTGTGGGGCAGGGCCTTGTTGCTGACCACTGGTGAAGTGGTTAGGATTAGGTACTCTCACTGACACAGCCTGACTTCAACCTCTGACCAAGGAACCAAAATCCTGCTTCAAGTCACTGCAGGCCGAGGCCACCTGAAATCCGTAGGAGACAGTCATGTGACTGATCTTCAGTCCTGAGGAACTGGGCCTTTTCAACCCAAGGGAGACATCATGAGATGGAGAGCTGCCCATAGGTCCTTCAAATCCACCCACGATGTGATTTTCCCTTTGGAAAAATAAGACCCAAGTACAACAGAAAAGCAGTGTCCCCCCTCACCTCATACAGTATTTGTGTGTCACTAAGAGCAGAGAGCCTTTCTTTTGGCCACAACTGTTTCAACACACAACATCAATCAAACACTGACAATCTGTTTCATTAGGAAAACTCTGTTGAATGCGTCATCATGTCCCACTTATTCTGGTAGGCATTGGACATTTCACAGTGAGCAAGACGGATGAGCTGATATCATGACAGCTTTGGGAATAGTGCTCTTCACTGCAAGGGAACACCAGCTGGGTGGGTGTTCACTTATGTCTCAGATATTTTCCATCTCAAGTAATAGAAATCCTATCTTGCAGTGCTTACAAAACAAAGGAAACTTACATGCTTATATATTCATAAAGGCCAGAGGTAGCATCATGTTCAGGAGAAACTTGATTCAGCAACTCAACCATATGGGGTCTGGATATTTTTTATCTCTCTAGTCTGCCACCCGTGGTTGGCCTCACTCTAACCCTGGCTCTTCTAAGGGTCCAAAAGGGCTACAGCTACTCCTAAGTTTGCTTAGGAATTTTGCTCCAAAGTTTTGAAGCAGACTTCAAAACTAAGTTTGCTCCAAAGTTCGCTGCTTTGTTTACATCCAACAAGAAAGACAGCGTATCTTTGTTCAAGCATTCACACCAAATGCTGTGTAATACTCACTGACTGAATAAGCTTATGGAGTGCCTATCCCCATGGTTGGTTTGGCTGGTTAACCTGGGACTAGGTCTTAGTTCCATTACTGGAGCCAAGGATGGAATCAGGCGCCCTGGAATCCCCAAGCAGAAATCAAGGCCATCAGAAAGACATCCTGTTGTCTATGTGGGTACCTGCAGAACTAGGGAGGCTCCTTATCATCTCTTCAGCTTTTTGTTCTTGGGATATGAGAACTAAAGCCATCTAGTCAACACAGCTAGCTGTCTACAGAATGCACTCCACATTAGCTTGTCTTTACTATTCTACTGGCTTCATTAACACAATTTTACTATTCCAAGAGACTCTGGCCCAGAGAGATAAAGGTTGCACATAACAACATTGCTCATCAAAGGGACTTTACCCCCAAACCATCAATTCTTCCTTAGAAAGCATCAACAGACAGTTTATACCCCTAACCTCTTTGAATCCTAGCCTCAAAATCTTCACCTTGCTGTATTCACTATTATATCATGATCCTGACCCAACTCTAACCAACCTTCTTCATCCCTTCAATTCCCTCCCCCCTTGCCATGCTGAAAGACCCACCTTAAACTAAACTTCAAAATATCAATCAGTTGGTCCCTGCCCTTCTCCTTCCATTACCAGGTAAGCAATAAACTCAGCTCTGCCTTTTTCTTTCTTTTTTTTTTTTTTTAATTAGTTGGAGGCTAATTACTTCACAACATTTCATCAGCTCTGCCTTTTAAAAGTTTGTTCTGCTGATATTTGGAACACAGCATTCAATTGGCGCATCTCCTGAAAGACTCATTTCCAGGAACACTGGAATTCCAGAGATTCTGGCCTTTGGCCATTATCAATGAAAAAAATGTTGTCTGCCTTAACAATAAACAAGCGGTGTTGCAGCCATCAAGCCATCACACGACTTCACATCACAAGCCGTCATAGCCTCCCTCACACAGGATGTCCACCATCAAACGATCAGACACTGCAGCCACCCCAACGATGCACCCAGAGGAGACTCAGGATGAAAAAACAGAGGACACTGGCCCTAGATAGCTGAGGGACATACCAAAGGAATGATTTCAGTGAGTTCAGATGCTTGAACCTTCCAATATACAGAAAAGTGCTAAATTCCTTAACTTGAAATGTCTGGTTTTCTTTGATTCACAGTAATCTTTTGATGTTCTGACTACCCGGTCTTTGCTTACTCTTATATATCCTGGATCCTCCCTTGACTCTTTAGAGCTGTTCCTTACAGCTATCAGAGAGGCTGTATCCTGGGCTTAAGTCCTCAGTTTTGTCTGCTGAGTAAAACATAACTCTCAACTTTTAAGTTGTGTGGGTTTTTTTTTTTTTTTCACTCAACACAGGATGCCCCACCTTTGCCTTGGACCCAATTGAGGAAGTACTCTCCTCTCCACAGATAATCAATCATGAGGCAGTGTGGTTCTCTCAGAGGCTGTCATAAAACATGCTAGTTCATTTCAACTATGGGGAAAGAACTGGCCATCAGCCCACAGTATTAGCAGTCACCTCTAAACACCAGCCCTGGAGCTGAGACTGCTGAAGGCCCAAGCCCATTGTTAACCTCCCTCTTATTTAATTACTATTCAAGTGTGCTTCAGGAACGCTCCAGGGCAGTGACTGCTGAGGCAAGGTCATTTCTGAGAGAGCAGAGGCAAGATGCAGTTGACTGTCTACTCGGGCACCAGTGGTACTTTCCAACGCAGTGTTATGATCTCTCATACCTCTGCCGTTGTTCACTCAGTCGTGTCCAACTCTCTGCAACCCCATGGACTACAGCACACCAGGCATCCCTGTCATTCACCATCTCCTGGAGCTCACTCAAACTCTGTCCATTGAGTCGGTGATGTGATCCAACCATCTCATCCTCTTCTCCTCCTGCCTTCAATCTTTCCCAGCATCAGGGTCTTTTCTAATGAGTTGGCTCTTTGTGTCAGGTGGCCAAAGTACTGAAGCTTCAGACTCAGCATCAGTCCTTCTAATGAATATTCAGGGTTGATTTCCTTTAGGATTGACTGGTTTGATCTCCTTGCTGTCCAAGGGACTCTCAAGAGTCTTCTCCAGCACCACAGTTGAAAAGCATCAGTTCTTCACCACTCAACCTTCTTTATGGTCCAACTCTCATATCCATACATGACAACTGGAAAAACCATAGCTTTGACTAGACGGACCTTTCATTATGTCTCATTCATTCATGTTTTCATTCACTCCTCAGATACTAATTCAATGCCTAGTAACAGGGACAGTGTTTCCATCTGGTGATGTCCATGTGTAGTCATCTCTTATATTGTTGGAAAAGGGTGTTTGCCGTGACCGTGCGTTCTCATGGCAAAACTGTTAGCCTTTGCCCTGCTTCATTTTGTACTCCAAGGCCAAACTTGCCTGTTACTCTAGGTATCTCTTGACTTCCTACTTTTGCATTTGGTATTTCCCAAGGTATTCATACCTCTAGTTCTTACCTTAATGCTTCCATGGTTTATATGATTCCTATCTCTACAGACCACTGGAAGAGTCACAGATTCTGTATATTAGTTAAAGATGAGAAAATGCTTAGCATCCATTTTCTTCCCCCTAAATCAGATAATTCCACATAGGAAAGAGGACTTACTTGGGAAACACTGAATGCTCTTGGCTCTGTTTGCTGACCATTCCCTCCACCAGCAGGAAACACAATGCCCCATTAACACTAACCATGCCTACTGGTCCAAACTGCATTCTGGCCACTTACATCAACTGGCACAGATTCTAACAAGTTTGTTACATGTTTTTCAGATCCCAACATGTACTACATTTCTATGTTCTTTGCAATCAGTGTTGCTTCAGGGGCTTTGCAGGTGTTTATGGATATCGGAATACTAAATCCCCCAATAAAAAATTTAGTTTTTGGGGAAAAAAAAATCTCAATCATAAGGCCTTTATTTTGTCCAAAAAATACCTTCCCACTATTTTCCTCTTTTTTTAAAATTTTCACAGGTAGGCCAAGCTAATCATTGCCTGATGTAAAATTGCTGCTAAAATGTTTCCCTGGTGAGAAAAGTCAACTTGCAGACCGATGTCCTTGTCACCTTGATGTCCTGATCAATTCTCATTTGGGGTGCAGCACTCTGCCATTTGCCACAGGGACGTCTGTGGTTTCTGCCCCTCTGTCTCTTATGAAAGAAGATACAAAGTTCTTCAGAACCTGACCACCCATATCAGCATGAGGGGGACCTTCATAATTTACTAAGGTGCCTAAATTATTGTTCTGAATATTTCCCAAGTGCACTGGAAATACAGAGTCACTACCATCAGAGGGCAGTTCATGGGAACAAAGTGACAGGGTTGGGGGGGGCGGAAATGACCTCTTCTCACATCCTTCTCCTAAATAAAGAAAAGGTAATCAGAGCTTGGAGCTTAATAAGGACCATCTCCATTTGAAGAGCTCACTGTAAATTCAGTCTTAATACCTTTTACATTTTGCTCTGAACTGACTTCTTCTTTGGACTGAGAAACTGTTGAACTTTAGAACTAAAGGAACACAACTGCTTTCATTATGTCTCATTCACTCACTCATTCATTCCTCAGATACTAATTCAATGCCTATGTAACAGGGACAGTGTTTCCATTCTCTGTAAACTGTGCTGTTACATTCAAAGGAATCAATGTTACATGTCCTGCAAACTGAGGACAAACAACATGAGGTCAAGGATCAGACAATCCCTCCAGAAATGGAGTCTCTAAAGCCAGGCCTTGTCAAGAGAAAAGAGACACATTGAAATCCCAATGTTGAGAGGAAATCTTGGAGATCTGAACATAAGTTATAGGTTAAAGGAAATGACGCTCTGATATAAAGGAAGTTTTACTAGTTAGAAAGAGGAAGCAGACAGCCTTTGTTAGGAGAGATGTGGGGTACTTGATGTGAGGTCCAGATTCACCCCTAAACCTTGAAGCCTCAAGTTTCAGGTGGGTTGAGGAAGCTGAATGCAGTTATGGCTCCTGAGCCAACATGAAGCTAGAGGAACAAGGTAGAAATGCCACGTAACTCCTGAGTCTCCTGCATATCCCTGAATGCTCCCAGGATGTGAAAAGGAGATGACAATATTGGCCAACAATGTTTCTGTTGCGGGGGCGGGCAACCAGCAGGTGTGGAAAGCGACCCTATACCTGGGCTGCACAGAAGACCTCTTGAGCCTGGCATCAAATGAGGTGCTGCCAGGCCTCAGAGACCTCAGGGCAGTCAAGAGGTGCAGTGGGGCCTGGTCAGCCTTGAGGGGGTTCCATCAGCACAGGTCTGAGGGCCAAAGACAAGCAGGACAACAAGCCCAGTCAAGATGCAAGCACACTGCTGTCCCCCGTCACCAGGGTCTTTGTGCTTTCCTCTCCAGGCGGCGGCTTGGGGAGGAAGGAGAGAGCGTGGCAACTTTCCCTTGGGCCTTCCCACTCTGCCTAGTATCATGGTTTTGTTTTTTTTTTTTCTGGCCTCCGGTTCCTTCTCTGCTGGTCTGATCCTTACAAGGACCCGAGCCTACACACATTCAGACTCCATAATGGAACCTGACCTCCTGCTTGGTTTCTTCCAGTCAGCCCCCCTCTTTCTGGGCCATTGCTCCTCTTTCCTAAATCTGTTACGAGTAACAGCTGGCCCAGAGTGCTAAAGCCTTTGACTTCCTCACTTCAAAATCTTCTGGGAATCAGGTGAGGTCACTTGTGTCCATTTCCCTGAGAAGGGGCGGACCTTTCTCAGGAAGTCTACTTTCAACACTCTTGCTGGAGTGGGACCAGGTTGCATTTCCATGACCTTGACCTCTAGCAAAGTGGACCAGGAGTGGACACTTAATCCAGCTTGGGCAATCTTGAGAATATGCGGCCCTCGAAGACTTTGGGTAGGCCTGCTGGGCACTTGATGGATAATATCTAGAGTTGATTTAAAGGGCCTGCAGTGGTTAACTCCCAGTCGAGTCTGGGTGATAACATTTGCTTTAGTCACACAGCTCAAAGTTTACACCCTCAAGGGGGCAGTGGCTGGCAGATGAGAACTCTGCTCACCTCAGGGTGTACGGTGCCACACCCACCACTACTTATGCTAGGAACTGCACAACCGAGAGTTGTAGGGGCTTTCAGCTCTTGGGATGGTCCTGCAGAGTGTCAAGACTAACCAGGTACACAGGGGAAAAGACTGAGTTTGGAGACAGGAGGACTTACTCACACTTGAGTACCCCCTGAACAGGGCTTTGGGATTTAGAATCTTGCATCTCTGTCAATTAGGGGGAATATTGCTGACCTTCATTGTACATTCTGATCAGATTCTATCCCTTTTAGAAAAGTAAAAACTGCTTTAACCCAATGGTGTCTGTGGTCTGGTCTTTCCATCAATGAAATTCACTATTTTTTAATCCAGAGGTCAAACAACATTTCACAAGGAAGCGATGGAAACTTGGAGCTATTTCTCTCTCTCCCCCCGGAGCGCATGCTGGGGTCAGCTCCACGTGTAGGAGTGGGAAAGGTGCTCAGCACCATCTTCTCTTGGATATACAGAGGAGGGGACTGTGGGGGGAGCCCCGAGAGCACTGTCATCTCCTGAGGGCCTGTGGAGGGGATGCTCCTGTCCCCAGGGCCCAGGCAGCTGCTCGGAGGGAGTTGACACAGCTTTCCGAGCCACTGACATCATGGGGAGACAGGAGAGTGAAGCGGCACTGGCTGACCTTTGAGTGTGCAGTGAAGCCGTCCAGAATTCCTGAGAGAGAAACGGATTTTTGAACTCACTGGCTTTGAAGACTCCATCTGCCACCTGCTCTGACAAAGTCAGGGTATGTTGGATGCAGCCCCAGGCAGGCTGCCAGATCTCTGCAGGTCCCAGGGTTCAGTCCTAACCTGGCCTCACGGCCCCCAGCAGCAAAGAGCATCTGCCAGGCCAGCCTCCCTTCATACTAAATCCTAACTACCCTGTATCTTCTCTTTTCTCTCTCTTGCTCATTCATTTTTATACTTATGCTTATGTACACACACACAGAATAGCAACTTAATTGCTATTTTTGTTTTAAAGTAGAAAATGTAACAGTTCTTAGTGTAACAGTAACTTATCTGTAAGGCCAAGGAAGAAAGGAGAAAGAATAGAACTGAAATACCTGTACCTACATCCAGCCAAGTCACAAACAACCCCTTCCCCCAGTTTGAGGTGACCACTCACCAGCATGTGGGGGGTGAGGGATATCCAAACTTTTTTCCCTCTATAACAAACATTATGATGTTTCTTTGTGCACCAGTCCCATGAGAACACACAGCAATATAGGACCTACATAAATAATGGTGGTAACTGGGAAGTTTACTGAACATTTACTGGGTGCCAGCCACGGTGCTTCACATACATTAGATTGTTTAATCTTCACAACCACCCTTGTGGGACAGGCACTATTATGGCCACTTGACAGAGGAGAAAAGAGATTCAGAAAGGGACGGACACACGCAACTGAGAGGCAGCACAGGGATTTGAGTCCAGGTCCATCCAAGCCCAAAGTGAGCACTTCCAACTGCTCTGCCCATAGCCCCCTCCATCCTGACAGTGTCAGCAAAGTGTGGTCACCCCTCTGACACCGCTTTTCACCTCATCCAGTTCCACTGCTGCAGTTCTGCTCATTACACGTTTGTTCTTAAAAAGAGAAAATATTGCTTCCCTGCTTAGGATGGATTCAAAGTCTTGGGCATGTACTTCAAAGACACAGGAAGCAACAGGGCCAGGAAAGCCTCCCTCCATTTGCCTTTCACATAAGGGACATTTCATTTCCCTAGCTCTGCAGCAATGGTTGAGAAAAGACCACTGTAATCGCTGAAGTAATTTTAGCTGCTGTTAACAAACAATTCCCAAGTTTCAGTGGTTTAACCCTAAAAACACTTATTTCTCACATAACTGTCAAACACGGATTTGCAACAAGCCAAGTGCTCAGGGTTTAAGGCCCATCTTCTGGGCAGTGAGCAGAGCCTCCCAGGCCCGCTTTCTACATGTTCCCTCATGTGAGGTGCATGCGCCATGCTTGGGGGCTCATGTACAATGTGCCACCCCCAGGCACTCCCTGGCAAGGCCATGGACAGGGAGGGGCTTGTGCACAGAATCAGGGCTCCTGTCTCAGCTCCACGCCGCACCCTGGTCCTCACTCCTTTCCCAATCCTTGTGTTCAGAAGCTCTGACACTTCTTAACACTCCAGATCACAAATAAGAATGAAAGTCGGCAGAGACTCTGTAAGGGTGCAAAATGTCTATTACAAATGCTCCGCCGCTGCTAGTGACAGGCTCCGGCAATTATATAAGCCCACAGATGGACTCCTTTGAGAATTCCACCAGGACCTGAAGAAGTGAGGTGCATCGTAGTCAGCACCAGTCCCCTAGCTATTTCTCAAGTGGTTCACAGGTTCGATGGTCTCCCGCAGGGATTAATTTTGGAACCAGGAGAGAGCCTTCGCTTCTGTGGCCCAAGGACAGAGGTGTCCTCAGGGACCTGAAAATTAGGGGGCCCCCAGGCCCTCCTGGAGTATACCACCTGGAGGCCCTGAACCTTAGAATCAGCCCTCGGACCATGCCCTGCACGTCCCCTCCGGTACCATCTCCAACAAAGACGGTCCCTTCATCCCCTGGGGTCTTCCTGCCTCTCCACAGCTGCCCTGCATGCTTACTTAGGCTCTCCTGACGGTCCAGGGCAGTGAAACCCACACTGAGTGAGCAAGGCTCTGCTCTCGGCCTCTCAAGACGGTTTTGCAGGGAACAGAGCTGCCTGCCCTGGGAGAATAAGAGGGAGTTCTCTGCCTGGAACCCACACTCCCTCATATTCTTGTTCCCAGGGGCTCAGTTCACTTCCCAAGAGCAGGAGGGACTAAGACTTCGTGGACAAGCTCACCCAAGCATGACAAACACCTCCTTCCTTTGTGCCCCATAGTATCTGATGGGGATGATAATGTTTATGATCGTGCACTTCAGTGGTTAGTTTACACGCCATCCTCTCTCTTAGAGTATACAAGCTCTTTGAAGAAAGGAAAGGTTTCTTACATCTATATATTTTTTCTATCTAATATGGCATTTGACCCATAGAAATGTCACTCAGTGAATGCAATTTATTCCTGAAAGAGTTAGTAAATAAAAAAAGAGGGTGTGTCACTGAGTTAAGGATGAATGGGGGAAGAATGAGAAGGAAAGGATAGGGGAGTGAGTGAATGAATGAGTGTGGGCGGCAGAACCATGGTCCACTGCCTGCAAGTATCCACTCTTCTTCTACCTTGCAACCAGAATCAGAACCCTGCTTTTTCAGTTGTACACACTGCCACCAACAAAAAGAATATACTTCCTACCCTCCATTGAAACCAGGCATAACCTTATGACCAAGTTCTGTGACTAAATTAAATAGAAGGAGCAGTGCTGCATAAGACATCAAGGAAAATCCTTTAAAAAGGAAGGTATGTGCTTTTGGCTTGTGTCTTCACCTTTCTATGACCAGAAGATATGTGATGGTTGGAGCTTAGCTGCCATGTTCAATGAGGTAACCTCAAAAAAACACAAAAAACAGAACAAACAAATAAAAAAACCCCACATCGGGACAGGGAGGCAGAAGGATAGAAGTCTTGATTTCTGTTAATCACAGAGCCACTATAACAGCCTAGACAGCCTTCCTCTGAACTTTTTTTATGAGAGAGAGAAATAAATTTCCATTTCACTTTCTATTTTTTTTTCATCATATACAATTGATACTAACCCAGAATCACAGGTTTATGGTAGAGCTAGCTAGTCCTAAAATCCACGCTTCATCTCCCCCAGTCTCCAGTTCTTTCTGATGCCAGCTATAAGTCACTCTATGATGGCCTGACACTCCACACTTACCCAGATCTTGCAGATGCCCTCCAAATGTCAATCCAAAGCCATGACATAAAATAAGAGAATCTAGATCTTTTTTTGAAAACATTCACAGTGAACGATGATCCCTGGTCAATGTTCAAAACCTAGCAGACTGGCAGGGAGCAGACTGAATCCAATTCCCAGGGAACAGTCCCAGGAAGTACAACCAGGGAAACCCATCGATGACCAGAGAACCCGGTACACTCACAGTTTTGGTGGCTCCTGCATTTCAACTGTAAAACATTTATCCTTCTGCAAAGGGGTGCACATTGGAGCAGGGTCTTACCTCCACCAGAGAATGCCAGTGTGCGATGGGCTTGCGTGGATACGACAACATTTCACTCCAGTGGTCTCTGCCCAGCCTCTCAGCTTCGTTGCCTACTTGACATACGCCGATGATCTCATTGTGACCTACACTGTGAAATGGTCCACAATAGTTATTTTTTCCCTAATATTTTGGTATGTAAGAACAGCAACTACTCAATTAAACATAGAGGAATTAGGAAAGGGTTGGTTCTTTTCATTCCCGAATGCAAAAGCACAGATCAACCTTAACAGCCACTAGGACTTGGGGACCAATATGGCACTTGGGGGGCACAGAGAGGAAGCCCAGAGTCTTGCCCTCACACACCTGGGCTATCTTAACACTGGCAGGACTTAGCTTGTTCCCAAGAACCCTGAGTTGGAAAAACTCCCTGACACACACAAAGGATGCCGCCGCTGGTTCTGGAACAAGGCTGACTTCAGGCCTTCAGATCTATGTATTGAAAAATGGGGGCACTGGAAGGAGTTTCTTGCACTGATGGCTGTTTCATTTCCGCAAACGGGAATCAAGAATGGGTCATGGAAGAGCTCTGAGTCTGGCAGCTGTAGCCTTGAACTGACAAGGGCAGAATGGAGGTGGCTCCTACCTCTTGCAAGACCTTTCTTTATAAAACATGTTGTCTTTCCATGCTCTTCCCTCCTTTCTTCCAAGCCCAGCTTTGCTTCTCTGACCCAACTTCAGTCCCCTACTGTAGAAAAACACTGAGATCCTTTAATACCTAGCTAATATTTCTGAAACATCCTCAGATAGGTATCTGCCTTGGATCGTTTTTTTTCTTCCTTCCAGTTTTTGGTTATAAGTCCTTTGCATGCATCCAGAATTACATGGCTCATCCTTTAATTCTCTGGGATCTAAATTCACAGGCTCTTTCTCTTTCCTTCATGCAAAGATGAGGGGTTTTTCTCCTATGGACAGGGCAAGGGGGAGGCAAGGGTGGAAAAGTAGTGTGAAGGATATTGGATTCTATGCTCATTAAAATCAGTTGCATGCAGAAGCCCCATGAATTCTGCCATGGATTTTTCCAGGCCAGATTCATGAGCTTATTGAGAATTAAATTGAAGCAGAGCTCACATAATCAGATTTGTCGATGTGGGAAACTTGGCAATAGCTTGAAAAATACCGGCCCAGCCTTCCACGGCTGGTGGGCCATGTTCCCTCCTGTGGCCTGACACTATTGGTGTTGTGTGTCATCCAGAGGGACAGGATGAGGTCTACGGGCCAGCGTGTGCTGTCACACCCATGTGCAGCCGAGCCAATGGACATGCTCCCTGGGTTGCAAGACGATTATGTTTCACCCAGAAATCTGCTGGAAAGAGTGTTCAGGGCACTGAGGCTGCTGGGCTGACATTTCAGGGTCTGTGGGAAAATTTTTAGCTGCAAATGATATTGTAAGACATTAGAAGTCAGAATAAATTTTTTTTTTTTTATAATTGTGCCCAGACCACGTGGGAGGTTACCAATTAAAAAAAGACTTTGCATTTTAGTCTAATGACTGGTTTAACATGTATAATTCCCTGTTGGTACTTCCTTTGCATATTAAAATGACTGTTTTTCAAATCAGTCTTTTAAATACACAATTGGCTACAATGCAGGCTATAAATATCTCTTCTGTGCGGTATTAATTAGAAAGTCGAGCATCTGATACATTTTAATGTACCCCGTCATCCATACTGATTCTAGCAATTTCAAGAGAACATTTCTGTGTTTGCTTTCAGACTTAAGTGGATAGAAATGATCTTTATTAAACATATTGGGAGAAGAGAAAAAAAAAAAGAATGAAGCTGTGTATTTAGAAATGTTGATGGTCTGGCTCAAGTAATCATGCTGCTGTTTTGAGTGGAATCTTTCTGATAAAGGCCAGGTAGGACTGCCTGAGGGAAGATTAAGATCTGTGGGGCCCACAGTTCTCCAAGCTGAGATTCTAAGGGGTTTACAGGGATGGAGAGGGGAAGCGAGGAAGAGACAGAAGGACGGAGGAGGGGAGAGCCATGAGAACTAGGAGCGCTTAGAGGCTTGACTCCTTGTCCGTCAGCTCTCAGGGCGCTGCTTAGTGGCTGCACTAGGACACCAGCTAAGAATCCACAGCTCCCGCCCCTTCCCCCGGTCCTGGGCACAGTGGGTTTGCAATGGGAAACAGCTCCAGGCATCTCACCGGTCGTAGTCCATGACTGCTATGGACAGGTGGATTTGGTCAATGTTCTCAGGAGGGACGTCAAAGACTATGGCTTCATTGTAAACAGGATTCAGAGTGTTCCTCTTGGTGGATGTTTTCCTCTTTTTCAGTCGTCTGCCATCACACATCAGTGAGACTTTCACGTAGGGATCTGCACAGACCATGAGAAGCAGGGGTACTGTGAGGAGACATGCAGATTTAGGCCAGCAGTTTCGTCATGGTGGAGTTTCAAGGCCCACAGGGTGCAGAAGCCCTTCACCTGCCTGCAGACTGGAGTCTAAGGATTTTAATTTATACGATGTCTGGGCAACAACTGAAGTTGGGGTAATTAAGTCATTCATTCAGGAAAAAGCACAGGACACACTCTCCTCAAAATGTGTGGAATTTAAAAATAGTGTGACTGTTATCAAATTAGAAATGTTCCAGCTAGGATTCAGGACTTGCCAGGCTGCCACAGGAAGGGAAACGCAAGCCATTTTCAAGGCACGGGGGAAGAGGTGGCACGCTCTGACTCGGAGCCACCCCACAGAGTCTTTTCCTAAAACACAGGCCTTTAGGAAAGGGAGAAGCTAAACACCTAGACATAGTGAGAAGCTGAGGTGTGGGTGGATGTCCTTCAGCGCAGGGGCTTCAAGCTCTTGAGCTGCCTGCAGTCGAGTTGTGAAGGGGGAAGCAGTTCAGCAGGTTGGGGAGAGAAAGGATGCAGGCTTGCTTGTGGGGCCATGCTGCGAATGGGTGACAGGGGACGAGGCTGGTCTCTGCACCTGGTGGGACATTCCTGGCTTCACCTCACTATTTTCCTGCTAAGTGGGGGCGTTCTCCTTGCTTTACCTGCATAACCATGGGTGGCCCTGACACTCATACACTGTCCAGGAGGACTTAGAGGGCCAGAAGGGGTCACATCTTTTTTTTTTTTCTGCTTGAATAAAACACTGGTATCCAGGAGGCAAAATATATTGCATCTTTTGATCTCAGTGACCAAAAGCCAGTGGACTGGGCACTTTGTGACCACATTTTGGGAACCCCTGCAGAGGTGGCTTGTAAAGTTATAGAAAGGAATTCCATTTCAGGATACCTTCTGTTAGGATTTTGTTTGTTTTGTTTTTTTATTTTTTGGCCATGCCAAGCAGCATGGGATCTTAGTTCCTCCACCAGGAATCTAACTAATGCTCCTGCATTGGAAGCGTGGAATCTTAACCACTGGACTGCCAGGGGAGTCCCTCTGTGAGGGTTTAAAATTTAAGGATACATGCTTGATTCAATGGAAAAACCAAACTGCATAGTTCACTGATGGACCTTTCATAGAAGGATATAGGATATCAATCTTCTAAAAGCCTGAGGTGACAATTGCTTGTATCTGAGGAAAGACCCAATTAGATATATCAGCATGTGCAAACTGTGGGTCCAGTCCACAGTCACGTGGCGGAGAAGACCTAAGGGAATACTAGTAGTAATAATGAGAGCTAACACCAAGGAGCATTCACTGTGTGCCATGCAGCATCCTTAGGCATCATAATCCTGTAACAACCCAAAGAGCCAGACACTATTATTATCCTCATTTTTACAGATGGGGATCTAAAACCCAGAGAGACTGACTTGGCAGCCTCACACAGCTATTAGGTCTAGGACTAGGTTTAAACATAGGCAGTTTGGTTCCAAAGTCCATGTACCTTTATTACTCTACTGGAAGCTTCATGAGGTGCTATATAAGAACTGTAGGAGGAAATCTGAATTTGAGATTGTCCCACCTGATGCTCCTGTTATGTCCATTGCCTTTAAATTCCTTGCTTTTATAATGGTAATGGTCAGCCTGCCAGCCGTGGGAAGATAGCAGAGGGAAAACATCAGTTCTCCAAGATCCACGTTGTCCTGTTGAGAAAGCACAAACTGAAGCACTAGAAGTATCTTCGTTTGGCAGAAACCAACAAAATTCTGTGAAGCAATTATCCTTCAGTTAAAAAATAAATAAATTTTAAACATAAAATAATAATCATAGTAAAGAAAGTGTCTTTAGCCTGGTCCACACAGAAGCAGGGGCAGGGCAGAATTGCAAGGGGCTGCACTGGTCCTTCCGCTCATCTCCCAAATCCCTCACGTCTTTTCTCTTCGCATCGTCAATCACAAGAATAAATGTTCCTACTTCCGGAGCCCCCTCCCTAAGGAAACACACTCATCTTTAGATGGCAGAACTGCAGACCATCTGGGTTCTGTCCCTTCTGTCTCATTACCTGCAGCCCTGCAGAGAACAGAAGCCCCACAGCCTAACTACCCCCATGGAGACCCCCATGCAACTTCACTCATATCCCCACCATAGTCCACACAGCCCCCAGGACAAAGCTACACAGAGTACCCAGCAGTGCTGCCTGCCTCATAGGCAGCCCACACATGCTCTGTACACACCCCCCGCAGTCTCGTGCACTCTTTCAAATGGGTCTCCATACAGCCCCTTGGAGACTCCTTATCCCGGGTTTCCTACATAGCTTCACCTGCAGTTTTTCCCACAAGCCTCATACAGGCACACAAATAGCCACCATCCATATGCATCCCTCCCCGACAGTCCCTCACTCTCCCCTACATGGCCCCTACCAAGTTTGCTGCAATACTTTCATACACTCCTGCAAACACTCTCCATCCCAACACATGCATGTGTGCACACACACACCCCTCTACCCACAGAACCCTGCACACAACCTGGTCACACACAACCTGTGCAGAGCAGGATGTGGCTTCACTGAGGCCTGCAAACACTAGTCCCTACTGCAGGGGTCTGCAGAGCAGCAGCCCTGAGCCCACACATCCACAGCCCTCGACACACTCGGACACCTGCCCAGCCCTGTGCAGTCTCTCCAGGCAGACAGACATAGGAGGGGATCCAGGTCCCACAGCCCCCAATTGCTGACCACTGGGCTCCCACTCTGCTGAAGTTTTGCTTCTCCTTGGTATGTCTCTAAGAAGACCCACTTTTCTCTGCTGGGGAAAACATCTCCTCGGGCAGTGTATAGCCAATCAAATAGATCAGAAGACACCATTCTCTTTTTCCTTTTTAGCCCAGGGAAAATCCAACCAGAAATGGGGGGCGGGAGCGGGGAAGCCAGTTTGTTTAGTTTCAATTTCTGTGATACCTGAGGTTATCAAGCTGGGTGTCTGGGTCTAATTAATATAGCTTCATAATGATAATGCTCTGGGGTGTCCAGCTTTTGCCCTCAACATCCATAGTCTCTCCTCCCCTCCTTGATTCTCTAAGGATGCTTCTATTTTTAGAAGCACAGATTCAGCTCTGGAAGGTCACCTCGCCCAACCTCTCTCCTTGACTGCTTCTGCAGGAGACTGAGGTGAAGGGAGCCTGTCTGGTCGCTAAGGCAGATGGATTGCTCTGTATCCCTGAGCTCTGCCTGCTTCATGTAAATAAATGACCTCCCCTCGAAAGCATGCCAGGCTCTTCTGGCTCCTGGAGCCCTGATATCAAGAGACCTAGGTAGTTGGGCCTTTCCCTCTGGGGTGGAGGTGAGGGGAGAGATGACAATTCTACAGGAGTGGGGTGTCACATGGGCTGGGGCTAGACAGTTTTGTGTTGCTGGGGTTTCAACTGCAGGAGGAGGGTCTGTTGACACTGGAGGATTTGATCTAGTTTCTGGCTAGTAGCAGAGGAAAAGAGGAGCAACAGCTGTCCCCATAAATTGCCTTTTTCTCTACACTCCCTGGCCTATTCCCTTGCCCTTGGACCTCTTCTGTCTGCCTTAAGCAGAAAGGCTCAGACAGCTGTCCTTCTCAGAGGACTTTTATCAGAGGGCTCAAGCCCCCACTCCTCTCATCCTGCCCTAATAACCTTGGTCTGAACAAAGTAAAACAGGAGCAACCAAAGCCACCTGTATGAAGCTCTATCATCATTTTCTCAGCATACGACTTCTGAGGGCCCACTGCACAAGCTCTGTAGGGCTGGAGATGTGACGATACATCTACTCCAGTCCCCACCCTCAAGGCCAAGGCACACAACCGAATGTACTGTGTTAAGTTACTTTTGTGCTAAGTACATTTTCCTCCAACATAAACCTTTTTCATTCACAAATATTTACATTATACTGCTGTTTACTTATGAGTTAAAAGAAAAAAAAATATGCTTCAGATTTGGTCATATATTCAGAATATGAACTAGGGCTAAAGTCCACTTTTGTAGTTAAAAGGAAAGCCTAGGCAAATTAAAGATTTATTAGGGAGAAAAGGCTTGGTTTGATTTCCGAGTGCTTTAAAAATAAATCATTTAAAATTATCGAAACTATGAAAGTAAGAGTGATATAATTCAAGTACAAATGTAAGTATAATAGTAAAATATCTCCTTTTCTTACGTACATACCACCTAAGTTACTCCTTTCCCCAGAGTAACACTGAATAATCACGTACATTTTTCTTTTCATCCTTCATTCATTCATCCATCCATCTGCTTACTCTCTTAACATCTGTTGTGATTGTTGAGCATTGCTCTCTTCCAGGTGCTGGAAGCTGTTTTTGCTGTGGTGAACAACAGATGTGGTCCCTTGAGAAGTGACCAGTTGGTGGGCTATGGAACAGGAGTTGATGGAACCTAATACTAACTCTGCTTTCTCTGCATCAGCCCATACTGATTTGGGGTTAAGAATCTATGGCTCCTGTTGTGTATAAACATTCCCCTTAAATCAGTGGTTCTCAACCAGAAGCAATTTTGCTCCCTCCGGGCACATTTGGTGTTACCTGGATAAATTTGTAACTGTTACAACTGGGGAGGCAGGTGTTACTGACATCTAGGAGGTAGAGTCCAGGGATGCTGCTAAACATCCCACAATGCACAGGGGAGCCCCTCACTACAATGAATTATTTGGTCCAAAATGTCAGTAGTGCCAAGGTTGAGAAACACTGCCTTACACAGAAGTATTCATATTGTTAGTAAAAAATTTTCCAGGATGCTGATAAAAGTCAAATACAAAAGAGTATGGAGTGTTTGGCTTCTATTCCAGCTTGACAGAAATCAGATATGCAGAGGTGTCACTGGTGGCTAAATGCCCTGGAAGGGTACATGGGGAAGGAAAATGTCATACAAAGAAATGCTTCACTTGCTTTTGCTTTGTGTGGCCAAGGTCAGTATTGTTGGCAAGATATATAGGGAACTGATAGCACATGTGTGTGAATTCTATACCTGTGGACCTGTAAACTCTTTCTGTGATGTTTACCTGTAGTGGTCTGTGATAGTTCTAGTCTTTGTCTAGCTAGCGCACTTTTGCATTCCTATCCTTGGGTTCTTCTGGTGAAATCCTTCCCAATTCCATAAAGTTCTAGGAGGGCTGCTGCAGGAATTCAGACCAAAGTATTCATGCCCCTGTCCACTGTCTTCTGTTCAGGGATGAGTATATTACCCACACAGGGAGATTTAGTCTTCTCTGGGACTAAAAAAATTAATATTGAGAAAGAGAAATTTTAATTTTATTGGGGTTATTCACTGGAAAGATATGAAACTAGCATTGCTGTAAGATTCTTGTACTGAAGATAAGTAGTATACTATCACTTTAAGTTAGGCTCTGTATATTAAAACATATACCATAAACCCAGAAGAAATGACTAAAATAACATAATTTATTAACTATAAATTAGTTAATAAGCCAACAAAAGGGATAAGATACATGCTTTAAAAATATTAAGTTAATCCAAAAGACGGCAGAAAAAAAGGAAAAGGGAATAAGACCGGAAGAGATATAAATTATAGAAATGGAAAACAAATAGTAAGATAGTAAATTTAAACAAAATAATTTTAATAATCACATAAATGTAAAAGATCTAAGCATCCAAATAAAAGGCAAAGATTATCTAATTTAGTAAACAGCAAGACCCAATATTATGCTCTCTACATGAAATTTAATTTAAATATACAGGTACATGTACATTAAAAGTAAAAGAATAAAAAACTATATGCCACACTTAAACTAATAAAAAGAAATCTGGAGTGGTTAAGTTAATATTAGACAAAGTATATGTAAGAGAAATGAATATTACCAGGAAAAGGAGGGTCATTTCATTATCTGAAGCAAAAACTTATAGAACTGTGAGGATAAACAAGTTGAAGTCAGAGATGTGAATACCTGAACAGCACTATCAACTAACTTGGCCTAATGAGTGGCAGTAAAGAAACACCAAACAGCAAGAGAATACATATCTCTTCAGGTGGACCCAAAACACTGAACAAGAAAGATCATATTATAGCCCATAAAACAAGCCTCAATTAAATTTGAGAAGATTCAAAGTATATTCTCTGGCTGCAATGGAAATGAATTAGAAATCAATAACAAAAAGATATCTGGGAAATCTCTAAATATTTGGAAACTAAATAACACACTTCTAAATGCTCAATTCAAAAAAAGGCACAGAAAAAAGGAGTGAAAATACAGGTGGAACAAACAGAAAAGACAGATTTAAACACTACCATGTTGATAACTACATTAAATGTATATACCTGATAACTTCAATTAAAAGGATATAAATGTTCTGATAGGACTGTAAAGCAAGACCCAACTATATACACTGTCTACAGGAAACCCACTTAAAATAAGAAGACAAAGATAGGTGTAAAGGATGAAAACAATTAGGCCATGCAAACAGTAATCTAAAGAAAGCTAGAGTGGTTATATTAATATCAAGATTCCAGGCCAAGGAATATTACCAGGGAGGAAGGTGATACTTCATTGACAAAGGCTAAAATCATCAAGACAACATAATCTTAAATGCATATGCTTCTAATAACAGAACTTCAAAATATGTTAAACAAATGAGATAGAATTAAGAGGACAAATAGGCAAATACACAAGTAGAGTTAGAGATTCCAGCACTACTCTACCATTGAACAAGCAAGCAAAAAAGAAGTTAAGGATATAAAAGACTTGAACAATATTATTGACTAACCTGACGTAATTGATACTTACTTTACCTATTAATTGAAACTTACTTTACCTATTAACTGGAGAAGGAAATGGCAACCCACTCCAGTATTCTTGCCTGGAGAATCCCATGGAGGGAGGAGCCTGGTAGGCTACAGTCCATGGGGTCGCAAAGAGTCGGACATGACTGAGCGACTTCACTTCACTTTCACTTTACCTATTAATACTCCATCAAATGATCAAAATGCCCATTCTTTTCAAATATATACATTCAGCAAGATGAATCATATTCTGGGTCATTAAAAAATTCTCATTAAATTCAAAATGAATGAAATCACACAAAGTATGTTCTTTAACAACAATAAAATTAAAGTAGAATTCAACCATAGATATCTAGAAAATCTCTATATATTTGAAAATTAAACAATACTTTTCTAAATTATCTACAAGTCAAAGAAAAAAGTCATAAGAGAAATTAAAAATTATTTTGAACTGAATGGTAGTGGTTATATGACTATACATATGTGACAAACTTGCACACTTAAAATTGATTAATTTTGCTGTACATAAATTAATGGAAATTTAAAAATTCTGAAAAGACAGATTTTACAGAGGATTATATTTTTGTCTTCTAGTTGTACTGTCTTGAGTTCAGAGAATGCCTTGATGGTTTCAACCATTTAAAAATTATTCTATCCTATCCCATGCATTTGTGCTCAAATGTATCTAAAAATAATGCCTATCCTCTATTCACAAAGGATTTATTTCTATATTTTTATTAAGTCAAGTTTATTAATTTTGTATCCAAATCTTCTTCCTCTTGGAATTTATTATGATATTGTTTTTCAAAATATGGTTTATTCCCATTCCATTGTTTCACAGTCAGAGTATTAGCAAACATTTAAACTATGGTTAAAATATTTATTTCAATGTTCACTGCAGTTTCATAAAACCCATTATCATCTCCCATTTTAAGATACATTTTGCTTGTGTGTGTTCTTGAGTACTTTTTTTCCAGTGAGGGTTCACAGGTAGTTAAAGTGATCTTTATTGTGCTCTAATTCTTAAAGTTAGCTAGGCACAGAATTTAGGTTAGAATTATTTTATCTTAGAATCTTCTACTTTGTCACAATACCTTCTAGTACTTCATGTTCTAGCTAGGGTGTTTGATGCCATTCTTTTGTAGATATTTTCTTCCCCCTCAAGGAGGTTTTAAGATTGTCTCTTTGTACTTTTACTTTGTACTTGTATCTTCTGTAATTTCCCCTTTAGATATCTTGTTTTCACTGATTTTGCTTGGTCCTCAGTGATTGATGTTAATTGGATTTTTTTTTCTCTTGCTTTAATCTCTTTTTCTCCAGTCATCAGTTGATCTGTTTGTTTACCTTGGACCTTCTCTTTCATGATGTTGGTTTTCCTCATATTCTAGGACATCCTTAGTTGTCTGTATTTGTAACTGAAGGGTCAAAGCAAAAATCTTTTACTGCTTGGCATTTTGTGAAGATCCTCATGAAGAAGTGGGGACAATCTCATATTTTCATCTGATATGTATATATATATAACTGGATATTTTAAATAATTATTCTTTAATACTACTTGTATGATATTAACATTGCCAAAATTAATGAACTTTGGTTTCATAGTAGGTTATACAAGTTAGGCAGGGAATCATTATCAACAGAGTTTTGATATCCCAGTCTCAATAACTTTTAAACACCACTGTACTGGGTTTCCCAGGTGGTGCTAGAGTTAAAGAACCCACCTCATTCTTGCCTGGAGAATCCCTTGAACAGAGGAGACTGACAGGCTACAGTTCATGGGGTCACAAAGAGTCGGACATGACTGAAGTGATTTACCAAGCAAGCCAATGCAGGAGACATAAAAGACACAGGTTTGATCCCTGGGTCAGGAAGTTCCCCTCTGGAGGAGGGCATGGCAACCCATTCCAGTATTCCTGACTGGAGAATCGCACAGACAGAAGACCCTGGTGGGCTACAGTCCATAGGGTCACAAAGAGTTGGACACCACTGTAGCGACTCTGCACACACACACACATACTGGGGGTCCACAAGACCCCCTCAGGTCTGATGATTCATTAGAAAGACCCAGAAAGGCTGTTATACTCATGGTGTAGTGGTAGTTTAGTTGCTAAGTCAAGTTCATATGGTTTATTACAATAAAAGGACACAGATTTAAATCAGCAAAGAAAAAAACATTACATAGGGTGGAGTCCGAGAGAAATCAGGCATTAGTTTCCAGTTGCCCTTTTCCAATGGAGTCACACATACAGCACTTGGTACTCCCCACTGTGATGTGTGACAAAACATACAAAGTATCACCAACGAGGAAAGCTCACCTAAACCTTGATGCCCACTGTTCTTACTGCGGGTGGTAAGGAGTACCCACTGACTAATCTTAGCTGGTCAGTCTTTACTCCCTTCATCAGAGGGGGATCGGTGTAGCCTAGAGCCCTAAATGAACAAAAACAAGTAACCATCATAAATTATGGGCTTCCCTGGTGGCTCAGATGGTAAAAAATCCATCTGCAATGTAGGAGGCCTGGGTTCAATCCCTGGGTTGGGAATCCCTGGAGGAGGACATGGCAACCCACTGTTTTAGTCAAGGTCTAGTCCGTTCTGTAGAATGTGCAGGGTTTAGGTACCCCAAGCTTGTTGAGTCAGTCCTTTACTATACGTACATAGTGCCCTCCTTTCAGCTTGTCTTTTCACACATATTTTCCTGTACTGAAAAGGGGAGAAGTGGTTGTGGTCCATCACTTGTGTACCTAACCATCACACATTCTCACCCAGAGATCAACAGCTGATGACACAGGAGACATTCTGGAAGGAGGTTAGGTTAACAGCAGGGACTGGCAGAGAGATAGGATAAGGGCTGATAATAATGGTATTAAGCTAGAACTCTATAATAAAAAGATATAGTGTTTCTATATGTTTCAGTTCAGTTCAGTCGCTCAGTCATGTCCAACTCTTTGCAGCACGCCAGGCCTCCCTGTCCATCACCAACTGCCAGAGTTTACTCAGACTCACGTCCATCGAGTTGGTGATGCCATCCAGCCATCTCATACTTTGTCATCCCCTTCTCCTCCTGTCCCCGATCCCTCCCAGCATCGGGGTCTTTTCCAATGAGTCAACTCTTCACGTGAGGTGGCCAAAGTATTGGAGTTTCAGCATCAGTCCTTCCAGTGAACACCCAGGACTGATCTCCTTTAGGATGGACTGATTGGATCTCCTTGCAGTCCAAGGGACTCTCAAGAGTCTTCTCCAACACCACAGTTCAAAAGCATCAATTCTTCGGCGCTCAGCTTTCTTCACAGTCCAACTCTCACATCCATACATGACTACTGGAAAAATCATAGCCTTGACTAGACGGACCTTTGTTGGCAAAGTAAGGTCTCTGTTTTTTAATATGCTATCTAGGTTGGTCATAACTTTCCTTCAAAGGAGTAAGCATCTTTAAATTTCATGGCTGCAATCACCATCTGCAGTGATTTTGGAGCCCCCCCAAAATAAAGTCTCACACTGTTTCCACTGTTTTCCCATCTATTTCCCATGAAGTGATGGGACCAGATGCCATGATCTTAGTTTTCTGAATGTTGAGCTTTAAGCCAACTTTTTCCACTCTCCTCTTTCACTTTCATCAGGAGGCTTTTTAGTTCCTCTTCACTTTCTGCCATAAGGGTGGTGTCATCTGCATATCTGAGGTTATTGATATTTCTCCCAGCAACCCTGATTCCAGCTTGTGCTTCTTCCAGCCCAGCGTTTCTCATGATGTACTCTGCATATAAGTTAAATAAGCAGCATGACAATATACAGCCTTGATGTACTCCTTTTCCTATTTGGAACCAGTCCATTGTTCCATGTCCAGTTCTAACTGTTGCTTCCTGACCTGCATATAGGTTTCTCAAGAAGCAGGTCTATATGTTTAGAAACCAAGAAATACACTTCCAAATAACCATGGTTCCAAGTAAAAATCACAATGAAGATTAGAAATATATTGCACTTATGGTCCTCATCCCTGCTCATGACACAGGGTTCCTAAAACCCTTGTAAATCCCTAAGTGATAAGAGCAGTAGGAGCACTGGGAGCACCTTCTGTCTGAGTGAGGCAACTGTGGGCAGGTTCCTTGATGGCTTCTGGATGGGAACTGGTCACCAAAAAGACCAAGCCATGATTAGAAACTCAAAATTTTCAGTACCACCCCCCACCCACTCTCCAGATATGGGAGAGGGCTGGAAATGAAGCTGATAATTGACCATGCCTACACTAGAAAGCCCCCATAAACTATTTAAAGTATTGGTTTCAAAGATCTTCCAGGTTGGTGAAGACATCCATACATCAGGAAGGTGACACATCCCCCAACTCCATGGAGTCAGAAGCTACTGTGCTCAGGACCCTCCCAGACTTCACCCAATGGATCTCTGTTCATCTGTATTCTTTATCACATCTTTTAATAGACTAGTAAAGCAAGTAAGTGTTTCCCTGAGTTCTGTGAGCTGTTCCCACAAATAATAGAATCCAAGGAGCAGGTCATGGGACCGTCTGACCTGTAGCCAAGTTGGACAGAAGTTGTGGATAATCTGGGCACTTGCTACTTGTGACTGGCATCTGAAGCCAGGAGAGTCTCATGGGACTGAGTCCTTAATCAGGCTGACAGTGTCAAATTGAGTTAAATTGTAAGACGCCGGCTGGTCTCAGAATTGCCTGTGAAATATATATGAAAAACCCCAACATGTTTGGTGTCAGAGATGTGAGTGTGGTAGTCGTATGAGAGTAAAAGAAACACAGAGGAAGAGGACTGTAGGATTTTCCCCACACAAATGCTTAAGAATCAAATTAATGGAAAATTTTTAGCTTTAAAAAAACTGTAACATGGAACAAAATAATCAAAGCATCTATCTAAAGAACTTGGAAGAAGAACAACAAATTGAACCCAAACTAAGTGGAAGGAAATAATAAATTTAAAAGCAGAAATTAATGACATAAAAATAATATATTTAAAGAAAATCAACGAAGCCAAAAGTTAGTTCTGAAAAGGCTGAAACTGTTAACCTTTGTTAAAATAGGTAAAAAGAGGGGGTAGGGGAGAAAAGGCAAAATAATCATGTCATGATTGAAATGCAACACCACCATGGATCTTTACCAAAAACATTAAACAGATAATAAAATTATTTTATAAACACCTTTACATCCACCTTTACACTTTTACAGATGATAAAAATTAGACATAGTGTACACTTTTCAAACTGAGATTTTTAAAAAATTAATCAAAATATGAGAAAACTGAATGAAGAAAAACATAAAAATGACAGCACATTACTTCCATGTGTTTTACCTCAAGTTTCTAAGGTTAATTTAACATATGAAGATTTAAAAATATGTGTTCATAGTAAAATAATACAGAGGAAAGTCATGTAATTATCTATGTGAATGTAGAAAAATATGATAAGAATCAAGCATCTGTTTATGGTAAAAGTTTTTAACAAACCAGATATAGAAGAGGAATTTATCTGATGGAGGGCGTCTGAAAACAAGGCTACAGCATTGATGTACTTACTGGTGAAATGTGAAAAGCTACCCAATTAACGTAAGAAATAAGACACATTACTGCTTATATTCTATACTGTACTTCAGGCCTTAGCTAGGGAAATAAGGTACGGAAAAGAAATAAACAGTATAAAGTTTTGACATGAGGAATTCATTCTGTCATTTATTTCTCCTGTATAAAGAAATAAATCCTGGGGAATTCCCTGGTGATCCAGTGATAGGACTGTGCTTTTGCTGCCAAGGGCCTGGATTTGATCTCGAGCCGAGGAACCAAGATCCCACAAGCCATGTGGCATGGCATAAAAAAAAAAGAAATGTAAAAAAGCTACAGGTAGATTATTACAATTAATAAGCATACTTATTGATGACTGATGGATTGATGGCTATAAGTAAACAAAAATAGATTTAATTTTTATGTACCTGAAAAAAAGGTTTTTAATAGAAAAAAAAGCCATCATGAGTCTTATATTTCTTATGTTGTAAAGCTTGACAATGAGCAAAACAAACTATATACAGACATATGCATACATGTATACACACACACACACATATAAATATACATATAATACACATACATATAATACAATGCAGAGAAGAAAAAAGTCCAGAAGAGGAATTAAGTAGTATTGAAGAGTTAAATAAAATGTTAAGTAGGGAAGCCTTCATAATAGAGTTCCTTTTTGAGTGAAGACCTTTAGAAATGAAGTTAGAAAGTTAGTAATGCAGCTAACTGGGGGAAACTGCACACAAATCAAGGAGCAAGTACAGATGCCATGAGGTGGGAGTGTACCTGCTGTGTCTGCAGAAGGGAAAGGAGATAGAAAGAAGAGAAGGGAGGAAAAAATGGTGCGGTCACAGAGGTTGTGAGGGACTGAATCATGCAGGTTATCGTAAGAACTTTGCTCTAAGTGGGAATGGAAGTCATTAAAAGGTTAAAGCCGAGAAACAGCACAATGTGATTTTATTTTAATGTGATCACTCAGGCTTCTGCCCCTCAGATGAGTCTGAGGGGACAAGGGCAGCAGCAGGGCCAGCAGTTAGGAGCTGACTGTAACAAACCTGGTGAGAGGTGATGTGGATTGGTCCACAGAAAACAGTGATGAGAGATCATCAAATTTTGAAGATGAAACAACAGAGTTTTCTAATAGAATAAATGATAGAAAGAGAGCAGTCAAGGATGATTCCAGTACTTTTGGTCTGAGTTAATGAGAAGGTGGAATTGCCATTAACTTGCATTTCTAAATGGAGAGGGAGAAGGCACTGGGCTATGGGAAAGTGAAAGTGTTAGTCACTTAGTTGGGCCCGACTCTTTGTGACCCCATGGATTGTATCCCACGAGGCTCCTCTGTCCATGGAATTCTCCAGGCAGGAATACTGGAATGGATTCTCACTGCCTTTTCCAGGGGAACTTCCAGACTCAGGGATGGAACCCAGGTCTCCTGCATTGAAGGAAGACTCTTGACCCTCTGAACCACCAGGAAAGGCTATGGTAGAGACCAAGAACTCAGTTCTGTATGCATTAAATGTGCGATACAAATGGGAAGGCCAGGGAGCCAATTATATACGAGTACGGAGATCAGGGGTAAGAGCCAGGCTAGAAATACGAATGACCAACTCCTGGGTGGAACAAAGAACATAATCACACTATATGGTTCAGTTATTATAAACTAAGTTTATATAATAATGATACAGATAGGAATTACTATCTCTACAAATTTGTAATATTACTATTTTGAGAAGTTGGAGGAGCAAGAATGTGTGTTTGTGTAGTGCACTTATGAGCTAAATCTTCAACTTTCATAACAAAATTTGATAAAAATCTAAAACTAAAAAATTAAATAGAGCATTAAAAAATATGCAGGCATATTTTGAAACAAACAGTTTAAGGTGTTTGCTTTGAAGACTGAGAATTGAAGCTGGGGGTATAAACATATAAAGGACTTGTTATTTAAAAGTCCTGAAGTCTGGACGTGTGGAACAACAGGATGAAGTCTTAGTCATTCCTTATTATGCAACCTTAGATAAACTACACAATTTCTCGGTTTATCAGTTCTCTGCTCTTAGTTTCTTCATTTGGAAACTAGTACTGTGCTGTGCGTAGTTGCTCAGCCATGTCCAACTTTGAGATTCCATGGACTATGGCCTGCCAGGCTTCTCCATGGGGATTCTCCAGGCAAGGATACTGGAGTGGGTTGCCACGCCCTTCTCCAGGCTATCTTCCCAACCCAGGGATCGAACCCAGGTCTCCGGCATTGCAGGTGGATTCTTTACCATCTAAGCCCTGTGTAAGTGCTGAGTCGCTCAGTCATGTCCAACTCTTGTGACCCCATAGACTGTAACCTGCCAGGTTCCTCTGTCTATGGGATTCTCCAGGCAAGAATATTGAAGTGGGTTGCCATTTCCTTCTCCAATCTAAGGTCTAGGGTTGTTGAAAAGATTAAATGAGAAAATCTGCATCTGTAGTAAAGAAGAGGTGGCTAATATTACTACATGTGATGTATGCTTCTTATTCTCACTGGTCTCTGTACTCTTCTAGAGGATGTCTGACTTCTCCATCTTTCCTAGTGGCAGACACTTATGAGTAGCTTAGTATTTCTTGAACTGATGCACACATGAAGAGGTGCAAGAGTTCTTGGATATCTGCTGCAGCCCCCGTAGCCTAGCTTCCTCAAGACTTTGTGCCAAATTTCCAGGAAGCCACTAAGCTATGGGACATCTGGTCATCACCCACCCTGTGTCCTCCAGCATTACTGACTCACTGAGAAATCCTGTTCTTACAGAGTCTCTCACAAAAACAAAAAAACACTTGTGAGATAAAGCAGGATGACATAATTATTTATCATGTAGAGAGGAAATTCCAGTTGCAACATTTCTCTCAAGGGTCATTGATTTTCACTGTAGCAATCACACTGATGCCCCAAACCTGGCCCACCTGTAAATGGAAGCTTGCAATGATTTGGCCATTCAGCTTTCTCAGAAACTCCCACCAAATTCCCGATACTTTCCCCAGACGTGACAAAATTGGCAAAAACATCCTTTTTCAGTGACAGATCCTACCAATAATTAGCATGCACTGTTAAAGTAACTGTTGATTGCACTTTATTTATAGATATTAACATGATTAATTGCACTGGAAGTGTTCCTGGAGGATGACGCTCTCTGAGCTGGTGCTGGGGGACGAGAGAAGCCAGCAGCCCTCACAGGGCCCTGGGAGAGGACTGCCATCAGCCCACTCCTTTTCCTTTTTTGAATCATTCCCTCAAACAATTCTAGATCTAATTCCACAGGACTGGCCCTACATTAGAAAGTCTTACTCTGACTAATGATATGCTCAGTTAGGAATACATAGGATAATAACATCACATATATATTAGATCACTTTACAGCTGACCAAAAACACTGACATCACTATCTTTTCTGATTTTATCTGCTTCCCTGGTTTAAAATGCCACTTGTGTACATGGATGACTCCAACATTTATGTCTCCATCCCCACCTCTTCCTGCATTATAAACTCATACATCCAAGTGCCTTCTTTAGGTGTCTAATTAATTGTCTAAAAGGCATCTCAATCTTGATATTTCAAAAATGGAACTGATTTCCCTCTCCTGCTCCCAGCCATCCTACCCATCTTTTCCATTTCAATTTGGTAAACACATCCTCCAAGCAGCTCCCCAAATCTGGTAGTCATTAGATTTTGTATTCCTCCTCTCCTCTCACCCTCCCACATCTGCAAGTCATGCTATTTCTCCCTCCAAAAATATCTAGTCTGTCCAATTTTATCCTTCTCTATATTGCTATCCTATTCCAAAATACCACCACCTTCTCATGTAACTCCCTTAGAATCATGATGGCAAAAGGAAAAGTGAGTCCGTAAGTCAGGATGGCTGCTATGATATGTTCATATCGCATGATGCTATATGGCTCACAGTTGCTCAAGCTGGGAGGAAGCCTCCACTGCTTGCTTTCATATCCTCATGCTTACCCTGCAACATGACTGAGTCTGGGATTCCCAGTCTGGACTGGTGCACTGGTGAGGACTCAGACGATTGGTTCCACTGGTGTGGGGATGGGGTTGTTCCTGACCTCCCCACATGACTGGGGCTTCCCCTTAGAGAATTCTAAGAGTATAATCTAGGGGCTGGCTGACGAGTTCGCATGTGTACATGCCTGCTGAGCTGCTTCAGTCGTGTCCGACTCTATGATCCTATGGACTGTAACTTGCCAGGCTTTTCTTCCATGGGATTCTCCAGGCAAGAATACTGGAGTGATTGCCATGCCCTCCTCCAGAGGATTTTCCCACCCAGGGATCGAACCCACGTCTGCTGTGTCTCCTGCATTGCCGGTGGATTCTTTACTGCTGAGTCACCAGGGAAGTCCGGCAAGTTCCCATCAAGGTGATTTAGTCACGAAGTCACGTCCAACTCTTGCAACCCCAAGGACTGTAGCCCGCCAAGCTTCTCTGTCCATGGGATTTTCCAGGCAAGAATACTGGAGTGGATTGCCCTACCCTCTTCCAGGGGATCTTCCTGACCCTGGGACTGAACCCACGTCTCTTTAGTCTCTTGCATTGGCAGGTGGGTTCTTTACCACTAGCGCCACCTGGGAAGCCCAATTTTGCTTTAGGCTACATCAATGCGGGAGACCCAGGTTCGTTTCCTGGGCTGGGAAGATCCCCTGGAGAAGGAATTGGCAACCCACTACAGTACTCTTGCCTGGAAAATCCCGTGGATGGATGGAGGAGCCAGCTAGACTACAGTCCATGGGGTGGCAAAGAGTCAGACACGACTGAGCGACTTCACTTTCACTTCACATCAATAGAGATACAGTCTAGGGAGGGAGGTTATACACCAGCCTCAACACACCTGAAACCTGAATTCTGTTCTGGGCACCTGCAGCTTATAGATGTATGATCACCTGAAAGATGGTGAGAAGAGCAACTACCATGAGACGGACAGGATCAGTATTACATGAGGAACAATGAGGAGGTATTAAATTTTCAGGAAAAGGATCAAGAAAGACAAGACTCTTGTCAGCACAGATCTGAAGTGGAGTCATACAAAAGAGGGACTAAACTCACTCTTAACTGTTCCAAGGTTTAGAAACAGGGCCAACAAGGGGGAGACATAGGAAGATTTAGAATATTCTCCTCTATCACAATCCAAAATCTTGGCC
Source organism: Cervus elaphus (assembly GCF_910594005.1). Classification (NCBI taxonomy): domain Eukaryota; kingdom Metazoa; phylum Chordata; class Mammalia; order Artiodactyla; family Cervidae; genus Cervus; species Cervus elaphus. The sequence goes on from NC_057815.1 coordinate 58,359,207, forward strand.
TGTTTGTCTCTGAAGGGGGAGAATTTACTATCTGTTCTGCAGATTTCTCTGCTTTAGAGACGAATGGAGTGGTTAACAATGTAAAGTCTTTCCCAGCCCTGAGGTCCTGCAGTTCCCTGATCTCAGGCGTCAACTGGAAGGCAAGAGGAGACGATGAAGTTTTGGAGCAAGGCAACCGTGTTATCAGAATTGTGATTAAGGAGATAGGACTTGGTGGAGTGTGCGACTGTCTCTGAGGGGGAGATCTAGAGGGACTAGGAGGTCTGAAATGGTGAGGGCTCCTGACTAAAGCTGCCTAGTTCAGCATCTTAGGAACACGCGAACTTTAAAAGGAGACACGGAAAAGAGGAGGTGAATTCCAATCTTGGTGAACCAAACACAAGACTTTTGGGTACTGGAGTCTTGATGAGACTTCTTCTTTCTCAACTTGCTGCCCAATAAATTCTTTAAGATTCACACATGAGTTTTTTTAATACTCCTATTTTCCCAGGGAGCATGTCTAGTCAAAGATTGTCCTTGGTGAACACAAAGAGAATTTCAAAAGTTAAAAGACTACAGAAAAGACTTCCGTATTTAAGTTGAAGGTAAAACAATCTATTCTGTTAAGACATTTTAGAGATCCATCAATTATTAATAGAAAAAAAGGAACAAGATGAAAATTTGTTCTTATTTAAAGAAAAAGTCTCACTTGGGAACAGGAGAGCATCTTTAGAAGCTTGAGCATTGTGTGATGACTCTGACTGTTACAAGGTGTTTCGCTGGCTTTGAAGGAAAAAAAAAAACATGAAGATGCATTGGAAATAATTAAGAATTCACCCAGCATTGTAAGCATCTTTGTCATCCCGAACATTCCATCAAAACTAAGAATTCACATAGTTTAGGGAAGATGGGAGGATGAGATTCTCTAATAAAGATGCCCTCTAAAGGGAAACATGACAGTGAATTAAACCAACATGCTCAGTGGAACGAACAATCATAAACAAAAAAACATTACTTTTACTCTACTCTGGATGGAGATCTGCTCCACAGATAATCCCAGGACACAGGGTGCTTTTAACCTTATTTGGAGGTAAGCACTACGATCCTACCTCTCTTCTGGCCCCACGAACTTTTGCTCCATCCTTACCGCCACTCTTAGAGCCTAGTACATGGGTCACCAAGCCATTTCATTTGTTCTTGATTACAACTCTTCCTATCTATTCCCTGACTCGGTCTCTGAAAGATTACTTGGGGATAATTCTACCTCTTCCAATCCATCCTTCACATAAACAGACTTGACCATTTCGCTTGCTTGCTTAAATCCTTTCACAGATCCCAGATGCTCTTAGGTTCAAAAGTGAACTTCTTAACATATCCTTCGAGAACACTCCGAGGATAACTCCTATTATTTCTCCTGCCTAACATGTCCAGTCCTCCAGTCCATCTGAACTATTCTTACTCCCTACACAAACCTTACCCTTTCATTTCTGAACAACTCTACTCACTTCTCTGCTGGTAGATGTGGTGGGTTTTTTTGGCGTTGAAGACTTGGCTTACAAGCTCCCCCTTCTGTGCAGGCTTCCTGTCTCTCCAACCCTGTGCTCCCTGCTGTGGCAGCCCCCTGTCCACGTTTCCATTACCACATGAAACTAGAGGTACTTGTTTTAGACTGTGAAAAGCTGAAGGCTGGAGCTTTATTTTCTTTCTTTTGGTGCTTTTATCTGGGGCCCTGGTCATTTTACAGAAGAGAACCTTGGGTCGGAGAAGTTAAGCAATCTTCCCTAGGTCACACAGTTAGGGCTAGAGCCACCCTCCAAGCAAGCAACTTGACTGCAGAGCCTATGGCACTCCTAAGTGGGGAGTCCTTGCAGAGCGCAAGAGAACTGGGGGCTGGGGGACTGGGGAAGGGGAAGGGGGCTAAATTCTCATGGAGACTTGAGAAGCTTGGAGTTGCTGAGCTGGGAGCTACAAGCCTCCAGATCCTTCTCTTAGCCACAGGTTTCCACCCTCAGGGCTGACCTTCTCACACCTTTCATCAGCAGGAACTTGCTTTTGCCTTTGCAGCTAGAGAGGAAAAAAGAAAAAGAGAGAGAAAAGCTACCTTGACTGAATCCTATTTAAGAACTAGGGCAAATGGGGCTTTAGCAAAAGAGGATCTGCCTTTCTTTCACACACAAGCATTAGACTGTTTCTCTCCATTTCCACTAAAATTTTCTAATACTCCTTAGGGAAATAACAGATTTTGTTACAATAAAGGGTACTGTAGGTGTAATTAGGGGCCATCTCAGATGTACTTCCAATAAAAAACAACAGTAATAGTCTCCTTCTCTAAAAAATAACAAACTAAAAATACATGTAAAGATAGAGAACAAACCTGTGGTTTTCAAGGTGTGGGGAGGGAGAGGGATGGACTAGGAGTCTGGGGTTGGTAGATGCAAACTATTACATTCAGAGTGGATAAACAACAAGGTCTTGCTGTACATCACAGAAAACTATATCCAATCTCCTGGTATAAACCCTAACGGGAGAGAATATAAAAAAGAATGTATATGTGTGCATAACTAAGTCACTTTGCCGTACAGCAGAAATTAGTACATTATAAATCAACTATTTCATGTTTAGTTGCTAAGTCATGTCTGACTCTTTTGTGATCGCATGGACTGTAGCCCTCCAGGCTCCTCTGTCCATGGGATTTCCCAAACAAGAATATTGGAGTGTGTTGCCATTTCCATCTCCAGAGGATCTTCACAACTCAGGGAATGAATCAGCATCTCCTGCATTGGCAGACGGATTTTTTACCCCTGAGCAACCAGGGAAGCCCCAAATCAACTATACTTCAAAGAGTAAAGATAAATAAAATACATGGAAAGCATTTAGCACAGTGTCTGAAATACACGTGTGAAATCATTATCTGTGTTGCTCCCATACTCCTTAGAGCAGTGCCTGGCACAGGGTAAGTCCATAAATATTAAACGCAATGCATCAATGAAAGAATAAGCAGTAGTCTCTACAGGAAAGGAGAGAGACTGATCAGGGAGAACATACAGCAAAGACTCCTCTCTATCAGGGTGACCTACATTTGAAGACACTCTTACATCCTGATGTACAAACTACATGAATACAGGAGACACACAGATGCTACAAGCATTTCCTACATATATACAATGGAATATTACTCAGCCATAAAAAGAATGAAATAATGCCATTTGCAGCAACATGGATGGACCTAGAGAGGTTATCACACTAAGCGAAGTAAGTCAGAGAGAAAGACAAATATCATATGATATCACTTATATGTGGAATCTAAAATATGAATACAAATTAATATATCTGTGAAACAGAAATAGACTCACAGACATACAGAACAGACTTGTGGTTTCCAAGGGGGAAGGCGAGTGAGGGAGGGAGAAATTAGGAGTTGGGGATTAACAGATACATATTACTATATATAAAATAGATAAATAACAAGGGCTTACTGTATAGCATAGGAAGCTCTATTCAATACACTGTAATAACCCATATGGGAAAAGAATCTGAAAAAGAATGGATATATGTATAACTGAATCACTTTGCTATACACCTGAAACTAATACAATATTGCAAATCACCTATGGTCCAAGATAAAAAATTAAATTCAATGAAAAGAATTTCCTGGGCTATGGAAAGAATTATACAGGAAATAAGACAATAAAATATTCTTTTGAAATGGTATGGCCCTCCTTGCTACAGAAGGTGATTAGATACTAGCAGAGAGGTTAAACAACTTGTCTGCAGTTACAGAGTTCACCAGTGTCAAGAATGGGTCTTTCCACCTGTGTGCTTTCTCTGGCCCTAAGTCTTCATTCAAAGGTGGTGGATTTTAGAATGTATCAGGAACTTTCTCTTCTCTCAGAAGGCACAGTTCTCATTTCACCTAGGATGAGAACAAAGGCAGCTGTGTGGGAGGCAGGGGAGAACCTGGGCATGTTTTTAAAAAGTCTCTTTAAATTTATTTATTCATCTATTCAATAAGTATCTTTTGAACACATGCCATGTAACAGGCACTATACTAGGTGCTGGAACTGTAAAGGAGAAAAAAGGATGAGAATCCTTGCTGTAATGGAGTTGCCATTGTAGGTAACATTCTAGAACTTAGACAATAAACAAATTAAACAAATAAATGATATTGGATATTAAATGGTAAAAAAAAAAAATGCTGCCAAAAATTATAGATCTCCCCAGCGGTCTGATGGTTAAGTCTCTGCACTTCCACTGCTTGGGGAATGGATTTGATCCCTGGTTGGGGAACTAAGATCTCACATGCTGCATGGTGCAGCCCCCCAAAAAAGGAAGCAAGGCATACAGACAGCTAGGGGAAGTGATTCCAGCAGAGAAAATGGTGCTGAGGTGGAACTGTGTGTCTGAACATCAGAAAGGAGGCTCCAGTGCAGGTGGAGTGGGGGAAATGCTTGCTACAGTAGTGGAAGAGGAGGTCGGAGATAATGGGTGAAAGCGCCCAAATCCTGGAGGACTTTGGCTTCTATTGTGATGAAATGGGGAGTTATTAGAGGACTGGGGGCAAGAATAATAAGAATCAGTCTAGAAATCAAAGAGATTAGCCTAGTTTTTGTGTAGAGAACTTAACTGAGGCAAAGTAGGATGAGGATAACCAAGAAGGAAGCCATTGCAAAAACTTGCAACCTATGCTGTTCAAGGTTCTGTTGTTTTTAGTTAATTTCTTAAGACCACCTTGGATTTTATAAGGTCTCCTTACTCATTAAGAAGAATTTCAATTGCTTAAGCATTAGCCATTGCTTCCAGTCAGATCCTATAATGTGTGTAGGATGTTCCTTCTGTTTAGGAAGATTCATGACAGGAGTCTTACTGAATAGTCTCCTGAGGAGCTCTGGGGGAATCAAAGCAAAAGCCTCTAAGACAATCTAGGAAAATCTAAATACAATGTTAAAAATGTTCCTTAGGTAGCTGTTCCCGAAGACCAAGGGCCCCCATCACACACACACACACACACACACACACACACACAAAAGAAGATTTAAGTATCTCCCTCCAGGGACTCCAAAAGACAAAAAGTTAAGGTTTCCCTAGCCTCCAGCTGCTTCTAGACATCTGGTAGAGAGTCCAGGTATACACTGAACTATGTGAAACTGCCCCTTTGGTTAGTCAAAAATGGAGGACTCCCAGTGATTTCACATAGTTCAATCCATTTTATGGCCCAGCACGTGGGCTGGGATTGCTGCTTCCCTAGGTGCTATCATTAAATGCCCTCCAATTTAGTACATGAGAACTCATTCCAAAGAAAATGGAAATCTCAAAACTCAAGGGAGCCAAAGATGTCTATACCTGAAGTAGCGAGACTGGGTGCAGTTAAGCAGAGGGCTTAGGGTTCCCTGGGGCTCAGCGCTGGCCAGTAATAACAAGGGAAGGCGAGGAGTGAGATGAAGGAAGTCACTCGAGGATAAATGGATAGGTGGATGGGAATGAAAAGGTGTCATACATAATCGATTTATTTAAAAATATGTTCCAAAGATTTAGTTTAGTATAACCCTAAAAACAGTATCTGGCAAAGATGCACAGAAGAAGTAAACACCTCCACCAAAACAACAAACAAGCAAAATTACAGGCCAATTCTTACAAGAATACAGTTGAAAAATTCCTGTGTATCAACAAATAAAATCTATCAGCATTAATAATACACTTTGGACCAAGAAGGGTTTATTCTAAGATGCATGAATGTTTCAAAATTAATAAATCACATCAGTGGATTAAAGAAGAAAAATCACACCAACATCTCAACAGAAAAGATATTAGATAAAATTCAACATCCATTCCTAATAATAGAATAATATAACACTTTAAATATTATCATTAAATTCAAGACCAGGACAAAAATTCCTGCTATCATTCCTATTATTCAACAGTTTAGGAAGTTCTAGCCAATGCCATAAAATAAAGAAATACACAAAGGTAAAGGTATTACAAAAAGGGCAAAAATATGATTCTTCACAGAACATATAACTGCTTAGTTGGGAATCTAAGATAACCAAGTGAGTAACTATTAAAACTAACGAAACAGGTGTCTAATGAGAATTTATAAATAAACTCCTACAAATCACAAATTAGGAGATAACCCAATAAAAATGGGCAAAAAAATGGGCAAGAGGCTAAAACATAAATTTTATAGAAGATAGATGAAAAGCAAGAAAAGGTCCTTGGCATCATGAGTCAAAAAAGGAAAACTAAAGTGAAATGCTTTCCCTAGAATAGCTAAAATTAAAAGATTACAAGACTAAACACTGGCAGGGATATGAAGCAATTGGAACTCAGAAGTGCTAGTGAGAAGATAAAATCATACAACTGATTTGAAAAATCATTTGCATTTCTCATAAACATATACGTACCCTATGACTAAGGAATTTTACTCCTAGATATTTACCCAAGAGAAATAAAAACATATATCCACACATAGACTTGAGTAAAAAGGTTCGTCACAGCTGTATTCATATTTGCCAAAACCAAAAGCAAACGTAGGACCTTGTGCCAAAAAAAAACCTAGAAACAACCCAAATGTCCAAAAGCAGAAAAATAAATAAAATCTGGTATACTCATACAGTTTAATACTACTCAGAAAAATAAAGAACTACTGATACACTCCACAGCATTGCTAAATATTAAAAACATTATGCTGAGCAAAAGAATCTCTCCTCCTCCCAATTCATCACACACAATATGAAGTTGCCATCAGGAAATCATGGTGACAGAAGTCAGAAACTGGCTGCTGCTAGGAGAGTGGAGGGGCTGACTGGATAGGGCATGATGAAACTTTCTGGAGTGATGGAAATGTTCTATACCTTTTGGTATGTTCTATACCTTTTGGATGGCGATTACACGAGTGAACACAAATGTCAAAACTCATCAAAATGGAACACTTTAGATGCTTTTTATCCAATGTAAATTATATCTCGTTTTAAAAGTTTTTTCTATATATACCAGTGAACAAAACAGATTTTAAAAATCAAGTTCCATTCTCAATGGCAGCCAAAATACAAAGCACGCAGGAAAAAAATCTTAAGAAATACAATGAATACAGATAGAGTAAATTTTACAAAATTTTATTAAATCACTCTTTTAAAAAAACTGGAATAAATGGAGATATTCTATGTTTCCAGATGGGAATATTTAATATCGTAAAGGTGTTCATTCATACCAAAATTGTATATAAATACAAGTAAATCCTAGACCAATATCACAATTCATTTTTAAACATTATTCCTAAATGATATTAAGATTTGCTTGCAAGAATAAATGGACGGGGAATTTCCTTGGTGGTCCAGTGGTAAAGAATTTGCCTTCCAATACAGAGGATGCAGTTTGATCCCTGGTCTTCCCCGGGGCAATGAAGGCCACAAGCTGCAACTACTGAGCCCTCATGCCACAACAAAGATGCTGCACAGCCCACCTTCCCCAAAAGAATGAGATGGGGGAAAAAAAAAAAAAAGAATGAGATGGGCGATTTACCTTACTAGGTAGCAAAAATGTATTATTAAGAGGCTGTAATTATCAGAATATTGCTACTAGAAAAGTGAAGAAGATGAATGAATAAAAAAAAAAAAAGCACAAAAATACGCAGCTCCCAACTTTGGTACATAATTATCTCACAAAAATATACAGAATACAAATGTACAAAACTGAAAAACATACTTAGATATTATAAAGGGTTTCTAATTTCTAAGAACTAAAAATTCTATTAAAACTCTAATTACACATTACTTCAGTAGCACAATTTTAAACAATATGTTCCCAACATTTTTTCATTCATGGTAGATCCAGTATCAACAGGCTAAGTTTAAGGGAGCATCTGTTTGAGAGTAACAGTTAACTGCTTTCAAGTCCTAATTATTTCCATATTTATCTCAACTTTATTATATTTTTGAGGTTTATACTTTGATTAACATAAGCACTTTTGAATTTCTCATCATGCATGTGTATGTGTGTGTGTGAGAGAGTGTGCAGGGTATAGGTTTTTGCTTTTTTAAAAAATTGTTTAATTGAGATATAATTCACATCCCATAAAATTCACTTGTTTTAAGTGCAAAATTCAATGGATTTTCGTACATTTTTAGGATTTTACAGGCGTCCCAGGTGGTGCTAGTGGTAAAGAACCTGCCTGCCAATGCAGGATACACAAGAGACACTCCATCCCTGGATTGGGAAGATCCCCTGGAGGAGGGCATGGCAACCCATTCCAGCACTCTTGCCTGGAGAATCCCATGGACAGAGGAGCCTGACGGGCTACAGTCCATAGGGTTGCAAAGAGTCAGACACAACAGAAAGGACTTAGCATGCACACAGGATTTTACCACCATCGGCCATGATTTAATTTAGCATTGCTATCACCCTAAAAAGATACCTCAAGTCTTTTTACAATCACTGGCCATTTACACCTCCAGTCTTAAAGAAGCACTCATCTACTTTGCCTTTTCTGGACATTCTGCATTTATGAAATCATACAATATGTGTCTTATTGTGTCTGGCTTCAAAATAAGGGTGAGATGAAATATAATTTTTGGACTTTCCTGGTGGCTCAGATGGTAAAGTGTCTGCCTATAATGCGGGAGACCCAGCTTCAATCCCTGGGTCGGGAAGATCTCCCGGAGAAGGAAATGGCAACCCACTCCAGTATTCATGCCTGGAAAATCCCATGGACGGAAGAGCCTGGTAGGTCCATGAGGTCACAAACAGTCGGACATGACTGAGTGACTTCATGAAAATACTGCTGAAACTGAGTTGTTTCAGCAATGACACTTCAGATAGTTTTCAAGGGCTTTATCAACTAATGCATCAAATGTCAAATTTGGATTGTAAAAGCTGGTTTAACGATGTCAGTGTATAAGGTTCAAATGTGTAGACTGCGCAAAAGTTAAAAATATGAGTATGTATTATATGATAATATTGGTAATTTAGGAAGTGCTGGTTTATTCAGATGGAGTTGAGATAAGTGAGTATTTGGGAAAAATTAGTCAAGATCATTGTCATATGTATACATACCAATTCATTCCAAACGGATTCAAGTTTTAAAGTAGAGATTACAGTTTAGGCTGTGGCCTCTAGGGTCAGATTATCTAGGTTGAATTCCAGTCTCTGCTACTCACCACGTGACTTTGAGCAAGTCACTTCATTTACTTGAGTCTTAGATTCTTCACTTATAAAATGAGTTATAAGATCAAGTGCCTCACAGGGTTTTTGTGATGAATGAAGACAAGCTCATACAAAGTTCTTGGAACAGGGTCTGGCAAACGGTTAAGTACCAGTAAAGTTAGTCCTTGAAATTGCTGCTGTTAATACAAGTGATTTTTGTAACCTCAGGAATGAGGGTAGAGGTTGGAGGGACTTTTCAAGCCAACCCCAAAGGTAGAACTTCCCATGGAAGAATACTACATATGCGAAGACACAGACATTTAATGAGTCAAAAAGCAAACAAAGGCTGACACCTTTAATCTCAAAGAGATCTTAAATATTACCAAGAAAAAACAAAAGTAAACTCCAATATAAAACTCAGTAAAAGAAAGAAACAGACAAATCACAAAAGAAGCAAAACAAATGGTTAATACATGTGCAAAAAGATGTTTATCTTCACTAGTATCATACAAAACACAAATCATGACATTCATTGTCTATTAGAGAATGATAAAATCAAAATAACAGATAAAAATCTGTGATATCTACACTTACTAAAATAGTAACTACAACAACTAGAAAAAGCAAAAGTTAAAACAGGTAAGAGGTTCCCTGACAATGTCAACAAAAATAAAGCAATGAGAACCAGAAGGCAATGAATACTTTTGAGAATACTCTGCAAGGAAAGTTTAATGAGCTCATTCATTCTTTTTTTTAAAAAAGTTGCTACCCACAAGACCGCAGGCATGGCACGTGCTAGAATTTGGGGGTAAGCAGAGGTGAGTGAGAGCCCCTGACTCCGTAGAGTTCCAGGCCACAGAAGTGCAAATAAAATACAACCTACAGTTAATCATGCAGACATGAACAGAACACAGCATACTAGAAAGTCTTAAACATATTTTTAGGCTTGCAAAGATAAAAAAGAGAAATGTAAAAAAAAATTTTTTTTCAATCTTGGCTGAGAAAAATATATGAAATGTGATTTTCTGAATACATTGGGAGGAGAATGAAAGATGTACTTTTTAGGCTGGAGTGTCTATTTTCCTGACGAGTCGTCTGTTCTCATTTTCCCATCTCATCTTGAGGGTTTCTAATTTCTTTAGGTTTTTTCCTCTTCACAATTATGAAGACAAAAACACTTACACTCCATTATCATAGCTTTCCATTTCCTTAGAAACTGGTTATTGGAGAGTAAGGGTGCAAGAGTGCTGCTGGGAGGAGGAGCTCTGGATGCCTGAAAAGCATCACTCAGATACTCCAGGACACAAAACAAGAGACCCCCAGCAATCCGAAAAACCTGCTCTGGGAGGGAAGTCTTCTCTGGACAGAAGGTTCAGTTTAGGACAGATTCTTTTTTCTTTCTTTTCTCCCTCTAGCACTTGCTCCCTCGTCCATCTGTCACAGCGGCAGAGTTCCCCAGCCATGAAGGAATCTGACCCCAAATTCTATTTTTGTCTTACTGATGCCTTATATTTAACATAAATAAATGTAAGCACTGCTCACGCAGGTTAGACTTTTCAAACTGGGTCACAAAGGATCTTAAATATCTGATGAGCTGTAGGAAAGTCAGTGAAAAACGGGAGGAGATAATTTTTGTCTGTGCCAGACTCTTCTACTGTTTCAAATTAAAGTGTCAGTTTAAACCCAAACACAACTTTTTGGGTTCCAACCTCATTCAATCCCAACTTGACCATCCGCTAGTTGGATAAGTTTGGGCAAATTCTTTAACATTTGTTTCTACTCTGTAGACTGAGGGCAATAGGATTTGCTAGGTTTTGATGATTATTAGAAATAATATATGTCCCTGACACTAGAAAGTTAACAAAACGTAGCTATTATATACCAACCACTCAGGCTTTCTAGTCATTCCTCAAACCTCTGACCTTTACCTTCATCTCAGTCAGTATCAGCAAATAACTTTGCTTCATGGAGAAGATAAGAGCTCCCACAAAGAAAATCTGGTCATCCTTACAGAGACACCTGTATATCTGTCCTCCTTTCTGCACTGAAAGATGTGCTCCTCATCCCAGCGAGTGGCATGGATACTCCACCCCATTAGGGCCTCTCAGAAACTCAGGTTATCCTCTCCAATGGATCCTACTTATCACTGTTTAAATATTTTCTATGAATATTTAAATAAATATCTCTCTTGTAAATATGATCGTCTCCCAACGATATTTTCTTGTCTGGTCGAACTTCCCTGAAGGGTTGTTTAGGCAACATGGATCCAATTCCTTACCTCCCACTTACTCTTCAACCTGCTTCTACCTGGCTTCTGCACCAGAGCTCCACCCAAACTGCTCTCAGGAGGTACCCTCCACGTAACTAAAGACAGTGGACATTTCTCCATCTTCGTCTTGACCTCTCAGAGGTGTCTGTCGTAAACGATCACTCCCCTCCCTTGGAAATCACTCACTTTCCCTGGATTCCACAACGTCAGATTCTCCAGCTTTTCTTTTTGACTCTACCTTCTCAGTTTTCTTTCACTTTCTACTCCACTGGACCTTTACTAGGCACTGCTTCCCTTTCACTCTAGCTCATCTAAGGTGATCCTTTCCCATGCCTTCAACATGCTCAGGCGAGCCCCACTGTTAAGTGTTTGTTTTTTTTTAATCTCTAGAATTTCTTTTGGTTCTTTCTTAGGATTTCCATGTTTCCGCTTACACTGCCCATCTGTTGTTGCATACTATTTTATCTATTAGAGCCTTTAGCATATTAATCACAGTTGTTTTAAATTTCTAATCTGATAATGCCAATATCCCTGTCATATCTGGGTCTGATGCTTGCTGTGTCTCCTCAAATTGTGTTTTGTAGCCTTTTGGTGTGCCTTTTTTCTTGACAGCTGGACATGAAAGTGAAAGTGTTAACGTCACTCAGTCACGTCTGACTCTGCGATGCCAGGCTCCTCTGTCCATGGGATTTTCCAGGCAAGGATACTGGAGTAGGTTGCCATTTCCTCCTCCAGGGGATCTTTCCGACCCAAGCAGCAAACCCAGGTCTCCCACATTGCAGACAGATTCTTTACTGTCAGAGCTACCAGGGAAGTTGGACATGATGTACTGGGTAACAAGAACTGCTGTGAACAGAATCTTTGGTAATGTGGTGCTGAGTTGTGGGGGAAGGGGAAGTGTACCCGAGTCCTGTGATTAGGTCTCACAGTCTTTTAAGGAGCCTGTGCCTCTGGACTGTGAACTTCACAAATGTTTTAAAGTTTCTTTTCTCTCCTTTAGGTGGCAGAAGACAGCTAAAGCTAACTGAAGTTGCTTCAGTTAGGCTCTGATACTCCTCCAGCAGGTTAGGCTCTGGTTCAACAGCAAGTGAAGTAGAACTAAAGAGCCTCTTGATGAAAGGGAAAGAGGAGAGTGAAAAAGTTGACTTAAAACTCAACATTCAGAAAACTAAGATCATGGCATCTGGTCCCACCACTTCATGGCAAATAGATGGGGAAACAATGGAAACAGTGAGAGACTTTATTTTGGGGGGCTCCAAAATCACTGCAGATGGTGACTGCAGCCACAAAATTAAAAGACACTTGTTCCTCGGAAGAAAAGCTATGACCAACCTAGATAGCATATTACAAGGCAGAGACATTACTTTGCCAAAAATGGTCCTTCTAGTCAAAGCTATGGTTTTTCCAGGAGTCATGTATGAATGTGAGAGTTGGACCATAAAGAAAGCTGAGAGCCGAAGAATTGACGCTTTTGAACTGTGGTGTTGGAGAAGACTCTTGAGAGTTCCTTGGACTGCAAGGAGATCCAACTAGTCCATCCTAAAGGAAATCAGTCCTGACTATTCATTGGAAGGACTGACGCTGAAGCTGAAACTCCAATACTTTGGCCACCTGCTATGAAGAACCGACTCACTGGAAAAGACCTTGACGCTGGGAAAGGTTGAAGGTAGAAGGAGAAGGGGACGAAAGAGGATGAGATGGTTGGATGGCATCACCGATGCAATGGACATGAGTTTGAGTAAACCCCAGGAGTTGGTGATGGACAGGAAAGCCTGGTGTGCTGCAGTCCGTGGGGTTGCAAAGAGTCAGACACGACTGAGCAATTGAACTGAACTGAAACAGTTCCTCCCACTGGCAGTCCTTGTTAAGAAGAACAGAGTACTCTGGTGCATTTCAAAATGGATCTTTTTCTTCTCTGCCTGCCAAAAGGAGGAAAGGATTTCTCTCTGATATTTACTGTGGAAACCTGACTGAGCTCCTGAGGTAAACCTCACAAAATTTTGCGGCTCCACTCTGATTGGGTTTCTCTGGAGCTTTTAATTCTCAGAGTTGTCTACACTGAGCCTCCAGCAATTCATCAGGTTTTCCTATCCTGACACTGGTTCTAGGGATGGTTTCCACTTATGAGTCTCTACTCCAGGGAACAGTTATTCTCTGTATTCACCTGGAGGTCTCTCCACTCTTGGTCTGCCCTGTGTCTTTCAGGCTGTCCTCACATGTCTTTCAGATTCTAAAACAGTTGCGGATTTTTCAGTCTGCTCAGCTTTTAACTTGTTGTCAGGATGGAGTGGCAGGCTCCAAGCTCCTCACGTGAAACCAGAAGATGAAAACATGTTCTTATTAAAGAACCATGGAACAGTTATAAAAGCTGGCCACATTTAAGGCTGCAAAGGAAGTCTCAGTAAATCCAAAACAATGATATTCTTCAGATCATGTTCTCAGAGCAAAATGCAATAAGATTGTAAATCAATGATAAAAAGCCAAACAAGCTCATAAATTTGGAAATTAAAAAGCATACTTCTAAATAATTCACCAGCCAAAACAGGGATTATAATGGGGACGAGAAGCTACTTAGAGTTGAATGACTCACAGGATGCAACAAAAAACATCAAAAAGTTAGAAAAAGCATAACAGGCTAACCACACCAAAAATGAAACGCAAAACAAAACACAAAAAGAAGAAAATGTAAAGTATCAGCAATAAAGACAAAAGGATTAACAATACAAAACCTGATTCTTTGAATGATTCTGACAAATTAATTCTTGACAAAGTTGATCAAGAAAAAGGAGGTAAAGAACAATGTCATCAGTGACAAAGAGGCCACATAATTACACCTATATTAAAAACTTTTAGAAATGTTAGAGAATACCAACTACCAATACCAAGAAATTAAAAAACTTAGTAAAACAGAAAATTATCTAGGATAATAAAATTATCAATGTTCACATCAAGAATAGATAACCATTAGGTCAGTCAAATTAATTACTTAAAACCCACCTCAAAAAGCCCCCTAAAACAGATAATCTGTTGGGTAAATTCTACCAAATCTTCAAAGAACTAATATTTTCTATTTTATACAAATTTTTTTAGAGAGTACGTTGTTTTTAAAAGCAACTTTCTCCAATTTGTTTTATGAAGCTAGTATAACCTTGATATGATAACTAGACATGGAGTGTACAAGACAGGAAAATTATAAGCCGACTGCTTTAGGAACACAGCTTCAAAAATGCTAAAGAAATCATAAGAAAGCAAAATACAAAAAAAAAAAAAACAAAATACACCGCAACAAAGTAGGGATGATTATCATCAGCATTCAAGGATAACTTAATTTTAGACAATATAACTTGTAATCCACTACAAAGCATGGTGGAAACGGAAAATAATATTATCATCATAATAGACTCAAAAAAAAAAGTTACTAAAATTTAACACTCATTCACGAAAACTCATCTTGCTTAGCAAACTATGAACCTTTAATATGATAAAAAGGTGTCTCCAAACACTCACTGAGAATGTCACGCTTAATGGTAAAATGTCAGAAACCTTCCCTTTAAGAAGACAACCTCTCTGCTCTCATTATTTCTATACAGTATTGTACTGAAATGGCCTGACAATGTTCTCATTAAGAAAAACAGCAACAGGTAGGACAAATAAATAGAATCAAAATTGTATACTGTTAAAAACAATTTTAAAGAGAATCTGCAAACCAATTTAACAATAAGTAAATACAAAAGTTTGCTGGGTATAAGATCACTATTCAAAAATCAACAGCATTTTTATTCACCACCCAAAAAATCTGTAATTTTAAAAGATGGCAACTTTTCAGAATGGCCTCAAAAACTATATTGTATTAACATACATGTAAAAAGGTTATAAAAAATTTTAAGGAGAACATTATTATTGAATGACAGAAAAAAAGAGCATCATTTATAAAACTATAATGCTAACCTAATTATCATCTTTTAACTCTTTGCACATCATCTTCTTTTACATAGTACTTAGCACCTCCTAATATTTGCATTTTTTAATTGTCTGTTTTCAGGCAATAAATATAGACCAGAATATAAAGCCCTCAAAGCTGTCACTTTTTCTGCTCTTATTCTCCGCTGTATAACAGCTTCTAGAACAGTGCTTAGCACAGAGTATGGCTCAACAAATACTTTTTCAATGAATTAATAAACATCAAAATCAATGGAGAAATAAATGGTCTATGGTTAAAAAAGGATCAATATTATAAATATGTTCATTTTAGTCAAATTAATATATAAATTCAAGGCTATTTAAATAAAAATGTCTACATTGTTTTTCATGAAACTGGGTAAGTTCAGTTCAGTTCAGTTCACTCAGTCGTGTCCGACTCTTTGCGACCCCATGAATCACAGCATGCCAGGCCTCCCTGTCCATCACCAACTCCCAGAGTTTACTCAAACTCATGCCCATCGAGTCGGTGATGCCATCCAGCCATCTCATCCTCTGTCGTCCCCTTCTCCTCCTGCCCCCAATCCCTCCCAGCATCAGGGTCTTTTCCAATGAGTCAACTCTTCGCATGAGGTGGCCAAAGTATTGGAGTTTCAGCTTCAGCATCAGTCCTTCCAATGAACACTCAGGACTTATCTCCTTTAGGATGGACTGGTTGGATCTCCTGGGTAACTGGGTAAACTGGCCCTTAAATTCTTAAGGAATAATGAAGGCCTAAAAGTAGCTGATCCATGTAAGAAAGAGAAGAGGATAGTTGAGAACAGAGTTGAGTGGGAGGAGACTTATACTGCTGGATTCAACAATTACTAAAATAATTACAGAAAATGACAAAATATAAATGATGGAACAGAAAAGAGTACCAAGAGAAAAACCAAAGTATATATGAGAACTTGTCATGTCAAAGAAAGAACAGATTATTCATAAATGGTGCTGGGACAATTCTGGTAAATTGATTCCAAAAAACGGCTCCAATTCCCTACCCTTCTCCATATATGCTTTGGGCTCCCAGGTGGCTCAGTGGGTAAAGAATCCACCTGCAGTTCAGGAGACTCAGGAGATGCAGGTTCTACCCCTGGGTCGGGAAGATCCCCTAGAGGATGAAATGGAAACCCACTCCAGTATTCTTGCCTGCAGAATCCCATGGAGAGAGGAGTCTGATGGGCTACAGTCCACAGGGTCACAAAGAGTTTGAACATGACTGAATCCACTGAGCATGCATGCACATGAGGTTGTAACGCCTCCCATAAGAAAGTGGTCTATTTCCCCATATCTTAAATCTGGGCACCTAGCAAATTGATTTGGCCAATAAAATGATGCTGAAGTGACTGTGTGTCAGTTTCAAATCCAGGCTTCGAAATGCCCCAGGTTTCCACTTTCTCTCCTACTCCTGAACCTCTGCCACAATAACAAGTCTAGAGAAGTGTGTGGAATATACCTAAGTACAGTTGTCTCAACAGAAGCCTGCTTTCATTCTCCGCTGTATGTGAAGTGCCTAGCCAAGGTTAGCAGACAAGAGACCCATGAGTGAGGCCCATTAAGCCCAACTCAGATCAGCAGAACAGCTAAGCTTGTGTGCAAAATAAATATGTCACTGAGGTTTTGTGGTTATGCAACATTACTGTGGCAATAGATAATGGGTATAGACATCCCTATGGAAAAAGGCAGACTTAGGTCTCTAACTCACACACTGCACACATAAAAACAAAATTTAGACAGAACAATTAATTGTAAAATTCAAGAAGTTTTAGAAGATAATTTAGGATGCTCTTTTTATGATGATGGGGTAAGAAAAGACTTCTTAAAGCAGAGTCTAAAACTGCAGACCATAAGGAATGATGAGAAAATTTTGAATGTATTAAAATTAAAAGCTTCTGAATGACAAAAAATGTAAGAAAGTTAAAAGTCAAGCTTTATCTTGACAGAAGTAACCTGTATAATTGAAAAATGACTTATAATCAGAAAGTAAAGAAATATCAACAATTAATGAACAAAAAAGTAACCCCAAGAGAAAAATGACCAAAGTATATGATCAGGAAAACCATAAGAAATCCTAATAATATATATATAAATTAATAAGATACAATTTACTACCAGTCAGATTGTCAAAATTAACCAATTAAGTTTAGGGAAACAGGTACAGACACTTAGGCTCATATATTTCTGGTGGGAGTATAAACTGGCATAAATACTTGCAATTTAGAAACACCTAATAAAATTGAATTATGTGTATACTCTAAGTCTGAGCAATTTTATTCCTACTAATGCCCTTAAGGGACATGCATATCAGATGCTCATCTCAGATTGTTTTTTTGTACTTTTTAGCATAAAGTACAAAACTATCCATCAGTCATAAGGAATGGTTAAGCAAGCTAATTTTTTCACAGAATGGAATCTAACTAACAAAGTAAATGATCTATATGTACAAGTATCAGTGTGGATAAACCTTGAGAAAATAATATTAAAAGAAAAAAAGCAAGTTACAAAAGGACATTAAATTGTGATGCTACTTGTGAAAAATTCCAACACACATGAAGCAATATTACATTTCGTTTATGGATACAATCACATGTATGAAAATAAAAATTTTCATGGAAAGGAGACCAACTTCAGTGGCTATCTCAGGGGACTGGGAGGACTTTGACTACGTCTGTACTGTTTTATATCTATAAAAATATTTAGAATGAAATATGACAAAATGTTATATGAGCATCTGTTACATTTTCTGCATTTTTCTGTATGTTAAAATGTTGAGAATAAAAGATGGATAAAAAAGAAAGTGGAAGGAATTAATGGTTCTGGTCATCTATCTCTCCTTCCTCTTCTCAATATCCACTTCCAGGGCAGAATAGCTTTAATAAAATTGTGCATTTTTTTCTTAGATGGATATAGTTGGTGAGAGATTAAATCATGGCTCCTCCTGGATTATGCCCAACTGGGTGACGTTCCTACCTAAGTGACTATTAGGAAAAGTAAAAGGAGTAGGTTTTGGGTCTCTGGTTATCCACTTATTTGAAAATTATTATATCAAGGGTTTACTTCTCACTTGCCTTGCTATCTCCAGGAGCCTCTCAGAGAAGCTGGGGTCTAATTATGACTGCTTCACGTGCATTACCTTGTTTAGGGAGACAAAGTTTAGTAATGCCAATAATTTAAAACTTCTTTAAAATTTAAAGCATTTTTATTATCAAGTATTGAAGACCAGTGTACACCTAGTATTATTTTTGTCTTATGCTATATTTGTATCCTGTGTACTGTATTGTATCCTGTATGCTGTATTTGTCTTATGTATCCTGTATTTCCAAACAACCAGACATTGGCTCCCTTTTCCTAATCTCCAAATCTAAGACAATACCAATACAGTCCTTGACAATTTCCCCTAGACACCATACAATCTCCTCCACATAACAGCCTGAGGGTTACTTTTAAAATGAAGATAGATTCATGTCACTCTCTTCCTAAGATTCCTTCAGTAGGTTTCCACTGTTTCGGGAAGAATATCCCAAATGTTTCACATGGCTTGTTTTCCCATAGTGAAGTGCTCTCCCAGAACTTCTATGACCTTTTTGCCACACTTCAGCCTCAGCATAAACACTGCTTCTTTGGGGAAACTTTCCCTGACCCCTCAGACCAAGTTCTGCTCCATTGTTACAGGTTATTGGGGCACCTGGCATTTTTTCCTGTGCCAATTCTCACAATTTTAATTAAATAGTAATAACCCTAACCCTAACCTCCCTGCCTAGTTGAAACACCGTGAAGACAGAAACCCTAGGACATAGCAGCACAGAACCTGGCATGTAGTAATTACTCAACATGGACCAGCAGAACGCACAAATGCACATGTTTTTAACATTAAAACTAGGGGAAAAGTGAAGTAAAAATAACTGTTCTCAAAGTAACAGAATCTGCATGTGGACCGTCAATTATTGGTGATCACAATTACATTTTAATTGGATCTGCCGTTAAAGAGGTGACAACTGTCTGTAAAGGACTCACTTTATAAGGTTCCAGAAGTGGTTTTTCTTGTTATCTCAAATGCTCTCAAGACAGAGGTTTAAGTGATTGGATCACAAGGGGAAAGGATCATTAGTCGTGTATGGAGGGATAAAGGGCAACAGGGCAGTCTCTGCTACTTCTTCCCTCCCTGGGGCTGCATTACAAAGAGTCAAGTCAGGCTGGGACTAGGAGGAAAGAGCAGAGAGGCAAAGCCCCCACACCAGGCTCAGGTGTCCTAGGCACAGCCTGGATGCTAACTGCTCAGATTGACAACACTGAAATACACAAGGAGCCATTTCTCCCAAGGGAAGATCTGGATACTGAGTGTCAGAATTTCAAAGAAAGCATTAAGATTAAATTTCAAGAACTGGAGAGGCGACTCAAGTTTGAAGATGCAGATGGTAGACACATTAAACATTCAGTTTTTCTCTCTGTGCTAAAATTGCAAGTAGGACCCAGACAATTAGCCTCAGAATTGCTTCTTCCATCCATTGACGGGCTCATTACCATTTGTTGACTTGAACCTCAGTGACAAATCTCAGTTCCTAGACAGGCTCAAGCACATCATCAGTTATTTCAGCCTAGACCTGAGACAGTTAGTGAGCTTAAGAGAAACTATCAGCCATTGGAATGATTGAGGTTTGATCCCCAAATGAAATCCAAGGAAAAGGCTTGCTTGTGAGCAAATAAATTAAAATAAGGGCTGATTCATGGCCTCCAATTTGTACAGGGCCCTGGGCCAAGCTCACCACGGCAAATACAAGTCAAAAAGGAAAGGAATGGCTTCCCAAGGAATCCTGAAATAACTGGTGAGAGAAAACACAGGATGAGAAACATAACTGTGGACTAGTGATGAGAATCTGGAACTCCAATTCAAGCTCCAAGTGATACTGGATAAGTTCCACTTAAACTTGATAGGGCCCCTCTCTTCTATGTATCATTTGACCTAATGATCTCTAAGGTCAATCCCACCAACTAGCTTCTCCCTATTCTTTAACTCATTAACACCAATATAAGAGGTATCCCAAGCAGTGGCCGAAAATCTAGTCAATTGTCTAATAGATGGATCAGAAAAAAACTGCAGAAGTCTGTGGAAGAAACTGGGATAATCTATGTTGGCTGGATGTTTCTATTCCTTTGGCTAAGGGAAGGCAGGGGAAAATCTCAAGGAAAGGTGGGATCTGAGTTGAGGCCAGAAAGATTGACAGAAGGGATAGGAGAGGAAGCGTAAAAGGTAACACTAACATGGCACTTCTCCAACATTTTATATCGTGGCAAATGTACAAAGCCCTATCTGCAGTTCACACTGGGGTAAATCAGTTAGGTGAAAAGGTTAGACCGGAGGCCCCTAAGAGGGGCCCACCTGGCTCCCCAGAAAGCAGAGGGAAAAATCAGCACCCCTCAGATCAAGGGTACCTAAAGAGAGCTCCTGCATCCCAGAGATGTGCAAATATGGTACCCTATCTTCAAGTAGGGTAAGGAAATAAAATAGCTTCTCTTTATTCATTATTTTAAAAATAAAATCTGTTCAATCTTTTTTTTTTCTTTTCATTCTTAATATAAGGATGGACACAGGCCACCTCACTCAGTCTTGATCAAAAATGTTTGAAATTTAGATATTTATTTACTGTTATTAGTGATTAACCATACTTGGTCAAATATTGTTATTTGAAATATTTGCTAATGCAGTATAAAGCCATTATAACAAGACAGTTAAAATATTTCAGGGACTTTCCTAGCAGTCTATTGGTTAAGACTTCACCTCCCAATGCAGGGGGCGGGGTGGGGGGGGTGTGGGTTCAATCTCTCCTCAGGGAGCTAAGATCCTACATGCCTCGTGGTCAAAAAACCAAAACAAACAGAAGCAATATTGTAACAAATTCAATAAAGACTTAAAAAATGGTCCACATCATCAAATACACATATATATAATGTTTCATCTTTGTCTAATTAAATTGTTCATGTATGCTTCAATATATTAAAATTAGTAAAACAGTACATAAATATACTTGCAAAATAATAAAATGTAAATACACTGGCAATGCAGACACCATTTTTTTTTCTTTTTACTAATAGAAGTACACTGTATCTGTTTGGGTCCAAACAAAAAATAGAAACCAGTAATTGAGATGGGGTGAGTTTAATATGAAGAATTACTAACAGAGGCTTGAGTAATGAGGCACTAGCTAGCAAGAAATGACCAGATATCTAAGGAACGGAGGAACAGCAGATACAAAGAGCAACCATTTCCCCCTGGGCTGAGATGGACCCAAGGACAGGATCCTCCCTGCTTCTGAGGCGAGGTCCCAGACCCTGTAGGAGAGGACAGAGCTGTCACTCACTGAATGAGAAGTCTTCAAGGTCCTGCACTCGCAGAACTTACTGGAAATCCACCCTCTGGAACTTGCCAGAAATCTGCCATCTAGATGCCAGAAAGAGCTCTTCAGGGGAAGGTGTCTCAGCATAGACACTCTGCTACTAAACCACCTGAGGGAAGCTGCTGGTGAGGGCTGCAGACTGCTGTGCAATGCAGAGGCCAAGCCCTGAAGGGGCCACCTGTGTTGTGGAGCAGAAGCCCCCACTGCAAGGGCAGGGCTCTAGGTAAGCTGCCGGAGTTGTAGGAACTGGGTGCTGGAGAAGCTGGTTCTCTGTAGGAGCCCTTGAGGACAGGATACCAGACCTAAGAAGAAAAGGCCCTTCTTCCCGCATTGTCTCTCTAGCGCCCTCTACTGACAGCTTAACATGGTGCCACATGGAAAGGAAACCTATTTAAGAGGTCCCAATGCTTATTTTTCGGAGAAGGCAATGGCAACCCACTCCGGTACTCTTGCCTGGAAAATCCCATGGACGGAGGGGCCTGGTAGGCTGCAGTCCATGGGGTCACGAAGAGTCGGACATGACTGAATGACTTCACTTTCGCTTTTCACTTTCATGCATTGGAGAAGGAAATGGCAACCCACTCTGGTGTTCTTGCCTGGAGAATCCCAGGGACAGGGGAGCCTGGTGGGCTGCCGTCTATGGGGTCGCACAGTCGGACACGACTGAAGCGACTTAGCAGCAGCAGCAGCAATGCTTATTTTTCCAGAGCATGTAATGAAGATGACATTTGGACCTCAGATGAAATATATTTATAATTGGCACATGTAGTATAAAACAGATTGGGGCATACAGCCCCAACATATATATATATTTACTCACTTAAAACTTACATATAACTAGAACATTCTAATTATATACAATAAACATAGGTCAAAAAAAGAGAATGACAGAGATGAGATAATATTATCAGAAGATCTAATGTTTTATTTTTATACCTCAAGGTTTATTTCCTGGAAAACACATTCACAAGTGAATCACCACCTGCTCACCCATCAGCAGGCTCTGACATAGAGAGATTGGTCATTCTTTATTTTTTAATCCTTTCTCCTCACTCTCAGGCCTGACAGTTAGATTCTTGGTGATGTCTGTAACACAGGCAGAATCTTCCCAGCCCCGAGTATTCAAATACCAGCATAGCTTTCAAGTAAGCCCGCTGTTTGTCTGAGGATACTTTGCTTAATAGAGCGGCCAAATGTTGACAAAACATAGCTTAGCCTCATCTCAAGTTTCTACTTCCATCTTTAGAATCGATGAGGATTCTGGAAAGTGCATCATTAATCCCATTACATCATCTTATTGAAGGCACTGGTGTGGTGTTTACAAAAGGAAATGTTTTCTTTCCCCATAAAATCAATGATGACAGGCTAAGACTCCAGGCTGGGAACAAGCTCCAGTCCACATGCAGCTCCCACATTAGGGGCCAATATCTCAGGAGCTGCTCCAAAAACTAGGCCAGCATCACTGCTACATCGTGCATTTGGGGACTGCCATCACCCAGGCTGCCCAAAGCCTCAGGGCCCTCTTGCAATGACTGCGGGATCTTGACCCAGGCTAGTCACATTGCTGGCCAATTAGCACAGATGGCAGACTTTAGAAAATGTAACCAGTGCCCCAGATGACACATGGTTAATAGTTCTTTGGTACCGAAGATCTTACAAACTACTGAGCTGTTAGTTCCTTTCCCCACCAAAGCTCACCAGAGTCAACTGATAAGAAACAGGCAATATATACCATGTTGTTTCAAGGTGCAAAAAACATAATTCAAAATCATTTTTTAAATTGTAGCTCTATGGAAGCAGAACTTCTTTAAGGTGGCCCCTTTGATCTGGGTATTTGTAAGACAGCAGCAGAGTATTATAAACATTACTGCTTTTATTACCAAGTTGACACTTACCCCACCCCTCTGACCCTATTCGATAAGTGACTGCCACTCACAAAGAGGATGAAGATTAACAATGGGGTCAGAGTCAGGAATCTGCTAAAACAATTATTTTATACATTGTTTTAAAAAGTCTATTAAAGCTGGAGTTTGTTTGTTTTTGGGTTAGTGTCAAAATGCATGTAGCATTGCTTTTCTCCCTCTTGCCCCATCCTCTAATTTTCTGGAAAAATCACGCTCTTAGGTTGAAAGCTGGTAGTGGCAGCAACAGCAGAGCCAGTCATGAAAGGAGTGGTTGGGGAGTGGCCTTGAGAATAAGGAAGATGAAGGGGAGTCAGTCGGAGCCATGGGACTGCATCTGGGGGGGATGTGTTTATGAGGGAGACGAGGCCTGCAGGCCAGACCAGTGCATGTGGGCAACTTAGGCAGGAGTCAACGCTGGCTGTCCTTCAAACTGGTATTGCTTAAATATCTGCTCAGTGTTAACTGGAAGAGACATTGACTGTTCTGATGGCGAGAGAAAGAAGGTTGTTGGAGGTAGTGTGGGTCTTCCCTCTATCATCTGAACAGTCAAGCCTGAAGTCTGCAGGTAACAGGACTGACATCTTCAGGAGATAGGTTATGGAGTGTTCCCTGAAACCTGAGCTATTTGGGAATGTCACTGCTCTCCCTCAGGGACTTATTAAAGTATTATTTCCAACTATATGCAATATTCTCTTCAAGAGAAATACTGATTAATAGTTTCCTCCCACCTCAGTGCTTTGGCATCGTTTATTGATTAGTTCTCTGGACAACTGTCTGGCCAGCCTGTCCCTTTTTCAGGCTGTGATGTATCAGAGCACGGTGGCTAGGTTCCAGAGGCAGGAGAGACTCACGCGGGGGAGGGGATCTCAGATGAAAACACCAGAACTACTAGTGGCTCTCATTAAGTGTGCTGGACACATATCATGATACAAACACATTTTTACTCTGGAGTTGGTGAAGGCATTGTTCAAAGCATATTTTTATACTAGGACAGATATTCTGAAGTGTGGTAAAATGAAATAAGCATTAAGTTTCACAACACGGGCTCTAAATAGGTTTACATACAAACCTTGTTCCACCTTTTATTACTTGTGTGACCTTAGGCAATTAATGAACCCCTCTATACTTCAGTTTCCTCTTCTGTAAAATGGGCATGATACCTATACCCCTTTTGCGAAAATTAATTGGGAAACATATAAAAGCATTGAACCCAGGGTCTGACATCTAGGAGGCGTGCATTACCCTTGAGTCCCTTCTTCCTCCCATGGAAACTTGCTGGGATGCCAGTCCCACGTGGGCACTCAGAGTCTAAAGGGTTCAACCACCCTGCAGCTGTTCCTTGACTTCACTGATGATTTGCAAAAAAGAAAATTCTTTTTTGATTAAGATTCTTGTCTGGTTTTGTATTTCCAATGGGTGTACTCAGTGTCCAGGACAGAACCTTGCACAGAGATAGTGACAGAAGTGAGAAATAGGGGAAGAGAGTGAAATAAAAGGGGTGAAGTGTGTTAGTACAGGTGTTGGTGGGCTCTCCAGACCTCACTGCCTGGGCCTCCTCTGAAACAAAGAGGAGCCATCCTCCGAGATACAGTCCCTGTGCCCAGCAGGAGACAGCTCTGGGTGCTCAGGTCTGGGCTCTCCTCTGCTGCCTCCAAGTCTTTTACATATCCCAGCATGAGCTTTTATTTTTCTGAATATTTTTCAAGTTGTGGTAAAATAAATGTTACATAAAATTTGCTACTTTAACTATCTGTAAGTGTACAATTCAATAGCACTAAGTACATTCACAATGATGTGTGACCATCACCACTATGCATCCCCAGTACTTCTGCATTATCCTAGCCACTATCCATTTACCAATGATCCCCCACTTCCCCCTTTCCCAGCCCCTAGCAACCCTGAGAAGTTTTTAACCCCACTGTGAAGAGAGTAACTGGTGGTAACAGGAGGCAGGGACCCACTTGAAACTTCTATTCCAAATTCACTTCTGAATTTTGTGGCTTGACACTTCTCCAAAGATGTGGGGAGCTCAAACACGTCAGGGTATGTGGTCCCTTTGCCTGGCCATGGCCATGTCGTCATCTCAGTTGGTGGAGTTCAGCTTCTATCTTTTTCTCCAGGACCAGCCAAACTGACCTCTGATACTTTTCTATAACTGCTACCATTGAGAAAGACACAGACTAGGGTCAGGACCAGACCTGATGCCCACACCTGGTGTGAAATCTGAGAGACAGCCAAAGAAAAGGCCATTTTTCAAAAAGACCAGCTCAATTCCTAAAAACCACCCATCCACAATCTGAAAATATAGAAGGATTCTCTTCTGCACAAAAAAGGAAAAAAAAAAAGCAGAGCAGGTTTGATGGTTCTTCTATCTGGAAAGGATTAAATGCTAAAAATAGCTCAAGGTATTGAGAATGCTGAGGCAGTGCGCAGCTCATGAAGCAGAGGGCAGTAAAATCTGGTATTAACGCTAACAAGAGAGGAGTTCTTACAAGAGACTTGGATCTGTGAGTCACTGGACCCTCCCCCACTAAATGTAAAAGCAAGATTCTTTAATAACAGTTGGATTATGGACCTTACTGTCCAGCCCAGTGTGTTAAGAAAGTAATAAATGCCCACTAAGGGTCCAAAACTGACTTGAAATGGAGGAAATGAAGTATGGATTAAATTCTCTATGCCTCCCTGTTTTGGGTGAAGCCACGCTGACGGCCAGGTAACATTTGCAGGGCCATCTGGTGACATTTCTTTTTGGGAACAGATTGATAGGGACTGGGAGGGTGATGAGGTTGATGAAGAGGCCAACACAAGACTCTCAGGTGGACTCCTGGAGCCCATGCATGTCTCTGAAGGGGAAATTGCCTATTTTTTTCTGTAAGAGTGTGTTCAAACTATAGTTATTATGCAGCGCATGACCTGATTGGGGGGCTCCTTCTATGCTGAAAGTGTGCCTTTTCATTTTGAAAGAATCTAGAATACGAAACCCAGGCATTAAGGAAGGTCCCTTATCAGTGAATTTTCTCTCTTTCCTCGCACCTCACTCTTCCAGGGTGAGAAGGGAATAAACAGAGCTAGAGACGAGTTGCTGCTTCTTAGAACTGGCTTCCTACTCTGATGCCACAGACACAAGCCTCTGCCAGCTTGTGGCTTCTTCCTTCCATTTCTACAGGCATCCCAGCACCTAGCATTGAGCCTGACTTGCAATGTCTGTTGAAAGATAAGTGCTTCACTGGGACTTGCCCATCCCTGCATGCCCTCTTTCACTGAGCTGCTGATCTCTGTCTCAATATGGCAGAACCCCAACATTTCTTCTGTTCAGCTTCCCATCCCCTCAACAAGCTGCTCTCCATATCCTGTTGTGAATAACTAGTGAGACACTTCCCTCCAGACTTAAGTGGAAGCATCGCCTATCTGCAAATGTCCTTATTCCCCAGGGCAGCAGCATCCTCTGCTGAAGAGACACTGGTCCCAAGATCCCTAAAGCTGCATATGAGACTTGCCCCAGCACTGGTCCTCCAAGTGTTACCCTGCTTTAAACTGAATGTTTTCATAAGACTATCTGAAAATAGGATTGGCTAACTGGTCAGTGCCAGCTTCTCTTTCAGATGAAATGACTGAGACCTTTTGACCTCCAAAACAGAAGCAGCCAGACAAGCTTCCTCTTAAGGTTGCACATGGAATGAGTGTTTACCCAGGGCTGCCTGGCTGCCAGAGAAACCCTGACCAGCTATTGAGGGACAAGGGCCCACCACCCGCAGGGAGGGTCCTCTGAGAAGACACAGCTGTGCATTCTGCTTCTTCCCTTACACAAAGAAAAGCAAAGAAGTGGGCCAAATCATGTCAGAAACATATAAAAGCTGCAGTGAAGAGCCATAGACAGAGGCAATACAGAACAGCCATATCCAAATGTTTACAGTGCCTGTCTATGCGCAGGGGAATCACAAGTGTCTTTGTACTCAGGATTATCCAACCTTCTGTTTTTACTCAAGTTTTATTGATAATAAAGGGAAGAGACAACAAATTTATTTCTGAAAAGTAAAATACCTTTAAAAAAAAATACTTCTATTGATAAAATCATCAATAACCTCAGATATGCAGATGATACCACCCTTATGGCAGAAAGTGAAGAAGAACTAAAGAGCCTCTTGATGAAAGTGAAAGAGAGTGAAAAAGTTGGCTTAAAACTCAACATTCAGAAAACTAAGATCATGGCATCCAGTCCCATCACTTCATGGCAAATAGATGGGGAAACAATGGAAACAGTTGAGAGACTTTATTTTCTTGGGCTCCAAAATCACTGCAGATAGTGGCTGCAGCCATGAAATTAAAAGATGCTTGCTCTTTGGAAGAAAAGCTATGACCAACCTAGACAGCACATTAAAAAAGCAGAGACATTACTTTGCCAACAAAGGTCTGTCTAGTCAAAGCTATGGCTTTTCCAGTAGTCCTGTATGGACATGAGAGTTGGACTATAAAGAAAGCTGAAAGCCGAAGAATTGATGCTTTTGAACTGTGGTGTTGGAGAAGACTCTTGAGAGTCCCTTGGACTGCAAGGAGAGCCAGCCAGTCCATCTTAAAGGAAATTAGTCCCAAATATTCATTAGAAGACTGATGCTGAAGTTGAAACTCCAATACTTCGGCCACCTGATGGGAAGAACTGACTCATTGGAAAAGACCCTTATGCTGGGAAAGATTGAAGGCAGGAGAAGGGGACGACAGAGGGTGAGATGGTTGGAGGGCATCACTGACTCTATGGACATGTGTTTGAGCAAGCTCTGGGAGTTAGTGATAGACAGGGAAGCCTGGAGTGCTGTGGTCCATGCGGTTGCAAAGAGTTGAACACAACTGAGCGACTGAACTGAACTGAGGCTGTGTCAACAAGTTTATACTCTGTAGTTGGTGTAAAAGCAATCAGACCAGTACACCCCAAAGGATCACCAGCTTCCTAGAGGAAGGGGCCCTTTCACACTCACACTCAGCACACAGTTCATGTCATGCTTCATGGAGAAGACGTGTCAGCAGATGGGGCTACCTGAAGCTTCCTGCTTGTGTGGGGCCTCGCCTTCCCACTTGTGATGGTTGGAGGCTGACCCACCAATTCTGTTCTGGACTGCTTTCACTCTTACCTTCCCGCGGGCTCCCGGGCTCGGGGTGCCCTCTACTGCTCACACTCTTTTTCCTGCATCTTTAAGTTTCCCTACTTGACTAGCTATTCAGTCTACTCCACTCTGGCTTCTGTCCTGGCTGCTGACTCCACTAAGCAGAGTCACCAAAGACCTTCACGTTGCACAATCCAATGGATTTGTTCAGGCCTTTGTTGATTGACATCAGTGTAGCTGTTGACCACCTGACCACTCACAGTTCCTTGAAACATGCTTCCAGGGACTTCTACAATACAGTATCAGTTTTCCTTTTACCTCTTTGGCTGTCCCACTTCAAGTTACTTTAAAGTCTAAGGAACTTGTCCCATGTTCTTTGCATTCTTCACTATAGATTCTCTGTTAAGTAACTTCATCAACCTCTATGATTCAAATACCATAAACAATATATGTAGACAATTTATAAATTCATATTTCCAACTTATACTCCGCTTCTGAGTTCCAGCTTTGTATATCTGTATATACAACTGCTTTTTGTTTTTTTTTCTTGAATATTTCACCGGAAGTGCAAACTCAGTATGTTAAAAATGGTCTTACCAACATAAAAAAAAACAAAAAACCTCAACCTATTCTCCATCTATTGCTTCCTATTTCAGTAAATACTAACACCTTCCTTGAGGTTGCTCATGCTGGGAACCAAAAAATCATCTTTGACTATTTCCATTTTTAAAGTCTATGACAAAATTAGACAGTATGTTAAAAAGCAAAGACATCACCTTGCTGACAAAGGTCCATATATTCAAAGCTATGGTCCTTCCAGCTGTCATGTATGGATGTGAGAGCTAAACAGTAAAAAAGGCAGAGTGCCAAAGAATTTATGCATTCAAACTGTGGTGTTGGAGACGACTCTTGAGGGTCCCTTGGACAGCAAGGAAATCAAATCAGTCAATCTTAAAGGAAATCAACCCTGAATACTCTTTGGAAGGAATGATGCTGAAGTTGAAGCTCCAATACTTTGGCCACCTGATTCAAACAGCTGACTCACTGGAAAAGACCCCCATGCTGGGAAAGACTGAAGTCAGAAGGAGAAGAGGGCAACAAAGAATGAGATGGTTGGATGGCATCACCGATTCAATGGACATGAACTTGGGCAAACTCCAGGAGACGGTGAGGGACAGGGAAGCCTGGTGTGCTGCAGCCCACGGGGTCATGAAGAGTGAGACATGACTTGGTGACTGAACAACATCATCATTTCTTTAAGTCTCACAGAAAATTAATCACTTCTGACAATGATGGGAAAACAGTAAATGAATTTACCCTCAAATTTTAAACAAGTAAAAATCTGGACAAAGTACACGAAATGACGGGTTACAAGACACTGGACACCAACCAGTGAAGATAAGTGATACTTGAAAAACAAGAAACAAACAAGGGGGTCTTATGATTGCCCCAACTCACCCCCTGGAAAGATACAACACAGAGGTGGAAACCCAGGAAGAGCCCAGTGGGAGCCTGAGTTGAGAAAATGGACTTGGGGGTCTGGAAAGTCCACTGCAGCTACAGTTTATAGGGCACAGTACCAGGGAGGAGAAAGATGAACACTGAGAGAGCTGCCGATATCTGTACTACAAAATGTTGCTGAAATAAATTTAAGAAGATGTATTAAATGGAGAGATATATACTGTGACTGGGAAGACTCAATATATATTTTTAAGATGTGTATTCTTTCCAAATCGATCTTATGCAACCCTAATCAAGCTTCCAACAGTGTGTTGTGCTTATGTGTGTAAATTGATAAGCTGATCATAAATTCATATGGAAATTTGAAGGACCTAGAAAAACCAAAACCACTTTGCAAAAAGTAGGACAAAGTTGGAACACCGACATTACCTGATTTTAGGACTTAAAATAAATCTACAATAATCAAGACACTGTGGTATGGGAGTAAAGATAGACAAATAGAGCACTGGAAAAGAAGAGAGTCTAGAAATAGACCTGTATATATGATCAATCAATTGTCTTCAAAAGTGCAAAAGACAGTTACATAGATAAA
The DNA here is from genome assembly GCF_910594005.1 of Cervus elaphus. NCBI lineage: Eukaryota > Metazoa > Chordata > Mammalia > Artiodactyla > Cervidae > Cervus > Cervus elaphus. Next base: position 58,389,992 of record NC_057815.1, read on the forward strand.
CTATAGTTTTTACAACAATGGTGCTGGAATAATTGGATACTGTATGCAAAAAAATCTAACCCTCCAATCCATGTCTCACACTACATATTAAAATAAATAAAAATGGTTCATAGTCAATAAGAGTTCAATGTAAGAGTTAAAAGTATAAAACTTCTAAAAGAAAACCATATAAGATCCTACTGTATGAATTTGGATGAGACAAAGATTTCTTTGATATGTCACTAAATGCACTCTGTAAAAGGTTAAACTGACAAAATGGACTTGAGCAAATTTAAGAAATTCTTCCTTTCAAGAGACAATGTTAAGAGAATGGAAATACAAACCACAGTTTGGGAGAAAATATTTGCACATGATATATTAGGATAAATAATTGGCATCTGAAATATAGAAAGAACACTTACGACTCAATAATAAGAAAGCAAACAACCAAGTTCAAAATTGGACAAAAGATTTGAATAGACACTTCAACAACAAACATAAACAGATGGTAGATAAGCACATGAAAAGATGCTCAGCATAATAAGTCGTCAGGGAAATGCAAATTAAACCACAATGAGATTCCATTTTATACTCCTTAGAATGTCTAAAATTAAAGACTGACCTTGCCAAGTGTTGGTGAGAATGTAGGGCAACAAAAACTTTGATCATCATTGGTGTGGGTGTAAAATGGTATAACCAATTTGGTAAAATAAACAGTTTGGCAGTTTCTTTAAAAGGTAAAGATATACCTACCACAAGGCCCAGCCATTCTACTCCTAGGAAATAATGCAGGAAAAATGAACATATATGCCCATACAAAGAGCATGAATGCTGATAGGAGGTTTATCTGTAATAGTCCCAAACTGAAAAAACCCCAAATACTTCAATAATAATAATCCAAATGAGCAACAGATAAACAAATAGTGGTGTGTGTTATTACACACACACATGCACTGGAGTAGTAATTTGCAACAAAGGATTGAATTATTAATACAACAACATGGATGAATCTCAAAGTAATTATTCTGATTGGGAAAAAAATCTAAACAAAACAAAGAACATATTGTACGGTTCTTTATGTATACAAAATTCTAGAAAAATCCCAACTAATCTATACTGACGAAATCCAGACCAACGGTTCTCTGGGGACTGGAGAATGGATGGTGGGGAGGGGAGGTAAGAAGGAGATACAAAACGGCATAAGATGAGTTTTAAGGGTGATAAAAATATTCAATATTTTGATTATGGTGATGTTTTCATCAATATATATGTATGTGAATACATATATCAAACTGTACAAACTGTGTACCCTAAACATAAAATTTATTGTCTACCAATTATTCTTCAATAAAACAAAAAAAAATCTGGAATTTGCTACTTTTTTCCTGTTACCACCATCCTGGTGAGAAAAACCATCACTCCTTCTGGCTTTCTACAATAGCCTGACTCTTTCCTCACTGTCCCCTCTTCTCCACTCTCTGCACTGGAGCCTGAGTGATCTTTTAAGATCATAAATCTATATGTGGCACTGCTCAAAATCCTTCAAAAATTACTCAGAAAATCAAGACCCAAAGATTTATTTTGCTGTAAGACTCTATTTAATCTTGCTCGTGTCTGAGTTCTGGTCCATTTTCCATCTTGTTTCCCCCTTTTAACCAGACTGTGCTTTCTGCTTCTGCAACTTGCCCAAACTGTTTCTGTCTCAGGACCTCTACACATGCCAATTCCTTTTGTCTGGAACTCTGCCCTCCTCCAGGTCAACACCTAACTTTCCTTTGGCCTCAGCTTCAGTATTATCTCCTCCAAGCATCCTTCTTTGATGCAGCAGGCTAGGTTAGGTCTTGAAAGTAGTACTCGCCTATGTCTTCTTCCCAGTACCAATCACACATGTAAATAATTATCTGTGAGAATTTTTGTTTCCTATCTGTCCCCTTTTCCTACATCTCTCAGGCTTTAAACTCTAAGAGAGCAGGGATCATATGTACTCAGTGCCTAGCATGTTACCTGGCACATAGTGGGTATCCAAAAACACTTGCTGAATAAATAATAGAGACAGACCTGGAACTCACTCTTAACTGAACCCACTCCATAACTTCCAGATTAGATTTTTTCAAACTCACTCAAGCAATAGTCATCCTTTTATATCTGACAGTCAAGTAGCCTTTTCCTATAGCTACGTAGGTATTGAATTGGTAAGAATTAAGAAAGGTAATAGAAAAAAAGGACACTAGAAAAAGAAAGAGAAAGGTAATAGGATGGAACCTTAAAATCGAAGTATTAGATTTATAAAAGAATGGTTAGCAATGTTTAAGACAACTGACCTGATAGATCAACTGGGATTTTAAAAAATCAGTCCTGATCATGTTGATGAAACAATTATCCTGGAAGTTATACCTCAAGATAGTACAAAGCTAGTTAACATGACAGTTAAAAGCCAAAGTCAGATGGAGATGAGGCTAGATGGGCAGGACCTCAAAGGAAGTGAAGTCAGGGCTCCTTGGTAAAAGCTGACCATTGATCCAGCGCTACCATGCTTTTAGCAGAGCAGTGGCCTAGATTCTCAGTGTAGCTGTGCGTGTGCGGCTGGGAGGATAAAGATTGCAAACATGGCCATTTTCCAAAACAGCTTCCTAAGAAACAGCCTACCTTACCCTCTCTTCCCCTCCCCACTATGTTTATAGACTCCCCTTAATTAGAGCATTTCAGCATGGAAGCATAATCCAATCTGAAAGAAAATTTCCCTTGAGAGCCATCTGTCAGAATTAGACTACACTTAGCTACTGGACAGTAAGGCTGTATTGTAAATACCACAGATGACTTCGATTCTCCAAAGGCTCAAAACTCATTTTCCAAGCAAGCAAATGCCAATCCATGGGACAAAGCTTTTTGTCAGGGAACTGGCTTGCTATTTTGGACAATAATGCTTCCACAGGTAGAAGACCATTAACAGTGGTCCACGGACATTCTACCTGACTGGTCTTACCTTTTTTCAAAAATTAAATTGCTGTCCTTGACAACTCTATTAAGTTCTCCTTCAGGTTTGTGGATCTTTTTCATTGAACTGTGTTGTCCCCATGTTTTCAGTCAGGGAGATATCTGACTGTGTAAGGGGGACCAAGTGGAACACACCCCAGCTCCTGCAAAGCCAGCCTCCCTCTCAGGAGCATCCAGCTGGCCATGCAGATACCTGCCTTTGGTACCCACACCAAGGCAGCAAGCAGAATCTTGGCTGGGAAAGGAGTACAGAGGGTAGGGGTAGTGAGGGAGGAAGAGCGTCCTTTCTCCCTGTCATCATTTCCCTCCACCTCAGAGGTCACATGAGTCAATGTTTCCCCTGTGTCTCTGTAACCCCTTTTCCTATTATTCTATCACACTGCAGTAGACACCACTGAATCTTGCCTAGATCCCCATTACCAGCCCAGTGCACCCAATCCTTAGCTACTGTGAGTATTGGTTGTCCACGGCTCACAGCTGCATCCTTCTTAAAGGAATCCTCCTCAGTTGATGGGAGCCACCTTAAAATGACTGGCAAGTTACTCTCTTGCCTGCAGCCAATGACAAAGTAGTATAGGGTTAAAAGGCAGCTCCCTTGTCTCAGGAGGGATACCTCTGTGGTGGTGCCTTTCATGTTCCATAGCTCCCTGTGGGATCAGGCTCAGGACAGGCTTTAGTGGAACCCCTCTCTTTTCCTTTCCTGTTCCCCTTACCTCCTTACAGAATAGCAGTCCCTCAATAAATCACTGAACAAGAATCCTCTCAGCCTCTGCTTCCACAGAATCACACTAAAGACACACACACTATGTAGGAGCTATCTTCATTCATTCACTCAAAATGCATTCAACACCCGATTCTTAGCTTAAGTACTGAGGGTATAGTCACAGCCTGCCCAGAAGAGTATCTCGTCTAGCAGAATGGCCAAGGATAAACAGACACTCACAATCAAATGTGATGACTGCTGTGAAGAGGAACAAAAAGGAAACTTTAAAAGCACATGAATGATACCTAATCTGTTCTGGGTAGACCTAAGGAGGGCTTGTTTAGTGAGGTGAGTAATTGTAGGAGAACTTCTCAAATGAGTAACAGTTGAAAAGGGACGCAAGGATTTTTCAATATCCACAAATCAAGCAGTGTGATACACCACATTAAAAAACTGAAGGATAAAAACCCTATGACCCATCTCAATAGATGGAGAAAAGCCTTTTGACAAATTTTAACACCTGCTTATTTAACTTATATGCAGAGTACATCAGGAGAAACATTGGACTGGATGAAGCACAAGCTGGAATCAAGATTGACGGGAAAAATATCAATAACCACAGATATGCAGATGACACCACCCTCATGGCAGAAAGTGAAGAACTAAAGAGGCTCTTGATGAAAGTGAAAGAGGAGAGTGAAAAAGTTGGCTTAAAACTTAACTTTCAAAAAAAAAAAAAAAAAACTTAACTTTCAGAAAACTAAGATCATGGCATCTGGTCCCATCACTTCGTGGAAAATAGATGGGGAAACAGTGGCTGACTTTATTTTTGGGGGTTCCAAAATCACTGCAGATGGGACTGCAGCCATGAAATTAAAAGATGCTTACTCCTTGGATGGAAAGTTATGACCAAACTAGATAGCATATTAAAAATTAGAGACATTACTTTGCCAACAAAGGTCCATCTAGACAAGGCTATTGTTTTTCCAGTAGTCATGTATGGATGTGAGAGTTGGACCATAAAGAAAGCTGAGCACCGAAGAATTGATGCTTTTGAACTGTGGTGTTGGAGAAGACTCTTGAGAGTTCCCTGAACTGCAAGATCCAACCATTCCATCCTAAAGGAAATCAGTTCTGGGTGTTCACTGGAAGAACTAAGGTTGAAGCTGAAACTCCAATACTTTGGCCACCTGATGTGAAGAGCTGACTCATTTGAAAAGACCCTGATGCTGGGGAAGATTGAGGTCAGGAGGAGAAGGGGACGAAAGAGGATGAGTGGTTAGATGGCTTCACTGACTCAATGGACATTAGTTTGGGTGGACTCCAGGAGTTGATGATAGACAGGGAAGCCTGGCGTGTTGTGGTTTATGGGGTCGCAAAGAGTCAGATACAACTGAGTGACTGAACTGAACACCCATTTATGATAATAACTCTCCAGAAAGTGGGCACAGAGGGAACATACCTCAATATAATAAGGGTCATATATGACAAACCCACAGCAAACATCATTCTCAACAGTGAAAAACTAAAAGCATTTCCTCTACAATCAGGAACAAGACAAGGATGTCACCTCTTGTCACTTTTATTCAACATGATTTTGAATGTCCTAGCCACAGCAATCAAAGAAAAAGAAATGAAAAGACTCCAAATTAAAAAAAAAAAAGAAGTTAAAATGTCATTATTTTGAAGAGGACATGATACTATAGATAGAAAATCTTAAAGATGCTACCAGAAGACTACTAGAGGTCATTAATGAATTTGGTAAAGTTTCAGGGTACAAAATGAATACACTGAAATCTCTTGCATTCCTATACACTAACAATGAAAGATCAGAAACAGAAATTAAGAAAACAATCCCATTTACCATCACATCAGAAATAATAAAATACCTAGGAATAAATCTACCAATGGAGGCAAAAGACCTGTACTCAGAAAACTATAAGATACTGATCAAAGTACTCAAAGATGATATAAACAGATAGAGAGATGCACTATGTTCTTGGATTGGAAGAATCAATATTATACAAATGACTATACTAGCCAAAGCAATCTACAGATACAATGCAATCCCTATCAAATTACCAATGGCATTTTTCACAGAATGAGACCGCCAAATTTTCAGTTTGTATGGAAACACAAAGACCCCTGAATAGCCAAAGCAATCTTCAGAAAGAAAAATGGAGCCAGAAGAAACAAGCTCCCTGATTTCATACTATACTATTAAGCTACAGTAATCAAAACAGTATGGTATCAGCACAAAAATAGAAATATAGATCAATGCAACAAGATAGAAAGTCCAGAGAAAAACCCACACACCTATGGTCAACTAATCTATGACAAAGGAGGCAAGAACATACAATGGAGAAAAAAGCCTCTTCATTAAGTGGTGCTGGGAAAACAGGACAGCTTCGTGTAGAAGAATGAAATCAGAATATTCCTAATACTATTCACAAAAATAAACTCAAATTGCATTACAGACCTAAATGTAAGGCTGGAAACCTGAAGCTGCTAGAGTAAAACATAGGCAATACACTCTTTGACATAAAGTGCAGCAACGTTCTCTCTGACTCACCTCTTAAAGGAAATAAAAACAAAAATAAACAAATGGGACCTAATAAAACTTCAAAGCTTTTGCACAGCAAAGGAAACTATAAACAAGATGAAAAGACAACCCTCAGAATGGGAGAAAATAATTGCAAATGAAGTAACTGACAAAGGGTTAATCTCCAAAACATACAAGCAGCTCATATAGCTCAATATCAGAAAAACAAACAATCCAATCAAAAAATGGGCAGAAGACCTAAACAGACATTTCTCCAAAGAAGGCATACAGGTGATCTAGTGGTTTTCCCTACTTTGTTCAATTTAAGTCTGAATTTGGCAATAGGAGTTCATGATCTGAGCCACAGTCAGCTCCCAGTTTTGCTTTTGCTGACTGTATAGGGTTTCTCCATCTTTGGCTGCAAAGAATATAATGTCTGATTTTGGTATTGACCATCTGGTGATGTCCATGTGTAGAGTCGTCTCTTATGTTGTTGGAAGTGGGTGTTTGCTATGACCATGTGTTCTCTTCACTTTTGCCCTACTTCATTCTGTACTTCAAGGCCAAACTTGCCTGTTACTTAAGGTATCTCTTGACTTCCTACTTTTGCATTCCAGTCCCCTATGATGAAAAGGACATCTTTTTTGTTTGTTAGTTCAACTGCACAATTGCATTCATCTCACATGCTAGCAAAGTAATGCTCAAAGTTCTCCAAGCCAGGCTTCAACAGTATGTGAACCATGAACTTCCAGATATTCAAGCTGGATTTAGAAAAGGCGGAGGAAGCAGATATCAAATTGCCAACATCCACTGGATCATTGAGAAAGCAAGAAAGTTCCAGAAAAACAACTACTTCTGCTTTATTGACTACACCAAAGCCTTTGACTGTGTGTTATCACAACAAACTGTGGGAAATTCTTCGAGACGGGAATGCTAGACCACCTGACCTGCATCCTGAGAAATCTGTATGCAGGTCAAGAAGCAACAGTTAGAATTGGACATGGAACAACAGACTGGCTCCAAATTGGGAATGGAGTATGTCAAGGCTGTATATTGTCACCCTGCTTATTTAACTTACATGCAGAGTACATCATGAGAAATGTCAGGCTGGATGAAGCATAAACTGGAATTAAGATTGACAGGAGAAATATCAATAACTTCAGATATGCAGATGACACTACTCTTATGGCAGAAAGTGAAGAAGAACTAAAGAACCTCTTGATGAAAGTGCAAGAGGACAGTGAAAAAGCTGGTTTAAAACTCAACATTCAGAAAACTAAGATCATGGCATCTGGTCCCACCACTACATGACAAATAGATGGGGAAACAATGGAAACAGTGACAGACTTTATTTTGGGGGGCTCAAAAATCACTGCAGATGGTGACTGCAGCCACGAAATTAAAAGACATTTGCTCCTTGGAAGAAAAGTTATGACCAACCTAGACAGCATATTAAAAAGCAGAGACATTACTTTGCCAACAAAGGTCCATCTAGTTAAGACTATGGTTTTTCCAGTAGCCATGTATAGGTGTGAGAGTTGGACTATAAAGAAAGCTGAGTGCTGAAGAATTCATGCTTTTTGAACTGTGGTGTTAGAGAAGACTCTTGAGAGTCCCTTGGACAGCAAGGAGATCCAACCAGTCCATCCTAAAGGAGATCAGTCCTGGGTGTTCACTGGAAGGACTGATGCTGAAGCTGAAACTCCAATACTTTGGCCACCTGAAGCAAAAAACTGACTAATTTGAAAAGATCCTGATACTGCGCAAAACTGAAGGCAGGAGGAGAAGGGGACGACAGAGGATGAGATGGTTGGATGACATCGCTGACTCAATGAACATGAGTTTGAGCAGGTTCCAGGAATTGTTGATAGACAGGGAAGCCTGGTGTGCTGCAATCCATAGGGTCACAAAGAGTCAGACATGACTGAGCGACTAAACTGAACTGAACAGATGAGGCAGAAAGTAAAATGATAAGATTATGAAGAATTTCAAGTCAACATATTTAAACCATAAATGAAATAAGCAATCTTCTAAAAATATCTATATCAGCAAAATCATTTCATAAAGAAATAGAAAACTTGTACAGTATACTGCTATATCCATCAAAGGAATGGAAGCATTGTACCCCAAAGTAAACACCTGACCCCGAAAGTTGTGTGGGTCAATTCTACTAAACATTGAAGGAAAAGGTTATTTCAATTGTACACAAGATCTTTGAAAAACCAAAAAGAGAGAGACTGCTCCATCATTTATTTTGATGATGAAACCAGATAAAGAGAGAGCAATAAAACAAAATCAGAGGGCTGTCTTACTCATTAATTTAGTTGCAAAAATCTTTAACCAAATATTAACAAACTAAGCAGGTGAACACACACATTCACATATATCTATGTAGATGAAAAAAATACATCATATATAAGCCCGATTTATCCCAGGAATACAAGTTCTCACCAAAATTAGAAAATAAAGCAATGTAATTCATCATATTAAAAGACAAGAGAAGCAAAACATATTATTACCTCCACAAACTCAGAAAAATCATCTGATAAAATTCAGTATCCATTCAGGTGTTCAAAGTCTATAGGCAATGTCCTACTTAGTGGTGGAAATTCAGAGCATTTCTTTTGAGATTAGGAGCAAGCCAAGGATTATTAGACTGGCCTTTGTATTGGCAGTCCAGATAAATGTAATAAAACAAGTAAAAGGGGAGCTGTAGAGAAAAGTCAAAAGAACCAAACAGGAAAGTAGCAAAAAGCACCTATTTATTCACGCATGGTTTAACTGTCAATGTACAAAACTCAAAAAACTCTGTGGTCACAGTCTTAAAGTGAAAGTCACTCAGTCATGTCTGACTCTTTGTGACTCCATGGTCAATAGGGTCCATGGAATTCTCCAGGCCAGAATACTGCAGTGGGTAGCTGTTCCCTTCTCTAGGGGATCTTCCCAGCCCAGGGATTGAACCCAGGTCTCCCACATTGCGGGCCGATTCTTTAAGCCCAGACTTAAAGTATGCAGCAATACCAAGTGGTGGAGAGAACACAGACTAAGATGGTCTTATGCACTGCTGCTGGGACATACTGCACAACATGGGGAACATGGCCAATGTTTCATAATAACTGTAAATGGAGTGTAATATTTAAAAATTATATTAATGAAAAAGGTAGCATTTTAATTTAGCAACACTATTCCCAGGTATACATCTTAGAGAAATTCTTGCATATATTTACCAGGAGACATTTATAAAACATACATATATAGCAGCATTTTCTAAAATAGAAAAAAAATTAATTCAGATAACCACTGACTATAGAGACCAGATAAGTAAAATATGGTACATCACACAATGAAATGCTAAAACACCCTGCCAAAAAAAAAATAAAAAGAGAACTGGCAGGCTGGCAGTGTGCAGGTGAATGTGAGAGACTCAATACACATAATACACATAATGGAGGTTTGCAGAATAAATATGATTTTTTCACATAAATTTCAAAAATAGGCAAAATAGAACAACCTATTCTTATGTGGTAAAATGATTTAAAAACAAGGGAATTACAGATATGCAATTCAACATGCTGATTACCCGGGAGGCAAAGCTTGGGGACAGAGGAGGAGCACACAGGGAGCTTCAAAGAGACTGATAATGTTCTCTTTTGTCAGCTAAACTCTAGACTGACAGATATGCATTTTTAAAATTATTTTTAAATCATACATATGAAACCAAGCAGGACCCTGTGGGGTCTCCCCAGGGACAGATCCCTCCTTCACCCCAATGTCCTCCACTTCTTGTCTATAGAAAAACTTAGACCTCCTGGCCTTTTCCCTGAGTTCCAAAGAGCAAATTTAATCAGAGAAGTGAAAAAAAATGCAGGAACAAAGGAAAACAGTCAAGTAAGTGAAAACAGTACCAGTTTAGCCACAAAACAAAGTCAAGGACCTTTTATTTCTTCTTCAAAGGTTTTAATAATATTTTGAGCCATATCCTTGAGTTGTTTTGCAGACATTAAGACCCTCACCAGGAAGAAGAAGTTATCTGCATGATGACCACAAGCTCAATGACTCCAGACAGTTTGGAACCAGAAGGTTGATGATGCTAACTTTTGAAACACCACCCTGCTACCCCACCACCCATCGACAAGAAGGATGTCCACGAGCTGATGAGGCACCCTGCAGGCCCCACCCCAATGTTTCTTTTGAATGCCTCAGGGATTTCTTTAAATCCCTAAAAGCCACTGGGGAGTTCTGGCCTTTGGAGCATGAGCTGGCAGTTATTCTCGCTTGACCCTACACTGGGTGCCTTGCAATAAACGCTGTATTTTCCCTCATCACAAACCAGTGTCAGCAGACTGGCTTTACTGCACACGGGGCAACTGGACCCAATCGGTTCAGTAATACATACACATTATACATACTATTGTATATGTCACATATTTCATTTAAAAAAACAAGTGCATTGTCCTGGCACTTAAACTATGATAAAAGCTATCAAAGTCAATTTGTCAGAGACCTATAGCTTTATTGATCCCTTCCTTCAGATGTTCTTTTCTGCAATTCTGTCCCTTTTCACTCTCTCTGAATAATCTAAATATCCAGGGGATAGTATGTGTGAAGGATCATGAATGGGAAAAACAGAAGGGTGGACTTCAGTGGGCCCTTAGGAAGATACAGCTCATTAGACCCCAGTGATGGTTGAAATCCACCCATATTCACATTGTAGAACGAATTTGGCTTCTCTGTTGCCAGCTGGAAACCAGGGTTTTCTGTGGAGTTTTTCACACAGTTGGTTTCTTAGAATTAGTTAGCCTTAGTGTTTTCAGCACTACATGCCATGGTACTGAGCAGGCTTCTATCAGCTGGCACCAGCTTGCCAGAACCAATATGAGCATCATTTGCCAACTCCACTTTCAGTGATGTCACATTGGCAGCCTGAAATCAGCCCTTCTGAGAGAATTTACACCACAGAAATGAGCAAATGCTACAAATCAGGTCCCCTTCTAATCACCCAACTCCAGCCAGTTGTTAATACATCTATGACTCCACTGAATGTGACAAAGTTATAGAATCATATGATAACAACTTAGGACTCACAGTATAATGGAATGAAACAGAATTAAATTAACAAACTTCTTCAGTCAGGAGATTGCCTGCCCCATATGCATTCAACTGTGACAAGCAAGCATCCTGGGCTTCCCTGATTACTTTCATCTTCCCTGAGTGGTTCCAAGTATCCACATTTATCAGGTATAGAAATGGCCCCAGGGCCCTGGCAGATGGAACAGGGAGACTCCTAAATCAACTACTGCAAAATATCAGACTTTGCAACCACTCACAAAGTCCAATATTTGTGGAAATGCAAGGTTTTAAAATTTATAACATTAAAAGAAGGTCTATATGCTCAGTCACTCAGTCGTGTCCGACTCTTTGAAATCCCATGGTTTCAAAGCCTGCTCCCTGCCAGGCTTCTCTGTCTAGGGGACTTTCCAGGCAAGAATACTGGAATGGGTTGCCATTTCCTCCTCCAGGGGATCTTCCTGATCCAGGGGTCAAACCCACTTCTCCTGTGTCACCTGCATGGCAGGCAGATTCTTTACCACTGAGCCACCAGGGTCTATGCTGCTGTAAAGTGCACCCTATCCTCTTATGAACTGGGATCGATACTGGCAAAGAGGGAACCTTGTGACTTCTACTGGTACCATGTGAGAGCTCTAGCACCTTCTCCAAATTAGAGTCTAGCTGAGATGACCACAGGTCCTAGAGAAAGTCTCTGAACCAGTTTCTATGTGAGCCATGGAGAGAAATTCCTGAAGTGCTTACTGCCTATTTCCCAGGGAGTCAGAGATGAGTGGGGTGTACTAAAACTGCAAAGAGCATATAGACACAGCAGTCAACACTCACCAGACCACTAAACTCATGCCCTCCCAACTTTGGCCTTCCCCAGATACTATATCCTCTCGGTGACTGATACACATGCTACAAAACTGCATTATATACTATTATTGATTGATCTGGTTTCAATAGTTGAGAAGTTTAATTAAACTACCATTTTTACACTCAATAATTGCATTTTGCTCCTTCACAGGAAGGTGTGAGGATTAATTTTCATTTGACTGCTACCATTTATAAAACTCATAATCCCCTTAGAGAAATTAAGAACAAAATTAAAAAATTAGTTAATAGATTCAGCTTTGCATAACATTCTCCCAAACAAACCAGTCCCTAGAGCCTCACCAGATTAGCCCCTCATCGGAAACTTCATTTTAGTCAGTTAGTGCTTATTAATTATTATCATTTCCAGATATAATTTCAGAGGCTAAGCACAGAGTAGTGAACAAGTTGGTTGCACTTACAGGTCTAACAGGGAAGAAAGAAAATTGAACAAATACATAAAGTATAACGACACAAGAACAAAATCTGTAACTAGGTATGGTGACATATTAACTAGACTTACTATGCTTATCATTTTGCAATATATACAAATACAAATGATTATGTTGTACACCTGAAACTAATGTTATTTGTCATTTATACTTCAATTAAATCTTTTAATAAAACATATACATTATTCACATAACAACAATAATAAGAGTAAATAAATGTGCATTTTAAAGTCTTATATAAATGGAAAAAAAGACATGATGATATAATAATAGAAATATAGAATATCATGGGAACATTGACCAGAAAAACCTATCCCAGTCCAGGGCTCATATAAGAGTTGTTCAAGGAAGTGGCATTTAAGTTGGAATCTAAAAGTTTAGTATGAAATTAACCAGGAAAAGAGGAGGAAGAAAAGTAAAACAGCATATATGGTAATTTTGAGATACCTTTTCTTGAACGGACTAAAATGGCTATTGAAAAACAATCTGAAGCCCTATTTGGCCATGATTCAGCTACGTGACCCTGGCTGACTCAATGGCCCTCCACTTCAGTTTAATGCGCTAAATGAAGATTTTGGATTACGGGATCTCTTAAGGCTCCTTCTGCATTGGACTGTGAGGCACTTAACTGTGAGGCAGTTATGGTAATAAATAATAGATACACATACACACAGATTATTATTGAGTTAGTAGAAGTAAAAACTGCTCCTTTGAACAGACCTTGAGCAATACAGCACACACTATTTCAAACGTAGGGTGGATGTTCACAGAAACTCCTCCAAGTAAAAATACTAGATTATAAAATTCTTTTTAATGAGTAGCAGGGCTCAGAGAAAAGAATCTTTCAGTGCCAAAAACAATGAGAAAGCATAAATCTACAGAAGTAACCTGTGGAGCTGGCGTCTGAACAGAGGTGAATGTGAACTTGGGTGGCCTAGTGCCTGGGTTTTAGAGGACTGTGGGAGAATCTTGCGGGAAGGCTGGAGTACTAAAGACTGAGGGTCACACCCTTAAATGATAAACAAAACAGAACTTCTGCCCTAAATAAGTAGACACCAGAAATACATCCTGTTTTGGACTTAAAATGGAAGCAACAGCACGTGAACCGTGAACTTCCAGATGTTCAATTAGAAAAGGCAGAGGAACCAGAGATCAAATCACCTACATCTGTTGGATCATCGAAAAAGCAAGAGTTCCAGAAAAGCATCTACTTTTGCTTATTGACTACGCCAAAGCCTTTGACTGTGTGGATCACAAAAAGCTGTGGAAAATTCTGAAAGAGATGGGAATACCAGACCACCTGACCTGTCTCCTGAGAAATCTGTATGCAGGTCAAGAAGCAACAGTTAGAACTGGACATGGAACAATAGACTGGTTCCAAAACAGGAAAGGAATACATCAAGGCTGTATATTGTCACCCTGTTTATTTAACCTATATGCAGATAAGTTCTCATACATGAGAAATGCTGGGCCGGATGAAGCATAGCTGGAATCAATATTGCCGGGAGAAATATCAATAACCTCAGACATGCAGATGACACCATCCTTATGGCAGAAAGCGAAAAACTAAAGAGTCTCTTGATGAAAGTGAAAGGAGAGTGAAAAAGTTGGCTTAAAGCTCAACATTCAGAAAACTAAGATCATGGCATCCGGTCCGATCACTTCATGGCAAATAGATGGGGAAATAATGGAAACAGTGACAGACTTTATTTTTGGGGGCTCCAAAATCACTGCTGATAGTGACTGCAGCCATGAAATTAAAAGATGTTTTCTCCTTGGAAAAGAGCTATGACTAACCTAGACAGCATATTAAAAAGCAGAGACATTATTTTGCCAACAAAGTTCCGTCTAGTCAAAGCTATGTTTTTCCAGTAGCCATGTATGGGTGTGAGAGTTGGACCATAAAGAAAGCTGAGCGCTGAAGAATTGATGCTTTTGAACTGTGGTGTTGGAGAAGACTCTTGAGAGTCCCTTGGACAGCAAGGAGATCCAACCAGTCCATCCTAAAGGAAATCAGTCCTGAATACTTATTGGAAGGACTGATGCTGAAGCTGAAACCCCAATACTTTGGCCACCTGATGTGAAGACGTGACTCATTTGAGGAGACCCTGATGTTGGGCAAGATTGAAGGCAGGAGGAGAAGGGGACGACAGAGGATGAGATGGTTACATGGCATCACCAACTCAAAGGACATGGGTTTGAGTAAGCTCTGGGAGTTGGTAATGGACAGGGAAGCCTGGCATGCTGAAGTCCATGGGGTTGCAAAGAGTCGGACAAGACTGAGCGACTGAATTGAAATAAAACAAAAACAAAAAAAAAATCTTTCAGTTTCTAACTATTAGTACAAGCCTATACTTACACTGCTAGAGTCTATATCCAGCCTACCTTGTTGTAAAAAAAAAAAAAAGGCCCAAGCTCAATAATTTAAAATTATTCCATGTTGGTAGTTCTCCTAGGCACTTGGTAGAAGCAATCACAAATAATATCTTAAGGAATGAACTTTATATTAAAAGCTTGAAAATGTCTACTGATAAAGTTCTAAGCTAGATGAGCTCACAATCACAAATAACTAAATCCAAGAGTCAACAAGGCACGACGAGTAAGAGCTGATGGAAATGCCAAACAAAAGAAGTAGAGCTGCAAAGATTACACCTATCGGAATTATGAGCAGCAGAGTATAAAATACTGATATATGAAATCATAAAAAAATTGAAAGTATGTTAAAAAAAAAGAGAGAGGCTCAAACGTGTATCAGGCAAATGTGAAAATGCAGCAAATAATACTTCTACAAATGGAAAAAAGTAAATGGCCAAGACTTTTCCAGAACTGATAATAGGAAACAATCTCAGATTCAGGAAACCCAGTAAATCCCAATCAGGATAAATAAAATAAAGGTCCACTTAGCAGTGTTACAGTTAAACTATAGAACACCAAACAAGAAAGCAAGATCTTGAAACCAGTAAGAAAGAAAAGAAAAATTAAATATGAAGGAATAAACCTTAGACTAAATGTTGACTTCTCTGAAGGAAGTGATGGTTGGAAAACTATGGAAAGATAGCTTTACAATGCCAAAATCAGGACTTTTGTGCCCCATCCCCAATTTTTACATCCAGAAAAATGATCTAAGAATGACAGCAAAATAAAGACATATTCAGGATATTCAGAACTATGGCTTTCAGTTTAAGGTTACTGCCAGCCCATGGATACTCCAAGGAAGGCATTCAGGGTAATAAATATCCTGAACTCATTCTCCTTCCTTCCTTATTTGCTGAACTTAATGGGGTCACAAAGAGCTGGACATGACTTAGTGACTAAACAACAACAACAAATCAGAAGCCAGAGACTAAGGGAGCCTTTTCAGTTTGAAGAAAAACAAACAAAAACCCCAAAGCGTCTAGGGTCACTGAATAGGAACAAATGGGAGGCATCCAAAATCTTTCTCTCAAATAGATTTTTTTGGGGGGGGCAAGCTGCACAGCATGTAGGATATTAGTTCCCCCACTAGGGGCTGAACCCTCGCCCCCTACAGTGGAAGTGCAGAGTACTAATCACTGGACAGCCAGAGAAGTCCCCCAAATCGTTTTATAAATCAAGAATTACCTTGATTCCAAGCCATTCAAGAAAATAAGTTACACATATCGCTCATGAGCACAGATGCAAAAAATGCTAAACAAAATAGCAACTGAACTCAGCAATGTGTAAAACGCAATATATCAAGGCAAGTCTGGATCATATTAAGAATACAAGATTGACTTAAAATTAGAAAATGATCGATGTAACTGACCAAAATAGTAGATTAGAATGAAAAAAAAAAACAACCCATAAGCTCATAGCATTTGAGAAAATGAATGTCTGTGATAAAAAGGCTTAGGTAAAGGGAACCCTTGTACACTATTGGTGGGGATGTAAACTGGTGCTGCCACTACAGAAAACAGTATGAGGGTTCCTTAAAAAACTAAAAATACAGCTACTATATGATCCAGCAATCCCACTCCTGGACATATATCCAGAAAAACCGAAAACCTTCATTAGAAAAGATACACGTACCACAGTGTTTACAGCAGCACTATCTACAACACCCAAGAGATGGAAGCAACGCGAGTGCTCATCAACAAGCAGCTGGGTTAAGGTGTGGTGTATATCCAGCGGAATATTACTCAGCCATAAAAGCAACAAAACATTGCCATTTGAAGCAACATAGATGAACCTAGGAAAATTACACTTAGTGAAGTCATACCGAGAAAGACAAATACTATAATGGTATCACTTACATATGGAATCCAAAAAATAATACAAATGAATCCATATACAAAAGAGAAACAGACTCACAGACAAGAGAAAACAAAGGAGGGAGGGGAAATTAGGAATATGGAACAAACACAAATACTATACATAAAAAAGTAACAAGGATTTACTGAATAGCACTGGGAATTATATTCAATATCTTATAATAATCTATAATGGAAGATAATCATAAGAACAACTGAGTCACTATGCTGTAAACCTGAAACCTATACAAAATTATTAATCAACTATACTTCAGTTTAATTAGAGGCTCAGTCAACTAGGAAGAGAGGCACACATTTCTTAAAAAAATAGTTATTTAGTTGTGCCATGTTGTAACTGTGGTACATGGGATCTTTGATCTTCATTGTGGAATGTGGGATCTTTAGTTGCGGCATGCACACTCTTAGTTGCAGCATGTGGGTTCTTGTTTGCTGACTAGTGACTGAAATCTGGTCCCCTGCATTGGGAGACCAAAGTCTTAGTCACTGGATCACCAGGGAAGTCCCTGAGGAATACATTCTAAACATGATAGACATCCATGATATAGATGATATAGATATGATACATCTTTATCAAAATCATACTAAATGGGAATGTTAAAGACATTCCATTTAAAAGAAGGAATAAGTCAAGAATGACTAATACCACAATTATTATTTAGCATTGTATAGGAAATTCTAGTCTGTGCACTAAATTAAAAATAAGTACACAGATTAGGAAAAAAAACTATCGTAATTCACACGACTGATTATCTACAAAGAAAATTCAGAACAGCCTATATATTATAAGAGTAAGAAGAGCTTTACAAAATGGCTAAATAGAAGATAAACATAAAAATTTAAACTGCATTACTATACAGCAACAAGAGTTAGAAAATGCAATTTTAGAAAAGATACTACTTAAAATAACAAAAAGTAAGATACCTGGTAATCAAACTAACAAAATATTCAAAATGAATGTCTTTCATTCAAAAATGAAAGACATCATCATGTAGAAAAGTATAAGCTTTGAATGAAAGACTTTAAAGGAGAACTAAATAAATGGAGAGATGTACCATGATCATGAACAGGAAGACTCAGTATCACAAAAGATTTAAAAATTCCATGAATTTACTACAGACATCATAGAAGTTCAAATAAATACCAGAAAGAAATTTTAATTTAACAATATGATTCTAACATTTATGAGAAAAGCCAAGTGTCAGCCAAGATTGAACTAAAGAAAAAGTAGGCTGGATGATTTTCTCTTCTAGACATTAAAGCTCATCACAGAATGGTAGTAATTTACAAATAGAGCTATTGATAGAGTCACTCAAACAGAAATATGGATAAAAGAAAGAATTCAGAAACAGATTCTTCATATATAGAGATGTAGTCAGGATAGAGCTTATACTGCAGATTACTGGGAAAATATGCCAGAAAATTGCTTATTCATATAGAAAAAGAAGTATGAATGTCTTATGCACTGAATGTCTGCGTCCCTCAAATTCATATACTGAAATCCTAACCCCCAATGACTGCAACCATGAAATTAAGACGCTTGCTCCTTGGAAGAAAAGCTATGACCAACCTAGACAGCATATTAAAAAGCAGAGACATTACTTTGCCAACAAAGGTCAGTCTAGTTAAAGCTATGGCTTTTCCAGTAGTCATGTGCGGATGTGAGAGTTGGATCATAAAGAAAGCTGAGTGCCGAAGAATTGATGTTTTTGAACTGTGGTGTTGGAGAAGACTCTTGAGAGTCCCTTGGTGAGCAAGAAGATCCAACCAGTCCATCCTAAAGGAGATCAGTACTGAATACTTATTGGAAGGACTGATGCTGAAGCTGAAACTCCAATACTTTGGCCACCTGATGTGAAAAACTGACACACTGAAAAAGACCCTGATGCTGGGCAAGACTGAAGGCAGAAGAAGGGGACGACAGAGGATGAGATGGCTGGATGGCATCACTGACTCAATGCAAATGAGTTTGAGCAAGCTCTGGGAGTTGCTGATGGACAGGGAAGCCTGGCGTGCTGTAGTCCATAGGGTCACAGAGTCAGACACAACTGAGAGACTGAACTGAACTGACTGAACCCCAAATATGGTGGTATTTGGGTTCTCTGGGAGGTTATTATGTTTAAATGACATCAAGAAGGTGAGGCCCTCATGGTGAGATTATTGTCCTTCTAAGAAGAGGAGAGGTGGACTAAAATCATAATTAAGAAAGGCGAAACATTAAAATTTCTAATAAAAATATTGGAAAAATATCTTTATGAATAGGGTAAGAAAGGATTTCTTAAATAAGACAGAAAAGTGCTAACTTACAATGGAGAATATTGATATATTTTACTGCATTAAATTTAAGAACCTCTATTGATCAAAATACACCATCAAGTGAGTATAAAGGCAGCCATAAATGGAGAGATGATGTTTGTAATACATACAACCAACAGAGGATTGCATCTATATATATAGAAAAAAAACAACAAAAAGTGCTGAACAAACATTTAGCAAGGAAGGAAATGTGAATGACCAATGAACATATCAAAGGACCGTTAACCTTGGCAACCGAGAATATACAAATCATATTTACATGCATGTACATACAAATCATATTTACATGCATGTTTACATATTAAATAGTGTGACAATTCCAAGAGTCAGTGATAATGTGGAATATTAGGAACTGTCATACCTCAGTGGGAGGATCAACTTGTACAGCCATGATGGAAAAACAAACTTGGCACTGCCTAGAAAATTTGGACGCATGTGTACATTTCCTCTATCAGGGCTACTTCCTAGAGAAATTAATGCATGTGTGAACCAGGAGACGTGCACAAAATATGTTCTCTGTGGTATTATTCAGAACCATAAAAAAACTAATCACAACCCAAATATCATCAATACAAGAGAGCTAATTAATGTATATAACACAATGAAAATTTACATAGTAATGAAAATAAATGAACCATGGCTCCATTCATCTCTACTGCTAAATGTCACGATCAATGTGGACTGAAAAAAAGGGCAAAGAAGAGCTATGAAAAGCAGAAACAGACAAAACTGAAGAATATATTATCTTACAAATAAAATTCAGGATAGTGGTTTCCTCTTGGCAGGAATGGGCTAAAAGAATGTGATGGGGGAGGACAACCCAGAGGTCATCATCAGGACTTGCTGGTGGTCTGGTCTTCAGCTGAGGGGTGGGTGGTGCCTGTTCTTCTCATTATTCCCTCACTAGTCTGTACATGTATAGTGTGTATACTGTGTGGCATACATGTGTATTATAAATATGAAACCTTGGTAAATCTCAGACTTTCCTTATCAGTCTTTGTACAAAGTCACATTTTAAAAAGCACAGTTAAAACAGCCCCAAATTGTAATTTTCCAAACAAAAATTTTTTAAATGGTAGATTATGAAACAACCTGTAATTCCTTTCTTAGGACGTCCTTTCTCCTGCTGGCCTTCCAAATGCCATCAACACTCAGAATATTTATTGTTGGCCTGAGGAAACAACTGAGAGCTTCAAGGCCTTTAGCCTTAATGGTTTGCCTCCTTGATAAATAATTTCACATTCTCCTCAACTCTATGGAAGCTCAGGATTCTCCATCAGTGGAGCCTCCCACCACAGTCATGGCAAAGTGTGACAATGGCAGTGATCTCAGGGCCCAAAGGCCTCTGCAGGCCTCCATTCTATATTTTCCCCCCATGGGAAACTGCTTGAGGAGTCCTGCCCACCAGGGATCAGTTTATGCAGATTTTTATCAGCCACTGTGCACTCAAGTGTTACTCTTCCCACAAAATCTCTAGAAGGCAACTCACAGCAGGATCCCTGATGAGATATCTAATAACCACTCCAGTTATTTCATAGAATCCTAGAATCCACTAGTCAAAAAATTAAAAAAAGATGTCACACTAGATGACGTGACCAATGTCTCTGTACCAAGGCTCATCACTGTTGGCCAGAAGTGTCTTAGCTTACACACAAGGTGATTTGATAAGAACTCCAGTGAGACGGTTAATTCTTGAGCCATTCGTTGCTTAGTATCAGCAGCCTGCCCCCACTGCCCTCTTTTTTTTTTTTTTTTTTTTTTAAAGTTTCTAGCACTGCCTTCTGATTTTGCCAGTTGGGATTTAGGATACAACCCTTGCCACCTATAGCAACCATTTTGAGGTTTACAAATATCACAACCTTTCAAGTTTTAAGAGGTGTGTTCCTTCCCCAGTCTCCCTAGTCACCTTAATTTCATCATCTGATGTTCTCTGTTCCTTCTCCAGTTCCTTCTTTTCTTTCCTCATCATGAAGGCCAGCAAAACTCCATGCTTCACTTTGCTTATTTGAGTAGCAGGACAAAGTTGGCCTGCTATCACACAGCACATGAAGAGAAGGTGTCCCTTGGAACATGAGTCCCCAGTTGACAAAAGTGGCTGAGATGACAGAGTATCAGTGTGGGTATTGGGTCACTGGGCAGAGATTTTGTGTGTTCTCTTCTTGAGTGGAGTGAGTCTTTCACTAAATGGGCTCCAAACTCTAGCTAGATCATTATCCAAGTGCATAAGGATTATGGTGCTTGCTGTCTTGGATGCCAAGGTAGAGAAAGAGAATGATATTCCCTTCAGAAGATGAGCTAACAAAGTTACCTGAGCGAATTTGCACAGGGAAAAGACATGAGTGGTCTTAAAACATCAGAGTCCCCTTAGATAGCACAATTTTCCTTTCTATTTCAGGAGTGTCAGTACCCCTCTGCAGGATAGTGAAATAGATGCAAATTGAGTGAAAATACTACCACTGTGATCTCATGTCTAGATGTAAAAATGGATATAAGGCAATAATACATAGTACTTCTGCCCTCTCTCCTGGGCTCTAAAAAGGATTTGAACTTGTACAGATTAGTTTTGCCAATAGCAGTAGATCTTTTCAAACAGACCTCCTTGCAACTTTGATTCTGTATTTAAAAATGTGGTGCCAACTCTTCTCCATCATTCTCACTTCTGGGATTAAAGCTGAAGATGTGATGATCATGAGAAATGCTCCTGAGCCGACCTGAGAACATGGCAAGGGCTTAATGCTCTCAGAGTCAGGCAACGTGCCCTCAGCTACAGATAACAGCTAACAGGATGCCAGGATCCATTTAACACAAACAAACCTAAGAAAGTTCTAAAGAAAATGAGGTAAGGAGGGCAGATAATATCTAATGTCTATTAGGGAATCACTTAGAACTAGGAAGTAGAAAAGACAGAATGTTACTTTTCAATACTGCTTTCATGAGTAATTCTTAGAAACCACAAAATGAGTACTGTGAAAGGTTTGTTTTTGGAAAGGTACAAGGAGGTTTCCAGAAAAACATCTACCTCTGCTTCATTGACTAGGCTAAAACCTTGGACTGTGTGGATCACAACAAACTGTGTAAAATTCTTAAAGAGATGGGAATACCAGACCACCTTACCTGTCTCCTGAGAAACCTGCATGCAGGTCAGGAAGCAACAGTTAGAACTAGACATGAACAACGGACTGGTTCAAAATTGGGAAAGGAGTATGTCAAGGCTGTGTACTGTCACCCTGCTTATTTAACTTATATGCAGAGGACAGCATGAGAAATGCTGGGCTGGATAAAGCACAAGCTAGAATCAAGACTGCCAGGAGAAATATCGATAACCTCAGATATGCAAATGACACAACCCTTATGGCAAAAAGCAAAGAACTAAAGAGCCTCTTGATGAAAGTGAAAGAGGAGCGTGAAAAAGTTGGCTTAAAACTCAATATTCAAAAAACTAAGATCATGGCATCTGGTCCCATCCCTTAATGGCAAATAGATGGGGAAACAATGGAAAGAGTGACAGACTTTATTTTCTTGGGCTCCAAAATCACTGCAGATGGTGACTGCAGGTGTGAAATTAAAAGACGCTCCTTGGAAGAAAAGTTATGACCAACCTAGACAGCATACTTAAAAAGCAGAGACATTACTTTGTCAACAAAGATCCATCTAGTCAAAGCTATGGCTTTTCCAGTAGTTGTGTATGGATATAAGAGTTGGACCATAAAGAAAGCTGAGAGCAGAATTGATGCTTTTGAACTATAGTATTGGAGAAGACTCTTGAGAGTCCCTTGGACTGCAAGGAGATCAATCCAGTCAGTCATAAAGGAAATCAGTCCTGAATACTCATCAGAAGGACTGATGCTGAAGCTGAAACTCTGAAACTTTGGCCACCTGATGAGAACTGACTCATTAGAAAAGGCCCTGATTCTGGGAAAGATTGAAGGCAGGAGGAAGAAGGGGACAACAGAGGATGGGATGGTTGGATGGCATCACCAACTCAATGGACATGATTTTGAGCAAGCTCCAGGAGCTGGTGAAGGATAGGGAAGTCTGGCATGCTGCAGTCAATGGGGTCGCAAAGAAATGGACATGACTGAGCGACTAAACTTAACTGAAGAAGGAGATTTGAAGTAATAGCTTTTTTTTTTTTTTAAGTAATAGCTTTAAGTACAGTGAGATAAATTTTGTATTCTACCCCTCAAATAAAATAAGGTATAAGTAATCTGTTTGCATACTGACCGAGAAGCTTCCCCCTCCCCACCCTCAACCAAAATGAAGAAATGTTACTCACGTTGGTGACATATTCGATATCCTTCCAGAGGATGCACTCCCTGGGAAAATCAGCCAAGTCTAAGAAGTGATCCACCACCACTTGGCCAATTAAGTCATGGCGAGAGAACCTGTCAAAGTCATAGACAGAGAAGTGAAGCTTCCTGGCTGCAAGGTCATTGTAGGGAACTGGAAATAAAAACACTTCATCAAACACCGGGTTCAGGGTCTTTCTGTGAACTTTAGTCTGGTGTTTTGTCTTCCGATCAGGAAGCAAATAGATCTTGACGTAAGGATCTGAAGTCCCAGAAAAGTCCTTGGCGGGCAAGTTGACAGCTTTGTGGATCTTCACTATGAGCTGCTCTAAGTCACAGTCATATTTTAAAATGAAGTTCAGTTTCCCACAGGATTTACTGTTACTCCTTCTCCCGTCATCGTTATCCAATGACCTCTGCTTATATAACTCCGGTTTAATTCGTCCAATGCCAGTCAACTGTTCCTGTTTTTGAAGTTGTTGGATATTGAAGTCTGGGTTTGATAGGTTGAGTTGTCTTCGGATTGAATTGTGCCTTGAATGAAGAGCAAGAGAGAACAAAGTTATAACCTCATTAGCTCTGGGTCTTTCACAAACCTGTGCCTGGGATGTAGGTAGACTGCTACATACTATTAAAAGTTTAGATCTGTAGGCATTTTTTTTAATCTAAATTCAAAGTGCTTATCAATGTGAGTAAGCTGTTCCCCAAGGCTTGAAGCTCAAAACTGAGGCCTGGGCATCTGGAAGTGATCTTACTAACATGTGACCTTGGAGCTTGGAGGGTTTAATGCACTTTCTAAACTGTCTAATATGACATTAGAGAAGCTTATTCAGCTGGTGGGAGGTAAAGATTTGTACAAACTGGTTTAGAAAATAAAATTATTCTCCTTAATATATAGTATGGTCCTGAAACTGAAATAGTTAGCTATGTGGTATCTTAAAAAGAATGGATATTTTTCTAAATTATATAGAATTTCCTGGCACTGGTTTTTAGCCTACTAAGGATTCACATTCTTATGGGATAAATCAAATCATTTCATCACAAGAACATAGTCTTTGCTCTTCTGGAAATGTATGTGACAGGATGCAATCTGTTTGTAGGGGATTCTGTTGACTCTCAAAGATACAAGTGCCAGCTCCATGACTGCTTCCATTGTACCACGTGGGTGATAAGTGATGAGGTGGGAGGGTTTTATTTCTATAATAAACACTATAATTTTTATAAGACATAAAAATTAAAGGTAAGCTATTATAAATCTATATATGGATTCAGTTAGAGAAGGTTGGACACTGGTATTACAAATTAAATCTTTGCTATCAGAATCTATACTTCACCCTATAAGTTTGCTGGCTTGAGTCAAAAGTTTTCCTGAAAATCTCTTTGCCATATGTATGGGTCCTCACAAACTGAGAGTAGTCATTACACAGAAAGTTGTCTTCAGGGTTAGTTTTGTTCATTTTAGTTCATAGCTATTATATTGTATTTTGTCTCTCAATCACCTTAATTAAAATAGCTCCTCTCCACCAGAAGGTGAAAGGGGAACAGTCAAACTGTCTCCGAGAGGTTAGTAAATAAATAGTTGAAGAGACAGAGTAAGCATTGGAATTTGCCTTCTTTTCCTTTCTTAAGACTACTTTATGAAATGAAGGTGCAAATACGGGATTAATAGGCCCTGAAGTATACTTGAAATTATTCTCCCTTGTCATACAGATGCTATGATGCTAAACATTTCTCTTCATCCTAAAATACCCTCCTGATTACTAATCACTCACACGATACAACAAAAGCACAATCACAGAGCTGTCACTTGCACCTGTCACAGCCAACAGTCTACACTCAGCCATACACATTCCCACATGTGCAAAAACCGTGTGGCCTGAATGCTTCTCTTGTGGAATTTTAATTTCTTACAAAGAAATCCACTCACCATCTTAAGTTTCCTCTGTATCTTTTGATTTTTCAAGGAAGGAAGGGGAGAGTCGGGGGAACAATGATAAAGCTCTCTGTGCTACCACCCAGGTCAGTCCCTGTCTAGATGTTGAACCTTTGCAGTGCTAGACTACAGAGTTTTAATCCTGCTCTCCTGGGATTTCTGGGCAGAAAGGCTCCCAGGGAGCAGCAAGCCTCAATCTCTATGCAAGGGTCATAAGTGGCTGGAACCAGCTTTGGTTTCCTCTGCTGGTGATTTTTCTCTACAAGCTGGTTTCAAACAAGGGCCCTGCTTGAGTCTGGAGTCAGTTACCACCTATGATGGGCAATTCTGGGCGCTCTTCAGTTAGTCAGTGGTGCAGTTTAAACACTAAAAGTGCATCTTCAAGACCTACTAGATGTGCCATCTTGGCACCAAAGTCTATGATGGAACATGGGTCCTGTGTCTACACCAGCGCAACCCTGCTGCCACTTTTCTCCTGAGGTGGTTGCCTGAGCAGACTCTCTGTGCCTAACAACTTAACTGTGAGGTTTTTGAGTCATGGCTTTGGACTCCTCACAGCAGCATTTTGTCTTATCTCTCATCTGCAAGACTAAACCTGCCATGTACATTTTAATTTAAAATATATGAACTTGGCTGCTTGGCAATGGAACATATTCTGTTTTACTCTCACATTTTCTTAGACATGAAATCTGGAGAGAAATAAATCCTACGTGTTCTGCTCTTCTAACCAGAATGGACTGCCAGGGGGTGGAGGGGATGGGCTAGGGAAGGAAGGTATTATGCAGAGATTTGTACTTCAAAGACCAAAGTAGGAGCCCATTACCTCAGAATCCAACTGCACAGGAGGACTTCATTCCAAATTCCAAGAGAGCTGAAGATTCTTTTTAAAAATCAAGCACAGGTATGAATACTACTGTCTACCCAAATATTTTACGCAACTAGTTTCAGTCTCAACCTTTTCCCTCCTATTCAGGATCACACATACTATTGGGAAACCAGCTGAATCCAACTGTAAGGAAGTGGCTTAAAGCAGATGGCAAAGACTGTAACAGGCCATGACAGTGCTCACTCCCTGGGGCTTTCTTTCACTTCCAATTTCCCTCAGGAAAGAGTGAGTGGTGACTGGAGTTGGGGCATGGACCAGCAAAGCTCAGAGCAGCCAGAGAACCAGGGTAACCCATCACCCTGCTGCCTAAAGTCGGCAGCTAGAAAGGAGAGCAGGGAGGCTTCCCCCAGGGACACAAAGGAGAAGATGAGGTGGAGGAACTGGAAAATCAATATTCCACAGTTTCCATGGGCTACTTAAACAGAGGCAGGAGGAAAAAGCAAATCAAAAGCAGAAAAGAGTAAAGATAAAGAGCAGAATGTCGTGACCTGAGCTCCCCTCGAGATGAAGGGTCTGAAACAGTCAGTGGAGGTGGACCACAGTAAAGTAGAGCCCCCTCCCCAGGGTGAGGATCTGGAATTCCACCTAGGGATGCAGAATGAGTGTAGCAAGGAGGGATGTGTGTCTGAAGCAGACAGTCCTCTGAGTAGGTCTGGGGAGTCCTGTATTTTGATGTTTTCAGCACTTAATATGCACAATGAATGGAAGGAAAGATGGGCCCCAATGAGGGTGGCCAAGAAGGAAAGCTGAGAAATGGTGTCTTCGGTAAATAAGTCACCCTAATGTTGACTGAGAGGAGCTGGCCCCAGGGCTGGAGCTCTCAGCTTCCTCCACCTCTTGCCCCACTCAAGTTGGGCAGAAGCTATTTTCCTGTTGTGACACAGGCAACGAAGAGGACGTCACCATTGGATTTGGCTGTCCCAGACCTGAGCCAGAAGACTGGTGGCTGAGCCTGGAGAAAGCGCAGTTTCCAAGTTGACCAACCAAATCTGCAAAGCTGATTTCCCACAACAAGTTCAAAAACACACTTTCAGGTCTGAAGGAATGTGAGCCTGTGCTGATATGAGCCAAGGGTAAGGATAGGTAGGTAGGTGCCTACACATAAAAGGATCCCCCCTTTCCTTCCATCAAATTTGAATTAACCAGTTCCAGCACCCCACTCTGAGTCTCCAAATAAAGTCTCAGTCACCCAAAAAGCCAGCCACCTCAGCTGGATTTTTTTTATTTTCCATTTATTTTTATTAGTTGGAGGCTAATTACTTTACAATATTGTAGTGTCCACTGGATCTTAAGAAAGAGGACATTATACTACAGTTCAACAAATTTGAATGTGCGAAGTAAGAGGTCAGGTAGGGATGAAGGGAGAGAGAGGCAAAGCCTTGTTACTGCCTTTCAGGAAATGCCTGGCCAGGAGTGAAGAGAGAGTTGTACACTAACGTACATCAGGGCAGAGGGGATAAGAACTGACTGCATGTTAGGGAGAGGGATAAAGAAAGGCCTCTGACTTGGGAAACTGTCAGGTACTTGGAGTCTGTACTTGAGCTGAGCCTGCCTACTTGACATGGCCTCCCACTTCTCAGCCTCCCTGCTGATGCTCTAGACTTCAATGGGGAAATTAAGTTTTCCTCTTGGGGCCCAGCTCTTCAGCACGATGGGACCTTCAGCTCTTCTGCCCCAGCAGCTTTCCCCTCACACATGCCCACATATTCCATTCCAGGTTTTGTGTTAAGAACCAGAGTTCAGAATTTCCCTCCCATTGCTGGGTTTCCCATGCAACCACAGACAAGAGTATACTCTTTCACCCTCCCTCATCTCAGGGACCACACCTCAGAGAGGACACTTGGCTTATCCCTTCCCTGGTTTGGGATACTACTGTTTTAAGGCTTTGGGGTCCAAAGACAGGAAAGAAAGAAGCAAATAGTGACTTCAGAACCATCATGGGTTTCTTTACAAAGTTCAAATCAAGACAATTTGGGAACAGAAAACTGACCTTCCTGGAATCTTCCCTTGTGAAGGAGAGAGGAGGGTTGGGTTGCTCTGAATCACAAATGGACACAGAAGAAGGGGGAGTAGTAGACAAACAGACACAGTTAACTGACTACAACGGCAGGAGGAAATGGGATTCAGAGGCTTACAGAGTGAGTGAGATAAGGGAGATGCAGGTATCTGGCCTTGGAGGGTGGAGATGTGGGCTCAAGGCTGCATACATGAAGCCTGTCTCGCTCCCCCCACCCTCAGCCAAGTTAAAAAGGCTGAAACCTTGGTGTCACCTTCAAATATTTTATTCTGTTACTAAAATGAGCCTATGTCCACCAACATGTTCTCTAAATTGTTCGCGTGTCTAGAGTAAATACATACACGCCATGGACATAATAGTTCCTGATAATTATCCCAGTAGAGAAAACACACATTTATATCTCATTTCAGGGTCTCATGGAAGTTGAGAGAGGTCTAGGCAACTTTTAT
Source organism: Cervus elaphus (assembly GCF_910594005.1). Lineage (NCBI taxonomy): Eukaryota > Metazoa > Chordata > Mammalia > Artiodactyla > Cervidae > Cervus > Cervus elaphus. The sequence goes on from NC_057815.1 coordinate 58,418,760, forward strand.
TTTTGAAGATGTCAGTTTATTAAAATCTGAACACATAACTAAAAGACTAATTCAAAACATTATGTTTTAAATGTTTACATCTAATCAATGTTCTCAACATAAAAAAAATATATATATAGCTTAATAAACCTGTGCTACACCTGGAGTAATTACATTTAATCCTAACGTACGGCTTAATGGAGTTGTGGCCAATAATGACATTTAGAGGATTCAAATTGTCTTCTTTCAATTTTGCCAGAGTATTTCTGTGACTCTACAGATTACTTAGTTCAGAGACAAGTTCAAAAGTCTCTGAACTTACTTTTTGACAAATTCAAAAGTAAGGCTCTGAATGAATGTGAGACCTGGGACAAGTCACCTTCCATTGGTTTCATATCATTACAGGCTCCACTCGGTTTATACTTTTAGTGCTTTGTCATCAGAACACAAGAAAAATGGCCTGATATTGATGAATGCACTTTGTCAGTCATTCATGAAAAATTCCACTATGTGTGAGAGGCTGCACTAGGTGTTAGGTACATCAGTTCAGTCGCTCAGTCATGTCCGACTCTTTGTGACATGGACTGCAGCATGCCAGGCCTCCCTGTCCATCACCAACTCCTGGAGTTTACTCAAGCTCATGTCCATTAAGTAAGTGATGCCATCCAAACAAAAATCTCATCCTCTGTCGTCCCCTTCTCCTTCCGACTTCAATCTTTCCCAGCATTGAGTCGGTTCTTCGCATCAGGTGGCCAAAGTATTGAAGTTTCAGCTTTAGCATCAGTCCTTCCAATGAACATTTAGGGCTGATTTCCTCTGGGATGGACTGGATGGATCTCCTTGCAGTCCAAGGGACTCTCAAGAGTCTTCTTCAACACCACAGTTCAAAAGCATCAATTCTTCAGCTCTCAGCCTTCTTTATAATCCAACTCACATCCATACGTGACTACTGGAAAAACCACAGCTTTAACTAGACAGACTTTAGTTGACAAAGTAATGTCTCTGCTTTTTAATATGCTGTCTAGGTTGGTCATAACTTTTCTTCCAAGGAGCAAGCGTCTTTTAATTTCATGGCTGCAGTTACCATCTACAGTGATTTTGGAGCCCCCCAAAATAAAGTCTGTCATTGTTTCCATTGTTTCCCATCTATTTACCATGAAGTGATGGGACCTGATGCCATGATCTTAGTTTTCTGAATGTTGAGTTTTAAACCAACTTTTTCACTCTCCTCTTGCACTTTCATCAAGAGGCTCTTTAGTTCTTCTTCATTTTCTGCCATAAGGGTGGTATCATCTGCATATCCAAGGTTATTGATGTTTCTCCTGGAAATCTTGATTCCAGCTTGTGCTTCATCCAGCCCAGCGTTACTCATGATGTACTCTGCATATAAGTTAAATAAGCAGCATGACAATGTACAGCCTTGATGTACTCCTTTCCTGATTTGGAACCAGTCTGTTGCTCCATATCCAATTCTAATTGTTGCTTCCTGACCTACATAAGGAGATGCAAAGCAGATCTCGTCTTTGAACTCACCGAATTCATAGTCTAGAGTGGGATATAGATAATAAACAAACAATTGCATAGTTAGAAATAGATTTTAATCCTGTGAGGAAGTGAAAGTAAGGCAACTTGTAGGAGAATAAAGAGTGGGAAGAAGTGGAGGAAAGAATACGTAGTTCAGACAGGTGGTCAGGGAACTCCCTGTAGCTCAGATGGTAAAGAATCTGCCTGCAATGCAGAAGACTTGGGTTTGATCCCTGGGTCAGGAAGATCCCCTGGAGAGGGGAATGACAACCTACTCCAGTATTCTTGCCTGGAGAATTTCATGCATAGACCATGGAGTTGCAAAGAGTCGGACACAACTGAGCAACTTTCATTCATTCAGGGAAACTTCTGAGGAGGTGACATCTAAGGTGGAACATTAAGGCTGCAAAGGAGCCTGGCATGGTAAAGAAAATGGAGAAGCATTCCAGGCTGATAGGATAGCATTTACGAAGGTCCCAGGGCAGGAAATGGCAGGTATACTGAAGAAAGCAAGAGAGAAGCTAGTGTAGATGGAGATGAAATGTGATGAGCTTTTTCGGGTAGGGTCTCTTAACTGAGTCCAGGCTAGTGGTATCCTCTGGGGTTGTGCCACATGGTGGCCCTGCCTGGAGGTGAGGCTTATAGCTGGTAGCAGGAGACTGTAGCAGTACGACACAGGGCCTTAACAGACCTGATAAGAAGTCTGTGGTGTGGAAATTGAAATTTTTATAAAACCAAAGTGTTATAAAAGAAATTTGAGAAGACTTAAAACAGATTGGACTTTCAGCTTGGGTCATGAATCAGGAAATGGGTTAGATGGTTTTTCAAGGATCCTTCTATTTTGAGGACTCAGGGATTTTCATATATTTGGAGTAGAGACCTTTAAAATGTTCTGGTACTGAAAAGGTCTAAAAAAAAAATCCACTTTCCCAGGATATTAGGTCATTATACAAAAGGGATTTCATCCAAATTGAAAGGAATTAGCAGGAATTTTGGAGGGTCTAACAGTAACTGAGCCAACCAGAAACAGAAGGCAAACATGCCTGCTCTTGGAACAACAACCAAAAGTCATCCTGACCAGAAATATTCTTAGAAGATGCAGCAAAATTCATTGTTAGGATGTACCCAAAGGCAGTGGTGGGAGCCATATATATCTAAGCTGAAGGCGCCAGGTGACAGCAGGATTTCCAAAGCAAATGCCATGGCAGAAGCTTGCCAGTCTCTGTGACAACTGGGGAGGCCTTAACTGGGAGTCCAAGCGTTGCATGTTCTGAGCTGAGCATGTGCCCAGGGAACTTTGGGACAAATGGTGAACAGCTGCAGGAGGGAAGCAGTAAGAAAGAGACAGCAGTGAGAAAGTAAGGATCATAATGAGAGAGAAGGGAGTAGAAATAATAACTAGCAATGCAAATTGTTTAGACCCATCTCAGCAAGAGTAACTTCCCCACCCACTGCAAGTATGGAATGAAAAATGCTACTTAAAAAAGGATGTTAAAAATGTTCTGGAGTATCAAGGAAATTTCATTCATTTTCCCCACACTGTCAGTAAAAAGGCTTTGTGTGTGTGTGTGTGTTTATAGCACAACTCTAAAGAATTATAAGACCACATCCTTCTCATTATGGTAAGACCATGAGTCAAAGATACGCATTTCCAGACATAACCCATAGAATCAGGTCAGCAGTAATTTAGACAAGAATGTTTGAAATGCAAAATGATGCAAATTATCATTAGTATTAGGTCAAATACAGCTGGAAAGAGTTTAGTTGTCATATGGGACTTAGATATTACTAAATAACTTTAGACATCAGAAGAGAGAATTTAATTGCATGACTTCAAAACTAAAATACATCAAAATGTAAATGCAGTAATTCCTTCCCTTGCTCTTTATTTTTGTTTTCCTTCTACCCAGTGTCTATAGGTCAGTGGTAAAGAGATCTACAGTTTTTAGTTTTAAATGGAATCTATTTTTTGATATGCAGGTTACATACATATTTTCTAGAATAAACCCTAATAATTATAGTGATATGATTGCTATCAATTCTCTAGAATTATGGCAGAGCCCTCGGACCTTTCATCTAATAAAAACACAGTACTGTTACACCATAGTGATGGAACCCAGATCAGAAAAATGAACATGCAGAGTAAAACCAAACAGGAGACAATTTCAGTGGAGACTCCATCTGAAGGCCCTACTTACTGAAGCACTGAGAGGATTTTATTATGAGTCTGCACCAATGCACAAACTCCACGGCAGCATCAGACAGAGCTCTAGTTATATTTCAGTCTTAAATCTGAAGAGAAGCCCTAATGGTAAAATCTGAAGATTTCTTCTAAACCAAATGGCAAACAACCATCCGTTTCCTCACAGAGGAATATTTTAGATAAAGTTCTTTGATTCAGAATTGGAAATGATGCTAAAATAGGTTTTGGAAAAAATTAAATTACAAACTGTCATATTCTATCCCACTTAATGTGAATGAGCAGAGCCTCTAGGATAAACTTGATTAACATAAAAAGGGTAAAATCTTATTTCTGCTTCTAGAGGACAAATAAAAAAGATTTTTAAAAAAATAACTGCAAACTGTGCTTGTACTTTTCAAATAACAGCACATGCTATTCCTCCAACTATCACTCAAGCAAATATTTTCATTTTAAAGAAAGTTGCTTTCTTAGTCTCTTTTCCTGAAGCCTTATTGAGAGTGAATTTTTATATACAGTGATTCAGAATTGGCTGCTTAGCCTCAAAGCTATCTTTATGCATCAGAGTCCTGGTAGAGGCAGGTCTCGGTGATGATGATGATAATGACAGCATCACCAAAAACAAAACAGCAGCTCACGGTGTGTGCAGCAGCCACTAGGTGCAGGTCTGTGCAAGGCATGTGATGTGCATGTCATCATCCCATTCTCAAAACCACCTATCACTGTTCCTCTTACACAAGAGGAAACAGAAACAGATGAAGGTTAAATAATCTGTCCAATATCACATTTGGAGGTAAAGCTAGTTCACTGGACCAAAGAGCCCTTGCTTTTTATCGCTGCACGGTATTATTTCTCTACAATGCAAAAGCACGAAGATCCAGCCCGTGGAAAGACAGTGACACTAGGCCTGGGTACTCTGTAGTCCTTGAAAAGCCTGGAGACGGACAAAGACCTCCAGCCACCGTGTGGACTCTATGGAGACCCTGTGTGTGACAGCTGGGCTAGGCTAGAGGTACAGGGAATCAATTTCATAGCACTGCAAGAGTAACATGCAAGAGAGGGTAAAAACTTGGGCTCTGGTGGTGTTTGAACAGGGTTCAAACCCTGTCCTAGGTGCTTACCAATTTATGACTTTGTTTCTTAATTTCCTTAAGTTTCTTCTTCTGTGAGATGAAAATGATCATAGGATCTGTTTCACACAAAGTTGTGAGCAATGAAAAAACAATACAAATAAAATTCTTGGACAGTCCTTGACATGAAAGTCTTAGCAATGTTAACTACTGTTAATATGAGCTAAGGAGAGATTAAGCAGTGCTCAGGAACCTGACTGGAGTATAGGAAGCATCAAGTTTTCCCACATTCATGTCTCTGATACCAAAGGGACATGTGAAAGGTTACAGGCTCTTTGGCTAAATCAATGCCATTGCTGCCAAGAGAAGGAAGCAGGGCAGCGCTTGCCTTGCATCCAGAAAGGAAGGGGGCAGTACTGACCGAGCTGATGAGGTTGGCTCTGTGATTTGGCGTTGCACGCGGATGCCATGGGCATAGTTGTCCTGGTCCCCCGTCTGGGTTGAGAGGGGAATGTCGGGGGAGGTGTGACTGATCTTCATGGAGGAGTCTGGACAAGGGGTGGGAGGGTCTAGGAAGCCCTCACTGTTCTCCTGCTCATTGGTCTCTGTGTCCGTGTAGTTAAGAGGCTCCTGGTTGTTGTCTTTGCTACTAGAGAACAGGCCTCGTTCTCGCCACGGAACCCAGCAGAGTTTCCAAGACACGAAGAGAGACACACCAAAGAGAGCGAGGCCACAGGCAGTGACTACAAGGGTCAGCAGGCTCACTGAGATATCTGCAAAGAAGCAAAGATCAAAGGTCAGTGGGATTGCTCCTCCCGTGCCCACCTACTGCAGGGTGAGGGCAGAACCCTCTCATTCATGCATCCCCCAGGAGTGACGGCAGAAGGCCAGGCCTGGGATGCTGCTGAATCACCTGGGATGCATGCTGAATGTCCCTGCTGATTCTGAGGCAGGGACAATCAGGACTCAGACACAAGCACAGAGAATGTAACATGCAGGCATGTTTAGAAACAAACAGCCTGCGATAGCAAGAGACAGGGTGTGCTCAGGGGACCAGGAATGCCCTGCAAGGCAACTGAGACCCTGTCCCCTCAGCAATAAAAATCATTGATATTCTGGGAGTAGAGTGGTTTCAACTATCATTAAAAATTCCTCTGTCATCTCAGAGAGCAATATAATTTAGGAGTCATTTAAGTAACATCTTTTTTAAAACAAGAGAAAACTACAGTGCTTTCTTTTTGACATGAGCTTTTAAGGGTCATTGCTACATTTTGCAGCTCAAGTCCTCTCAAGCCTCAAGAATACCCACCACCTGGTGGTCAGGTCCCCAGGACCAGGGGACAAGAGTCATAGTTTGGGTTTCCCCAGTAGCAGAGCTGAGACAAGTATTCAAGAGCAAGAGGTTTATTTAGAAGGTGAAGAAAACATAGGTAGGGGAGTAGGGAAGTGACCCAGTTAGAAGAAGGAAGTAATTCAGGGGTGTAAGAAAGTAGCCAGTAAGAGGGGGCGGGCGCAGCTTTGTCAAGCCAGCTACCACAGTGGAGGAAAAGAGATTAAACTGCTGCAGAGGGTCCACAGCCCAGGGGCCTGGGTTGTTTATAAAAATCAACCCCCTTCAGTCATTGATTTGAGGGCAGCTCTCAAGGGGCATCTGCTATGTGGGTGGCAAAGTAAGTTTCTGTGGCCAGAAAATTTCCACCTTTCAAATAATGCAGGGCTGGCCTAGGTCAGTAGGCAGATGCTCAAGTGCCAAAGGAGAGGGGTGGTGGGGGCAACAACAACATCTGCTACACGCAGCATGGCCCCACGGCCTCAGCCACGGTCCATGGCAGTGCAGTGTCTAGTGGGTGTGCGCCCGACTCCTGGAACAAAGCCCATCGCTCTCCAGGCTTCCACCCCACCCTATAGGAGAGCCAGGAAGAGGCTGAGGCATCAGCCTGAACTCATTCCTGGCACCGTGCTGCTATAAACTCCTTCCTTAAAGGATACCCCTACCTGCCCTTACTGAGCTATGTTACAGTCTGAGGCCCCAAAGATTCTTCCCAGGTTCTGCCTTTACTGCCCATCATTAATATTTGCATTGCTTCAGCCAAAGCTTTCTTAATGTCCATTAATGCCGGGAACTGTGCCAGGCTTTGGAGACACAGTGGAGAACATGATAGACACACTCTAACCTTCATAGACTCCTATTCTAGTGAAGGGGAAAATTAGGAATCAGTTACCTAACAGTCACAATGTCAACGATCCACAGCACGCCAATGATCCATGACATGAGACAGCTGAGGAATGCATGTGAACCCATCACTTTCCTAAGGAATCAAGCTGACCACCTACTGTCTGTGCACTTTTCAATATGATTCTTAAGGTACTTGATCATTCTTATGAAATGATACGGCGATTTCTTCATGAAAAATTGCCCTTGACAGAAAGCCAGCTGCCAGGGCTGGTGATGGATCTGATGTATCTTCTCTATGCCTCCCAATCAATCTTTGCCCTTGTGGTGAAACAACATCATATCTCTGTTTGGAAACACAGGGATTCCAGTTTCAACACTGGTAGTTGAGCTCAAAATCTTTGCTTATCCCATTTCTCTTCAAATATCACTGAATAAGGATAAGCAAACTATATAACTATGGAAAACAAGGACAGATACTTTCTATCTAACACTGAGGAATTTCTGGGATTGTTTTAAACGAAAAACCAATCAGGGCTGAACACTTAACACAAGCCAGTGAAAGACAGGGAAGCCTGGCATGCTGCAGTCCACAGGGTTGCAAAGAGTCGGACACGACTGAGCGACTGAACAACAAAAAAACAACAATGAAGAAATGCTGAGGGAAAAATAAAAATAAAAAAATCTCAGGTGGAGAGCAAAAAAGGCAGGGATGGGGGACAGGGAAGACAGTTGAGGGGGGGCAAAGTCAAGGGCACTAGAAATCACACACCATGGTGCCGCAACATGAGGAGGGAGAGAACGTGGTTTGGCCAGAGGCTCTACTTGGTTCTGACAGCTCACACAGCAGGATGGAAAATTTGTTGGTGAAAACTTCTATGATAGGTGGTAGTACTAGGGGTGTAGGGAAGGCGGAAACCCCTCCCAGTGAATCGGGCTGCCACAGCAAAGATCAACCTCTACCAACTCCAACTAAATCTAAAAAGAAAACAATCCCTACAACACAGTGAAACCCTTTAATACATTCTGTAATCCAAACAGAAGCAAAACCCCTTCTCTGCATCATGTTAATCACTTCAGCACCAACCTGACACACACACCACTAGGAGGATGGCAGAGACTGGATACACTGGAAGGCAGTAAGGTTAGAAGTGTGATGTGATAATTACATATTATCATTTACCAAAGATTCACTCTTCCACACCACAGTGCCGCCACCAACGATGGAGCATAAATCTCAAACCCTTGACATTGGTCTTGGCCACATGACTTACTCTGGTCAATAAAGTATGTGTAGATATGGCCCATGCCACTTTGGAGCAGAGGACTATTGGGCTCCCACCTTCTGCCAGGAAAAGAAGGCAGCTGATGTTTCAGCCTAGGTGCCACAATGGAAGACTTGTGGTGCAGGCCCAGAGTCCAGAATGAAGAGCAAATTTAAACCTGATGCACAGACTGAGCAGGACAGCAAAACGATCCATAGATCCATGAGCAAAACTTAAACAGTTGATGTTTTATTTAAGTCACCAGGATTTTGACTGTGTTTGTCCCTACAGCAAAAAGTTGACTAATAAACGTGATCATATAATTTACTGTCCAAGACTAAGATATTTTTAGGAAGGAAAAGAGGTGAAATCAATAATCACATTGACAAGAGACTTTACCCAGGATTGTCTAGGCCTATGGTCACCCTGCATTCAGAATCCTACTTGAGCTCTGAACTCATCCGCTTGGTACAATATGGCCTCTCAGGGTTTACTTGGCATTGACAAAATGCTAAATAGAGCAAATCCTAGATCTATTTCCGCTAGTCACCATAGGGCCTGACTCAGCTCAAGAACTGTTCCAGCTTGTTAGCTGACTCTCAGCTCATGTACCCCCAAACCACCTTTCTCCCAAGTCCAGTAATGGGAGATCCATGAAAGCAGGGGTTTTGTCTGTCCCTCTTAGGGCTGAATCCCAAGCATTTAAACGGTGCCTGAAACATAGCACACATTCACCATACGTTTGATGCAGCCCACCAGAGAGCCCTGTGGTCACCTCCATGTCTACCGTGAGTTAAGGCTGTGTGCCCCGTAAGCTCCAGGAGCCACTAGTCACATTCATAGTTGTTGACAGACGTCTGTGGATCCCAGGTACTACAGAAAATAACTGGCAAACAGCAAGAGGGGCTTTTCCTCATTTGCACAAAGGTGCCCTACAGGTGAGCAAGGGGCCAGAGAGCACCAGGAGAAACCAACAGTGACTTAGACAGCCACACCAACCACTAAGTGCAGTCATCAGGACTTCTCGATAGCAAACAGCTCAGGGTACTCTTCACACACTCTACTTGTACTTTTCTCTCTTTTTTCAGAAAGAAGTACTAGAAAGCTGCTTCAGCCTCACTAAGGCCACACATACCATCCGCCTCAGGAAAGAAAGAGCAAGATTTCATTTAGAACCACAAAATAGCTTTTTTCAGAAAAGGAGTTATTGCTTAAGTAAGGTGGTAGGTACATGGCCATTTGTTTTATTATTGATTTTTAAACTACATGTATTATACACACATACACACACACATATATATTCTTTGGCACTGACATATATTTTATAATAAAAATTGAAAAAAGTAAATAGTACCATCAACAAGTTATTACTCTAAAGACAATTCTTGTGAAAAACAGAAAAGTGTAATTGGTCCTTCTGTCCAAGAGTCAAGAGAATAACCAGCTGGTGATCCAGGATGAAGTGAGGCACATGGTAGGTAATGCAGCTGGGATCCAGATCCTCAGAGGTGCTGCTGGTTGGGGGGACTGTGCCTCAGCCTGTACCCAGAGCTGCTGAAGAACACCCCTCCAGGGAAGAGGCAGAGTGGTGTGGCATGCCATCAGGCCTGACCGTCAGAACCCTCTTCTGCAGGCCACTAGCCCTCGCCATAGGACATGAAGTACTGCAGCAACATCCCTGGGCCCTGGACACAAGGTACCGGGACACCCAGAGACCCAGCAGACATCCCAGCCGGACACCTCTGATTCCAAGGGATCCCTGCAAGCCTGAAGACTTGTTCTAGAATGACAAATATTATTGTCCAATGAACACATGGCTGGAGCACCTACACATCACATGAAAAGGAACAGCAGTTGCCCTGCTGAACTGTGAAAGGATGGGAAAAACATGTAAACTGATGACAACAACAGAATCACAGGACAAAATCAGCAACTTGAAAGAGGCTAACCCAGCAGAGCCATCAGAATAAATGACATCTGACATAAAACAAATCAATGTGAGAGACAAATTAACTCATATAGTCAGTGAGATGTTTAAAACTGTGGCCAAGAGAGATAAGTATGGCTGCAGCAGTAACCAGAATCAGACATCCTGAGATCTCACCTGGTGTAACTATGAGGAGATTGTAGCCCTAGAACTCCATAGCCAGCCACATTATCACAAGAGGAAAGGCATTTTCAGCCAGCAGTGACTCAGAAAATACGTGATTCATGTACCCTTTCCTGCATAAGATCTATGGAATTCTCCAAACACACAAGTAAAATTTTATGTTAGAATAGAGAACCCAAGAAGGGAAGAGCTTTCTAGATAAGACATATACTTAGATACTAGATACCACAAGAATTCGTGATAATCAAAGAAAACAGTTAAAAGTGTAACAAAACTAATTGCTGGCTTTGAGGATATAAAGTTTAACAGAACTGTAAAGGAAAAAAATTCATTTAAAAGAGCAAAGGAATTGTAACTACCTTCACTTAAAATTCCAACAATTTCAACAAAATGTGGGAAAAGGAAGCAGGAAAGAAGGAAAAACAAATTAAATGGCCTACACTGTTAGCAGGGAGAGATGACAGATAACTTCAACTTGATGCTGATAGGGAAATTAGGTGTAAATATGTACATAAAATATTAAAGGGAGATAGTGACTCATAATGGTGCATATGCATACATATTTATGCATATATGTCCTCTCCTTCCTGAGACAACCCCAACCCCATTAACTAATATGAAACAAAAAGCATAAACTCACAAAGAACACAACATGGGATGACTGGCAGTTTGCTGTGCTGTGCTTAGTCATTCGTCATGTTTGACTCTTTGCAGCCCCAGGGACTGCAGCCCACCAGACTCCTCTGTCCATGGGGATTCTCCAGGCAAGAACAGAGTGGGTTGCCATGCCCTCCTCTAGGGGTTCTTCCCAACCCAGAGATCAACCCAGGTCTCCCACATTGCAGGTGGATTCTTTACTGCCTGAGCCACCAGGGAAGCCCTCGTATGGGTTCATGATACAGACATTTCCAATACAGCAGTAGCTAAGACTAAGATGTTGAGCTGAAAACAAGAGCAGTGACTGAAAATCTTCCCCAAATACTGTCCAGTATGTCTAGGGAGAAACCAAGGTGACTAGTGCAAGAACTGGTGCCCAAGAAGAGAATTTTCCATATTCTTGCAAAAAAATGGAACCCCATAAAGACCCCTTTAAGTAAATCTTGACTGTTAAAATCTCACTCACAGATGCATAGCCTTACACCCAGCTTTTCTACTGCCTCACTCTTAAATACAACCATGTTCCTTGGAAGAATAACTATAACAAATCTATACAGTGTATTAAAAAGCAGAGATGTCACTCTGCCAACAAAGACCCGTATGGTCAAAGGTATGACTTGTTTCTAGTAGTAGTCAAGTATGAATGTGAAAGTTGGACCATAAAGAAGAAAGATGGAGTGCTAAAGAATTGATGCTTTCGAACTGTGGTGATGAAGAAGACTCTTGAGAGTCCCGTGGACAGCAAGGAGATCAAACCAGTCAATCCTAAAGGAAATCAACCCTGAATATTCATTGGAAAGACTGGTGCTGAAGCTGAAGCTCCAATACTTTGACCACCTGATGCAAAGATCTGACTCATTGGAAAAGACTCTGATTCTGGGAAAGATTGAGCACAAGAGGAGAAGGAGGCAACAGAGGATAAGATAGCTGGATGACATCACTGACTCAGTGGACATGAGTTTGAGCCAGCTCAGGGATATAGTGAAGGACAAGGAAGCTTGGCATGCTGCAGTTCATGGGGTTGCAGAGTCGGGACTGAACAACAACAACAAAGCTTCAAAGAATTGCCAGCCATATAGAGAAATCTTAGAGCAACATCAACATATAGAAGAAAAAAAGAAAAAGATGTTCCCAGAGAAAACAGAGATTAGGAAGGAAACAGGAACTTTTAAAACATTTCAATCATAGGAAATTTCCATGATGTATTTCCTCTATAAAACAAGGGTAGACTACTAGAATGAAATGGAGAAGAAAATAAGACAATCTTCTTAGAAAAAAAAAAATGATTGCTAAAACAAATAAAAAATTCAAAAGAGGGTAACCAAAGGTTCAGAAAACTTAGGCAAAATTATGGTAAAATTATTTCTACATTAAAAACCACATGGAGATAGAGCAAACCATTTCTGTTGGGATGAAATTAGAGGAGACTTTCACTTCCATGTTAACTTTTTATAAAGAGTAAATATTACTGAGAAAAAAATGAAAAACATTTTTTAAGCTGCTATAGCACATGAAGTACATGTGGCAGTACATTCAGGTGAACTTGAGTTGGCAATCTCCAAACATTTCTGAAAAACAGTCCTTATTTAACCCTGCCCCTTGGTTTATGAAGAGCAAAGCAGTGAATATCATGACAATCATTACAAAAATTATAATCTCAGTTCCCCAGCACAGTTTTCCCTCCAGGTCATACCCATAAAAGCCCTTGTCTGCTCATCTTTGTTCAGGCTTTTAGATTCATGAACAAAATATCAGGAGACTGACACAGGCTAGCAACTTTTTATCTTGCTAATACCTATTTTAAACTTACAATTTAAACTTACAACTCTTTACTCTCATGCTCATTTCATACAAGAAGGGATGTTGTAACACCAGAAACAAATGGCATTCCCTTAAAATACTATATTGAGCTTTATGAATAAAATTATTACACTGTCCTTATTTTTTTAATTGCTTCAGAGTTGTGAGAACTTTGAACTTTTTATTTTGTATTGGGGTATAGCTGAGTAACAATGTTGTAACAGTTTCAGGTAAACAACATAGGGAACTCAGCCATAGGTATACATGTATCCATTCTCCCTCAAACTCCCCTCCCATTCAGGCTGCTACATAACATTGAGCAGAGTTCTATGTGCTATACAGTAGGTCCTTGTTGGTTTCCATTTTAAACAAAGCAGTGTGTACAAGTCCATACCAAACTCTCTAACTATCCCTTCCCCTCATCCATCCCTCTGGCAACCAAAAGTTCGTTCTCTAAGTCGGAGAGTCTCTGTTCATTTTGTAAGTACATTCATTTATATAACTTTAGATTACACATATAAGGGATGTCATACAATATTTCTCCTTTTCTGACTGACTTTATTCAGTATGATAATCTATAGGTCCACCCATGTTGCTGCAAATGGCATTATTTCATTCTTTTTAATGACTGAGTAATATTCCATTGTATGTATGTACTACATCTTCTTTAACCACTCCTCTGTCAATGGACATTTAGGGTGCTCCCATGTCTTGGCTATTGTAAACAGTGCTGCAATGAACACTGGGGTGCATGTATTCTTTCGGACCATGTTTTTCTCTGGATATATGCCCAGGAGTAGGATTGCAGGGTCATATGGTAGCTCTATTTTTAGTCTTTTAAGGAACCTTCGTACTGTTCTCCATAGCGGTGGTACCAATTTACATTCCCACAAACAGTGTAGGGGCAGGGTTCCCTTCTCTCCATACCCTCTCCAGCATTTGTTGTTTGTGGATTTTTTTGATGATAGCCATTCTGGCTGATGTGAGGGGATACCTCATTGTAGTTTTATTTGCAAACATCTTCTCATGTGTTTCTTGACGATCTATGTCTTCTTTGGAAAAATGTCTATTTAGGTCTTCTGCCTATTTGTTGACTGGCTTGTTTGTTTTGATGTTTGCATCATGAGCTATCTGTAAATTCTCGAGACTAATCCTTTGTTGGTCACATTATTTGCAAATATTTTCTCCCAATCTGTGGGTCGTCTTTATGTTTTATTTATTATTTCCCTTGCTGTACAAAAGATTTTGAGTTTAAGTAGGCCCCATTTGTTTACTTTTGTTTTTATTTTCATTATTCTGGAAGACAGGCTTATTTTTGTGTATGATGCTAAAGAATGATCTAGTTTCATTTTTTTATATGTAGCCATCCAGCTGTCCCAGCATCATTTGTTGAAGAGACTGTCTTTCCAACACTGTGTAGTTTTGCCTTCTTCGTCCTATATTAATTGACCATAAGTGCATCAGCTTATTTCTGGGCTTTCTATCCTGTTCCATTGATCTGTATTTCTATTTTTGTACAAGTATCATACTGTTTTGATGTTTGTAGCTTTGTAATATAATTCAAAGTCAGGGAGCCTGATTCCTCCAGCTCCATTTTTTCTATCTCAAGATTGCTTTGGCTATTCAGAGCCTTTTGTGTTTCCATACAAATTCTGAGATCTTTTTGGTCTAATTCTGTGAAAAATGCCATTGGTAACTTGATAAGGACTGCAATGAATCTGTAGATTGCCTTGGGTAGTATAGTTATTTTGACAATATTGATTCTTCCAATCCATGAGCATGGTATATTGTTCCATCTGTATGTGTCTTCTCAGAGCTGTGAGAACTCTATCCTGCATAAATAAGGCACTGGAGATTGGGAACTACTGCCCTAGTCCCTTGAATGTCAGTCCTGCCCCGTCTCTACTTCTTATGACAACAGTGTAGCTCAGGGCAAAACAGGAAAATAGATGACATTTTTGATACCCATCCAGTCTTCTTGTCCTGAGCTCCCCACTTTAACTGCTCTCTCAACCTTGTGTTGTCCCAGAAGACTGGAATTTTCAAAGGGATTATATTGGAAACTAAAGACTTGATGTCTGTGTCTAGTCCTCTCACTGCCATAGAGACTTAAGGTGACAGCACAGAAGACCCAATGAAGATGCTCAGTATGAGTCAAGGTGTTTCCAGGGCAGGCAGAGGAAACCTCGAATCACAATTGAGGAGGGAAACAAAAAAGATCAGAGCTGGAAAAAAGGTGCTGAGCATTGAGACTGAGGTAGATGGGACATAAAAAGGGAGAGGAAACTCATGGTCAGAACCTGGGATGACAGGCACTGGTTTAAAAGGATGGTGCAAAAAAAAATAAATAAATAAAAGGATGGTGCAAAATGAAGTAAAGCAGGTAGCTCAAGATCACTGATACCTTCACTAACATATGATTTACCTTTCTGCAAAAGGATTTGAGACAGCTTAAAAAATATAATGCAGCACAGTAAGAGAAACTTTCCAAGGAAATCAGGGCCAAAGAAAAATAAAAGTAAAATAAAGATGAAGTCAGGGGGAAGTAAATTAGCCAAAATGCATACATGAGGTTTTGTAAAGTTGCCAGAGGTGGCTACAGAACTGGCTCCCAACATCCCACATATCACAGAAAAGAAGAAATATAACCAATGATTGATTCAGCATCTAAAAAACTACAATTAAGAAATACTTAAAAAAAAAAAAAGAAATACTTGAGACAATGAAAATCTGCACTAGAAATGTAATGATATTAGAGGTTATTATTAATTACTTTTAGATATGCTAATTGTATTGTGGTTATGTTGTATAGACAGATATGTAAACATTCAAATGATATCATGTCTGGAATTTACTTCAAATTACAGATAAATCAAGATTGGCCACAGGTTAATAATTCTTGAAACTGAGTAGTGAGTATATGTGGCTTATTATATTGTTCTCTCTACTTTTGAATATGTTTGACAAATTCCTAACAAAAAACAAAACATGTTTTGGTTGGAGAAAATGTTGATTTCTGACTTCAGTCTTAGACATTCTTATTTAACAGGTCTTGGGTGAGATTCCTTTAATCTCCACTTTTAACAAGCATCTCAAATCTCAGATTAACCTGATGCCAACAGTCTCTAGACAACACTGAGTAAACAAGACCAAGTAAACATTGTATATATGGTTCAGAACACAAGATGCTTGCCTAAAACAGCTGTGTCTTGGGGGCCTAATAAAGACAAAACTGGGAAATTCAGTTAGACAATCAGGCCATGGAGAACCTGAAGATATTACATGGTAGCTTGTAGAGCAAGTGACAATGTAATTAGATGGAGGAAACAGCCAAGACTACACAGCTCTGATGATGAGATGTTAGGTGTTTCAGGGAACCAAATCAATGTGGAAACACTGTACTAGAATAAACCTTAGAAGTCATCCAAAACAGTATCAGAATTCCCTCATCAACAATCCCTTCCATGTGACCATAAGGACTTTACTTGAATACATTATTTCTGTATTTTTTTAAACTTAATGCAATGAGCATGTATTACTGTGCAATTTTAAAGGTAATAATAATAACTAATAAAATTATTACATTCAAAAATCACAGAAGTCTGGAGTTACTCAGTGAAGGGGAACTTAGTCCCCCCAATACCTCAATCACCCAGAGGGTTCTGAGTGGTGACCTTTATCTTGGATAAAAAGTACATAATAGATGCTAGGCTACAATAAAATGCTTTAGTGTTTAAATACTTGAACCTAAGTTGTCTGAAAAATATGATCTTGCAGAAACTTTGCTCTTTAATACACTGTAAGGCACAAAAGCACACTAGTAGAAACACAGGTTCTAGAAACACATAGCCAAGGTCTGCAGTCCAACATCAGTTGTGCAACATAAATCTCTTGGTATTCTGTTTTCTCACAGCAGCGTTAGGCTAATAATACTATTTATCCCTTAGAGTTGTTTAGAAAGGTATAGGCAGTCAATAAATGTAAGTTGCTGTTTTTTTCATGAGGTGTCTCAGGATTCACCCACTCCATATCTAGACTTATTTTTACTGCCAAGAAGTGGTCACCATGGTTAATGAATAGCAAGGCTTCCCACAGCTTTATGAAATGGGCCAGCAATAAGCAAATATTAAGCCCCAAATGGTGCTTACTGAGCTGAATAATGGAGAATAAGAGAAAGAGCTTCTACTGAGCACCTGATATTTGCTAAGGACTATACCCTGGGTGTTCATTGGAAGGACTGATGCTGAAGCTGAAACTCCAATACTTTGGCCACCTCATGTGAAGAGTTGACTCATTGGAAAAGACCCTGATGCTGGGAGGGACTGGGGGCAGGAGGAGAAGGGGACGACAGAGGATAAGATGGCTGGATGGCATCACCGACTCGATGGGCATGGGTTTGGGTGGACTCCGAGAGTCGGTGATGGACAGGGAGGCCTGGCGTGCTGCGATTCATGGGGTTGCAAAGAGTCAGACACGACTGAGTGACTGAACTGAACTGAACTGATACCATGGACACAAAGTAAATAAGACTAGACCCTGCCCTCAAGGAATCACTAGTCCTTTCAGTAATGCTATTTACAATCCAGAGTGCTACTGAAAACCAGAAGTGAGGGATATATAACCCAATCTGGAGTTCAGAGAAGGCTTCCCATAAAACAGGAGTGAGCCAAGTCCTACTTATAACCTCTTCTCTTACACAAGGCAAAACCCAGGTCACTTGGGCATGTGGTCAAAAGACTTCACCAGGAGGAAGGGAAAGCCAGGGCTTCTGCATATGGCCTCCAAACTGCATAGGGCATAACTTGCCCAATTGTACATGGAGGCTCTGGGAAAGACCTGGCATGTTCCAAGGCCTCTCAGGCCAGCTTTGCCACCATTTATATTTTGTGACCCTGGGTAAGTCATTGCTCCTGTATGGTCTTCCTCATCTGTCATAAAGGGTCTTGCAAGGTTCTTATATTCTGTGGTTCTTGTGGACTTGCCAAATGACCTTGAGTTCACAGCAATGTTTCTCTAGGGCTAAAGCCATTGTAATAATTCCTATTAGTGACCAGAAGTCAATTGGTGCTCTCCACCTGGAGGCTATGTTTTAGGGCCATTCCTGGTTTTCATTCTTGCAGCTGACATGAGGTTGTCTTAGCTTATGGAAAAACATCGTCTCCTGGGTCGGGAATATCCCCAGGAGTAGGGCACAGCAACTCACTCTAGTTCTCTTGCCAGGAGAATCCCAGGGACAGAGGAGGAGCCTGGCGGGCTACAGTCCATAGGGTCACAAAAAGTCAGACACAACTGAAGTGACTTATCATGTATTCAGTGCAAATTGCAAGGATTATTAAGGGGTATTAACTTGGGCCTGCAGGGGCCATATCATTATTAAGGTACTGAGCCAGGTAAGCAGATCACTCCAAGGCCTTAACTCTAAGAAGTCCATGAACTGGTCAAATGAATTAGGGCATGGTAACTGGCAAGTGGCATAACTGGATTCTCTTGTAACTGACATAAAGAGAGGAGCATATTTAAAAGGACTAGGTCTCTGGCCCTGTTGGGCTGCACCCCACAGGCCTACAAGGCCTTCACCCTGAAAGCCTAAAAGGCCTCTCTACCCAATAGGCCGACAAGACCATTACCTGCCCAGCTTCAGGACCAAAGGAAAAATCTAGAGTCAGCAATGGAAACATCAATGGTTTAACAGGCAGGGAGGACTTACATGTCTGAAGCAAGGTCCTGGAGCAATTCATTACCATGTGCAGCAAACATAGCAGGACATGGTGGCAGACTTCGCTCTGGGGACTAGGTTACCAGTTACAGGAGGAAATGGCATCAGGTTGGCTTGTCAGTTACTGGGGAAACCAGTAGAGGGGCACGCCCCTTCACGCCCCTTTGATTAGCTATTGGAACAATCATCAGCTGGGACTGGGGCAAGTATGTAGGAAGGTCAGTTCTGTGACTAGGGTGCAGATGAAGCCGGCACTGGTCCAGCAGGTGATGTATGAGAGGACAGTCACCTAGAGTGGTCTGAACATACAAACCCTCGACTCTTTCCTCAGAAGGCTGTCCAGCTGATTCTGCCAGTGTTAAGGAAGCAGTCAGCCTAAAATTAGCATTGAGAAAACATGTTCTGTTGCACCTTCTATTTACAAAGTGCAGCCTCATCAGTGTGACCGGCACCTCCTCACACTGCCATCACCGCTCTGCCTTGGCCAGATGGGGCAGAGGCTGCTCAGGCTACATGGTGATTGGAGCTGCAAACACTAAGAGCTGTGTTTTGGCTCTTGCATCCAAAATCCCCGAGCTCCCACCCCTGTGGCACCTGGGCCTCTGTTGTCTGCGTAACAGGAAGGCCTGGGAACTATCCTCAGGTTTGCTGCTGGGTTTCCATTCTCTCTTCATTTTCTATAGATATTATTTAATTGGAAAAAAAAGTCCATATAAGAAAATATTTTACCACCCACTGTAGCTTCATTCAAAGTGCTTCCAAAATCTACAGTTTTCTGTATCATGGGATTCAGCTCTGTGCAGAGTAAATGAAAACATTCAGATGTGCTAAGATTCTTAAGAAATAACAGAAAATCTGATGTGTAGGGTTTTATATAATGGGGACTTTTTGCCTGGAAAGAACACCATGAAACAAATCTTAAGAACATGTGGAGATCAAGTAGAGGCCCAAGAGGTTAGTAACTTTCCTCAGTGTGCCTGTGGGAAACTGGAGTCTAGGTCCAGTTAGCACTGGAGAGGATGAAGTGGGCACCTCAGAGGTGTGGTATCTAGCTCTGTAACTTTCTATGAGACTTTGGGCTGCCTGCAACTTCTCTTTAGAAGCCATTTCTCACTTCTAAAATGGGGGGTGGGGAGGTGGGGTGGAAATTCCTCCCTGCCTGGCTCTTTTGAAAATTAGGTACATACACTTCTATATGTATTAAGAGCTTGTCACAGTGCTTTCAAGTAGTGTTACTTAAAATTCTTTTCTAGACTAGCACTGCTGCACTGGCCTAAGAATTCACACCTCCCACAGGACCTCTTTCCAAACTCTGTTATTCAGAGTCATTTCCCAAGCTAGATCTGGTCTTGCTTTGATCCAATTAGTCTTTAAATCTATTGTCTGCTCTATGGAACAAGATCAAAAGGTTGCTGACAACCACTTTTGTGAACCAGCATTTTTAGAAAAAAATCTCATAAAGCCACATGTGGGTGGGAATGCTTCTTCCCATTCCTGACTCCCCTGAGGAGTGACTTTTCCCCAAATGTTCCTGATCACTTCCCCCACCTCCTCCTGCTCCATTCAGAGGGGAAGTGGGTTACTCGACTAGCGTGAGGCAGCCCTACCTCTCCCTTCTATGTGGTACCTGTCTGCCTGCACAGGGCATGGTGCATCTACAGTACCTTTTCTGGGAAGTCTGTTACTGCAGCTGGACCCCAGAATAAGACAGACTCTCTCTCCTGGTTCTTCCTCAGGCACAGCTCGACACCTGCAGGATAGAGCCTTGACCTTTACACATGCGTCCTGGCTGACAGCAGCCCTGGGCACATGCCCTCTATGTCTATACAGGTTAGGAAACAGAACTGCCAGGCTTCCATTAGCATGAAGGGAGTTACATGGTGTTATTTTTTTCATAGCACAATAGTTCAGCCAGAGACAGGATATATGAGGAAATCACCTGGAGTCTGGGTGTAGACTTGTTTTTAAATATATGTGAGACATTCCCCAAGAGTCTCCCAATAATCCCTAGAAGAAGGACAAGAGGTCCCGGTGAGTCCTGGTGAGCTATTAGAGGAAAGGGGTCAATGCATTTTCTGTATCTTTAGGCAGTTGAGTTCTAGGCATTTCAGTTATTAGAATTCTATGACTCTAAAACAATCTTTTCCCTTTCAAATAAAAAGATTTAAAAATCTTATATTCAAATAATGTACTGCTTATAGGTGATGCCATTTAAAAGAGAGTCAAAGACTTTTTTCCAATGTCTGATTAACTTACGTCCTAACATTTGGACACCTGACACATACTATCTTCTAACAGGAACTCTATGTCGTGCATCTTCCATTCAACACTCCAAACCCACTCTCCTTCCCTGTCCACCCTGCTCTGGGCCATGGAGGCCGACCTCTAGGGAATTCGTCAAGGGCGTCTGCTGAACTCAGCCAATAGGAGGCCCTAGTGGGAAATTAGAGAGTGGAGGGAGAGTAGTCATGGTATCTCCTTCCCCAGCTTTCTTCCCGCTGGGTCACCATGTTGCATGTGTCCCTCTACTGAAATCCACAGCTCCTTTTCTGGGTTCTCTGAGGCCTATGGGTAGCAATGGCTCCCACCTATTATCAGCCCTGAAGTACTGTACTATCCCTCACTGTTCCCCTGTATCCTGACTACACGTCTGTAAAAAGTCCCTGTATTAAGTTTTTCTCACATTTCTCAATTTGACCATGCTGCATGTTTCCACTGGGACTCAGACTGATTCTCCGTGTTAATGACTTGTTTTCTACTCCAAGAGCTACCTCTTGTCTCAACCTGCGTAACCTCCCTGCATACTCTCTGGGAACCTGACCTTATATCTGGGCCTAAGTTTTCTAAGACATTAAATGAGAGGTGATGAAATGGAAAGACTCTTGCAGATCTCATATTCTTGAATTTATTAGAGAGCTTTTATATCCAAAGTATCTTCAACAACCTAGCATGATATCTAACATACAGAAGGGATTCAGTGTTTGATAAAATTCTAAGCTCTGTATCACTTCCCTTTTTATATCCACTAAAAATGTGCTTCAGGAAAAGAAAATGCCAAAGAAACCATGTGTTTAAGTATACAGAATGAACATTAAGATTACCTTTTCATCATGACTGATAATAATATATTTTATGCTTCTCTGAACATTTAAGACTCCACAGAGGTGGTGCTGTGTAGTTGGAGGAGCATGGGCTCTGGAGACAGCCATCATTTATTAAGTTAATTTTACAACACATAATATTGAGCTGCCTTTATGAAGATTTTATGTAATTGGGAATAGAGTGATCTATTCAGAGTGTGCCAAAGAAACTAAATTTTCAGGAGACTCTTACAGCCAGATGATGTCTCCATATAGTCTTGCTTTTTTATGGCCAACATTAACCCTAGAATACCTCTCCTGAGAAAGAGTTTCAAGTCACACGGCTACTTGAAGTCAGAGCAGAAAGTGGATTCCTGGAACACACTGTTCCCTATTTTTATTTTTTTCTCTTCTGTCTGGCTTGAACCTTGGCCCATGGCTAAAGACACAGACTCTTTTCCAACATATAACCTGTTACTAGCTTGGACTTTTATACTCAAAATCCTAATGTACCCCCATGGTCATGGATCTGCCTGTGCTAAAACCATGATCAAGCTTAGACTATCGGCAGCTGATAAAAAGCCTGGGCTCTTGTGTCTCTGCATTTAATTGTCAATTTTCTAAAAATCATGTTTTTAAGTCAATTTCCTTTTAGAGAATATTTCATGCAGCTGAAATGAAGATGGTTTCTTTTAAATCACTGATTTTCATCAGTAGTCATGCATAGAAACTGCCATTTATTCATCATCAGAATGATGAATAATACTGGCATATGACCAAGAAGTGTAGTCATTGTTCTAAAGAGTATTGACAAATAAACAAAGAACCCTTAGATTTCAATACAAATTATTCTTAACTCTAATAGGAAGATACAAAGAATACCAATTGTTCTCAGAAGCATTCTCTTTATGATGGCCCTCTCTGTGACTCACAGAAATTCTGCCTAGTGGCCATGGACAGAGACACAGCTATAAGCAGACACTGATGGTTTTTCCCATTTCTGTAATCCTCACTTCTCTAGAAGCCAGGTAGGCTTATTTTTTCACTTTTTTTATTGTGGTAAAATCTACATAATATTGATCATTTCCACCATTTTTTTTCAAATGTATATACCCTCTATTTATTTTTTATTTTTTATGAATGATAATTGCTTTACAGAATTTTGCTGTTTTCTGTCAGACCTCAACATGAATCAGCCATAGGATTACATATGTCCCCTCCCTCTTGAGCCTCCCCCCATCTCCTCCCCATCCCACCCCTCTAGGTTGATGCGGAGCCCCTGTTTGAGTTTCCTGAGCCAGACAGGAAAGTCACGTTGGCTATCTATTTTACATATGGTAATGTAAGTTTCCATGTTACTCTTTCCATACATCTCACCCTCACCTCCCCTCCCCATGTCCATGAGTCTATTCTCTATATCTGTTTCTCCACTGTTGCCCTGTAAATAAATTCTTCAGTACCATTTCTTCTATATTCTGTATACATTTTCACCATATTTAAGAATACAGTTCAATGCCAAAAGAACAATCACATTGTTATGCAGTTATTATTACTACCCATCTATAGAACTCCATCATCATCCCATACTGAAGTTCTATACCTATTAAACCAAAACCTCTCATTCCTTTCTTTCCCCACCCCCAGCTCCTGGTAACCAATCATCTGCTTTCTCTCTCCGTAACAGACCAAGTAGTTTGCCTCGTCTTAATGAAAGTTGGGTCACAAGACAGACCCTTCACCTCCCAAAAGTACATAGAGAAGAACAGGAGATGATCACAACCAGATAGCACAGGCAGGCTCCTACATGAACACAGAAAAGAGGAGAGTCTGGGACACACCCCACATGATGCTTTGGAGACGAAGCTGGGAAAGGGGCTACAAACAGATGTTCCACGAACAATCCCTCAGTCCTCTGATCTTGGATGAAAATGCACTCTCCTGAGGATGCACAGAACTATTCCCACCTTTTTTTTGTTACTCATCAGCATAGTTCTATCACCAAGGGTCCAAGCAGCACTGCCATGAGACACTCTCTACACAAGCTTGGCTGGAGAGAGGAAAAGTGTTTCCCTGAAGACCAAAAATGTGAGCAGTGGATTCAGGAGTAAAGAAGACTCCAAACAGCAGAGGGAGAGAGGGCAAGGTTCTCACACTTAAAGGGGTGAAAGAAATTGAGGGTGAATGACTACTGGCCGATCAGACAGGATCCTACAGAGGTTAGGCTCTACAGAGCATAGGTCAGCAGGAAGCCAAGGCAAGGGGAACAGGGACTGTGTTGGAGGAGAGAAATGGCAAGAACAGCAAGTATGGCTGAGAAGGATGATGAAAGCAGGAGGCACAGCTGAAAGACAGCAAAGCCAAAGGAAGAGGCTCATTTATGTGGCATATTACTCTCCTCCACATCCTCCATGGGAGACCCACAGGGAAACACAAGAAGTAAAATGACAGAGACCCTTCCTACTGCTTGACAGGTAAAAGCTGCTGATACAGCAAGCCTAAGTTTAAAAATGCTAAAGTAGATCCATCCAGGTCGATGCAGGAGTTGGTGATATTCAGGGAGATATTTGTGTTAATAATAAACAAAACAGAAATAAGTTTTGAAAATATCAGAGAGGATGAGACATTATTATCATAAAAAAAAAGAGAGAGAGAATTACTAAGCCAGGATAAGACTGACAAAGAGTTAGGTTTTTAACAAATGCATGTAACTCTGTAGCTTCCCACTAAACATCAAAACTAGGCAGGGTACATGGTCCCTCTCAACCCAAGTACTTTTGCCAAGTACTTCAAATGGAGTACCACCCCCACAGGGCCTGGGGCTCCTCCCAGGGTTTCTCAAGGCCCTAAGAGTCACATCCTGATTCCCTTGGCTATGACTCTGGGAGTCTGTGTCAAAAGACACTTGGACAACCCTGCAGAATTAAGTCTAGTCATGCTATCATGATGTTTCCTTCTACTGTAAACATAGGGACTGCTATATGTCACTTGGAAGGCATGGTACATCAGAGCTTAAACAATTTGACTTCCATAAACAACTTATAAAAAATGTGCAAGGAAACGGGGTGAAGGCATAAGGTGTCTGTTTGTCTTTATAACTTGCATACCATCTTAGAAATTTCTGATAATTTGTTAGAAACTAAAAGAGAGCCCTTTTCTCACTGCCCCAAAATGAGAAAGAAAAAGTTACAATTAGGTGTCATCACTATTAATCAAGTTAGGTATAAAATCAGGGTATAGATTACCTCAAGGTGAAAAAAAGTTATGATTGAGGAGTCTGAAACTATTCTAAAATAGGGAGTCACTCAATTTCTTCTCAGATCTTTAGACAATTAAGGACTGAGACCACAACTTCAGTGAACTGAGAAGTCGATGTGGATAATTACATCCAAGTATTACTTGGTGTTACCTTGAGAAGTAAGTGGACTCTGCTGAAACCTCTTCTGACCAGTGTTGGTCACAGAGTTCTGAAGCATCCACTTATGCATTTATACAAAGAAATATTAACTTAGTATGGGCATTGAAAGAGAAACCCACCTGATCTTTTGCCTCAAAATTCCCCTCAAATAGGGTCCAAGGATAGATGGTGCTGTAGACTGTCTTGTGTCCCCACCAAAATTCATAGGTTAAATCCTACACCACCCAGTGTGATGGTATTAGGAGGTGAAGCCCTAATGAAAGGGATTAGTTCCCTTACTAGAGACCCAGGAGAGTTCCCTCCTCCCTTCACTCACATGTGGACAGAGAGAAGGCACCTTCTATGAGGAAGTGGGCCACCCCTACACACTGAATCTGCCTGCTCCTGGATCTTGAACTCCAAGTCTCCAGAACTGTGAGAAATAAATTTCTGTTGTTTGCAAGCTACCCAGTCTATGATAAGTGGTTTATAGCAGCCCAACTGGACTAAGACAACTAGGTCCCTTGAGGAAGCAGTAACAAAATGGCCTGAGTAGATGGCCTGGGTAGAATCATACTATGTTGTCTTCTTGTTTCTTAAGGTTCAAACGCCATGGTGACATGAGGCGGAAGGTGTGGGAAATGATGGTAAAGAGGAAAAAGCATGAGAAATGGGAAGAGGGAACAAAAGATTCCTCCATACTACAGTATCCCGTGGCAAACGTCTCTCTTCTAAGACAAAACTGGATGTAGAGGAGAAACAAAAAGCAGTAGAGAAGATAGGAAAAACAGAGGATTAATCTAGAATGTTCCCCAAAATATAAAACAGAGGAAAGAGAGGGGAGGAAATCCTCATAAAGATAAAATAACATTTCCCAGAGTAAAACGACATAAGCTGTTTTTTTTTTTCTTCAGTTTTATTTATTTTTTTACTTTACAATATTGTATTGGTTTTGCCATACATTGACATGAATCCGCCATGGGTGTACATGCGTTCCCCATCCTGAACCCCCTCCCACGTCCCTCCCTATCCTATCCCTCTGAGTCATCCCAGTGCACCAACTCAGGAAATGCTGGGCATGATGAATGAAAAAGGGCATATACCCAGGCACATTGCTGTGAAATTTCAAAATCTGAAGGCTAGAGAGAACACCCTAGAGAGACCTAGATGCAAGCTGCCTTCGGACTCCTTTTAAGCAATTCTATGATGCAAAACCATGAAACAGTACCTTTAAAATTCCAACAGAAAATGATTTTCATTACAGAATGTATGCTCAGCCAAATCATCCATAAAAATGAGGGCAAAATAAAAGCATTTTTAGAAATGCAAGGACTGGTTATTTATATCCTATGTCCATCTTCTGAAAAGTTTACTTGACTATGTACTCTGGCTAAATGAAAAAAAAAAAAAAAAAGGAATCAAAGAAAGAGAAAGTAGGGAAACGAATAAAAGTGTACCCATACTTTGAAGTGAAGTCACTCAATCGTGTCTGACTCTTTGCGACCCCATGGACTATAGCCTACCAGGCTCCTCTGTCCATGGAATTTTCCAGGCAAGAGTACTGGAGTGGGTTGCCATTTCCTTCTCCAGAGGATCTTTCCAACCCAGGGATCGAACGCGGGTCTCCTGCATTGCAAGCAGATGCTATACCATCTGAGCCATACTTTAAGTGCCAGTAATATGGGGTCCCAGGACATCAGCTCTGTGTAGCTTAGAGAATATTTCTAGATGGAAGCAGAATTCCTAGGAAGAATACCAACAAGAAGAAAGTGGGTCCCCAATATCAAATGTATGATTGAGAGACTGGGTATATTCAATAATATAGAAATATATATTCTTGCTTAGGAAACCCCATGGACAGAGGAGCCTGGTCGGCTACAGTCCATGGGGTCACAAAAAGTCAGACATGACTTAGTGACCAAACAACAACAACAAATGCTGCTCTTTGTTTACAAAATATCCCAAGTAATTTTATGATAGAAAATATTAGAGTCTAGAAAAACAAAATGCCATTAAAGACAGTAACAAATATCAAACCAATTAAAATGTGATCAGATTTTGAATAATTGATGGCATACAACTGAAGACTCTGGATATAGGAACTGAATACTTCAAGTGGCAAAAGGTTAACAATATAAAACTGTGCTTCCCTTCCCAAGGGTCCAATCACACTTCATGGCTCAGCTGTTACTAACTTTAACAAAATTACAAAATTGTAATATCAATAACAAGAGCTTCACCTTTGAGTGTCTAGCAAGTGCCAATGCTGTGATAAGCATCACTTATATGCTAATTCGTAAAACCCTATGATTATCACAATTAAACAGATGAGGAAACCTAGGTACAGAAAGGTAAAGCAAGTTGTTGAAGGTTACTTTTAATCACCATACTCTAACAGTAGAAGCTAATAACACTCCTAGCTAATGTGGTTGACATCAGTTAATTGAAAAAGTCACTTAAAAGAAAAAAAACCACCCCCTTATACTTTAAATATCTTATTTTAACATAAACATTTTATCTTAACCTAAAATATTAATTTACCAATCCTTTGGTACAGGGCAAAATTCTTTTCTTTGAATATGAGTCCTTTGATTATAGTTTTGTGTTTTCTTTTTTACATTGAAAACACTCATAATGCAGTTTGCATTCAATTAGAATCTGTTTAAAGTAGAATAAAAAGTTAAAGATATATGGAAAGCAATCTGAGAGGAGAATCCTTTTAGATTTTTACCGTTGCTTTCAATCTTCCACAAATGCTCCTCCACTCCAAATTCAGCACCATTTAAAAAAATAAGTTGCCTTTACTGAGTCTTTGAAGCATTCAATTCCGTTTTCAAGGAACAAGTTTGTCTTAGTATTCATATATCATCAGCATGTTGCTGTTGTTTAGTCACTAAGTTGTGTCTGATTCTTTTGAGACTCCCACCAGTCTCTGTCCATGGGATTTCCCAGGAAAGCATACTGGAGTGGGTTGCCATTTTCTTCTCCAGGGTATCTTCCCTACCCAGGGATTGAATCTGTGTCTCCTGCATTGGCAAGCAGATTCTTTACCACTGAACACCAGGAAAGCCCATAATATTTAATTAAATTATATAATCTCAATAGTAAGTACAAACAGAATAAACAAGTTTTGGGACAAAAATAACTACTTCTTAGTCAAGACTCATCTTAATTTATGGGAGCAGGAATAAACAGGAATAGAAGTGAATAGCCTACTATCCATTAGCATTTGGCATTTATTGATAGGTTTTCTAGAAGAAACTGAAAGTTCTGATAATTACAGCCAGTTAGGTAACTGGAAATTGGCTAAGAAAGCTTCAACTGTACCATAAAACATAGTTTGTTGATATGTATTGTTCAGAATTAACATACAGGCAAAACAAGAATGATTTATAATATTGTATGTAAAGATTTTACTATCAGTGTAATAAAAGCTTAAGAGGTAACCAATATCCTTATTTTATAAAGTAGAAGATCCAGAGATAATGTCTAATGTTGATACAATAGGAAAATGGATATTTAAAAAATATTTTTAGAGTATAAAATGTAACCAATAAAAGAACTCAAAATAACATAATGCACAGATTGGAGACAGGAAAATTCCTCATCTCATTTACAAATATTCTGAAGTTGGCAAATAAAAAAACCCCTAAAGTACAAGTGTATTACAGTATGAAGGTAATTATCTGCCTTCAGAAACCTAAAACTAAAAAAGATTAAATATAAAAGGTTGCCTCTAAGAGTGGATCTATAAGTAAGCAAACTTTTCTCTTTTCTTCAGCACTCACTTTTTTTTTTTTTCTATTTCTTTTTTTTTTTAATATATAAATCTTTATATACATCCCTGATTATTTCTTTTTTTTTACATTTTTTTTTTAATTTCAATCTTTGTTGTTTTTTTTTTAATTAGTTGGAGGCTAATTACTTCACAACATTTCAGTGGGTTTTGTCATACATTGATATGAATCAGCCATAGATTTACACGTATTCCCCATCCCGATCCCCCCTCCCACCTCCCTCTTCACCCGATTCCTCTGGGTCTTCCCAGTGCACCAGGCCCGAGCACTTGTCTCATGCATCCCACCTGGGCTGCTGATCTGTTTCACCATAGATAGTATACATGCTGTTCTTTCGAAACATCCCACCCTCACCTTCTCCCACAGAGTTCAAAAGTCTGTTCTGTATTTCTGTGTCTCTTTTTCTGTTTTGCATATAGGGTTATCGTTACCATCTTTCTAAATTCCATATGTATGTGTTAGTATGCTGTAATGTTCTTTATCTTTCTGGCTTACTTCACTCTGATTAATGGGCTCCAGTTTCATCCATCTCATTAGAACTGATTCAAATGAATTCTTTTTAACGGCTGAGTGATATTCCATGGTGTATATGTACCACAGCTTCCTTATCCATTCATCTGCTGATGGGCATCTATGTTGCTTCCATGTCCTGGCTATTATAAACAGTGCTGCGATGAACATTGGGGTGCACGTGTCTCTTTCAGATCTGGTTTCCTCAGTGTGTATGCCCAGGAGTGGGATTGCTGGGTCATATGGCAGTTCTATTTCCAGTTTTTTAAGAAATCTCCACACTGTTCTCCACAGTGGCTGTACTAGTTTGCATTCCCACCAACAGTGTAAGAGGGTTCCCTTTTCTCCACACCCTCTCCAGCATTTATTGCTTGTAGACTTTTGGATAGCAGCCATCCTGACTGGCGCAGCACTCACTTTTTTAAACACTGCATGTGTGTGTGTGTGTATTACTTGGATAATTATAAATAAAATGTGGATGAATGAAATATAAAGAAAATATACTTTAAATTAGGAAGATGAAACATCTCCAACTCTGACTAAAAAATTAAGGGCCGAAGGGGCTCTGTCTCAACAGAAACAGACGCCAAACACCACCAAAAGCACTGGGAGGGTCTCTGTTTCCCAGTGTTGCCTAGGAGCCACCCCGGGTGGAGGACCCGATGGCAGCGCGAGCGCCTGGGTCCGCGCCTGCGCGCGGTGCCCTGGGAGGTGCGCCCTGGAGCAAGTGTAATGAGGCGCTGCCTGCCATCGGCACGTGAAGCCCAGGGTGCCTAGCCTGCCATCTGCCTACCTGCTTCCCTCTGTGAACTCACACTCTAAAACCTACCTGGCCAAAGGGTATTTTAAAGAAGAACCTCCCCATCATGCTTTTTCCATTCTTTGTCCTTAACCTGAACTACAGAATCAGCTGCACATGCACTAAGAGTTTTCATACACATAGACTTGTCTTGAAAGAAAAATGAGAGACGGCATCAGTACTATGAAATGGGTATAGGTTCTGCCTGCAAGCCAAGAGATGGCTTGGTTTCACTTTACTCTTTTTATATTATGCAAAAAGTTGCCTTTTCATTTTATAAATGTATAGGTTTATTACAGTATTAGGAAGGAAGCTTTCTTTTTCCAATTAAGAGTCAGTGGGCACCATAAAAATTTTAACTTGAGGAAATATTTGAGAGCCTGTAGAAGACCTCTGATGACTGAAATAACAATTGAGTTGTGAGATTACATAACCAATATCCCCAGCAGGAAAGAACAATCAGCAACTTAAAGTAATCTTGCTTTTATATTTGTTAGGTAAGCAAAGTTCTGTTTAAGTAGGTCCCTGTGCCATAATTACAAGGGTCAGTACAGAAAATATTGATAGCCCAGGTCCCTACAGTGGGAAATTCAAACACACCTCAGGAAATGCTCATGGAGCACAGAATGAAATGCACAATTTGCTTGTAAGCGTAACAGCAAGAAAATAGGAAAAAAGAATATGATTGTGCATTAGAGGCATATTATTTACAGCCTGACAATCCAAAAATTTTGTCAAAAATACAACGCTCCACAGCACAGTTGGCTTTAACAAGAATTTACAGAATAGTGTGACTCAAACCCTAGTATATTCAAATGTGGCAGATAGCCTCAAACTTCCAGCTCCAAGAACTTACAAATTGCAAATAAATTCTGTATCTGGCTTTGAGCAAATGAATTAAAAAAAAAAAAACAACTATTCTAGTGGCCACAGCCAGGCTGCTATCAGATTTTAATTACAAGCTGATGCAGACAAAAAGGAGAAAGTAAGAAACAATAATAGCATAATTGTATTTGAAAGGGCTTCTTGAATGGAGAGTGTCAAAGTAACAAAAAACAGTTTTGCTGAAATCAGTAGGATGCAACACAAGAGAGGTACCTTTACATTTCAGAATGTCTACTGATGCAAATCACGGAGCTGGCAAGAACATGAGTCATAAATAGTTTCCCAGACATTCCAGGGGAAATCTCTTCTATTGGATCTCACGGCATCTGTTTAGGAATTGCTCTTCACTATTACGCCCAGGATAATAGGAAAGTTATGACCAACCTAGATAGCATATTAAAAAGCAGAGACATTACTTTGTCAACAAAGGTCTGTCTAGTCAAGGCTATGGTTTTTCCAGTGGTCATGTATGGATGTGAGAGTCGGACTGTGAAGAAAGCTGAGCACCCAAAAATTGATGCTTTTGAACTGTGGTGTTGGAGAAGACTCTTGAGAGTCCCTTGGACTGCAAGGAGATCCAACCAGTCCATCCTAAAGGAGATCAGTCCTGGGTGTTCATTGGAAGGACTGATGCTGAAGCTGAAACTCCAATACTTTGGCTACCTCATGCAAAGAGTTGACTCATTGGAAAAGACCCTGATGCTGGGAGGGATTGGGGGCAGGAGGAGAAGGGACGACAGAGGATGAGATGGCTGCATGGCATCACCGACTCGATGGACATGAGTTTGAGTAAACTCCAGTAGTTGGTGATGGACAGGGAGGCCTGGCGTGCTGCGATTCATGGGGTCACAAAGAGTCAGACACGACTGAGAGACTGAACTGAACTGATTACGCCCAGGAGTGGGACACGTTTATCAGGCATGTTTCCGCTATGCTCTAATTTAGAAGAGCTGAATTTTATGCCAATATGAAAATGTGTCTGATATTCTATCTGTGCTTCCATGTAAAAGCAGGGATGCATCCAATCACATCTGCTGGCTCAGAAAACGTGCCCCCATTCAGTAGAGGGTGAGAGCCAGCTCATAGCAGCTTGAAAGAGCCAATTGTTAAACAGAAATTTTTAACCTTGGTATTATGAGACCTAAGTATTAAGCACAGCCATTACTTAAAAATTAAATTATATAAATTTATAATTATATAAATCATATTGAAAACAAAGGTAATAAACACCCAAAAGTCACCATTTCCTACTCATTTGACTACATTTTACAATTACCCGTGCTCTCAATGTGAATGTATCTCATATCTGTATGTGGAAATAACTAATATTGCCAGATGTGCTTTTGCATGTCTCTTCCCAACTCTGCATTCAGTGATGCCATCTTGCTAGACTGAAATGTGCTATGGTGGGAGCATTTACATCACAGATATTTCAAACACCACAAATCAGAGCTTGATTTATTATTTTGTTGAATTCATTTTAAGAAAGTGATGGAGAAATTGTCAATAACACAGATTAAAAGTGTGTCATGTCTGTAGCCATTATATTGTGAATAGCACAAAAGATTGAAGATAAATTCTTCTAGTACTTTAAAAGCTATTATCTAACTCAACAAAGAAGCTGCTCACATTACTGACACATGGGTAAAGTTATGACATGTGCCACTGTTGCTTCACTTTTGTCTTACTTGTTCACATAAATGAAACTATCAACCACCATGCATGTTGCACCTATGTTCATTTGTCAATTGCAACCAAAGTTTGATAGATATAGAAATCTGACAACGATCAAGACACTTAATAAGAATCAATTGTAATATTAATATAATCAATAAGCTGTAGTATATATTTTGCTATGAATTATATGGTACACATCCTGTGTAACAGTAAAATTTATAATAAGCTTGTGCATTTATATTTATTCATACATTTTTAACTCTGGAGAACTGTTATCATACAGGTAGCAGTAAGCTGCTGTCCTCAATGCAGGCAGCACGGAGACTAACTTTCTTAAGAAACTGTACAAAATTAAGCTTCTTGCAATATGCCTCAATGCTCTTTACATAAGATATTGACCTGATGCAAAATTATCATTTTATGCTCAAAAGATCTGCCTTAAAAGTCCCACTTTTACAGCATAAGTGGCTGTCACCAGATGGCAACAGAGTTGGGCTTGACCCAGGAAGATCAGAAATTTCTGGGCCACAATCATATAAAATACATTAAACTGTTTATAAAACTAAAGAATTTCTATACTTCTCCTAACTGGGTAACACTCTTCACAGCAGATCATCTTATCTTTAAAGCAACAGTTCTAAAATATACGTGTGCTGATAATTGCTAGGGAAGCTTGTTGAAAGTATAGATTTCTAGGGTGCCTCCAGAGATACGGATTCTGGGTGGGACTCAGGTATCTACATTCTAAATAAACACTCAAAAATGAAATGAATGAAAATCACTCAGTCATGTCCAACTCTTTGGGACCCCAGGGACTAAACAGTCCATGGAATTCTCCAGGCCAAAATACTGGAGTGGGTAGTATTACTTTCCCTTCTCCAGGGGATCTTCCCAACCCAGAGATCAAACCCAGGTCTCCTGCATTGCAGGCAGATTCTTTACCAGCTGAGCCACAAGGGATGCCCAAGAATATTGGAGTTGATAGCCTAACCCTGTCCAATGGATCTTCCCAACCCAGGAATCGAACCTCAGTCTCCTGCACTGCAGGCAGATTCTTTACCAACTGAGCTATCAGGGAAGCCCTGAGAGTTAGCCCTGATAGATAGGAACACCCACAAGTTAGCAACTAAATAACACCAGCACCAACAAAGTACCTCTAAAGACAGATTAATCATGGTTTAGTTTGAAAAATGCGGTATTACCAGATGCTTCAAAAGTGAACATCTAAGCTCCCCACTACTTTCTTAAGCTGACTCTAACCCACTCCATCAAGCTTGGAGGTATCTTCCTGCCTCCTTGACTTCTCTCTCCAACTGACATGAACCTCACCCCATTGACCCTTTAACCAAATGGATTTCTTTGTTTCCAGTGGAAAAAAAAGGACTTTGCTGGTTATCATAAGCAATCTCACGAAAAATCTTGCTAGGTCAAGAGTGATCCTACCAATAATAGAAGCATAGGAAGTTTACCATGACTTGGTTTCAATAAGCCAATTATGGGGCACCTTTTCTAAGTGTTCACAAACCATCTGCTGAAATTAGCTTAGGACTTCACCAGGAATGGACACCAAGATCAAAAGCCTTGAATTTCTAGATTCTGTGAGGACTGGGCTACCTGCCCAACTCTATCTGCTGGCGTAGCGCCTGCCTCTGTTGGATGTCTCCTGGCATCTGTTACCACTCCCTCTCCCCAGGCAGGGAGATGTCTTCCTTCTTGGTTTGAACATAAATTAAAGTAATACATTTCTGGTCGATCATTCTTTGGATGTTTCCAAAGAACTGATTTTTTCCATCAGCATTCCTGAAAATATTTTCATTGCATATGTCCCACGGAAGTCCCCAGATGTGTATCTGCCTGGCCCACTCATGTGTGTGTCTGTAACCCTTTAAATTTGTGCTCATTAGCACTAGTTTCTAAGCTAATGGGGGGTGGGGGTGGGGGCGTCTTCCTTCTCTTTTCCACTTTTGAGTTTGAATGTGAAAATCTAAAAGATCCTTTATGTTTTTCATTCCTCTTGAGCTATCTGGAATCTGACTGCATGAAATTATACTTAAAATTTTCCCTGTATTATAGGATACAAGTCCAGCCACGTTCAGCCAATTCAAGTCAAATACAATATCAAGTACAATCATATGATAAAGAACCACCCTCTATAAACCAGACACCAGTGCTGTTGCTCTGGTTCCACTGGGAGTAAGGTGCAGCTTCAGCTTCAACCCTTAGGTCCACGTGTAGCCAGGAAGATGCAGAGTCTCAGAAATCAGCAAAATAGGGTTAAACCATTGTGCAGATACAAGAACTTACTTCCGTTTGGGACTGGCTTTTCTCTGCCATTTAATTAATGTGCAGCATCCCTAGCTTTTAAGAAGTTTACAGCATCACTGGCACAGTGTCTGTCCTAGAGAATATTTATATGTTACTGAGTCAGAACTGTTCAACTCAAAATATTCTGGGCATGAATTCCAACAAGTTGATAACAATGTTCTATGAGAGAAATATTTGTTTTCACATTAAAAACGTAAATCCAGCATGTACTGAGGGGAGGAGTAATAACTTTCAACTAAGCATACTCTAAATCCTTCAGAAATTACCTGCTAAACCAAACTGTCCATGTGACTGACAAAACACATATTATAACAACTATACAATTACTTTACTATTGCAAACAATGCCCCTCTGCTCTTCTTCAAGAAAACCTTTCAGATTCTTAAGACCCAGAAACAAATGGATGTACCTCTTCCAATGGTCATTTTTTATTTTCTTCTTTCTTTTCAATTATCATTAGGTTGATTTTTGGTTTCAAAAGGACAAGAGGGGAGACTAGAGAGGGCCCCTTTCTGACAAATGTCAAAAGGATGTTCTGTAGCACAGAGAGCACAAGAACTCCCATCTTGCAGATTACACTAATATCTCCTAGGTTTTGGAAATACAATTCTGTGCTGTAACTTGATGACAATGACCAGAAACCAGCCAGAAACATCGATCTAGACAGTCATTCAATCATTCTTTCCTCTACTCAAACATTTATCAAGTGCTTTTTATGCTTCAGTCACTGGTTAGAAGAGGGAAGTAGAAGGGTGGATAAAGCACAGCCCTGTCAGCCAAGCATTCACCACCAAATGAAGAAGGCAGAGGCAGGGACAGGTAACATTTTAATTATAGGGACAGTGATAGAAGAGTACGGAGAATCCAGGTGAATGGGAGCCCAAGGCAAGTGATAAAAGAATGATAAGCTAAATCCCCTGGAAGGGAGGGGTCAGGAGAAGAGTCATGCTAGGCTGGAGGACAGTTTAAGCTGGAGGCAAGCAACTGTACGGCGCACCAACTGTGAGTGTAAAGCAAGGGATGGCACCGTGTGGCCGCATACATCTCTCATAGGTCACTAAGGAGCTGAGATAGGCCCCTTTGGCTGCTTGGGATGCTCGGGGTTTTACAAAGGAAAGCAGCAGGGTCAGATCTGCTTTCTAGATTTGAAAAACCACTAGAAAGACCACTTTGGCTTCTGTGGAGACTCAGTTTGGGTGGTTAAGAACAAAGGCAGGAAGCACATTAGAAGCTCTAATAATACCAGAGAAAGGGTTTTTTAAATTCAAATACAGTTAATATACACTATTATATTAGTTTCAGTTATACAATATAATGATTCTACATTTTTATAGATTATACACCATTTAAAGTTATTACAAAATATTACATGTTTTGTATATGTAATATGTATTTTGTATATTATAAAACATGGCTATAATTTCTGGTGCTATGATGCTTTGTATCTTTGTTGCTTCTCTATTTTATACATAGTAGTCTGAGCCTCTTAATCACCTGCCTCTGTTTGCCCTCTCCCCCACCAGTGATAACCACTAACCAGTTCTCTGTGTCTGTGAGTCTACTTCTGTTTTGCTACATACATTCACTTGTTTGGGGTTGTTTTTAGTATATGTGCTGCCAAAGTGAGCACATTTGTTTGCTTTTTAGATTTCATACCTAAGCGATAGCATAGAGCATTTGTCTGTATCTATCTGACTAGTTTCACTAAGCATAATACCCTCTAGGTCCATCCATGTTGTTGCAAATGGCAAAATTTCATTCTTTATATGGCTGAGTAGTATTCCATTGTACACTCGATCTTCTTTATCCATTCATCTGTTAAGAGTTGGGTTGCTTCCATATCTTGAATTTTGTAAATAATGCTTCTATGAATATAGGGGTGCATGTCTCTTTTCGAATTAGTGTTTTTCTTTTCTTCAGATATATGCCCACTAGTGGAAGAGCTGAATCATACGGTAATTCTATTTTTAGTTTTTTGAGGAACCTCCATTCTGTTCTCCACAGCAGCTGCACTAATTTACATTCCCATCAACAGAGTACAGTGAATTCTTTTTCCCAGACAGGTTTGAGGGCCTGAAACAAGGTGGTAATCACAGAAATGGAGTTGGGAGGCAGATATGAGAAAAAACTGGCTGGAATTGGGGACTGTTGGACAAAGGGAGGCAGAGATGTGGAGATAGTGACAGATGTTTCTGGAATTACACCCAAGTTTCTGAGGTACGTGACTGAGGATGGGGGTGGTGTCACCCATCAAGATAAAATGTATAAAAATCAGTCGGGGGTTGAAGGAAGATTTATTCATTCACTCAATATTTGGGCACTTACTATATTCTAGAAATTGGTCCAGGTACTATAAACATAATAGGGAACTAGACAGATAAATAGAGCTTACATTCTAATGGAGGAAGGTGAACACTAATCTATCATATAAATTCAGATATATGTCCGTCAAAGAAAAATAAAAGTGAAAGTCAAAGTGTTAGTTGTTCAGTCATGTCTGACTCTTCGCAACCCTATGAACTGTAGCCCACCAGGCTCCTCTGTCCGTGGAATTCTCCAGGCAAGATACTGGAGTGGGTTGCCATTTCCTTCTCCAAGGAATCATCCCAACCCAGGGATCAAACCCATGTCTCTTATGTCTCCTGCATTGACAGGAAGATTCTTTACAGCACCCGGGAAGCCCCCAATGAAAAATAAAACCAGGGAAAATTGGTATATATGGTGACTTTCTGAGAAAATGCTGATTGAGCAGAGAAACTCATTGATAAAGAGATAGTGAGCCTTGTGAGACACTGTACAGAATATTTCAGGCAAATGAACATCAAGAGTAAAGGCCAGGGGAATGACTCCAGTTTTAGACATGTTGAATGTGAAGTGACTTTTGTCTATTCAGATGGAGATATTCAGGAGGCAGTTAAATATACAGATCTGAAGCTCAGCAGAATCTGGGCTGGAATGTAGGTCTGGAATAATCAGCATATTGGAGGCTGGCAAATCTTGAGAGTAGAGAAAATAACTGGGGAGAAGGGCAAAAAGTAAGAAAAGCAGTGGTCAAGCTAGTTAAGACACATCAACATTTAAGAGGCAAGTAGAAAAGAGCTAACTCACTGGAAAACGACCCTGATGCTGGAAAAGATTGAATGCAGGAGGAGAAGGGGGCGACGGAGGATGAGATGGTTGGATGGCATCACCAACTTAGTGGACATGAGTTTGAGCACTCCGGGAGATAGTGAAGAACAGGGAGGCCTGGCATGCTGCAGTCCATGGGGTCGCAAAGAGTTGGACCTGACTTAGTGACTGAACAAGAAGAAGAATAGAAACCCATGAAGAAGAAAAAGAACAATGAGATTCAATGTTGCAAAACTCAAGAGAGGAGGAAGCAATGATCACCATTTCAAAAGCAGCAGCATTCCAATAGCCGAAATATGGCCCTC
Source organism: Cervus elaphus (assembly GCF_910594005.1). Lineage (NCBI taxonomy): Eukaryota > Metazoa > Chordata > Mammalia > Artiodactyla > Cervidae > Cervus > Cervus elaphus. The sequence goes on from NC_057815.1 coordinate 58,457,155, forward strand.
TGGGATGAGCAATTAGCAGGTCATTGATGACTGTAGTTAAAGCAATCTCAGAGGAATGGTAGGTGTGGGAATTAGATAACAGTGGTTTGAAGATGAGGAGGAAACCCAGCAAGGATAAGATTTCTTATGAGAAGTGTGGCTCTGAAGACAGAAAGATTGTTAGGTGAGGTGACAGGCAGCAGAGAGAATATCTACACCAGAAAAGTCCAGAACCCGGCAAGTCAGGAGAAGTCAGCAGGAGCAGAGCTGGCCAGGCAAGGGATGTGCCCTGAACTGGAGCATAGGCCTAGCACCTCTGCCTGCTGGCTTTGTGAGGCCCTGCCTGGAACTAATTCCAGCCTGTGACCCAGACTTCACAGGGCCAAGATGGAGCTGTTAGATCACCCAGCATTCCTGACTCCAATGGACTGCAAGAACCTATAGAAGTTCTCTCCGATCTTTATGAAGGACCAGGTGTAACAGGAGACAAGTGATAAGCAAACAAATGATGTGTGTCAGTTGAGGGGGCTGGCCATGAAGAAGGGGTCAGGAAGCCTCTGCTAGGCTTCCTGAGAAGGTGGCCTTATGTGTGACTGCTTATGTGGCCTGATGTGTGGCTGCAGCACCGTCTAAGGGAAAACTCCCCATTCTCTCATTTGTATCATAGAACGGCAGCCCCAGAAATTCAGTCAGGTTCAGTTCTGTGTATCAGGGGACATGTGAGAAGTAAAGAAAGTGCTAATCAAAGTAAGTGATGAAGACAAGAGCTCAGCTCTATGGGGAGAAACCAAACAAACAAAAAAAAAATCATGAAAATATGAAGTTAAGAGAGATATGATAAAAGATTATACAATCATGACAGGTGTAAACTACAGAAACATAGACTTGGTCAACAAATCCTCCAATGTCAGAATGAGACGGTGCCGCTGGAAACAAAAGAGAAGTCAGGCTTTGCTAATCAAATGCAGCTCTACATAGCCCAGCAGGTAATAAACTTCTCATAGAACTTTATTTCAGAGGATGTACAAGTCAGAAATAAAAACAGACTCCAAACATTTTTAGATAAATTTGGAAATAACAAACCCACAACTGTCTCTTAAATGAAAATAGCTGATTGAGAGACATCTCTCATTTTGGAGCTTGAGTTTAGGCAGGATAAGATTTTATTTATCATTCACCCCCAAACCCTCCTTCATACACTTCCCTTGGGACCACCATCAGCCCACGGGACTCTCTCAGAATGGCTCTTCCGCTTCTTGGAAACCAGCCAACCTCCAAGTTCCTGTAAACAATTTCTATGATACTAGAGACTGAACGCTCTGTTTTATTCTAATTGCCTTCATAGGAAATGCATACTGGGTTCTCTCATCTACCTCAACTATGTTCTTCTTACACTTTGATCCTTCTTAGATACATATAATTGAGTCATAATTACCCAACAATATGCACCACAATGTAAGGACAGGCAGAAGGACCAGAATCATGCCAAAAAACACAAGAAAACAGTTGGGAGTAACAAAGGCAATCCATTACAATTTCAAAGTAAGATCTGAAATTGCCTTTTCATTTCAGACCCATATTTACAACTACTACATATCACAGACCTGCATCTCTAAAACCCAAATCAGTCTCATTCCTTCAACCTGCTCCTTCTGCATTCTATATGACCTAGATGCCTAAATCAGAAGCCTCAGACTTCCTTTATACCTCTCTCCTATTTTAATCCACGTCCTATGGATTCTATCATAAAATAGATGACTATTACCAGTAGAATAAAATTCAAATTCATAATAAGACCCCTATTTACCTTTCTGATTTTATTTCTCATCATATAAACATCCCCCAATCTAAGTTCCAAATTCAACTCCACCAACCCCGAACTCATTTAGGCTCCCTAAGGTCACATACCACTTCAAGTATTTGAGACTTTGCATATGCTTCCTCTATTAAAAACTCCTCCTCTGAATGTTCTGCTTAAACTCTCACTTCCATAACATGTCAGAGCTTGTTTATTTTTTCTCCAGGGAAGCTGTTTTTGACACCATTCCTACCAAGTTTGAGTTAAGTGTCCCTCCTATGTGTTTCCATAATCCACCACAATTTCCCTGAACTGTAATTCCCTATTTACAGTAGTCCCTGGGTATCCATAAGGGATTGGCTCTCTATGACCCTCTATGAATATCAAAATCCATGGATGCCCAAGTCCCTTATATAAAATGATGTAGTATTTACATTTAACCCATTTGGTACATTACTGTTTCACAACGTAACAGCTAGATTACATTACATTCTTACTATAAGCAGCAGCAAAGAGCCAATAACAAGTTTGGAGGATAAAATGAATCAAAAGGATAAAGAAAGAGGACAGAAAACAATAATGAAGTAGGGTGCCAGAAGATGGGTGGAATACAAGCAGAGAGATTAATGGAAGAAGTAAAAGTAAGCAAAAATAAAGGATGAGCAGGTTTTTTTGTGAAACTCAGTAAAGTCTCTTCCGAGAGGAATAATAAGAGAAGCAGCACTGACTGAGTTCCTAGTGCCAGGTCCTATCCCAAATCCATGATCTCATATATACCATAAAGTTTCCCTATAAACATCATTACCTCATTTTGCAAATAAGAAAACTGAGACACCAAGAAGTTATATGTCTATCCCTACATGGGACAGCTAGTAGGTGGTGAAGCAGTCTTTGAACTCAGCTTACATGGACTGCCCAGAGTCCATGTTTTTTCCTGAAAACATTCATTTAGGAGCCACTTAACTGTAATATAGGTAGATCTGATGATTTTAAAAAGGCTCTAAGCACCTAATCATATAAATGAAGCTGTGATTTACCTTGTTGTAGCTCAACTTCTGCTTTTTTTCCTTTAAATTTCTATCTTATAGCTCCTCTGAGAGCAAACAGAATACGTGAAGTCAGTAGCAGACAAAATCCTATGTGGAACTGAAATCAGGGCTCTCCAGTACCCTGGGCAAAAGCACAGCCTGCAGGGAGTCAGGATATATTCTGCACAATGGTCTGGCCCACCCTTTGCTACAGGCTACAAATGGGGGGATGGAAATGCTATTATTCCACCAAGCAGCTCCCGGTCCATGTTACACAGTTCAGCACTGGCTTTTCCACCTTCTTATAACACTCCTAAAATGTTAACGTCTGGAAACGAGAGGTCTGTGGCAGTTACAAGCCTCAGTTGAAGGGGCCTATCATGACCAAAGGGAGATGTTTCCTAAACTGACACTAAAAATAGGCTTGGAGCTAAAATATGTATTGTTATTTTATGTTAGGAAAAAAAAAGTGTTTTCTACCTTTCCCCAAACTTCTATAACAATAAAATAGCATTGTCATGACAGCATTCCCAAATGGAAGGGAAAGAAGGCTATTAATAATAGCTCTACTGAACAAAAGCTCACACAATGGCTATTTTGCCTCAGGTTCCTTCATTTATGGAAGTATTCCCTCTCAGGTAGAAGCAGAGTCCTTAAGGGCAGAGTCCTGGCAGCCTTCCCTTATCTTCCCCACCTTTTGAGTTTACTAGGCTTTCATATCTGATGATACTAATATAAATATATTTCTTGTGCATCTAAATATCAAAGTCCATACTTTCTCATGGAAGCAGATTTTTACAAGAAATTAATTTTAACTGATTCAACTTATTATCTAATGGTAGTTACCAAGGATACTAAACAGCCAAATCACTTGGCTCCAACTTGCTTGTTAATCAAGAGATATTAACAGAAAGCTGTGAAGAACTATGGTTGTCTAAGTAATCTGGCCAGAAACTACGTCCCCTCCCAATGTTCCCAAGTCCTGAACTCAGTTAAAAACATTCCAGTCTATTATAACCACTAAAAACTAAAAACATACAAAGCTTTCCCCAGAATTTGAAATTCTGTGATTAGTATTTTAAAAAATGACCGCTAATGATTTCACTTTAATTCACTTCCTAATGAAGCACTGAACTGAGAATGGCTACTGATTTTATCTTCTTATCAATCTGAAAGCAGATGATTTTCACCAAGGCAGTTAATTGAACATTCAGGTAATCTAGCTGAATCTGTCCTAAATCAAGTATCCCATCACTGTACATGTATTAATGCAGGGCAGCATCTAACAAATGAGCCTAGAATGTGCCTTTAAGGAGCAAAGAATTAAAATGAAGACACACAAAACAGAAAATGCTCCCTCTTGGTAAAAGGTCAATGTGGATTTTTTAATTTTTAAATATACATATGATGAAACACAGGGCTTCCCGGGTGGCTCACTGGTGAAGAATCTGCCTGACAATGCAGGAGACACAGGAGACTTGAGTTCTAGAATCTCCTGGAGTTGGAAATGGCAACCTTCTCCACTCTTCTTGCCTGGAAAATCCCATGGCCAGAGAAGCCTGGTGGGCTACAGTCCATGAAGTTGCAAAGAGTCAGACAAAACTTAGTGACTGAGCACGCATGCAAGATTAAACCCTATCTATAACGGATATGAGTTTGAGCAAGCTCTGGGAGATGGTGAAGGACAGGGAAGCCCGGTATGCTGCAGTCCATGGGGTTGCAAAGAATTGAACACGACTGAGTACTGAACAACAGCATAATGCATTACTGTACATTTTAAAAAGAATCAAAGAATTGATTATGTTCTCTCCAAAAGGCACAGGCAATCACGTTTCTTACCAATAGTGTCTGTTTACACATTAAGAATATTAATTATGTCATTTATTGCAATTATTTTGTCCTACTTTGTAGTTTGTTTTCATTTTGTTAATAACACCTTTTGCACAAAGGAAAAAAACAACAGCTGATGTTGTGTTTATCAAAATCTATCAACCTTGTCCTTTTACAGTTGTTGATCTTGAGGCCATGCTAAGGAAGGCTTTGTCTACCTAAAATATGACAGAAACTGGTAGCTGCCATCCAATATCCATTTTTTTTCCTTCTTCAAAAAAAAAAAAAACAAAACAAAAAAACAGAACTTCAACTGTATTGAAATTACGATATATCAAGTCAAAGACTACATTTCTCAACTTTCCTTGTATCTGGGTCATGTTGACTAGATTCTGACCGATGAGAGCACAAGTGTTGAGTGGCATTTCCAAAAAGGTTACTTAAAAAGAGCAGACTCAGGTGGGAGCTAAGGTCTTTGTCATTCCTAAGAACTCAAATGTGAGTGCTTGAATTTCAGTAGCCATCTTAGACTATGAAGTGACTTTGGAGTTAGAAGCCATACACTAAAGAAGGTACAATAGAAAGACGGAAAGAACCTTATGACTACTTGGAGCCACCCAGACCTGTGCGGCCTGTCTACAAATCTCCTCTCCAAAGAGAATTTACCACCCATGTTTAAGCCACTGTTATTGCTTTTCTGTCGTACACAGAATATCCTGATTTTAAAAGCTTATCACAAAATCTCCTCTAGAATTTTAATGGTTTTATTTTTTGTAAAAATTAAACCACAGGAAAATGTCTGGAAGTGGAACAAGAATATAGTGTTTTTCCCTAAGAATTAACCACTTATTCCAACACCATTTACTGAATAATCCATTTTCTCCTCTACTGATGTGAAATGCCACCTAGATATTATGGGCCTCCCTAGTGGTATCTGGTCCCATCACTTCATGACAAATACATGGGAAAGCAATGGAAACAGTGAGAGACTTTATTTTGGGGGGCTCCAAAATCACTGCAGATGGTGACTGCAGCCATGATATTAAAAGACGCTTGCTCCTTGGAAGAAAAGTTATGACCAACCCAGACAGCATATTAAAAAAGCAGAGAAAGGTCTGTCCAGTCAAAGTTTTGGTTTTACCAGTAGTTATCTATGGATGTGAAAGTTGGACTATAAAGAAAGCTGAGCACTGAAGAATTGATGTTTTTGAACTGTGGTGTTGGAAAAGACTGTTGAGAAGCTCTTGGACAACAAGGAGATCCAACCAGTCCATCCTAGAAGAAATCAGTCCTGAAAACACATTGGAAGGACTGATGCTGAAGCTGAAACTCTAATACTTTGGCCACCTGATATGAAGAACTGACTCATTTCTTGAAGACCCCAACGCTGGGAATGACTGAAGGCTGGAGGAGAAGGGGACGGCAGAGGATGAGCTGGTTGGATGGCATCATCAACTCAATGGACATGAGCTTGAGTAAGCTCCAGGAGATGGTGATGGACAAGGAAGCCTGGTGTGCTGCAGTCCATGGGGTCACAAAGAGTCAGACACGACTGAGCGACTGAACTGAACTGAGTGGCTCAGACAGTAAAGAATCTGCTTGCAGTGCAGGAGACCTGGGTTCCATTCCTGGGTTGGGAAGATCTCCTGAAGGAGGGAATAGCAACCCACTCCAGTATTCTTGCTTGGAAAATTCCATGGACAGAGGAACATAACGGGTTACAGTCCATGGAATCACAAAGAGTCAGACACGACTGAGCAAATAACACACACTAGATACTACACAGTTTCTGTTTAATTTTTTTTTTTTGTATAGTCTTCATTTCCTCTGAGAAGTGAGAAGGACAGTTTTCTGTAGAAAGCTGGGAGTAGAAATAGAGCTTTAGATGAATGGGAGGAGGACAAGGAAGAGGTCAAATGCCAGGGAAAAACCATCAAGCAGCAACGAGGGCCCAGCTGATAAAACTCTCCAGATGACAGCATAAGGATTAACAGTATGGACTCTGAAACCAGAATGCCTGATTCAAATTCCAGCACCTTGACTTACTGGCTCTGTGGAGTCATTCAGTCACTTCATCTGTCTGCTTTGGATACCTCCTCTGTAAAATGAAGATAATATTAGAACCTACCTTAAGGGTGCTGTATTAAAGTGAGTTATTGAGTTATAAAATGATTAGGACAGCATCTCACATTAAGTTCTATTAAGTTTTATCATTATTATTTATTAATAAAAATACTAGCTGTAATGTACCTTTCTATCATTGTCATCATCATTCCTTAACATATGAAGATAGTGGCTTTTTTGGTTTTCTAAGGTCTTATAAAGAATCAGATGCTTTTTTGGCATTACTTGAGATAACAGTTTGTTTCTCCAAAACATATTGTGAATGAGACACAATTTCACAGACACTAGAAAGACTGCAATAAAAAAAGATAATGACAAATGTTGGTGAGCACGTAGGGAATCTTCATACACTACTGGTGGGAATGTAAAATAGTGCAGCCATGTTGGAAAACAGTTTGGCAGTCAGCATAGAGTTACCATGAAAGTGAAAAGTGAAAGTGAAGTCGCTCAGTCGTGTCCAACTCTTTGCGACCCCATGGACTGTAGCTTACCAGGCTTCTCCGTCCATGGGATTTTCCAGGCAAGAGTACTGCCATTTCCTTCTCCAGGAGATCTTCCCGACCCAGGGATTGAACCCGGTCTCCTGCACTGTAGGCAGACGCTTTACCGTCTGAGCCACCAGGGAAGTCCAGAGTTACCATATGACCCAGTAATTCCATTTGTAGGTATGAAGTGAAAGTGAAAGTCGCTTTGTCGTGTCCAACTCTTTGCAACCCCATGGACTATACAGTCCATGGAATTCTCCAGGCCAGAATACTGGAGTGGGTAGCCTTTCCCTTCTCCAGGGGATCTTCTCAACACAGGGAATGGAACCCATGTCTCCTGCATTGCTGGCAGATTCTTTACCAGCTAAACCACCAGAGAAGCCCAAGAATACTGGAGTGGGTAGCCTATCCCTTCTCCAGTACATCTTTCCGACCCAGGAATTGAACCTGGGTTTCCTGCAGTACAGGAGGATTCTTTAACAACTGAGCTATCAGGGTAGGTATAAAGAGAAATGAAAACATGTATTATGCAAAAACTTGCACCCAAGTGTTCTTAAAAACATTATTCATAATAACCCCAAATTGAAAACAATTTGGCTGGACCACAAAAACAGTATGCTAAGTGAAAGAATCCAGTTACGAAGGAGATTGCATATTATATGATTCCATTTATATGAAATGTCCAGGAAAGGCAAATCTATAGAGACAGAAAGTAGATTAGTGGCCTCTTGGAACTGGGGTTAACAGTGAATGGACATGAGGGATCTCACTGGGGTGATGGGATTGCTCTTAAACTGATTTATAGTGATGCTTACATAGTTTCAAAGATTTACTAAATAATAACCACTTAAAGTGGGTGAATTATAGGGTATTTAAAATACACTTCAATAAAGTTATTTTTTAAATGAGAGAATTATTGGAGACAAATTGAAAAGTTATGAAGCTTATATTACTTATTTTGTGTAAACACGGTCAAAAACTTTTAAAAAATTATAAAAAACAACAAGAAAAAACAAATCTACTAGAGCAATAATAGTTTTACTATTTAACATATAATTTGTGCATTTATGTGCTTAAATGAGACTGGTATGAAAAGTTTTTTCCTATCGTCTTTGCCAGATTTTATAACAGTATGATACCAACTTCACCAAGTGAACTGGAATGCTTTCTATACTTTTCTCTGGTACAGAATAGTTTTCTAAGTATACGAACTGTCAAAACCTCTCCAGAGGACAATCTGATGATTTTGTTGGAAAATATTTAATGTGCCAAGGTTGAATCAAGCAATTCTACTTCTAGTAAAAAAAGAAAAAAAAAAAGAAACAGTAACAGTGATTATTTCCAGGTAGCATAAGTACTGGTGACCTTTACTGAATTCTTGTGCTCATTTAAAAAAAATTTTTACAATGAGAATTTGAAACAAATTTGCAATGAATATTACAGTTCCAACAAATGAGAGGATGATGCATTATTAGATATTTTGATAGACCTAATGGATACAAATAGCTGGGCCTAAAACGTTTTGTGCGGACTAGTTCTTGGATTACCTTTCAGTTTCCTCTATATATTCTTATACCTGCTCTGAGATGTTTATACCTTCCACTCAATTTGTATTTCCACATGGGCATAAGAAAAACATATTTTCTTATGTTTTTTAATCCCTTCTATATCTGTTATTAAATCCCCCTACTCATTCCTCTTGCTTTATAGTCACATTTTCTCATATTTTTTTCCTGATCAAAAGAGCAAAGTATTTACTTATTTATAATTCAAAGAAACTTATCTTCATTTTATTTACTAATACCATTTTCTTTGTTTTTTAAATTGAAGTGTAATTGTGATACAATATAAGTTGGTTCTGTTCTTTATTTTTCACTTTCTAATCATTAATTTTTTTCTTTTGATTTTACTAATGCTTTGCTCCTACATTTTTTGGTATACTTCATTTTCCAACTTCGAGGTTCTTAAATATAATCCTACTTTATTTTCTATCACTCTACATACTATAACAAGTTAAAGTTATGAATTTTCATCTAAATACAGCTTTGGCTGGACTCTGTAGGTTTTTTTTTCTTTTTTTAGACTCTACAGTTCTTATATACATGCTTTCATTTCCATTGTCTCCTTATGTCTATAATTTCAGCTTCCATTTCTGATTTTTATTTTATTCAAGAGACTTCTGAAAGAGTTCAGTTTTCAGGTATTTAAGGTTTTGGAGTAATTGTTGCTACCGGTTACTCACTCCTTGATGGTTTTACTGCATTACGGTCAGTAAATGTGGCCCATAATATTCTGATCTTTTGGAATTAATGCTCCTTTTGTACAGTCTGATCATATATTGATCAACTTTTTTGAAATGGTCCATGAACATTATTTTTCTCTTGGTGAGTAGAAAATTCCATAAGTATTTCATATAAATCGAACCTTTAACTACATTACTTCTATCCTATATTTTTTGTGTATTTGATGTGTCATATTATTAGTGAAGTATGATGGTCTCCCACTATAATTCTGATTTTTCTAACCACTGAAGTTTTAACAAACTTGTTTCTATATATTTAAATTCTTCTTCATTCATTAAAAGTTTATGCCTGCTAAGCCATCATTGTTTATTGTACTATTTATTGGACTAAAACAAGTCACATTTAATGACTTCTATGTCACTTCCAGTATATTTATTGTATGAATGCTAGTTTAATTAGCATAAGGCCTTGGGAAAAGAGGAGACAAAGACAATATAAAATCCACAGATACTTTGCATTTGTTATTTTAATATATCAAATGAAAAAATTTCTCAAACATTTAATAATGAAGCTAAAACACTCCCTCACACCACACACAAAAGTAAACTCAAAATGACTTAAAGACTCATAAGGCATGATACCATAAAATTCTTAGATGAGAACATAGGCAAAACATTCTCTGACATTAATTGTAGCAATGTTTTCTTAGGTTAATCTCCCAAGACAATAGAAATAAAAAGCAAAAATAAACAAGTAGGATCTAATCAAATTTACAAGTTTTCACACAGCAAAGGAAACCATCAACAAAACAAGGACAACCTATGAACTGGGAGAAAATATTTGTAAATGATGTAATCAACAAGAACTTAATTCCCAAAATATACTAAGAGTTCATACAACTCAATAACAAAAACACAAAGAACATAAATCGAAAAACAGACAGAAAACCTAAATAGACATTTTCCAAAGAAGACATGCAGATCACCAATAGGTACTTGAAAACATGCTCAAAATCGCTTAGAGAAATGCAAATCAGAACTATAATGAGACACTACTTCACACTGGTCAGAACGGTTATCATTAAAAAGTTTAGAAATAATAAATACTGGAGAGGGTGTGGAGAAAAGGGAACCCTCCCACACTGTTGGTGAGAATGTAAGTTAGTACAGTCACTTTGGAAAACAGTATGAAAGTTCCTCAAAAAACTAAAAATAGAGTTACCACCTGATCCAGCAATCCCATTCCTGGGCATATATCCAGAGAAAACTAATTCAGAAAGATACATGCACCCCAATGTTCACAGCAGCACTATTTGCAATAGTCAAGACATGGAAGCAGCCTAAATGCCTGGATGATATTAGATGAATGGATAAAGAAGATGTGTTACATATGTACAATGGAATACAGGGACTCAGCCATAGAAAAAGAATATCATTTGCAGCAACACAGACGGACCTAGAAATTAGCACACTAACTTAAGTCAGAAAGTGAAAGTCACTCAGTCGTATCCAACTCTTTGCGACCCCATGGACTATGCAGTCCATGGAATTCTTCAAGCCAGAATACTGGAGTGGGTAGCCGTTCCCTTCTCCAGGGGATCTTCCATCCCAGGGATGGAACCCAGGTCTCCCGCATTGCAGGCGGATTCTTTACCAGCTGAGCCACCAGGGTAGCCCAAGAATACTAGAGTGGGTAGCCTATTCCTTCTCCAGTGGATCTTACCGGCCCAGGGATCGAACCAGGGTCTCCTGCATTACAAGTGGATTCTTTACCAGCTAGCTACCAGGGTCTCCCAAGCTAGAAAGACAAATATCATAGGCTGTAACTTAAATGTGGAATCTAAAATATGATGCAAATGAACTTATTTACAAAATAGAAACAGACTCACAGACATAAAAAGCAAAGAAAAGGGGGGGCGTGCATTGGGATTAGCAGATACAAACTACTACATCTGAACCTTCAAGTTGCAAACTTTCAAAGATGGGAACATGCATTTGGTGTCAACAAGGAACCAGAACCTGTGCCATCACCCTCAGGTGTGAGTGAAACTGCAGCTTGCTCTCCATCTCCTATTGCTGATGATCCTTCAACTCTACCATCTCCCACATCCTCTCCTTCCTCCAGTCTGTAGTTCTTGCTTGTTCACTCTATGCCAGCCCCTGTATAGCCAGCTACTGTACTGTACCACTATACTTTTCAAGGCACTATAAGATTTAAAATATTTTTGTGTGTTTTTTTAATGTATTATTTGTGTGAAAAGTATTATAAACCTGTTACAGTATAATACTATCTCTGATTGTGTTAGTTGGATATCTAGGATAACTTTGTTGGACTTACTGGCTAACAATTTGTTGGAACAAATTGGACTTATGAATGTTCTTGGAACAAAACTCATATGTGTGTAGAGGACTTACTGTGTATATAAAATAAACAAACAAGATCCTACTGTATAGCACAGGGAACTATATTCAATATCCTGTAATAAATCTTAATAGAAAATAATATGAAAAAGGATATGTGTATATATGCATGCATGCTCAGTCGCTTCAGTTGTGTCAGACTCCTTGCAACCCCATGGACTGTAGTCTTCCAGGCTCCTCTGTCTGCGGCATTTCCCAGGCAAGAATACTGAAGTGGGTTGCCACGCCCTCCTCCAGGGGATCTTCCTGACCCAGGGATCAAACCGGGGTCTCCTGTGTCTCCTGCATCACAGGCGGATTCCTTACCACTGAGCCACCAGGGAAGCCCGTGTGGGTGTGTATACATATGTGTACACATATACACACATACATATATAACTGAATCACTTTGCTATACACCGGAAACTAAAAAATTGTTAATTAACTATACATCAATAATTTTTTAAAATTTCTTTAAAAGAATCAAACAGTGTAACAGCCAATTCTGACCCTTCTGACATTCCCCTATGCTCTAAGCTGCATTATTATAAGGGCACTATTTAATACCTACTCCGCTCCGTGTGTTTCTCTGGATTAAATCTGATGACTGTCCATACCTTAAAACATCACCTTTTACTGTACAAGCATATGCTATAAAACCTTTGTTTTGTGAATCTGTCCAGTTTAACTTCCCAGTTCCCACATACTGAGACACTGGGAAAGACAGCTGTGATTGAGCCACTGAAGTGTAAAATAATACAAAAATTAAAAGATCAAAAAACCAATGTAATGGAAAAGAGCTGCAATTTTAATCTTTATTGGCTGCAGAGTGGATCCTCTCAAACTGAACCTATGGGGATTAGATTCCTCCCAGAGAAGCCTCCAGTAATCCACACACAAATGGCCTCTAAAGCAGCAGGATGGAGTTAGGATCAATGGATGCTTCTACCAATGGCATTTGGAAGTAAAAAAGAAAGGCTTGGGGGATTTTCTAGTTCTCTTTGTAGACTCTCTCTGAAATAGGTTCCATAACATGATGAATTTTAGCTGCATCAAAATTAAAGTAATCCACACAAAGCATTTCCAAAGCCCCAGAAGAAGGATGACCTATAAATTCAGGATATTATGGTGACATTAAATCTAAGTATCAGTCACAATGGAACAGATTAGAGAAGAACAAACAACAGTTTTCTCACTCCCTATGAAACAATCTGGGAAGTCCTTAGAGCTAGCTCAGCTATTCCATCAATTGACATCCATACTATTCGAAAACATCAGAACTGAAAATATGCTTAACCTGAGATTTTCTGAGTAAGGTGTCACAAGTGGTTCTAATTTATTCTGTCATCATGCCTATTTCCTTGTTACCCAGGTTTTTCTGATGGGAAGTGAACATACTGGAAAGAAGGATTGATAGCCTATAGGAAACAAGCAAACAATTCTCTAAGCTCAGAGCCTCATTAGAATTTTTACAGACCTTATTTATGGTATACTTATCCTAAATTAAAAATAAGTGATAATCATATTACATGCTTAGCAATAAAGAAGACCATGATTTTAGTTCGCACCAGAATGCTACAGCTACATCCTACAGCTAAATTTTCTATAGAATTTATTATTAGTTGCATCAAAAGCAGCTGTACTTACAAATAATTGGGAGATAACTTATTGTGGTAAGGAAAAAAAAAAGATAAATGATAATAGTAAATGCATTTCATGCTTAGATTTCCTTCCCTAACATTTTATAATGGTTTTATACAGATGGTTGGAGCACTTATTTTGACAATGGGGCTGTAAAAAGTAATCTCAATCCATAAAAGCTATAAATGCATGTCATTTGCAACCCTGGCGGCACACCAGACTCACATGTAGAGATGTTTTAGGTGTTACTACAGAAGACTCTGGTTTAGTCGGTTTGGGGACTGGGCAGTTGTGTTTTCAAAAGTTTCCCAATTGATTCTGATGCACAGCTGGAATTAAGAATCACATTCCAAAACTCTTAAATAAGTTTCTAGTAGGCCTTAGCATTCAACCTTTTCTCACTTTCTTTGATTTCCACTAACTTTTTCCCAATGACCTACCAGCTGACTGGTAGATCTGCCTGGACATCTGCATCAGATCTCAAAACATTCTTATACTTCAAGGATTTAAAAATAATTGCATTATTTCCCACAAAAAAAATGCTGGACATCCAACAGTAAACCTAATAAATCACATGACCATCTTTCCAGGTACTTATGCCAGAAATATGGAAATTAGGATCCCTCTAATTCTTATCAGTGTACCAACCATTTTACCTCTTAACATTTTTAATATAAATGTTATATAGCAGCCTGAATTGGAGGGGAGTTTAGGGGAGAATGCGTACATATATATGTATGGCTGAGTCCCTTCACTGTTCACCTAAAACTATCACAACACTGTTAATTGGCCACGTTTCAATACAAAATAAAAAGTTTAATAAAGCAAATATTTTTTGGACTTCCTTGGTGGTACAGTGAACAGGAATCTGCCTGCCAATGCAGGGGACACCGGTTTAATTGCTGGCCTGAGAAGATTTCACATGCCTCAGGCAACTAAACCCTGTGGGTCACGACTACTGAGACCCTGTGTGGTAAGTACTGAAGGCCACACACCCGAGAGCCTGCAGGCTGAAACTACTGAAGCCCTCAGAGTCTATGCCCCATGACAAGAGAAGCCACCACAATGGGAAGCCTGTGAGCCACAACAAAGAGTAGCTGCCACTCACCGCAACTAGAGAAAGCCGGCACAAAGCAGCAAAGACCTAGCACAGTTAAAAATAAACTTAAAAAACAATTTAAAACATTTTTACATCTATCATCAGTTTTCCAATTCCATTGTCTTAAAACATCCCTTCAACACTTCTGCCTGGATAAATACTAAGAGTCTATTATTTTTGGTGTTTTCTTTAAATTCCCCCAGCTTTGATTCTGCAGGTACTCAACTGCACCACTATATGTCATCACTACACATCCTCATCGCAGACATTCCTCATGCAAGTCATTTCCTGGCCTGCTGTCATTCTCTCCAACACTACTTCTGTCTTAATTTTTGGTTAGTTCAATACTTCCCAAACTCTGGTTCTTTCCCTTTCTTCCTTCAATCACTTGTCCCCCACCCTGCCTTACAGCCTCATTCCCATGATCACACCCTAGACCCAGTCATCGAGCAGCTGTAACCCTCTATAATCTCTGTCCGGCTCCGTCCTTCTCACTGCATTCCTGGTAATCATCTCCCCCAGAGCACCTATAGTCCACTAACCCCACCACCTCTTCACTATTCCCAACTCACCATGTGTCCACTGCACTTTCCTGACCTAGATGAAATTGCAAATTCAATTTCTAATGATGCCACTTTATATACCCTCAACTCTTTTCATGTTTTTTAAATATAGTTAATGTACAACATTATAAAAATGGTTGTTCAGTCTCTCAGTTGTGTCTGACTCTTTAAGACCCCAAGGACTGCAGCACGCCAGGCTTCCCTGTCCTTCACAATCTCCCAGGGTCTGCTCAAACCCATGTCCATTGA
Source organism: Cervus elaphus (assembly GCF_910594005.1). Classification (NCBI taxonomy): domain Eukaryota; kingdom Metazoa; phylum Chordata; class Mammalia; order Artiodactyla; family Cervidae; genus Cervus; species Cervus elaphus. The sequence goes on from NC_057815.1 coordinate 58,472,593, forward strand.
GTCCATGATTCCATCCAACTGTCTCATCCTCTGTCACCCCCTTCTCTTTCTGCCTTCAATCTTTTCCAGCATTGGGGTGTTTTTCAATAAGTCGGCTCTTCCCATCAGATGGCCAAAGTATTGGAGCTTCAGCTTCAGCATCAGTCCTTCCAATGAATATTCAGGGTTGATTTCCTTTAGGAATGACTGGTTTGATTTCCCTGCTGTCCAAGGGACTCTCAAGGGTATTCTCCAGCACCACAGTTTGAAAGCATCAGCTTTTTGGCACTCAGCCTTCTTTGTGGTCCAACTCTCACATCCATACATGACTACTGAAAAAACCATAGCTTTGACTATACAGACCTTTGTATAGTCTCTGCTTTTTAACATGCTGTTGAGGTTGCTCATAGCTTTTCTTCCAAGGAGCAAGCGTCTTTTAATTTCATGAATGCAGTCACCATCCACAGTGATTTCGGAGCCCAAGAAAATAAAATTTGTCTCTGTTTCCATTTTTTCCCCCATCTATTAGCCATGAAGTGATGGGACCAGATGCCATAATCTTTATTTTTTTTAAGTTGAGTTTTAAGCCAGCTTTTTTGCTCTCCTCTTTCAACTTCAGCAAGAGGCTCTTTAGCTCTTTGCTTTCTGCCATTAGTGTGGTATCATCTAGTGATTCCAGCCTGTACTTCATCTAGCCTGGCATTTCACACGATGTACTCTGCACATAAGCTAAATAAACAGGGTGACAATACAGAGCCTTGATGTACTCCTTTCCCAATCCTGAACCAGTTCATTGCTCCATGTTCAGTTCTAACTGAGGCTTTTTGACTTGCACACAGGCTTCTTAGGAGGCAGGAAAGGTGGTCTGGTATTCCCATCTCTTTAAGAATTTTCCACAGTCTGTTATGATCCAAAGGCTTTAGCATTGTCAATGAAGCAAAAGTAAATATTTTTGGAATTCCCTTGCTTTTTCTATGATCCAGTGGATGTTGGCAATTTGATCTCTGGTTCCTCTGCCTTTTCTAAATTCAGCTTGCACGTCTGGACATTAAATAAGTTACAGGTATACAATATAGTAATTCACAGTTCTTAAAGATTATATTCCATTTATAGCCTTATAAAATATTGACTTTGTCCCCTTTATTGTACAATATATCTTGTGGCTTGGTTTGTAACTAATAGTTCATATCTCTAAATCCCCTACCACTATATTGCCCTTCTCTCCTACCCTCTCCCCACTGGTAACTACTAGTTTGTTCTCTATATCTATGTGTCTGCTTCTTTTTTGTTATATTTATTAGTTTGTTGTATTTTTTAGATACCACACATAAGTGATAACTTAAGAGTATTTGTCTTTATCTGATTGACTAATTTCACTAAGCATAACATCCCCCAGGCCCATCCATATTGTAGCAAATGGTAAAATTACATTCCCTTTTATGACTGAGTAGTATTCCCTTGTATATATACGTACATTCTTTATTCAGGCATCTGTTGATGGACACTTAGGTTGCTTCCATACCTGAAAGCAGCTCTTGTAAATAATGCTGGTATAAACACTAGGGTACAGGAATCTTTTCCCATTAGTGTTTTCTTTTCTGGATATATACCCAAGAGTGGAACTGTTGAGTCATATGGTAGTTCTTCTATTTAGTTTTTTGAGAAACCTCCATTCTGTTTTCCACAGTGGCTGCACCAATATACATTCCCACCAACACCAACAGTGTATGAGGGTTTCCTTTTTCCCACATCCTCATCAACATTTGTCATATATGTCCTTTTCGATGCTATCCATTCTGACAGGTATGAGGTGATACCTCACTGTGGTTCTGATTTACACTTCTCTGATGACTAGTGATGTTGAGCAACTGTTCATGTTCCTGCTGGCCATGTGCATGCATGTTCTCTTTGGAAAAATGCCTGAGGTCTTCTGTCCATTTTTTAATCAGGTTTTTTTGATGTTGAGTTATATAAGCTATTTATATATTGAGCAGGCTAAAAAGTTTATTTGGGGTTTTCTGTTATATCTTCTGGAAGAACCCAAATGACCAATATATTGGTCAATCCAATATATTGGACATTAACCCCTTACTGGTCATATCATTTGCAAATATCTTCTCCCATTCAGTAGGTTATCTATATGCTATCAATTCTTTTGCCATACTTTCATTGTCATAAGCACAAGGCTGCTCCCGTCACTTCGTGCCTGGACAAACACAGCTGCACGTGGCGAGAGAAAACCTTATATCCATGCTGGTGGATATCATTTTAAATTCACAAGCACCACCTTCAAGTGGGCCCTTAATGTTGTCTGACAGGCACACTCTACTTCCCTAATCCATTCAATCTTCTACCTCCTGGACTATTATTTCTACTTTTCCTCTTTTCAAACACTCAGCATCTTCTACCCTGTCTTTACTCTCAGATGGTAACCCTGAAGCCTCTTTTTTCACTGATAATGGAAGAGCAAAGAGAAGACAATTCTGTAAGATCCCAAACCACACCTACTCACCTGGAACCACATACTCTGCCCTGTTTCCTTGACAACAAATGAACTGGTTGAAAAACCCACCAACTCAAACACATCACTCAGGCAGTTCAACCCTCTGCATCATTTTTAACATCTCTCTAGCATACCAACAATTATTTTCTCCTTTCTTTACAAACCATCTTTTGAATCATTTTCTCCTCCCTTTTCCTTCACATTGAAACAAAAAAGCAGTGTATGTTCTCTTTCTCCAACTTCTCTCCTCTCATAATCTCTTAAAGAGACTATAATCAGACTTTCACCCACTCTATTCACCTATCCCCACTTCAAAACCACTCAGTTCAAGGTCACCAGTGAACTACCTCATTGCTAAATGCAACGAGCAGTCCTTGGTCTTCAACATACTTGACCCACCAGCTGCATTTCACATAAGGTCTTAAGCCATCCTCCTAGGAATATTTTCTGCACCTCTAGGCCACCACACTCCTGATTTTCCTCCCACCCTACTTGCTATTCCTTTTCAATCTCCTTTGTTGGTTCCTTCTCCCTCCCTCACCTCTAACTAGTTGTTTGACTTCTTTTATCTTCAGTTACCCCTTGGTAGACTCATCTAATCTCTCAGCTTTAATTGTCATCTTTATGCTGATGGGGTGTGTGTGTGTGTGTGTGTGTATACGTATATATATATATACGTATACACACACACACAGACTTGCTCCTTGACCTCCAGGAGCATATCCCAATGCCCACTCAAGGATATCCCTCCAGCAAGCCTCTCCTCATTATCCTATAGCATGAATTTTTGTTCTCTACTAGATCATTCCCATCACCTAAGTGCTGTTAACTCTTATAACTTTAAATAAAAACAAAAACCCTTTGGTTATCTATTTTACATATGGCATGGGAATTTGCTATATGACTCAGGGAACCCAAACAGGGGCTCTATGACAGGCTGAAGGATGGGAGAGGGAGGGGGATGGGAGGGAGGTTACATAGGTGTACCTATGGCTGATTCTTGTTGATGTATGACAGAAAACTACAAAATTCTTTAAAGCAACTATCCTTCTATTAAAAAATGAAAAAGAAAAAACAAACCAAAAAACCCCTTGATCTCACCTTCCTCACCAGTGACTACAAACTCATTTCTTTCTGCTCTTGTCTACAGAAACACTTGAAAAAGTAGTTTGTTTTGTTTTTATTGCCCCCAATTCCTCTCCCATGAATTTATCTTACGGCCACTCCAGTCTGGCTTGTTCTCACCTCTCAATGATAATGGCTAATCAACTTCATGTCCAATGACCCCTACGTCACTTAACTGCTGTCATAGTGATCAGCGCTCATTCTACTCGACCTAATGGTAGCATATGACACAGATGTTTACTTTTTCCTTTCACACAATGTCTTCTTCATCTTGGCTTTCAGGTCAATACTCTTGTTTGGATCTTCTGGTCTCTATTAGACTTCTTTTGTTGGTTCCTCATTTTCTCTCCATCCTTTTAATACTGGAGAGTTCCAGAACTCAGTCCTCTTCTCACCTCTAGGCAACACCCACATTCCTAGATGATTCCTTTTAAATATCACCGCCAAGTCTACAACTCTCATATCTAATCTACATCTACAGGACAGTCATCTTTCTCACACACTTTAAAGTCCAGCTTCCTAGTCTGTTCCCTACTTGACACTCTAATAAGCATTTCCAACTTAACACATCCAAAACTGAGCTCCCAATTTTCCCTTCAAACTTATTTCTCTACCTTCCAGCTACCTAGAATCTGACCACTTCTTACCATCCCCAATGCTAACACTCTGGGCCAAGCTACCATCGTCTCTCACACCATCCATATCACTGCTCTCCCTGATTCCACCCTTCTAACAGCCTGTTTTCTATACGCTGGTGAGAGTGACCCTTTCCATTCCTAACTTAGTTATTATTACCCCTCTGCTTCAAACTTTTTCTGATGGCTTCCCATCTTTCTCTGAGTAAAAATGGCAGTGGCTTCTAGGGCCTCAATCAGCATGACATCACTTCTCTGATCTCAACTACTATTAGGCTGATGCAAAAGTAACTGAAGTTTTTGCACGGTTGAAATTTGCCATTTGATATTGAAATGCATTCTTAAATAAATGTGGTTATGTTACACATTTTTAAATGTGCATTTCTCACTTTACTTATTTTTTTTCACTAATAATTTATTACTTTCTGTGTATTTTATGTTTATTTTAGACTAGGGAAATGAAGGGAGACAAGAAGGAAATCTGTTTAATTTTCTTGAGTTCAAAATGGGTCATAAAGCAGCAGAGACAACTTGCAACATCAACAACACATTTGGCCTAGGAACTACTAATGAACATACAATGCAGTAGTGGTTCAAGAAGTTTTGCAAAGGAGATGAGACCCTTGAAGATGAGGAACACTGGCTGGCCATCAGAAGTTGACAATGACCAACTGAGAGGACCATCAAAGTTGCTTCTCTTACAACTACATGAGAAGTTGCTCAAGAACTCAACGTCAACCATTCTATGGTCATTCAGCATTTGAAGCAAATTGGAAAGTTGAAAAAGCTTGATAAGTGGATGCCTCATGAACTGTACAAAGATTAAAAAAACCATCCTTTTTGAGTATCGTCTTCTCTTATTCTACACAACAACAAACCATTTCTCGATCAGACTGTGATGTGCAATGAAAAGTGGATTTTATATGACAACTGGTACTGACCAGCTCAGTGGCTGGACCGAAATGCTCCAAAGCACTTTCCAAAGCCAAACTTGCACCAAAAAAGGTCATGGTCACTGTTTGGTGGCCTGTTGCCCATCTGATCCACTTTTTTGCTTTCTGAATCACAGCAAAATCATTATATCTGAGATGTATACTCAGCAAATCAATGAGATGCACCAACAACTGCAATGTCTGAAGCCAGCTCTGGTCAACAGAAAGGGCCCAATTCTTCCCCATGACAACGCCCAACTGCATGTCACACAACTAATGCTTCAAGTGTTGAATGAATTAGTCTACGAAGTTTTGCCTCATCCGCTATGTTCACCTGACCTCTTGCCAACCGACTACCACTTCTTTAAGCAACTCAACAACTTTTTGCATGAAAACACTTCCACAACCAGCAGGAGGCAGAAAATACTTTCCAAGAGTTTGTTGAATCTCAAAGCACGGATTTTTACTCTACAGGAATAGTCAAACTTACATCTTGTTGGCAAAAATGTGCTGACGGTAATAGTTCCTACTTTAATTAATAAAGATGTGTTTGAGCCTAGTTAAAATGATTTAAAATTCATGGTCCAAAACTGCAATTACATTTGCACATAATACTTTCCTAACACTTTCCTCTTCCTTGCCAACTCTACCACAGTCCCACTGCCCCTGGCTAATACCTAAACATACCAAGCATGCACCTGTCTCAGGATCCTTCCACCTGCTAGTCTGCTGCCTAGAATGCTCTTCCTCCTGATATGTGCACATCTTGCTCCCACATCTCTGGATTTTACTCATACATCAGTTTCTCAGTGATACCTCTTTAGTTCCCACACCTATTCTCTTTCCACGCTTTATTTTTCTCCTTAGCACTATCAGTAGCTAACATACTCTGGAATTAGCTTATTTACATAGTATTTCCCTCTAGTCAACCTGTAAATTTCATAAGGCAAGCTTTTTATATTCTGTTCGGTTCCCTAGTGTATGTACAATACTGTATTAAGGTACCTAGCTGTGTACAATACCTAGAAGAGAGCTTTGTACTTGGGAGAGGTTCCATAAACATTTGATGAGTAAGTCAATGGCATTTCTAATCATAATCTCTGCAGTCAACCTTCATCCTGCCTCCAGAGTTATCTAATCAGGAGACAAATCTGCTCACCTCAGTTTTCAGCTTAAAACTCTTCAGTTGGTCTGCAGTGCTACAGCTAAGGCAAACTGAAATGTCTTCAGTAGCCAGGCATAGCCCCTAATGTGATAAGTAAAGTTTGCGTGTGTGGCACAGGGGAGGTGGGGTGGATATGAAAAGTGGAAAAGTGTAGGACCTGCCTAAGGGCATTCATTTCATTTAAAGAACTGTATTGGCCTCTTGGGAGCCCCTGTGTCTAGAATAAACCACCACCTCCATAGTGGCTTGGTAGGCACTAGACCTGCCAGGCCTGCTCCCTTCACGGCCCTATAATATCGGAGAGAACAGACTGTGCATATCCTCAAACTGAATGACTGCAATGCAACTGAACACACTGCTTTTTCATTATTAAGTAAACAGGCAAGGAAGCAAGATGTTACTGTTGGCACAGTCTGAAATTTTATCTGAAATCCAGATGTTTGAACCAGATGACTACACTTGCTAAAGGCAGTTTTTACAACTAGATGAGGTAATTACACTTGAGTTTCAGGGTGACACACTTGGGGATCTGAATGGGTAATCACCCATGCAGTGATTCTAATCTGTTAGGACCTTAACTCAGTAAGGAAGAACATCACCACCAACGTCAGCTTTTTTTCCCATGAGAACCAGCAAGACTTGAGAAGTGCACCCACAGAACTTGCCCCATCCTCAAATCTCCAAACTACTTTGCTAAGAATGGATCCTTTGGGCTCATCACTCTAAACCGTACTTCCTTCAAGATACCTGCATCAGAGTACTCCAGCCCAAGTCCTCTGTGGGACTTTGACGATGGCAAACAAGGACTTCCGTGATCTGACAACCAGTGTTTACCAGAGCAGACTCAACTCTCAAAACTCCCAACACATGCTTCACTTACTATTACCAAAGACCCATTCTCATCCTATAATGTTTGTAAACTTCTAAAATGTCTTTCTCCCCTACCCATTCCAGGCAAAGTGCTCCACCCAAGAATCAACTTCTCCAGGAGCTCTCTATAGATCCACTGAATAATTACTTCCCTCCTTTCCTGCACTGTATCCTGTACATGTCTCCCTTCTGATCTTTATTAATCATAATTATTGCTTTATTTCAGTTCCATGGGGGCAGTAATCATGTCTAATGTATTTTCGAATCAGTGATGCCCAACCTAGTACCTGGCACTTAGTGTTAACTGCTCAGTCGTGTCCGACAATTTGCAACCCTATGGACTGTAGCCCACCAGGCTCCTCTGTCCATGGGATTCTCCAAGCAAGAATACTGGAGGTGTTGCCATTTCCTTCTCCTGGGGATCTTACAGACCTAGGGACAGAACCCAGCTCTTTTGCATTGCAGGCAGATTCCTTGCCATCTGAGCCACCTGGAAAGTCCACCTGGCACTTAAGAGGCACTCAATGTATGTTTTTTTTAATTTAACGTAATTATAATTTAGAAGAATGATCAGATCATGTGGCTACAGTCCTAGAGAGAGATTGAATGAGGGGGGGAGAAAAAGAGATTCAAGTTACATAACAATTTTTTTCATACCTCACATAAAGGCACTTTGCATGGAAAGAATGTTACAAAAAATTTCTATTTTTTTTAAATTTCTATTTCTTGATGGACTCCTAACATTTTAAAAAGGCAGTCTAGTGGAATGGATTGAGCATGGACAGACAACCTGAGTACACTGACTATACACTGCTCCTTCTATAAGCTAACTTGACAGAATATTTATTGTCCAACTAATGCAAATTGGTAAGAAATACATTAAGAGTCTCAAAATATATATTTACACATGGTAGAGAATAAGCGCACAAAATTCACATAAGAGAAAACATAAACTGGTTTAAAATATTAAAAACATTCAATACTACCAACAAAAAAATTCAAGTTAAAACAACAACCAGGTAGGCACTCAAAACGTGTTGAATTAGCCACCTTTTGCCACATTACACCTCCTAACGGTAGTATACTGACTGTCAACATGTAGCAGTGCTAACTGGCCTAGATATGCTGGAAAGCAACTGGAATCCATTGGTGATGATTAATTATTAAGAAATGTTCTTAAAAGAGAGCAGGATACTATAGATATAAAATATTATTTATAGAAAGGAAAAATCAGATGCTAGAAATAACCCCAAAGAAAGGTTAAGAAAAAAAGACTTATCTACCTTTCAGAATATATGTATATATTCATCACAATAATTACATGATAATGATTGTTCATCATTGAAAAATTATAAAAATAGTAGTAACAATGGCTAATATTTACTGAGCACTTACTATGTGCCTGGTACTATGATAAGTATTTCACATGTGTTATGAGATAGATACTAACGTAGGGTTGCTATATTTAGTGAATAAAAATGTAAGATGCCCAATTTGATTTGAATCTCAGATAAACAATGGATACTTGCTATTTATATGAAATTCAAATTTGAATTTGAATAATTTTGAATAATTTGAATACCTTGGCATCCTGTATTTTGTTTAGGTAATAGCACTCCACTTTATTCATGAGAAGACTAAGACACAGGGACTGAGTAACTTTACAGGGTCATAGAGCTAATAAGTAGTGATAAAATGCTCAGTTTACAAAAAAAGTAAAATAGTAAATTTTGTCTATAATGATATAGGCTTACCTCATTTTGTTGTGCTTCTCTTTATTGCACTTCACAGATACTGCATTTTTTAAAAAATAAATTGAAGGACTGTCAACCTCACATCGAGCAAGCCTATCAGGCCATTTTTCCAACAACATTTGCTCACTTCATGTCTCTCTGTCATATATTGATAATTCTCCCAATATTTCCTACTTTTTCATTATTATTATATTTGTTTTGGTGATCTTTGAGGTCACTACTGCAAAAAATATGACTCACTGGAGGCTCAGAAGATGGTTAGCATCTTTTAGCAAAAAAGTATTTTTAAATTATGTACTTTTTAAAGACATAGTGCTATTGTATACTGAAGAAATCACAGAATGGTATAAACATAACTTTTATAGGTACTGAGAAACCAAAAAATTCATGTGACTCATTTTACTGTACTGATCTGGAATCAAACCCACAACATCACTCAGTTAAGTAGCTCAGTCGTGCCCGACTCTTTGTGAAACCATGGACTGCAGCACACCAGGCTTCTCTGTCCATCACCAACTCCCGGAGCCTACTCAAACTCATGCCCATCGAGTCGATGATGCCATCCAACCATCTCATTCTCTGTCGTTCCCTTTTCCTCCCACCTTCAATCTTTCCCAGCATCAGGGTCCTTTCCAATGAGTCAGTTCTTCCCATCAGGTGGCCAAAGTTTTTGGAGCTTCAGCTTCAGCATCAGTCCTTCCAATGAATACTCAGGACTCATTTCCTTTAGGATGGACTGGTTGGATCTCCTTGCAGTCCAAGGGACTCTCAAGAGTCTTCTCCAACACCACAGTCCAAAAGCATCAATTCTTCAGCACTCAGCTTTCTTTAGAGTCCAACTCTCACATCCATACATGACTACTGGAAAAACCATAGCTTTGACTAGAGGAACCTTTGTTGGTAAAGTAATGTCTCTGCTTTTTCACATGCTGTCTAGGTTGTCAGAGCTTTTCTTCCAAGGAGCAAGTGTCTTTTAATTTCATGGCTGCAGTCACCATCTGCAGTGATTTTGAGCCCCCAAAAATAAAGTCTCTCCCTGTTTGCATTGTTTCCCCATCTATTTGCCATGAAGCGATGGGACCAGATGCCATGATCTTAGTTTTCTGAATGTTGAGCTTTAAGCCAACTTTTTCACTATCCTCTTTCACTTTCATCAAGAGGCTCTTTAGTTCTACTTTGCTTTCTGCCATAAGAGTGGTGTTATCTGCATATCTGAGGTTATTGATATTTCTCCCAGCAATCTTGATTCCAGCTTGTGCTTCATCCATCCTGGCTTTTCACATGATGTACTCTGTATAGAAGGTAAATAAGCAGGATGACAATATACAGCCTTGAGTTACTGCTTTCCTGATTTGGAACCAGTCTGTTGTTCCATATCCAGTTTTAGCTGTTGCTTCTTGACTTGCATACAGGAGGTATGGTCAGTTGTCGGTGTCAGGAGGCAGGTCAGGTGGTCTGGTATTCCCATCTCTTTAAGAATTTCCCCCAGTTTGTTGTGACACACACAGTCAAAGGCTTTGGCGTAGTCAATAAAGCAAAAGAAGGCGTTTTTCTGGAACTCTCTTGCTTTTTCGATGATCCAGCAGCTGAGGGGAATCATGGACAGGTGATACTACCACCACCAAATCCATTTACTGAGCATTCACTTGCGCACTTACTCTGGGTGCTGTGCTGTAACAGCCCTCCACTCCCATTTTATACATGGATCTAATCCAGGTCTCCTGCATTGCGGGCAGATTCCTTACCAACTGAGCCACCAGGAAAGCCCTGAACAATGTGAAGAATTAAATATTTTGCTCAAGGTCATAAAACTAGTAAGGGCAGGACCAGATTCTAACTCCAAAGTTCTTGCTTATTCCACTCTGTCATCTTGATTTCCTGGGTGAGATTTTTTTTCTTTCGAATGCAGTTCTATCAGTGTTGGTATAAAAGTTGTTGTGTGATAAAATACATGTACGAGGAATATTTCAAGACCTGCAGAACCTAGTTGTTGGAGTTTGCCTTGGTTTAAAGCCATGCTTTGAGCCAGCCCAATGAAATACCTGAAGTGGTAAACATTTACGGCTCAAATGTGATTTCATTTAGAAAGCAGAAATACAGACCCCAGAGTTGTCTTTTGGAAAGTGAGACTGCTCCCCCACTGGTGCCTCTCATTAAGCTCCTCCCTTTCCCTGGAACTTGGTAGTTTCCTCAAGTAAGTCACTTAGGGAGGGATTCTTATATATACATATATTTTAAGCCAACCGCATGAGAAAGTCCACATGCATACACAAACACGAAAGTGCCAGTGTGCTTTTACAATGAAAGCAATGCCCATGTTCTATACGTAACAGGGAATGTTAGGGTGATTTCCCTTAGATGGCAGCTTAAGTTGGCCTTGAAAGCTTAGCCTACATAAAAAGTTTGTGCTTTTGACTGTTTATTCTGAAAGAGATGGCTGGCCACAAGGCTGCCTATGATGCTTTTACCAGAATTTGCTTTTGTTTTTCCCTCTTGAAAATTACCTCATGACTAAAGCACTCACTGATCCATGTAGAGGAATCCCATGGAGATGAAAACACACTTGTTTAAATAAAATATTTATGAAGAGGCCCTAAAATGTCACTGAAGTAAATGCAAATTAAATCTTCGCAGATTGTGCATCCAACATGCCACTCATTCCTTATAAGACTCTCCAGTTACTGATTGCAATTAACATTAATTTTTAAAAATTAATCCCATTGTGCATAATCACACCAATGTCTATTCATAAAAATTCAGTGTTTTAAGGCTGATTTTTCTCTTGATTTTCTTTGAAAATCATCTGAATTAAGGCTAATGTTTAATCTCAGTGATCATTTTGGAAATTTTTCCTTACAAACTATATTTAATTATTATTTTACATGTACATCTTTTAATAAGTTACTTCACTCTAAATAAATATAAGGTGACATTAACGACAGTTCCACTTCCTGGCCTTTTAATAATTTGGACATGATTTTCTCAATTTGTTCTTTTTTCCCCTATACTGAGTGAATTTAATGGATTCTCATGATATTTTTAAAGAGTCCTCAAAATAAAAATTGGGGGTAATATTGTCAAAAGAAATTTAAGAATCAGTTAGTTGATTTGGGTGGTAACTGTACAAGGTAAAAGTCAAAGCCCCTGCCTTGACACCATCTTTCCTAATTTTGCAAAAAAGAAATATGAGTTGAGTTGAGAAGGGTTAGGTGGGTTCACTCTTATTGTGAGTGAGACCAATAAGTCTTCTACAGTTATCTTCTACCTGGTACACATTAGAACCAACTGAAGAACATATATAAAGATATACCAATACTAGGTCCCACCACCAGAGATTCCAATTTAATTGGTCAGGGTAGAGCTCAGTTATTGACAGTTTCTTTATTGTTGTTTTTTTGTTAGAGCTCCCTAAGTGTTTCTAACATGCAACTAAGGTTGAAAATAAATCTAGAAAACCAGTCTAGAAAAAAGCATCTCCTAACTAGGGTTAACGTCCACCTAGAAAGAGGGATCATCAGTGATGTGCCATAAAAGTCTACTTCACACCCTGAGGAGGTGAACATTCTCTGGTGTTAGTCACTCAGTTGTGTCCAACTCTGTGACCCCATGGACTGTAGCCCACCAGGCTCCTCTGTTCATGGAATTCTCCAGCCAACAGTACTAGAGTGGGTAGTCATTCCCTTCTCCAGGGGATCTTCCCAACCTAGGGACTGAACCTGGGTCTCAATGTAGGCAGATTCTTAACCCTCTGAGCCAACAAGGAAGCCCCCGAACACTCTTGAGTTCACCCGAAAAATGAAAAAAAATCCCTAGAAATACAAAGCTGGAATATCAATGGAAAACTAGTATCATGAATAAAAGAATTCATGACCAAGATACTGAATGATATCCATCAACAGACGAATGGATAAAGATGTGGTGTGTACACACACACACACACACACACACACACACACACACACACTGTGAAATACTACTCAGCCAGGAAAAAGAATGAAATAATGCCATTTGCAGCAACATGGATGGACCTAGAGAATATTACACTAAGTAAAGTAAGTAAAAAAGAGAGAGAGAAATATATAATAAGATATGATATCACATGTAAGACAAATATCACTTACATGTGGAATTTTTTAGAAGTTCGAAAAAGATACAAATGAACTTATTTACAAAACAGAAACTGACTCACAGACTCACACAGAAAATGAACTTATGGTAACTAAAGAGGGCGAAATAAATTAGGAGTTTGGAATTAACAGATACACACTATTATAGTAAAAATAAATAAACACAAGGACCTACTATATAGCCCAAGGAACGATAATCAATATCTTATAATAACTAAAATAGAAAAAAATTGGAAAAGAAGATATGTGTGTGTGTATAAAACTGAATCACTTTGCTACACACCTAAAACTAACTTAACATTGTAAATCAACTACACTTTAAATTTAAAAAGCAAAAGTAAAAACACAGAGGAAAATCTTTATAACTGCATAGAATTTAACCTACAATTAGAGATTAAATCCATTATAGAAAAACAGAATAGAGACAGGACATTTATTTTTTTTTATTTTTATTTTTTTTATTAGTTGTAGGCTAATTACTTTACAATATTGTAGTGGGTTTTGTCATACATTGACATGAATCAGCCATGGAGTTACATGTATTCCCCATCCCGATCCCCCCTCCCACCTCCCTCCCCACCCCATCCCTCTGGGTCTTCCCAGTGCACCAGGCCTGAGCACTTGTCTCATGCATCCAACCTGGGCTGGTGATCTGTTTCACTATAGATAATATACATGTTTCAATGCCATTCTCTCGAAACATCCCACCCTCGCTTTTTCCCACAGAGTCCAAAAGTCTGTTCTATACATCTGTGTCGAGATAGGACATTTAAATGAAAAAAATAACCTAGGAAATTTTCATTGACAATAACTCCTAGATACTTAGAATATGTGATGTGTTTACCTAGAAGCTACTCTGACTTAGACTCGACTCTCTTTTTCTTACAAAGGAACCCATGGCCCTGGGCTAGTTCAGCTCTTTGCACTTCAATTTATTCATATATACAATCTCTTTTAGCAATGATTCTCAAACTTTAATGTGCCTATGAATTACCTGAGGATCCTGTTAAGACACAGATTCACATCAGAAGGTCTGGAGGGCGCCTGAGAGTCTGCATTCCTAACAAGTGCCCAGATGCTGCTGATGCTGCTGCTGCGCAGCTGAACACTTGGAGCAGCAAGGTCTTAGAAGACGTTATGAGGATTAAATGAAATGACCTACATAATGTGCTTGGCACAGATGTGGTTGGCACCCTTCAGAAGAACAGACTTACAAAGAAAATTATAAAACATGGTTAAAACCTAGAAATGACTTGATTCAATCCTCTTTTCTTTTTCAGATGTGGAAACAACAGGATGAGAAAAGTTACAATCACTACCCACTAACAGCCAAATGGAGAAGAGATGGAATTCTTTTTTGACTGGCAAATAGATGGGGAAACAGTGGCTGACATTATTTTTCTGGGCTCCAAAATCACTGCAGATGGTGATTGCAGCCATGAAATTAAAAGATGCTTACTCCTTGAAAGGAAAGTTATGACCAACCTAGACAGCATATTAAAAAGAAGAAACATTACTTTACCAACAAAGTTCCGTCTAGTCAAGACTATGGTTTTTCCAGTGGTCATGTATGGATGTGAGAGTTGGACTATAAAGAAAGCTGAGTGCCAAAGAATTGATGCTTTTGAACTGTGGTGTTGGAGAAGACTCTTGAGAGTACTTTGGACTGCAAGGAGATCCAACCAGTCCATCCTAAAGGTGATCAGTCCTGGGTGTTCACTGGAAGGACTGATGTTGAAGCTGAAACTCCAATACTTTGGCCACCTGATGAGAAGAGCTGACTCATTGGAAAAGACCCTGATGCTGGGAAAGATTGAGGGCAGGAGGAGAAGGGGACGACAGAGAATGAGATGGTTGGATGGCATCACCGACTCGATGGACATGGGTTTGGGTGAACTCCGGGAGTTCGTGATGGACAGGGAGGCCTGGTGTGCTGTGGTTCATGGGGTCGCAAAGAGTTGGACACGACTGAGAGACTGAACTGAACTGAAGTATAATTAAGAACAATGAGTGGAAGTTAAACAGAGCTTTTCATTCCATGCAAGAAAAGACCTCTTAGTAGTAACTGCTCTCCTACAATCAACTGGCCCTCTTGAGGAAATAGAGCAAAATCCCTGGTTACAAAGTATGAGCATTGACCAGCTGATAACATCAAAGAAGACTTTCATGCCTCAGGTCACTGTGGAACTAACTAAAAGACATTGCATATATAATAGGTACAAAAAATCTTTAGTAAACAAAAAATTTTAATAAAATAAAAATTTCCTTACTTTCCTTCCAACTCTGCTCCTCCTAAAGTCTTGCAAGTAAATGGAGCTGCTTAGGTCAAAAGCCTTGGTGTCATCCTTAACTCCTCTTCTTTCACTTCTCACATCCATTCCATCAACAAATCCGAGCACTGTATCTTCAAACTGTGCCCACTAGCCCCTTTGTCTGTCTGGATTACTAGAATAGCCTGCTAGCAAGTTTCCCTATCTTTTTCCCTTGATCTTCAACAGTATTTTCTCAACACAGCAGCCAAAGGGTTGCCACTTCTCTGTTCAATCCCTTCTCATTCAGAGTAAAAACCAAAGCCGTTATAATGGTTTATAAGATCCTACATGATCTTCCCTCTCCATTAACCATTAACCATATTGCTTGTCATTCTCTATCTTATTCGCTCTGTGCCAGCCACCCATGAACTCAACTATTCCTTGAATAACATCAAGGACACTTCTATCTCAGGACCTTTGCACTTCCTCTTCTCTCTGCTGTGAAGGCTATTCGCTGAAATTCACAAGTTAATGGCTGTCATTGCCAATATGTGAAAACGACATAATGACACCTAACAGGATTCTAATTGCTATCTATGGAAAAATGCCCACCCTCAGCTTAAAAATCCACACTTTACTTTCCATAGTTGGTACAGATGAAGGACTGGATGAGGCACTCAAGTTTCAATTTATGACTTAGCCTCATTTTTTTTTGTAAACCACATTTTCACTAAGTTCTCTCTTAATACCAAGTTAGGGAAGACTAGGGTTGTACTTCCACATCAGAGCACTGCAGTCACCTGGGCAAAGAATAACCTTTCTGATGGCCCACTGGTCTGTGACCCAGGCTTATCCCACCTCTGGAAAAATGAACAAACATACTACATGCAGTGTCATTCTGCTATCCACAGGAAATTATCTCTTTTCTCCTTTCAAAGCCAAAGTTCCTCAGTTGAGCTTGAGAAAACCTAATTACCACTGGGTAGCCAGGGACAGACAATGGGCAGAAAAAGCTGAAACATGGCATTCAAGCGGGCTCCTTTACAGAAAAGGAAGTCACCCACTCATAGAGATGACCTGCTCTAGGGACCCACGTACCAGCACTGCTGCTGTACGCAGTTGCTCTGGTTCCCACTACCCAGCAGCAGAGGTACCATTCACAGCTTTGGGCAGGGCAGCTACTCCAACCACTCAGCGTTTAAGGCTCAGAAATTAAAGGCACTCTTGACTTGGACAACCAAACAGCTTTAAAGGGATGGAGATACATTCATTTGATGTAAGAATTAATGTGGGTAAAGAGAGAAAGGTGGGGAGTGAAGAGGGATTCTGGCCTGAGCTGAAGGGCCCTGGAAGACATGGTGTACCTTGGATAGGGGCTTCAGTCTCAGTTCCTCTGGTCTTGCACTCACAGTCCCCCTCCCCAGCCTACCTCAATAACAGGCTACTTCCTGACCATAAACCAAAGATCCAGAGGGTCACTGGGCTACCTCAAAACTCCTGTACCCTAGTTTAAGATAACAGGACAGTGCTTTTAGGAGCTCAAAGAATAGTATGGCATACTCTATATCAGTGGCTATTTCTCAGCCAAGGAATCAGACGTGACTTTTTTAAGGACTTCTGAGTGCAGCGGCTGAGGAAAAAACCTAAGAACATGAGATCTAGCTTATAGATTAAAAGGAGCAGAGGCACAAAAATCAGACAAAAAGATGTGGCATGTTTAACATTCAACTCAGCGAGAGGCCTCATCCATCTTCTCTGGTAAACCCACAGAGGACTGCTTATGCGTGCTAACGATGGGGACTCCTGGCACAGGCAAAGAAGTGACACATTTCAACACTAACACTAGCTTTGGATGAAGCAAGCTAGATAATTTCCTTGTTCCTCCTGCTGAGGACAGAAGCTTTCCCCCAATGAGGACATCATCCCAGGCCCCTGGTTCATGAATGAAGTGCTGTCATTTCCTGTCTGCACTCTGGGTAGCACATCAGTTCAGCAAGGAGCCACACAAAAGCTGGGCATTAAACCCCCGGGGAAATGATGTGAAATCAACAGCATTTCTTGACTTAATTCTCCACTTTGAAGTAACACATTAGTGACCATCCCATACACTTAATTAATATAACCACAGGCGAAGGGAAACAATAATCTATTTTTTTGTTTCTTATTTGTTTTTTAAAAAAGACTTCGAATAGAAAATATCTGATATAAACTTTTAATAGATAACTTCTCTTCACCCCACAGACCTATCTTGGATATATTAACAAGGAAATGTTATTTAAGTCAGGCTCAAAGTAGACCTCTTTATGAATCAAATAATTCTCTAACTTACCCTTGGGTAAATGGATTTTTATGTAATGGATTGGCTTAAAATGAGGAAAATTCATACTAGATAATTTGCACACCAATAGCTCATTTCAAGTTATTTATACACAGGAATATTAGGAGAAGGACCGTTTTCTTACCCCATCTTTAACAACCCAACTACATTACCCTTTTTTTCTTTTTCTTTTTTTTTAGTACTGAGGTCAAGAGACTATTTGAGAAAACGATTCCTCAAGGTGAGAAGAATCTCAAGTAAACATTTGGAAGGAATGTGTTTTTCAATAACCGGCAGTGGCTGAGAAGATGCGAGAGACCCAGGACCCTGGGGGAAAAGCAAACGGCTTCACTAAAACTTCCTCTTCCAACCTTAATTGGTCAAAGGCCAAAATAAATGAACTTTCCAAAGTTAGGAGCTTCGAAACTTTCATTAAGAATAACTGCAGGTGCACAAGGCATGACCCGTGAGCCCCGCGACCTCCGTGTGCCCGGCAGCGGGAGCTGGGAGAGCCGGGCGCTCAGGCCCAGGCCGCCTCCACGCGGAGAGACCCAGAGGGAGCGGGTTCAGGCCCGGCTGCCCGGGACCTGGAGCTCCCAGCCCCCGGCCCAGCGCCGGCTCCCGCCCCGCCCTTCTTACCCCAGACTGAGGAAAGGAAATAGACGCTCCGGGGGGAGGGTGAGAGGCGCCCGGTGGGATTCAGCCACAGCCCGGGGCCGTCCCCAACTCCCAACTTCCCAGAGTTTCCTCTGGCCTCGTCCCCCTTCCCTAGACTCGCGAGGCCGCCGCGGCCTCTCCTCGCCCGGAGCGCAGAGCCGGGGAAGTGGTGCGCGGGGTTCCGAGCTCGGGAGCCGCCCCCCAGGAGCCCCGGTGACCGGAGCTCAGGTGACGGGCGTGGTCCCTCCAACCCCGCAACAACCCACCCGGACTCGGCCTCCACGCAGCAGCCTCCGCCGGGGTTCCCGCCCGGGTCCAGCATCAGGCCACGGTGCGCTGGTTCCTGGCCCCCTCCCCTAGCTGGGTGGTCACCCGCCCTCCTCCCTCCAGTCCGCCTCGCTCCCCTGCTTCAGGCCCTGGCGCGGCCCCAACTCCCAGCCCAGGGCCCTGGGGTCGCGCCGGGCAGCGGCGGCGGCACTCACCTGGGTCGCGGAGCCGGGGTCTGGTGCGGTCCCGCAGGTGGTAGATGAAATCCTGGCAGCTGTCGTGCTCCAGGGCCCCGCGGGCACAGAGCTCGGCCAGCAGCTGCAGCGCCTGGTGACAGAGCGCGTCCCTGGCCCCGGGCATCGCCCCCCCGCATCCTCGGACCGAGCAGGGCAGGCGGGCGCGGGAGACAACCCTCCGCCTGCCAGCTCAGAGCCGCCGCCTCCGGGCCGTCCGCGCTCGCCGCCAGGGATCCGCGGAGAAACCGCCCGAGCCCCAGCCCCAGCCGGCCCGGCCTCCCACCGGTTGCATGCAGCTCTCAGCCAGCCGGTCGGTCGGGCTTTCTCTCTCTCCCGCCTGGCCCCTCCGTCCCTCCCCCGGCACGGAGGAGAGGCGGCGCCGCACAGCCCAGCGCGCCTCTCTCCAGCGCTCCGCCCGCCACTCGCGGCCGCCGGGGGGCGGGGCGGGTCAGGGGTGCGTGCCGCCGGGTAGGATGCGGGCGGCCCCGGCCTGGGCGCCGGCGAGGGGCGGGGGCGCTCGCGGGCTCTTAGAGGAGCGCGGGACTCGGTTCGGGACCTCGCGCTCAAAGCGACCGCGCCCAGGTTTGGAGCTTGTAAGCGAGTGCGCGCTCCGTCCCGAGGCAAACCCACAGCCTCTCCCATCGCCCCGCGCCGCGGGAGTCCAAAGCACGTTCCTGGATGCTTTGCGCGAAAAGGTGAAGTGTGAACCACACCTGCCCGATCTGGAGAATGGAGTCCCGGCTTTGAACTTGAAAGGTGCCGTCTGGGCATAAACCATGGGCCTAAGGATGCTAGATGCCCAAATGCGGGGTTTGGGGCCGAGATTCACCAACAAAAGAGAGATTTCTTAAGCGCAGGACCTTTTCGGACCACCTTGGCGATTCGAAAAAGGTGAAGGCTCTCAAATTAGAAATAAGGAA
Source organism: Cervus elaphus (assembly GCF_910594005.1). Lineage (NCBI taxonomy): Eukaryota > Metazoa > Chordata > Mammalia > Artiodactyla > Cervidae > Cervus > Cervus elaphus. Next base: position 58,492,332 of record NC_057815.1, read on the forward strand.
AAATAAATGGCTCCTGAGAAAGACGCTGTGACTTAGCTGCAGCTTCGAAGATCCTGGTCGGTTTTCTAAGCAACTGAATGGAAATCTGAGGATTGCCAATGATTCTCCAGCACCCGCCGAGGAAGAGTATCAGAGAATCTGGGATGTTTGGAAGGGAACACAGGGCACCTCTCATACGCCAACCTCTTCAACCTTTCAGGCAATAAACCTAGAAATAACCAGGGGATACTGAGCTCCCTCTCTCTCTCTCTCTCTCTGTGTGTGTGTGTGTGTGTGTGTGTGTGTGAGAGAGAGAGAGAGAGAGACACACAGAGAGAGAGAGAGAGGTCTTTTAGCTATATAATCCAACTCCCTTGAATACTGAGCTCCTGTGTGTGTGACAACTCTTTAGTTACATAATCTCATTTAACTCCCTTGATAGCCCAACAAAGTCTGCATAACTATTATGCTTATTTTTACCAATGACAAACCTGAGACTCAGGAAGTTAGCACCTGCCCAAGTTCATACATGGGGAGGCAGGTTAATTTTGACCTTCTTTTTCTTTGCCTTTACTTAACACTAGTGTCCTACTGTAAAGCAGAGTAGAATCTGTACAACTGATACTCTCAGTCATAAGGCTGTGCTGTTGCTAGAGCATCTCATAGCAAATCAAACTGTGCAGAAAGGTAGTTCAGGATGCCATAGAGTGTTCACCCAGTAGACAAGCTTTAGAATACTACTGCACATGGTGCTTGGGGCCTCAAGGACCTTACATTAGAATGGAGAAAATGCAGGGTTGTAAAGGTAAAGCTAACTTCAGAGTTGTGAAAAGGCAAGTAGACTGCCTTAGAAAATTAATAGGGAAAATAAATTCACTGAGTCAGCCCTCAGAGGAGGTAGAGCAGAAACTGGTCTTTAAAAAGAGGGAACTCTTAGAGATGTAGGAGGGAGAGTGTGGATGCTAAAGTTTGTGTAGTAATGGTGAGGAGGAGCATGCATTAAATTAACATGTGGAAATTAGCATGTGGAAAGTTAACACTGATGTGACTATGTCAGAGAGGAACCAAAAGTAGTAAGTTCAGTTAAGAAATTACTTTGATAAGCCATGCAAGATATCCAAGGGCCTAGATCAGGCCAAAGGCATTGGCTAATTGCCAGGAACATCCAAATTAGAAAAATATTTTAGGTATGAATCAACAAGATTGCAACCAGTAGAATGAGAAAGAATGAAAGCCACCAACATTCAAAAAACTGACCTGGGTCACACACTGTGAGCACCTGATGACACTGAGAATTATAAGCCCAGAGTTTTAGGAGAGGGAGACTTCGACCATATAAAAGGATGGCCATCAACCATAAAAAGGTAGAAACTGAGTTGCCACATTGAATGGATTCTTCCAGGAAAGAAGAACTGGAAAAATGGGAGAGAGCTTTACCATTCAAAATGTGGCTTGACAAGGATGAGATTGAGAGTAGCAATCAGAGAAGAGGAAAATCCGACAGAGGGGAGTCATGGGCCAAAAGAAAGGGCACGATCAACAGCATCAACTGTCAACAGAATTTGAAGAAAAAAAACTAAGATGTGTCCTTCAGATACAGCAAGCAGTAAGAGAGTCGTGATTTTTTTAATTATTGCAGTATAGTTGCTTTACAATGTTGTGTTATTTTCTATTGTACAGCAAAGTGAATCATTTATAAGTATACATATGTTCCTTCTTTTTTGGATTTTTCTTCCCATTTTGGTCACCACAGAACACTGAGGAGGGTTCCCTGTGCTATACAGTAGGTTCTCATTAGTCATCTGTTCTGTATATAGTAGTGTATATATGTTAATCCCAATCTCGCAATTCATCTCCCCCACCCCCTGCTCCTCCCTTGGTATCCATACATTTGTCCTTTATGTCTGTAAGACAGTCATGATTTAGACAGACTAGTTACTGTGCAACCAACTCAACACAAGTTACTTAACATTTCTGTACCTAGATTTTTCGTCAGATAAAATTAATATGTGCATCATTGAGTAATTATAAAGATTACATAAAATGCTTGGAATAGTTGCCAACACATAGTACAGACTCAATTAGTATGTGATTTTGTTGTTGGAAGTGTGCTAAACACACTTCCTGAATTTATTACAACACTGCTAAGTGATGGATGTTTTTATTTCCTATTTTACAGGAAAAGAAAGTAAAATCAACTGGTTGAGTAATCTTCCCAAGGACAAGCTGGCAGACTGTTTCCAGAGGACAGCCACGACCCTCCCTCCCATTCCACACGTCCCCTTGCAATGTGACTTTACCACTTCTTCCACCAAGAAGTGGAGACTGTTTCCCTTCCCCTTGAATCTAGGCTGACCTGTGACTTTTAATCAACAAAATGTGTGGAAGTGACATTCCAGTATCAGAACAGTGGTTGAAATGGATGTGGATAAAAGGAACCCAGGTGCCATGTTGGTGGGAATGTAAACTGATACAGCAACTACGGATATTCCTCAAAAAATTAGAGATAGAACTACCATGTAATCCAGCTATCTCACTTCTGGCTATTTATCTGAAGGAAATGAAATCACTATCGTGAAGAAATATCTGCATTCATATGTCCATAGCAGCATATTCACAATATCCAAGTCAAGGAAACAACCTAGATACCCATGAATGGATAGAGAAAGTGTGACACATACATACACACACATATAATGTGTGTGTGTGTGTATATATATATACACACACTGATACACAATGGAATATTATTTAACTTTAGAAAGAAGAAAATCCTACCATTTGCAACAACATGGATAAACCTGGAGGACATTATACTTAATGAAATATACAGACAGAGAAGTATACTGGGTAGTGTATATGTGGTACCTAAAAAAATGATCCTCACAGAATCAGAGTACAATGATGGTGGCCAGGGGTTAGGGGAAGGTACAATGGGGAGATGTAGGTCAAAGGGTACAAATTCTCAGTTACAAAGATCCAATGTACATAGGTGACTGTACTTAATAATACAGTATTGTATACTTGAAATTTACTGAGAGTAGCTCTTAAACATTCTCAGCATAAAAGTCGAATAAAAAATTACAAGGTGATGGGATGTGTTAATTAACTTCATCTTTATCTTGGTAATCATTTTAAGATGTATATCAAATCATCATGTACACTTTAAATATGTACTTTTTAATTTTTATTCCCCCCAAAAGCTGGAAAAAATAATTTTAAAAAGAAGTCCTATAAGATGTTCGTGCTGCTCTTAGACCATATACTCATTACTACTCCCAAGATCTAGATTCTGTACTTGAGAAGTGGTTTGGGACTCCTAATGGCAGAACTTCCTATTAATTGGCATTCTGTTTGATTCAGCTTCTTGCCTTTAGCAAAAGAATATAAGATTCAGCTGGCATGTTGTTCTTAGTGAGCCCATGTTCTCTCTCCCAGCGATTAGCACTCCCATGAAATACTCACAAACTCCTGCTTAATTATGCCAAACAGGGATTCATCCCCACACCTGCTCCACAGCCTGAAATATAATTCACTTGGACCAAGAGATTAGAACTGGGTTCGTATTCCATAACAACCACTCTCTCATCTTGGGTTTCAATATCTTGTGAGCTGGGTCCTTCCCCATCTGTGGTAAGCTTTTCTTGAGAGATTAAAGCAGATTTGAGTTGGGTAATGCCACCTTGCCCATGTGTCTGCTATCACTGCATTAAGAAGCAGGTTGTTCTTTATCTTGATTCTTCCTTCCTGGGCTGTGTGGGTTCCTTCCCAGTTTTATGGTTGCCAATAACAAAGTTATCATTAAAATTTCTTTGACTTAAAATAAAGTAGAGATTTATTAGATTTACTATTTAAAAAATAGTTTCCCAGCTGACACAGTGGTAAAGAATCTGCCTGCCAATGCAGGAGACCCAGGAGACTCAATCCCTGGGCTGGAAAGATTCCCTGAAGGAGGAAATAGCAACCCACTCCAGTACTCTTGCTTGAAAAATCCCATGGACAAAGGAGCCTGGCAGGCTACAGTCTATGGGGTCACAAAGAGTTGGATATGACTGAGCAACTGAGCATGCATACATGCCAATGCAGTAGACTTGGGTTCAATCCCTGGGTCGGGAAGGTCCCGGGAGAAGAAAATGGCAACCCACTCCAGTATGTTTGCCTGGGAAATCCCATGGACAAACGAGCCTGGCGGGCTATAGTCCATGTGGTCGAAAAGAGTGAGACACAATTGAGCAACTGAGCACACGTTTAACAGATACACCATGAAAGGACAGACTGAAAGGAACAGAAGGGGGTGTTCTGGGTCAGAGGACCTGGCACTCCTCCACTCTTAGCTACTCATGGTTCTCCATTTGTTCATCTTTTCAGAATGAGGTCAGAGACAGCAGAGGTCAGATTTGTGCTGGCTGAGAGAAACCTGGACCTTAGGACCCTCCCTCACCAAATAACTTAAAAAAAAAAAAAAAACATGTTTTGCACCCCTGGAGCTGCCTTTCAAAGTGGCTGATGTTTACCCTGGACAGGTCTAGGAAACTGTTAAGAATGACTCCGGACACAGGAAAAAGAGAAGATGATGGAGTCCAAAACTGGCTAGATTGTGTCACAGTGGTCGTGGAATGTCCAATTAGCTGAAGAAGGGCCAGAAGAAAAGATTCCATATAACCCACACCTTTCATTATCTTCCACAGTAAGCTTCCTTCCCTCCTCAGTGCCGACAATGGATGTAGAGTAGGTTGACCTGCGCTCAGGTGCCTGCTTATTAAGAGGTCACTGTGCATGTTTATACCTTAGCTAAGGTATTAAGCACTTAAAGAAGAGTTTCAACATCCCCTTCATGATCTTTGCTTAGCAACAAATAGTTTTGACAAAAATCTCTGAGTACACACACACACACACACACACAGAAGCATCCATTTTACTGCCTCTAGCCTAATTCATGGGTAGAGATTTGTACAAAATGTGGTAAGAGCATCAAGAAGACCACATATTTTTCTCAGCCCTCACTCTGTCCCAGGGGCTTCCCAGGTGGCGCAGTGGTAAAGAATCTGCCTGCCAATGCAGGAGACTCAAGAGACACAGGTTCGATCCTTGGGTTGGAAAGATCCCCTGGAGAAGGAAATGGCAACCTGCTCTAGTATTCTTGCCTGGAAAATTCCATGGACAGAGGAGCCTGGCAGGCCATAGTCCATGGGGTCGAAGAGTTCCATGAACAGAGGAGCCTGGCAGCCACAATCCATGGGGTTGCAGAGTCGGACACGACTGAACACAGAATAACAACAGCCTATCCAAAGAACCAGCTTTCAGGTTATCAGCTAAAGAGATTAGAACTTACTCACATTTAATTAGCCAATCAATTAATCAAATGCCTATTTTTTTTCAAATGTCTATTGGGGATCACTTAATGCAAGAGTTTTTTGATACAACTTCAAGGTTGAATATTATATTTCCATATTAAGCTTTCTTATTCTATCTTACATTCATTATTCAAAACGTCATCCTTTTAGTACTGCTTATACTTTCTTGACTTTTCTTTCCCATCTTGAATCTATCTGCTCCTCATTTTCTTCTCATTTTCTTTCCATAAATCTATTCTGCAAAGCTTTTTTCAGGAAGCAAAGTAGAGTTTGTCATTCTAGGGGTCCATTTGAAAATTATTATTACAATTATCATATTCCTATTATCTTTACTATAGTTTTTTTTAGCTCATGCTATGTGCCAGACACTCTAGAAATACTTTAAATGCTACGTGCTAAGCCATCTCAGTTGTTTTGATTTGCGACTCTAAGGACCATGGCCAGCCAGACTCCTCTGTCCATGGGATTCTCCAGGCAAGAGTACTGGAGTGGGTTGCCATGCCCTCCTCCAGGGGATCTTCCCAACCCAGGGATCGAACCCACATCTCTTACATCTTCTGCACTGGCAAGCAGGCTCTTTTCCACTAGAGCCACCTGGAAAGCCCTGCTTTAAAGAGATTAGCTCATATAATCTACACAACACCCCTATAAGGAGGGCATTGTTATTAACTAACTTTACTTTTCAGCTGAGGTACCGTAAACACCAAAATTAAGTAGCCTTCCTAAGGTCACACAGCTGATCAGTAGCAGTGATGGGCTATGTGACTCCTGAGCCCAGTCCTCCTCTGCAGGTGGGTACAGTGGGTTCAGCTGGGAGCACAGGGTCCACGTGCTAAAGCTGAAGGGCCCAAATGGCCAAAAGAGCAGCGCAGGCACTGTGCTTTCACCAGCTCTGATGGATGCAGTCAGACCTACACCTTGATTTTGTTTCCTGCATATGAGGATGGACAGGGTCTGATCAATCTGCATTACGTCCCATGTGGTCTTTCCAGACTGGCCATTTATAGTCAACACTTATTGAGTAGTTGCTCTGCAGTACATAGTGTCTGCTGTGCTTTATTGTCTAACTGAATTAACCACTTGAAATAGATACTGTTATTATCATTGTGACTTTTAGATGGGAACACAAACTCTGAGGCACAAGTCACCTGCCCAAGGTCACACAGCTAGCAAATAATGGAATTAAGATTCAAATCTGTGTTAGGGAGATTCCAAAGACTGAAATTTAACTATCACACGGTATGTTCCCAATGAATTTCATTTCAGAGTTGCCTGGCAGGATTTTTACATTTTATATACATTCTTATTGGCTTCCCAGGTGGGTCAATGGTAAAGGATCCTCCACCTGCCAATACAGAAGACACGGATTCAATCCCTAGGTCAGGAAGATCTACTGGGGAAGGAAAGGGCAACCCACTCCAGTATTCTTACCTGGAGAATCCCATGGACAGAGGAGCCTAGCAGGTTACAGTCCATGGGGTCGCAAAGAGCCGGACATGACTTAGCGACTATACAAGATACATTCTTAGAGCCTCTTATGATCCCTCTGAGTAACTACAGGAAAACCAAATCCACACTCTAAAATTGTATAAGCTTACTAAAGAACTGATTAAAGCCCAGGTGATTACATGATAAACTACAAGCAAAACACTGTGCTCTTATTATTCTGCTAACCCAGTCCCACTTGAGTAATAAATTGGAGCTCCCACTGTGGTCTGGATCTCTCCACTGATCTCCTGGTCTGCATTCTTTTGCTACTTCTCTTCTGCACTTCGACCTTTTGTGTAGGAATTAGAATTGCCTTCCTCCAATACAGAGACCTCAACTTCTCTATCTGCAACTTACCAAAGTTGAGATATTGCAGAAAGAGTTTCCTCTAACTGGACATAAGTTTTCCTTCCCTTCAATAACTGCAAAATAATTACTGCTTTAAGGATACTGCCTCAATAAAATAGTAAGAGGTAGTCTTCATTTGTTTAAATTTTAAAATATTTGTAGGTAGTAAAGATATATTCAATGCTTGTTTTGTGGGTTATGAGGAAAATGTTTTGAATATATTATTCAAGAAAGAAAAAGAAGACAAGTTTTCCAAAGTGTTTTTTTTTCTCCTCAATTATGTTCCTATTTTCCTTCAATCTCCAGTGATTTTTTAGGCTCAACTGGGAGTGAAACTTACTTAAATCTATTACATAAAACTTCAAATGCAGATGCATGTTAAAATGCAGAAGATGGTTGTTATCTTCAAACACAGACATCTGCGGATGGAGTGGGGGAAAAGGGAAGAATCAGGACAGGAGAGGCTAGAGGACAATGACTGGAACCATCTCCTGAACTCTGAGGTCTATCTTGGTTTTCTTTCCCCCAGGCTACTCAATTTTACTCTTCTCTACTGACATCTCCTCTTTTACCTGCCCTCCAGCTGTTCTCCCTGGCCTGAGCTCCGTTCATGGACCTCTACTGTCTTGCTATACTTTTCCTCAAGGCATTTCATTTGGTGGTAGGGTTTTAAATTCTGTCTATATACTGCTGACTCTCAAGTTCTGATCTCCATCGATAATTTCCCTTTCATCTCTAAAGTCTCATACGTGAAACTAACTTGGAAACCATTTAAGGTGTAACTTCATCTTTACCTGCTTCTTCCCAACCTGTCTACTTTAATTAAATTATACATTTAAATGCTCAGGTATACAGTAATGAATGCATCATTCCCTTTATCTCTTCCCCATGCTTCTCTTCCTAATTCAATCCACCAGCAAACTTTATTGCTTTTAAGCATGTAATATACCCCAACCTGTTTTCTTCTCTCTGTTCCTTCCTCCATTACTCTAACATAAACCACTGTCATCTCCTGCCTGGACACTGTAATAACCTCCAATAATAGACTGTCACTTGTTTACTCAGAATCTATGAATCTCGGGGAAAGCTCTAAAGTTTTTCATGTAGCCGCCTTCTTCCTCTTGGCCAGGTGCTTTAAGGGTGTCTGGCTCCATCCCCAGATCCTGGAGGTAGAACCTAATTAAACCAAGGCAACAGTGGTATGCCATTCTCCTAAAGCAGTGACTGCTTTAAGGAGGGAGCACCTGATCAAATTATGGCCAATGAGACATGAAGGAAAGTTTATGGAAGGCTCCTGAGTAAGGTTTTTCACTCTTACAAAAGGGATACAAGGAAAATATAGCCTCCTTCAACCTCTGGACATTGTTGTGTCTAATCTGATGACCAAAAATGCCACAGCCAAACTGTGATCAGCCAGGGAGGATGGAACGCACATTGAGAGAGGGGCACAGCCTCTAAAGTTCTAGTTAAGTGGACCCAGAGTCTTGATGACATACCTCTGCAGCCTTTTTGTGATAGGAGGCAATTCATTTCCATATTATCTAAGCCACTCTGAGGCAGTATCTTTTTGATTTCAAAGACTTCTGTGTCAGTCTGAGTTCCTAGTTGCCAACAATAGAGTCCACTAAATAGTTTAAACAAAAAGTGTGAAAGAATGTCCTAGAGTTGGAGTGCGTCAGATTTGGAATCCAGGAACACTATCCATGAGACATCAGCAGACAGCTTCAGTGGACACCTTACCACTTCTGCCACCACTGGGGCAGACAAAGCAGACCACAGAGACTAAGGCTGGGCGTGAGAGTTAGCACTAGCATCTTTACTTCTGCCTCCTCTGGAAGCTGCATCTCCCTCCACCACCTATCCCAGAATCAGTTCTCCTCCTTCATGTCATCATTTCTAACCTGGGTCAGATGGGTTAGACTGGCAAAGTTCAGGCCGCTTGCCTTCACCCCAGCTGTAAGCGAAGCAAGTAAAAAGAGTTTCTGGCTTTCACCTTGGAGTGGCATGGCTCAGAGTGGGATGCCTTAGTTATCTATTGCTATGTAACAAATCAGCCCAAAACTTAGCAACTTAAAACAATTGACATTTGGTATTTCATAGTTTCTGAGCTCAGGAACCTGAGGGCAACTTAGCTGAGTGGTTGTGTTTCAAGGTCTTTCATGAGATTGCAGTCAAGCCAGGGCTATATCACCTGAAGGCTTGACTGGGGCTGCTTTCAAGAAGGTTTCCTGGTTGGCTATTGGCTGGCTGAAATTTGAGTTCCTGGCCATGTGGGCTCTCCACAGGGATACCTGGACATTCTCAAGACATGGCAGCTGGCTGCCCCAGAGTGAGTGACCCGAGAGAGAGAGGGCAAGATATAAGCCACATTCTTTTACTACCTAATCTTAGAAGTGACTTCTGTCACTTATAGAAACTTAACAGTGTCAGAGGGACTACATGGCAGTGTGAATACCAGGATTTGGGGATCATTGGAAGACATCTCAGAGACTGGGTGCCACAGTGAGAAATTCTCCAGACACAGAATGTATAAAAGAAGCTGCATAGATAGAAAACATGAAAAATATTCTTTAGAGCAGTACTTTCCAGTCTTGTTCACATCGTGTCACACAGAAAATGATGCTATTCAGGTTAATGGATGGATCTATTCGTAGACAGACCAACCTTGTGGCTTTGGCCAGCCCTGTCCTTGCCTGGTTACACTAAGGACTGAAGGGATCAATATCTTTTACACTTATGACCTGTTTATGTGAAAAAAACATTCTAACTGATGCACTTCCTAAACTGTCTTCCTTCCTCAAATCTTGCCTCTGACAATATTTTCTCCTCAGGGTAGTTATGGCGATCTTTCAATTCATGAGTTAAATCAGACTGATTCACCGCTTAAACCTCAAATGGCATCCAGTTGCCTTGGAAAGTAAGCCCAAACTTCTCTGTCTGATCTCCAGTGTATAACCAAGCTTCCCTCTTCCTTTTCGATACCATCATGAATTAGTCTTCCCCTTACTCAGTTTGGAGGTCCAGAGTGGCTCAGATGGTAAAGAATCTTCCTGCAGTGCAGGGGACCTGGATTTGATCCCTGGGTTGGGAAGATCCTCTGAAGAAGGGAATGGCAACCCATTCCAGTATTCTTGCCTGGAGAATTCCACAGACAGAGGAGCCTGGCAGGCTACCATCCATGGTGTTGCAGAGTCGGACATGACTGAACAACTCACACTTTCACTTTTGCTCAGTTTACCTCTGTCAAATTGTTCTATTTCTACCCCCCACCCCCAGTTTGTTCTCAACTCAGTGATATTCTTTCAGAACTCACTTGCTCTTTCCTCTACCTTAGACATACCTTCTCCTCAGCTAGCCCCTTCCTTTTCTTCAGACTTCAGTCTAATCAACATATTCTTAGAGAAACTTTCCATATTGACCTTTTTAAAATGTTCTATTTCACATTAAATCTATTTCCTTCATATCACTGTCACTATCAGAAACTTTCCTGCTCATCTGTCAAACCACAAATATTCACTGAACACCAATTACATGCCAGATAGTGTTTTGGGCACCCACTATCTGTTTGCTTTTGGGCTTATTTCCATCCCTTATGCCTCATGGGGGTACAGACCTTGTCTGTCATTGCTGAGAATCCAGCATTCAAGACAGTGCCTGACACTTGGAAATGTCCAGTGAATATTTTTTGAATGAAAAAAAGGGCAATACTCAGGTCCAGATGGGCCAGGGTACTCACGAGAGCATAGGTCAGTAGCTTGGCAAACACATGACAACCAGTGTCATATGTAAAAGAATCATCTGATAAGGAAGCAGTGGTACATATATACAATGGAATACTACTCAACCATAAAAAGGACACATTTGAGTTAGTTCTAATGAGGTAGACGAACCACCTAGAGCCTATTATACACAGTGAAGTAACTCAGAAAGAGAAATATAAATATCGTATACTGATGCATATATATGGAATCTAGAAAGATGATACTGATGAATTTATTTTCAGGGCAGCAATGAAGAAACAGACATAGAGAAAAGACTTATGGACAGGGGCGGAGAAGAGGAGGGAGAGGGTGAAATGTATGGAAAGAATAACATGGAAACTTACATTACCATATGTAAAATAGATAGCCGATGGGAATTTGCTGTATGGCTCAGGGAACTCAAACAAGGGCTCTGTGACAATCTAGAAGGGTGGGGTGGGGAGGGAGGTGGGAGGGAGGCTCAGGAGGGAGGGGACATGGGTGTACCTATGGCTGATTCTTGTTGAGGTATGACAGAAAACCACAAAATTCTGTAAAGCAATATCCTTCCATTAAAAATACAAATAAAGTGGCAGAAAAAAACGAATCATGTGAATCAGGAGTTCAGAATCCTAGTGAGCAGTATGAGTCTGGATACACATAGGACAGAGAGTAAGACTGTGAAGAATCAGAAGCCAGATGGGAGGAACTCATTCATGGAGACAAAGGTAAGCTTCCCTCCACGGTCAGCTCGTTTACCATCAGTCTTATCAATGCGGACTCCTGCAAGCCAAGTGCAGTGACAGCTGTTGAATGGTGTCCCCCCAAGATTCATGCCCACCTGGAGCCTCAAAAATGTGACCTTATTTGGAAACAAGGTCTTTGCAGATGCAATTAGTTAAGATCTAGAAAGGAAGCCATCCTGGATTTAGGGTGGGCTCCTTCTAAGAAGAGGAGAGAATGCAGAGACAGATACAGAAATGACAGAGACAGAGTCTGGAGTACTGCATTGATAAGTCAGGGAATGGTAAGGAATTGTCAGGAGCTACCAGAAACGAAGAGAAGGCAGGAAGGATTCTTCTCTAGCATTTCCAGAAAGAGTGTGGCTGTGCTGACAACTTGTTTTTGGACTTCCAGCATCTATAAATGTGAAAGAATAATTTTCTGTTGTTTTAAACCACCAAGGTTGTGGCAATTTGTTACAGTAGCACAAGGAAAATAATGTAACTGCTGTTTTTTATTTTTTTCTGAGCCTAAAGTGTTCAATAATTCAGCTAAGCAAATTTCTAGCCAACTATTTGCCCAGTATTTGGCAAAGAGCAGGTTATTTTTTTTTTTTTTAATTCTTGTTGAAATCAATGTTTGATGATTGGGTGACTTGGCATAAATTTAAAAAACCCTTAGGAGAAATATACCAAAACCTTTCAATGATTCTGTCTCTGAATATGAAGAGTCAAACGAACCTGAGGAACCTGACCTTTTTCCTGCTGGCTGAAATGAGAATGCATTCTTTGTCTGTAAAATTATACAAGAACTGAGGTCAAAATGGATAAGAAAACAGAAGGGCTTGGAAATATACCTGTAATTTTTATGACAAGGTTGAAGCATTTTACCTTGAGTTTGTATCCAGGATTTAGTTCTTTACTATCTGTGCTGCTTCTTTGTGTAATGAATGGAGCCCTGGGCCAAGAGCAATATCACCCAGACTATTTCAGATCACTTTAGGCTGACGAATTGCACACCGTCTGGATAATGATGACTGTGTCAGTCACGGTGAGCTTTGAAAGTGTCTAAGATCAGGTTCCCATCTTGTGGCAGCTCACAATCCTGGATTAGGGACAGACAAGTGGTACCTGGCTAAAACACAGGGTTATGTAGTTTTTTTGTAGAATTACAGAACAATGCAGAAGGATGGAGAGAGTAATTTCATCAACAAGCATTCATTTATTACCTGGTTGTATGGCCATAAGAAAGTGACCTTGTGGACATCAGCGACCCACTGCCAAAATTAATGTGTTTGATGAGATAAGGTCCTTTTGGACATTGACAATGTATCACTGATCTTGGAGTAGTCTGCTTTCTGTGTGTTAGTCTCATCTTCCCTATTACTATGACGGGTAGGAATTGTGTTTCAATCATCTTTCTCTCCTAGTGTTCAGGGCACTGCCTGGGCCACAGCAGGCATCAGTTAAATGCATGTTGACTGGCTGATGACTGAGATTCATCTTTCACTCCTATTCTTATATCTCAGAATCAGGTAGATATTCCTTGCCTCAAATTGATAAGACTTCAAACAACTGACTTTAAAGATAAATATTAAATCCCTGCAGGGAGCTATTCCTGGCCTAGCACTGTACCTCATGAATCTTGCCAAAGGAGTTGAGAAGGACTGTGTCTCAGTTTTACTTTGATCATAATCTATTAAGAAGCTTCCTTTTCTGAACTGATGTAAGCCCCTCACCCCTCCGTGATTCTGACACTAACACTTGGGCATGACCACCATGCACATGTACGTGAGAATGTGTTTCAGATATACATTTATAGGAGAGCAGAGTGTGTGCGCACACAAATACACAAACTGTAAGGGAGTAACTGTGAAATGTAGAATAGTATGTGCACACAAGTATAGGCTTATGTGTGTTGATTAGTCCAGTGAGAAGAAGGGAGTTCTTTATGCTCTGCAGAATTCTCAGCCCAACCTCAAACCAGAGGTCTTCCTTCAAGTTAGCAGAGTTTATCCCAGAGAACACGCCTGAGGTGGGGTGAGGGGGTTCGGGGGGTGGGGAGTGTCTCATGCCTCTTGCTACTCAGTACTTGGGCCTCCATCCCTACTCCTGGGGGGAGAATTCCATTCACTATGAAGCTTGAGATAAGGATAATCACAAGAAAACTACCAGTCTCATGAGCTGTCTTTGGTTTGTTTGTTTTTAGAGTATTGAGAAAATAGCAAGCAAGCAAGCTTGATTTTCTCTACTGAAAAAATGATGTTTTTTTAGAACTGTTGTCTGAAAAAAACTGTTGTCCTTTTTTCCATAGACAGTTGTTTTCAGTGTATGACCTGCTCTGCTCCCTGAGGGGTAAGAGAATAAATTATTTGTTTTCCAAAAGAAAAGACAGAACCATAAAATAAAAAAAACAAAGGACCAATAAGCTGACTTTTTCCCCAGCTTAAGCAACACTTGTCTGAGTGAATATGTATGAATTAAGGCCCAACAGGGCTAAGGTGGAAGCAGGTCCAAGTCTAGGCCTCCAGAGACTACCTCATGAGTATTAATATTAATCTGGGATTTTCACGGAATGTGAAACAGCTTTCTGTCACACCACTAACACTGTTTCTGGGTCAGGCTGACTCCTGAGGCAAAGGAACTTCTCTGTACTGAGGAAGCTGAAGGTTTCTTTTCTTGTCCACCAACACCCCTACTCTCCCCCAGCATTTGCTATTCTATGATGAAACTAATGGCTAACAGAGCAAACCCATTTGTGGAGATGTTGCTGTCTAAGCAATTTATAAGGAATAACTCACTGAATTCTCAGAATAATGCTATCAGGTAAGTGCTATTATTATCTCTATCTTAAAAGTAAGGAGGCTGAAGCCTGGAGAGATTAAGTCACTTGCCCAAAGTGACACAGCCAGTAAGCAGCAGAAATAGCATTCAAATCCAGGCAGTCTAGAACCTAGAGTTTGCTTTGCAAACTACAAAACCACATCATCTGACTGACCAGGCCCTGTTGCAGGCAGATTCTAGAAATAGACTTGTAATGTGAATATTATATAAAATCACAGATTAAAAATAGACTAGAACACTGCAATTATGTATTTGAAGATTGATTAATTTTTAGGATTATAACATGACAAATATAAGGATGGACAACATTGAGAGTACCTTGTAACAGCCTATGGTTGTAATAAAAAAAATGTACTGATCAGAGCAAGGAGGCTTCAGTGCTTTCTGTCTCTATTCTTTTATGCTATCAACTTGATATCTCTAGATACATTGCTCCACCATCTGTCTACATATGCCCTCAGCTATGTTGAATCCTGGAAACTGAATTCCCTAAAAGCATGCAGAAAGAGACTTATTAATGAGGAGACCATTGTATGGGGTTGGAAGGGGGAGGGGTGCAAGGACAGCGACTCTTCTGCAGCCATTGGCAGGTGAAAGCCCTGGACTGCCAGGCATTCTCATTTAAGGCCCCCTCTGTACTCTGATTAGTGGCTTTACTTGGGATCTACTGGATTTTTGACCAATATTCCTATGTAACTTTGTGTTTTCATGGGCTGTCATTGGGAGGGGAGGAAAGACAAGTCAGGGTTGTCTCCCTAGACTCCACCAAAGCCTCTGTCTCTTCTAAAACATATTTACATATATATCTTAAGAAGCCAGTGGAATCATGGAAATGGATGGTTTGTTATAATATCCCATGGCTTACTGCTCTGTATGATGATGCATGCTTGAACATATTGTTGTATTTACTAACTCTGACTTGATTAAACATTTGATTCCACGCAGAATCCCAAATCAATCTTTGCCCAAACAATCAACTATTTGTGACACACATTTGATTATTTTTCTAACTGAATTAATTATCTGTTGTTGCATAACAAATTACCCTCCAAACTCACCAACGTACAACATCACACACTTAGTTTCTCACAGTCTCTATGGTTCAGGAATCCAGGTGTTACTTAGGTTGGTTCTGGCATAAGACTTCTCATGAAGTTGTAGTCAAGCCATAAACCAGGGTTATGTTCTCATCTGAAAGCTTAACAGGGGAAGACTCTCCTTCCAAGCACACTCATGTTGTTGTTTGCATACTTCAGTTCCTTGTAAGCTGTTGAACTGAGAACTTTAGTTTCTTGTTGACTTTTCGCCGGAGACCTCCCTCAATTCCTTGCCAGGTGGGTCTCCCCACTGGGAAGTTTACAACACTGCAGCTTGCTTGCCTCAGGATGAGTAAGAGAATGCCTAAAATGAAATCCACAGTCCTTTCATAACCTAATCCTGGATGTGAGATTCCATCACCTTCTAGCTGCATTTATTCACTAGAAGTTAATCACTAAATTAAGCCCACAATCAAGGAGAGGGATGATACGAGGAAGTGGGGTCACTGCGGCTCTCCTACAGGCTGTTCACTATACCTATTAGGACAGATGAGGATCATTTATAGTCAAGTACTTGTAAACTGATGCTCCCCAAACTCTCCCATCTTTTGAGTCCTACACTTTTCATAATATCAAAATACGATGGTTCACGCAGCTATCTCAATACTGTACGAAGTATTAATTACACCTACCTCTGCCACTAGTATAATCCCTTAGATTTCCATGGAGGGCTCATGTTCAGATGAGTCCATCCATCAGTGCCTCATCATAGCCTGCCCCTGAGAGCTCATCTTCTCTTTGGGGTCTGCAGTGGACTCTTTTCCTCTTCTTTCATATCCTGAAGTACCAAAAACTAGGTTATTTTATTTAACAGATTTCTATTTAAATTTTAGAGCTAATAGAAGGTAATTACAGTCTTATTGAAAACATGTTCAAACTTAGTAGAAGGTATCACTGTTCCAAGAAATATATTGGCCATTCTCCCTCTTTAGGTGCTTATCAATGGCGAAGAACCTGTGTACTATGGTATTACCTTAAACTCCTGATAGGTTGCTGGGGCTCTTTTCCCTCTCCAGCTTTGTCATACATACATTACTTCCTAATCTTCTGGAAACTCAAAATTTCTTTTCTGTTTATTTTGGAATCCTTGTGCTAGGTGGGACACCTTAATCCACCTCTGAGATTTTAGTAAGGTTGATTCTTGAATGAGAAGGGGTTGAAGCTTCCATCCATTCAATTAAATGGGGCTTCATGAGCCCCGCATAAAATCTTCCACTTTCCACTCAAACACCAGATAATGTCCACATACTGAGGGGACACTGAGAAAAGGCAGTTTTGGTAAAGACACAGAAACACCTACTATGCCTTTTCCTCAGGGCGACATGTGCCTACTCCTCTAATATTTACACAATCAGGAAGGGCCATTCAAGCAGTGAGTCCAGAAAATTCATTTCAGTGTTAATTTCTGTGTCCATTTAGATGAAGAAGAAAATGGCAATCTGTATTCAAAAATGTTTTTGGAGTTCTCTTTTAGGCACCTGTTACAAAAGTGTAATCTCATTTCAGAAAGAAGAAAATACCGATCCATATAATATATATAAAACAAATCTAGAGGAAAAACCAACTGGTAGAGAAGCTATATCTGAGGAGTGAGGTTATTTTGAAGGAGTTCTGTGCTGGGGAAATAGAAGGACTAGGCAGAGGGACTTTTACTTCATATAGTGCACATATGGCTTCCCTGGTGGCTCAGATGGTAAAAAACTACCTGCAATGTGGGAGACCCGGGTTCGATCCCTGGGTCTGGAAGATTCATTGGAGAAGGAAATAGCAACCCACTCTAGTATTCTTGCCTGGAAAACCCCATGGAGAGAGCAGCCTGGTGGGTTACAGTCCATGGGGTCGCAAAGAGTTGGACACGACTGAGCAACTAACACAGTGCCTATATATGTATGTTTTAAAAAAACAAATATAGTATTTTTGTCATTGTATTTAAAAGTTAGGAATAAAGCATCCTGGCTTTAAAGAAAATAATAGGCAAATAAACAGATGTCAGCTTCACAATATTCCCCAGCAATGCTAAGTACCAGAAAATAATGGAACATATAGTATAATTTTGATGGCAAAATTTTGTACAAACAGCTATTTTTCCATTCCTGTGGTAACAGAAGGATATCCTCCAATATTTAAAGGCTCAACAAGTACACCATGCTCATATTCATAAGGAAAAAAATGTGTACATGTGATATCTGAGTTTCTATGGTTCATGTTTTATTCCAGTTCCTCAGGTAAAGAGTCAAAATAAAGAATCAAAGAATGTATGTCAAGTATAAAATGACTGAAGATGGTAAATATCAGTAAAACAGAGAATTCATTAATCCATTCAACAAGTATTTAATTGAATACCAGTTTTGTATCAGGTACACTTCTAAGGTCTTAAATGAAGCATCAGCAAATGAAACAAAGACCTCTATTAAAAAACCCAGAATTGCCAAAGCAATCTTGAAGAAAAAGAACACAACAGGAGGCATAAACCTCCCAGACTTCAGACAATGCTACAAAGCTACAGTAATCATGGGCTTCCTAGGTGGTACTAGTGATAAAGAACATGCCTGCCAGTGCAGGAGAGATAAGAGATGCGGGTTCAATTCCTGGAATTAGAAGATCCCCTGGAAGAGGACATGGCAACCCACTCCAGTATTCTTGCCTGAGGAATCCCATGGACAGAAGAGCCTCACAGGCTACAGCCCATTGGGTCACAAACAGTTGGACACTACTGAAGCGACTTAGCATGCATGCACACAGTAATCAAAACAGTCTGGGATTGGCACAAAAGAGACAGACAGATCAAGGGAACAGAATAGACAGCCCAGAAATAAACCCACACACCTATGGGCAATTAATCTCTGATAAAGGAGGCAAGTACATACAATGGAGAAAAGACAATCTCTTCTGCAAATGGTGTTGGTAAAGTCAGGCAGCTGCATGTAAATCAATGAAATTAGAATACACCCTTATACCATACACAAAAGTAAACTCAAAATGGCTTAAAGACTTAAATATAAGACATGATACCATAAAACTCCTAGAAGAGAACATAGGCAAAACATTCTCTGACATAAACAGTACCAATATTTTCTTAGGTTAGCCTCCAAGGCAATAGAAATACAAGCAAAAATAAACAAATGGAGCCTAATCAAACTTATAAGCTTTTGTACAACAAAGGAAATTATGAACAAAATAAAAAGACAACCTACAGACTAGTAGAAAATATTTGCAATGAAACTAACAAGGGCTTAATTTCCAAAATATATGAACAGCACGTACAACTTAGTAACATAAAACCAAATAACCCAATTGAAAAAATTGGCAGAAGACCTAAATTTCCAAAGAAGGCATACAGATTGCCAACAAGCACATGAAAAGATGCTCAACACAGCTACAATGAGGTAACACCTCACACTGGTCAAAATGGCCATTATTAAAAAGTCTACAAATAACAAATGCTGAGACAGTGTGGAAAGAAGGGAACCCTTCCACACTGTCGGTGGGAATGTAAATTGGTATAGCCACTATGGAAAGCAGTATGGAGGTTCCTCAAAAAAGCTAAAAAAGGATTACCATATGTTCCAGCAATCCCACTCCTGGGCATATAACTGGCAAAAGTATAATTCAAAGAGACACATGCACCCTCATGTTCATAGCAAAACCATTCACAATAGCCAAGACATGGAAATAACCTAAAAGAACATCAACAGATGAATGGATAAAGAAAATGTGCCACATATAAGCAATGGAATACTGCTCAGCCATAAAAAAGAATGAAATAATATAATATGCAGCAACATTGATATAAATAGAGATTACCATAATAAATGAAGCAAGTCAAAAAGAGAAAGGCAAATACCATATGATATCACTCCTATGTGGAATCTAAAATATGACACAAATGAACTTATCTATGAAACAGAAACAGACTCACAGACATAGAGAATAGTCTTGTGGGGGGCCAAGGGGGAGGAGGGATGGGAGAGGGAAGGAGTGGGAATTTGGGGTTTACAGATGCAAACTAGTAAATACAGAATGGATAAGCAGCAAGGTCCTACTGTATATACAGGAGACTATATTCAATATCCTGTGATAAACCATAATGAAAAAGAAAGTAAAAAATATTACATATATATATATATATACAACTGAATCATTTTTCTGTACAGCAGAAATTAACACAACATTGTAGACCAACTACACTTCAATTAAAACAAAACAAGGCTCTCTGCTCTTATAGAACTTACATCATAATATGCTAGCTAGTCCCATTAACAAAAGGATTCCTGGTAAGAGGCCCCTAAAGTATAGGGAACATGGGTCCCTGTCACCAATTACCACAATGACACTTCAGAGATAAATGTAAAAATCTTAAATAAACCAGTGAAAACAATATACTACTATATTAGAAACATAATATTCCCAAAATAGTATGTAGTTTTTAATCTCAGAATATAAGATTCACTTATTAATAGTAAATTTATTAATATTGTCCATTAGTAATAGATCAGAGGAGAAAAGCAACATAATTGTTCCTGCAAATGCTATAAAATTATCCAACAAAATATAATATCTATTCCTCAGGAAAGTCTTCTTAGAAAATAAGCAAGGGAGGAAATTTCCTTAACATTTCAATGAATAACAAAATCTAGAGGCAGCATTCTGAAATATATATTTTCAGAAATATATATTACACACATATACATATATGTTTATATTCAGGAACAAAATATTACCTTTAATTCTTCATTATTATTTAATTAAACTTAGTAAATTTGCAAAACAATAATAAAGCTAAGGGAAATAAGTTACAGTTATTAAAGAGGAAATATTTTATAAACTATTGATTTGGCAGCCTAGAAGACTCAAGAAACTTTAACAATTATCATTCAAGCTAATTAGAGAAGTTAGGAAAATGTCCAGATGCAAAGATAAACACAAAATATGAATAGTTGCTTCTTTTCACCAGCAGTAATCTAGTCAAATTACAAAGATGAAAAAACTATAATGGTGAAATTATTTTATTCTGTGTCATCAAAAATAATTAGGCAAATTTAAAAGTAACTCTAATAAGAAATCAGTGAAAAACAAATTAGAGAATTGTGTGTTATCTATATGAAGAGAATTAGAAAATATATGGAGAGATATAAAAGGAGAATAGAAATAGAGATATACCATGTTCCTGAGAGAGAATATTAAATATTATGAAGGTAATTATTTAATTCTTTACAAATAATTTAAAGGCTTAATGTGATTCCAATACAATTTTTCTCGAGTTCTTCTAAGTTTCACTGGACAAAGTAAAAATATAGCTCATTTTTTAAAGTATATAGTCTTGAATAGTATGAAAATTCCAGAAAGATAAATAAAATGAGATGAAAAGAGTCATAAAGAGAACTTTGTTTTACAAGATAATAAAGCCTACAATAAACCTTTAGTTATCATGATGCTATGTATCTAGGGCATGAATTGACAGTTTGATCAATGGAGCAATATAAACATTTCAGAAACCAATACTCTTATATGTAAGAATTTAATATATAGCTAAATTTCCACCAATAACCAGTAATATAAAAGGAAGAGTATTCAATAAATGATGCTGGAACAATTGGTTGGGTATTCGGGGTAAAATAAAGCTAAACTGAAATGACTTAGTGATGTGCTTAAAATTAAGACAAAATAAAACTAAACCAACGTAAACTAAACTAAACTAGAAAAAAACTATAAATGAGCATTCTGTAAACCCTCAGAAGAGAAACTTTTTCTAAGAATGAAAAACACAGAAATCACATAGCAAAAAACAAAACAAAAAACAGAGGATTTAATTACTTTAAAACTTGTTTCTTGTAAGTTGCCATAAAATAAAGTTAAAAGAAATTTGACAACCTGGGTAATTATTATTGATAGGCTCAGTATTCTTGACAAATGAATGGATAAAGAAGATATGGTATAAATACACAATGACATATTCTGTGTGTGTAGGTCACTCGTGTCAGACTCTTTGTAATCTCATGGATATACTTTGCTAGGTTCCTCTGTCCGTGGACTTCTCCAGGCAAGAATACTGGAGTGGGTTGCCATTTACTTCTCCAGGGGATCTTCCCAACCCATGGACTGAACCCAGGTCTCCTGCACTGCAGGCAGATTCTTTACCGTCTGAGCCACTAGGGAAGCCCCCAATGATATATTACTCAGTCATTAAAAAGAATGAAATAATGCTATTTGCAGCATGGATAGACCCAGAGATTATCACACTAAGGGAAGTAAGTCAGAAAGAGAAAGGGAAATGCCATGCTATCACTTATTTGTGAAATCTAAAATATGGTTCAGTTCAGTTCAGTTGCTCAGTTGTGTCTGACTCTGCGACCCCATGGACTGCAGCACGCCAGGCCTCCCTGTCCATCACCAACTCCCGGAGTTTACTCAAACTCAAGTCCATTGAGTTGGTGATGTCATCCAACCCTCTCATCCTCTGTCATCCACTTCTCCTCTCGCCTTCAATCTTTCCCAGCATCAGGGTCTTTTCAAATGAATCAGCTCTTTGCATCAGGTGGCCAAAGTATTGGAATTTCAGCTTCAGCATTAGTCCTTCCAATGAACATTCAGGACTGATTTCCTTTAGGATGGATCTCCTTGCAGTCCAAGGGACTCTCAAGAGTCTTCTCCAAAACCACAGTCCAGAAGCATCAATTCTTCAGCGCTCAGCTTTCTTTATGGTCCAGCTCTCACATCCATACATGACTACTGGAAAAACCATAGCCTTGACTGCTGCTGCTGCTGCTAAGTCGCTTCAGTTGTGTCTGACTCTGTGGGACCCTATAGATGGCAGCCTACCAGGCTCCCCCATCCCTGGGATTCTCCAGGCAAGAACACCGGAGTGGGTTTCCATTTCCTTCTCCAATGCATGAAAATGAAAAGTGAAAGTGAAGTCGCTCAGTTGTGCCCAACTCTTCGAGACCCCATAGTCTGCAGCCTACCAGGCTCCTCTGTCCATGGGATTTTCCAGGCAAGAGTATTGGAGTGGGGTGCCATTGCCTTCTACATAGCCTTGACTAGACAGACCTTTGTTGGCAAAGTAATGTCTCTGCTTTTTAATATGCTGCCTAGGTTGGTTATAACTTTTCTTCCAAGGAGTAAGCATATTTTTATTTCATGGCTGTAGTCACCATCTCCAGTGATCTTGGAGCCCAAAAAAATAAAGTCTGCCATGGTTTCCACTGTTTATCCATCTACTTGCCATGAAATGAAGGGACCAAATGCCATGATCTTTGTTTTCTGAATGTTGAGCTTTAAGCCAACTTTTTAACTCTCCTCTTTCACTTTCATCAAGAGGCTCTTTAGTTCTTCACTTTTTGCCATAAGGATGGTGTCATCTGCATATCTGAGATTACTGATATTTCTCCTGGAAATCCTGATTCAAGCTAGTGCTTCATCCAACCAAGCGTTTCTCATGATGTACTCTGCATACAAGTTAAATAAGCATGGTGATAATATACAGCCTTGATGTACTCCTTTTCCTATTTGGAACCAGTTTGTTGTTCCATGGCCAGTTCTAACTGTTGCTTCCTGACCTGCATATAGATTTCTCAAGAGACAGGTTAGGTGGTCTGGTATTCTCATCTCTTTCAGAATTTTCCACAGTTTATTGTGATCCACACAGTCAAAGGCTTTGGCATAGTCAATAAAGCAGAAATCGATGTTTTTCTGGAACTCTCTCACTTTTTCGATGATCCAGCAGATGTTGGCAATTTGATCTTTGGTTCCTCTGCCTTTTCTAAATCCAGCTTGAACATCTGGAAGTTCATGGTTCACGTACTATTGAAGCCTGGCTTGGAGAATTCTGAGCA
Source organism: Cervus elaphus (assembly GCF_910594005.1). Lineage (NCBI taxonomy): Eukaryota > Metazoa > Chordata > Mammalia > Artiodactyla > Cervidae > Cervus > Cervus elaphus. The sequence continues at coordinate 58,515,736 of NC_057815.1, forward strand.
TTACTTTGCTAGCATGTGATATGAGTGCAATTGTGCGGTAGTTTGAGCATTCTTTGGCATTACCTTTCTTTGGGATTGGAATGAAAACTGACCTTTTCCAGTTCTGTGGCCACTGCTGAGTTTTCCAAATTTCTGGCATATTGAGTGCAGCACTTTCACAGCATCATCTTTCAGGATTTGAAATAGCTCAACTGGAATTCTATCACCTCTACTAGCTTTGTTGGTAGTGATGCTTCCTAAGGCCCACTTAACTTCCCATTCCAGGATGTCTGGCTGTAGGTGAGTGATCACACCATGGTGATTATCTGGGTCATGAAGATCTTTTTCATACAGTTCTTCTGTGTATTCTTGCCACCTCTTTTGAATATCCTCTGCTTCTGTTAGGTTCATACCATTTCTGTACTTTATTGAGCCCATCTTTTCATGAAATGTTCCCTTGGTATCTCTAATTTTCTTGAAGAAATATGGTACAAAGGAACATATCTATAAAACAAAAGCAGACTTGCAGACATAGTGAACAAACCAAGAGGAAGGAGAGAAGGGAGAAGAAAGGCTCCTGTCTGGAAAATAATTTTGGAAAAGTATACCAAAAGAGTTAAACATTAATGTTCTTTGACTTAAGTAACCTCATTAATTGACATTTATGTTTTTAAAACAGAAGCTATTTAAAAACAGCTTGGGGGGGAGAGGGGTGGAATGAATGAGGAGACTGCGAGTGACATGTATACAGTACTATGTGTAAAATGGATAATTAATGAGAACCTACTGTATGTACAGCACACAGAATTCTACTCAGTGTTCTGTGGTGACCTAAATGGGAAGGAAATCTAAAAAAGAGTGGATATACGTATGTGGATACCTGATTCGCTTTGCTATATAGCAGAAACTAACTCAACACTGTAAAGCTACTCTCCTCCAATAAAAACTAATAAAGAGATAAATAAAAATGTTAAAATAAAAAACTAGTAACAAATAAAAGCAGTTCAATTATGTAACAATAGAGAAGAATCATTACAGGTTGATAGGTTAGTAATAATACATTTTTAGTAATTTTAAACCATTCTCACCGAGAATGGCTTAAGGTGCTGCACTCAATATGCCAGCAAATTTGGAGAACTCAGCAGTGGCCACAGAACTGGAAAAGGTCAGTTTTCATTCCAATCCCAACGAAAGGCAATGCCAAAGAATGCTCAAACTACTGCACAATTGCACTCATCTCACACACTAGCAAAGTAATGCTCAAAATTCTCCAAGCCAGGCTTCAACAGTACATGAACTTCCAGATGTTCAAGCTGGATTTAGAAAAGGCAGAGGAAACACAGATCAAATTGCCAACATCTGCTGGATCATCGAAAAAGCAAGAGAGTTCCAGAAAAACATCTACTTCTGCTTTATTGACTATGCCAACACCTTTGACTGTGTGGATCACAATAAACTGTGGAAAATTCTTCAAGAGATGGAAATACCATACCACCTGACCTACCTCCTAAGAAATCTGTATGCAGGTCAAGAAGTAACAGTTAGAACTGGACATGGAACAACAAACTGGTTCCAAATCGGGAAAGTAGTACATCAAGGCTGTATATTGTCATCCTGCTTATATGCAGAGTACATCATTAGAAATGCTGGACTGGATGAAGCACAAGCTGGAATCAAGATTTCCAGGAGAAATATCAATAACCTTGGATATGCAGATGATACCACCCTTATGGCAGAAAGTGAAGAAGAACTAAAGAGCCTCTTGATGAAAGCAAAAGAGAAGAGTGAAAAAGTTGGTTTAAAACTCAACATTCAGAAAACTAAGATCATGGCATTTGGTCCCATCATTTCATGGCAAATAGATGGGGAAACAATGGAAGCAGAGACAGATTTTATTTTTGGGGGCTCCAAAATCACTGCAGATGGTGACTGCAGCCATAAAATTAAAAGACACTTGCTCCTTGGAATAAAAGTTATGACCAACCTAGACAGCATATTAAAAAGCAGAGACATTACTTTATGAACAAAGGTCCGTCTAGTCAAAACTATGGTTTTTCCAGTAGTCATGTATGGATGTGAGAGTTGGACTCTAAAGAAAGCTGAGCGCTGAAGAATTGATGCTTTTGAACTGTGGTGTTGGAGAAGACTCTTGAGAGTCCCTTGGACTGCAAGGAGATCCAACCACTCCATCCTAAAGGAAATCAGCTTGAACCATTCTCAGAGAAATTATTTTATAATATTGAAAAATATTCACAGTAGAAATAAAAATTAGAATGAAAATTCACTTATAAATCATAATCATAAATTTGTATATATCTATGCACACACATATGCAAATACTAACATGTACATACATAATAATGACTATGGGAAAGTATTCAAAACCTAATTTTATCTTCATGGGTGCATTATGACTATATTTGGGGCTTCCCTGGTGGCTCAGCTGGTAAAGAATCCTTAACAATGCGGAAGACCTGGGTTCGATCCCTGGGTTGGGAAGATCCCCTGGAGGTGGGCATGGCAATCCACTCCCGTATTCTTGCCTGGAGAATCCCCATGCATGGAGGAGCCCAGCGGGCTACAGTCCATGGGGTTGCAACGAGGCGGACACGACTGAGCGACTAAGCACAGCACAGCATAGCACGTGACTGTATCTGGGGCTTCCCTGGTGGCTCAAGCAGCACGGAATCTGCCTGCAATGCTGAAGACCCAGGTTCCATCCCCGGGTCAGGAAGATCCTCTGGAGAAGGGAGTGGCTACCCACTCTAGTATTCTTGCCTGGAGAATTCCATGGACAGGGGAGCCTGGCAGGCTACAGTCCACAGGGTCTCAAAGAGTTAGACACAACTGAGCAACTAACACTTTCACATTACTATGTATCTCATGTTCTCTCTCTCTCTCTCTTTTTTTTTTTTTTTTGGTAATTTTGAAACTATATTTTTATGAAAATATTATATATTTTTCCTTCCAGTTTTATTGAGATATCATTGAGATACAGCACTGCATGAGTTTAATGTATACAGCATAATGATTTGACTTACGTACACCATAAAATGATTGGCTTCCCTTGTGGCTCAGCTGGTAAAGAATCTGCCTGCAATGCAGGAGACCTGGATTCGATCCCTGGGTTGGGAAGACCCCCTGGAGAAGGGAAAGGCTACCCACTCCAGTACTGTGGCCTGGAGAATTCCATGGACTGTATAGTCCATGGGGTCACAAAGAGTCAGACACATCTGAGCAACTTTCACTCACATCATAAAATGATTATTACAAGTTTACTTGAATAGCTATTATCTCATATAGATACAAAATAAAATGAAAAAATTTTTTTCTTGTTTAGAAAAATCTTAAAATTTACTCTCCTGACAACATTCACATATAGCATGTGTGCATGTATGTCTGCTAAGTTGCTTCAGTCGTCTCTGACTTTTTGCAAACCCATGGATCGTAGCCCACCAGGCTCCTGTGTCCATGAGATTCTCCAGGCAAGAACACTGGAGTGGGTTGCCATTTCCTCCTTCAGGGGACCTTCCTGACCAAAGGATCAAACCCGTCTCTTACTGCATTGGCAGTAAGAGATGCTAGCGCCACCTGGGAAGCGCCCACATATAGCACACAGAAGTGTTAATTATATTTATTATGGTGTATTAAATACTTTATATCCCTAATACTCCTTTATCTTAAAACTGGAAGTTTGTATCTTTTGGCTGCCTTCATCCAATACTATATTTTTATCATTTAATTTTGAGATGAAGGATAAGGGATACTTCTAAACTCCAGGACACATCCATTCATGTACTTTCTGAATAAATATTTACCAAATGTCTACTAGTGCCAGACACTGTGTCAATTCCTCAGAAAACAAAGGATGAACAAAGTAGGCACACTTCCTTCCCCCAGTGACCTGCAGTCCAGGTGCCTCTCAAGATCTATATTTCTGGTTTTCAGCTTTTCCTTTTCTAGTATTATCTCAGTCAGAATAAATAGGTTGTGTTTTCTTATACTCAGAAAAAAAAATAGCTTGCTTTCCTGCAAAGAAAACCTAGCAACCAGTTCTCTTAACTTCCTATCCTTGTGCTCTCATAGGCAGCTCTCCCCTGGAGGTACCTTTTTTTTATGAAAGATGACTGTGTCATCAGCAGCAGCCAAATTGCCAAATGACACCTTCCTTTCTCTCTGATGTGTTATCAGCCCAGGAGCTCAGTTAAGCAGAGTTCTGTGCTGAGGGCCCTAAAGGAATGAATTGTTTCTTTTAAATAAGCTCTAAGGTGAGTTCTAAGAAGAGCTGCAGTAAACTACATTTTCCCTCAAGATTTTGCTATTATTTCTACAATATAGTCTGTGCGTGTAAACAATGCACTAGTGCATAAGTGCTCAACACATAATCTATGTGCACTATATTTCCCAAATGAAACTTTAAAATTTATGAAAATATATTTAATAAATGATGCCAAAATTAACCTTCACTAATGCTACTGCCCTTTTAATTACTGATTAGCTGGGCAAAATTTTAAAGCATAGTTTTCCTCCAGTTGGAAACAGCTTTTGTCAGGCAATCAGTCAACATTTATTGAATCCCTTCTAAGTAGCAGTAACAATCCTAGCCACTGGGGATACTGAGATGAACGAGGCAGTCTTTACCCTTATGTCCCTACCGGGGTTGAGTGTAGAGTGTAGAGAATACAACAATGTTGTGAGCTAAGGGTTATATTCATGGTTTGTTCAAGAAGCATTGGGGACCAAAGAAGAGATCATCTCACAAATTTTCTTAACTGTACACTATGCTAAACTTGCAAAGATGTATAGAAATTTGAATGGTATGCAAAATAAGCACAGGCAAAGAAGGGGTACCTGACAAGTTAAGCAACCCAGTAAGAATGCCATAAAGTGTGTACTAGGATAATTTATTGAGCAACTAACGGTTGTCTTGTTTCTGCAGGTATAAAAAAAAAAAAAAAATTGGGAAGACTGTGAGTTCTTTGTATTTTTCTCATTGTTTCTACTCCTCCGCATTCTGACAAATTATCAAGCACTATTCTAAACCCCTTTTATAGCTACTAATTCAACAAATCTTCAAGATAACACCATGAATAAGAAACTATCATCATCTGTAGCTTACAGATAATAAAACTGAAGCATAGAGTAAATAAGTAATTTACTGGGTTAGTGACAAATCAGAATTCAAACAGAGGCAGATTGAGTCAAACCCTATATTCTGTTTAATATATAAAGAACTCCCACAAATCAAGAAGATAAACACAGAAAAATCATCACAGGTTATAACACAGAAGAAGAAATTAGAATGGGCAATGAAAAGGCAAAAAGATGTTCAGCCTCATCTGTACTTAGCAAAATGCAAAATAAAGCACAATATAATGCCATTCTGTCTTATCAAATATGCAAACACTAAAAGATTTGACAATATTAGTTTTTTTTTGCAAAAATTTGGGGACCACAGACTTCTCATACATCACTGGTAAGAATATAAACTGGCATAGATGCATGAGGCAAGTGCTCAGGGCTGGTGCACTGGGATGACCCAGAGGGATGGGGTGGGGAGGGAGGTGGGAGGGGGGATCAGGATGGGGAACACATGTAAATCCATGGCTGATTCATGTCAATGTACAGCAAAAACCACAGCCTCCACCTAATAAAAATAAAGGAAAAAAAAATAAACTGGCATAACAAATTTGAAAAGTAATTGGTAGCAATTAGCAAAATTAAAACTACTCCCTGGTGTGACCTGTGGTAAAGAATCCACCTGCCAATGCAGGAGACACAGGTTTGATCCCTGGGTCAGGAAGATCCCTTGGAGAGGGAAATGGCAACCCACTCCAGTATTCTTGCCTGGGAAATCCCACAGACAGAAGGTGCCTTGCGGTCTGAAGTCCATGGTGGTCACAAAAGAGTTAGACATGACTTAGTGACTCAACAACAACAACAAACTTTCTGACCCAGCAGTCATATATGTAATCACAAAACATATATGATGAAAGTCATTAGTTCATTGCTTATAATACTATAAATCTGACAACATAAATGTCTATTATAAAGGAAACTGACAAATAAAACTTATGTTTATAGTCATGCTATGAAACACTCTATAGTAAATAAAACTTTTGAACTATATAGAGATTATCTATGTCTATAGGCAATTAACCATCAATAATTCTGGGTTGTAGAGAACTGGTATTTGTCATAACATTCTTTGTGTTTTTCATATCTTTAAAATTTCTCAGAAAAAAAGCATCATCTTTTAGGAAAGAGATCCTTAGTGCATATATCCTATGGATATGCATAACAATATTAGAACATATTTAATGTCATAAAGATATCTCTGGAGAAACAAAACTGGGAGATTCATAGGAGGGAGCCACTTCCACAAGCACTTTAACTTCTTATCACAGAGCTGACAGACACATGATCAAAAGATACCAAAATGCTTCTGAACACCTGAATGAGGAACAGAGGATGTCTGGAGCCCAGCTACTCTAAACAAGCAAGAGGACTCTGAAGGCTGTATCACTGGCATTGATACTGTGCCTAGCTTGCTAAGAACCCACTTGTGCCAGAAGTTTAATTTTGAACAGTCATCCCATGTTTCCCGGATGCAGCTTTCCATCCAGCATCCACTACGGGAAAGACCACCACATAGCTTTCCTCCTACTTTCTTCCCAGGGCTGCATGCTTTGGCATGATCCCGACTTCATGGCTCTCTAGTCAAATGGAAGTGTGAGTGTCCCTTTTTCCTCCCAGGGGGAAACATCTACCCTCCCTGAGTGCGGCCATACTGTGAAAAGAGAGACTATAGAATACTGCTTTATAGCTGCTTCTTCAGTAGCTCATCACCAGGCAAAATGTCACAGCAGCTGGTGCTCATCAATTCACCCTCTGTGATTTCAAATACCAATTAAACTGTGAACTCCTAATTGCCTCATTTCTAGCCACATTTTAGAGTAATTAATAAGTAATTGAGTAATGGGTTAATAATAGCTTTAATCATTTTTCTAATGATCAGTTCCTGCATATAGTCACCTTTATGACCCATGGGGAATGCTGCACTCAGGTCATATCTGGCTAATAGCCCCCAAGTCAATCCTGCAAGGAAATGATTTCTTACCAGGGAAATTTGCTTTCATACCCCCAAAGCAGTTTTAAAAAATTCAACCTTCCACCTGTGAATTGTCAGACATCTTTAAAAATTTTTTTCCTTCTCTTACATGTCCTGTTGCTTTACTCTCATCCAATTTATTCTCCCACTGAAACTCAGAGGGAGGTGTCAACATCCAGGAGTGATTTCTAATTGCAGTGAAGCCTTATCGCATGCCCACTCCTGAACACAGGCTTCCTTCCTTGGTAAAAACATTTACCTGGACTTCCAGTTCTGTTTCATCATAATTACAGCTTAAATCAGCTGTTAGATATGAAGGCAGTTATTAACCTTTGGGTTTTGATTCAAGGGATAGGATTGCCACTGCAAAACTACTCAGACCATCAGAAAAGCTGCAAGCAAGAAGTAAAGAGTCATAAACAGATCTCCCAAAGAGGAAGAAACTGCCAGGCTCATGATGACCCCCAGCAGTTGAGGGCTAGGATGACCAGGTCATTTAGAAATGGGTCAGAAAAACACTGGGTAGATAAAATGGGTGAAGGGGGTCAAAAGGTATGAACTTCCAGCGGTAAAATAAATGTCAGAAGGATGTAATTTATAGCATAATTAATAATACTGTATTGCATATTTGAAAATTGCTAAGAGAACAGACCTTAAAAATCCTCAACATAAGAAAAAAAAAATTTAACTATGTATGGTGACAGATGTTAACTAGACATTGCGGTGATCATTTTGCAATATATACAAATACTGTCATTATGATGTGCACCTGAAACTAATATAATGATATATGTTAGCTGTGCCTCAATTTTAAAAAGCCATAAAATATGGCAACACATGCTAAGTCACTTCAGTTGTGTTCGACTCTGTGACCCTATGGACCGTAGCCCACCAGGCTGCTCTGTCCAGGGATTCTCCAGGCAAGAATACTGAAGTTTCCATGCTCTCCTCCAGGGGATCTTCCCAACCCAGGAATCAAACCAACATCTCTGCATTGGCAGATGGGTTCTTTACCACTAATGCCACCTGGGAAGCCCAAAGTATGGCAATACCTAAGACTATTTTCTCTTGGCTATTAGAAAAAGAAGAACATTGGAAGTCTCTATCAAATATCACAAACCTCCAATCTTAGGGGGTTGGAAATGGGAACTCTAATTCTTAAGATGCAGAAAGAGAGTTCAGCGTTATGATTGTGGATACGAGACTACTGGAGAAAATTTTGTAGGTTTTGGTTGGTAGAGGGTCTTTTCAGACAAAGTGGTCTTTGTATTCACAACTTCTCTCTCTCAACTGAATGGAAATACACTAAAATACTTTCCTTAACAAAGCAAAACTGAAATAGCTCTCCCCTACCCTTCCCCTCCCCTCTAATGACAACCTTGTCTCACCAATAGGTTTTCCATCTTCAGCGACCCACCAGGAATAAGCCCATCCCAGAGTGCAGACAGTTCCATAGTATTAAAACAGTGTTTCTCAAGGAGGCATTGGGTATCAGAAACTTGGAGAAGAAAGGTATCAAGGTCACAGATGGACACAGCTATAGAGTGTGGCCTCCTTACTCCTAGTTGAGAACAACTGCTATAGGATTACATTGTGTTAACTTCTCACTGTTGAGTGTTTTGATCGGTCCTCTAATGATGAAATCAAAACTCTGTTCCTGCTAGTTAGATCCATATCTGGGAGACCTACAGTTGATTAAAACATATTTACTCACCCTCTTAGGTTGAGTCACCCAGAAATAAGACTCTGCAACCAAGATTTGATGCAGGCAGGTTTATTAAAGACTGTTCTTATGAACAATACCTGTAAGCAAATAGGAAAAACTAGATTCTGCTAAGAAAAAAATTAAAGTGGTATGTGGTTGCCCTGAGGTTATAACCAATTTCATTGGAACTCTGAAGTTGGGCTGGCCCTTCAGAGGTGTGCTAAGTAGAGACAAGGGGTCTGGGTTCTGATATATTTGCATCAACTGGCCACTGAACGCAGCCTGCCCCTGGGAAGGGAGCATACCCTTCACCAAGGACAATTTCTGCAGAGGGACTCAGCCATAAGCAACTAGCATTCAACCTTCCTGGTGACTAGAAGAATAAGTGTCTCACTGCTGGAAGAAGGATCTAGATGACAGGTCTCAGCACCTAGTGTATCCACCTTCCTCCCTCTAAGTCCCCTTCAGTTCAGTTCAGTTCAGTTCAGTCACTCAGTCATGTCCGACTCTTTGCGACCTCATGAACCACAGCACACCAGGCCTCCCTGTCCATCACCAACTCCTGGAGTTTACTCAAACTCATGTCCATCAAGTCAGTGATGCCATCCAGCCATCTCATCCTCTGTCGTCCCCTTCTCCTCCTGCCCCCAATCCCTCCCAGCATCAGGATCTTTTCCAATGAGTCAACTCTTCACATGAGGTGGCCAAAGTACTGGAGCTTCAGCTTCAGCATCAATCCTTCCAATGAACACCCAGGACTGATCTCCTTTAGGATGGACTGCTTGGATCTCCTTGCCCTTACTCAAGCCTATTCAAGTCCCCCAGCCTTGCCCAGGCCCTTCTGATGCACAGCTCTAGTGGACTTCTCACAACACTGAGGCAACTTAGTTCATCTGCCTCAACCTGCTCTCTGAGGGCAGGATTGGCTTCATCCCTTCTCTCCTCTCCGGGAATTTGGCTCTCTTCACTTCCAAAAGCAAGCAACCACAACTACACATTTTCTGTTCAGAGACCTCCTTCTAATCTTAAGTACTTCCTCCAAGACCTGTTTAAAAGGTGACTAATCAAAGTCAAACGCAACTCTGAGGAAAGAGATCAGAATGCTTTCATACCCTGTGTCTGCCCTTCCCTTTAACTAGAAGTTAAGCAACTTCTAACTATCAAAGCCCAAGATGCATTTTTGTCCTCAAATTGTTGGACATCTCTAGCATATGCCTTTATATTACACTTCTAAATTCCCTTCTCTCCTTCTCCCACATTTTTCTGACCTCACATTCTCTTCATACTCTGTTTACCTAATCGTATCTCTGAGATTCTAGATTCCTTTTTTCTGTTGTCCCCAAAGCACCAGAACAGTATCTAGACTGGAGTAATAGCCTCCGAATTATATTTGCCAGTATTATTCTTTCTTTACACATCAACCATATGCTGTTGATATCTGTCTGTATCTTTAAATCTGGCTCATATATCCTTAGTGAGCAGTTTTGCTATGTGTGTGTGATATGTGGGTGTACATGCTGGACATATTTGGACATTTGCATTCAAATATCTTAGACAACTTACAAACAGTGTATCCTCCTTTGGATAAACCCAATTCTCCTCCTATATTCCTGGCTTCAAGTAATGGTATCAGGAGACAGGCCCATCACAAAGCCATTCAAGGCTCTTGCTTCTCCTCTCACTCCACCGTCCAATCAAACACCAAGTCTGTCTATTCTACTTGCTAAGTAGCTTTTGAAACTCTCCACTACTCTCCACATTGCTACTGGCCCTAGTAGAAGCCTCATAAATTCTCACCTCAACCTATTTAATAGCTTCCTAGTGGGTTTCTTCACTCCATTCTCCCCTCATCCAATTCATTTTCCACACTGCTGTCAGAATGAGTTGCTTAAAACACACATCCAATCTTACTGCTCCCTTCCTTAAAAGCTTTTAACTTCCAACATCCTCTGGATAATGTTCAGACTCTTTGTCAAGATATTTTAAAAACCTCATGATCTGGCCCTTTCCCAGCTCTCTAGCTCCACACTCCACTGTACACATCCTTGTAACTCCAGAATCTATCATGTTTCTTATCCCACCATATCTTGCTTCTACTGATGCACATGAAACATCTTCGGAGACTTTTTCAGAAGTGAGTTATATTTTCATAGCATTTCTCATATGACCACATTATACAAGGAAAGTAACTATAAGGGCAAGGGCCAGTTGGTAGGTTACACCTGAGCGTTTTGTGGTACATATGATTGGAGGGATGAAGACAAATGGAAACTATGGTCAGTTCCTGGAGATAAAGAAATATACCACCAAGGCTTCAAAATTAAAGCTAGAAAAAATAAATTTTAGAGGATATTTACAATTCTGAGAAGACAGGAATCTAAATTCAATTTGCTACTGATACAATGCAACAAATGTTGAAGGGAAAACACAGCCAAATTATTACCATTGGAAAACAGAAAGAGATCAAACCAACATATCTGCGATTTTAGGTTGATAAAAAGATGTTCAAAGGAGGATGGATTAAAAGCAACAAAATGCCCACTGAATGCCATTAGTTCTACTATGCACATAGAAGCCAGTCAGGTGGCAGCTTTCTTGGTTTTCTCCAGCTCATGATGCCTGAGTGTAGCCACCCTGCTTTCCTGGAAATGGGCAAACCTGTGAGCCAAACCCATCCATAGCTGCCTGCCTAAATCAAAGGGGCCTGCTTACAAGTAATGTTTCTGGTACCTCCCTCTTTTATAACTTTCCAAATTAAAAAATGCTTGCTCCTTGGAAGGAAATCTATGACAAACCTAGATAGCATATTAAAAAGTAGTGATCACTTTGCCAACAAAGATTCGTATAGTCAAAGCTGTGGTTTTTCCAGTAGTCACATACTAAAGTGAGAGCTGGACCATAAAGAAGGCTGAGTGCTGAAGAACTGATTTCCAATTGTGGTGCTGGAGAAGACTCTTGAGAGTCCCTTGGACAGCAAGAAGATCAAGCCAATCAACCTAAAGGAAATCAACCCTGAATGTTCATTGGAAGGACTGATGCTGAAGCTCAAGCCCAAGCTCCAATCCTTTGACCACCTGATGTGAAGAGCTGACTCACTGGAAAAGACCATGATGCTGGGAAAGATTAAAGGCAAAAGGAGAAGGGGGCAGCAAAGTGTGAGATGGTTAGATAGCATCACTGATTCAGCAGACATGAATTTGAGCAAACTCTGGGAGACAGTGAAGGACAGGGAAGTGTGGCGCACTGTAGTTCATGGACCCATGAAGAGTTGGACATGACCTAGTGACTGAACAACTGAAAGGTACGGAGTTAGAGAAGGCGAGGTTCAGAAAAAGAATGAGACCGAAGACCGGCACTTTACAGGAACAGATCACCTTTAATGAGGCAAGAAGGGACAGCAGTCAGATTAGTGAGCTGCTGCATTAACCTAAGAAAAGAGTAAGTATATATAGGCATGTATGTGGAAAGTTACTGTCTTAAGGGGGCCTGTTCTTCTCCAAGGTTGTTCAGAGTAGTTATCTCTTAAATGGCTGGGGCAAGGAATTTTGGAGATCGGCCAGAGGCTGGACCAGCTGGGAGCTGGGCGTAATCAACCTTAATGTCCATTTTTCACTTTGGGTGAGAGAGTTCTTTGTTTTGCATAGAATGGTGGGGAGAACCTGGAGGGGAGTTTTAACTCAAGGCTGTTTTGAGCCATGTAACTTTCCTTCAACAACAAGTGTAAGGGAGCAGGACCCTACGGGACCTATTGGGACAGATCTCTCTCCCATATCCTCTGCACTAGCACCCCCTCTGAAGTACCCAGATAATAGTATCTCATGTATATTTCCTGAATTTTTCAGATGCTAAAAACCACCACCAAATGTAAGAAATTAACTGTTTGATAATCATGAGCACTAGCCCCTGGACCTTCTGGCGCTTAAGGACTGAAAATGTCAACCAATAGAGAACTGTACATGAGCTAATCACAACCCCCTGCATGGCCTTCAAAAATGCTTTGCTGAAACCTTTCAGGAAGTTCAAGTTTTTGAGAGGGTATGAGTCACGTGTCTCCTTGAATGACCCTGCAATAAGACTTTCTCTGCTCCAAATTCTGACTTTTCAGTTTGTTTGGCCTCACTATGTATCAGGCACATAAATTTGTGTTTGCTAACACAAGTGTTAAAAGAGAAAAATCAAAGGCCCAAACGGCGTCCCTTGTGCTAAAGCCCAGGACACCAAACCTAGATTTAAGTACCTAACCTAACTGCAGTTTCAGCCTTCACCAGAAATGCAATTTTAATCAACCAGTCTGTAATTTTCTGGTCAGCACCGATGAGGTAATCTATCCCTAGACCCCATCCATCCCCTCAGAGGGAGAAGAAGCAATCTGCATGATAAAACCTTTGCCATTTCCTTGCTCCCCCCTCCTCCAAAAAAAAGATGTCCTGGACTAAAAAAATAATCCTTTTTTTTGAGGAAAGTGAAAGTGAAAGTCGCTCAGTAGTGTCCGACTCTTTGCAACACCATGGACTATATACAGTCTATGGAATTCTGCAGGCCAGAATACTGGAGTGGGCAGCCATTCCCTTCTCCAGGGGATCTTCCCAACCCAAGGATCAAACCCAGGTCTCCCCCATTGCAGGCAGATTCTTTACCAGCTGAGCCACTGGTAAAAAAGGGAAGCCCTTTTTTTTTAAAGGGGGGAGGAGGGTATTAATAGCTCCTCCTCTTCCTATAAAAACCTTCCATTTTGTGTAACCTTTCAGAGAGCCATCCTAGTTGCTTAGTGGAATGCTGCCCAATTCATGAATTGATGAACAAAGCCAATTAGTTCTTAAAATTTACTCTGTTTTCTTAAGACAGGAATTAATATGCCCACTGGACGAGATTCCCAGTCACTGATCTGAGGGATCTCAGTCATTTGTCTCTTTACTCACCTAAGCTGAAGACCTATATATCCATCTGCCTTCCATGGGAAGGCCTGTCTACCTCTCTCATCTATGATCTTTTAGGAAATAAACCCAGCTGCTGCTTCTTTTGCCAGAATTACATAGGATTTGAAGGAAATCATCCCAGTGGAAAGAAAAAAAAGTAACTCTTCAGGAGGGGGAAATCAAGGGGCAAATAAAACAGATCAGTACCTCAAAGAGTATTAAATTGAATAATGAGGGAAAATAGGTCAAGATTGTTAAAAAGAGTTCATGTAAGAAAATAGGAGAAAACTTTAAAGAATTCTAAATTCTATTCTCTGTTAATGGGCGACTGTACTGAAAATACACAGCTGGCTGTCACAGTAAAGAGCCATTTGACAATAACAAAGTGTTTTTCAATGAAAAAAGCATATTTGCCAAAGTGACAAATTTAATAGAGGCAATGAACAGAAGAGTGTATGCTACCAGACACTAAATTAAATAGTTTAGTTACTGAAATAACCCTTACATAATGCAAAGCAAAAAGACAAAGAGAAATTATGAGTAAACGCATGGAGGAGAAAGCCAGTGCTCCAATTTGAACAATGCGAGGACTGAAAGGAGAGAAAAGGGCAGATGAAGAAGAAATGGCAATAAAAGCTGAACTGGAAGAAAATTTCTACCAGGTGAAAAGCCAAACACTGGCCAAAATTACTGAAAAAATATCTGTGTACATTTTAACATACCCTGGTGACATTTTGGAATCAAGTGATAAAGTTCTAAAAGCTTCAATACAGAAAGAGTAATTACATAAAAAGAAAAGCAATCACATTGGAACCAATATCTTCAAATAATACTGGATATACAGTACTAATGGAGGATTATTGTGAATTTTTAAGGAAAAGAGATGGTAAGTCTGTATGACCACATCCAACCAAATTTTGTTCATTTGTGATGGCAAGGGATTTTTAGACATGCAAGCACTTAGAAAGTATTGTATCCATATTTACTTTCTGAAAAAGAGATACTCATAAAAGTGCTCTAGCCAAATGAAAACTGCATTAGCATAAAGATCTCAAGATGGTGAAAATTTAGCACACGAGAAACAGTAGCAATCAATGAGACTAGTGGTAATTCAATCTAAATAACAGTTGGTACAATCGTCCTGAAATATGTGGAATTGTTAAGAATTCTTGAACTAGAAAGGACATAATGTAAGAAAAAATGAATAACAGTGTAAGAATACATTTAAGAGTGCAGATTCTCAAAAAAAAAAAAAAGAGTGCAGATTCTCAATCTTAACTGCTACTTACATTGCTACTTAGCTATTATAATCAAGAACAAATAATTTAATCTCTTACCTTGATTTCTTCCTCAGTATAATAGGATTGATAATAGCATCTGCATCATACATCTATTGTGAGGAATAAATAAATTAGTACACATAAATGGCTAAGAAGAGTATTCAGCATACAGTAGGTGCTTAATAAATATCACTTATCATCATCATCATGGTTATTATTATATCACTGAGAGGGCAGAAACATAATTAATATTTTATTATTAACACCACTAGGAAAAAACAAACATTGAAAACATTTATTTAAATTAAGGTAGCCAGTTGAAAACCTGAAATTGGTTATGGAACTTTGAAATCAATAGAGAAAAGGGGAACAAACACTATTTAATTAATCTAACTAATTAACCAAGATGACAAATACAGGATAAGGAGCTTGTCAGAGGGGATGCTGCTAAGTCGTTTCAGTCGTGTCCAACTCTGTGTGACCCCACAGACGGCAGCCCACCAGGCTCCCCCGTCCTAGGGATTCTGCAGGCAAGAACACTGGAGTGGGTTGCCATTTCCTTCTCCAATGCAGGAAAGTGAAAAGTGAAAGTGAAGTTGCTCAGTCGTGTCTGACTCTTAGCTACTCCATGGACTGCAGCCCACCAGGCTCCTCCGCCCATGGGATTTTCCAGGCAAGAGTACTGGAGTGGGGTGCCATAGCCTTCTCTGTCAGAGGGGATGACTATACACCAACTTTTGGATACACTGCATTTGACATCCTTCTTGGACAGTTAATTGGACATTTGGAATTCAATTTAAGAGAGAGAGATCAGAATTGGGGCATATATTTTTGAATATGAAATTCAGAGATGTAGTTAAAGCATGAGAGAATTTCCAGGAGGAGGATCAGAGTAATGTGGGATAGAAAGATCTGATAAAATTGTTTGACTTGGCCACTAGGAGATCACTAGTAACTTGGTGAAAACAAGCTATATCATGAAAGACTGAAGAGGTGACTGAAGAGGTGATTACCCTGGCAGCATGGAGAATCAGATGGCTACACTTAATAACATTACCTGGGAAAAGCTACTATCAGGGAAAAATGTGCAGAGACAGAGACAGAACCTTCACACGTGTAATAACATTCTAGGAATAGGACACAAGCCCTGAGCCAAAGAGACAGTCATTCATTCAATAAATATGTTAAGCTAGCCTCTGGGGATACAGTGGTGAAAAACAACCTGTGTACACTCTTGGTGGGAATGTAAATTGGTACAGTCACGATGGAGAACAGTATGGTGGTCAAAAGATACCTGGAGTTACATGCAAGTTTGAAACAGGGTAAAGGCTAAGAGTTTTGCCAAGAGAATGCACGAGTCATAGCAAACACCCTTTTCCAACAACACAAGAGAAGACTCTACACGTGGAAATCAGATTGATTATGTTCTTTGCAGCCAAAGATGGAGAAGCTCTATACAGTCAGCAAAAACATGACCGGGAGTTGACTGTGGCTCAGATCCTGAACTCCTTACTGCAAAATTCAGACTTAAATTGAAGAAAGCAGGAAAAACCACTAGGCCATTCAGGTATGACCTAAACCAAATCCCTTATGATTATACAGTGGAAGTGACAAATAGATCCAAGGGATTAGATCTGATGGAATGCCTGAAGAACTATGGACGGAGGTTTGCAACACTCTACAGAAGGCAGTGATCAAAACTGCCCCCAAGAAAAATAAATGCAAAAAGGCAAGATGGTTGTCTGAGAAGGCCTTACAAATAGCTGAGAAAAGAAGAGAAGCAAAAGGCAAAAGAGAAAAGGAAAGATATACCCATTTGAATACAGAGTTCCACAGAATGGCAAGGAGAGAAAAGAAAGCCTTCCGAAGTGAACAAAGTAAAGAAATAAAGGAAAACAACAGAAAGGGAAAGGCTAGTGATTTCTTCAAGAAAGTTAGAGATACCAAGGGAACAATTCATGCAAAGATGGGCACAGTAAAGGACAGAAATGGTATGGACCTAACAGAAGCAGAAGATATTAAGAAGAGGTGGCAAGAATACACAGAACTATACAAAAAAGACCTTAATGATCTGGATAACCACAATGGTGTGATCACTCACGTAGAGCCAGACATCCTGGAGTGCAAAGTCCAGACGGTCTTAGGAAGCATCACTTCTGACAAAGCTAGTGGAGGGGATGGAATTCCAGTTGAGCTATTTCAAACCCTAAAAGATGATGCTGTGAAAGTGCTGCACTCAATATGCCAGCAAATTTGGAAAACTCATAAGTGGCCAAAGCACTGGCAAACGTCAGTTTTCACTCCAATCCCAAAGAAGGGCAATGCCAAAGAATGTTCAAACTACTGAACAATTTGACTCATTTCACATGCTAGGGAGGTGATGCTCAAAATCCTTCAAGTCGGGCTTCAACAGTATATGAACTGAGAACTACCAGATATACAAGCTGGATTTAGAAAAGGCAGAGGAACCAGAGATCAAATCACCAACATCCTCTAGACCACAGAAAAAGCAAGAGAATTCCAGAAAAACATCTGCTTCATTGACTACACTAAAGCCTTTGACTGTATGGATCACAACAAATGACTGAAAATTCTTAAAGAGAAAGGAATACCAGACCACCTTATTTGCTTCCTGTGAAACCTGTATGCAGGTGAAGAAGTAACAATTAGAACTGCACATGGAACAACAGACTAGTTCAAAATTGGAAAGGAGTAGACAAGGCTGTAAATTGTCACCCTGCTTATTTAACTTCTATGCAGAGTACATCATGCGAAATGCTGGACTGGATGAAGTTCAAGGTGGAATCAGGACTGCCGGGAGAAATATCAGTAACCTCAGACATGCAGATGACACCATGCTAATGGCAGAAAGCAAAGAGGAACTAAAAAGAGTCTTGATGCAAGTGAAAGAGGAGAGTGAAAAAGCTGGCTTAAAATTCAACATTCAAAAAGCTAAGATCATGACATCCGGTCCCATCACTTTTATGGCAAATAGATGGGGAAACAGTGAGAGACTTTATTTTCTTGGCCCCTAAAATCACTACAGATGGTAACTGCAGCCATGATATTAAAACATGCTTGCTCTTGGAAGAAAAGCTATGACAAACCTAGACAGCATATTAAAAAGCAGAGACATCACTTTACCGACAAAGGTCCATATAGTCAAAGCTATGGTTTTTCCAGTTGTCATGAACAGATGTGAGAGTTGGACCATAAACAAGGCTGAGTGCCGAAGAATTGATGCTTTTGAACTGTGTTGCTGGAGAAGACTCTTGAGAGTCCCTTGGACAGCAGGGAGATCAAACCAGTCAATCCTAAAGGAAATCAGTCCTGAATAGTCATTGGAAGAGCTGATTCTGAAGCTGAAGCTCCAAAACAGTGGCCATCTGATGCGAAGAGCTGACTCATTGGAAAATACCCTGATGCTTAGAAAGGTTGAAGGCAGGAGGAGAAGGGGACGACAGAGGATGAGATGGTTGGATGGCATCATAATTGAAGGGACATGAATTGAGCAAACTCCAGGAAATGATGAAGGACAGGAAAACCTGTTGTGCTGCAGCCCATGGAGTCGCAAAGAGTCAGACATGACTGAGCAACTGAACAACAACAACAGTGGCAGGTCCTAAAAAAAACCCCTAAAAACAGACCTCCCACCTGATCCAGCAATTCTCCTCTGAATATATCTGGATAAAATGAAAACTCGAATTCAAAAAGAGTCATGCACTCTAGCATTCAAAGCAGCACTATTTATGATAGCCAAGACACAGAGGCAACCCAAGTGCCCATTAACATATGAAGGGATTAAGAAGATGTGAGATATATATATATATAT